>NC_139517.1:57111199-58311199 GCF_947247035.1 Vipera ursinii
AAAAACAGTAGTACCTGGCTCAACAGTAGTATCTGTGAGAAGGATCTGTGTATTCTTCATGCTGAGGCCCTAGAAAGAGTGCACAGAAGAACACCATAGATGATTAGGAGTCTGCAGGCTAAATCATATGATGAATGGCTAAGGGAAGCAGGTACTGTACAATTAGCCTAAGAAAAGAGAAGCCTTAGGGGAAAACCTTATAGCAGTCTTGCGATACAGAGAAGGGAGGGGGGTAGATTTATTCCTCAAAGCATCCAAGGACAGGACAAGAAGCAATGGGTATAAACTTAATAAAGTGAGATCTAACCTGGAAATAAGTAATTTCCTGACAGTGAGAATGATTAATTAGTGAACCAGCTTGCCTTCTGGAGTTGTAGGTGTTCCATCACTGGAACAAATCCCACACTCATTAGCACTGTGGATTTTAAATCCTTAACTATCTCTCAACATCATAATGTCCAGTGGTTATATGATGCTGAAGACTCAGTGATTTTGTCAGAAACCATATCTATATTACTATTCTATTTCTTCTTCCTATTTCTTCCCTGACCCAATTCCCATCTTCTTCTCTCCCTGGGTTCCACCATACTCCTGGAAGGGAGTGGGGATTGCTTGCGGGTTATTGACTTGACTTCCTCTATCACTACATTGTAACACTTTGCTTTCCTGCATTATTTCTCTCTGAACTTTCTTCTCCCTTAATGTCAGCTAGTAAAGGGGGGAAGAAGAAAGGAATGTAACCTCCAGCAACTGGCTTATCTCTGCATTCTCAAGAGAAGGTGCGAAGAGGCGCCTAAACATCGCTATTACAACCGGAGCTGGCCTGATGTTATCTTCCTTTTCCCATAATAGACTTAACACCTGGGGATTGGCCGATTTAAAGTGACCGAACTATGGGGTGGGGTTTTGCTTGGGACACTTTAACCTATTGATCTGCATGGGAAATCCTCAGATCCTGTCTAGTATGCCTGCTATCAGCTTCTCCTAATAAAACTTCCTTTTGGAAGAATTCACTTCCAGGAGTTCTGCTTTCTTGGGATGAGGTATTGAAGTGGGCCCTGACAGATTTTGAATTTAAATTTTGAAAAAAATATTTGAATTTGAATTTGAATTTATTAAATTTATATGCTGCCCTTCTCCCTAAGGACTCAGGGTGGCTCACAACAATAAACAATTAAAAACATAAAATACAAAATTTAAAAAAGAATTAAACAATGAAGTAAATATAGAACAATAGAGCCAGTAAAACCAAATTTAAAACTACAGTCAGTCCAGGCCCAATTGTTGGAACATCCATGTCTTCAGGTCACGGTGGAAGGACCGAAGGTCAGGGGCCATCCTCAGCTCCGAGGGCAGTTCCAGAGGGTTGGTGTGCCCACAGAGAAGGCTCTCCCCCTGGGGGTCACCAGCCGGCATTGCTTAGCTGACGGCACCCTGAGGAGGCTGACTCTGTGGGAGCAAACCGGGCGATGGGAGGTTGATAATGGCAGCAGGTAGTCTCGCAAGTACCCCGGGCCTAAGCCATGTAGGGCTTTAAAAGTGATTACCAGCACCTTGAATTGCACCTGGAGGACAACCGGAAGCCAGTGCAGCTCGTGCAGGAGTGGTGTAACATGGGAGTATCGAGAAACTCCCATAAGCACCCGCACGGCCACATTTTGCACCAGCTGAAGCCTCTGGGTGCACTTCAAGGGCAGCCCCATGTAGACAGCATTGCAGTAATCCAGGCATGACAAGGGCGTGGGTGACCGTGCATAGGGCATCTCGGTCCAAAAAGGGGTGCAACTGGCGCACCAGGCGAACCTGTGCTAAGGCCCCCCTGGTCACAGCAGCCAGATGATCCTCCAAGTTAAGCCATGAATCCAAGAGGACAGCCAAGTTGCGAGCCCTTTCAGAGGGGGGCAATACTTCCCCCCCCATCAAAAGAGGTAGAATATGTTGGACAATACAAGATGCCGGTATCCACAGCCACTCGATCTTGGAGGAGTTAAGCCTGAGCCTGTTCCTTACCATCCAGACCTGCACCGCCTCCAGGCACTGGGACATCACGTCAAGGGCATCTCTGGGTTGGTTTGGGGTGGAGATGAACAATATCTGCATATTGGTGATATGTCACCCCAAAGCCACAGATGTTCTCACCCAGTGGCTTCATATAAATGTTAAACAGGAGGGGGGGAGAGAACCGACCCCTGAGGCACCCCACAAGTGAGGGGCCTCAGGGTAGATCTCTGCCCCCCTGCCAATACAAACTGTGAGCGGCCCGAGAGGTAGGAGGAGAACCACCGTAAAACAGTGCCTCCCACTCCCAACCCCTCAAGCCGCCGCAGCAGGATACCATGGTCGATGGTATCAAAACCCGCTGAGAGGTCAAGTAGGACCAGGACAGAGGAGCAACCCCTGTCCCGGGCCCGCCAGAGATCATATACCAGTGCGACCAATGCCGTTTCCGTGCTGTAACCGGGCCTGAAACCGGACTCGTACGGGTCCATTTGATATGCTTATATATTTTATATTAAAGGATCATTAAATAGTTTATAATAAAAACAGAAATAAAATTAACAAAAAACCAAATGTATTAAATCAACATAAAACAATATTTAGTAAAACCTATTCATTAAAAAATAGGGTTGTAAAGAGGCAGAGGCTAGCAGTTGATATTTCTAGCCATGGATATCTCTTTAATTCCATTGACAACAATCAGTTTAAGAGCACATCAAATGATGTCCATGTTCTTTCTGAGTAATTATTACCTGTGTAGAACAGGTAAGTCTTCCAATATTGAACTCTGAAATTGTTCATCCAGAAAGTTTCCATCTTACTGGGATTCTGTTTTACCTATTGGTTTTCATTCACTCCATCACTGCATTTAAACACAACCTGCATTTAAGATATATTCAGTTTCTCCTAATTCAGTTATTCAGAAAAATAGAGTCAAGTCATATTTATATTACAACATAGGATTTAGAATCATACTGGGGTACTGGAGATAGAACAGTGCCTTGGGGTATCCCACAGTATAATATTTATAAGATTATTCCTTCAACTAGGAGTAACCCATTGTAACATGTTGCTCCCAATGTAACATGTTGCCAATAGAATATAATCTAGGAAATGTTATTGATGAAACAGAATCAGAAGAGTTACACTCCCCCTGTCTCCTTCTTTTACAAGATATCAGGGTGACTATGGCTGGTTCTGTTCCAAAATCAGGCTTAAATCAAATTAATAAAAAGGATAATTAGTATCTGCAGATATTAACTTTTGTCCCAAGAAGGGGTATCTGTTACTGGGTAATAGTCAGAAAACATTCTGGATTTAGGATTTTTTCCCCCCGAAGTGGGTAAATTTAAATGCCCCATTCCATCATGTAAAAATGCTTTCTCCCCTCTCTGGATCAACCATTCAACTCTCATTGGTTAACTCAAATGAACCCAAATGGTCAACGGTCAAGAAACCATGTAGAAGGCTAGATGGTTACAAGTCTACATCTTTTTCTTTAGGCCTCATTGGCTGAAATAAGCTGGATCTGATGGTATTCTGAATATCTCAATATATACTGGATGAAAAGCAGTCCATATAAATGTGAACAATGTTATCCTTGTTTCACAAATTATAACAGTCCGCAAAGGCTTCAATGTATCTCTGACACAACTTCAAGAATGTCATGTATTAACATAAGTAATTATTATTCTATATTTTATCATTATTCTAGGGCAGCAATGAACTTAATGAAGTGCTTCTTAAAAACATAAATGATGCCAGGAAGATTCACCTTGTTCCATGTCATCTGAGAGGAAAATTTGTGCTGCGTTTTGCAATTTGTGCCCGCACAGTGGAATCCTCCCATATCCAGTTTGCCTGGAAGCACATCACAACAATGGCAAGTGTACTTCTGAAAATACAAAAACAGAGCACTGACTAAAAGACAAAAGGCTGGATTCAACTCCAAATATAAAGGATAGTATGAATTCTGTCTAGCCTGATACTTGTTTGATACTACTAGGAATTGCAGTACTGTAATTAGATTGAGTAGATTTATAAGTAAAAGAGTAATACTGGTAATCTTCATTTAATGACCACTTGTTCAGTGACCACTTGAATTTATAATAGCATGGACCTAATGGTAGTTATGAGTGATCCTTATTTTTATGGCTATCACAATGTCTGTCCTATGCTCATGTGATTGCTATTTGCTACCTTCTTTGCCTGCTTCTAACAATCAAAGTCCATTGAGAAGCCAGCAGGAAGTTGCAAATGGTAACACATGGCATCCTTGTTTAACAATCTGTATTTATTTTCATAAGAAGCAGAGCACCACAAATACTGTTGCTAAATGGCACTGTTATGTGGCATCAAGCTTTATGACAATGCTGGTTAATAATAAATTCTGGTTCCAATTATTTCTGTTTAGTAAGGATTACTAATAATGCTTTTTCTCAATCAAACCATGAATCATTTTGTCCAATATTTCCATTTTTTTGTTTAAAAGAGCAATCAATATTTTGCATCTGAAAACTGCCAAATACAGTCAAGTTCATATATATTGGGACAATAAATTGGGGGTGGATGCATGAAAATGGCTATAATTCCTCAATGGTTAATGCCATACTTTTATCAAACTCTGTGAATTAAAGGTGAAAGTCTTCACTTTGCTCACTTCTTGAGTATTTTATTTCAGATTCAGTGTGGTGGTATACAGAGGCCAAATGCCCAGAACCTTATCATCTCAGTATGTACGAACCTGACTGTAAGCCCTGACAATTATGATCTTCTCCTGTTTGGCCCTAACATCTTCTTGGTCATGGTTATTGGCAGAATATAAAAGTGAATCAATCTGCCTGCAATAATTGTCTTATTAGGCCAGTGATGATGCCTTGTGGCAGATGATACCAAATCATAAAGATCAGAATTATCATAAAAAAGTTTTCTCAGCTAGAAGATTCTGTTGTCACTTGTTGCAGTGCAGCAAATTAAAAAATGACATTTGGAGGGAAGGTAGACAGCACTAGTGCTTCTTTTCTAATAACATCCACCTTATATCTGACATTGCAATTTTCATCTCAGTCTCTGGATAGTTTCAGTTTTTCATTTTTCCTTTCTAACATTCCTTTTTTTTCTTTTTGATAAAGAAAAAGGGATTTATTTTAGAAAAAACTGGGGTTTTATTGCTATGTCTTCTTAACTTCAGTTATTTAAACAAATAGGCTTTTAATGACCATTTATTGGATTAAGAATCTTTTAGTCCAACAACTGTGAATGATAATTGGGGCAGAATTGTGTAATCTTGCCCAACCATGCTTTCTCTTGTTATAGGTTTGCAGGAATAGACAACTATTGATGATACATTGAAAAAAATGAGGAAAATATTGATAACTTACTCAGTAATCTCAAACTGGCATATAAACAGGTGGCATTTAAATTTAATAAATAAATAAACTTAAATCTAGCACCATGAGTCTAATTGAATTACAATACAGTTGCAGGTTAATGTTTCTGTGTAATTTTCTTGAAGCAATTGTGCCTTGCATTATACCCATTATGTGACAGATCCTGATTTATGATTTCTACTGTTATGTAATCAAACGTAGTAGAGTGTAATTTTTCTGTATAAATGTTTATTTAAATTAATTATCTTTGTGAATACTTGTTTAGTGACTCTAGAATGTTTCCACTGAATGGGATCATAGGCTTGCTTGATACTGTAGAGCAGGGGTGTCAAACTGCCAGCCTGCGGGTCGGACGTGTCATCCAGAAGCCACACCCATCCCATTGCCAGCAATGGCGAAAACGCTCTGATACGTTGGACGATGTCACGTGATGTCACAAGTTTGACATGTCTGCTTTAGAGCAATGGCATCAAACTCAAATAGAATATTGACTTAGAAAACCACCACATTTGTTTATTTCTTTTTTTATTAATACATCAACACATTGTAATCAGATAGGAACTAAATATAACTAATACATGAAAAAGAAACACTTTATTATGAATTTGATCCTTTGTTTTCAATATTTATGGCTATATATATTTCCTCACCCCCTCACTCTGTGCTTCCTCCTGTCCTATCACCAAATTATTGCACAAATCACCTCCTCACCTCTTATTTACACTTACTACCTCCTTGCAAAGTTGCCTCTAATTTCATGTGCAGAAAATATTGTTTTGTGCAGCTTTTTCCAAACCAGGTACACATTTGTGCACCACTACACAAGAATATGAGTAAATTGTAAATATATGTAATAGTGACATGATAAAGTATTTATGTATTTCTTAAAATATAAAAACTAGAATAGTATGTCACATACTTGCTTGAAAACAATCCCTTCAAATCATTTTGGGTACCTGAAAACTGCCCCATTTTTTAGAAGCAACCTGACATTTTTTTTCTTCCTAAAAGTAAGAAAGTAAGAGAGGTGACTGACCCAAGGTCATCTAACTGGCTTCATGCCCTGGGCAGGATTAGAACTCTTGGTGTCTTGGTGTCTAATGTGACAAATTAACTACCATATAGTATTACACAAAACTGGGTCCACATATAGAGACTTACAGTTTATAATATAATCAATTCTCTTTTTTTCTTGGAATGTGATATTGTAATGAAAGATTTTTTTAAAGAAAAAGTAAAAGCATAACCAAAGCATTTGAGTCACTCTCTCTCTCTTTTTACCCCATTTTTCCCTTCTTCTATCGAAGCATCCCAATATATTTAAACTTCAAATTTAGTTTTGAGAAACTTGAGGAAGTTATTAATGATCATAAACCTTGTTTGGAACTCAACAAATATTTTGGAGACAGAAGAGACACAAATGCAACCTGTTTTATAAAGTGCACCAGAGGCTCTGGGGGTCAGGAGTGAATCAGCTACTAATGGAAAGCTGGCTGTCTGCTGTCTGGGGAAAAGGTATCAGAGTCTTTTGTGATGAAAAGGTTAAACCTTTAGTAGCTAATATGCTAGCTCCCAAGGTCGCTGCTTCTTCACTCCCAACCTTGGGAGAGCAAGACTGTGAGAATCAGTCAGCCTTACTTGATGAAGATGTTCTCAGTAAGAGAAGCTGGTCTTATTAATGTTTTTGGCTCCTTACCACATAAAGAACAAGAAAATATACTGTTTAAACTAGAAAATCTGAAGAAAACCTTGTTGGTCACAATCACCATAGCTGAACCACTTATAGACCTTCTATCTTCAAACATGGAGCCTCTCACTTTCCCATCAGCAAATAATGGATTACCTGAAGATGACCATATGGAAAATAGAAGTCTGAATCCTCTTGAGCCAGTAGAGGATTCTGCAGTCGAGGAGGAATCATTACTTTCATTACTTTCATTGGGATATTCCATGGGGACTCCAGAAACAAATTGGGATGGACAAGGGATCCTTCAATGACATAGAGCCAGACGTAGCATGATTTAACATCTCTTTTCCCAACACTTCAGCAGACTCCCCTTACAAGGGAAGCATTGTTAAATGGTGAGAAAGTAATCCACTCTGAAGAAGACCTGATTCAGAATGTATATGAGTCAAGTCATCCCTTGGAGGAGGCCATAATGGCTATTGATGACCTCCCAGCCCAATATAATAACCTCATAGCTTCTTCTTGTCTTCTTGTTCTGATGGATTTCAAATGAGTCTTTCCCTTCTAATCTGGAATATTGCTGGATGCTAAGTCCCATCAAAAGACCACCTTTTTTTGCTATATATCACAATTTGATGTTTTTTTCTTACAAAAAAACCTGAATCTCTTCAGAGGTGGAGTTAAATGGCTACTTGGTTAAGTCTGTCCCAGCTGCCCCAAGCAAGGCAAGTGGGAGATGTAAAGGTGGTATAGTGACCCTACTTAGCACAACTCTGCAATTTAAATGTATCTCACTGCCTTCTTTACAGCCATGGGTTATGACTACCTTGCTCTCATCCAAAGAGGTGGATGTTTTGCTTTTAAATATTTATATTCCCTCTTGTAATAAGAATAATCTGGTCAATAATATTTGAAAGTACATAGAAAAAAATTATATCTAATTTAATATAAAAATTATATACAAATATATTATATATTTGTTTAGACAAATATCCCATAGCTGCAATAATTATAGGATGGGATTGAAATGCTAGGATGGGACCAAATGATTATACACTATTAAACTAATTTAAGATCCATTATGAAGAGAATGTGTTAGAGGAACCCCTATATTTTGGAAAATTTAAAGACCTAAAAGTTAACAGGGCAGGTCTATGGGCAAGGCAGATGATTGCACATCTGGACCTATGTATCCTTAATGGTTTCATAAGTGGAGACCACCCAACAAAATACACCTATTGGGCTGCAAGAAAAAAATCTACAGTTGATTACTGGATAATATCATGTGACATTTTGAATTTTGTTCAGAAGATGGAGGTAGATTCATGACTGGAAAGTGTCCACTATCCAATAATTCCTGTTCTGACATCCCACTGGAATTTTCTATGAGCTAACTCAATCTATTCACCAAGACTTGATAACTATAATACCCAGGTGAGAATCAAATGGACTGAAAAAAATGAAATTGAAGTCATCAAATGGATACACACTTCTGATACTCTAGAATTGTATGCACATCTCCTAGAAAGTAAATTTCAAGGATCATATCTAGATGGGTGTGAAACCTTAATTGCCAATCTGAAATGATTTCTCACCAATGGAATATTGCCTCATTCCAGAAAGCAAGTAATAAAGAATGGAAAATGGTTTAATTGGGATTGTGTTCAATTAAAGAGGTCATGTAATAAGGAGTACAGAAAAAATAAAAATTTCCCTTCTGAGGATCAAACACACTACCTAAGATGTTTGAAGACTCAATATCATGCCCTCTTAAAAGAAAATTAAAATGTGGCATTGAAGGAGTCTGGGCGTAAATTAATTCAATCAGTTAGGATGAAAGATGCATCTCTTTTTTGCCATATCACTAGAGGACTGGGAAAAATCATTCCCTCCCGTAACTGATCAAGTACCAACACAGGCATGGGAGGAATGCTTTAGAGAGTTGTAGATGGATATGAAATGAATGAGAGCCAAATTAATTTGGACCCAGTCCCTTACTGGCCACAAAAGGTATCCTTGCTGATCAGATCCCTTAAGATTAATAAGGCTTCTGGTCAGTGGTGGGATTCAGTCAGTTCGCACCACTTCAGCAGAACTGGTAGCTAATTTTTTTTGTTGCCCAGGCCCAAAACAGATTTCCAGAAGTGGGATCCACACAGAGAACCGGTTGTTCAGATATTTGAATCCCACCACTGCTTCTGGTGCTGGATTGTGTTCTCCCAGAAATAATTAAAAAGAACTGGTGGATACCCCTTTTACCATCTCTCTTTACAATTATAGTTCAGACTGGATGTATTTGAAGAGATTGGGGAATGGCAATTATTGTACCAATCTATAAAAAGGGCAATAAAAATGATCCATGTAGCTACAGGCCTATTAATCTACTGAGCATCGTTAGCAAGTTGTATGCTAAGCACCTAAGACTGAATAATGTCAGAGGGCATAATTAAAGACAAACAAGCTGGATACAGGGAAGGGAGATCAACAGTTGATCGTACTTCACCACCTTGTACAAAAATATATAGATAAAAAGAAATCCTTTCTTTTTGTGGCCTTCCTTGATTTTAAACAAGCCTTTTATTTGATATCCAGGGATAAACTAAAGAGTACTACTGTTGATAAACGCCTCCTCTATTTCATACAAAAACGATATTCTAACTCCATCTTAAAAGTAAGATGTAATCCACAAGCGATTTTATCTGGTTCAATAAGTTTACAAAGAGTACGCAGGATGTATCTTGGCCCCTTCCTTTTTCAATCTTTATATTAATTCCCTGATTGATCTTCTGCATATCTCAGATTTCCATCCTCCCAACTTAGCATAATGCAAAAATCAACCTCTATTGGACTCAAGAAAGCTATTTCAGCAACATTAAAATACTGTAGTTAAATAATCTGATCCTCAATTTTGATAAATCAAAAATCCTAGTTTTTGCTAAAAGATCTATTCAATATTCTTGGAGACAAAAAGGATACAATCTAGAACAGGTCAATACTTTCAAGTACCCTGGGGTGGTTTTCCATATGACAAGTATTTGGAAGGCTCCTCTGGATCACACAGTGGAGTCAGCTCTTAGGTCCTCAAGTGCTTTCAAACGCTTTTTTACACAGGCGGAGGACAATGAGTCCATGCAGCCTTAAAACTCTTTGAGGCTAAAACACTGACACAAATTCTCTATGGGGCATAACAGGATTTTTTTTGAAGAAAAAGTCTTTAGAAACCATACAAACAAAATTCCTGTGATTCATTTTAGCTGCACCTAGTGGGACATCAAACACCCATTTGAGAATTGAGACAAGAATGCCTCAAATTCAGGTAAGGGCCTGGAAGATGATGATAAATTACAGGTGGAAAATTCAATTCTTCCCAGAGGGCTTGACCCCTTTAGTCCTGACAGACAACTTTCCCTCTCCCTAGAAACAGGGAACAGAGCATAAGTTGGCTTTCTCTGGACTTTCCCCACTGTTTTAATATCCCTAGGCTACAATCAAGCCAAACAAGTAGTCACCAATAGAATAAGAGACATGGAGTATCTGTCAGGACCCATCCCAATCCACATCTTAGGAAAATAAAGAACTCTTGGAGCCAGGGCTTGTCCAAAAGGAGGTTTTACTAGGATGTGATTGATTGTGGAAATACAATACAGGATCTGGCATTGTGTTACAATTTGATACTTTATAAAGAGTTCCTGGTTCAACCCCCTCCCCGCAAAACCCATTTGGTCAGACCCACATCAATTAAACTTCGGTGTCAACCCTTTCGTGGGAAAGAGGGAACTTCCCGTGTCTTTATGATTATTGCCTCCTTCCTTTTCAGATTCAAATGGAGATACAAACCAGATCCCCCCTCCTTTCCCCTCCTTTGTTGTCCTAAGATCAAAAGGGTTTTCCCTGGTCTTTGAATGCAGTCTCTGGCCAGGCTGAATAAACACTTTCTTCTCTCGCCCTCAGAGACATGGCAGAATCCAGGGAAGGCACAGTATTTTAAACAAACATTTATGAATGTGATATAAATGGATTCTGACAGTCGGCTCTCCTTTCTTTAAAAAAAAAGATAGGTCCATCTGTGGGGAGAAAAAGAAGAAGAAAAAAAACCAAATATAAACATTAACCCAGTTTGTTTGGATATTACGTATGAAATCTCTTAAGCAACTTTGGTGCTTTAATGTGAAGTTTATTAACCCACTCATTTTCTGAGGAGGGGAGGTGTTTCCACGCCAGTAAATATTGGATCGTTCCGTGTTGTTTTCTGGAATCTAAGATCTCTTTCACTTCAAAATGTTGTTCTCCTTCCACCATGATGGGAGGTGGTGGTGGGGGAGTTTTTGTTCGTAGGAGTGATTGTTGTTCTCTCTTTTTTAAACTGCAGTGAAAGATTGGGTGTATTCATCTAAGATTTTTGGGTAATCCTAATTCAACTGTTACTGGGTTTATGATTCTTTTAATTGAAAAAGGTCCCATATATTTTGGTCCTAGCTTTTGACAGGGTTGGAGTGATTTAAGGTATTTTGCGGATAAATATACCATCTCTCCTACTCTGAATGGTGTGGGATCGGCTCTTTTTTGTCCATCTGTGTCTTGTATGCTTGTCTAGCATCTTCTAAAGCTTTCCTAACGATTGGCCAGATGTTTTGTAATTGAGTGATCCATTCCTTTAGTTTGGGAATTACCGGTTCCTTTGGGGTTAGTTCAGGTATGGGGTTGAAACTCTGACCTGTAGCTACTTGAAAAGGAGTGTACCCTGTGCTGGAGTGGACTGCATTATTATATGCAACTTCTGCGAAAGGCAATAGGTCTGTCCAGTTTGTTTGCTGGAAATTAATAAAACATCTTAAATACTGCTCAAGTACTGAGTTAGATTTTTCACATTGACCATTCGACTGAAGATGATGACTAGATGTCAGTCCTTGGGTGGTTCCTAAAAGGGATAAAAATTCCTTCCAAAATGCTGACATAAATTGCACTCCTCTGTCAGATATGATGCATTGTGGAGCCCCATATAAAATCCATGGCTATTTCTTTCCATGGGGCTGAGGGGTTCGCCACCAGTTGTAACAGACCTGGCAGTTTCCCTTGCAGTCTCTTGGCCATCGCACAAATCTGACAGCTGTCCACATAGCTCTCTATGTCCTTTTTCATGGATGGCCACCAAAATTGCCTTTTAGTTATGTGTAAGGTTTTTACAAACCTGAAATGTACTACTGATTTTGTATCATGGCACAGCTGCATGAAATTGATTCTCTGGGTGGCAGGTATATATAGCTGCTCCCCCACCCAAGGCAGTCCATCTTTAATTGTACACACATGTCTATTTTTCTGGAACCATTCATCGCTTTCCAAAGACTTCCGGAATTCTATTCCAGTTTGGCTATCCACCTTCGACTTCATTTTTGCTTGTGCCCTGGTGGTGACTGGTGCTGCCAGTTGTTGTTCAGGCACAAGTGGTTTAATGTCAGTAACCCATGTGCTGTTATGAATGAGGGATAATGCCAGGAAGTTCTTCCACCCGGTAAGTGTTTGAGGGTGAAATTGAATCAGTGCAAATGATTGGGCTTGCTTAGGAGTGAGCTTCCTGGGCGTTTTTAGTTTTCCAAATTTTTGTGATGTGATGTGTCCAGACCTGGAAAGGTATTTTATTCCCTTCCAAAAATTGGCGCCATGTTAATAACGCCCACCTCAATGAGAATGCCTCCTTTTCCCATATTGGCCAACGTTGTTCTGTTTCCGTGAGTTTTCTGGATGTATATGCACATGGTTGCAACATCCCTTCATCATTTTCCTGTAATAATATGTCTCCCACTGCTACATCGCTCACATCTGCCTGTATTACAAAAGGTTTGTCGGGATCTGGGTGTTTTAGGACAGGTTCAGCAGAAAAAAGTCTCTTTAGCCTCTCAGATGCTGCTTGACATTTCATTGTCCATTTTAGAGGCTGGCTGGATTTCACGGGGGACCCCCCCCTTTTGTTTTCAACAAGTTTGTGAGGGGCATGGCTATTTGGGCAAATGCGGGGATGAATTGGTGGTAGAAATTTGCAAACCCCAGGAAACTTTGCAATTGCTTCCGTGTGTGGAGGGGTGCCCACTCTAATACCGCCCTGACTTTCTCAGGGTCCATTTCGATGCCCTCTGGGGATATGCAATATCCCAGGTAGTCAATTTTTTCCTGGTGGAATTCACACTTTGATAATTTTGCATATAGGTAGGCAGCTTGCAACTTTTCCAGGACTGCTCTGACTAGTTTGATATGTTCCTCTGTGGTCTCAGTGAAGATATGGATGTCATCCAGGTAGACCAGGACCCCCTTATATAGGTGCTCTCTTAGTACATCATTAATTAATTGCATGAAGACTGCCCCTTGCAGTACAAATGGCATTACTTTGAACTGGTAGCAACCCAATGGGCAGTTGAATGCAGTCTTCCATTCATCTCCTTCCTTAATCCTAATATGGTAATATGCTTCCCTCAGGTCTAGTTTAGTAAAAATCCTTCCTTTCGACAGGTGGGATAGCATATCCTTCATTAGGGGTAGGGGGTACAGAGTGCATTCACTAATTGTGTTCAGATTTGTATAATCTATACAACATCCTTCTTCTCCCTGAGCAGAAGACCCATCCTTCTTCTCCCTGAGCAGAAACGAGGTGGCCACTTTGTGTCTGGCAGGCTCAATAAACCCTCTTTCTAGGTTTTTCTTTATGAATCTTTCCATTTCTGCCATTTCCCTTGGGCTCATGGCATACATCCTGGGTTTTGGGAGTTTTGCCTCGGGTTTGAATTCTATAGCGCAATTTGTGGGGCAGTGGGGGGGGGTAAACTCATCTGCCTTTTCCTCACTGAAACCCTCAGCAAGGTCCCTGTATTCCTCCAGTATCTCTGGTAACCCCTTCTCTTTCCCCACTGATGCTGTCTCCTCCCTCCGGGTTGGGGGGGTGCTTTGGGGTCTTAAGCTTTTCTGCTCCCCCTTTGGGAAGTTGAGTTCTGCTGTCCTCCAGTTTATCCCAGGGTTCCATTTCTTCAGCCATTCCAGTCCTAAAATCATTGGGCATTCCATGCCTGGGGCCACTATGAATGTTATGTCTTCCTCATGGGACCCCAGGGATAGGTGAATTGGTAAAGTGGCTAGGATGGCTGGTCCCCTCCCTGCTATTGTCCCATCTA
Organism: Vipera ursinii; assembly: GCF_947247035.1. Classification (NCBI taxonomy): domain Eukaryota; kingdom Metazoa; phylum Chordata; class Lepidosauria; order Squamata; family Viperidae; genus Vipera; species Vipera ursinii. The sequence continues at coordinate 57,125,431 of NC_139517.1, forward strand.
ATTGACTAAAAGAGATTGGTTGTTTTAGCCTCCTCACTGGGATGCTCAATCTCTCCACCAGCGTTGGGCTGATAAGGCAGCGGATGCACCCAGAGTCTATCAGAGCTTTTATTTTGGCTGCTTCAGGCATAGAGGAAGCTAATATAGTTACTGTCTTAAGTATGGGTGGAAGGGGTCCACTTACCAATGGTTCTCCCTCTGAGCTGTCTTCCGAGTTGTCTACCATCCCTGCGGTGCAGGCCCGAGTCCAATCCTAGTTCCTGGCAGGAGTTGTGGACTCTACAGCCTCTGTCCCCTTCATGGAGGATTCTTTTGTGTTGCCTTGGGACTTCCCCGGTTTCTTGGAGGATGATGCCTCTGGTTTTCGTGGGGGGGGGCTTTTGAACGACATTCTGCAGCACGGTGGCCCTCTCTCCTGCAGTTGAAACAACCCGTTGATTTTTTAGCTGTGGCTAGTGGTTTTTCCCCCTCATGTGCTTGCTCAGATGGCAGGCGGCCCCATGGTTTTCCTCTGTGGTGTCTCTTCAGTAGGTCTATTTCCACTTCCTCCACCAGGACATACAAGTCATTGAGATGGTGTGGGTCTCCTCAAGGCAGCCAAGTGTCATCCAGGTCATACTTTAGTCTGTCTTTGAAATGGCTAAGGAGGATATCTTCTGGCCAGTTCATGTTGCTAGCAATGGCTCAGAATTGTTGGGTATATTCAGCCACCGCCCGCCTGCCCTGCCTCACTGTTTTGATTCTCTCCCAGGCTTTACAGTCAGCCAAAGGATCCTCAAACTGCCGCCTCAAGGAAGACATGAATTGGTTGAAATCATTGAGTTCTGGGGCATTGGAGTCAGGCAGGTTCACCACCCAGTCTGCAGCCATCCGTCCAAGGTGGATTGCACAATTCGGATGCGGGTTTTATCACTGGGGATATCCCATCTGTATTCTTCCATATAGCTGAGGACTTGGGTTAGGAAAAATCCCAACCGTGATTGCTCCCCCTTGGATTTTGCTTCCAGGGGCGGGAATCTTTGACTGGAATGTTGTCTGCGCCGTGGGTGGTATCGCTCCTCATCTTGATCCCCGTCTGTAGTTCTGGGGGGGGGGGTACTGCTGAGGCAGTGACTTCTGTTCCAGTGGGCGGCCCCAGGGTTGCAGGTGCTGGATCCCCTCTGTTACCTCTCCAGTTGTGGCCCCAAGCACTGCCTCAGCTGTGGTATTCAGCTTTCCCCTCTCGTAGCGAGCTAAGGGTTGCCTTCATCAGGTCAATAGCTCTTTCTAGTTTTAAAGTACATTTTTAAAACATATACCCCATCTACCCCACCCCATCCCACCCATCCCAACACCCCCCCCCCCGGACTTCCCAGAGCTGAATGCAGGGTATTACATCATACAATCTTACTCTAAAATATTCTAATTACTATAATTACTCTTTAAACCCTATTGCACTTTAACTCTCCTTAACCATAGAAAAGAAAAATAATATAGCCTCTAATTACAATAACTAATAACTATTCAAATGCTAAATGATACTTTGTAGTCCCACATTTGTTCTGAACAAAATCAATCCATCTTTTCCATTCCACTATATATCTCTGTTGCGAGTGATCTTTCACACATGCCGAGATTTTAGCCATTTCTGCCAAGTTCGAAACTTTCAAAGTCCATTCTTCAATATTAGGCAGGTCCTCCTTCTTCCAGTATTGCACTACCAAAAGTCTTGCAGCTGTTATTAAATTCAACATCAATTTGGTTTTTTATAGCAGTACAATCAGTGATAATACCCAACAAAAACAATTGTGGTAAAAATCTTATCTTTTTCTTAAAAATCTTCTGCATATTCCACCAAATTTTAATCCAAAAAGCTTTAACTTTTTTACAAGTCCACCATACATGATAATACGTTGCATCATCACAACCACATCTCCAACATTTTGGTTGACAATTTGGATACATACATGCTAATTTTTTGGGATCTAAATGCCATCTATAAAACATTTTGTAAAAATTCTCCCTTAAATTTTGTGCCTGTGTAAATTTGACATTCCTAACCCATATTTTCTCCCAAGTATCCATTATTATTGGTTCTTGAAAGTTTGGGGCCCATTTCTGCTTCTGAATCAATCTCTATCAATGCATTATATATCCTTCTTATATGCGCTCGACTTTGATCTCTAATTTGCTTTACCAAATTCCCATCTGATATTGAAATACCAATTTTCTGATTTTCTTTCCATCTAGCCTGTAACTGCCCATACTGAAACCAAGTTTGTACTATTTTTTCTTCTTTTAAAATTTTAAAAGACTTCAGTTGCCATTCATTCTTTTCCAATCTAAGAATTTCTTTATAAGTTATCACATCATGTTTAAATCCCACATTTATATTTTCTATTACATGTTTAGGTATTGCCCAAATAGGAATTTTATAATTCAACTTGTATTGATATTTTTTTCCAAACTCTCAACAAGGCAGACCTTAATATATGTGTTTTAAAAACTTTATCCACTTTTTATCATACAATAAATAAGCATGTCACCCATATAACAAATCACACCCTTCAATATTCAATAAACTCCTTTGTGTTAAATTAAACCAATCACTAATTGACGATAATGCTGCTGCCTCATAATATAATTTAAGATTGGGCACTTTGAGACCACCTCTTTCACATACATCTTGCATTATCTTAAATTTATGTCTCGGTCTCTTCCCTGCCCAGATAAATTTATTAATACCTCTCTGCCATTCCTCCAAATTTGAATCTTTTTTAAGTATAGGTATCATTTGAAATAAGAATAAAAATTTTGGTAAAACATTCATTTTCACAGCTGCAATTCTTCCCAATAAAGATAGTTGTAATTTTCTCCAACTATCAAGCTCTTTTTGTATTTTTGACCATAAAAATTCATAATTATTTTTGTATAATTTAGTATTTGAAGCTGAAAGATATACCTCCAAATATTTAACCTTTTTAACTATTTCAAATCCTTTTAATTTTTCTAAAGCTACCTTTTGTTCTATAGTCATATTTTTAGACAATATCTTAGTTTTTTGTCTATTTACCTTAAATCCAAAAACTTGTCCATATTGTAAAATTATTTCCATTAAATCCAAAACTGATTGAATTGGTTGACTTAATGTAATAACCAAGTCATCTGCAAACACCCTCAGTCTATAATCTTGATCTCTAATTTTAATTCCCTGTATTTTCTTTGAATCACGTATTTTAATCAATAATATTTCCAATGTTAAAACAAACAACAATGGTGATAATGGACATCCCTGTCTTGTACCCTTTTCAATTTTACAAGCTTCTGATAAACTACCATTAATTATTATTTGAGCTGTTTGTTTGTGCTATATAGCCCTAATAGGTTGTAGAAACCTATCCCCAAACTGCATATTCTCTAACACCTTAAATAAAAATTTCCAATTCAATTGATCAAAAGCTTTTTCAGCGTCCAAAAAAATCAGCGCTGCAGGGACTTGATTATTTCTTTCTAAATATTCTAATACATTTACAATGTGTCTCACATTATTTTTCATTTGCCTACCACTTATAAATCCTGTTTGATCAGTATAAATCATTTGTTGCATAACCTTCATCAATCTATTTGCTAAATTTTTTGCAAATATCTTATAATCAGTATTTAACAACGATATAGGTCTATAATTTTTGGTTTGTACAGGATCTTGATCTTCCTTTGGAATCAATGTTATAAATGCTGTTTTCCATGATGGAGGTACCTCCCCTCCAGATTGAATCATTCTAAACAATTCTTTTAAAGGTTCCACCATCTCTAATTGTAATTTTTTATAATAAGTAGCAGTCAATCATCTGTCCCAGGTGCCTTTCCTACTTTTAATTGTTTAATTGCTAGAATAATTTCTTCAGTGTTTATCAATTGATTCATCTCTTCCCGTTGCTCTTGTGTGAGTGCCGGGATCTTCACTCCTTGCAGATAACTATCTATGTCTACACCTTGACTTTTATCTCTTGCATACAACTTCGAATAAAATTTAACAAAGGCCTTTTTAATAAGATTTTGCTGAAATACTTCTTTACCCCTATATTCTATCTTATCTATATGACGAGAGCTTTGTTTTTTCCTTAATAAATAAGCTAACCACCTGCCAGGTTTATTTGCATTATTAAAAATATGATGTTTAGCATATCTTAAATTAGTTGCCACCTGGTCTGCCATTAACATATCAAACTGACTTCTTAACAAATTAATTGATTCTTTTAGCCTCTTATCAGATGGATCCATAGTAAAGGCTTTCTCTTTCCTCTTTATTTCCTCCTCTATTTCTTTACACTTAAATTCCATTCTATGTCTATATTTATTATTCTGATATATCAAGACATCTCTCATGTAAGCTTTACTTGCATCCCATACCATTTCACTAGAGGTGCCTTTGTGCACATTCATAATAAAAAATTCTTTCATCTGCTTTTTACATTCTTCCACATTTTCTACATATCTAAATAAATTTTTATTTAATCTCCATGATCTTCTATCACCGTTACCCTTATCCAATTCCATCCAAACTGGACTATGATCCAATAAAGTTCTTGGACATATCTTAATCTTCTTAATCCTAGAAAAAAAATCATTAGTAATCAATATAAAATCAATCCTCAGAAAGATTGATGTCTGTCAGAAAAAAAAGTAAAATCCTTTTCATCTGCATTTCTTTCTCTCCAAATGTCTCTCAATTCCAAATCATCTTTCAAATCAAAAAAAGATCTAGACAATCTAGCATGATTAGGAGTATTTTTTAAAAAACCTTTTTTATCCTTCTGCGTGTCCATCACACCATTCCAGTCTCCCATTAAAATACAAGACTTGTAGTCCCATTGAATTATTTTGTTATGTAGCAATTTATAAAATTCTTCTTGTTGTTGATTAGGAGCATATATTCAAATTAAAAGTATTTTCTTCCCTTCAATCAAAAGTTCAATAATAATATATCTTCCTTGTATATCTGCTTCTATTAATTTGGCTATCAAACCCTTCTTCACATATATTACTACACCATTTTTCTTCTCTGGAGCGGATGCAATAAATTGTGTACCCAGTCTCAGATTTATCAAATATTTCTGATCAGATACACGAATATGCATCTCTTGCAAACATACATCATTTTAAAAATGTTTCAAATACTGAAATATTTTCTTCCTCTTTTGTGGTGAATTTAAGCCATTAACATTCCAGGTCAGGAATTTTGTCGCCATCCTTTGCAACTTGAAGCCTCCTGAGCGCCACCTGAAGATCTTCAGAAATCTGCCTCTTCGGCCTCGCTCCTCCCACTGCTTCACTTGATTCTTGAGTTGTAATCATCAAATATTGATCCTCTTGCCGTAGTTGTTGTGCCTTACATCTAGATGCAGCCCGTGTTATTCTTTGAGGCGAAGTTTCTTCTGCTAAAGCCAAGGGTTGCACAATTTCTGAAGATTGCTTTTTTTCTTGTAACTGTTTCACTCCTTCATCCTTTCCTTCTTTATCTTCTGTAGAGGGCAGTGAACCTGCTTTCAATACATTAGTATAAAAATCTCGTGCCTTCAAAACTGTATTAAGACGATATCTTATTCCAGCAAAATTCACCATAATCCCCATTGGAATCTCCCATCTGAACTGAAGCTGTTGTTTTTTCAATTCTTCTGCCAAAAAAGCATTTTTTTTTCCTTTTTCTCAAAACCTTTGGGGGAATCTCTTTCAGAATCAACACCTCTTGACCAGCAATTGTAAATCTCTTATTATAAAAAATTTGGATAATCTCATTTCTTATCCTCCTCTTCATAAAATACACCACCACATCCCATGGCAATTTCCTCTGCCTGGCAATCCAAGAGTTAACTCTGAAGACTTTATCTATCTCCCCAAAGAATTCTTTGGGTTTAAACCCCAAAATAGGTGTCAAAACATCCACCAGCATCTTTTGCAAGTTCTCCTGAGAATTCTCTTTCAAACCTATGATCCTTAGGGCAAACTCCATATCTCTATACTGTAACATCAGAACCTCTTCCTCCATTTTATTCATTTTAAATTCAGCTTCACCCATTTTAACCTCCAACAACAAATTATTTTGTTTCACTTCTTCCACCCATTCATTCAAAGTCTCAATACATCCTGCCAGCCCCTGAAGTGCTAAGAGAATGTCCTCCCGCATTTCCTTGTTCTTCTCCTCAATAAGCTCAGCCACCTGTTCAGTTATTTTTTCAGTTATTTTTTTAGACTAAGTGGCTAAAGCCACTTTTAAGGCATCTTGCAGGTCATTTAATGCTACAGGTGGAGAAGCTGCAGGGGATGATGTCAAAGACTGCAGTCCAGATTGCTGAACAGGTGATGTCCCTGCACTTTTAGTAACAGGGATTCTAGGAGGCTTAGAAGCCATTTTAAAGGCACTTAACTCTCCGTTCACTCTTTCACTTCTCTTCTCCTTTAAGAACTAAAACCACATCTTGTAAGTTCAGGCAGAGCAAATTTAAAGTCCAATTCCTCCTCAATCTCCCAGCAAACACTTTCACTATAAAAAAGTGAGAGAGGGAAAAAAAAGAAAAACCCCTTCACCTCTTATAAAAAAGGAAAAAAATTTCTTCCCCTCCTCTCCTCCCTCACTCAGACGCCATTTTCCCTTTCTTTTCCAAATAGTAAGCAGGACGAAAAAAGAATTGTTTTTTGAGGATTAAAGCCTTGTACTTGCTGTTTATAGGACTCCTGTCTCCGCTCTGCTGCAACAATGTTTCTAGATGTCAATCAAATCCGGCAGGAGTGGATTTAGCATCTTGTTTTGCTAATGGCAGAATAGTCCTCTGCTCCGGAGACTCCCAGGCTTTGGGGGGGCTCACCCTTCAAGCCCCAGAACAAACACTCTGGGGCTCTAAGGGGGCTCTACCCCTACCTGGGAACTCCCCCTCCCCTCTTCACCCAAGGAGTGGGGTTTTCAACACCACGAAGCAGCTGATTGTCGGCTGCTCAGTGATTTAAACAGAAACAAAGGGCTGGCAGTTGATTCTGACTTTCCATGATGCTGGAGAGCCACTTGGAAGTCTGTCAATAGCTCTTTCTAGTATCCGCTCCTCTTCACCAACGTGCAGGGAGCTCTCCATCTCATGCCTCCATTCCGGTTGGTAGTCGCTCTGCCTCGGGCCACTTCCCCCAATGCCTTTTCCCTCTCATTTTTCCTTCCAACGCCCATTGACCACCGGGGTTTTTGTTCGTGCTTCTCCACCACTTCTTCCCCAGAGGAATATGATGCTTCAGCTTCCCATCGTTTCTGGGATTTCCTTTGGGGGAAGACTCCTTTTCCGTGGGGCTTCCCCCCTCTCTTGCTTCATTGCCAGACATTGTATTTATTGCTAAGTCCCCCTGTAAAGTTTTCCCTTCCAGGTTGACTCTTATAGCAGATCCTGTCTACTGTCAGGACCTACCCCAATCCACATCTTAGGAAAATAAAGAACTCTTGGAGCCAGGGCTTGTCCAAAAGGAGGTTTTACTAGGATGTGATCGATTGTGGAAATACAAGACAGGATCTGGCATTGTGTTACAACTTGATACTTTATAAAGAGTTCCCAGTTCAACCCCCTCCCCTCAAAACCCATTTGGTCAGACCCACGTCAATTAAACTTCAGTGTCTACCCTTTCGTGGGAAAGAGGGAACTTCCCATGTCTTTATGATTATTGCCTCCTTCCTTTTCAGATTTAAATGGAGATACAAACCAGATCCCCCCTCCCTTCCCCTCCTTTGTTGTCTTAAGATCAAAAGGATTTTCCCTGGTCTTTGAATGCAGTATCCGGCCAGACTGAATAAACACCTTCTCATCTTGCCCTCAGAGAAATGGCAGAATCCAGGGAAGGCACAGTATTTTAAACATACATTTATGAATGCAATATAAATGGATTCTGACAGTGTCTCTCCACAGCATGAATTGGATTAAATAGTGTGTGTGGGAACCAACAAGGTATCTGAAAGACTTCACTTTTCCTAAGAGTAGAATAGCATTTTTAGAGCCAGATTCCCCTCAGCACTCCTGCAGGGCAGGTATGATAAAACCCCAATAGCTGAGCAAATATGTACATGTGACAATAGGGAAGCTGAAGATATCTCACATGTCCTATTGTGCTGCAAGTTCTATAGAGACATCAGATCAATGTATATTCTCCCTATATTAGAGAGATTTCTAGGGAGATCAGATAATTTCTACATGAAGCATCTCCTTCAGGATTCAAACCCAGCCACCATTCATGCAGTAGCAAAATTATGTGCTGCTGCATGATAATAAGAAAAAAGAGCTAAAAGAACTAAAGTTCCTTTATTCATATTGGTACTTTGCTTAGTTATTTTCCAATAATTTTTTAAATAATGTATTCATTTTAATGTTTAACTTTTGTGCTGGTCTGTGACTGTAATAAATACTGATTCTGATTCTAGGGCAAAACAGTTGTTAACTATTGTTTAGCAACAGAAAGTTTGGGCTCAATTATGATCGTAATTCGAGGACTACCCTTATTTAAATTTCTCTGGTTTGATAAGGCAGCAACTACCATTGCAAATCCTTTTAACTATATGTGATATATTCAGATATAACTGTAAGTGATATTAAATATGTTAGTTGAAGTATTTCAAGTGTTAACTTTAATTAAAGCACCACCACCACCCATCTCTATTTCCAGGACAGTTTTAGGGACAGTTGAACACTCAGATTTCCCTTCTCTGTAGTTTGTGGTTCTTCATGCTGGGTTTTAATTAAAAACATAACAAATCTTGCATAATTAACTCTACTTTAGCATTTCTGCAAAACATGGAGCTTCTACACACGTGCCATCCAGTGTGTGCAATTAACACTGCCCTCCTCTTAATAATTATGTTTAGGGTGGGGATCTGTAAAGAAGAAATGTTTGTGTGTACATCCCTACATACATAACCTCAGGGCTTTTTTTGTCATAGAATGCTCAGAACGGAGTTCCAGCACCTTTTTTGGATGGAACCTTGTAGGGTAGGGTTGTATGACATGTGTGAGTTCTGGCACCGTTTTCTTTTACAAAAAAACACTGCTTAACCTCATATATAGCAAGCCCTGAAGCCCACTTTTTATTTCTGACAGGATTCCTCTGCTTTCATAGCTCCATTCAAAATTAGAAATCTAGAAAATGCAGCTATTGCCATAGCTGCATGTTGAAGCAGGGAAAAAGCATCTAAAGTCATGAACAGTAACTCTCTTAAAGAAACAAAATATAATACTGATATGATATTGCAAAGATCCATTGTTATTGCAAAGATCCATTGTTTGCTTAAACTGATGCTCTTATGTGTTTATCTTTCTCACTGAAAAATAAAATGATTAGTAAAATCTGTATGTGTTAAAGTAAAGAAAGTCATTTGAAATGTATTGTAAACCTTATGCTACTTAATCACTAAATCAGGATCCATTGTGTATTTTTGTTAAATGCTTACAAAGCAGCTGAAATAATTTATTATTGTAATAATGGTGCCTCCTAAAGGAATATTGGCAGAAGATGAAATACATGTGGTACTGAAAATCACAAGGACATGTGAGAAGGAATTTGTATGAAAAGAAAGAATATAAGTAGTGTTAAACAAAAAAGTATTTGCATGTTAGAATTGTTCTACTCTGAATAATTAATATATTCTATGATATATATCAATGTTGTCATTGCTAAGATATTTAGTATCATTCTGAACCACATTAAAGATAGATGTGAGGAGGAATAATGCATTTGTATGAAATGAAGGAATACTATAGTGTTAAATAAAAATAATCTTTATATGTTAGTAATGTTATATTCTGAATATTATATTCTAATATATATAAATGTTGCTATTGCTAAAGTATTTATTGCCATCTTGAACCACATTAAAATTGGTGTAACAACATTCTTGTTTTCAATATTTTATTACTGATTTTGCCATTTTAACATTAATACTTGATATTTATTAAGACGGGAGCTTAGATTTGTTTGCTACTATGTTCCATACTTCCCAAATGAGCATAAACTGTGCCTAGTTTTATAACTTGACTTTGGCCAATATGAATTATATAACCTTGTTAATTTTATCGTTTTACAAGTAGTTCCATTTATGACTGTAATGGAGCCTGCCCACTAGGATTGAAGGTATGAACAATGTTAAATGAATTGTCTCAAGTAGTGACCACCCATCCCTACTCTTCCCATGGCACACGTTAAATGCATGCATGAGTTATTAAATGGAGTTCAGGAGTGTGGGATATCCTGGGAGGCCTAATGCAGACACAAACCCTCCTTCCTTGGACCTCCCAAGAACTTCTCCACTCCTAGCTACACATGCTCTGCTCCCTATCCTTTTAATGCTTCACATGCTGGCTGACCACACAGCTATCTTGCCCAGGAAAAATAATGAGAAAAGAAAATTTTGGATGTGCCTACTTTTCCTAATTCTGTCCCTGCCCTTCCTCCTGCCAAGATGGCCTGCTTTTCTGGGACAAAAAAAAGATCAGTTCCCTGGCCTTTCAGAGCTTTCTGCTGTATCACCCATCATGTTTACTTGAAAATAAGACGTGGTTTTACATTCTTTGTCTCCAGAAGATGCACCAGGTCTTATTTTCAGGGATGTCTTATTTGCTTACCTTAGGACCACCACAGCTAGGCCTCCCACGCCTGACAACTATTCCTCCGGTGCCCAAGTTCTCTGGCCACTTGTGGCTGCTCACAGCCAGAAGCTGGTGCCGCCGCTCATGGCAGGACACCACATGGCACTTTGCACCGGTGCTACAACTTGCAGCAGAACTCCACATGGAGCTTCGTGCCAATGCCACTGCTCACAGCAGGACACCCAGTGGCTCATAGTGCTGTGCTGCAGAAGGCTGTGTGGAGGAGGCCACACCACTTGCACCATGGCACAATATGCTGCATGGCCTCCTGCTGTGAGCAGTGGCACAAGCGCAACAATCCACGTGACCTCCTGCTATGCATGGTGACACCAGCACAATGTGCTATGCTGCCTCCTTCCATGAGCAGCACAACAAGCCACACAACCTCCTGCTGCAAGCGGCGCAATGAGCAACACAGCCTCCTGCCACAAGTGGTGGTACTGGTGCAAAATACCATATGGCATCTGACTGCGAGCAGCCACAAGTGGATCTGCTATATTGGAAAATCAGTTTTTTAATGCCATTGAAAGTATATGCTTCTTCTACCAATACATTTTAAGTTAATGTTTTAAAATCTTTGGTAATAAGTGGAATTTCCAATGCTACCAATCAGACCTATCCAGAAAGATGAAAAGTAATTAGAATCATAGTATCATAGGCTGGATGGGACCTCAGAGGTCTTCTAGTCCAACCCAACCCCCTCAAGGCAGGAGATCTTATAGCACCCCAGTCAAATGGTTGTCCAGTTTATTTATTGCTTCTTATCCTGCCTCTGATGCTTTGGAGAATGTCAATACCCTCTTCTCTGTAACAGCCCTCCAAATATGGGAAGACAGTTATCACGTCCCTCCAATCCTTCTCTTTGATAAGCTAGACTAGACATACCTAGCTCCCCCAGCCATTCATTATCAATTTGGCCTCCAGACCCTTTAGCATCTTTATCATTTAATTAGACCAAGATGGCCACCATGTGACAGCTCTTTTAGTAATCTCCTCATCCTTTTATTTTAGTTACTTTTATATGGTTGTAAAATAGTTCATTTTCATTTAATTTTATCTGATATTAGCTATTAACTAGGAAAGTTAAGGTTTTTTTACTAGAAGTAGTAATTTTATGATTTGAAATTTAGGATTAGATAGGATTAGGTTTTAGACTATGAGTTCCTTTAAACCACCCAAGGATACCAAAACAAAAGGTAACAGTAAAAGCAAAAAGGAAGGAAATCTTAATCACAACATGGTGACAATGACACCTGGACAACCAAAGATAAAGAACTTATTTCAGATAATGGACACTGCAAGTAAGTCTCGTTTTCTTTTATCTTCTCCCCTTGTAACTTCTGTAAATAAGCCCTGCTCTTTAATGGATTGGGAGGAGGGACTGCCTTTCCTTGGAAAATGAGGTTCCATTAGGAGACAGATGGGAGAACAAGGATAATATTAAAAGCAATTTTAAGGAAGACTTGGACTTGTTTGCCAAGTCTTATATGTGTGTGTGTGTGTGTGTGTGTGTGTGTGTGTGTGTGTGTGTGTGTGTGTGTCATATGTTAACTATTAGATTACCTTGCTAGGCCCCAAACATGGGGCAAATCTTTATTTCCTGTTTTCAGCCTTATCTCAAAGGCCATCGAACAGGCTGTAGTCACACCGGACAGTTCATATATTTGTGTAAATTACTAACAAAGAATTAAGGGAGGCTGAGATGCATTTCTGACTCATTAGTCTTCATCAGTCAGTCATACCCTTCTGAGATTCGAACCTAGGGCTGATTGCACATTAGGCAGTGTTTTAACTCTTGAGCCACAGGTTCTCTCTCGCTTTGTTAGCTTTCTGCAAGGGGAGAGATATGTGTCATATGTTAACTATTAGATTACCTTACTAGGCCCCAAACATGGGGCAAATCTTTATTTCCTGTTTTCAGCCATATCTCAAAGGCCATCGAACAGCCTGTAGTCACACCGGACAGTTCATATATTTGTGTAAATTACTAACAAAGAATTAAGGGAGGCTGAGATGCATTTCTGACTCATTAGTCTTCATCAGTCAGTCATACCCTTCTGAGATTCGAACCTGGGCTGATTGCACATTAGGCAGTGTTTTAACTCTTGAGCCACATATATATATATGTGTGTGTGTGTGTATATATATATATATATATATATATATATATATATATATATATATATATATATATATATATATATATATATGTTTTCTCAGGTTTTCGCGGGTGTTCGTATGTGCATCTTTGGTTATTCGGGTTTTTTTCCCACGTAGAATTGAAGGTGTAAGAGCGACGTTTCGACGGAATCCCATCCGTCATCATCAGGCTGGTGGCTTCTGCTTCCTTCTTCTGGGAGAAGCATGTGGCTGTTTGTTCCTCTTTTTTAAACTGCCAGAGGGGGTGTGTTCTGTGGGTGGTGTGCTCTGATTGGGTGGGGGAGTAAGTGTGTTCTGATTGGGTGGGAGTGTGTTTTGAATGGTGGGTGTGTTCTGATTGGGTGGGGGTGTGTTTTGAGTGGATGGGCTGGTCTCAGCTGCCAGCCTTAGACCTGAGCTGGTGAGTTGTGCTGCTTTTGTTCGGCTTCGTGTTTATGGTGGTGCCATGTTTTTATAGTGGGTGTCAGTTTGCTTATTGTGTGGTTTGGAGGGGTTTAAAGTGGCTGATGTTGCAGCTGTAGTTAGGTTTCTGTTTTGTGGTTGTGCCTCGTTATCATTGTGGGTTCGGATTTGCTTTTTGAATGGTTGTGTGGTGGTGATGTCATGTGGTGTTATCATGAGTTTGGGTCTATCATTCTTGGTGGTTGGGACTCGTCTGTCAATCAAGGCGGGTTTCCAAATGGTTGGTAGGCGAGAGGTATCATCTCGTTTGTTTATGCTGTGGGGGCGTTTTTCTATCTCAATGGCTTCTCTGATTATTCTGTTGTTAAAATGTTCAATTTTGGCGATAGTTTTGGTTTTTTTAAAATCAATTTCATGTCCCGTAGCTTCAAAGTGTTGGACCAGGGATGAAGTTTGTTCTCCTTTTCTGAGTGAGTTTTTGTGCTCTTCAATGCGTGCACTTATTCTTCTGTTGGTCTGTCCGATGTATGTGGTGGTGCAGGTGGTGCATGGGATTTCGTATACTCCTTGGTTTTCTAAGCCAATTATGTCCTTGGGGTTTCTTAGGATGGTGGATATTTTTCTGTCTGTGTAGAATGCTGTTTTGATGTTGTGTGTTTGGAGGACCTTGCTGATTCTGTCTGTGGTCCCTTTTAAGTATGGGAGGAGGGCTTTGCCATTTTCATGTTCTCTGTCTTGGGTTTTTGTGGGTGTCTCTCTTCGGATTAAGTTGGTAATCGTGTTTCTTTGGAATCCATTGGCTGTTAGTACATTAGTGAGAGTGTGTAGTTCGGTTTTTTGGTGTTGTTCGTCAGCTAGGTGTTTTGTTCTGGAGATGAGTGTCTTGGCTACGGAGTTGATCTGTGCTGGGTGGTGGTGTGAGAGTGCGTTCAGATAGCGGTTTGTGTGTGTTTTTTTATGGTAGATAGTGTGTCCTAGGGAGCCGTTGGATTTCTTGTAGACTAAGACATCAAGGAAGGGGAGTTGATTGTTAGCTTCTGTTTCCATAGTGAATTGTATTTTGGGGTGTAGGCTATTGAGGTGTGTGAGGAAGTCATCCAGTTTTTCTTTGCCGTGTGGCCAGATTACGAAGGTGTCATCTACGTATCTGAGCCAGAGTTTGGGTTTGTGGTTGGATTTTTCTAGAGCGAGGGTTTCAAAGTGTTCCATGTAGAGGTTTGCGATGACAGGTGAAAGGGGTGATCCCATGGGTGCTCCTTCCATTTGTTTGTATCTTTGTCCATTGTAGATGAAGTATGTGTTAGATAGGCAGTGGTTGGTCAGATCTAGGATGTGTTTTGGGGGGTTGTATTTATTTAGGATAGCTGTCAAGGCTTCTTTGATTGGCACTTGGGTGAAGAGGGATACGACATCGAAGCTCACAAGTAGGTCACAGGGCTGTAAGTTTAGTTTACTTATGATCTCTATGAATTGGAATGAATCTTGTACATGTGAGGTGATGGAATTTGCGTAAGGCTGTAGTTGTTTGGCAAGAAATTTGGCTAGATTTTGTAGAGGTGAGCCTATGGAGCTGACTATGGGTCTGAGTGGGGTTCCTTCTTTGTGTATCTTGGGCAGACCATAGACCACCCAATCAGAACACACCCACCATTCAAAACACACTCCCACCCAATCAGAACACACTTACTCCCCCACCCAATCAGAGCACACCACCCACGGAACACACCCCCTCTGGCAGTTTAAAAAAGAGGAACAAACAGCCACATGCTTCTCCCAGAAGAAGGAAGCAGAAGCCACCAGCCTGATGATGACGGATGGGATTCCGTCAAAACGTCGCTCTTACACCTTCAATTCTACGTGGGAAAAAACCCGAATAACCAAAGATGCACATAGTCTGTCGTCTCCCTACGGGCCTGAACACCGGCAGAGGCAGTGGCAGTGGGGCGCCTCTGACCCGCCCCTGAGCCGCTGCAGCTGCTGCAGCCATCCGGAGTGGGGCCGGCGCCTCCACCCTCGGCTCCCTGTTATGCCTCCCTGGGCAACGGCGGCATCTGGGAAGATCAGAAAAGACCCCGCGGATCAAATGGATCAGCTAGGCGGCGGAAGAGGCAGCCGCAGCAGCCAACCTGAGCAGGACCGGAGTCGTTACTCTGCCTCGACCTCCTGGCCTGCTCCTGAATAACGGCGGCGTCTCCATGGGATCAAGGAGACGCCACAGACCGGCTATGCGGGCCCGATCGACCACCACCAAGGGGCCTTTGACAGCGGCGCTAAGCTTTTCCAGGCCCTGGCCGACCAACTTACCAAAAACCCTCGACGGCAGCACTACTAGACGCGGCGTGGCATCTCCGGCCCGCACCCTGGGTGCCGATGGTGTCTCCGCGCCGATCTACAACCTAAAGACGCCACGATGCAGCTGACCAGTGGAGATAACGGCGACTAGACCACCGAGGCCATCATCATCTTGCCTCCACCAGCTCTGAACCCCCTGCCCTCCCTCGCCCCACAGGACATGATGGGCCTGGGTGCAAGCCATGGTGGCAGAGTGGCCTGTCCTACACCTGCAGCCCCATAGAGGTGAGAGCTCTATGGGGTATGCTTCACCCAGAGTGGGTCCTGGACCACCCCCAGAAGCAGAGTCACAACCCATCGTGAGAGGATGGGGAGTGGCCTGCTTCTGGGGTTCACCCAGCCAAGTGGCAGTGGATGGATGACGGTCCAGATACCCACCTACCCAACTCGACCCTCCTTCCAATGCTCCACCCAGGGGACCGCCTTCCCTATGCTTCCCAATGCTCCCTATGCTTCTCCAATATTCAAGCATAGACCTACTCGCCCTCAGGAGTTCCCCCCTCTCCTGGGTTCGTCCTGCCTTCAATACATCGAACCTCGATGACGGGCCCGACCATTGGGCCTCTGAGAGATGGCCAGGCAGGGTCAGGGGCCTTCATCACAAGACCAACAAGAGGCCCCTGGTTAAGTTTCTACTCAGGTTTTTTGTCGGGTTAGGGAGGGGGGCGGGAAAAGACTATGGTTGCTCGGGAAAGGCAGGCCTTCCAGCTACCATAACGCAGGCCAGGCCTATGACCATTCGCGATGGTGAAAAACGAGGACCAGTCGCCGACAAAACCCAGTGGCGAACTGACGAACAACCTATTCCCAGGATGGTGGGGAATGGCAGAAGGTGCACAAACAGAGGGCCGTATCATCACTGGGAGTGTCATCTCCGCTCTGTGCAAGCGGTGAGACGCTCCGACCCTCTGTACTTCCCCGGAGGACCCGAGAGCGAAGGTGTGCAGCCTCCTATGCTAAGGCTGGTCTACCTGAATGCCAGGTCCGTAGCTAACAAGGCTCACCTCGTTCGTGACCTAGTGGAGAGCGAGCACGCGGACCTGGCTTGCATCACGGAAACCTGGCTGGGCCCAGAGGGTGGTGTCCCCCTGGTTGACCTCTGCCCGCCAGGTTTCCAGGTGCTGCACCAGCCTCGGACCCATGGGAGGGGCGGGGGAGTGGCAGTTATCATCAGGGAGTCCCTTAGCCCGCGAGAGACCACCGTCCCTCAGATGGTCGGGTGTGAGTCTCTCCTTCTGAGATATGGCCCGGGGGCGCAGTTGGGCCTGCTGCTGGCGTACCTACCACCTAATCGTGCAGCGGCAGCCCTGCCCGAGCTACTCGATGTCCTCTCAGGGTTGGTGGTTGAATTCCCAAAACTCATGGTCTTGGGCGACTTTAACCTACCGTCCCTGGGAGGATCGTCCGAACTGGCTAGGGAGTTCATGGCTTCCATGGCGGCCATGGACCTGTCGCAAATAATTTCTGGACCGACTCATGAGGGAGGCCACACCCCAGACTTGGTGTTCTTGTCTGGACAGTGGCGTGATGATATCGGTGGGGGTGCCACGACTGTTACGCCCCTGTCATGGACCGATCATCACCTCCTACAGCTAGACTTCCCCTTTGCCACCCCCCGCCGTGGGTGCACGGTGCCAACCAGATAGTACCGCCCTAGGTGCCTAATGGACCCTGATAGGTTCCAGGCAGTGCTTGGGGACGCACATGCACTCCCTGCTCACAGCTCGGCGGATGCCTTAGTGGAAGCCTGGGAAAAGGCAGCCACGGAGGCTCTGGACCGAGTTGTACCCCTGCGGCCTCTGACCCGGCGCAGATCCCAGTGAGCCCCATGGTTCACCGCGGAGCTCCGGGAGATGAAGTGTTGGAGACGGGGCCTAGAGAGCTGTTGGAGATCCAGTCGATCCGAATCCGACCGATTGCGATTAAGAATCCTCACCAGGTCTTATCTCGCTGCGATAAGGGTGTCAAAATCCAACTACTTTTCCACCCTCATCGCGTCCGCAGATAATCGCCCGGCTGCCTTGTTCAGGGTGACTCGCTCCCTACTGAACCAAGAGGTGAGGGAGGAACCCTTGCAGGGTCGAGCCGAGGAATTCGGTCAATATCTGTTGGATAAAATTGCTCGGATTCGAACCGGCCTGGACTCCAACTGGGCAGAGTTGGAAGAACAAGACATGGACAGTCTTGTCGACATCATCTGGGAGGAATTTGATCCTGTGACTCCTAAGGAAGTGGACAGGATTATGAGGAGGTTGAGCTCCTCCACATGCTTACTGGACCCGTGCCCTTCCTGGCTGGCTTATGCGGCTCGAGAGGGGACACGAGGCTGGTTCCTGGCGGTCATCTCTGCTTCTCTGAGTGAGGGTCACTTCCCCACCGCCTTGAAAGAGGCGGTGGTGAGACCTCTCCTCAAGAAGCCCACCTTGGACCCATCCTCATTGAATAACTTTCATCCAGTCTCCAATGTTCGCTTCCTTGCGAAGGTTGTTGAGAGCGTGGTGGCGCACCAACTTCCTCAGGTCCTGGATGAAGTGGTTTATCTAGACCCGTGCCAATCGGGCTTCAGGCCGGGCTACAGCACGGAGACGGCATTGGTCGCTCTGATGAATGATCTCTGGAGAGCCCGGGACAGGGGCCATTCCTCTGTCCTAGTCTTATTAGACCTTTAGGCGGCTTTCGATACCATCGACCATGGTATCTTGCTGCGGCGCCTCAGGGGACTGGGAGTGGGAGGCACGGTTCTGCGTTGGTTCTCCTCCTTTCTCCAGGGTCGCTCACAGTCGGTGCTGGCAGGGGGACAGAGGTCGACCCTGAGGCCTCTCGTTTGCGGAGTCCCTCAGGGGTCGGTCCTCTCACCTCTCCTGTTCAACATCTACATGAAACCGCTGGGTGAGATCATTCGTAGCTTTGGAGTAGGGTACCATCAGTATGCTGATGACACCCAGCTTTTCATCTCAACTCCAAACAGCATCAGTGATGCCCTCGACGTGTTGTCCCGCTGCCTGAAAGCGGTCCAGGAATGGATGGGGAGGAACAGGATTCAACTGAACCCAGACAAGACTGAATGGCTGTACGTACCGGCAAGCCAGGATACTCAGAGCATCCCACCCCTTAACATCGGGGATGAGTTACTACCCCCTGTTGATAGGGCCCGCAACCTGGGTGTCCTCCTAGACTCACAGCTCTCCCTAGAAGATCACATAGGAGCGGTGACCAAGGGGGCCTTCTCCCGGGTTCGACTGGTGCGCCAACTACGACCTTATCTGGACCTGGATGCCTTACGTACAGTCACCCATGCCCTTGTGACCTCTCGCCTAGACTACTGTAACGCTCTCTACATGGGGCTGCCCTTGAGATCCACTCGGAAGCTTCAACTGGTGCAAAGTGCAGCGGCACGGACACTTTTGGGAGCCTCCCGATACTCCCATATCACACCTCTCCTCCGTGCGCTGCACTGGCTTCCGGTTGCCTTCCGGGTGAAGTTCAAGGTGCTAACAATGACATACAAAGCCCTACATGGCATGGGTCCGGACTACCTACGGGAGCACCTGCTGCCAATGTCAACACCCCACCGCCCTGTGTGCTCCCACAGAGAGGGCCTCCGCAGGGTGCCACCGCTCAAGGAATGTCGGCTGGTGCCCCCCAGAGGGAGGGCATTCTCAGTGGGTGCGCCAGCCCTCTGGAACTGCTTACCAACTGAAATCCGGATGGCCCCCGACCTCCGCAGCTTCCGGCGCGACTTAAAGACTTACCTGTTCCAGCTGTCCGGCCTGGCCTGATAGCTCTAATTGGGGTCCCAGTTTGTTTTGATTATTGTTTTTCAGTACTGTTTCATTATGTTTACCTACCTTACTCTGTACGCCGCCCCGAGTCCCTCGGGAGAAGGGCGGTTTATAAAAACAAACAAATAAATAAAATAAAATAAATAAATAAACTTCCTGGATGATGCTTTGTCAAGAATGCTGCAATACAATAGCTTCAAGGTGGAGATAGTAAAGCTCCTTCTCCCCTCACATCAGCTTGCAGCTCAGGTAATCACTAGAGTGCAATAGAAGGCTAAACCACGTATAGATAAGGTTATTACAACAAATTTTAAAAAGACTTCAGCTTCGTTCTTCTGGGAGAAGTGTGTGATAGTGGCTGATTTTTCTTCTTTTTTAAACTGCCAGAGGGGGTGTGTTCTGTGGGTGGAGGCTTGGCTGTGTTCTGATGGGGTGGAGGTGTGCTCTGATTGGGTGGGGGCTTAGCTGTGTTCTGATTGGGTGGGAGTGTGTTTTGAATGGGGGCCGTGTTCTGATTGGGTGGGGATGTGTTTTGAGTGGATGGGCTGATCTCAGCTGCCAACCTTAGACCTCTGTGTTTGTGGTGGTGCCATGTTTTTATAGTGGATTTGCTTATTGTGTGGTTTGGAGAGGTTTAAAGTGGCTAATGTTGCAGCTGTAGTTAGGTTTCTGTTTTGTGCTTGTGTGTCGTTATCGTTGTGGGTTCGGATTTGCTTTTTGAATGGTTGTGTGGTGGTGATGTCATGTGATGTTATCATGACTTTGGGTCTGGTATCATTCATGGTGGTTGGGACTTGTTTGCCAATCAAGGCGCGTTTCCAAATGGCTGGTAGGCGAGAGGTATCATCTCGTTTGTTCATGCTGTGGGGTGTTTTTCTATCTCAATGGCTTCTCTGATTATTCTGTTGTTAAAATGTTCAATTTGGGCAATAATTCTGGTTTTTTTAAAATCAATTTCGTGTCCAGTGGCTTTAAAGTGTTAGAACAGGGATGAAGTTTGTTCTCCCTTTCTGAGTGACTTCCTGTGCTCTTCAATACGTGCACTTATTCTTCTGTTGGTCTGTCCGATGTATGTGGTGGGGCAGGTGGTGCATGGGATTTCATATACTCCTTGGTTTTCTAACCCAATTATGTCTTTGGGGTTTCTTAGGATGGTGGATATTTTTCTGTCTGTGCAGAATGCTGTTTTGATGTGTTTTTGGAGGATCTTGCTGATTCTGTCTGTGATCCCTTTTAAGTATGGGAGGAGAGCTTTGCCATTTTCTTGTTCTCTGTCTTGGATTTTTGTGGGTGTCTCTCTTCGGATTAAGTTGGTAATCATGTTTCTTTGGAATCCATTGGCTGTTAGTACGTTAGTGAGAGTGTATAGTTTGGTTTTTAGGTGTTGTTCGTCAGCTAGGTGTTTTGTTCTGGAGATGAGTGTCTTGGCTATGGAGTTGATCTGTGCTGGGTGGTGGTGTGGTTGTGTGTCATTATCGTTGTGGGTTCAGATTTGCTTTTTGGATGGAACCCTTGCTAGGCCCCAAACAAATATGACTGACTGATGAAGACTAATGAGTCAGAAATGCATCTCAGCCTCCCTTAATTCTTTGTTAGTAATTTACACAAATATATGAACTGTCCGGTGTGACTACAGCCTGTTCGATGGCCTTTGAGATAAGGCTGAAAACAGGAAATAAAGATTTGCCCCATGTTTGGGGCCTAGCAAGGTAATCTAATAGTTAACATATGACACATATCTCTCCCCTTGCAGAAAGCTAACAGAGCGAGAGAGAACCTGTGGCTCAAGAGGTAAAAACACTGCCTAATGTGCAATCAGACCAGGTTCGAATCTCAGAAGGGTATGACTGACTGATGAAGACTAATGAGTCAGAAATTCATCTCAGCCTCCCTTAATTCTTTGTTAGTAATTTACACAAATATATGAACTGTCTGGTGTGACTACAGCCTGTTCGATGGCCTTTGAGATAAGGCTGAAAACAGGAAATAAAGATTTGTCCCATGTTTGGGACCTAGCAAGGTAATCTAATAGTTAACATATCACACACACACACACACACACACACACACACACACACACATATATATATATGTGTGGTGGCTTTATATGTGTGTGTTTGTGTGCGTGTTTGTGTGTAAATTATTCAAATTGCTAATAAAGAATTTTTAAATAGGAAGGCTGAAATGATCATTTCGAACTTCTTATGTTCTCATCAGTCAGTCATATCCTTTTTATCTGAGATTCGAACCTGGGCTGATTATATATTAGGCAGTTGCTTTAACTTCCTGAGCCACAGGTTCTTTCTCTATTAGCTAGGAAGTAAGGGAGATATATGTGTTAAATATTTGTCAAGTCATTTGAATATGCCTTGCTAATTAATTCTAATTACGTTCAGCCTCCCTATTAAAAAATTCTTTATTAGCAATTTGAATAATTTACACAAATAATGAGCTGTCTGTTACTCTGTTATGCAGCACTTGGGATTCAACCCGCCAAACTGCCGACCTTCTGATCGACAAGCTCAGCGTCCTAACCCACTGAGCCACCGCGTCCCATATATATATGTATATATATATATTTGATAAATTTAAAAACTTGAGTCCCAGGTGTAGACATTTGTAATCAGTAAAAATAAAACAATGAACTCCGTGATATAAGAAAAAAGCCTTCTTTATTGTTGAGCTTTTGTCAACTAGCTGTTGACATCATCAGAGCAAGGGCTGAATGATAAGGGACCCAGTACATACAATTATATGGCAGTTATAATGGTCAAGGTGTGAAATGTGGGTGTGACATGCTCATGACACACTCGTTAACATATAACCACGATGGTTCCAGCTTCGCTGCAAAAGCTGGTGTCTGGTTGAGATTTAAAAATCACGCCTATCAGCTGTTTGGTGTGTACGCCTCGTCGCGCCTTGTGCAGTCTCGCGCTGGTTGGTAGGTTCCTTGTGGAAAGTGGAGCCAGGAAGGTTGTCTCGTTCCTTCACATGTGGTAGCCGTGGCTCTGGTTCTGTTGTAGAAGAAAGGAGATGTCCTCATGGGACACGTAAGTGATTCGGCCTCCCTCATACCTCCTTACCCGGTTGCTGTAAAATCAGCTCTGTTGTGTGACTTGGTTTACCAGATCTCAAAGTTCTTCTGGTGTGTTGTTGCTTTGCATGTCCATCTTGTTGTGCATGGTTGCTTGGTGTGTTTCAATGAAGGCAATGTCATGTTTGTCAGCTGTGAGTGATTCTGTGGGATGTGTAATCTGGACTGTCATTTCTTGTTTCATCGTATATGGCGAGACAGGTTTCAGTTTTGGTCGTGGTCTCAATACTCTGTTGTTGTTTGGGTGTTGTGTGTGCTTGTTTTGTTGTGTATGGTTGTTTAGTGATGTTGTAGGATTTGTGTCTTGGGTGTTGTGGTCAGAAGTGGTGTTTTTATGTGCAGGAGTGTCAGATGGTATGTTGGTTATACAAACCATCACGGTTGTGTTAGAATTCTGTCTGTTATTTAGCTCAACCAGAGTGGATTGTGTTTGAATAAATTCATCTGTTGTGTTGATATGGTGTTTGACAGGTGGGTGGGGTAGTGTGTTTGTGTCTTTGTTGATTGTATTGAAACATTTAGATATTTTGTATTGTTGTAAATGTCTCCTCAGAGTTTGATATGGTGGTAATAAGTCGGTATGCCTATTAATTGAATGGTAGTCAGACAACCAAGCCACTTTTAATAGACAGCCATCTTTAGTGGGATCTTGAGAGATGACTTTGGCTCCTTTGAAATCAAAAGTGTGGTCATGTTTAGCCATGTGGGCCCACACTTGGGAGCATTGTTCTTGTCTTTTGACTGCTAATATGTGTTTGTGTATCCTGGTTTTGAGTCATTTGGATGTTTCCCCGACATAGTTGCAACAGCATTTGTTACAGCTGATTTTGTAGATAACAGATGACAAGTCCTCTGTGGATAACGGTTCTTTTAAGTGCATTAATTTGAACGTAAGGTTTGGTTGGGTCTGTGCATGACGTTGATGTTATATGATACAAGGATTCTAGTGGTTGCCTCAGAAATTCCATTAATGTATGGGATGGTTGCCCAAGTTGTGGTGGTCAGTGAATTACGGTTCGAACGTGGTGCATTATCTTTGCAACAACGTTGGATAAAGATGGATGGATAGCCATTTTGTCTGCATATGTGGTGGAGGTATGCTTGGATTTAGCTATCTCTGTGCTGCAGTATGTTTTGACCCTCTTAAATAGTGTTCTCATGCAGCTAGTAAGCCAAGTCACACAACAGAGCAGATCTTATGGCAACTGGGTAAGGAGGTATGAGGGAGGGAAAATCACTTACATGTTCCACAAGGACATCTGCCGTCTTTCACAACAGAACCAGACCCATGATGACCGCACAAGGAACCTACCAACCAGCGCATGACTGCATATGGCGTGATGAGGCTTACACACCAAACAGCTGATAGAAGCAATTTTAAAATCTCAACCAGAGGCTTTTGCAGCGAAGCCAGAATCACCGTGGTTATACGTGAATGAGCGTGTCATGAGCATGTCACACCCACATTTCATACCTTGACCATTATAACTGCCATATAATTGTATGTACTGGCTCCCTTATCATTCAGCCCTTGCTCTGATTGACAAACAGTTGACAAAAGCTCAGCAATAAAGAAGGCTTTTTTCTTATATCCCGGAGTTCATCATTTTATTTTACTGATTTCAAACATACATATATATGTGTGTGTGTTTCTAGACTTGTCCAGACTGTAGTATTTTAAATTTAATTTCAGTCTATTTCTTTCTCCCTTAGTATTAATTTGCCACTGAAGATGAAGATATAGTCTCCTTCCTTCACTTTCAGAGGTTTTCTTGTTTTGGGGGTCTTTCCCAAGGATTCAGTTAGTAGATAGAAGAGAGAAGATTGGTACTCTCACCAGTTTCAAGCATGCTGTTCACCAATGTTCTTGTTCATGTTCTTTGACTGGGTGCAGGTAGCTTGGGCTGGATGCTGATGCAATGCCAGTCTTTCTCCTGTTGGGTTGGAGGGCTTCCCCCAGATTGAACAAAACAATCACCATCATTTTGTGATCAATAGAGTGTGACTTTGGGGTGACTTCAGACCCATTTATTTATTTTATTTTATTTATTTTAATTCCATTTATATCCCGCCCTTCTCCGAAGACTCAGGGCGGCTTACAAGCTTAGCAGTAGCCTTCATTCTATGTATATGCCTGCTTGTTAGGGCTTTCACACACACCCCAAGCAGCATTATTACAAAGTCAGCTTAATTGCCCCCAACAATCTGGGTCCTCATTTTACCTACCTCGGAAGGATGGAAGGCTGAGTCAACCTTGAGCCTGGTGGGATGCGAACCTGCACTAATTGCAGGCAGCTGCTGTTACTTAAGGAGGCATCAGCCCACTGCTCCACCAAGGCTCATTAAGGGTCCCCCTGGCAGGACAAACTAGGCTGCAGGGAACAGAGCTTTGCTATCCCATGGCTGTGTACTATGGCACAAAACTGGAAGTCCTCAATGTCCTTTTTAAGTGAGGGCCACTAGAACTGTCTTTTGAGAAGATATAGGATTTTCACAAACCCAAAATGTCCCACCAGCTTTGGATCATGGCAAGTTTGCATGGTTTTTCATCTCTGGCTAGCAGACACATAGAATTTTCCACCTACCCATGCTAGTCCATGGAGCAGAGATTTCTGTGGCTGCAAAACTACTTCTCTGCTTCCAGGGCCTTTTTAAAATTTGTTGTAATAACCTTATCTATACGTGGTTTAGCCTTCTATTGCACTCTAGTGATTACCTGAGCTGCAAGCTGATGTGAGGGGAGAAGGAGCTTTACTATCTCCACCTTGAAGCTATTGTATTGCAGCATTCTTGACAAAGCATCATCCAGGAAGTTACCCACCCCCCCCAGTAAGAAATGCAGGGTGAAGTTGAAATTCTGGAAGTACTGAGCCCATCATGCTTGCTTTGGAGATAGTTTCCAAGGGGTTTTCAAAGCCTCCAGGTTTTTGTGATCAGTCCAGACTTGGAATGGGGTTTTGCTCCCTTCTAAGAAGTGACTGCATAGGCCTCTTTCTTCCACACTGCCCACTGTGGGTCTATTTCAATCAGTTTCTGTGATGTGTATGCACATGATTGTAATTTCCCCTCCTCATTTTTCTTGCAATAACACAGCCCCCACTGCAACATCACTGGTGTTGGCCTCCATGACAAAAGATTTCCCAGGATCTGGGTGTTTTAGCATTGGCTTAGCAGAGAGAAGTCTTTTTTTTTTAATCCCATTTATATCCCGCCCTTCTCTGAAGACTCAGGGTGGCTTACAATCTAAGAAGCACAAATCAATGTGCTTAGCAATAGCCTTCATTCTATGTATATGCCTGCTTATTAGGGCTTTCGCCCCACCCCCCAAGCGGCATTTTTACAAAGTCAGCTTATTGCCCCCAACAATCTGGGTCTTCATTTTATTTTATTTATTTATTTTATTTTTATTTATTTGTTTTATATACCGCCCTTCTCCTGGAGGACTCAGGGCGGTGTACAGAGCAAGGTAAGTATACAATAAAGCAATAGAAAAACAAATAAAACCCCAAATCTATCAGGCTAGGCCGGTTTGCTGGAATAGGTAGGTTTTTAAGTCACGCCGGTAGGTGCGAAGGTCGGGGGCCATCTGGATTTCGGCTGGCAAGCAGTTCCAAAGGGTTGGCGCGCACACCGAGAATGCTCTCCCCCTGGGGGTCACCAGCCGGCATTCTCTGACCGGTGGCACCCTGAGGAGGCCCTCTCTGTGGGAGCGCACAGGACGGAGGGGTGTTGACGCTGACCTACCTTAGAAGGATGGAAGGCTGAGTCAACCTTGAGCCTGGTGGGACTCGAACCTGCACTAATTGCAGGCAGCTGGTGTTACTTAAGGAGGCATTAGCCCACTGCTCCACCAAGACTCTTAAGGTTTCTGAGTGGGCTCTCACTTTCATCCCCAGGGGCACAGTGGCAAAAGAAGCCAGGATGCCTCCTGTGACAGACCCATCTAATTGACAGAAGGCAATGGGGGGTGGGGGTTCAGCCCTCTCAAATGGATTTCTAACTTCACTAAGGCTAGGCTACCAAGCATCTGGTACATCCCAAGTCTAGGAGTGCTTTTAGAGAAGCATCCTGCCCAGTATAAGAGAGGGGTAGTTCTATAGGCATGGCCACTGGGACAATTGGCCCACTTATCAAGGGGTTGTCCTCACCAGTGTCCAAGAACCTTTGGTCTTCCTCTGATGGGGTTGGAATTCCCCCCTCCCTTTGATGAAGGTCAAACACCATAACCTCAGTGTTCTTCAGGGCTATCTCCTTCATGTGAGGCTGTGATTTGGTGGTTTCCCAACTGATGCATGCTTTCCCTTCTTGGCTGGGGTCTTTGTCCTGCATTTGGCCACTCAGTGGCCTTCCTTCCCACACTTGAAGCAGGCTGTAGAATGTACCAGCTGGGGTTGAGATCTGGTTGTTTCTCTCTTCCTCTCTGGGGGTGACCTTTCCCAAACTTTGCTGGAGCAGTACTTATTACAGGCATGGTTGATTTTGACTTCCTCAGGTAGCATGCACCAGTCATGGAGACCCCCCTCAAAATTCAGGCATTGTATAGGCTGTCCTTGAAACAGCTCATGAGGATGTCCTCCAGCCAGTTGAACTGACAAGCCAGATCCCAAAATTCCTCAGTGTACTCAGCTACCAAGAATGTCCTTGCTTCACCATCTTAGTGCAGTCTCGAGCTTTGCAGTTGGCCAAGGGGTCTTTGAATGCCATCTTAGGGCTGTTATGAAGCAGTTGAAGTTTTGCAGCACCAGGATGTTTGCATTGTGGAGGGTCACCATCCATCTGGTGGTGGTGCCCTCCAGTGCCAGGGTGACCACCCTGACTCTGGCCCCCTCGGTGGGGACCTTGTGCCCATACTGCATGTCTAAGTCAGGACATGGGCCAGGAAGAATCTGAGTTGCTGGGGAGTCCCCTGATGTTGTAGCCCCAGAAATGGCAGCTGCCACCCTGCCTAAAGTTCTGCACATGCTCATCACAATGCTCCAGAGAGAGGTTTTTCCCCACATTCATGGTCCAGTCCTGTTAGTTGTCATGTCTCATTGCTCTGGTTAGAGCTCCTTGTGCCTTCAGGTTTTGGAACACATCCATCATTTGATTCATGAGGACATCTATCTGACCCACTAGAGTGGGGAGGCTAGGAATGTTGTGGGTCCCATCCCCTAAAGAGATGCATCTGGCGGGACCCAGAAGAAAGTCCTTCTCTGTGGTGGCTCCCTCTCTCTGGAACATTATTCCCTCAACAATTAGATTGTCCCCACTCTGTCAGAAGGCACTGAAGACCTGGTTCTGCCAGTGGAATCCAGAGTGAGATAGAGCCCATCAAATGGCTAGTTTAATGTATGTTGTCGCTGGGGTGCGGGATGGGGATTATTATATTATTTTATTATTTTTCCTTATGTTGTTTTTTATTTTTATTGGGTATTTTTCTGTTTATATAAGATGCCTTGAGTCTCCATGTGCTAATCGGCAGCAATGCAAATTTTCTAAATAAATAAAATCAGTGTGGTCAGGTTCCTCATCATTGTCATCAAGCACCTCTCCTCTCTCCATCCATGCCAATGGCTGGCTCAGGTGAGGGTGACTCCTTTCATCCTCCTCTCCCAGTTTTCCTTCTTCCCCATGGCAATGGACCATCTCAGTTTTGAGGAATCCTCCAGGCTGGCAGCTCCCTCCACCTCTTTGGCAGAGATTGCACTTGGATGAACTTTAGCATCATCTTCCCCCCAGCACTCAACTTCCTCCTGGTCACTGCCTTGGTTAGACCTCTCTTGCATGGTCCCTACAGTAGGGCTGGTGCCTCTCCAGGTTGACCAATTTGCATATTCTGCCTAATGTAAAGTCCTGGCTCAGCTACTCCCTCAGAAAAGCACAACTCTTGAAACAGGCATAATTTCAAAAGGATCTTTTACTTAGAGAAAGTGATTGCAGAGAAGTAAGGTGGAATCTGAGGTTCCACTGACCATCTCCCCTGGGTAATGGTCTTGGTCCATGTTCTGGCTTTGTGCTCTGCTAGAGGGTCTTTGAACCACCAGTGGAGAGCTGCCATAAACTATTTGCAGTTTCACAGCTGGGGAAGGCATTGTCACTGTGAAGAAAAACCATCCACTCTGCTGTGGCTTCTTCAAGGACTATAGTGACACATCTCACTTTGGCAGTCTCTGATCCCAATTCACCCCAATATTCCTGCATATAATTCCAGACTTGAGGTAGGAAGTATCCCAATGCTTTAGGATCCTCTCTGAACTTCACTCCCAGTGGCAGCATTTTGAAAGCTCACCACCTTCAGGAGGCAGCTCCACCAGAAGGGGGGAAGCGGAGCAGCCATGGCTGCTGGTGGCTCTGTGATTGCAGCTATTGCCACTCCCTGTTGGGCAACCAATGCTACTCCAGCTTCTGCAGAGGTGGCAGTTCCCTTTGCCACTTGGCTGGCCTTGCCACTGAGTTGCTGGGTGGACATCTGTGCTCGCATTTCTCTGGCTCTCTGATTTTCAATTGCCTCTTGTAGCAAATACAATGCATGACTCAGAAAAAGATCCTGCTGGTCAGAATTGGAGGAGGGGATCTCACCACAATCTTCATTCCCCTCTTCTTTGTGGGATCCTTGATGGCCCCTGGTAAAGTCACCCCCTGCAGGGGCTCTTCTGGGTCCTCCAACCACCCTAAGCCCAGTGACCATCAGGGATGAACAGGGTCCTGGTCATCAAGTTCCAGTTCCTCCAGCCATTCCACTTCATCTAGAGTGTGGCGTGGCTATGGGAGGGTTGCTCC
Source organism: Vipera ursinii (assembly GCF_947247035.1). NCBI lineage: Eukaryota > Metazoa > Chordata > Lepidosauria > Squamata > Viperidae > Vipera > Vipera ursinii. Next base: position 57,154,626 of record NC_139517.1, read on the forward strand.
TGGGGGTCCAGATTCTTTTCACTCCTGTGGGTTGACATTGAGTGCTTGGCCCCCACAGTAGACTACGGTCTCTGGGATGGCCAATAAAGCAGATCATGCCTAATGTCAGGTCTGCCTCCATTCAAATCCTAAGAAAGAAAACCCCTGATTCCGACTTCTGGTTTGCCGATGCAGCTGCCATGGACATCTGGAAGGCGAGCTCCGTCTTCTGCATCCAGTTTTGCTTTGCTGGGGGACCCTGGAAAGGGTCAAAAGTTACCCTGTAGGGGTGACCAGCAAGGAGGAGATCCCCGCTGGATGGCGGGAGGGCAATAGCTCTTCTGCTTGATCCAGGGCAGCCCTCCAAACCAGTGGACAAAAGACTGGCCATAGCAATATGCCTCGTCACTAGGCTGCAGACAGCCAAAGTCACACTTACCACCAGGCAGTTTTAAAGCAGAAGGTAACTACTTTTTTACCTGCATAAGCTGTTTAAAGTACTTTCCCCCTTGTGGAGAGGGAAGGAAGATTTTATCCCTCCCTCTAGAAACAGTGGTGACTGACTATCTAGGGGAGTAGATAGTTTGATCCTAATTGGAATTTTATTTTTTAAAGTTTGTGGACTAAAAGATTTTTATTTTTTACTGAAGATTTGGGTTTTTACTTATAAAAAAGAAGCAAAACTGAAAAGATATAATAAACTTTGGATTTAAAAAGAAAAGTTGAAATGGAAGGGGCGACATCTTGTGGCTAAACCTGATACAACTTGTTATTGCCTAAAAGAGACTTGGCCAGCAGCCCAGACAATAGATAAGATTTATGTAACCTTGAGACACTAGCTGTGAGAAGCCCAGCTGTGACCCATATTGAATGATAAAATCTTTTTCTTTGCATTCTCTGATTCTAAAGCTTTTAACCTAATACATCACTAAGAGAGTATGGATGAAGATCAGAAACAGATTGCTGAGAGCAATTCATCAAACTATTTTTACAGCCACTGATGAAAGAGTTTACAGAAAAGAACAAGATGCCAGCCCAGATATACAAACTCAGACTTTGATTACTAAAAAATCAACTATACAGAACATAACAGAAAAGGTGGAAAAATTAAAGATTATGACAGAAGATTCAACTGATCAACAAATACAGTCAATAGAAAACCCAGAAAAAGGACTAACAATATGGAAAAAGGAAAAAGAATTTCTACATAAATCAGAAGGAACCTGAGGATCAAGAAGAAGAATGGACTGAAGGGAAGACAAAGTTCAGGACAACTACGTCGAGAAAGAAAAATAGAGAGATGATTTGTTAGTCGTCTCAAAAGCATGGTGACCGGATGGTTTTTTTCTACATCAAACAATCTACATAACAATAGGGTGAGATTTGCTTGATGACTCAAAAGCATGGACACGGAAGATGATTTGGCAAAGAAAGAAAGCCAGAATAAGACTGAAGAAAATTGGGGTCTTGACCTACTTGTGAAAATTAAAATAGAATATATTCAAATAGATAAGATGTGTACTTTGAATATTAGATATAGTTATGAGTTGGGATAAAGAAGACTTTGGTTATTTAAAACTTAGAAGTATAAATATAAATAGTTAAATTTGAATATTGAGTTGCTTATAAAGATTAAATGTAAAGGTAATTAAGATATATAAGCTAAAAATCCATCGATGAATGTAATAAATATGATTTTATTTAGCGATAATAATAAAAATTACTAGCTTAAATATGAGATAATATATATTTAGAGAAAAATACAAGAAGTATTAAATGTTGAAATAGGAGGAATCTTGGTTACTAAATTTAAGATATCTTGAAATTACTAGAAAATAAGAATACTATATTGTATTATTAATTAGTTGATGTAAGATGGTGAGAATCCAAATAGATAAGATGCGCATCCTGAATATTAAGTCTTGCGATGAATTGTGATAAAGGGAATTGGGGTTATTTAAAACTTGGAAATTATAAATATTAAACTTTAAATATGTATTAATGGAAAATTAAAAATTGGGAAAAATTAACCAGGACACCGATTGTCTAAAAAGATTGAATGTTAAAACAACTAGGATATGTATAAAACTAACAATTATTAATAAATGTAAGAAAGTTATTTTTTATTTAATTGATATAATAAGAATTGTAATAATTTTAATATGAGGCAGTAAATACAAAGGGGAAAAGAGAGGAAACATTTAATGTAATAGTTTGAGATCTGTACTAGAGATATTTGTATATTATTGAATTATTGACTAACCCAGCCGCCACATTGTTTTTCAAATATTTAAATGTAAAACTAGAAAACCAATAAAATTTTCTTTTTTAAAAAAATATAAAAAAAGAAAACCCCTGATTCCATGGATTTAGAGAAGAGGTACTTTAACTAAGAATCAACTGATAGCAGCAAAAGCTAGCAAGATGTGAATAAAAATTGCATGAAAGTTACACTGTGAATGTTTCCACACAGCCCTTCCCTCAAGGTCCAGCCCAGGAAGGCCAATCAATGTCCAATATGTTATGAGAATCCTTCTTCAGCAGATGATGTGTGCCTCTGGAAGCCCAGCATGGTTGACCTTGGAAAAGTCTAAACAACTCCACTCCATTGATGGGGAGCAATCCACTCTTCCATTTCTCATGGGAACACTTCACATCAGCTCACTTCCCCAACCCAAATACCAAACTGCCCCCCCCCCCAATACTATGGCAACTGAGGGCAAGCAAGCATCAAACTGCAAGCTGGAAATCCAGCTGACATTAACTTTGAAATTGAAACATATCCCCATATCTGTTGGCATTACCATCTCATACATATAGAAATGTTCTGGCTCTCTATCTGTCTCTGTGTAATGGTGAGAACACACTGGCATGGCTTGGGCAGTCTTGGACATTACTCATTACTTGGACATAACAGCCTAAATTAAACTACCAGAACCAGTCAACTACATTTTCCGAAATGTCCATATCACTATGGCTGCTGCTTAAGCTTATGCTTAAGAACTAACCATATACCACTTGTAAACTTTCAATTAAGTTACCTGGTTACCATGCAGTCTAAATCAGGGGTCCCCAACCCCCAGTCTGTGGACCAGCACTGGTATGCAGCATGACAACAAGTGGGCTGCATAAACAAGCAAAGTTTCATCTTTGGGATGTAGGCAGTATTCAAAACCTCACCCGCTCTGGTCCACAGAAAAACTTTTCTCCATGGCACCAGTCCCTGATGGTCAAAAGGTTGGGGACCTCTGGTCTAAATGCCCAGCACTAAGGCATCTTTCTGATTTATTAATGATTAAAACCCAAACCCTCCAACCCTTAGAAGGGTATCCTTGGAACAAAAATAAATGAGTTTTATCACACCAGGATTGGGTTTTCCCTTGTGGAAACATTTGACATATCCTTAAATGAGAGGGATGTCCTTCTTCCTGATAGCAAGAAGATTCATCCTAGGAATGGAACAAAACTACTACACAATGTAAGGACCCCACTTTGATCTACATCTTAAGAAAACAGAACTCTTGGAAATGATTTCTTCCAACAGGAATTATTTATTAAGAGAAATTGATAGTAAGTGTGCAAGACAGGATCTGGGGAATTCCCTCCACCATTCAATGTTTTAAAGTGTTCTCAAGTGCCCCCCCCCTGCAGTTCTTCCAGGTGATTCAAATTGGCAGATTTCTAGGTGTTACTTCAGAAAAGATAACATCCATCTGGCTGCATCGGCATGAACATTCATCTTTGTATTGCCCAGATTCCAAGTGTTGCCTCTTTTCCCCTCCTCTTTTCCCTCACTGTCGGTTAAGAGCAGAGCTTCAGAAAGGCATAGGATGAAAAGCAAATTGCCACCTTGTTGAAGTGAATCAACAAAAGGTTACTTTGTATTATATCCAGGAAGTAAAAGTAATAAAACCCTCATGCATACCCCCTCCCCTTTTTTAGTATGACAGAATCCAGGAGATAGTAAGGATTAGTTTGTAATTTAGAGAAGATAGATAGAAATGAAATATAATTGTATTCTAACATCCGGCTCCCCTTAAAAATAAGAGAGATCCACCTGTAAAGAAAACAAAACAGGTATAAAAGTTAGTCTGGCTTGTTAGGATACCCTGAATGAAACTTCTTTAAAAGCTTCAGGGCTTTTACATGATCTTTGTGAACCTACTCATTTTGCAAGGAGGAGAGGTGTTTCAATGCTACTAGATATTGAGTTGTCCCATGGTATCTTCTAGAGTCTAGGATTTCCTTTATTTCAAAGTGTTGTTCTCCTTCCACCATGATTGGAGGTGACGGGGGGAGGGAATTTTGGCCGTAATAGTGACTGTTGTTATCTTTTCAGAAAACTGCAGTAAAGGATTGGGTGTATTTGTGTAAGATTTTTGGGTAATTCTAATTCTACTGTTACTGGGTTTATGATTCTTTTAATTGGAAAAGGTCCTATATATTTTGGTCCAAGTTTTTTTTTATTGAAAAGTTTTACAGTACATTTTTTACATAGAAAAGAAAACTCCCTCCCCCACTCCCGCAACCCTCCCCTCCCCTCCCCTTCCCCCCCTGACTTCCCAGAGCTGAATACAGGGTATAAACTCACAAACTTAAGCTAAAATATGCTAACAACAAAAATAAAACATTAAATTCTATCGCACTTTAACTCTCCATAGTCATAACTATATTACAAACAAATAACAAATAACCAATAATATGTCATATAAAACCACTACTTATTCAAATGCTAAATGAAACTTTTTAGTCCCATATTTATTCTGAATATATTCAATCCATCTTCTCCATTCCACAATATATCTCTGTTGTGACTGGTCTTTCAAATACGCTGAAATCTTTGCCATTTCCGCCAGGTTGGAAACTTTTAAAGTCCATTCTTCTATAGTCGGCAGTTCTTCCTTCCCTCCAATATTGCCCTATTAAAAGTCTCGCTGCCGTAATTAAATTCATGACCAACTTAGTGTCCACAACAGTAGTATCCGTAATGATGCCCAGTAAAAACAGTTGCGGACAAAACTTTATCCTTTTCTTAAATATCTTTTGCATATTCCACCAAATTTTCATCCAAAAAGCTTTGATTTTTTACAAGTCCACCATATGTGAAAATACATTGCATCCTAACAACCACACCTCCAACATTTGTGCTGGCAGTTCGGATACATACTTGCTAATTTTTTAGGGTCTAAGGTTCAAATCTCAGAAGGGTATGGCTGACTGATGAAAACTAATAAGTTAGAAATGCATTTCAGTCTCCCTTAATTCTTTGTTAGTAATTTACACAAAATATATGAACTGTCCGGTGTGACTACTGCCTGTTCGATGGCCTTCAAGATAGGCTGAAAACAGGAAATAAAGATTTGCCCCATGTTTGGGGCCTAGCAAGGTAATCTAAATAGTTAACATTTCACACACACACACACACACACACACACACACACACACACACACACACACACATCAATATATATGGACCTTTGGTCATTCGTGTTTTTCCCCGCGTAGAAATGAAGGTGTAGGCGCAACGTTTCGACGGAATCCCATCCGTCATCATCAGGCTGGTGGCTTCTGCTTCCTTCTTCTGGGAGAAGCAGAAGAAGCATATATATGTTTTCTGAGGTTTTTGCTGGTGTTTGTATGTAGATCTTTGGTCATTCGGGTTTTTTCCCACATAGAATTGAATTGAAGGTATAAGAGCAACGTTTTGACTAAATCTCATCTGTCATCCTCAGGCTGGTGGCTTCAGCTTCGTTCTTCTGGGAGAAGTGTGTGGTAGTGGCTGTTTGTTCCTCTTTTTTAAACTGCCAGAGGGGGTGTGTTCTGTGGGTGGAGGTGTGCTCTGATTGGGTGGGGGTGTGTTTTGAGTGGATGGGCTGGTCTCAGCTGCCAGCCTTAGACCTGAACTGGTGAGTTGTGCTGCTTTTGTATATGTGTGTGTGTGTGTTAAGTATTTGTTAAGTATTTTAGAATACCTTGCAAGGCCCAAATACGGGCCAAATCGTATTGCCTGTATCAGCCTAACCTAAGGCCATCCACAAGCTGTAGTCACCACTGTGACAACTCATTATTTGTGTAAATTTTTTTGGATTGCTAACAAAGAATTAAAGGGAGATTGATATGGCCATTTCAAACTCATTTGTTCTCATCAGTCAGCCATACCCTTCTGAGATTCGAACCTGGGCCGATTGCACATTAGGCAGTTGTTTATATATGACTCAGAAACTGGCAGGACACCTATGAAACAAAGAATAATCTGTTCTTTTAAATTTTAAATGACCTTGAAGACAGCTGGGAACAAAGTAAGACCTGGCCCAGCCATAAGATTAAAAAGCATCAGGCTTCCGGTGGCTCCGTGGAGCCGGAGACAGCCTTCCCGGGCTGCCCGCAGCTCAGCTGTGTGATTTTTCGCCCGAAACAGCGCCGATCAGCTGTTCGGGCGAATTTGAAGCCCCCTCCTCGGGAGAAGAGGAGGGGGTGAGCCCCCAGGTGGGGGTTGAGTTCTCCGGGGCCGCCTGAGCTTGGAGCTTGGGCGGCTGAAGGATTGAACTCCCCCGTAGCCTGGGCTGCTCCCAGCTGGCTAGCGTCTCTGCTCCTGACTTTATGGAGCAGAGCCAGGCGTCTGCGACCATCCCTGCTTGAAGGAGAGACTATGGAAGGAAAAGAGCAGGCAGAGCAGTACAAGAGGGAAAGATGAAGAGATGAAGAAGATTATTTTATTTTACTCTCAAGCTTGATGGACTTTGCTTAAAACTTAAAGTGAAAGTGCGTCACAATTGTAAGTAAAAGATGGCGGCTAAACCTCCCCCTAGAACTTTTCGGAGTGCTGGAAATTCTCCGGTGCAACAACAATCATTACTGCAGGCGTTGCATTCTCCTGATGTATTGACTTCGAAGGATCTTGAAAAACATACCCAGTTAATTCTGGAGTCAATGGGTGCTAAATTTGCACAGATGGAGGAGAAATTGGAGAAATTGGAGCAGAGAATGGAAGAAAGGATGGAACAGAAACTTAGAGAGATGAAGGCAGACATTTTGTCCTCAGTGCATAAAGTTGCTAAATGTGTGGAGGTGCTGGATGACCAAGTGCAAGACTTGACTCAAAAGAATGCTATATTAGAAGCAAAAGTTTTGGAAATTGAAGATTTAAAAGACAAAATGGATAGTGAACAGAGTCTGGCCCAATTTTACCAGATGCAGTTTGCTGTGAGAATTAGAGGCCTAAAAGAGAATATTAAGGAAGATTTAAAGCAGCTGGTTTCTGAGGCTTTTGAGGGGGTATTGAATCATCCAGCATCTGAAATAAAACAAGGTATGGACAAAGTGTTTCGTGTGAATTCGTGGATTGCTAAACAGAGAAAGTTGCCTAGAGATGTGGTGGTTTATTTTGTAAAAAGGGAAGTTAGAGATGAAGTTATACAAGCTGCCTATGATACTAAAGTTGTGATTGCTGGTCAAGAAGTTTTGGTTCTAAAAGAAATTCCTCCAAAGATTTTAAAGAGAAGGAAGGATTTTATTTTTCTTGTGCAAGAGCTCAAGCAAAGGGATATAAGGTTCAGATGGGAGATCCCAGCTGGGCTGAGCTTCATGTATGATGGCAAAAGGTACTGTTTGGGTAATGTGAAGCAAGCGCATGACTTTTACAACAATGTTTTAAATGTAACCCCATCAACACTTCTGGAAGCTGCAGAGGGATCTGGAGAAGGAGAACATCAAGAGGATGAAGATGGACTGATAGACGAGAAGGGTACAGGAGGAGTTCAAGCTGCAACTCTTTTGGATGATATTAGAGAACAGAGGGTGACGCGTGCTGCCTTAAAACGCTCAAAAAAGACAAAAAAATAAGACCAGCAGAAATCTATGGAACTTCCACAATATACTTATAGACAAGTGGTAGTTGTGTTTTTAAAAGTTTTGGGATGATATGTATGGTAACAGAATCTTTAATTTGGAATTAATGGACAATTTATTACAGAGGAAGAGGAAGAAAGTTTTGTGGGTTAATGCGGGTTAATTTGTGTAAGAACTATCTATTATAGTCTATTTTGGCTAGAGAGGTTAATAGGGATAGGTGTTTGTGAGGTGTAAATGAGAATATGTTTAGGTAATAGGGAAATGTGGAAGAACATAGATGGGAATGATGCTAGTTTTCTTTTATTTTAGTTTTTTATATATATTTAGTATTGTTAAGGATTGGTTTACTCTATATAAGCTAGAGAGTGATGGATTTTAGAGTTTATAATTGTTAGTATATGATTGTTTATGATTGTTTTTTAGATATATACCTTGTATTCTGCTCTGGGAAGTCGGAGGGGGGGGAGGGGGGGAGGAGGGGAAGTAGAGGGGGGGAGGCAGGGGAGGGAGGAGGGAGAGGGGGAGGGGGGGAGATAGGGGGGAGGTAGGGAGGGGAGGAGGGAGGGGGAAGGGGGGTTTCTTAAAGGAAAATTGTATTTTTTAAAACTTTTCAATAAAAAAAAAAAAAAAAAAGATTAAAAAGCATCTGAAAGAAAAATATCTGAACTGTTGACTAAATCTAAGAATTGTTTAGAGAAAAAGAAAAACTTTGGCTGTTGGCTAATCTTTTAGAGGAGAATCTACAGGATGGACTCAAGGTGGCTTAACATACTGAATTGCAGTTTTGACTGATTGATAATTAACTCCTGAATTTAAATATTGATGGAAGACTATTTATTGGGGGGAGACAACCATATACTTATCAACAAATGACAGGACACCACACTTAATATTCACTCCTGAAGTACTTAGCCTGGAACATCAAAGGCTTTCAGCAGTAATATTTGAAGGCAAGATGAATACTTTCTAAGAGGAAATGTATGCAATGTTATGACAAATAGATGTAAACCATGAGGAAATCCAGAACAACTTTGACAATATAAATAAGCACATCTCCAATTTAAATCTACAATAAAAAAACATCCAGAAAATGATGGGGAATGAGCAAACAAATCAGATAACAGAACACAAATTGGAAGAACATGATCATATCAATGAAGCTACAAATGAAAACAATTATAATCCAGTAATAAAAATGGAGTGAACTATAGAATTTCCAGGAGAATTATTAGAGTTTGGGAGACAGAAAATATATATCCTACCAATTCTACCTTTTGTATTCCCAACAATACTTGCAAAAACACAGCCGGGTAAGCGGAATATCAACTTGGAAAGCTATTCGTCAAGACAAGAAGGCTAGAGACAGAATCAAGACATTTGACTCACCCTATCAGATGGAGTATTACATGAGTATACACTTGTTTGAATATGGTTAAAAGAATAAAGAACTTTGAACATAAAGGGGTCCTATAACAAGAGGGATAAGAGATTTAATAATATAGTATGTTTTACAATATATGAAATCTAAAAATATTGATGATGTAACTTTTATAAATATAAGTGAAATATAAGCTGATCAGAAAGGATATTATACCCAGATATTATAAGATAGTCAAGAAGCAGAGTATTTTAATAATATTGTCAGGGTTCCAATAGATGAGACCAATTAAAAGAACTTCAAGGTAAGGAATTCTTCCTCAAAGAACATTTTTATTTGGCTACAAAATAATGACATGCACAAAGGTGAAGCCAAGACTAAATTCCTGTCAGAACCCACCCCAATCCACATCTTAGGAAAGAAGAACTCTTGGAGATGAGATTGTACAAACAGGAACTTTTAGTAAAACATGGTTGACAGTGGATAATATAGACAGGATCTGGAAACTGTTTCACAGATCGATACTTTTAAAGTGTCCCAAAGTAAAAACCCCTCCCCTCAATCCGTTTGTTCAGTCCCTGATCAGTCAAGGTTCAGGTGTCAAAACCTCCAGTGGGAAAGGAGAAATGCCAGTACATTTGCAACATTATTACTTCCTCCCCTTCACATTCCAGTCGGAGATACAAACCAGAATTCACCCCCTCCTTTTTCTTTCTTTTTCTTAGTTCAAAGGGTTTCTTCCCTGGTCTTTTGCAATGGTCTCCAGGCAGGCTGAATAAACAAACCTTGCATCTAAGGGATAGGGATGGGCAGTTAACAACCCTGTCTTCTCTTTCCCTCCTTGGGAATGGCAGAATCCAATAAGAGGGTGAGATTTAGATTTGCACAGATAGGGAGTTAGAAATGAAATATAAATGGATTCTGACATTCTGCCCTCCTTTTAAAAAAAAGAGACAGAGAGGTCCACCTGTAAAGGAAACAAAATAAAAATGTTAGCCCGGTTTGTTAGGATATTCTGTATGAAACTTCTTAAGTAACTTGGGTGCTCTAATGTGATGTTTATTGATCTCTCGTTTTCTGAGGAGGGGAGGTGTTTCCAAGCTACTAAGTATTGAATTACTCCATGGTGTTTCCTAGAATCCAGGATTTCTTTTACCTTGAATTGTTGTTTTTCCACCATGATAGGAGGTGGTGGTGTTGAGGATTGTTCGTACAGGTGACTGTTGTTTTCTTTTTAGTAAACTGCAGTGAAAAACTGGATGTATCTGCCTAAGATTTTTGGGTAATTCTAATTCTACTATTACTGAGGAATCTTTGTAAATTGCTTCCTTGTGCGGGGCGGGGGTGCCCATTCTAATACTGCCCTGACTCTCTCAGGGTCCATTTCAATGCCCTGTGGGGATATGCGATACCCCAGGTAGTCTATTCTTTCCTGGTAGAATTCACATTTTGATAATTTTGTATATAGGTTTGCAGCCCACAATTTTTAAAAAAACTGCTCTGACTAGGTTAACATGCTGCTCTTTGGACTCAGTGAAGATAAGGATGTCATCTAGGTAAACCAGGACTCCCTTATATAAGTGCTCTCTTAGCACTTCATTAATTAATTGCATAAAAACTGTGGGGGCCCCTTGCAGTCCAAATGGCAGGACTTTGAACTGGTAGCAACCCATTGGGCAATTGAACGCAGTCTTCCATTCATCTCCTTCCTTAATCCTAATGCGGTAGTATGCTTCTCTCAGGTCTAGTTTGGTAAAAATCCTTCCTTTTGATAGGTGGGATAACATGTTTTTCATGAGGGGTGGGGGATACATATTACATTCACTAATTGTGTTAAGGGATCTATAATCTACGCACAAACAAAGAGTGCCACCTTCTTCTCCCTGAACAGGATTGGGGCAGCCACTTTGGGTTTGGCAGGCTCAATAAATCCCCTTTCTAGTTTTTTTAATGAATCTTTCCATCTCCACCATTTCTTTTGGGCTCATGGTGTACATCCTGGGCTTTGGGAGTTTTGCGCTGGGTTTGAATTCTATAGCACAGTCTGTGGGCCGGTGAAGGGGAAGCTCATCTTTCCATTCCTCATTGAAAACATCAGCAAGGTCCCTGTATTCCTCTGGTATTTCTGGTAACCCCTTCTCTTCCCCCACTGATGCTGTCTCCTCTCTTCAGGTTGTGGGGGTTCTTTGGGGTTTTACATTCCTATGCTCCCCCTCTGGGAAGTTGAGTTCTGCTGTTCTCCAATTTACCCAGGGGTTCCATTTCTTCAGCGATTCCAGTCCTAAAATCATTGGGTATTCCATGCCTGGGGTCACTACAAACATTATGTCTTCCTCATGAGTCCCCATGGACAGGTGAACTGGTAAGGTAGCTAGGGTATCTGGGAACTCCCCCTGCTATGGACCCATCTTCCTGGCCAAAGGAGATTGCTTGGGTGGCGGGTGGGCCCATAGTTTTCCTTGGCGGTGCCTTTTTAGTAGATCTATCTCTGCCTCATCTGCCAGGATATACCAGTGATCGAGATGGTGTGGGTCTCCTCAAGGCAGGCAAGCATCATACAGGTTGTAGTTTAGCCTGTCTTTGAAATGGCTAAGGAGGATGACTTCCAGCCAATTTAGCATACTGGCAATGGCTCAGAATTATTGGGTATATTCAGTCACCGGCTGTATGCCCTGCCTCACCATTTTGATTCTCTCCAGGCCTTATGATCAGCCAAAGGGTCCTGAAATTGCCTCCTCAAGGATGACATGAATTGGTTAAAGTTGTTGAGTTCTGGGGCGTTGGAATCATGCAGATTCACCACCTGTCTGCAGCCAGTCCATCTAGGACAGATTGCACGATGCGGATGCGGGCTTTGTCACTGGGGATATCCCATCCATATTCTTCATATAGCTGAGGACTTGGGTTAGGAAAAACCCCAAGCGTGGTGGCTCTCCCCTGAATTTTGATTCCAGGGGTGGTAGTCTTTGAATGGATCAGTGTCTGCACAGTGGGTGGTATTGCACCCCATCCTGATCCCTGTCTGTGGTTTGGTGGGGGGTGGGTGCTGCTGAGGCCAGCGGATGGCCCCAGTGTTGCAGGTTCTGGATCCCCCCACTGTCTCTGCAGTTGCGGACCCAGGCATTGCTGTGGCTGCAGTATTCAGGTTTCTTCTCTCTTAGTGAGCTCAAGGTTTTCTTCATCAGGTCAATATCTTTCTCTAGGATCCCCTCTGCATGGGGTGCATAACTCCTGTCCTCTTCACTGATGTGCAGGGAGCTCTCCATCTCTTGTCTCCACTTGGTTTGTTGCCTGCCCCGCCTCAGGGTCACTTTCCTCAATGCCTTTTCCCACTTGCTTTTCCTTCCAATGCCCATCAACCACTGCAGTTTGATGCGTCTCCACCACCTCTTCCCTGGAGGAATATGATGCTTCAGCTTCTGATCGTTGGTGGGATTTTGTTTGGGGGGAAAGTTCCCTTTCCATGGGGCTTTCCTCCTCCCTTGCCTGTTAGACATTGAATTTTTTGCAAAGTCCCCCGGTAAGTTCTTTCCTTCCAGGTTGACTCTTAATGCAGATCTTGTCTAATGTCAGAACCCATCCCAATCTACAACTTAGGAAAGAATAACTCTTGGAGTTGAGATTGTACAAACAGGAACTTTTACTAAAACATTGTTGACAGTGGATAATATAGACAGGATCTGGAAACTGTCTCACAGATCGATACTTTTAAAGTGTCCCCGAGTGAAATCCCCTCCACTCAGTCCATTTGGTCAGTCCCGGATCAGTCAAGGTTCAGGTGTCAAAACCTCCAGTGGGAAAGGAGAAATGCCAGTATATTTGCAACATTATTACTTCCTCCCCTTCACATTCCAGTCGGAGATACAAACCAGAATTCACCCCCTCCTTTTTCTTTGTTTTTCTTAGTTCAAAGGGTTTCTTCCCTGGTCTTTTGCAATGGTATCCAGGCAGGCTGAATAAACAAACCTTGCATCTAAGGGATAGGGATGGGCAGTTAACAACCCTGTCTTCTCTTTCCCTCCTTGGGAATGGCAGAATCCAGTAAGAGGGTGAGATTTAGATTTGCACAGATAGGGAGTTAGAAATGAAATATAAATGGATTCTGACAATTCCCCTCCCCCTGGTTACAAAGTTGCAAGTTGCAATTCCCACCCCAATGAGATGTCATAAATCACATTCACCAATTGTTAGTAAACATGGGCACTCCTCCCAAATCTCCAGCCCACCAAAATGTTATCTGTAATGACCTTGGTTCCCATACTTGAGAATTGTTATGGCTAACTTAAATCAACACTCCCCCCTCCTTCCTTTCTAAATATGTGGCAATCGAAAACAAAGTGAAAATGGCTTCAGTTCAACTTGTTCCACTGTTGACATTCAGTTCGCTGGAAAGAAAGGAGAAATCCTGCAATTCACACAAGAATAAAAGTTAAGAATCCCCTCTCGGTTTATTTGGATGCTTGTCATAGAATTTGCATATCAATCTATCAGCTTTCACATCAGTATTTTTTACCCAGGTGGCCTTTGATAATTAGTATCACTTCCATTGCACCAAATATTACAATTTACCTTTGTATAATCTGGTATCAAGAATGCATTTTACTTCGTAATGAGTGTCCGGCTACAAGTGTACCAGATGCTTTCTTGGGAGGGGCCCTCCAGGTCGACTTCCTGAAAGGTTTTAACAGACTGCTATGGAACACTGGGTGGATCTTTCCTAGGAGACAGTGTTGTGATTCAGGGTCAGCCTGTGGGTTCGGCAGTTGGGTCGGACGAATCAGAGGAGGAGGGGGGTGTTGAAGACCTTGCTGAGGGGGTTGAAGATCTTGCTGATGATAGCCCTCAGGCAGGCCCCTCCCACTTGGTCACCATGGAGACCCAGCTGTGTGAGCCTGACAGTGTGGATGAAGATGACCCACAGCTGGCCCTGTTCAAGGACGCCCGATGCAGGAGGCAGTCAAGTAGGAGTAAACAGAGGAAGGCTGTGGGGCTTCTCAGAAGGAGGCAGAGAGAGGCCACACCCTGAACTCTTTATAAAGGGAATGTTTGGGGAGGGCTGGTTTGCTGAAAGCAACCACTCAGATAGTGTTTCAAAGCTCCTGTATCTTGGTTCGTGTCTTGTTTGTTTTTTGTAGTAATAAATTTGGCAGATGTCATTCCAGCCTCTTGCCGTTTATAAAGGGGTTGCCTTTTCTGCAGGGCCGGTAGCAGGCTGGTACAGAACAGTTTGCTTTCAGCCTCCCACCCCTTACTAATATTATGGAGCAGCTACGTGCTGAGAATGCCCAGCTCACCCAGCAACTCACTTTGCTGGCAGCTCAGGTGGCTCAACTGCAAGCTCAGGTTCATGCTGCACCCCCACCATCAAACCCACCCAGGAGAAAATGCCAAGTTGCAATGCCGGATAAATTTACAGGCACTCCAGAACTGTTTCCTGCTTTCCTGGGACAATGCCAGCTCTTTATCAGCGTGAGAGCAGCTGATTTCCCCACTGACCGGGATAAGGTGGGGTTTGTGTTAAGCCTTCTTTCAGGTGATGCAGCTCGTTGGGGCACGCCTCTGCTGGCTCAGCCTAGCCCATTGTTGGACAACTTTGTGGGGTTTTGTGATCATATGCGTCTGATGTATGAGGACCCTATTAAGACGCAGACTGCTACTCGACGCCTGAAAGCTCTGAGGCAGGGTCAACGCCCCCTACAGGGCTATATCAGCGATTTTCGGCTGCTTAGCCAGGATTCCGCCTGGAATGAGGCTGCGCTTGTGGATGCCTTCCAGGATGGATTGTCGGAGGAGATGTTGGATGAGCTGGCCCGTGTGGATATTAACTCAGACCTGAATGGGCTGATCCATCTCTGCCTGCAGATCGATGCTTGGTTGCAGCAGCGAAGGAGTCGCCGTGCCACCCCACAGACCCCTGCAGCCCCTGTTGTGTGTGAGCCCCCAGTTCAAAGGGAGGAGCCAATGGAGCTGGGTGCCACCAGGTCTTGTCTATCGGTGACTGAAATGAACAGACGACGATCGGGGGGGTTGTGTTTTTACTGTGGGGACCCTGGGCATTTGGCTGCTTTTTGCCCAAAGAAGCGACAGCGGGCATCAGTGACTGAGCCTGCCCCAAGAAAGTCCCCTACTTTTCTGTCGGGAAACGCCCTGAGCCCGATCTAGACGGTGTGATAGATCGGGCGTCCCACAACAACACTGAGCAACGTCTTTCCGATGCTGCCTGTGGACCTCCACGGCATTTGATTTTGGAGGCACGTCTGATCCTTCCTGGCAAGCCAGAGGGGATTCCAGTCCATGCCTTAATTGACTCTGGGGCCACCACAAATTTTATGGACTCAGCATTTGTGGCCAAATGGGCTGTTGCCCAGTGCCCGGTGGATCCGCCCATGTTAGTGGAGACTATCGATGGTCGAGTGCTCCTGTCTGGGCCTATTACGGCCGCCACGCAACCATTATGTATGGCCATCAGTTCCCATGTGGAGGCCATCCAGTTCTATATCACCTCAGATCTGCATTCCCCCATGGTCCTGGGACAGGCGTGGCTCCGGGCGCATGACCCACAGATCTATTGGTCACAGAACTTGGTCACCTTCCCAAGCTTGCAGTGCGTGGACCACTCCCGCCATATCTGTGCTGGCCAGGTGGAGGGTTCCCCAGGGGTTTCCTTGCCTCCCGAACTGTCCGACTTTGCTGATGTGTTCAGGGAGACAGAGGCGGATCAATTACCCCCGCACAGGCCCTATGACTTCCCCATTGATTTAGTCCCTGATGCGCCTCCCCCAGTGGGGTGTTTGTACTCCATGTCGGACCCCGAGTTGGCTGCATTGCGGGACTTTCTGGAGAAGAATTTGGCTCACGGTTTCATCTGGCCCTCATCCTCGCCAGTGTCTGCACCCGTGCTCTTCGTCAAGAAGAAGTCGGGCGAATTACGGCTTTGCTGCGATTATAGGAAACTTAACGCCATCACGGTGCACAATCGTTACCCGCTGCCCCTCATCCCCGAACTCTTGGACCGATTCCGGGAGGCTAAGATCTTCACGAAACTGGACCTGCATGGAGCTTACAACCTCGTCAGGGTTCGGCCGGGTGATGAGTGGAAGATGGCGTTTGGTACTCGCTATGGACATTTTGAGTACACGGTGATGCCGTTTGGCCTGACCAATGCCCCGCTGTGTTTCAGCATTTCATGAATGACATTTTCCGGGATTTGTTGGATCAGTTTGTCATGATCTACTTGGATGACATCTTGATCTACTCCCCGTCGCGTGAGGTGCACCATCAGCATCTCCATCAGGTCCTGCAGCGACTCCAAGAACATCGGCTGTTTGCCAAGTTGGAGAAGTGCCAGTTCTACCGGGTGACAATCGATTTCCTGGGTCACTGCATTTCTCCTGAGGGCATCGCCATGGAGCCGAGTAAGGTTGAGTCTTTGCAGAGTTGGCAACCCCCACGTCGCATGAAGGATGTTCAGCGACTTCTTGGGTTCGCCAACTATTACCGAACTTTCATCCCTGGGTTTGCTGCCTTGACAGCCCTCCTCACCCGGCTCCTGCAGAAGAAGACTCGGTTCCAGTGGAACGCTCCAGAACAACAGGCTTTCCAGATTTTGAAGGAAGCCTTCATGAAGGAGCCCATCTTGAAGCATCCTGACCCACAACGGCCGTTTGTTGTGGAGGTGGACGCCTCCGACATTGCCATTGGGGCGGTGTTACTCCAGGCAACGACGCCCAGTGGTACCCTCTTCCCTTGCGCGTACCATTCACAAAAACTGAACCCTTCGGAGCGCAATTATACAATCTGGGAGAAGGAGCTGCTGGCCATCAAAGCGGCGTTCGAGGCCTGGAGGCATCATCTGGAGGGAGCGCGGCATCAAATCGAGGTCCGGACGGACCATAAGAATTTGGAAAGCCTGCAGACCGCTCGGAATTTGAATCAACGCCAGATCCGGTGGTCTCTTTTCTTTGCGAGGTTTGACTTCTGGGTTTGGTACATACCTAGCGGGCACAATCAAAGAGCGGATGCTCTGTCCAGGAAGCCCGAATATTCCCAAGTGGAAGACAAGCTTCTGCCCAGGACAGTGATCCCCATCGAGTCTTTTGCTGCGGTGCGGGAGCCGGTTGATATACGGGCTCAGATCCGGGAGGCACAGCAGCAGGAGGTGTGGGTGGCTCAGCGGAAGGAGGAGGTGGGGCCAGATTCTCCATGGACGGTCACGGATGGACTCTTGTATTATCGTGACTGGCTCTACATTCCGGTAGGGCCACTCAGGGGACTCATCCTCAGCCATTGTCATGATAACCCGGCGGCGGGGCATTTTGGCCTGTTCAAGACCCTGAACCTGGTCTCCCGTACCTTCTGGTGGCCCCGAGTCTGACACGACGTCCAGTCCTATGTCACCTCCTGCATCCCATGCAGGCAGGCCAAGTCAGCGACAGGGGCCCCGCCTGGATTACTGCAGCCTTTGCCAACACCCAAAAGACCCTGGGGGGCTGTGTCCATGGACTTTCTGACGGATTTACCCCCATCCTCTGGTTTTACGACAGTGTATGTGGTGGTGGACATACTGACCAAGATGGCGCACTTCATCCCCTGTCGCGGCTTACCGTCAGCCTGTGCCACTAGTCGTATGTTCATTCAGCAGTTGTTTCGGCTGCACGGCCTCCCTGATAGAGTCATCTCTGATAGGGGGGCCCAGTTTACAGCCCGCTTCTGGCAGGAGTTGATGCATGCGTTGGATATCAAGATTTGCCTCTCGTCCGCGCATCATCCTCAAACTGACGGGGGAACCGAGAAGGTCATTGGTATCCTGGAACAATATCTGCGCTGCTACATCAATCTGCAGCAAAATAATTGGGTGGACTATCTGGCCATAGCTGAGTTTGCATTTAACAATTCGCAGCACAACTCCACACAGATGACACTGTTCTTGGCCAATGTGGGATATCACCCCCGGTTTTTCCCCCTTTCTCCCGTGGACTCACCGGAGCCGGCAGCGAACGACTTCATGGCAGAGTTACAGGCGATCCATCGATTGGTGCGACATCAGTTAGAGAAGGCCAAGGCCGATTACAAAAGGTTTGCTGATCGGTCAAGACGGGATACGCCTCCACTATCGGTGGGAGATCGGGTCTGGTTGTCCACCAGGAACCTACCGTCAACACAGCCGGTGAGAAAGTTAGATCACCGATATTTAGGACCGTTCCCAGTCGAGGCTGTCATCAATCCAGTCGCCTATCGCTTAACTCTGCCACATTCCCTGCGTGTGCACCCAGTCTTTCATCGGTCTCTGTTGGTCCCCGAGCAACCGGCCTGTCCACTCTGCCGAGCGGAACCTCCCCCATCAGGACCTCGTGATGGAGGCAGCATCCCCGAGTACGAGGTCGCCAGCATCAGGGATTCCCGTTGGCTGAAAGGTCATTTCCAGTACCTGATTGAATGGAAAGATTACGGACCAGAGGACTTCACCTGGGAAGACACGACCGCCGTTCATGCCCCTGCGTTGGTGACCGCTTTTCATGAACAATTTCCATCCCGACCGCATCCGGATCAGCAGACCCGGGGGAAGGGCCCTGCGGTGTGGGATGGTGTTGTGATTCAGGGTCAGCCTGTGGGTTCGGCAGTTGGGTCGGATGAATCAGAGGAGGAGGGGGGTGTTGAAGATCTTGCTGATGATAGCACTCAGACAGGCCCCTCCCACTTGGTCACCATGGAGACCCAGCTGTGTGAGCCTGACAGTGTGGATGAAGATGACCCACAGCTGGTCCTGTTCAAGGATGCCCGACGCAGGAGTCAGTCAAGTAGGAGTAAACAGAGGAAGGCTGTGGGGCTTCTCGGAAGGAGGCAGAGAGAGGCCACGCCCTGAACTCTTTATAAAGGGAATGTTTGGGGAGGGCTGGTTTGCTGAAAGCAACCGCTCAGATAGTGTTTCAAAGCTCCTGTATCTTGGTTCGTGTCTTGTTTGTTTTTTGTAGTAATAAATTTGGCAGACGTCATTCCAGCCTCTTGCCATTTATAAAGGGGTTGCCTTTTCTGCAGGGCCGGTAGCAGGCTGGTACAGAACAGATGGGGTGTTTTAACTCCACAGTTTATGATTTATGATCCGGACCATAGGAAATGGTATTTTGGTCCCAATTTTTTGCTAGGTAACTTAAGTCTTATATACTTTGTAGAAAGATAAACCTTTTCCCCCACACAGAATGATTTATGAGGTGCTCTTTTCTGATTAGCCTGGTTTTTTTGTAAATCTCTGAGGCTTTTGTCAAAGCTTTCTTTGTATTGTCTCAAACACTGCTCCAAGCAGTCACCCACTGATCTAATGTTTGAGAGGTTGAGGGGTCCTGGGGGTATTCAGACATTGGAATAAAATCCCTTCCAGTGGCTTTCTTAAACAGACTAAGTGCAGGGCTGCTAAGTACTATGTTATTATAAGCCACTTCAGCAAAAGGAAGGAGATCAGTCCAGTTTGTCTGTTGGTAATCTACACAGCATCTAAGATATTGCTCCACCATTGCATTTGCTCTTTCAGCCACTCCATTCATAGAAGGATGAAAAGCCAATGACAATCCTTGGGCAGAATCAATTAGCTTAAGAAAATCTGTCCAAAATCTGGCAGTAAATTGAACCCCCCTGTCCAAAATTATTCGTTTGGTGCACCGTGCAGCCAGGACATATGCTTAAGGAATAACCTGGCTAATTTCTGGGCAGAGCCATGCTATAAAGTGAGCTTGCTTTGAAAAAAGGTCAATTACAGTCCATATTACTATATTTCCTCTACTCTCTGGCAATTCAACAATAAAGCCCATACAAACTCTTCCCATGCCTGAGAAGGATCTGCTACAGGCTGTAACAGTCCAGGGGGCTTTCCTGGGATTCTTTTCATGGTAGCACAGACTGCACAACTTTTTACATAGTTTGCCACATCTTATTAAAGGTTTCCACTTGTCCAACCAAGCTAATAAATAAATAAATAAATAAATAAATAAATAAATAAATAAATAAATAAACCTTTATTGTCAAAGTACAACATGTGTACTGTTATGTATTCACTTAGTGTTAACGTTATATACATGTGTTAAACAGGGCTGAGGTAAAACCGCAGCAGCTTTTGACAGCTGTCAAAAGCTGCCGGACCAAACCACGCAGGCGCCAACCGACTGACAGCTCTCGGCTGTCAAAATCACCTGGTAACAGCACGCGCTGCCGATGACAGCTCCGAGCTGTCAAATCCTGCCGGCTTCGATTGGCGGAGCATACGACGCGGGAAACCAGCTCAGCCCTGATTGGTTAACCTTTGACAGTTGCTAGTATAAATAGAAGCCACGTTCTGCTGTTGTTTGCCTGGTTCGAAATAAAAGTTAAATCGTTCAACTTGCTGTCTCGCCTGCTTCTTGAACAAAGTACTGGCGACGAAGGTGGGATGCCTGCTTGCCTAAGCTGAAGTCACTACCTAAGGGGAGAAGAGATTTTTTTCCCTTAGCCCGAGTTAGTCACTCGCTGAAGTCACTCAGGAGCCGAACTCCCATATAACGCAAGCAGCTGCACCCACGGCTTACAGACAGCATGACGAACCATGGCCACATTCGAGAGTTCAACACCCTCCACCCAGAATGCTGGGAATCTCATCTGGGCCAGGTAGAAGGATACCTGGTGGTAAAGAAGATTACGGACGACCGGGCAAAGGCAGCCGCCCTCCTCTGGCTCAGCGGGCCCGCTGTCTATGATGCCGCTGTGGGAATCTTCAGTCCAGAACCAATCGCCACCATCTCCTACGCTGATCTCACCGAGGGGCTGAGTAAATACTTCATGCCCACCAAGTCAGAACTCTTCTGGAGGGTAAATTTCGCCCGAAGACTACAGCTCCCTGACGAGCCCGCAAATGACTTCATAACCCGGGTCAGACACGCCGCACGGCAGTGTCGGTTCCCAGACTTAGAAGACCGGATCCGGGACCAAATCGTCATAGGGCTCAAAGATGAGCAGCTGAGAAGGAAGCTGATCGCCAAGCCCGAACTGACAATGGCTGATGTGGCGAGGGAAGTCATTGCCTATGAGGACAGCCATGGTGACAACCGACGTTCACCTGACAGCGGGCCCAGTGGGTCCGTGCACCAGGAGGACGGCGGTTTCAGCGGTCCAGAAGATGACGATGTCTCCATGGACATCGATGCGGTACAGCAGCGGTTCGAAAAGCTCAGGCTGCAACGCAACTACAGAGGGGGGCCTGCCAACAACCAGAGGGGCGCTAACTTCCAGCCAAACAGGGCTAAGTGTGCCAGCTGCGGCGGAAGCCACCCGAGAGCAACGTGCCGGTTCCGCAGTGCCAAATGCCATGGGTGAGGAAAGACAGGTCACCTCAAAGCCGTGTGCCGCAGCCGGAGCCGAGAAAATCTGCATGAACTGGAGGTGACGCCCGCAGGTATGAGCCAGCACACACCCAGGGCCAGGCACAATTCCAAACCCCTAGTGCTAAATGTGAGGGGAAGGGCGGGGAAATACACAGTCCACAGCACTCTTAAGCCCAAAGTCAAGGTGGACGTTTTGATTCATGGAATTCCCTGTGAGATGGAAGTGGACTCTGGGTCCTCCGTCTCACTCATTTCGTGGCAAACTTACAGGGACATTTGTAACCGCAGTAGAAAACGGCCCGCCCTTCGACCCACCAAACTCCGCCTAGCTGATTTTCAGAAAACACCCATTAAACTCCGGGGAAAGGCTTCCGTCCCCGTGGAGTTCAAACAATTTAAAGGATCCCTCCCTATACTAGTGACCCAGGAAAACAGAATCAGCCTGCTAGGACTAGACTGGTTTGAGGCGCTAGGGATAGCGCTGACAGGCGTCAACGCCATTCAGCTGTCAAACTTAGAATCCGTCTGCCTTCAATTCGCGGACGTCTTTGACAGCTCGCTAGGAAAGTACACAGGACCGCCTGTATCACTAAAACTAAACCCTAATGTAATGCCTGTCAGAATCAAGGCAAGAAGAGTTCCCTTCGCCTTGAGAGAAAAAATAGAAACTGAACTAGACCGATTAACTAACTTAGGAGTCCTAGAACCAGTAGAAGGGGCAGAGTGGGAGACACCCATAGTGACCCCAATTAAGCCAAATGGCCAAATAAGATTATGTGCCGATTATAAAGCGACACTCAACCGCGCATTAAATGCCCATGCCTACCCGGTCCCGGCTGTCAAAGACATCCTCGCGGCCATTAAGTCAGGCGCCATTTTTGCCAAGTTAGACTTGGCGCAGGCGTATTTACAGCTGCCTGTCACCCCTGACACCGCCTTAGCTCAGACAATCGTCACCCACAAAGGAGCATTTAAAATTAACCGCCTTCAATTCAGCATCTCTGCAGCCCCGGGGATCTTCCAAGAAATCATGGAAAAAACACTTAAAGGGATCCCCGGGGTCTGTCCATATTTCGACGACATCCTAATTGCAGGGGAATCAGAAAAAGACTTAGCTGACAAATTAACAAAGGTGCTCCTTAGATTCAGGGAGGCTGGCCTCAAATTAAAACGAGACAAATGCTCCATCGGGGTGCCATCAACAGAGTTTTTAGGATTTAAAATTGATGCTAAGGGAATTCACCCCACTGAAACAAAAATTAAAGCCATTAAAACAGCACCAACCCCTAAAAATAAACAGGAACTACAAGCCTTCCTAGGGTTAGTTAATTTTTATCATACCTTCCTGCCTCATAAAGCCTCCATCGCTGAACCCCTACACAGGCTATTAGATAAAGGCAAACCCTGGAACTGGTCATCTGAGCATGATAAAAGTTTTAATCTACTAAAAAACTTACTCACTAGCAATGCAACGGTAGCCCTGTTCAACGAACAGCTGCCCTTATGTCTGGCTTGTGATGCCTCCCCCTACGGCATTGGAGCGGTCCTAAGCCACTTAACTAAGGAAGGAACGCAAACCCCTGTAGCGTTCTATTCCAGAACACTGTCAAAACCTGAGCGTAATTACGCTCAGATTGATAAAGAGGCTTTAGCTATAGTGGCTAGCGTAAAAAAGTTTCATGACTACCTATATGGCCGACCCTTTACCATTTTTACGGACCATAAGCCCCTATTAGGAATCTTTACAGTACAGTAAACAAACTAACGCCACAAATATTATCTCCCCGCATCCTGAGATGGTCTACCTTTTTGTCAGCCTATTCATACGACTTAGAATACAAGCCAGGGAAATCTATGGGCCATGCTGATGGGCTTAGCAGACTGCCCCAACCGATAGTCGACCCAGACCCAGCACCAGCTGGGAAGATACTGGCTATCTCAGACCTGCCTGAATGCCCATTATCTGTTAAAGACATCTCTGCAGCCACTGCTGCAGACAAAATATTAGGCAGAGTCTTAGGCTATGTCACGTCTAGCTGGCAATGCACACCCCCAGACCCAGAATTCCAACCTTATATTTTAAAGCAAAAGGAATTATCCACCCATCAGGGATGTTTATTATGGGGCAGCAGGGTAATCATACCTGACAAACACAGACTCAAGGTGTTAGAGAGCCTCCATGAAGGTCACCCTGGGACCGTCAAAATGAAGGCTCTGGCCAGAAGCTATGTCTGGTGGCCAGGATTAGACAAGCAGATTGAAGCACATGTAGCAGGATGCTATCCCTGCCAACTCGTCAGAGCAGCCCAGCCCCAGGCTCCCATTCACAGATGGGAAACCACAAAGACACCCTGGTCATGTATCCACATAGACTATGCAGGTCCATTTCAGGGACAAACATTCTTAATAGTCGTAGATAGCTATTCGAGATGGCTGGAGGTGACCCCAGTGACTAGCACAACTTCGGCAGCCACAATACAAGTTTTAAGGGGGTTGTTCGCAACACATGGGCTTCCAGATGTAATAGTCTCCGATAACGGCCCCCAATTTACTTCCTACGAATTCCAGAGTTTCACAACGGCGAACTCTATTAGGCACACCACCACGGCTCCTTTTCACCCATCCACTAATGGCTTGGCAGAGGTGATGGTGAGATCGACAAAAGAGGCACTGCGGAAAATCATCTCCGGCAACTGGCACCACAGACTCGCTCAATTCCTCTTGGCTCAACACACCACCCCATGCACATCCACAGGGAAGTCTCCTGCTGAACTCTGCTGGGGCAAGAGACTAACTACTAGGTTGGACCGTTTACATCCAGACAGATCCCCTCCAAACCCAGAACTGCCCCTCCAACACAGGACTCTCAGCACTGGGCAAGCTGTCTGGGCAAGGAACTATGGAGAGGGCAGCAAATGGACACAAGGGGTTGTCATTGAACAAACAGGTCCCCTGTCATACATCATAGACACTGGGCACAATTCCCACATCCGCAGACACATTGACCAACTTCGGCGTCGCAGCCCACAAAATATGGGGGAAAGGGGGAACGACGAAATGCAGGCTGAAGCCCCGACGCAAACACTATCACACCAAAACCCCCCCGATCAAACTACACCACAACAAGACCCCACACAAAACGACGCTGAAACGCCGGAGGCAGGACCCATGCCCCCTGAGCCAGATCTCGATACGCCAGGGGAAAAGGAACGACCAGATGAAACAACCCCCCGGCGCTCCGAAAGAGTAAAAAGACCTCCCGCCTACTTGAAAGACTACGAATGGGGAAACCCAAAAAAGAAACAGTTGGGGAACATCAACTCAATTAGAGGGAGGGGAAAGGGGTGTTATGTATTCACTTAGTGTTAACGTTATATACATGTGTTAAACAGGGCTGAGGTAAAACCGCGGCAGCTTTTGACAGCTGTCAAAAGCTGCAGGACCAAACCACGCAGGCGCCAACCGACTGACAGCTCTCGGCTGTCAAAATCACCTGGTAACAGCACATGCTGCCGATGACAGCTCCGAGCTGTCAAATCCTGCCGGCTTCGATTGGCGGAGCATACGACGCGGGAAACCAGCTCAGCCCTGATTGGTTAACCTTTGACAGTTGCTAGTATAAATAGAAGCCACGTTCTGCTGTTGTTTGCCTGGTTCGAAATAAAAGTTAAATCGTTCAACTTGCTGTCTCGCCTGCTTCTTGAACAAAGCATGTACATTGAGATTAAGTGAGCCTCCACCCGTGCTCTCTCCCCCCAACACACAGTGACAACAAACCCTCCATCCTACCACACCATGTGAGCCAACTACACCACACACCGGTCTCCCAAGTCAATTCTGCATAAGATTATGTCCCATTTAAAAGCCTAACAGCCCATGGATAAAAGCTATTTTTCAGCCTGTTGGTATCACTGCCTCAGTCATTTTTCGGACCACCACAGACAATATAAATTCCCAATGCTCCCCTACCTCTAGTCATACTGGCTCTGTTAGGTGGGTGACTAGGGCTCCACCTGTTCAAACCTCATGGGGGAGGAAATTTTTTTAGCTCTGATGCCTAACTTGAGAACAATAGGGAGGTTGATTAGGCATCATGAACACCCAGAGTCTATCAGTACATGTAAGTCCATCCATTCACCTATCTTAGGGACCAAGTGTTTGGCAGAGAGACAAAAAGTTGGAACAGGCTTACTCACTATTGGGTCATTTCTCTTTCATCATTGCTGTCATATGGAGTGGGTGAAAGAGTGGGTTCAGTTGGGGCCTTTGCTTTCTCTTGAGTAGGGGAGGTGACTTGATTGGCTTACTCTTGGTTAATCCAATTCAATTTTCCCTGGTGGATCATGAGCTCCCTTTTGGTTTTATTGGTGTGGTCAAACCACTTTTTGGCTGAGGAAAAGGAACTGGACAGACAGCTGCTAAAACCAGTTTATTGCATTTGGCAATTGTACTAAAAAAATCTCATTGTCAACCAATTAATTCATTTAATTTGAAATCAAGTGAAAAATTGATTTAAATTATTTTATTAAAACAAATTAATGGCAATTCTTTTATAAGAAGTTGCCTCAAACAAAATGAGTTTGACATGCCTGCTCTAGATAATTGAATGCTCCAAAATAGATTCTAGACCAGGCCTGTACATGCAGCCTACCAAGCACCCTTGGACAGAGCACAGACTTATTTTTTAAAGTAATAAAATCACCACCACTGCCCTGAAAGTCATGTTGCCTAGTGCCTCCATGGCTTGCCATGACTACAAACTCCAACACTGTAGATGCTCCTCTAGTCACTAAATCATTGATTAGCCCACCAGCATTCCTTTGCAGACCACAAAAGTTTTTAATTTATCAGTGTGGGCCTTTCCCTTCTACAAGTTGCACAGACCTCTTCTAGATTTTCCTCTTGCCTTTCTGAGTTAACTCCTTGGTCTGTCATTGAGCAAGAATTAACTTTTTAGGGAAGCATATTATCATATGATGTATACTTAACATATGTTCTACCTTTATTTACCAATTATATAATATTTGTATGCAATCCACATGGCAAGGTTTGGGACAACTTACAATATTTTTAAAATCATAAGATTAAAACATAAAAGCAGGGCTTTTTTCTCATAGAATGCTCAGAATGGCATTCCGGCACCCTTTTTTGCACACACACACACAAAGCTTTTGCACAAGCTATGCTACTCCCTCTATTGGCTTTCAAATGTTTATTGGCTTTTGAAAGCCAATAGGAATTGCTGCTGAGCATACCAAAAGACTTGGCCGGCAAACGTTGCACCAGCAAGTTGTCTGCAGTGAAGGCGAGTTGGCAGGAACTTTGTATCCCTCCCTGCTGCCCAACTACACCATCTCAACTAGGTATGTAAGAGAGGACAAGGAGTGGGAGGTGGGTTCTGCGGAGTCCATGTGCACTCCTTCCTTGTGTTCACCCATGTCAGCCAGGCTGGTGGCCTACCTGGTGCTGGACCTGTGCCACCATCGCCTCACCCTGCATGCCTAAGTGGTCACCCTGCATTGCCTGGCCCGCACTGTCTCCGCTGCCCGCCCCGCACAGCTCCACCATATAGAACAGGCCCCACTGCTCCCACAGCACCAGCCACACCGGCTCTGGCCCTGGGGTGCAGCCCCCCACCAACACCCCTCGCACCCATGACCGCAGGAGCACCCCCCCTGCCCCCCACCTCCTGCGTCCATCAAGATGAGAGTTCCAGCACCTTTTGTTCTTTAAGAAAAAAGCACTGGTAAGACCATATTTGAAATACTGCATCCAGTTTTGGTCATCACAATTTAAAAAAGATGTTCAGACTTTGGATAAAGTGCAGAGAAGAGCAAGAAGGTGATTAGGGGCTTGGAGGCTAACACATATGAAGAATGGAATTTGGTATGTCTAGTTTAGTGAGAATAAATTAGTATTAGAATTAGAATTGAAATAAAATAGAGCTGGAAGAGACTCTGAAGGTCTTTTAGTCCAGCCCCCTGCTTAAGCAGGAGAACCTATACCATCTCAGACAGGTGAATGTCCACTTTCCTCTTGAAAATCTCCAGTGATGGAGCACCAATGATCTCTGGGGACAAGCTGTTCCATTGGTTGATTGTCCTCACTGTCAGGAAATTTATCCTTAATTTCAGGTTGCTTCTCTCTTTGATCAGTTTCCAACCTTTGTTTCTTGTCCTTTCCTCTGGTGCTTTGGTGAACAACCTGCCCCACTCTGCCTTGAGGCAGCCCCTTAGATACTGGAACACTGCTATCATATCTCTCTTATTTCTTCTTTTCTTTAGACTAGCCAAACCCAAGTCCCGTAGCCGTTCTTCATATGTTTAGTTTCCAGGCCTTTGATCATCTTAGTAGCTCTTCTCTGAATTTTTTTTCCATACTCTCAACATGTTTTTTGTGATATGATATCCACTAGGACACCAAGCACCCTCTCATAGTTACTGTTTTTGAGCCAGGTCTTGCCCAATCTGTACTTGTACCTTTGATTTTTCCTGCCTAAATGTAAAACTTTGCTTTTTTCCACACTGAAACTCATTTTATTGGATAGGGCCCATTGTTTGAGTTTGTCAAGATTTTTTGGATCCTGAGTTTGTCTTCTGGAGTGTTGGCTACTTCTGTCATCTGCAAATTTGATGAGTTCCCCTTCAATTCCCTCATCCAAGTCATTTATGAAGATATTGAAGAGTACTGGGGCTAAGACAGAACCTTGTGATACCCCACTGCTTACTTGTCTCCAGGGGGATGTGGTGTCATTGAGGATTACTTGTTGAGTATGGTTTGCCAACCAGATGCAGAGCCATCTGGTGGTGATATTATCTATTCCACCATTTTCTCACTTACCAAGGAGTAGGTTGTGGTCTACTTTATCAAGTGTCTTTCTGAAATCTAAGTATACTATGTCCACAGCATTTTGCTGGTCTACTGGTTTAGTCACTTTATCAAAGAATGAAATAAGATTGGTTTGACATGATCTGTTTTTAACAAACCCCATACACTGGTATTCTTGAATTGTGAACTCTTAGGAAAGTATCTCTTCCTTGTGTGTTGCAAACAGCCATTTCTAGTGGGGAAAACATTATACAGCAGAGTAGGGAAAAATATTTTCCTTTGCTATATTTCCAGTTTGAATTAGACCATGGCAGGATCCCTGCAGGAGAGCTCTTTTAAGGATTATGTATTAATAGAAAAGCAACTAACTTACCTCTGTTTCTAAATGCAAAAGCTGTTGAACATAAAAAAAAGAGAAGCTCTGATCAACTATCAAAGTTACCATTTTGACAGTTCTACTATACTGTTGTCTGTGGATGCCCCCACTAAATGTAAGCATAGGATAAACTGAGCCTGATTTGTTCTCAGTATTTTAAGTGGCCACAGATTACTAGCAAAAGTGGGATTTGATCACAAAGCAAGGAGGCATCAAGAAATGTTTCCCCTTCCGGGAATATTTAAGGGACAGAGCATTTATTGGCTGCAGATAAATGACAAATGCTGTGGATTATGCTAATACCAACATTTGAAAAGTTATCTTTATCAGTACTAGAAGTCTTCAAACCAAAATTTAAGAATAAGCATAATTGGTTCTGAATGAGAGTACAGGTAATGTGTATATAATCAAAAACTTGATAGAACGGAGAAAATATCATTCCTTAATAAACCTTTATAGTAAGGATGAGGAGGGGTGTACTGGAGGAATTTTGCTCTTTAAATTAATGAAAATGTAAAATAGAACAGAACAAAACAGAATAGAATAGAATAGGAGCTGGAAGGACCTTGGAGGTCTTCTAATCCAGCCCCCTGCTCAAGCAGGAGAACCTATACCATCTCAGCCAGGTGATTGTCAAGTCTCTTTTTAAAAAATTCCAGCAATGGAGTACCCATGATTTCTAGGGATAATCTGTTTCACTGGTTGATTGTTCTCACTGTCAGGGAGTTTCTCCTTAATTCCAGGTTGCTTCTCTCTTTGATCAGCTTCCAACCATTGTTTCTTGCCCTTCCCTCTTGTGCTCTGGTGAACAACCTGACCCCCACTTCTTTGGGGCAGCTACTGGAATACTGCTATCAAGTCTCTTCTATTTCTTCTTTTCTTTAGACTGGCCAAACCCAAGTTCCACAGCTGTTCTTCATACGTTTTGGTCTCCAGACCTTTGATCATCTTAGTTGCTCTTCTCTGAATTTTTTTCCAGACTCTCAACATCATTTTTGTGATATGGTGACCAAAATTGGCTGCAGTATTCAAAGTGTGGTCTTACTAGGGCTTTATAAAGTGGTACTAGTACTTTGGGTGATCTTGATTCTATGCCTCTGTTTATACAACCCAGGATTGTATTAGCTTTTTTGGTTGCTGCTGCACACTGCTGGCTCATAGTTAAGTGATTGTCCACTAGGACTCCAAGATCCCTCTCAAAGTTGCTGTTTTTAAGACAGGTCTCTGCCAATCTGTATTTGTTCCTTTGGTTTTTCCTGCCTAAGTCTAAGACTTTGCTTTTCTCCACACTGAAACTCATTTTGTTGAATAGGGACAATTGTTTGAGTTTGTCAGGATCTTTTGGATCCATTTATGAAGATATTGAAGAGTACTGGGCCTAAGATGGAACCTGGTGGTACCCCACTGCTTACTTCTCTCCATGTGGATGTAGTGCCATTGAGGACTACTCATTGAATACGGTTTGTCGGGAAAATAAAATCTGTCACTACCTCCATTTCTTCCCCATCTATTTGCCAGGAATTGAGAGGGCTGGATGCAATGATCTTGGTTTTCTTAATGTTGAGTTTCAAGCCAACTTTTGCACTCTCCTTTTTCACCCACATCAAGAGGCTCTTTAGTTCCTCTTCACTTTCTGCCATTAGAGTGGTATCATCTGCATATCTTAGATTGTTGATATTTCTCCCAGCAATCTTAATTCCATCTTTTGATTCATCTAGCTCAGCCTTTCTCATGATGTGCTCTGCATATAAATTAAATAGGCAGGGCGACAGTATACAGCCTTGCCGGACTCCTTTCCCAATTTTGAACCAATCAGTGGTTCCGTGTCCAGTTCTCACTGTTGCTTCTTGACCCGCATATAGGTTTCTCAAGAGACAAATAAGATGGTCTGCTACTCCCATTTCTTTAAGAACTTGCTACAATTTGTTGTGATCCACACAATCAAAGGCTTTTTACCATAGTCAATGAAGCAGAAGTAGATGTTTTTCTGGAACTCCCTAGCTTTCTCCATGATCCAGCATTTGTTGGCAATTTGATCTCTAGTTCCTCTGCCTCTTCGAAATCCTTCCTGTACTTCTGGTAGTTCTCAGTTCACATACTGCTGGAGTCTAGCTTGTAGGATTTTAAGCATAGCTTTACTAGCATGTGAAATGAGTGCAATCATGTGATAGTTTGAACATTCTTTGGCATTGCCTTTCTTTGGAATTGAATCCTGTGGCCAGTGTTGAATTTTCCAAATTTGCTGACTGTAGCACTTTTACCGCATCGTCTTTTAAGATTTTGAATAGCTCAACTGGAATACTGTCACCTCTACTAGTTTTGTTGGTAACAATATCTATCCACAAATGTGTACAAATTGGATCTAGGGATATATTATTGCATATCTGATCAAAATTATGATGGTGATCTGAAGAAGAAAAATCAGGAAAGTATGCAAAGAACAATTTACTGCCATAATAGAAGACTAATTGTTTTTACATAATCTGGGTATAATCCCAATCAGGGAGAGAACAAGAGCAAGAGTGCCAGTTTGGTGTGGTTGTTAAGCAAATACCAAAAAACCAGGAGACTTTGAGTCCTAGTTCTGCTTTAACCATGAAGCCAGTTAACTGATTTTGGGCACACAACTCTAGAAGTACACAACACTAAACCAATTCCAAAACTGTGTCAAGAAAACTGCAGGCATTAGTCTAGGTCAAGGGTCTTCAAACTCGGCCCTTTTATGACTCATGGACTTCAACTCCCATAATTCCTCAGACAATGTGCTTGGCTGAAGAATTCTGGGAGTTGAAGTCCATGAGTCATAAAAGGGCAGAGTTTGAAGACCCCTAGTCTAGGTAATCTGCAGGAATCAACATTGCCTTAAAGGTATACACAAAAGATTGATAAATGATAAATAGATTATCTAATGATTATACCTTAGAATAGTAGCTTTGAGAATTGATTGGTGGATGTCAATTCTACATTTAAATCTAAGTGATAACTATAATTTGTAAGTGTGACCATAAAACTACTGCTAGTGTTGTTCAGTTAGTTCTTTTAAGTTCTTTAGGACCTGATGGCCATCTTTTTACTGAGATTGTCAGATTAATTTACATTCTTCTTTTCCTAGGTTTGTTGAATTGGCCTTCTTTTGAAAAAAAAATAGAACATAGAATCATAGGGACCTTGGAGGTCTTCTAGTCCAACTCCTTGGCCAAGGCAGAAGACTTTATATCACTGCAGACAAATGGTTGCCCAATGTTTTCTTGAAAACTGCCAGTGATAGAGCAGCCCCAGGTCTTGGAGGCAAGCTGTTTCATTGATCAATCATTCTCACTATCAGCAAATTTCTCCTTAATTTCAGGTCGGATCTTTCTTTAACAGACTTCTTACTCATTGCTTCTTGTCTTGCCATCAGATGTTTTGGAAAATAAGTCACAAAACTCTACTTTGTGAATGGTATAATACAGATTATTTTATATAAGCAAGCCTGATTTTGCCCTTTCTTCTTTCACTTTCAATATGAGATTTCAGCAATCAAGCTGGTATCATCAGCATATTTTAAATTTTAATTCTAATTTCTATATTTTATCTTTCAGAATTTCTTATTGTTTATTCTGCATATGTTAAAAAATGACTGATGCAAATATCTCCCCTATTAGGAGGTATATAAAGTGTATTGATAAAGGTTCAGAATGCTCATTATTATCCAACACTGAAATAAAAACTTGCTATCCTATACCTGGAAATTAAGAGAAATATAAAGGAACACATAATCTGTATTCAATATATACTACATAATCAATATTTTATTATTGCCTGTTTTTGCTCATAGAGTAACATAGAAAATTAGAATAAAGCCACAGAGTGATGATCTCTCACTAATATTGATTTGTGCTTCTTAGATTGTAAACCGCCCTGAGTCTTCAGAGAAGGGCGGGATATAAATGGGATTAAAATAAAAAATAAATAAAAATAATATGAACATCATCTTGCAAGAAGCTATAAAATCTGCTAGTGAAGCCAGTGAAGACAAGTAACTGCCTAATATATCTGTATTATGTTATCTTTTATTTAAATGCTACTATACCTGAAAAATAACATAATTTTGAAAAATATTGATAACTGCCACAAAATAAGACAAGACTGCATTTAAAGGAAATGATGCAGATAAATCTATTTTAATGAATATGTTCAAAAGATGCACAAATATAATTCTTCCTTATTCTTTTTGCCTGATTAAACTAAGAGAATAAGTGCAGAACTCTCTTTTATGTGGTTGAATAACATCCAGCACTACCTTTTCCCATACACCATCTCTTTTTCTAAATTGTAATTATTCAGCAGTCTTGGAAAGGTGAACTTTCATTAACAATTACGCTAGTTCAAAATATTTTCATTTTCTTCTTACATTTTCAGATCTAACCTAGTAAAGTTGCATTGGCACAACCTGAAATCATCTGCATTTTCATTTAAAAGAACTAAAAAGATAAAGTTAAAACTAGAAAACTCATGTGCTTGCTCCTATAGGACTGAAGCCCAGATTACCTACTGGCCACCTATGTGCATACAGGCTCCCCTTCTCAAATCTTCACTGGAATATCATTCTCAGATCCCATCAGAGATCTGAAAATTGTTGTTTTATCTCATAACCATGGTGAGGCCAGAAATAAATTGCTATTGGAACTAAAGAAGGTAACCATCTTCACAATATTTCTTCATATATGTTTACTGCTTCTTTTCTATATCCCAGTACCTTAGGTACCAAGGAGCGTTTAAGTTGTTAAAATAATTGCCATTGTAAAAGGTTTTCAAAGTGAAGTGGTCTGATGGAAAAGGCTATGGATTTTGCTATCTCTGTGTATAGGTTTTGCCATAAGTGACAAGTCTCTTATTTCTAAGTTACTGTAACAATTTTGAATAATCTGCCAGCAGATGGAGGCATTTTCTCAAATAAATGCCTTCAGGCAGTTACAGGTGCATGTTAATATTAAAAGCACTCTAGTTATTTCTATTTTCTACTCTGAAAAAAGATAGAGGGGAGCACAAATGAGTGGAGTAAAAGAAAAAAGAAAGGAAGAAATAGAATCAATATGTTCGTGTACCTGCAGAAACAGGAAGCACATCCAAGAAAATTAAGAAGTGAGATTACTGTTACAGAACTTGATGGAATATTTCAAATTTCTGTCAAACATAACTAACTTAAAAGGACATGCTATACCTGTAACTCTTAAAACACAGGTTCTTAAAAATTTGTAATTAGCATTGATTTGGAAACTATGAGTCTGAAGAATCAGATGAGTGCATTTAATAGCAATAGCATTTAGACTTATATACAGCCTCATAGGGCTTTACAACACTCTCTAAGTGGTTTACAGATTCAGCATATTGACCCTAACAATCTGGGTCTTCATTTTACAGACCTCAGAAGGATAGAAGATTGAGTCAACCTTGACTCAGGCATAACTTGCTTTGTTCTTGTTGTTAGTTGCGAAGTCGTGTCTGATCCATCGCGACCTGATGGACAGCATTCCTCCAGGCCTTCCTGTCCTCTACCATCTTCTGCAGTCCACTTAGGCTCACGCCTACTGCTTCAGTGACTTCATCCAGCCACCTCATTCTGTGTCATCCCCTTCTTCTCTTGCCCTCAATCTTTCCCAGCATTAGACTCTTCTCCAGTGAGTCCTTTCTTCTCATTAGGTGGCCAAAGTATTTGAGTTTTAGCTTCAGGATCTGGCCTTCTAAAGAGCAGTCAAGGTTGTTCTTCTCTAGGACTGACTGGTTTGATCGCCTTGCAGTCGAAGGGACTTGCAGGAGTCTTCTCCAGCACCATAGTTCAAAGGCCTCAATTCTTTGGTGCTCAGCCTTCCTTATGGTCCAACTTTCACAGCCATACATTGCAACTGTATAGCCTTTCACTGCCATACATTGCAACTGTATAGCCTTGACTATACACACTTTTGTTGACAGGGTGATGTCTCTGCTTTTTACTGTGCTGTCTAGATTTGCCATGGCTTTCCTCCCAAGGAGCAAGCATCTTTTAATTTCTTGGCTACAGTCCCCATCTGCAGTGAACTTGGAGCCCAGGAAAATAAAATCTGTCACTACCTCCATTTCTTCCCCATCTATTTCCCAGGAATTGAGAGGGCTGGATGCCATGATGTTGGTTTTCTTAATGTTTAGTTTCAACCCATGTTTTGCACTCTCCTTCACTCATAACAAGAGGCTCTTTAGTTCCTCTTCACTTTCTGCCATTAGAGTGGTATCATCTGCATATCTTAGGTTGATATTTCTTCCGGCAATTTTAATTCCAACTTTTGATTCATCTAACCCTGCCTTTCTCATGATGTGCTCTGCATATACGTTAAACAGGCAGAGTGACAGTATACAGCCTTGCTGGACTCCTTTCCCAATTTTGAACCAATCAGTGGTTCCATGACCAGTTCTCACTGGTGCTTCTTGACCTGCATATAGGTTTCTCAAGAGACAAATAAAATGATCTGGTACTCCCATCTCTTTAAGAACTTGCCAGTTTGTTGTGATATAACTTGCTTTAGATTCCTCCTGTCTTTAGGAATAATTTTTTACTAGCTGAAAAAACCTTCAAGGAAAAGGAAATGACTTTGAAACACATGCTGCCCCTTTTCATCCATACTACTTTTTAATGACTTGGAACTGATCAACTGAATTATTTTGCAGGGATGGAGGAAGTAAGAATCTGAAACTAGATACAGTATTGCCAAAATAGTAAAATGTGTGGTGATGTCATGACTCAGGACCCATTCTTTTTTACCTACATTATGTCACAACATGCAAATGTACAAGGGGCAGAATTGGTGCTATTAATACATAGTTTAATGAAAATCATAATTTAATCACCTAGACAGAAACAACAAGAAAAGCATTAGGCTGAAATTGCAATCAGAAAGCTTTCAGTAAGTGTTCAGAAGGCTTTCCATTCTAAAACAGGCGAGTCAAACTGCTGGCCCATGGGCTGGATATGTCATGCCAAAACCATGCCCACCCCATTGCCAGCAAAGGAAAAAAAGTCACAATACATCATGACACATCATGTGATGTTGCACGTTTGACACCCCTGTTCTAGAATATAGGCCATGGATGATGAGAGCATTGCCAGAACACACAATGGCCAGCTGAGTGCAGCATTTGCCTGTAATGAAATGAAGCAGATTCCAGCAGAGAATTGTAGACATTGTAGGTGGGAATTATTGGTGGTTGGGAGCAGGTGGAGAAAGTTCCTACCCTTCATTAATGATGAGTGGGCATCATTTACACTTTGCTGGGCAGCTGGTTATGTTCTTAGAAGGCAGCAGTTGGAACTCTGTTCTTGCAAAAAGGATTCTTGTTTGAATTATTTCAGAATCCCTATTATATCTAAGATGAAAAACATCCTGTATTTGGATATAAATTGTTGGGAAAAATAAAATGAGGGAATTATTATCTTCATGCCCTTTTAATAATTTCCCAGGAGCAGCTGATTTAATTTGAGCCTCTACAAGCTTTTTAGATTCCATTGTATTGCAGATGATATGTCTTACAGAAGCAGTTGTCCCTTCAACCTGGACACTGAATGGCAATTTATCTTACAATTTCTGCAGAGGAAACATGCTGGTATTAAGCATCATGGCAGGCATATAATTCTTTCCCTTTTTCCTACTCCTTGATCAGTTGACAGCTCTTCAGAGAACATCACAAATACTTACAGATGAATCATGAGCACCCAATGAATCTCCCATCTTATTTAGCATAGGAATTTCTATGCAAAGTAATAATTAAACATTAATTTAATATTCTTGGAGGCATAATATGAATCCAATATAACTGCTTCTGCAGCACATATTTTGGATGGATATTTTGGCAGACAATATTGGTTAAAACTGTACAAAACCATGCATATTCACAGCAAAAATAACCTTCCTCTTTGTATGACCCAAAGGTGCTTTTTCAAGAGGCAACTGGACTTTCTTGTTTTTCTTTGAAGATATTTTGCTTCTCATCCAAGAAGCTTCTTCAGAGCTGAAGAAACTTCTTGGATAAGAAGCAAAACATCTTGAAAGAAAAACAAGAAAGTCCAGTTGCCTCTTGAAAAAGCACCTTTGGGACATCCATGACTTGGATGGCTTAGAATCTCCATAGACTTCCTCTTTTTTATGTTAGAATTTTTTAAGTGGGTCACTTGGGGATAAAATAGTGAGGTTCCATAAGACCTGTTTTGACATTTCCTTTGTGATTGGCCCCTGTTTTCTGCTCCTGTTTCAATTGTAAGAAAAGTTCCTGCCAAAAGTTTTTGTTCAATCAATATATTAATACAAGAATATTAAATACATAATTTAGTTGATTTGGTTAGTGTAAGAGTTGTGTTAATGAAAAGATAGCTCAGGTAATTAATGACCATTTTTACCATTGGCTTCTAAACATTATATGACTGTGGTATCTTGTTCATATCATCATATCATATTCTGTATCACTTTACAGAATAACAGAATTGGAAGGAACTTGGAGTTCTTCTAGTCCAATCCCCTGCTCAAGCAGAAGACCGTATATCATTTCAAACAAATGGCTATCCAGTCTGTTTTTAAAAGTCTCCAGTGATGGAGTACCTACTACGTCTGAAGGAAAGCTGTTACATGGGTTTATTCTCATTGTCAGAGGATATTTCTCCTTAGTTCAGTGTTGCTTCTCTTCTTGATTAGTTTCAAATTATTGCTTCTTGTCTTGCCTTATGGTGCTTTGGAAAGTAGATTGATCCCCTTTTCTTTGTGGCAGCCTTCAAATATTGGAACTCTGCTTTTCTCTACATTACTATTCTCTACATTTGTTTCTTTACATTAATCTACCCTGTATTTAATTACTCTAATACATTACTATATTGCATTTAAATATTCTTCATTTCTCTACATTATATTTTGTGTACATACTTTTCTCTATATATTCTGTCTTTTTCCAGCTTCCTAGTTAACTCTGATGCATTCTTTTTCTTTCAACAATCAGTTTCCGCATAAAGTTTTTGTAGGTTTCTCTGGCTGGAAGCACTTACAGGAATAGGTAAAATAACAGCTAGTTGATACATAAAGTTTAACTTTCAAAGCTTCTTCTAGTAGTACAGGAAATAGTATCACATGGCTTATTTTTGCCCTCAAGTTCTGTTATAAGCAGCAGAGTCTGCAGACCAACAAAACTGGCAAGGGATTAGGTGGCCGCTTAAGTGCATCTTAAATATTCCATTTCAAATAAAAGGTGTAAACAATGCTTTTTAAATAAAATATTATGTTATTGATTAACCACTGAACCAATCTATCCTAGTAACTCTGTTAGAAACAGAGGTGAAATATAGAAGTTTGTAATAAAAATATCCTGAGGCTTACATCTAAACACATTTTGTATCAACCTTAAGTGGATAATACACAGATAAATGGATTTAGGGGGGGAGCTATAATTAATATATTTATTCCAAACTAGGCAAGCTTCCAAAATATATAAGCCACAGTATGTGTGGGGAAATCATGTTCTTTTGAAAAGCAACATTTTTTTTCATTGTAAAGGAAATTAGGCAAGCAGTTTCTTTAGGAGAAGCAGAAGCAGAGGGAAAGCTGTTAGGTTATTTTGTGTTTCTGTCTCTTTCGTCTAGATCCTGGAGAACATGACAAATAGGGTGTAAAAAGTTCTTCCCTATTTTCTGGAAATCCCACCCCTTCTCCCCATAGTTTATCTAATGTTTCTCTTTTGCCTATTGGCATTTGTCCTTTTTTTAAAAAAACACAAACTCTTGTATTTGCTTTAATGCAAGAAAATTAAATCCCATATTCAATAGATAAGGTAAGTCTCTGCCCCCTCTTAATAAAGAAAACTATGGAATTCATTTTGTAGTGGTACAGTTATCTTGAATGGAACCATGGAAAATATAAAGGAAGGCAAAGCAAAGTATCAGTGGCCCAACTTGGATTAGCAGATAGATAGTTGGTCATCCATTATGAAACCTTACATTCCTTACCATTAGCTTCTCATTCTGTCTGTTCAGAAAACTACAATTAATAACTACAGAACAAGCCTCTATAAAAAATCAATGTCAATTTTGATTATCTTCTTTGGAACCTGGAAATCATACTTGATCCAAACTGATTTGGATACAATAGAAAAAAATGGGAACTAATTTGATTTTATACATTGCAAAATGAGGATCAAAGGCAAGCAAATCACCTTTGGATTTTGGCTTGCTGCATTAATATTAGTAAGCAGAAACAAAGAACAAACTGGGAAGTGCATTTGTTAGTCTACATACAAGATTAGAAATGTTCTAATTTTTTGTTGGGTGATTCTGAGTGATATTGGTTCTATGGTTCTATTTTATCCAGCACATCAAAACAATCCTAAGGTAATAGCATTGTTTAATAGGGCGGATCAGGAGCAAAGCCAGTAAAGCAATGTCAGTAATCCTGTTTTTAAAAGATGCTATCCATGACTTGATTTCCACTTTTCAAATCAAAGTGAGAGGAGGGACTGGTTTATTTTCCTCAGAGATGCTGACAGGTATCTAAATTTTTATTGAAACATTTAAAAAACAACTTTCATAATAAATGTTTTCATTTGACTTTTTCTTCAGTTAGAAATGATTTTAGACATTGTTCCAGTAGCAGAAAATTGTCCTAAAACTTGATATTAGGCATCTCCTCTTCATTCATCTCATTCTCACTATAGGTGAATGTGCTTAATGTGACAGCTAGAAACTTAAGGCCAACCTATGTACAGCTATCTAGATAAAATGGGCTGAATGGCCTTGCAAAAAGTTTCTGGAATGCATTTTCAAAATAGAGAGATGCCCATATGCCTACAATGCCAGGACTTAGTACCACTTGTAAAATATATCTTCAAGCAAAAATAGAAATAAAACTATTTAAAAGTTAAATCATAATTCCATACTACTGTACATTTATTTAGAATGGCTAATATGGCGAAAAGCAACTTCTATTGCATATGAGATGTCTATTTTCTGCCCAATTCCCTGCCACTCTCATTTTCCTTGAGTTTTTTACAGTTCCAGTACATTTCTTTTGATTTGAATAGTCAAAATATTGCTCAGTCATTTAACAGCTAGGCCAGGGGTGTCAAACTCAATTTCATTGAGGGCCGTATCAGCATTGCAGTTGCCCTCAGGGGGCCGGGAGGGCGTGGCCAGGGTGGGCGTGGCCTACTGGGTGGGTGTGGTCAGAGTGCATATGGCCTACTGGGTGGGCGTGGCCAGCTCTACATCGTTCGCATCAAGGGTGCCTATGGGGGCCTGGGCAGGAGTGGGACAGATCTGAGGGTCTCTGGCAGAAGGAGGGCCTCTGGGCCAGGGCCAAGGCAGTGGGGGCCGTTCCCTCACTTTTTCCATGATGGCTTCGTGGGCCACATGAAACCACTTCGCGGGCCGGATCTGGCCCCCGGGCCTTGTGTTTGCAATGTCTGAGCTAGGCCATAATGATATTTCTCTCCTTTCAGGCATTTGAGATTAACGTCTTGGCTTGGAGCTAATTATTTATTCTGATGTGGCTGACTCTCTAGGTAGGACTTTTAAAGGAAAAAAACACTGTCAGTTTCTGTCAAAACCCATTCCTATTTTATTTTATTTTCATTTCTATTTCATTCCACCTTTTCCTGGGTTTTGCCATACTTCCAAGGGGAAGGGGGGATGTCCCTGCAGGGCTATTACTTTCACTTCCTCTATTCACTAAAATGTAATTCTTTATTTTGTTTATTGGGTCTGT
The DNA here is from genome assembly GCF_947247035.1 of Vipera ursinii. Classification (NCBI taxonomy): domain Eukaryota; kingdom Metazoa; phylum Chordata; class Lepidosauria; order Squamata; family Viperidae; genus Vipera; species Vipera ursinii. The sequence continues at coordinate 57,195,129 of NC_139517.1, forward strand.
ATCCTGTTTCCTGCATTATCTCTCTCTTTCTGAACTCTATCTTTTAAACTGTCAGTTAAGAACAAAGGAGAAAATAAGGAACGGTTTATGTCTACACTCTCAGAGAAAGGTGTGAAGAAGCCACCAACCCTCGCTGCATGAGCTGGAGATGAGCCTATGTTTTCTCCCTGGTTCCCACAATGGACATAACACTTTAAGATTGGCTATCCCACATCAGGAAATCTATGGGGTGGGGTCCTGCTTGGGGATACTATAATCTACTGCATTGCATGGGAAATCTCAGATCCTGTCTATTATGCCTGCTACCACCTACTCTTAATAAAAGTTCCTGCTTGGAAGAAATTATTTCCAAGAGTTCTGCTTGAAGTGGGCTTGAAGTGGGTCCTGACAGTTTCTCACTCAATAGATTAAAAAGTTAGAGGATCATTTTTTTCTTTTTCCAAGAAATGTCAATAATTATGGTTCTGTGATAATAACAAGGGATCTGATCCTGACTCACCAAATTCAATTTCCATTTACTTCAGCTTAGATACAGGTTGTGCATGGTGCCAGTCTGAATATATTCAGAAGAGGTTTGTTTCTTTTTCCTTCCTAAATTGTTCATGTTCTTGGATCTTCAGTAACATTACAGCATCAGGTTTCCCTTTCTAGAAATGTTCAATTAGCAAAGTAATTAAGTTTTTATTAAAGGACACAGAACAGTGACATTTCCAATTAAGAGGGAGAGTGTGAGAGTTTAAAGGATATACTTGGTGTTTTATTGGTTGATTATATTTTTGTTAATTGTATTTCTGACCTGCCCAATAAATGAAGATCTCTGGATTACAAACTTACTTAGATTAAATACTATACGAATAAAACAAGAAAACATTAAAAACTTTTCTAAAGAATGTGGTTAAAAATTAGCATGAAAAGTTATCATAATACACCTTAAAACATCAATCCCTGTTTAATGAAGCTACTTAATTTTAAAAGAAAACTGTAAAAAGAGTTAGAAGAAAAATGTGTTTACCAGGAACCTTTGACATATTATTACATATACATTATAAAAATCCAATGGCCCTTCTTCATAGTGATTTCATTTGGTGAAACCTGAAGAAGTTTGAAGTCTTATGGCCAGTACATATGGCAGGAGGCAATTCCTTCAGATATTTTAAGCTGAATCTGTTCAGAATTTTAAAAATCAAAACAAGATACTGAAGTGTTTCTGAAAATATTGTATTTTACTGTCACATTATTCTATTGCCTGTCCCATTCTATAATTCTAATTTGATAATTTCTCAATTGTCTTCAACTTATACCACATTCAACATATTGCAGTAATGCAATAAAAAGTTACCAGAGCAGACTGTTCCTGTGGAGTTCTTGGTGCTCTCTGAATTTAGTTGCTTGCAGATGTTTTATTACCCAAATAGTAATCAGCTTGCACTGATGATTTCATCTAACTGGGCAACATCACATGAGCTACAGATACTCTCTTCTGTTCTTCTGCCAGAGAAATGTTATTCATAAACCTAAACACAAAGACTCTTGTACCTTGTACATTCAAGAGTAAACCCAAGCTCTTCTGATCTTTTAAAAATAATGGTGTCTTCCCCAGAATTGCTGGAACATCATGCACCTGGACATCTGGACCACTAACATACATTGATTGTCTCATTAGAGTTAGATGAATAAAGAAATAGGGCTGTTATGTCTGTGAACACACTCATGCATTGAAATGGAAGTATAAAATTATGAGATTTGTATTATAACATCACTGCATATAACATCACTGCATTTTTTCATGAGCATCTATGAATTTGTATGCAAATATTAGAGTAACTTAACTGAAATTTAAATTTAGCTGAAATAAATAAATTATACACACAAATTACACACTCTCTCTCAACACAATTTTAGCTGTATTTTAGATTTACTTTTCAGAAATTCACTTTTGTCTTATTTTGGTAATTTAACTTTTACTCTACAAGTAGTACACTTAATGAACAATTTTCAGATTTATGAGAAAAATAACAAAAATGGATTGTCATTTTAGGAAAAAATACACAAACTATTTGACTTTAGATATTTTTATTAGAGTATGCATTTTTGTAAAGTTTTTCTTGGTTTTGCTCTTGAAGTTTCCTTTGCAAAGCAAAATTATAACTGTTAAGTATTTGGTTCTTGCAGGCATTAAGTGAGATGAGGTGTTCAAACAGCAACAAGTTTATTCAGAGTCAGAACATAACAGAAGCAAGCTAATAGCTGCTGCACAGCTATTTATACGGTTGGCCTCTAGGCAGCGACCAATAGATTTAAAGTAGCAGTTTCCCGCCCCAAGCCTACTTAACAGACTGGAGACAGCAATAGTCTAGCTCAGCCCAGCAACCATTATATAACAGACAGAAAGTAGGTTAGCCATTAAGCAAACAGTCAGACATAAAGCAAGTGACATAAACATACAAGGCCAATACATTACAATAACCTTAAACAATTGTCCTTATCAATGTCTTTCAGATTTGTAACCTGTGCTTTATTTTTTTCCAGGAAAAAATGATCATTAGGCATATTCTGATTGCCTATTTGAATGTAATTACCATATAATTATTTAGATAGTCTTTGACTTATAACTGTTATTGAGCCCAGATTTATGGTGTTGTTAAGCAGGTCACTTATGTGACCAATTTTACATAGTTTTTTGTACCAGTCATTAAATGAATGCCACAATTCTTAAGCAAATTCATTTTACTCTATAGGCATTCTGAAAATAAATGCCAGCAATTGGCAAAACAGTTGAAAATCATGGTTGACACTGGAGTACTACAAACTACTGTAAAGATAAACTGGGTGCCAAGTGATCAAAATGTGACCATTTGTGTGGATCCATGTAGCCAACATAACTTCAAAATCATGTCATAAATAACTTTTTGGGGGGCATCATAACTTCAAATGGTCACTAAGTAACTGGTCATAAGTTGTTTGCTGCAGTGTAATGAAGCATTGCAGGAGACAGGAAGAGGAAGGAGGAAGGAAAATGAAGAACTGTAAAAGTGTTGCTATTGTGATGTAAGAGGTGATATCACAGCAGTCTTCCAGAGCTTGAGGGCTCTCACAGAGAAGAGGGGATTGATCGATTCTCCAAAGCATCTCAGGGCAGAAAGAGAAGCAATGGATGGAAGATCATTAAAGAGAGATCGAACCTAGAACTAAGGAAAAAATTTCCTGACAATAAGAGCAATCAATGAGTGGAATAGTTTGCCTCCAGAAGTTGTGGGTGCACCATCATTGGAGGTTTTTAAAAAGAGATTGGAGAGCTATTTGTTCAGAATGGTATAGGGTCTCCTGCTTGAGCAGGGAGCTGGATTACAAGACACCCAAGGACCCTGCCAACTGTAATATTCTATGTTCTGTATCTAAAATGTATGTAAATAGTGTTTAAGTTGCAGCTTATTCTTGACTGTGTGGTCAAAAACATCGGAAAAAGAGCACAACTTTTGCTCTGCCCCATTAAACTATTCTTTCATTGTGGGTGCATCATTTGGCTCAGATAAAAAAGTTGATATTGTAACATAGTAAGTAATACCAAGTCAGAATATTTCAATATGCCCTCTTTTAATTAATGGAATATTTTCATCCTGCCTTCTTGGCAAATATAAAGATAGCTAAAAAGCTAACCTGTTGAGGGATCTGGCTTAAACCTTCTCAACCATATTCTCCACCCATCTATTATTTTTCTCTTAGCTTTCTAACCATCTTGACACAGATTCCTTGCAAACTTGGAATCTTGCATTTGTTCTAGTAAGATTTTGCTGAAGTTTATCTGCATTTTCCTCAAGTTGAAATGTTTGCCTTAGGACAGTTTAAATTCATATGTGTGATAATCTTTGAATTAATTAGTTATAGGTAAAGAAGTTGAGAAATTCAATCTGACCAAACTCAGTAGGAAACAAGAAGTGAAAAACAGTTGACTGCACTTAGATCCATGCAGATAATTTCAAGGCGGTAGTTTTGATACCAAATTATCCCTGTTATGCAAATTTTCTCCCCAACTGGCTGGTTCCCAGTTATGCATGCGGAGAAGCAGTGGCCACATCTGCTTCCCGTTTTACCATTTCAGAAAGTAACCATCTGTTGGGCCTCATCCCAAACAGCCTGCACTGCGCTGATTAACTTCCTCACCCAGCCAGCCTGAGGCCTGGTATCTACTGCAAGGTGTAGATTCTTTTTCTGAACTTCTTACAAACCAGAACCTTTTTTTTTCTCTCCCAAGGGACAGGAAGGCGTTGGTTTATGATTTGTAGCAGGGAGGACATGGCAGCTGGCTTCTGCTGTACACGATCCTTATGTCTGGTTGAGCCAGATAAAAACTAGGAAACTTCTTATAACTTATAGTTATTCTATGGACTGAGAACATAAAAAGAATTACTTCTCTTAGTTCAATGATTTCGTTTGTATGATTATAACAATTTGGTTAAAAAAATATTAAGATATACAAAAAATATGACCTTACCTTACTTCAAAGACTGATTCACAAATTTATGTGATGCTCATAGATAATTACTCAATTTGGCTTTAGTTACAGACAGTAAATTAATCCTGAAGGGATGGGCAATTCATGTTGAAAGATGTTCACATAATATGCATAGCTTGTTTTTTGAATTAAGGCATTATAAGGTGAATGTTTCCCCCCTCCCACACCCAAGATCCAGATGTCTTCCACCCAGTGGTGGGATTCAAATATGTGAACAACTAGTTCTCTGTCTGGATGCCACTTCCAGAAGTTCATTCTGGGCCTGGGCAACAAAAAATTAGCTACGGGTTCTGCCAAAGTGGTGCAAACTGGCTGAATCCCACCACTGCTTCCACCCTGTTGGCATTCTGGGAGGCCTTAAAACCCTCTCTTTTCCCCACCAGGTCTTAAAGTAGGGTGGCTGGAACCCCATTGTTAGACATCTTTGTCACATATATTCTAAAATAAGTTTCTGGATCTGCCATTTTATTTCTCTTATTGTTTTTATATTCATTTTGCTGTATTAGCCTCAGTTTATATGGCGAGGTGCCCAGAATTTGCTAGAATAAAGGGCAGTGAAAAATAAACAAATAGGCAATCTTTATTTCCATAATTATTGGCAATGAAAGATGTGTTTTCACAATATGCCTAGAATTGAATGACTTACTTACTTACTTACTTACTTACTTACTTACTTACTTACTTACTTCCATGTAGATGTAGATGTAGTACTATTAAGGATTACTCATTGAGTATGATTTTTTCAGCTAGTTACAAATCCATCTGGTGGTGATGCTGCCTATTCCACTTTTTTTTTAGCTTACCAAGAAGTACATTGTGGTCTACTCTGTCAAATGTCTTACAGAAATCTAAGTATACTATGTCTATAGCATTTCACTGGTTTACTAATTTAGTCACTTGGTCAAAGAATGAAATAAGATTGGTTTGGTATGATCTGAAATCCATGCCGACTTCTAGTTATAACTTTATTTATTTTTATATGTTCGCAGATCTGTATTTTTTAAAAATCTTTCCCAGTATCTTTCCAGGTATTGATGTTAGTTCTGATTGGTCAGTAGTTTTCTGGGTCTGTTCCCCCCCCCTTTTTTTGAAGATGGGAATCACATCAACTCTTTTCCTATCCTCTGGTAGTTCCCCAGTGCTCCAGGATTTGGAAAGATATGATACAATGGTTCTGAGATTATGGGATGTAATCTGTCAGGTCCTGGTGATTTATATTCATCAAGATCAGACTGATTTGATCAGGCCATCTGTGGAAGGTCTTTAAAGATGGCCAAAGTTCCTAGAAGTAGATGGCATAAAATATGCTGTGAAGTACTTTGATCTTAAGTTTAGGATTTCAAAAATAAGCACCAGGATTCTGATTTTGGACTTAACAGTGAGTGACACTTAATTGGCAAAGGATTGATGTTCCATAATGTTTTTGGGCCAGTACCCATTAGTATTTGAAAGTTGAATGAAGTTTTTGAGATGTTTTTAAAGGAAAAAGAATTATAATGCATTCTAGTAATCCAGTGAGAAAACATGAGAAATGCCAACTCTTTCCTGATCTGAAAAGGTTATAGCTAATGCTGTTGTCTTTAGCTATAAAACAATATTTATCCATAAAACCTACCTGTTTTTCCATGAGTTGATCCATCTCTATCACAGACTGTAAATCTATCTATGTTTGAAGACCCCCATTTGGATATGAAAGAGTAAGACACTGCCAGGATAAGGATAGATATGATGGCATAACTAGTGAGAAAAGCAATACTTTGTCCAGGCATAATATAAATTGTTAGATTCTATTTGCTCCATGGAATCTATTTTAATTATTTCCTATCCTGAAAAAGCAGAAAGTAACTGAAAATCTGTACCTAAATTGATAGTGATCTAAAAATGACAATAAGCCTAAATGTGAGATCATCTACTTTACCCTGTACTTGCTTAGACCCAGTGGTGGGATTCAGCTGGTTGGCACCAGTTTGGCAGAACAGGTAGATAATTTGTTGTTGCCCAGGCCCAGAACGGACTTCTGGAAGCAGCATCACACAGAGAACCAGTTGTTCACATATTTGAATCCCACCACTGCTTAGATCTGGAAAAAAAAGTCATAGAGCCATCTATATGTGTTATCTGATGACATATTAGTACAGTTCCATGACATATTTAATCATGATTTAAGTCATGACCATCAATATAGGCATTTATTTTTTATTTATTTATTTTATTTTATTAAATTTATATATCACCCTATTCCCGGAGGACTCAAGGTGGTGTACAGGGAAGATTAAAACAAACATACAAAAATTAAAATCAGATTAAAATCAGATTAAAAGGGCCTTGGTGGAGCAGTGGGCTAATGCCTCCTTAAGTAACACCAGCTGCCTGCAATTAGTGCAGGTTCGCGTCCCACCAGGCTCAAGGTTGACTCAGCCTTCCATCCTTCCGAGGTAGGTAAAATGAGGACCCAGATTGTTGGGGGCAATTAAGCTGACTTTGTAATAATGCCACTTGGGGTGTGTGTGAAAAGCCCTAATAAGCAGGCATATACATAGAATGAAGGCTACTGCTAAGTTTGTAAGCCGCCCTGAGTCTTCGGAGAAGGGCGGGATATAAATGGAATTTAAAAAAGAAATTAATTAAATAAAGTCCCCGAAATTTAAAACTAAAGCCTAATAAAAATTAAAACCCCTCAGCCTGGGCCAGACAACTCAAAGAGCCAAGTTTTCAGGTCCCTGCGGAATGAGCGAAGGTCGGGGGCAGTCCTAAGTTCCATGGGGAGCTGGTTCCATAGGGCCGGCATGCCCACAGAGAATGTTCTTCCCCTGGGAATAACCTGCTGGCATTCCCTAACCGGCGGTATCCTGAGAAGGCCCTCCCTGTGGGAGCACACGGGATGAAGGGAGCTTGATGCCGGCAGCAGGTGTTCCCTCAGATAACCCGGACCCAAGCCATTTAGGGCTTTATAGGTCATCACCAGCACCTTGAATCTCACCCGAAGGGCAACCAGAAACCAATGCAGCTCACGGAGTAGAGGTGTTACATGGGAGTATTGGGAAGCCCCCATCACAACTCATGCGGCCTCATTCTGCACCAGTTGAAGCCTCCGAGTGGTCCTCAAGGGCAGCCCCATGTAGAGAGCATTGCAGTAGTCTAAATGGGAGGTCACGAGTGCATGAGTGACTGTGCGTAGGGCATCTCGGTCCAGATAGGGTCGCAACTGGTGCACCAGGCAAACCTGGGCAAAAGCCCCCCTGGTCACAGCTCCTATGTGATCTTCAAAATTGAGCTGTGAATCGAGGAGGATGCCCAAGTTGCGAGCCCTATCAATGGGGGGGGGTAACACCTCACCCCCCATCGTTAAAGATGGAATAGTCTGGGTAACCTGAGATGCCGGTATGCACAGCCACTCAGTCTTGGCAGGATTGAGACAAAGCCTGTTTCTCCCCATCCAGACCTGGACCGCCTCCAGGCAATGGGACATCACGGTGAGGGCATCACTGGGTTGGTTCCGGGTGGAGAAGAAAAGTTGGGTATCATCAGCATACTGATGATACCCCACCCCGAAACCATGAATGATCTCGCCCAGCAGCTTCATATAGATGTTGAACAGGAGGGGAGAGAGAACCGACCCCTGAGGAACTCCACAAACGAGAGGCCTCGGGGCGGACCTCTGCCCTCCCGTCAACACCGACTGCGAGCGGCCCAGGAGATAGGAGGAGAACCACTTCAAAACAGTGCCTCCCACTCCCAACCCCCTGAGACGCCGCAGTAGGATACCATGGTCGATAGTATCAAAAGCCGCTGAGAGATCTAATAGGACTAGGACAGAGGAACAACCCCTGTCCTGAGCCCACCAGAGATCATTCACCAGCACGACCAATGCCGTCTCCGTGCTGTGTCCAGGCCTGAAACCCAGTTGGTACTGGTCCAGATAATCAGCTTCATCCAGGAACAGAGGAAGCTGATGCACCACCACATTCTCAACAACCTTCGCCCAAAAGCGAAGGTTGGAGACCGGACGATAGTTATTTAAAACAGCCGGGTCCAGGTTAGGCTTCTTGAGGAGGGGTCTCACCACCGCCTCCTTCAGCGCGGCGGGGAAGATACCCTCCTTCAAGGAAGCAGTTATTACTGCCTGGAACCAGCCTCATGTCTCCTCCCGAGCCGCATAAACCAGCCAGGAGGGGCATGGGTCCAACAAACAGGTGGTAGAGCTCAGCCTCCTCCTCATCCTGTCCACATCATCAGGGGAAACAGGATCAAACTCAGTCCAGATAACATGCTCAAGACCGTCCGATTCCTCCACGTCAGACTCTGCCCAGTCAGAGTCCAAACTGGTCCGGATCTGAGCGATTTTGTCCATCAGATGATGACTAAACTCCTCGGCCCACCCCTGTAAGGGATCCTCCCTCACCTCCCGGTTGAGAAGGGAGCGAGTCACCCTAAACAGGGCATGGATTATCGGCAGGAAGGACAAGGGAGACGCGTCTTCATTAACAGGTTGTTTATTCAGTTAGCCCGGACAACAGAACAGGGAAAAACATGCCTTATATAGGCAGCTGTCAAACGGGACAGCAAATCAGCTGGGCGCGTTTTCCCGCCAAGAACAGGGGGCCAATCGGTCAGCTGTTAGGGCAGAATCTCCCCAGAGACAACGCTAGTGTGTTAGCCAGGCAGGGGATCCCGTCAGCTGGTTTTGGCGCGCGGCCGGCGTTTTGACAGCTCGCCGCCGCTACTGCGCATGCGCTAACTTTGACAGCTCGCGGCGGCCGCCGGGGGCTTGCCGCGGTTTTGACAGCTCAAGTGGTAATGCGCATGCGCGCCGTTTGACAGCTGTCAAACGGCCGCGTGTGCTTGTAGGCCACGTGTGTGGCTGCGCATGCGTAGTCTTTTGACAGCTGTCAGTGCGGCCGCGTGAAAGCGGCCTATGACAGCTGTCATTATGTTGTGAATATAATGCACCCCTTTCCCCCCCCTTGAACTGAACACATAACTTGGAGTAACTTTCAACTGGTGTTGGAACTGTTCGGCGAACTTCTGGCCCATTCAAAATCCGCTAAGTATGCTGGCGGCCTCTTCTGACGAGTGGATCTGCGGGGTGCAGGTGCTTCTATGGTTTTGGGGGTTTCTACGGGGGAAATGGGCGGAGGGTCTGTGTGGCACGGGATTTCTTCCGGGTAATTGGTTCTGGGGGGTTCTAAGTTTTCTGCCGCCACTTCTGGCGTGGTGGAGTTGGGGGGTGACCGGGGGCGAAGCTGGTCTGCGTGCCTCCTCAATGTGAGTCCCCCGCCCACGTTAATGGTGTATGACAGGGGGCCGGTTTGATCTAGAACCACCCCCTGGGTCCATTTATCCCTTCCCCCATAATTTCGGGCCCAGACATTTTGTCCCTTAGAAAATGTTTTGTGTGGCAAGTTGTTGGTTTTTTCGGCCGCTGGCCTGTCTGGGTGCAGTCTGTCAAGTCGAGTGACCAGTCGGCGACCCCATCTTAGTTCTGCTGGAGATTTTCCGGTGGTGGACACGGGAGTGGTGTGGTGTGCGAGGAGGAAGCGGGCGAGTCGACGGTGCCAGTTGCCGACGATCATTCTGCGCAGAGAGTCTTTGGTGGTCTTCACCATGACCTCTGCGAGGCCATTACTGGACGGGTGGAACGGGGCCGATGTTGCGTGTCTAATACAGTTCCTCCTCGTGAAGATCTGGAAGTCACGGGAGGTAAATTGAGGCCCGTTGTCAGTGATTATGACATCTGGAAGACCGTGGGTGGCAAAAACTCCCCTTAATGCTTGAATGGTGGCCTCTGATGTGGTGCTTGAAACCGGGAGAACCTCCAGCCACTTAGAGTAACTATCTACAATGATTAAAAAGGTCTGTCCCTGGAATGGTCCTGCGTAATCGAGGTGGATGCGGGACCAAGGATTGGAAGTGGTTTCCCATTTGTGAACTGGGGGGTGCGGAGGGGAGGGTCTGGTTTGCTGGCAGAGATAGCAGCCGGCTACATGCTGCTCGATGTCCCTGTCTAAGGATGGCCACCAGATATAACTGCGTGCCAGGGCCTTCATTTTTGAAATGCCAGGGTGGCCCTCATGTAGAGTTTGGAGAACCCTTGCTCTGTGGCATGAAGGGATTATTACTCTGCACCCCCAGAGGATGCAGCCTAAATGTGTTGAAAGCTCTTGTCGTTTTGCAAAATATGGTTGGATGGGGGGAGAGGGGCAGGATGATTGCCATCCTGATGTGACCCATGAGAGTACCCTGCTGAGGGTGGGGTCCCTGGTTGTGGCGTGTGCGATGTCTTTTGCTGTTACTGGGCATTCTGTGAGTTCTTGTATGGCCAGGACTTGGCCGGCTGGGGCTGGGTCAGGGTCTATTTGGGGCAGTGGGAGCCTGCTGAGGCCGTCTGCATGGGACATTTCCTTTCCAGGCTTGTAGATTAACTGATAAGAATAAGCAGATAGGAATGTCGTCCAGCGAAGCATTCGCGGGGATAAAATTTGCGGGGTCTGGCGGTCCCATGTGAATATGCCCAGGAGAGGTTTGTGATCTGTATAGATTGTAAAAGGTCTGCCATAGAGGTAATCGTGGAATTTTTTAATTCCAGCTACTATAGCCAGGGCTTCCTTATCTATTTGCGCGTAGTTGCGCTCGGTTTTTGAAAGTGTCCTAGAGTAGTATGCGATTGGGGCTTGCGTGCCATCGTTAAGGGAGTGGCTGAGGACTGCCCCGATGCCATAAGGTGAAGCATCGCAGGCGATGCATAGAGGTTTGGTTTCGTTGTAGTGCGATATAGTTGTATCGCTGGAAAGTAATTGTTTTAGCTGTTTGAAGCTGTCATTATGAAGTGGGGTCCACTGCCAGGGGGCCCCTTTGTCCAGGAGTCTATGAAGAGGTTCTGCTATTGTGGCTTTTCCGGGCAAAAATGAATGGTAAAAATTTAGGAGCCCTAGGAATGCCTGGAGCTCCGTTTTATTTTTTTTGGGGGGGGGTGCGGCTTGTATTGCTTGTATTTTTGCATTGGTGGGGTGAATGCCTTTGCCGTCTATTTTGTACCCCAGGAACTCTGCGGAGGGTACTCCGATTGAGCACTTCTCACGTTTTAATTTTAAGCCAGCTGCGCAGAATCTTGAGAGGACTTCGTGCAGCCTGGTTGCTAGGGAGTGGGAGGAGTCGCCCGCGATGAGGACGTCATCAAAATACGGGCAGACTCCAGGGATGCCTTTGAGAGTTCGCTCCATGACTTCCTGGAATATTCCAGGTGCCACGGAGATGCCAAATTGGAGGCGGTTCACTTTGAACGCCCCTCTGTGCGTCACTATGGTTTGGGCTTCTGCGGTTTCCCTGGTTACAGGGAGTTGCAGGAAGGCATGTGCCAAGTCTAATTTGGCAAAAATGGAGCCGGACCCTATTTCTGAAAGAACATCTCTAACTGATGGGACTGGGTACGCATGCGGATTGAGTGCGCGGTTGAGGGTCGCTTTATAGTCCGCGCAGATTCTCACTTCACCATTGGGTTTGACAGGTGTCACTATGGGGGTTTCCCAAGTTCCGCTGTCAGTGGGTTCTAGGACTCCTAGTTTGAGCAAGCGGTCTAATTCCCTGTCTATTTTTGGTTTTAGGGCGAAGGGAACTTTCCTGGCTTTTATTCTAATTGGTCCGACCTCCGGTTTGAACTTGAGGTCGATGGGGGGGCCGTTGTATTTGCCCAGTGAGCCGTCAAACACATCCACAAATTTTTTGCAGATATTTTCTAAAGAATTGGTTTGGATGCGGTTTGTCCCTTCGAGGCGAATGCCTAATGCCTCAAACCAATCTAATCCTATTAAGCTAGTTCTTGGTTGCTTTGTTATTTGGGCTGTTAAGTGGCCTGAGAATTTTTTAAATTCGACTTTCAGGACGGCTTGTCCCTTTAAATCTATCTGCGCCCCTTGAAAATCTGCCAGCATGACCCTGGAGGGTTGGATAGGAATGCGGTGATTTGTTTTGTTGGCTATTTTCTGGAGGGTATCCCCTGACAGGATGGAAACGGAGGATCCTGAGTCGACCTCCATTTCACAGGGGATTCCCTGTATTTTGACCCACGTTCTAACCTTGGCTCTGGGGATGTTGTTAGCGAGAGTTTTTGTTAGGGAGCATACGGACCCTATAACCCTTGGGGGAGGGCGGGGAGGGGCGGTCCTACCTGCGGGGATCTCATCAAGGTCGTGGAGGGTCTCCCGGTTTAGGCTGCGACAAGCTGATCGGATGTGGCCGGTCTTGCCACAGCCGTGGCACTTCGCGTTCCTAAACCGGCAAGTGGCTCTGGCATGGCTTCCGCCGCAGCTTGCACACTTCGCCCTGGCGTTGGTCTGCGGTTTCTTCGTGTTGGGGCCCGTCTGTCGGTCTTGGTTGCAGTTCCTTTCCCGGCTGGCGGTCATCCGGTTGAAGCGAGAGAGGATCGCATCGACCCTGGATTCGGGCTCCGGCGGCCCTTGGTCGAGCTCCCTGGCCTGATGGACAGAGTTGCCAGAGTTTTCGCCAAACGTCTCGGTTTCGTCGCGATGGCTGTCTTCGAACGCCATTATCTCCAGCGTGAGCTCTGCGAGGTCCATTGTGGGCTTTGCCACAAGCTTCCTCTGCAGACGCGCGTTCTGGAGACCGGCGATAACTTGATCGCGGATCCGGTCCTCCAGGTCGGGGAAATGGCATTTGCGGGCGGCGTGCCTGACAGATGCGATGAAAGCGGTGGAGGTTTCACCAGGCTGCTGCTTCCGTCGGGCGAAATAGAGCCGCCAATACAGTTCTGACCGCCTTGGCATGAAGTGTTTGCTGAGGCGGTCTGTGAGCTCGGCATACGGTATGGTGGCGACCGGGTCCGGGCTGCAGAGGCCAACGGCGACATCGTATACCGCTGGCCCGCTCAGGCATAGGAGCGCGGCGGCCTTGTGGCGGTCCTCCGTGATTTTATTCACAAGGAGGTACCCCTCGACCTGGCCCAAATGCAACTCCCATCCTTCGGGGTGCCGGACATCGAACTCCCTTATGTGTCCTAGGTTTGCCATTCCGGGTCTGCGGTACTTTGGGCACCTGGAGGGTTGGCTTGTCCGGTCGGTGACTTAGCTAGTGACTTCAGCGGTTGACCGGACAGCAACGCTCCTGGCCCGTGACTTCAGCTAGTACCGGGATCCCATCCTCGTCGCCAGGTAGATTATCGGCAGGAAGGACAAGGGAGACGCGTCTTCATTAACAGGTTTTTTATTCAGTTAGCCCGGACAACAGAACAGGGAAAAACATGCCTTATATAGGCAGCTGTCAAACGGGACAGCAAATCAGCTGGGCGCGTTTTCCCGCCAAGAACAGGGGGCCAATCGGTCAGCTGTTAGGGCAGAATCTCCCCAGAGACAACGCTAGTGTGTTAGCCAGGCAGGGGATCCCGTCAGCTGGTTTTGGTGCGCGGCCGGCGTTTTGACAGCTCGCCGCCGCTACTGCGCATGCGCTAACTTTGACAGCTCGTGGCGGCCGCCGGGGGCTTGCTGCGGTTTTGACAGCTCAAGTGGTAATGCGCATGCGCGCCGTTTGACAGCTGTCAAACGGCCGCGTGTGCTTGTAGGCCGCGTGTGTGGCTGCGCATGCGTAGTCTTTTGACAGCTGTCAGTGCGGCCGCGTGAAAGCGGCCTATGACAGCTGTCATTATGTTGTGAATATAATGCAGGGCAGCCGGGCGATTATCTGCGGACGCGATGAGGTTAGCCTTTGCCATCCTCATCGCTGCAAGATAAGACCTTATAAAGATTCTTAACTGCAATCGGTCAGATTCGGATCGGCTGGATCTCCAACAGCTCTCTAGATCCCGTCTCCTACGCTCCATCTCCCGGAGCTCCACAGAAAACCATGGAGCCCATCAGGATCTGCGCCGGGTCAGGGGTCGCAAGTGTACAACACGGTCGAGTGCCTTGGTGGCAGCCCTTTCCCAGGCCTCCACCAAGGCGTTGACCGGGCTGTGAGTGAGGGGGATAGGTATAGACCCAAGCGCCATCTGGAACTGTTCCGGGTCCATTAGGTGCCTGGGGCGGAACCACCTGGTTGCTTCCGCAGCCCAGCAGCGGTGGGTGGCATAGCGGAAGACCAACCTCAGGAGGTGATGATTGGACCATAACAGGGGGACAATAGTTGGTGAGCCCCCTCCCAGATCATCAAGCCACTGCCCAGATAAGAAAACTAGGTCGAGAGTGTGTCTCCCCCATGGGTCGGACCCTGAATTACTTGGGTCAGGTCCATGGCCGTCATGGAGGCCAAGAACTCCCAGGCTAACTCAGACGATCCTCCCAGAGAAGTAAGGTTAAAGTCACCCAGAACTATAAGTCTGGGAAACTCAACCAACAACCCTGAGAGGGCGTCGAGAAGCTCAGGCAGGGCCGTTGCCACACAGCTGGGTGCCAGGTATGTGAGCAACAAACCCAACTGAGCCCTAGGGCCACACCTCAGGAGGAGGGACTCACTCCCACCTATCTGTAAAACAGTGGACTCTCACGGACATAAGGTCTCCTGTATAACTACCGCCACCCCACCGCCCCTGCCCTGTGCCCTCGTCTGATGCAACACTCGGAAACCTGGAGGGCAAAGCTCAGTCAGAGGGACACCTCCCTCTGAGCCCAACCAGGTTTCTGTAATGCATGCCAGATCCGCGCGTTCCTCCTCGATCAAATCATGGACTAGGGGAGCCTTATTCACCATGGATCTGGCATTGAAGTACACCAGCCTAAGCTCAGGGACCTGATCCCCCGCACCCCCGGGTAAACGGGTACCAACTGGAGGGTCGGAGCACGCCACTGCTTGAAGACAGCAGGGGCGTGATCCCAGATGTCGATATGGCCCTCCGTGTGACTGCCTGCTGCCATTCCCTATCGTCGTGGGGATTTGAAACCCCACCCCAATACCAGGAAAACCAGAAGCCCCCAACCCCAAACCCCTCTCGCCAGGGACCATCTCCGGCCCTGACTGACAGCCGGTTGAAGAAACACATCCTAATTCCCTTCCAACCCTCCCATTCCCCCCTCCCTAACCCTTTAAAACAACCGGCTAAAAATGTACTAGGGGCCTCTTGATACATTTCCCCCAGAGGCCCCTATCCATGCCCAGCCACCTCTCAGGGTCGCAAAAATTGGGCCTGTCATTAAGGAAATTACAAACAAAGGCAGCAGGTCATACCCAGGAGGGAGAAGCCCCCCTGAGAGCGTACAAGTCAGCACTAGAGTAACGCAGACGAGCCATATAGTGCTAAAGATATCCACATAGGGAACTTATAACAAATTGATAGTCAGATGTTGTCAAGTTAATATCAAGATGACACTGGTATTAAGTCTGGAAGTACCTCAAGTCCCCCAATCCAGCTCCGCTCTCACCCGAGCCGGTAACCAGGCAAAAGAAACCCCAAACTGCCCTCTCACTACATCTGAGGCATCCAGCCTGGGGTGGACAGGGTACAACTACCAGGATAAACCTACCCCACTGGTCTCTCACACCAGTGGGGTGGTTGATGGCCAATCCAAAACCGCACTCTCACCACGGTTAGGCCCCGGTCAATTCCGGACTGTCAATAGCGAAGTTACAGGAGCAGAAGTATAAGCTATGTCCTTATCATCCTTATCATCAGATATTATATGCAAATGATACATGAGAAATCAGTTAAATCCTTAACCTGAACCACCGCTCCAGTATCAGATGGGAATATACAAAATTGCCCATAAGCAAGAAATCAGGAGATGGATATGAAATTTTTAGGGGTCTGTAGTCTCAGTATCTTTCATCATTGTTAAGGCCTGCTGAGAATACTAATTCAATAGCATTTGAAATCCCAAGTAGCTCATGTCTTATGTAAAAAAGTTGTTTAGAATTGTTGCCCTTTTCACTCAGATTTACAAAGTAAAATACTATTGCAATCATATTATTTAGTACACTTTTTTCCTTTAAATTTATTATTTGATTTTAGGTTTCCTGTCTCCTACTACTTCAGCAAAAGGCAATAGTGGCTTCTCAGATTCACTATATTTTTAATTACTAGCATCCTACATGAATATAATCCCTTACACTGCTTCATAAAAACTAAAAAGGAAACTGATGAGTAGCTCATTAGTTTATCTTTAAATTAGCCTAAATGTCAATTTTTCTTTTCTTCTCTTAATAAAATAAAATAAAAAAGAGAACATTGATAACAGATGATAATGAATCTTATTGCAACAAAAAGCAGTAAAAGAGTGAGGATGAATGCTGTGGGATCTGTGCTGAACAGGAATAACTTTGGTTTCTGGTCAAAACAATTCAACAATTAAACAGCAGTTCAACAGTGCAATTTAGGAGATGGTGCTAGACTTGTGGAGAAAAAAGGAGGAACCTGCCCCACTTTACATCGGGGAGGACTGTGTGGAGAGGGTTTCCTCCTTTAAGTTTCTGGGAGTCTACCTCTGTGAAGATCTGACCTGGAAAGTTAACACAACCCAGGTGGCTAGAAAGGCCCAACAGAGGCTTCACTTTCTCAGGGTCTTGCAGAAGAACAGGGTAGAACAAAAGCTAATGACCCTCTTTTACCAGTCTACTATAGAGAGTGTTATGTACAGAGGGGATGTCACACACAGATAAGCCACTATCACCACCAGGTAGCAGGGTGCCCTGTCAGGATTGGCAGGGCATCCTCGGGTGGGAAATCCAGATATTGGGATTGGTGCAATGTATACCTGGCTAGGTATATAAAAGGGTAGTTGCCTTTGTTATCCCAGTCTGTGCTGAATCAATAAAGTGTGCTATGTGAACCCTGTTGTCCTGGGTTGTCCATCTTGGCCATGCGGTCCAGAACTCACGATCTAACACTGGCGATGAAGGTGGGATGCTGTTTCAAATAGCCCGGATCTCTAGGAAGGAGGGAAAGGCAAATCTTTCCCAAGAAACCTCCTAACGCTGCAAACGCATGGTGCTGAAGAAAATCTTCTGAGCATCCCTAACAAAGCAGCAATCCAAGGACCAGCAACATGGCCAAATTCAGGACCACTGAATTCTGTTTCAACATTGATGAACCCGAGCGATGGGAAGCACATCTTGGACGGATCAAAGGGTTCTTAATGCTAAACAAGATTACAGATGACAAGATGAAAGTGGCAGCACTTCTGTGTCTCAGTGGGCAAGACGTTTATGATGCGGCTGTGGGTCTGTGCTCACTGACGCCGGTTGAGAATGTCTCGTATAATGACCTCAAGGCAAAATTGTTTGAGCATTTCATGCCAGAGGGAGCTCCGATGTACTGGAGGTATCAATTCATCCAGTGCATCCAGCAGCCCAGTGAGTCGACTTCACACTTGGTTGGGGCTTTGAGACTGGCTGTCCACCTGGGTGAATTCTTGGATCTCGATGATAGACTAAGAGACCGGGTGGTGTTCAGAATGAGGGACCAGCAGTGCCGAAGGATGCTGCTGGCCAAACCACGGATGACCCTGAAGGAGGTTTTGGCTGAGGTGAGGGCTTTCGAGCCAGCCATGGAACCTGGCAAAGCACCACACCGATCCAGCGGCAGCTCAGGTGTGACAGTCCATCATGAGCACATCTAAAGCAGTGGAAGTGGAGACACGGATGGCGAGGCTGAGCTAGATGAGGTACAGCAACGATCGGGGAGACGTCCATCGCGGCAAGAGAATGACTGAGGTCACAGGAGACATGCACCCACCAGCAGAGCCTCAGCGGGTGGTTACCGTGGCAAGGAACAAAGGAGAGCCAACTCACCAAACCAGAAGTGTGCCAGCTGCGGGGGAAATCATCCGTGGGTGACTTGCAGGTTCAGATTAGCAAAGTGTCGCTCCTGTGGCAAAACGGGTCATGTCATAGCCATCTGCCAGAACCGAAGCTGGGACAGCCTCAACGAGTTACAAGCCATGGCATCAGCACTCAAAGGTACTGTTATCCCTCGGCACAAAAGCCAGCTTATCACCCCCAATCCTGGAAAGAGCATACAGACCATGTCTCACACAGAGGTCCATCAGCTACTCAAGCCAAAAATAACTATTCAGGTCCATCTGCAAGGGGTACCTTGCATGATGGAGCTGGACTCAGGTTCTCTGGTCTCCATAATTTCTTATGAGACATTTAAGGGAATTTGCGATAGGAGTATAAACAGGGTTCCTCTGAAGCCCACATCATTAAAGCTATCAGATTTCCAACACGCTCCCATTAAAATTGGGAATGGCCACCGTGTCCATGGGATTTAAGCATTTTCAGGTTCCCTTAGACATATTTTAATTTAATTTAATTTATTAATATTTCTATAGCGCCCTTCTCCTGGAGGACTCAGGGCGGTGTACAGGGCAAGAATAAAACACAAAAATTTACAAAAATTAAAAGATAATTAAATGCATGCCCGATTAAAATACAATTGATACATAGTAAAAACCCCAATTAAAAATGATAAAAACCCCATATTGGTGACTGACGGGCAGAGAACTAGTTTAGTGGGGTTGGATCGGTTTGATGCCGTGGGTATTTGGATTAGGGGAGTGAATAGCATTCAGCCCAAGCGTCTCAAATCCATCTGCAATGAATTTGCAGATGTGTTCAATGACAGGCTGGGGAAGTACACGGGTCCCCCCATAAAGTTGAAGTTAAATCCAACGGTCTCACCTATGCGCATTAAGCCTCGGAGAGTTCCGTTTGCTCTCAAGCAGAAGATTGAGTGTGAATTAGACAAGCTGGTGGAACAAGGAGTTTTAGAGCCAATGGATAGGGGAGACTGGGAAACCCCTATTGTGATGCCATTAAAGGTAAATGGGGAAATTAGAATATGCGCTGATTATAAGGCCACCCTCAACCGAGCTTTAAATCTGCATGCTTACCCGGTCCTGACGGTCTGGCAGGTTCTCTCAGCTGTTCAAGGTGGTGGGGTTTTTGCTAAGCTTGATTTGGCACAAGCGTATCAGCAGCTGACTGTCACCAAAGAATCAGCAGACGCTCAAACTATAGTGACATATAAAGGAGCCTTCTGTGTTAATCGTTTACAGTTTGGCTTTTCAGTGGCTCCTGGAATTTTCCAAGAAGTCATGGAGAGAACTTTGAAGGGAATTCCTGGCATGTGTCCATATTTTGATGATGTCCTCATTGCTGGGGAGTCTTAGGAGATCCTGTTTTAAGCAGATTTTATGTTGCTGGGCTTAAGCTTAAAAAAAGTAAGGTTCAGGATTGATGCTAAGGGCATTCACCCTACAGACTCCAAGGTCAAGGCAATTAAATTGGCTCCCACACCCACCAACAAGGCAGAATTGCAGGCTTTTCTGGGGTTACTTAATTTTTATCATGCATTTTTGCCCCACAAAGCTGCAATCACAGAACCTTTACACAGACTATTAGATTAAAAAAAAACCCCATGGAACTGGACCAAGGTCCATGAACAGAGTTTCACTAACCTCAAGTTACTACTGTCCAGTGACTCAACCATCACACATTTTATTGAGGATAAGCCCATCTTCATTGCGTGTGATTCATCCCCTTATGGAGTGGGTACAGTATTGAGTCATATTGAGGACAATGGGGAACAAAGACCAATTGCATACTACTCCCGGACACTGTCAAAAGCGGAAAGGAATTATGCACAAATTGACAAAGAAGCTCTGGCAATTGTGTCAGGAGTCAAGAAATTCCATGACTACCTGTATGGTAGAGAGTTCACAATTTGTACTGACCACAAACCATTGCTGGGGTTGTTCACCACGGATAAAAAAACACCACAAATTCTTTCCCCAAAAATGCTCAGATGGCCCATATTCCTATCTGCTTATGCTTGTAAACTGGTACACAGACCAGGGAAGGACATAGGCCATGCTGATGCATTTAGCAGGTTGCCTTTAATGAGCATTGATCCTGACCCAGCACCAGTGGAGCAGATTCTACTCATCCAGGATCTTCCAGAATGCCCACTCCAGGTGAGAGACATTGCTGCTGGCACCACTGCGGACAAGGTACTGAGCAGAGTCACCACTTGGGTAGTGTCTGGGTGGCAGGATAAGAGCCCGGGCCCGGAATTCCAGGCATATTTTATGAGGAGACATAAGTTGTCTTCTCATAAAGGATGTCTGTTGTGGAGTAGTAGGGTCATTATTCCTGAGAAATTGAGGGAAAGGGTTTTGCAGTCTTTGCATGAGGGTCACCCAGGCATTGTAAGGATGAAGGCACTAGCTAGAAGCTATGTCTGGTGGCCTGGTCTGGACAAAGCCATAGAGGAGCAGGTAGCGGGGTGTTACACATGTCAGGGAATGAGGCCAGATCAGTCTTAGGCTCCCATTCACAAATGGGAGGCAACACCCCCCCCCCCTTGGTCTAGATTGCATATTGACTTTGCTGGACCATTTCAGGAGCAATTGTTCCTAGTGGTAGTTGACAGTCACTCCAAATGGCTAGAAGTCTCTAGCATGACTACTGCAATGACTGTTCAAGTACTGAGGGGGCTATTTGCCACGCATGGGTTGCCTGATGTGTTGGTCTCCGACAATGGCTCACAATTCACATCTGCTGATTTCCAGGCATTCACCAAGGCTAACTTGATTAGACACATCACATCAACGCCCTTCCATCCATCGTCCAATGGGATAGCAGAATGAATGGTGAGAACATATAGGTATATAAAAGGGTAGTTGCCTTTGTTCTCCCAGTCTGTGTTGAATCAATAAAGTGTTGTCCTGGGTCGTCCATTTGGCCATGTGGTCCAGAACTCACGATCTAACAGACAGCATCCTCTCGTATAGTATTGTGGTTTGGTATGCTGGTCTGACAGCCACGGATAGGAAAGTATTACAGAGGGTGGTGAGTACAGCACAAGACATTGTGGGCTGTCCCCTGACACCACTGGATGACATCACCAGGGCTCGTTGCCTTGGAAGAGTGAGGAAAATTCTCAGGGATGACTCACACCCTGGACGGTATCTCTTTACTCTCCTACTATTTGGTAGGAGATATAGAAGTATAGCCAGCCACACCAACAGGCTGAAAAACAGCTTTTATCCGTAGGCTGTTAGGCTTTTGAATGAGAAATAACTTTTGTGAATTTTATGCAGAATTGACTTGGGAGGCTGGTGTGTGGTGTAGTTGGTTCACATGGTGTAGTAAGTTGGAGGGTTTGTTGTCACTGTGTGTTGGTGGGTGGGAGCACAAAGGGAGGCTCAGCTAATCTCAATGTACACATAGTTGTACTTTGACAATAAAGGTTCATTTCATTTAAACAACACTGTTTTAATTACAAAAAGTTTTATTAGTCCTTTTACTACTTTTTGTTGATGGTTATTCTGTGAGACTCCTCCTCCAATAGTAATTTTATGGCAGTGCCCATGATACTTTTACAAATATGCCAAAAATAACAGTTTAATTCTTCTAATTACTATAGAAAAGACAATTCTTCTGTGGCATTAAAAGACCCTAGTATTTGCTTTACAAATTACAGTCTTTTGTTTGTAATTCCCCTTCTCCCTGCACACTCTCTCAACACAGTTACATGTATAAACACTTAGCCAGAATCTGAAGACTGTTCATCATGCTATATTTTCTATTCCTTAGAAGAAATGTTCCAAATATTCTGTACTGCAAAATGATTAATCTTTGCCTTCAGACAAAAGTTACAGTTTTTATGAAATTCACTTCATTGTGTTTTAAATACATTGGTCAAAAATGTTATTAGGAGTACAGTATAAAACCACAGCAAAAATGTCTGTAATATAGGTTTAAAAGGCAGCGCCGAAATAAAGCTGAAGCTCTCAAAAGCATTGATCAGTTGCTATTTACAGAATTGAGGCATTCTATCAAAAGAAACTTAAATTAATATCAATTTATCAAAGTATACATAAAAATAAAAGCCTGGTCAAACGTGTGGCAAATATGACAATTCCAATGATGGGCCTTGTCAGTATGGTGTAGATCACTAATATTATCCTTCCCTAAAGTATATGTGCTTTCAGTGTTAAAGAGAAAAAACTAGAACAAGAAATACCATAAACTCTGATCATACATTAGTTGATGCCTATACAAAGATAAAGTATATTAATTTTAAATGTACTTATATCTTGTGGCCTTTGAAATTACAGAAGATTGTTTAGGATTATTTAGTTCAAAGAATCATCATTGCATTGATGTTCACCTACAAACTGACCATTTTGTTCAGTGAACGGAGCCAAGCCTCAAATTCCAAGGAATGTGAACATAGACCAATCTATGTATTTGGGAAAAATCAGTGTGTGCAATGTAGTGAGCAGCCTGTGCTTATGAAAAATGATGAATCAAAGTGAAACCTCAGCAGTGAAAAGCCACTCTTAGAAATTATAAATTTAAAAGCCAGATATAGAAGAGGCTGATTAGAAGAGGCAATAGTTTTAGCTGTATGTTTCATTACTTTAAAACGTTGACTAAAAATGTGCAGAGTATAACAAAAGTTTGATAAAATGTGTCATTGAAGTGTATCAAAGTGTACCTGAAGCAGTTGTGACTTCCTATTCAACATATCCCCCATGACAAACTTGTTATATAATGTATGAATCTTTCACTCTTATTAAATTGGTGCACACAAAATTCTTCAAGTTGAAGAACAGAGATAAAACTATTATAAAAACAAAAGTGTACCTTAAGTGCAAACTGAACAAAATATGGGGTTTGCAGGAAGGATTTAACTTGATAGTGCAGTGGTACCTCAGTACTCAACTGCTTCAAAACTCATCAAATTTGGTATCTGACACATTTTGATGGGAAACTGTTGTTCTGATCCTCATCGTTTGGTGCTCAACACAGTGCAAAAGGAAGTGGGGGACAGCAGCAGAAAGCAAACAGAAAGTCGGCCATGCTGGGAAAATTGCTGCAAAAGGAAGTGGGAGACAGCTGCAGAGAACAGACAGGAAGTTAGCCATGCTGGAAGGTTAGTGACATAGGAAAAAGAAACAGATAAGAAGTCTTCCCAGCCAAAACAAAGGGTCATGATAAGTCACATAATTTGTTTGATACTCATCTTTTTAATGCTCGTCACACCTCCTGCAACCAATTAAGGATAAGTACCAAGGTACCCCTGTACTGAGTTTTTCAAACCTCAAATACCCTTGTATTGTAGTTGTAGTTTTCCCAATTTTCTAATAGATGCACCATTAAAACCACAAACAAACATATGCATTGGTGGAGACTTTATCATCAGTTTTACAATCAGAAAAAAGATCGACCACTTATCAATAATATGCCAAACTGATCTATAAAAAGGCATCATCCTAATTGTGCATGTTTTACATAAAACAGATGGATGTGTATAAACAGCCTTATGCAACTAAATCCAATGAAACCAGGCTATACTGAATATATATAGTTTGTCATGTGTTATTTATCAATATTGATCCACAACTAATAAGACTAAAAGCTACCAGCATCAATATTCAACAAAGTGAAAATGGAATTTCACATAATAGCCCTATTAAAATCTCCCCCCCTTCTTTTATACCTAAAACTTGCACAAGTGATGATGATGTGCTTTTAAAGGGGGGGAACATTGTTTAACAGCATTGCTATTTCCTTCCCAGGATTTCAAGTTGTTTTATAAACTCAGTTGCATGAGAAACAGAATACGGCACAGCTATATGGCAAGAACAGATAAAAATACAGCACATATGTAATTGTTTCAAACTATACAACAGCCTTTCTTTTATATTTTACCAATCAGATGGCAGTTGATTCACATTGAATCTGTTTAAGATTAGTTTGTAGTTCTAGTAAAACTGAGTCATTGGTCCTTGAAAATATTAAAGGATCTGGATTTGGGCAAAGCACTTCATGCTTTCAGGAATTAATTGGTTCAAGTAGATTTTTCTTTGAATAACTCATGAAAATTATATCTATAGTTAACATAATTGTATTGCTGCTCTATTTTCAGAGCAATACAAGTTTAAATTCTTCTGGCCATACTCTGCTTCCATTAACTAAAACATGGGATCAGAGCACTCACATCTTATCAGTTAGGGGGAAAAAATGTTTCTGTTGAGACAAAAGATAGATGGAAAAATAAGTGGTTTTAACCTGTTCTAACTCTAGATTGTTGATTTAATTAATACACTAGTTATTACAAAAATGTAAAAAGTGTATTATCAAAACAACTGCATAAAATATGCTAATTTTATCTTTCTACATTTCAGTCAAATTCAGAGATGAGTGTGCACAATTAACAGCCTTAAATAGGGGATGGGAGTGAGATTTTGCAAGAAGCATTTGCTAGCAAGAAAAAGGTTCTTTTACTTAACTAAAAGTTTCTGTTTACTACACTAACATTTTTAGCTACCTACATTTGCAAAAAAAACCACAAACCACTATTATCAATATAAAACTGTCTCATGAATGCATGCTACAAGAAGAGCTCATTTCTGGCAGCCCAGCTTTCTAATATGTATTTTTATTGAATACTATCCTGTTGATTGTGTTTTTTTTTTCTTTTTCTTTATGGCTGCTGTTCACATAGCTCCAAATACTGCATACAGCAAAAGTTTTAATTCATGTTGAAGCGGTGTTCCCCTCGAGTTATGTGGGAAGAGAATTCATACCTATCCTGGCTGTGATAGCCACACATATTACACTCAAAAGGATCACGGAACCCATGACAACCCATATGGATGGTATACATTACATGGTCTAGAAAAAGAATTCTACAGTGTTCACATTTGTAGACTTTTACTTGCTCCCCATTGCCATTGATTACTTTGAAAGCATCTTGGGAGCTGTCATTGCTTCCTCTTAGGACATCATACTGCCTATGTTCTTCTTTTATGGAGAGGCCATTACGTGCATGAGGCACTATGTGGTTGGTTAGGTATATTAAACCACTACGTTCTTCATTATTGCTCTCAGTATCGGTGGAGTCTTGGCCACTGTTGCTGGGTGAAGGGTCCCTTTCTGAAGAGATGGACTTGGTTTTAGAAAGTAGTAACAAGTTTTCCACTGCACTGTCCTGAGCTGCATGATTGGCTCGAGCATGGTTGTCTCCAAGGGGTTTGTGAAGCTGATACATTGGACTGATGACAGGCACTCCTTCTGAGCCACCAGGGGGTGTCTGCACCAAAGGGCGCAAAGATTCTGCCCCTAGATAATTTATGGCATTATTAATAGCTTGGTCAATGACATGTGTTTGCATCATATCATTCTCCTTTTCATAATTGGTGGTTGTATCATAGGGAATATCAGATATACACTTCTCACCTGCAATCCAAAATATATCAGAGTTAGGCTTGGTTTTGAAATATTTTTCAAGATATCAGGCCTGATCAATAAGACTTGATAATGACATTGGAAAAATATGAATAATCTGCACACAAAGGTAGTAAGTTGAGAAGGTGTGCACAAAGGCAAAGATTCTAAAATGACATATTTCTAATACATTTTAGGAGAATCTCTGTTTGGAATTCAGCTGAACTTGCCAATTTTCTGACTATTTGTGACTATTATTTTGTTTGATTAATATAATTTATTATTTGAGGACTTCCTTCCTTCCTTCCTTCCTTCCTTCCTTCCTTCCTTCCTTCCTTCCTTCCTTCCTTCCTTCCTTCCAAAATTAGGTGCCTTTGTATTTTTTTTAACTCCTCTTATTGGGAGACAAAACCTGATCCTTTGGACTGTGGACCTTCACATGCTACAGCATACCTGTGAGCTGTCAGAGATTCCATATACTGTATTTTCTGGCGCATAAGACGACTGGGCGTATAAGATGACCCCCTACATTTCCTGTTAAATTATAGGGTTTGGGCTATACTCACCGTATAAGACTACCCCTCTTCCAATGCACACCAAATAAAAATTAAAAAACATCAGATTTGATTTTAATATGGTAATTTTAATTCAAATGCTTATGACATGCAAGTACTTAGTAGGAAAACTGTCACTTATAAACATAAGGCTCTTTGTCATCAAACATGTAAACATAAAACAGTGCAAGTGGATTAAACTTTTCCTAATTTGCTCTAAAGCTTTCCCTGCGCAGACCAAATGGGAGATCTGCTCCAGGTTTTCCAGCCAGCCCTGTCCCAGCATATAAGATGACCCCTGACTTTTGAGAAAATTTTCATGGGTTAAAAAATCGTCTTATATGCCAGAAAATATGGTACTTGCTGTATGTGGAAAGGAAATTTTTATATAAAGAGTTCTGGGCTCAGAGAGATAATTCCCAAATATGGCTCCTTTGTGACATAGTCTGACATAGTTTGCTATGAGAAAGAGAGCAAAGCTGAGAAAGGCTTGGTGGTACCAACATGAAACTCCTGCAGAAGCAGAATTGAGATCACTCTCTATTTTTCTCACATAACTTTGTATTCTCTGCAAAGCAATTTTCTGAACAAAGCATTGTAATAGATTGGACAAAGTACATGTCCATGCTGTTTTTGCTGTCTTCCATGATTTTAAATGTTCTCATAGAATCAGACTTGTGTGACAGAAGTTAAAATACCTATGATGCAAAGTGGCAGTCAGATGAGCAGAGTAGTAACATAGCAAATAAACCTCTGCTAAAAATTCTCATGTCCTAAAACTTATTTTCTCCAGAATTGGAAACATACTTTTATTCCTGTATGGGTCAAAAAGCAGCTTTCTGTAGGGGAGGAAAAAGGTTTATAAGCCTGGAACAGTGGCTTGAGAACAAGAATTAAATTCCCCTCCAGTTGCTTTTAATTTCAAAAAAACAGGGCATCCAGTCCTGGAGATCCAAGATTCTTCATCATTTCATCCAATTTTCTACTCAATGCAGAAGATCAGAATTTGTAAATCAGTAATTCCTAAGAACACCTCCACACTGAGATGTTTGAAACTAGAAGCTTTCTGTTTTTTCCTAGAAATTAACTAGTACATATATAGAACTGTAATGAAATATTAGCATAATCCAACATTTTGGGCAGGGGAGGGAGAATTATCACCTAATGGGAAAAGAGATTCTTTCTTGTGACCAAAGCAGAATTGTGGCTACTAAACATCTGAGTTACTTGATTTCATTTTGATAAAGCCTTCATGTTTTTAGGGCCTACATCCATGTTTTACTAAAATTCTTGCTGTCATTATTGTTATCTTCTTATGCCACACTGTGTATAACTGACAGGAAACACTACTCTTCTAAGTCTTCATAGCTGGCAAGATTTCTTATTATGACAGTAAGGAAGTTAGAGCATGAAAATTGCATCTTCCTCTAGTCCCATGCCTGGCGTACTCCATAACCAAAAATGTTCTCAAAGTTAACAAACAAACTCATGTTTGCTCCATGTTCATAGATTTTGTATTCTGAAAAAAATGCATGGCACTTTATTGAGATAATGTTTCTGAACCTAAGAAAGAGAGTAATTTTCATCTACAGTACCATGTAAGGTCATCTGATGAGGCTACCTATATTACAAAAGTTTCTGGGCAACAATATGGAACACTACTATCACATCTACTAAATGCCAGTCCTATGCGTTTGGCAATATCTTTGTCTTAGTAATGCTGTTATTCCTGTATCATGCAATTATACTCCGCAAGACTAAGAGTTTTATGAAATCATTTTTCTTGTGCATTTGAATTACTAATGAAGTATTCAACATTATACTGATGGGACATGTGAATTTTATATAGTTTTCATGCTGTTTCGGAAGCACGGATAGGAAGCTAGGTATAGTGAACTGGATGAATAGTTTTCAAAATGTTAGTAAAAAAATTCTGCATATACATGAAAATCTTCTGTGTACTAAACACACTGTACCATAAGTGTTCATTCCATTTTTAAGCAACATTATAAAAATTAAGACATTATTCTTGGTAAACTATACATATAATCAGTAGATTTGGCTGCAAAAGCTGAATTTTCTCAATATCTCATGTCTTGCTATTAATTATTTCTCTTTTTTTAGTTGAGATTATATACAATTGAATCAATCAGAATAAGCACTGGAACAGTAGATTTACTTTAAACTATAGCCCACGTTGGACTTTCACCAAAAAGGGGGAGATTATAGGAGACATAGGAGAAAACTATCAAATCAGAAAAACTGTTTTTGCTCAAGTCAGAAGGTCTTACTTCTCATTCAATTACTCTAGTATTTTCAGAGAAACTACAAATATCTTAGAAGTGCAATTTTAGAAATGGTGAATCCATGACTCTTCAAGGTGCTGAATTATCTTTAATCAGTATCAGTTGCCAAGGCAGGAATCATGGGAGTTGTTCTATTTGAAAAGACATAGATTTAATCTTGGTAAATAATTGATTCCATGTCAGATTGCATCAATTGCTAAGGATGACAATGTCCAGAGTTTTTGTATCCCAAAGATGCCGCTAAGTATGGATATCACTTTCCTATCTTACATATCTTTCCCTATGTGTGAAGCTTCATACTGGAGGTGGTTGGTTAATTAAGTTCAATACCATCTCTGTCCCATGTGTCCAGCACCCTTCTTTGCCATATTGTCTCTAAGATTGTTAATGTTTTTTTCCCTGCTAGTTATAATGGATATTATTGTTTCTAATGTTTTTATGTTGTAAGCCACTCAGAGTTGTTGGATACAAGATGGGTGGCATATAAATTTTATAAACAAACAAACAAACAAACAAACAAACAATTTCTGTATTCACTCTGTCTGCTTCCCTCAGTTGCAGGGTGAAACACTTTCTGGAGACTTTCAATCATGTCAATGCTGTTTTATTGATCCAAAATCTTTGCATATTTTTTACTTGACCACCACCAAGAGCAGCTTGGAATCCACATTTTTGGTTAATTGTTTTGCTCTTTCTATTGTTATACAGAAGTACAAATGAAATGGAAGAATCCAACCAGGAAAACAAGGGAGCAACTTTTAGTTCTTACCAACAAATTTCTGAGGCAGAGAACTCTTACGTTTGGCGACGTTACTTGCTAGCCTGTCCAGCATAAGGGAGCGCTCTGATCCCATCTTACATAGGTCTTCGGCCATTTCACTTTGGCTGGTTTCCTCTTTCAAGACTGGAAAAAAGTGTTAAAGGACACCAGATGTTTAAGGCACAGTTATTTTCATTTTTTTTCTGAAACTGCTGACAGTCAGGCTCTAAAGCTGAGAAGCAACAAAAAGAAAGGTAGCATGGGGTAGCTGATAATTAAATCCTATAACAAAGAGATGCAAAATCCAAGTACCCATTGTCATTTTTAATACAAGAGAATATGACATGTATTAAATATATGGGCATAATTATATAAATGCTTCCTATTTTAATTTGAATTAAGATTTAGTTCAGCTTAGATTTACTTTTTCCCTCTGCTTTCATCCATTTCTTTGTCCCACCTACTTTTTAAAAGAAAGCTCTTCTCTGAAAAACAAATCAACAGTAACAAAAGTGCAGCGTAGTTTGTGACAGTGGTAACCAGTGACTTTGTGAGTGTGCATAGCTGCTATTAAAAAAACAAAATATAAAACATAGGCATAAAGCAGGGGTGTCAAACTTGCAACGTCACATGACACGTCACAATGTATCGTGACTTTTCACCATTGCCAGCAATGGGGTGGGCGCAGTTTTGCTATGATGCATCCGGCCCATGAGTTGGCAGTTTGGCACCCCTGGCATAAAGCAAAAGTGTGGAGGAAGGAAATGCCCTGTGATAACTCCGTTTCTTCTCTCTTGGACTCGAGCAGGGAGTAACAAGTCCTAATACTCAAGCAAAACAGGATGTTTTTTTTTATAACCAAGAGGCCTTACTGTGTATGTTTTCCAGGAGAAATATATATCACTGAATTCTAATGCAGACCCTCATTAAGGAAGACCACCTTGTTTTACTATGGAAAAGATGTATGTATGTATGTATGTATGTATGTATGTATGTATGTATGTATGTATATTCCTAAGAAATGAAGAAGTTGTAGGATAATTCTAGATATGTTATTCTACAGCTTCCTTATCTTTTCTCTAGAGGCAGCTTGGGAGACTCCAGGTTTGAATTTGAAGATCAATCAGAAGACTCAATATAAATTAAGTGAAGCAATGATCTTTAATAATTTTAATAATTTTCTACTTCCCTCTATCATTGTGGGAAGGAATTCTGTTCCACTCCCATAACAGTTTCTGATCCTTCAAGTTGCTGTTTCATTGTAAAGCAACTCAGAAATCAATGTCCATAGTGCTATTCCAGAAGAGAAACAGATTTTGAAATTTTTTTTGGTTACTTTAATACAAACCACTTGTTATCAAGAGTATATTTGCAAAGGAGATACTTGCTACAGTTTACATAATCCATCATTCCTACTATGGTTACCTGGTGTCAGAATCCATTTATATCACATTTCATAATTGTATAGGTAGAACAACGTGCTATTACTGGGGATTCTGCCATCTCTCCGAGGGGGGGGGAGAGGATGGTTACTAAAGCGATTTTCAACCAACAGGGGATGTTTTAACGGGGGAAGGGAGGGGGACAGACAGATCTGGTTTGTATCTTCATTTACAACTGAAAAGGAAAGCAATAACCATAAAACCAAGGAGAGTTCCCTTTCCCATGGAAGAACCTGACACCTAGCAACTGACGACAGCCTGACCAAATGGATGAGGGGAGGGGCTGAAATGGGAATGGTTTATATAGGATTGAAATGTAACCTTTGTCAGATTCCGTCTTGTATTCCCACAATCAATTCCTTCCTAGTAAACGTTTTCCTTTTGGACTAAACTTGCATCCAAGAGTTCTTATTTCCTAAGATGTGGATTGAGGTGGGTCCTGACAGTAGACGGAATCTGCTTTAAGAGTCAACCTGGAAGGGAAAACCTTACCGAGGGACTTTGCAACAAATACAAATGTCTGGCGACGAAGCAAGAGAGGAGGGAAGCCCCATGGAGGGGGAGTCTTCCCCCCAAATGAAATCCCAGAGACAATGGGAAGCTGAAGCAGCATATTCCCCCGGGGAAGAAGCGGTGGAGCAGTACGGCCGAAAACCCCGGTGGTCAATGGGCGTTGGAAGGAAAAGTGAGTGGGAAAAGGCTTCGGGAGAAACGACCCTGAGGCGTAGTAACCACCAACCGGAATGGAGGCAAGAGATGGAGAGTTCCCTGCACGCCAGCGAGGAGGAGCGGATCCTGGAAAAGGCCATTGATCTGATGAAAGCAACCCTGAGTTCACTGAGGGAGGAGAGAGCTGAAAATCGCAACCGAGGCAGCGCCTGGGGACGCAACTGGAAAGGTAACGGAGGGGATCCAACACCTGAAACCCCGGGGCCATCCAATAGAGCAGGAATTGCTGCCTCAGCAGTACCCCCCCCAGAACCACAGATGGGGACCAGGATGAGGAGCGATACCGGCCACGGCGCAGACAACGCTCCAGCCAAAGACTCCCGCCCCTGGAAGTCAAATTCAAGGGGGAGCCATCACGACTGGGATTTTTCCTAACCCAAGTCCTCAGCTACATGGAAGAGTACGGACGGGACATCCCCAGTGACAAAACACGCATCCGAATTGTGCAATCTGCCCTGGACGGGACGGCTGCAGACTGGGTGGTGAACTTGCATGACTCCAACGCCCCAGAACTCAACGACTTCAACCAATTCATGTCATCTTTGAGGCGACGGTTCGAGGATCCTTTGGCTGACCGTAAGGCCCGGGAGAAAATCAAAATGGTGAGGCAGGGCAGGCGAGCAGTGGCTGATTATACCCAAGAATTCCGAGCCATTGCCAGCAAGCTGAACTGGCCAGAAGACATCCTCCTTAGCCACTTCAAAGATGGTCTGAACTACGACCTGTATGATGCTTGCCTGCCTCGAGGAGACCCACCCCACCTCGACGACTGGTACATCCTGGCGGAGGAAGTGGAAATAGACCTACTGAAGAGACACCGCAGAGGAAAACCATGGGGCCGCCTGCCACCCGAACAAACACGTGAGGGGGAAAAACCACCAGCCACAGCCAAAAAATCAACAAGTTGCTTCAACTGCGGGAGAGAGGGCCACCGTGCTGCAGAATGTCGTTCAAAAGCCCCCCCACGAAAACTAGAGGCATCATCCTCCAAGAAGCCGGGGAAGCCCCAAGGCAACACAAAAGAATCTTCCATGAAGGGGACAGAGGCTGTAGAGTCCACAATTCCTGCCAGGAACTGGGACTGGACTCCGGCCTGTACCGCAGGGACGGTGGACAACTCGGAAGACAGCTCAGAGGGAGAACCATTGGTAAGTGGACCCCTTCCACCCATACTTAAGACAGTGACTGTATTAGCTTCCCCTATGCCTGAAGCAGCCAAAATAAAAGCTCTGATAGACTCTGGGTGCATCCGCTACCTTATCAGCCCAACGCTGGTGGAGAGATTGAGCATCCCAGTGAGGAGGCTAAAACATCCAATCTCTTTTAGTCAATTAGATGGGACAATAGCAGGGGGAGGACCAGCCACCCTAGCCACTTTACCAATCCACCTATCACTGGGGCCCCATGAGGAGGACATAACGTTTATAGTGGCCCCAGGCATGGAATGCCCAATGATCCTAGGACTGGAATGGCTGAAGAAATGGAACCCCGGGATAAACTGGAGGACAGCAGAACTCAACTTCCCAAAGGGGGGGCAGAAGAACTTAGACTCCAAAAGCACCCCCCCAACCCAGAGGGAGGAGACAGCAGCAGTGGGGAAAGAGAAGGGATTACCAGAGATACCGGAGGAATACAGGGACCTGGCTGAGGTTTTCAGTGAGGAAAGAGCAGATGAGCTTCCCCCCCACCGCCCCACAGACTGCACCATAGAATTCAAACCTGGGGCAAAACTCCCAAAACCCAGGATGTATGCCATGAGCCCAAGGGAAATGGCAGAAATGGAGAGATTCATAAAGAAAAACTTAGAAAGAGGATTTATTGAGCCTGCCAAACCCAAAGTGGCCGCCCCGGTTCTGTTCAGGGAGAAGAAGGATGGGTCCTTTCGTTTGGTTGTGGACTATAGAAATTTGAACACAATTAGTGAATGTAATCTGTACCCCCTTCCCCTAATGAAGGATATGTTATCCCACATATTGAAAGGAAAGATTTTTTACCAAACTAGACCTGAGGGAAGCATACTACCGTATTAGGATTAAGGAAGGAGACGAATGGAAGACTTCATTCAACTGCCCAATGGGGTGCTATCAATTCAAAGTATTGCCATTCGGACTGCAAGGGGCCCCCGCAGTCTTTATGCAATTAATTAATGACGTGCTGAGAGAGCACCTATATAAGGGGGTCCTGGTTTACCTCGATGACATCCTTATCTTCACAGAAACCAAAGAAGAACATATCAAACTAGTCAGAGTAGTCCTGAAGAAGTTGCAAGCTGCCCACTTATATGCTAAATTATCGAAGTGTGAATTCCATCAGGAAAAAATCGACTACCTGGGATATCGCATATCTCCAGAGGGCATCGAAATGGACCCTGAGAAGGTCAGGGCAGTACTAGAGTGGGCACCCCCCCCGCACACGGAAGCAATTGCAAAGTTTCCTGGGGTTTGCAAACTTCTACCGCCAATTCATCCCCGCATTTGGCCAAATAGCCATGCCCCTCACAAATTTGTTGAAAACGAAGGGGGGGGTCACCCGTGAAACCCAGCCAGCCTCTGAAATGGTCAATGGAATGTCAAGCAGCATTTGAGAGGCTAAAGAGACTTTTTTCTGCTGAACCTGTCCTAAAACACCCAGATCCCGACAAACCTTTTGTAATACAGGCAGATGCGAGTGATGTAGTGGTAGGAGCCGTACTATTACAAGAAAATGATGGGGGGACATTGCAACCATGCGCATACACATCCAGAAAACTCACAGAAACAGAACAACGCTGGCCAATATGGGAAAAAGAGGCATTCTCGTTGAGGTGGGCATTACTAACATGGCGCCAATTTTTAGAAGGAAATAAAATACCTTTCCAGGTCTGGACAGACCACAAAAATTTGGAAGCACTAAAAACGCCCAGGAAGCTCACTCCTAAGCAAGCCCGCTGGTCCCAACATTTTCACCGATTCAATTTCACTCTCAAACATTTACCGGGGGGAAAGAACTTCCTTGCAGATGCATTATCCCACATGCCCCAATATAACAGCACAAGAGTTACTGACTTTAAACCACTTGTACCGGAACAACAACTGGCAGCACCAGTCACCACCAGGGCACAAGAAAAAATGAAGCTGAAGGTAGATAGCCAAACTGGAATAGAATTCAGGAAATCTTTGGAAAGTGATGAATGGTTCCAGAAAAATAAACATGTGTGCACAATTAAAGATGGACTGCCGTGGGTGGGGGAGAAGCTATATATACCTGCCACACAGAGAATCAATTTCATGCAACTGTGCCATGATACAAAATCAGCAGGACACTTTGGCTTTGTAAAAACCTTACACTTTTTTTTTTAAATTACATTTATATCCCGCCCTTCTCCGAAGACTCAGGGCGGCTTACAAGCTTAGCAGTAGCCTTCATTCTATGTATATGCCTGCTTGTTAGGGCTTTCACACACACCCCAAGCGACATTATTACAAAGTCAGCTTATTGCCCCCAACAATCTGGGTCCTCATTTTACCTACCTCGGAAGGATGGAAGGCTGAGTCAACCTTGAGCCTGGTGGGATGCGAACCTGCACTAATTGCAGGCAGCTGGTGTTACTTAAGGAGGCATTAGCCCACTGCTCCACCAAGGCTCTACACTTAACTAAAAGGCAATTTTGGTGGCCATCTATGAAAAAGGACATAGAAAGCTATGTGGGTAGTTGTCAAATTTGCGCGATGGCCAAAAGACTGCAAGGGAAACCGCCAGGTCTGTTACAACCGGTGGCAAACCCCTCAGCCCCATGGAAAGAAATAGCCATGGATTTTATCGTAGAACTGCCAGAAAGTAATGGAAACACCGTAGTCTGGACTGTCACAGATCTGTTCTCTAAGCAAGTACACTTCATACCTTGCCAAAAAATCCCGACTGCAAAAGCATTACCAAAACTTTTTGTACAGCATATTTACAGATTGCATGGGGTACCACAACGCATCATATCTGACAGAGGGGTGCAATTTACGTCGGCATTTTGGAAAGAATTTTTATCCCTCTTAGGAACCACCCAAGGACTGTCATCTAGTCACCATCCTCAGACAGACGGAGCTTCTGAAAGACTTAATAATATACTTGAACAATATCTGAGATGCTATATTAATTTTCAGCAGTCCGACTGGACGGACCTACTGCCTTTTGCAGAAGTAGCATATAATAATGCAGTCCACTCAAGCACAGGTTACACTCCTTTTCAAGTAGCTACAGGCCAGAGTTTCAACCCAATACCAGAACTAACCCCAAAAGAACCGGTTATCCCTGATCTGAAGGAATGGATTGCTCAATTACAAAATACATGGCCAATCGTTAGGAAAGCGTTGGAAGATGCCAGAAAAGCATACAAGACACAGGCAGACAAAAAAAGAACCGATCCCACACCATTTAGGGTAGGAGAGATGGTATATTTATCCACAAAATACCTGAAATCACTCCAACCCTGTAAAAAACTAGGACCAAAATATATTGGACCCTTTCCAATTAAAAGAATCATAAACCCAGTAACAGTTGAATTAGAACTACCCAAAAATCTTAGACGAATACACCCAACCTTCCACTGCAGTCTATTAAAGAGAGAACAACAATCTCCACTACGAGAAAAAATCCCACCACCACCACCCCCCATCATGGTGGAAGGAGAACAACATTTTGAAGTGAAAGAAATCTTAGATTCCAGAAAACACCATGGAACGATACAATATTTAGTGGCATGGAAACACCTCCCCTCCTCAGAAAATGAGTGGGTTAACAAACTCCATGTTAAAGCACCTAAGTTGCTTAAGAGGTTTCATACAGAATATCCAAACAAACCAGGCTAACATTTATATGATTTCTTTCCCCACAGATGGACTCATCTTTTTTCTGAAAGGAGAGCCGAATGTCAGAATCCATTTATATCACATTTCATAATTGTATAGGTAGAACAACATGCTATTACTGGGGATTCTGCCATTTCTCCGAGGGGGGGGGGGAGAGGATGGTTACTAAAGTGATTTTCAACCAACAGGGGATGTTTTAACGGGGGAAGGGAGGGGGACAGACAGATCTGGTTTGTATCTTCATTTACAACTGAAAAGGAAAGCAATAACCATAAAACCAAGGAGAGTTCCCTTTCCCATGGAAGGACCTGACACCTAGCAACTGACGACAGCCTGACCAAATGGATGAGGGGAGGGGCTGAAATGGGAATGGTTTATATAGGATTGAAATGTAACCTTTGTCAGATTCCGTCTTGTATTCCCACAATCAATTCCTTCCTAGTAAACGTTTTCCTTTTGGACTAAACTTGCATCCAAGAGTTCTTATTTCCTAAGATGTGGATTGAGGTGGGTCCTGACACCTGGTGACATTCACATACTGCTCATACTCTACCACTCATATTTCCTGTTCTGTGTTGAAATCCATTGTTCTTGTGCAAAGGAATAATTTTGCCTTATCCCAACACCTAAACCTTTTCTATTTTCTACTTGGTTATAAATCATTGGCTATTTATTAAAGCATTGTCCTTAATCACTCCACTGAGCTTTTTAAATGTGGGGCTTATGTCAATTGATTCCAAATTATTTTCAAACTTTTTGTGCAATTGCTACATTACTGGATCTCTACAAAGTATTTCCAATCATCTGTACCAAGCTGGAAGTACAAATTTGTGTGAAAAAATATAGCCCAATTTGTTCTGGTTTATTTCTGTTGTGATACTCTGATTTATGTGCCCTCTAGTCTGATTAATAGATATGGTGAGTTTAAATACCTGCACATTTGGGATATTTTGACTGGTCATAATACAATCCATATGTATATTGTTTTTGAAATAAATAGTTTAGCACACAGTCTCATAGATGCTCATTGTAATCTAGAA
The DNA here is from genome assembly GCF_947247035.1 of Vipera ursinii. NCBI lineage: Eukaryota > Metazoa > Chordata > Lepidosauria > Squamata > Viperidae > Vipera > Vipera ursinii. The sequence continues at coordinate 57,232,491 of NC_139517.1, forward strand.
ACAAAAGTAACCCTTTGTGTAAATCAATTTGTTATATTTAAAAGTTCCCAACTTAGCAAAAATGAAAAGGTCTCACAACATCAACTGTCAGAAGCATCTCATCTGATTTCCAACATTACTTTGACAGACATTCATTAAGATTATTTGAAAATGTGACAGCTATACAAGCACAGAGCTGTGGTGGTCCAGTGGTTAGAGCGCAGTACTGCTCACTCCAGTAGTTCGATTCTGAGTTGTTCAAGGTTGACTTCTGAGGTTGGTAAAATGAGGACCCAGATTGTTAGGGGCAGTATGCTAACTCTGTAAGCTGCTTAGAGAGGGCCGTAGAGCACTGTGAAGTGGTATACAAGCCTAAGTGCTATTGTTATTTTCCAAAAAACATTAAATGTAGCATCTGCATATGAGGCCTAAATCAACATAAACTACTGACAAGATAATCTGCAGAAATAATCTTCAGGACTTTCACGTGATACAACCATTATATATTCCAACTGAGCTTATCATTTATTTCTAGATTGAAGGGGCCTTAGTTGTCTCCCACATTATGGATCAGCCTACTTGAAAGCTATATTAGCACAGGCTTTGGCATTCTGTTACAAAATGAAAACTGCAGGACTTGGAATACTACCCATTTTTATGGTGCTAATAATTGAAGTACTTGATGCAGTTGGGAATTATATTATTTTCATTGAGTTACTTCTGCTTTATGAACTGCTATACATGTCTTTATTTATTTGTGGGGGTTTTTGAGATTTGATAATGTTTTTATTGTGGTCATATAATTTGCTAGCAGAAATGTAATTAAGAGCAAAGAAATAGTTAAAATGCATTGACAAGATCAAAGCAATTTTAATTCTTTTTCATTATACACACAGTAATAGGTGTATCAAAAATGCTTTATCTAATCTTGTTACAGAGACTCGATACAGTTTGTATCTTTTCCTGAAAGGACCTTACTTTCCATATAGTGTTTGATGGCAATGTTAGGCATTGTGTTTCCAGTAATCCAAAATATGCCTTCAGAAAATGTGCAATAGCCTTGTGGGGCATTCTGCTTTAAACTGTTCCAATGCAAAATGAATATGTGCTTTTAAAAAAGTGTAGAAGAAGACTTGTATATAACTGGTCTGATCATTCATATCCAATTCATTCAGATATGCAATTAGTATGCAACCAAAGAGCTCATAACCAATAGTTATCTCAACTTTAAGAAACAGTGGTCTCCATCTGTTTCTCTATGCACATTATTAATGCACGTCCATATTTTACTGTGCATTCAGCAAAGATGGAATAAGCATGAATTGTCCCCTTTCAAATAAATGTGTCTGTATGTGTGTTTGTACCTTATGATATGCAATCACTGAGATGGTTGATTAATGAGTGCTGAAACAGGAATAGGAGAAAGAATATTGATTCTAAAATAATTTCCATATCAAAGAACTTTTTTTCCTTGGAAGATAAAAGAATTCTATCTCATATTTGGAGGTTTCCCAGATATTCCTACTTCATGTTTTACTTCATGCATCTGATATTGAAAGAGCTAGAGTAGCATTAATTCTCAGTATTGGAGCCAGTGGGGGAAAGGAGGATTGCTATTTGAGAAAAGCAGGGAAGATAGATGATCACACTATTGAACCTGCAAACAGAAAGAAGAAATAGCTTCTTATTGTTACGACAATAAGATCATCTATAAAATTCTCCAAAAAGGCATAGCTGTTTGAAAGTTAGGAAGGGAAAGAAAGTGGACAGCATAAAAGTAGCCATTCAAAGATAAAGAAAAGAAAAACAGGAAGGATCACTTGCTCAACTTCAACTGAGCAATAGTAACCAGACAAGAGGCCAATAGCTATTTCTCACATTCAATCTCTCTGCCTTTGGGAATTTGATCAGTCCCTTCCACCCTAAACTTATCAGTGCTTTCTACAGCTCCTAAAAATGTTAGTGCTCCAACAGAGCACTGGACTACTCATAAAGTTGGGCCTTATAATTGCAGCTTATTTTGAAGCCAATCTTGCCTTTTGCTTTGTATTCTTACCCGGATATAGGCCACCTGAAAGATTCATGGTTTGTAAATAGTTGTGGCAGCGCTCCTTATGTTCTTCCAAAGAGCTTCGCTGCTTATAACTCCGACCACAATATCCACATTTATGAGGTTTGCCAACTGCAGGGGAAAATGGAATTTATTGTAGAAACTCAAAGAGATCTGGGATAATATAGTCCAGATAATGTGACTCAAATAAGTACAAACAGCCAGACTCAACAGCCATCCTGAAGAATGAAAAGGATAGTTTTTACTGCAATTTTGGGGGCATGTAATTTGGTCATGTTGTAATGAAAACAGGCCCATCAACTCAAAATATCCTGCCACTAATACGAATTTTTTTTTTGCCAAGTTAGAATTTGCTCAACTCTGGCTTGAAGATTTGAGTTCAATACAAATAAATTTAATAATGATTAAAACTTGCCTGATTTTAAAATCATTTTGAAAAGTTATTTTGCATCTTTTCTACAAGAAAAGCTATAAACATGAAATTTTGACTTGAAAATTGTTTAAATGCAAAGACTCAAACCTGCATTCTATGCATGTAATATTAATGCATATATCTAATGGTAAAGAAATTTTAGCTGTTAGTTTTCTCCGTTATTGCTTCTATCTTTATAAAATAGATTGACTATGGTAGTTTTTTTAGTTATCAAATAAACCATGTTTCCCCAGCTGAATAACAGAATAACAGAGTTGGAAGGGACCTTGGAGATCTTCTAGTCCAACCCTGTACTGAAGCAGGAAACCGTATACCATTTCAGATTAATGGTTGTCCAATTTTTTCTTAAAAACCTTTAGTTTTTATGTTTTTAAGCCACAACCTCTGGAGGCAAGCTGTTCCTATATATATATACAGTATATATATATATATATATATATATATATATATATATATATATATATATATATATATATATATATATATATATATATATATATATAAAGATATAAAGATATAAGGAATAACCTATATCTTATAATTATATATTTGGTTTGGCCCCATCTGTGGAACTGTTGGCCATATGTAGTTTGTAAATTTATGATTCATTGCATTTTACAGTGCTAATACATGACCATTTATTCAAAATAATAAATAGTTCTGAATCAAATCTATAGTTTGCTTTGTACTTGACAATTCTTGGGATCTCACAAACAGGTAAAAGATAATAAGAAAAAAATATATTGGCTACTGGGCTGCATACAAACTGATAGGAAATACGCTGTTCCAGTCTGTTATTCTGTTCTGTTGTGGGCTAGTCTACCTGAAAATTTAATTGAAATGCAATTAACCAAATGCCTAGTAGGCCTTTGGTTTCAGTTGAGGTTAGAAGTAACCTCAACTAAATTAGTATTAATCTCAAATCATTCTGTAGATATAATTTGCTTTGGCCAAGTAGCAAGCAAAACTTTTCTAGAATTTTCTATCATGGAACCTACCGGAATGGGTCCTCAGATGGCCCGTAAGAGCATCTCTACGACGGCAAGCATAGTTACACAAGTGGCACTTGAAGGGCTTTTCGCCGGAGTGTAACTTTATGTGGCGGAGAAGGTTGCCCTTTTGAGTAAAGGATGCCCCACACTGATTACACTGGAAGGGGCGTTCGCCTACAGGGAAAATGAGAGGGAAAAATATGTGAGAACAAAACTCTTACAAGGTAATAGGAGGATGATTTCAGTGAAAAAGTTGTTTTCCAACTGGCGCTCTGTGACTTCCACCAGCTGCAGGTTTGATATAACATGAGCCTTTCAGACTAAACCTGCCAGTTCCTTAATGCTTCACTGGCTGGGTCAATTTGATCTGAAAATCTAATTTTTTTTCTAAATCAGAATGGCACATCACAATGCAAATTCAAACTCATTTAAATAAAGTGACTGCAACATTTTGTGTTGAAGAGCCACTCTTCCTGATCAGCAGTTTTGGAATAAACCAATATCCAATTTTGCATGTTGTGGCATTTGGTGGGTTTTTTAATGTGGCTTTTTTCAAAGGGTCTTTAAAATATGCCACTGAAGCAGCAAAATAAAAAGGAAACTCATTAAAAATGCATTTCAGGATCACAAGTTCATTTCAGCGTTACATTCTTATATTTAAATGAAAGGCACTTCATTATAACAGTTATAATAACTTCTTTTCATTTACATTTTCCCTGTATTTTCCCTTTCAATTTCTTCTCCATTACCTGACTGTCCCTAAGCAGCCAAATCAGGAAAGAGACAGAAAAGTGTGGGGGCAGGTGGGTGAGTGAGAGGGTGGGGTAGGGTGGGGTGAGATGGACTAAAAAAGGAAGTTAAGACAGAGCAAAGGAGAAAACATCTTCCACACAGAACTCCTAACTCTCGTTGCTGATATGTTATATCAGGAATTGACTGCAGGCTTCTTTTTCTTTGTTTTGTTTTGCTTCTTTTGGTTTTCCTTTTAAAAACAGCCCAGAGTAATTGTCAGATTCACTTGTTAGGATTTATACATGGAATTGTTTTATTGTTAAAAAATATCTTTTGAAGAGAATAGTCTCTTTTGGTTAGACTATGCTTTACTAGCATAGTCTATCAACCTGGAGCATTTTAAGAAAATAATAGGGTAATTACAGTTTGGTAATATTTATATACTAATCATAATTCAAGATAGATGCCTTGTTAGATACTAAAGGAAGTTAGAAAACATTGTCTTGCAGCTAATCAGGCATTATTGCTTATCTATAACAATTCTCCTACAGTATATTCCTTATTTTGCTAACATGCCAAAACTAAAGTAACTTCAACAATGGTAAAATTTCATTTTGTATCTTGACCAGTTTAAGTTTGTCTTCTCTATATTTTATTAGTCAAACCTGACCAACTGTAATTAAATCACATTTCCTTCCCTTTCTCCCATATCCTTTGCATAACCTCATAGTAATTCAAATATTATGTAGCAGAGGAATTTAGTGAGGTGCTGTAATAAAATGTGTGGATGACCTTGAGGAACAAAGGGAGGAGATGCTGGCTAGGAAACAATCAGACAAGAGAGACCAGTGGCATAATGTTAGAGAAAGAAGCTTAGGAAGAACTCATCCTAATTGATCAAGCAATTAAAAATGGTGACAGGAAGTTTGTACTTTCAGATTTGCACGTTTCTGTTAATATACTCTCACAATAAAGTTGAATAAACACATCTAGTCATTTTTCCAGTCTGGTTCACCTGGGAGAGGTGACACCAATCTTGCAAATCTGAAAGTACAAACTTTCTGCCACTACTTTTAACCTCTTGATCTATTAAGGCAGGTCCTTCCCAAGTTTCTTCCTCTGACTGCTAAGCCACTGGGGCTCTGGCCTCTCTTGTCCCGCCATTTCCTAGGCAGCATCCCTTCCCCTCATTCCACAAGTTCATCTACATTACAGGTGCCCCTGCCTCACCATTACCTAACCCACTCTCTCTTCTCCATCAATCATTACTCCTGCCCAGCATTACAGATCCCCATTAAATGTTGAAATATGCTACTTTCATATAAACACTGATAATATAAATCCTGTCTAATAAAGGTAAGAAATCCAATGAGACAATCAATCTCCCTCTAAAAGAAGGGTCAGTTCCCATAATCCTTCCTAATTACTACTTAAACTTTTTTCTAACTGAAAAATTACTAGATATTTCTAGATATGTTCATCTTAATAAGCTAATACATTTCAAAATATGTTAGTTGTAACCAACAAATGGTTTTTTCCAAAAGAAGAATTTATTCCAAAGAGAAATTTGAATTTAAAATATTGAACTGCTAAAATAATCATTTTGTCATTTTTTCACTTTCTAATCTTATTACTTTTTTGAACAGTATGTTAAAGTTTAGCAAATCAAGAAACAATGGTTGGAAACTGATCAAAGAGAGAAGCAACCTGGAATTAAGGACAAAGTTCCTAACAGTGAGGACAATTAACCAGAAATTGTGGGTGCTCCATCACTGGAGGTTTTTAAGAAGAGACTGGACAGTCACTAGTCTGAGATGGTATAGGTTCTCCTGCTTGAGTAGGGGGCTGGACTAGAAGACCTCTAAGTTCCCTTCTAGCTCAATTCTGTTCCTTTCCTATTTCTATTCTATTCTGTTGTGTTCTATCCTATGATCTGTGATTTCCTTATTACTTATCTCCACTCTATGAAAGCTTCACTAATAAACTTGCATGTGTCTGTTAGAATAGCAATAGCATTTAGATTTATATACCACACCACAGTGCTTTGCAGTACTCTCTGGGTGATTTACAATATAGAAGAATTATTTGCATATTATTCCCAACAATTTGGGCCTTCGTTTTACCAAGCTTGAGGGATGCGGTGGCTCAGTGGGTTAGGACGCTGAGCTTGTCGATCAGAAGGTCAGCAGTTTGGCGGGTCAAATCCCGAGTGCCGCGTAACAGAGTGAGTGCCTGTTACTCGTCCCAGCTTCTACCAACCTAGCAGTTCAAAAGCACGTAAAAATGCAAGTAGAAAAATAGGGACCACTATGGTGGGAAGGTAACAGCGTTCCGTGCGCCTTTGGCATCTAGTCATGCTGGCCACATGACCATGGAGACGTCTTCGGACAAGAGCTGGCACTTCAGCTTTGAAACGGAGATGAGCACCAGCCCCTAGAGTTGGAAATGACTAGCACGCATGTGCAGGGGAACCTTTACCTTTACCTTTTACCAAGCTTGGAAGGCTAGAAGGCTGGAGTCAACCTTGAGCCCCATCAGGGTTGAACTCCAGGCTGTAGGTAGAGTTTGTCTGCAATAATGCACTTTAACCACTGCCCCACTAGAAACTAAAGTCAAAGGAAAGGATAGAGCAGGTGGAGTTCTAGGGAAAATATCAGCTTCCCTAATCAGAAAATTGGAAACAGCAGCAAAGTTTGAGGAAAGAATGATTACCACCTGCACTGTGAAGCCTAGTTTTTGTGGTATGGGCATATACCAACTGGAAGATAATTCTCTGTGCAACTGAAACATTTTGTTTTGATATCCCTTCATGTGAAAATTATTTAAAAATAGTTTTGAAAAAGAAAAAAGATAAATAGAATAGAAATAGAATATTGAAAAAAGTATCTTCCTTTAACTAAGGATGTACATTGTGAAAGAGTGAAAATACATGTTGCATAGGAGAAACAGACATAAGCAAAGTGCTAGAAAGTTGCAACAGTATCCAAAAAAGAAGTTGGCAAATCAATCTTAAAACTGCAATTAAGCAATATCCAGATTTTGTACATATTTTGTACTATAGATATTTTACATTAAGAAGATATAACAAAAGATTAAGCTGTGAAATGATTTTAAAATATGCTATAGGTTTTTTAAGAATGAGGAATTAATGGAGCTGCCCTATATATAAAACCTCAACTTAAACCTAAGTTACTTTTAGCAGATGAACATGGTAGATTTGTAGTAGTGGTAATTGAATTTAATTGAATAAAATCAATAGTGGTGGCCCTATACAGGTCAAACGATGATAGAAGTAAATGTTTTGAATATCTTATGGATCAATTAATACCCTTTTCTTATGAAACTTGGTTTATGTTGGGGGATTGGAATGGAGTGACTTTGCCAGCTTTGGATAGATCATCTACCAAGGTGATTAAACTCTCCCAGGGTAAATTACCAAAGACTTCTTTTGAGATGATGGACAATTTAGTACTAACAGACTCATGGAGAAACAAAAATGGTTCTGGTAGAGAATATACTTTTTTTTCTCAGAAAGACATAAATCTGTTTCAAGGATTGATATGAGATGGATTTCTAAAAATCTTGCAAATAAAATATTGAAAATTGACATTTTACCTAAATCTTTCTCTGACCATAACCCAGTACTTTTGGTACTTAGAGGAAAGAGTTTAAGCTATAAATGGAGATTAAATGAATCTATTTTGCAAAAGGAGGTGATCATAAAAGATTGCAAAAAGAAATTAAATGATAATAATTTAGGTAAAGGGACAATCTTAACAACTGTATGGGATGCTAGTAAAGCTGTTTTGAGGGTTATTTTATACAATACTATCGCTTACAGAAGAAAAAGATCTCTGGAAAAGGCACAAAAGATATTGGATGAAATTAGACTGAAAGAAATCGAGCTGCAAAAGACACCTATGGATTCTAAAATTTCACATCAAATTAAACTGTTACAGCAACAATCGTCTATGTTAACAGTTCAAGAAATAGAAACAAAACTGAAGTATGTGAAACAACTTTGAGTTTGCAAATAAACCAGGAAGATGGTTGGCATATAAACTAAGGAAGGAAAGGTAAAAGAGAATGAGAAAAATTGTGGAGTAATAAGGTGATAAGAGAATATGAGCTTGTTAAAAAGACTTTTCATAGTTTTTACTTCAATTTGTATAAAAAATAGGAGTTAGATATGTCTAAAGTAGATGAATATCTCTTAAGATAAAGGTTGCCTAAGCTATCACAAAGTCAGAGGCAACTTATGAATGACCCAATAATTACCTTTGAAATATCAGAAGCTATTTAAAAAAATGAAATCAGGTAAAGCTCTAGGACAAGATGGCCTTACAAGTCAATATTATAAGTGCCTTCAAGAGGACCTTTTTCAGCCTCTAAAGCAGGGGTGTCAAACTGCCACCCTGCAGGCCAGATGCCACCCCCACTCCATTGTTGGCAATGGCAAAAATGTCATGATACATCATAGTGTCACATGATGTTGCAAATTTGGCAGACCTGCTCTAAAGGATATAATGAATAATATATTACAGGAAGGAAAGATACCTCAACCATGGAGAGAAGCCAATATTGTGTTATTACCAAAGAAAGGTCAAGATGCTACAAAGATAAAGAATTATAGACCAATTCCATTATTAAATAAAGTCTATAAATGCTTTGCTGCAATTTTGGCAGAAAAACTAAAGAAGGTCTTACAGGCATATTCATGAAGACCAATCTGATTTTCTGCAAAAAAGACAGCTAATGGATAATATGAGGACCAAATGAATGAACCTTTATTGTCAAAGTACAAACATGTATACATTGAGATTGGCTGAGCCTCCCTTTGTGCCCTCATCCCCAACTTACAGTGACAGAAACCCTCCATCTTATTACACCATGTGAGCTAATTGCACAACACACCGGCCTCACAAGTCAATCATACATAAAGTTTATAAAATTATATCCCGTTCAAAAGCCTAACAGCCAATGGATAAAAGCTGTTCTTCAACCTGTTGGTACAGCTGGCTATACTCCTATATCTCCTACCTGATGGTAGGAGAGTAAAGACATACTGTCCAGGGTGTGAGTCATCCCTGAGAATTTTCCTCACACTTCCAAGGCAGCGAGCCTTGGCGATGTCATCCAATGGTGTCAGAGACAGCCCACAATGTCTTGTGCTGTGCTCACCACCCTCTGTAATGCTTTCTTATCCATGGCTGTCAGACCAGCATACCAAACCACAATACAGTACAAGAGGATGCTCTCTATAGTAGACCGGTAAAAGAGGGTCATTAGCTGTTGTTCTACCCTGTTCTTCCGCAAGACCCTGAGAAAGTGAAGTCTCTGTTGGGCCTTTCTGGCCACCTGGGTTGTATTAACTTTCCAGGTAAAATCTTCGCAGAGATAGACTCCCAGAAATTTAAAGGAGGAAACTCTTTCCACACAGTCCTCCCCGATGTAAAGTGGGGCAGGTTCCTCCTTTTCCCTCCAGAAGTCTAGCACCATCTCTTTCGTCTTGCCAATGTTCCGGTGCAAGTTGTTGTTACAACACCATATGGATAGTTTTTGTACCTCTGTCTTGTATGCTGTCTCATCCCCACCTGTAATAAGACCCACCACGGTAGTATCAGCTGCGAACTTAATTATCGCAGTAGATGGGTTGGGCGATACACAGTCATATGTGTACAAAGAGTACAGATAGGGGCTAAGCACACAGCCCTGTGGTGAGCTGGTGCAAAGCTTCAGGGCGGTGGACAAAGCTGACCTGACCCTCACTGTTTGTAACCGGTCCCTGAGAAAGTCTTGAATCCAATCACAGATGGAGGGGGAAAATTTCAAGTCAGTCAGCTTCTCGATGAGAATGCTCAGCAAAATGGTGTTGAAAGCCGAGCTATAATCAACAAAAAGCATCCTGACATAGCTTCCAGGTTTCTCAAGATGACTTGCTACAGAGTGTAAAGCAGTAGCTATGGCATCATCTGTCGACCTGTTCCCCCTGTAGGCAAATTTATGTTTATTGAAATCCAGTGGGAGGCATGTCCTGAGATGTTGGAGAACCAGTCTTTCAAAGCATTTCATGACTACAGACTAATGCAACAGGTCTGTAGTTATTCAGGCACTCAACTGCAGTTTTCTTGGGGACTGGGACAATGGTAGCTGCTTTCAAGCATGATGGTTACACATGCTGTTTGCAAGGAGATGTTAAAAATCCTTGTCAGGACCCCTGCTAATTGGTCGGCACAGTTCTTAACCACTATCCCCAGCACCCCATCTGGGCCTGTGGCTTTGCTGGGATTCACAGCCTTCAATACAGTTCTCACTTGGTCAGCAACTCAGATAGGGTGAGTTGCTGAAAACCAGAAGGCCGGCTGTTTTGAATATCACTGAATATTTACAATATCATAATGAGAAACAGGCAGCTCTAATATTCCTAGCTGCAGAGAAGGCCTTTGACAATCTAAATTGGGTTTTTATATTTAAAATCCTGAAAGAAATGGATTTTGGAGAGAATTTTATTTAAGGAGTCAAAGCTATTTATATGTCACAGCAAGCAAAAATTGTTACTAATGGTGATTTAACTAATTCATGTGAAATTCAAAAGGGTATGAGACAAGGATGTCCCTTGTCTCCTCTATTATTTATCTTGGTGCTGGAAGTTTTGAACAGAGATATTACGCTAGATGAGACAGTAACTAGTATAAGTATCAAGAAAAACTTTATAAGTTGAAGGCATTTGCCAATCATTTGGTTATATTCCTGAAAGACCCAAAAATAAGAGAATATTTGATGAGGAAATTAAATAAGTTTGGGGCTTTAACGGATTTTAAAATAAACAAACAGAAAACAACAGTGTTGATTAAGAATATGTCATCTCAGGATTGTGATATATTGATTAAAAAGTCTGATTTAAAGTTGAGAAAAAAGTGAAATATTTGGGGGTTATGTTGACAAAAACAAATACAAAATTGTTTCAAAATAATTATGCTTTGGAATGATAATAAAAAGGATTTCCAAATTACCTTTACCCTACTGGGCAGAATTTCTGTAATTAAGATGAATGTTTTACCAAAGATGCTCTTTCTGTTTCAGACAATACTAATATTTGCAATGGATACTGTATTTAAACATTGGCAGAGGGATAGTTTCAAGTTTATATGTCAAGGAAAGAAACCAAGAACTAAATATAAACTACTGCAAGATGCTAAGGAAACAGGGGGTTTGGGTTTACCAGGTTTGAAATTGTATTTTGATGCATGTTGTTTGATCTCGCTAAAAGAGTGGGTGAACCTCCAGAACAAGAGGCTACTTGATCTGGAAGGTCATGGATTAAGGTTTGGGTGGCACGGTTATTTAAAGTAAATAAAGTTAATGTTGATTTCAACAATCATTTTATTAGAAGTGTCATATTAAGAGTTTGGAATAAATATAAAACAAGATTTTTATGAAGTTGCCTCTTTGGGAATCCCCCCAAGAAGCTTTTCTAAGAAATGAAATGGCAATGAAGCCGGACTGGTAAACATATGGTAAAATAATCTTTTAATTATGGTGAGCCTACCCTCAATTCTAAGGAAGAGCTAGAATCAGAAGTCAGGTCTGCCATTGGTTTACATACTTACAAATGAAAGAGAGTTTTAAACTAAATAAAAAGAGTTATGGGTTTGACTTTGTTTAAAATGAATTGGAAATTTTACTATATGGTAGTCATGACCATATTGTTGCTAAGGTTTACAAAATGTTATTGAAATTGAATTTGGAAAGTGAACATGTAAAACACTGTATGATTCAGTGGACAAGGAACTTTGGGCATAATGTGATGCTTGAACAATGGGAGAATATGTGGACAAAAGGCTTAAAATTCACACTAAACTATAACTTAAAAGAAAACATTGATAATATGATGTATTGCTGGTATTTAACACCAAATACATTATCTAGAATGTGTAAAGGTATCTCAATGAATATTGGAAATGTAAATGTAAAGAAGGGACTTTTATCATTTATGGTGGACATGTGGTAAAGCAAAGAAATATTGGAGTAGGATTCATATTTTAGTGCAGAAAGTTCTTAAAGTGAATACAAAGATTAAACTAGAAACTTTTCTTCTGGGTTTAATGGAAAGAGACTTGGGGGAAAAAATTAGAACTTTGATCTAATTTATTTATTTTTATTTTTTAATTTTAATTCCATTTATATCCCGCCCTTCTCCAAAGACTCAGGGCGGCTTACAAGCTTAGCAGATCTTATACATGTTGATGGCAGCAAGACTATTGTATGCACAAAAATAGAAGGACATTTGATTCCCACTATGGATGAATGGCTACAGAAGCAGATGGAGTTGGCAGAGATGGCTAGATTGACCATTTTGATTAAAGAAAAGAATATAAGCACTTTTGTTTCTTCATGGAGACTGCTTCTGGACTTTGTGCTTGGGGTGGAAAAAATGATACTTTGCTTTTGGGTTTTATTGATTAGATTGATTCATTGATATAGAAATGGATAGTTCATACTACTAAATGTAAAAAGTTGAGGTTCAATATTAATGCCTTATTTTACTGCAACAGAGGGAGTCAGAAGTTAATGCCTTTTTTTCTTCCCCACCCCTTTCCCATGCCTCTTTTTTCCTTTCCCTTATGTCTGTTCCTTTTTAATTTGCTTTTGTATTTTCTTATTTTATAAGTGAATAAATTAAAAAAATGTGCAAAAAAAGAATGGGGAATTTAGTTACAAAGATTGTTTCCTGATGTGGAGAAAACTTTTGTCTTCTGTTTAAATACTATATTATAGATTTAATTATTTAATTCCTTATTTATTTATTTAAAAGGAAATCACCTTCCAGATTAACTCACCTTTTGATGATTTTTGTGGGGAAATTAATAACATTTTCTTGGAATAATATGGAAATATCTTGCCACTGCCTTTTCTGAAATATTTTTCAACTTAGATGTCATCTACTGATAATTTGCTACTAAAGTTGAAAATAACAGTGAAATCAAGGGAACAATGATGAAAAATGTGTAATTTAAAATCAATATATTCATACATACTACTATCATGACCTTGACAGAGCCAGAGTATTAAATCAAATACGGTAGTAGTCATTTTATGGTTATAATACTCCCTAGGACTGCTATAATAAAGAAAGATACAAATAATATGATCCCACTCCAACTGTATCTGTTTTAATCTTTCCAAATGTATGCAACAATTTTTTTTAATCCCATTTATATCATGCCCTTCTCCGAAGACTCAGGGAGGCTTACAATCTAAAGCACAAATCAATGTGCTTAGCAATAGCCTTCATTCTATGTATATCTCTGCTTATTAGGGCTTTTGTGGGCCCCCAAGCAGCATTATTACAAAGTCAGCTTATTGCCCCCAACAATCTGGGTCCTCATTTTACCTACCTCGGAAGGATGGAAGGCTGAGTCAACCTTGAGCCTGGTGGGACTCGAACCTGCACTAATTGCAGGCAGCTGGTGTTACTTAAGGAGGCATTAGCCCACTGCTCCACCAAGGCCTAAACAAGCTTGTGTGAGGTATGTTAATTAAAAGCAGGCTACTTCCCATTTACAGTCTAGAAAAAGGCTTATGTGCTATGATTTCAATCAACTGCAGAAAGTGTCAGTATTCTAATCTGTTTTGTTCTGAAAAGAGAAAAAAATCAGATAATCTCAGTTACACTTAGGACTTTTTTAAAAATAGAAGATATTAAATATTGTTTTGAATAACCACATCTGGCAGATATATCTGGGGATTGGAATTATACCTTTTAACTCCTATCATATCTAACTCTTATAACTATTCATTATATTTGCTACTTATTACTAAGCTTAGTGGTTATGCAACAAGACTAGAAACAGGGAGGCTCTGAGTTTTAGTGTCACCTTGGACACAAAGCCAACTGTAGGACCTTGGGCAGGTCACTTTCTTAGCCTTGGGAAGAAGGAAAAGGTAAATCTCTTCTGAAAAACCTTCCTAAGGAAATTGAAGGGATTAGTCTAGATAATTGTCAGGAATCAATACTGACTCAAAGGCACCAAAAACCTCATACTGTTATCTGATACATGCTGAAATGCCACCATGACATTGTCACATCTAAGTTTCACATGTTACTGAAAAAGTAACATTGGAGAAAATTATTTTTGCTTTCTTAGGACTAAATCTGTACAAAACCTTCATATGAGGGAATGGCTATCTGCTACATTGTGGCTACCCCAGATATCTCCCCATGCCTGAGCATGCACCACTACTTAGCTTCACCAGCATATTGAAGCATGGTAACAGGAATCAACAACATCAAACCTCTTTGCCAGGATCCTCTGCCTACAAGGTTAAAATTTCTAATTTAGTGGCCTTTTCAAACATGACCTGAATGAAGACAAAACAGCAGTTCCCACTTGTTTTTGCATTTCCTCTTGATACAAATTAGGTCACAAAGGAGAAAATAAGCAGATAAGTAATTATTTCAGAGACTAAAATCTAGAGCCAAAAATTGAAACCTGGAGACAAGAATCATATTTATCTAATTTGGGGATCATAAAACAGTGTTGTATAGAAATATGAAACATGAGTCAGAGGATTGCTGGTGAAATAAAAAAAATCAGATCACCAGCAAAGTAGAATTAAGATGAAATGATGGAAAGATAACAAAAAAATCAGAATTAATTGTATCTCTCTAACTTGCAAATGATGCAACAATTTTCAAGGCTGCATCTTAAATACATAAAGCACACATGGAGAATCTAACATTCAGGAATAGCTGACAGGAACAACTTTCTATGCATTCCTATGGTGGAATAGTCAGGCCAACAATCCTATAAAAGAATTCATTTTAGAATTTTTCCCAAATTTCTCTGCAACACACATGGCTCTGTGTAGCAGAAGTTCAATATTTCCTCATAAAAAACTGATGTGTTGCAATTCCTTGAGGGCAAGAAATTATCTAAAAGTACCCTTTTAGATAAAGATATGTAGAAGGAAAGAATGCAGTACCATTGTTAAAACTATTTGACTTGTAATTGTATATTTTAAAAATCCTATAGGATTGCTATCTCAAGTTATGTCTCCACTTGCAATTAATAGGATGGTATGTTTTAGAATCGTTGTACCATTGTTGTGCACAAATAACCAATTTATTATTATTATGGATGATCAACTGCAGTGACAGCTTAGTGGTGTTCTAAAGATGCTGTAAATCACTCAGGGGAAATAACCTTGAGTTGCTTAAAAACAAGATTAGTTTAGTTGAAATCTAGTGAATACTATATATTCTTACATTTAAGATATTTGCCTGGTTTCTGCCTTTTAAATTCCAAGCTCCATAAAGGTCTCTATCAACATTAATGTTTGTATATGTCCATAACCAAACACTACTAGTATAAACAACTGTAACATGGTATTGGAAGCAACTGTAATCATTGGTTCTTTGCTACAGAAAATACAATGAGGTTCACATAATCCTTACAATTCATTATATGAATTATGTGGGGATAGTTTGCTTGCTGACAGTGATACATTGAGGCAAATGCCATGGGGAAACTATTTGTCTAAGATTTGCCACTCACTCCTTGAATCCATCTCTTTCCAGATAAGCAGAATCTATCTGGAAGATTAAAATTACTACCTGAATCTCAGAGTGATTAACTTTAGAAGACATTATTCCCACTATATTTAAAACTTTATAAAAAAATCTGTTTGGATATTTGATTCTGGTAATTATTATTCTGTTTCTAAAATATGGTTATTGAGTGAATGGAAACGAAGATAATTTCTCAATTTGGTAACTGCTATTATTTTGATCTAAAGTCTGGCCTGGTTTGAAGACAAGACATAGCCTTATTATTATATTGTTTGATTTACAAAAGGAATGAATTAGAAATTTAACCTAAAATTCTCCTTGGCCTCTTCATGGCTTTTGACACTATCAGCTATGGTATGGTATTGGTATTCTTGGTGTGGAATAATATAGTATGGTCTGGGTGCGTTAAGTAATGTCTGGTAACTTTCTGAGTTTCAGGATAGGAGTGGGCAGCACAGTACTGGATTAATTTGAATACAAATCTCTAATAGCTAAAGAAAAAAAAGCTCTGCTAGACCTTACCAGTGTGGCTTCTCTTGTGAACCATAAGAACATTGGGACCGATGCAAATTATCCCACAGACATCACACTTTAGCTTTCCGTTAGGGAGTCGAATGCCTCCAACTCCTGACATGGCTTTGCTGCCACTGTGTGAGCCATTCATTTTGTCTCCAGAGGCATCAAGCATTCGTAAATCCTCCGCACATTCTTCCCCATTCATTTCACAGGCATGCCCATTCTCTTCATCACTCTGTGTCTCTATTTTAATATTACTGGCTGAAAGAAATAATAGAGGATGCTACTCAGTGGTTTTTTTAAAAAAAATAATAATAAACCAATCAAAATCATTATGGGAAAGAAACAGCATAAAGGAAAGCATTTATCAATAATACACTTAACAATATAATTAAGTGACAAATTACAGCTGGAATGGAATGGACTTATTTAAAATACATATACAATATTAAAATATTTACATGTGTAACTCTAAGTTTCATCTCATGCCCATATGTCATATCAATATAATGTGCAAACCAGTGAAATTATCAATGTTTCTGGCAGCCACAATAGCTCTTTAATATGTTGGCACATTTGACTGGAGAATATGGCTAAATTTTGTTTTATTGATGTAACATTTGTTGCCATCAATTACATTTATTATTTATACATGGTTGTTTATTACATTATTATTTTGTTTTGTACCAAATTTTATTTGATAGTATTTGTTTTCTTTCACCTGGTAATGTTTCACCTTTATGTTTTTCTGTATTGCTTTCTGCTCATTTATTATAATAAAAGACTGACTGATATGTGACTGGATAAACAAGACCAACCTATCAAGCCCTTTCCTAGCTCATTTGCCATAGATCTGGACTACCAAAGCCTTTTTAAATCTTAAAGCAACCAAGCAGAGACTCCATGTATGACTAAGGAGGCAATGGAATATATTTAGTGCGGTGGGCTCAAATGCACATATCTAGTGTGGGATTCAAGTATGTGAACAACTGGTGTGGATGCTGCTTCCGGAAGTCCATTCTGGGCCCAGGCAACAAAAAATTAGCTACTGGTTCTGCTGAAGTGGTGCAAACTGGCTGAATCCCACCACTGCGCATATCTGAAGAAAGGTATGACTTGCACATAGTCATGGTTCCACTTGAGTCCTAGGTGCCCTAAGCAGTCACTAGAGCAGGTGCCAAAACTATTTTTAATAATGGTCATCATTTTCAGAGATTGCCAACTGTAGAATGATATAGCTATTCTTGCTCAAAATCTGACAAGAATTCAGGTTGGACCCATGAAATCTTGTGAGATTCTGCCATTTTCAGTTCCATAAACTCTGTGTTCACTGTAGCAATGGCACATACTACAGTGGTGCCCTAACTTATGTGGAACTCCAAATAAAAGAAAAAGTTAGAAGTCAGGGATCTAGGGAATGAAAGCAAAAAGAAAAAAAAACTATTTTTCTATATATGACCCAGCAGTTGGAAATTGATGTTGGGCTTGGGTAGTGCAGTTTAAAAAAAAATGTTTGGGCTATTAAGGCTACAGGGGGGAATGTGAGATCATCAGAAAATAGAGCTCATTTTTTCCTTCTTTTACTTTGAACATCTTGCCTTACAATGGCTGTATTTATTATTTTATAATTATTTAATTTCATATTTCTTAATTGCCCAACTCCCTTAAAATGTTTATTAGTTTGCTAAAATTGTGCCACTAAAAATGAATTATGACAGTGTGATATGGAGGTAGTCTGGGGGCAGAAAGCTGGCACATGTAATCCACACTGCAGATTGCTCATTCCAATTCTATTCTCTTAATTGTAAGAAAATTAAGTGGAAATATAAGCAGAAATCCTTTCCTATTTGAAAAACAGAATAATTCTGAAGAAAGCAAAGTATACATCAAGAAGAAATAAAGTTAAAAATTGTATTTCTGACATGCCATCTTTTTGTATAGAAAGAGACTTCTTTTCATTTATTTATCTACAAAGGTATCACCTATTCAAAGATTTTAGAAATCTTTTATATTGGAGAGAATACAAATATGTCATTTCTAGTAATATCTACGTATGCTGTTCATAAACCTAGGATTTTATTTCTTTAATAATACAAGTAATCCTCACCCACCAACTGCAATTGTATCCAGCAATTTCACTGTTAAATGACACAATTATTAAGTGAAATATTACATGATCATGTCAGATTTACAACATCAGTTTCACTGTTGTTAAGCAACAAAATCTTCTCGGTGGGAGCGCCTGCCCTCTGGAACCAGCTGCCGGTGGAGCTGAGAACTGCCCCCGACCTTCGATCATTCCGCCGGGGCCTGAAGACCTGGCTCTTCGAGCTCTCGGGCCCAGACTGAGGAGGAATTTTTAATTTGGGGTTCTTTTTAACTGACTACAGGGTTAATTTAATATTTTTTAATTTGGTTCTTAATTTTTGTATTTTGGATTTTTTAATTTCCTGTAAACCGCCCTGAGTCCTCAGGGAATAGGGCGGTATATAAATATAACTAAATAAATAAATAACTAAATAAAATCAAAACACTATAGTTATTAAACATGAATCCCAGAATTGCAACTTGCAGCAACCTGCCAGCTTTTCTGCTGATTTTTGCTTTTTAGAAGCTAGATGTGAAGGTCACAAATGGGGATTATAGATTGTGGGACCCTGCAACCATTGTAAATGTACACCAATTACAAAGCACCTAAATTATAGTCACATGATTACAGGGACAAAGCAATAACAGTTGCATAATCTATAAAAATGTTAATTAAAATTTGTTTTCAGCTCTTCAGACCATATAGACAAAGGGGAGGTAGATGGATTAAAAATGGATAGTAAACAATGGGATAATATGTCTTCATTGTTTTGGCTGATTTCTTATGTATTAAAAGTAAATTTTCTACCATAAAATTATATAGGGTATGGTCATAGATAATATTTGAGAAGCAAAAATAATTTCCCTGTGATCATACTATGACACTGCTACAAGTAGATTTTGTCAACTTCTTCATGTTTGGTAGACCCTAAAACGGGGACCTCCAACCCTCAGTCCATGGAGTAGTACCGGGCTGGAGCATGCCAGCAACTGGTATGCACAAAGGAGCAAAGCCCCATCTGTGGGATGCAGGTAGCACATAAATCCAAGCATTCTCGGGTCCATGGAAAAACCTTTCTCCATGGAATTGGTCCCTGTTGCCCAAAAGGTTGGGGACCTCTGCCCTAAAATACTCCATCTTCCCATTCTGTTTTTTTTTTTATCACAGCAAAACTAGATAATTGAAAATATATATCAGATTGGAGCCAGAATTAATCCATTGAATCAATGGGATAAATAAATCATGATTAATTGATTACCCTATTGATTTAGTGTGTATACTCAAAGTATGACTAAGTATGGATCAAAGTCTGCTTTTATCTTCTTCCAGTTTTAAAAACAAAACATATCTTCATTCTCTCTGGGTGTAAATCTCCCTGAGCACAGTGAAACTTCTTTGTATATAGACATGCTCTGCAATGGTCCAAAAATAATATAGGCTCCTTTGAAGGAGCCTAACTGTAGAAAAGTGTTTTTAATGATCAATTGCTATGAGTTACAAAAGCCTGGTTAACTGGTACTAAGATATTAATTCTTAATCATACTCATTTCAAAAATGCAGACACAATATCCTACCTACTTTCCCACATACTGTCAAAGTGATATCAATTGTTATTACTGATAATTGACAATGACTAAATTATTTTTTATGAGTCAGATCAAACAGAAGGGATGTGAGGAACATTTTAACTTCCGTTAACCTTCTGCCAAATCAGACCACTTGTATAGCACTTCTGATTAACTGGAAATGATGTTACACTGAGATTCCCCCCCCCTCCAAATCTTGGTAAATAATGCTTTACCAATATAAAGTTTAGCTAACACTTGAATCTGGGTATTACATGTGTAAGACATAAGCGGTACCATGTCCAGGCCTGTAATACTTCTGTGTCGAGCAGAATGGTCTGATCTTATAACCACTTCTCCTACTTAGTCACTGCTAGTTTTGACTTAATAACTGTATCATGTGCCTAGTCCTCCATTATCTGACCTCATTTGCAGTTTCTGGGCCCTAGTCAACCAACCAGTGCCTTATTTCTCAATTTTTTGTTCTCATCATTATGAAATCTGAAATCAAGGCATAAGTATTATTTTATCAATCAAACAAAAGAATCTTAATCAATTAGCCATGCACTTCTGTATGTAGAAAAGTAAATATATACTATTCAAAGTCCTTCTTTTATTTACATGGTTACAGGGCCCTATATGTAGATGTTACTAAGCATTTAATTCTCTCTTGATATAAATGGTATTTTTTTCATATGCCTCTATCAAATAGATAAATTAGGCTTTTCTCTACGCTAACTGATCTATGTGCAGTGCTTTTTTTGTAAAAGAAAAAGGTGCCGGAACTCACACATGTCATACAACCTGCCTTGCCTACCTTACAAGGTACCATCCAAAAAAGGTGCCAGAACTCCGTTCTGAGTGTTCTATGAGAAAAAAGCCCTGTCTATGTGTAACACTAACATTATTTGTAAGCTTGAAAAAAATACAAGGAGATAAAAGTTAAATGACAAAGGCAAGAACAAAAAAACAAAGACATCAAGAAATACATGAGTTACTGAAGTTACATGTACAGATGAAAAATATAAGCAATATCTGGCCATCACAACTACAGAATACTTACTAGAAAAAGATTTGGGGATGATGGTGTGGAAATCCTTAAAGCCTTCAGCCCCATATGCAGCTGCAATAAAGAAGGTAAAGAGGATGCTAGATTGTAAGGTGGTCAAGCAGCACAAGATGAAGAATCATAACATACATTGCTTCTATGAAAGAGACTGGCATCACTATTCATAGAGATAATGTAAATAGAGGACAGAATAATAGGGATGCAAACTCTTGATATTTAATGAAGTGTTTTCATATTTGGAAGAATGTAAGAGGAATTTTTCAGTACAGTTTAAGTGCTTAGAGTGATTCCACTCTAAAATAAACAAAAATCAAGCTATTTAATTAGCATATGTGAGGTTTTCTTCTACACTGTAAGATAACCATTTTTTTGTTAAAAAAGGGAATTTTTGGGCTTTGGTACTGTGTGTTCACTTGGAAGATAAGACCATTTAAACATTTATAAGCATCATACAGTAAGTAGAATTGGAAAGTGAAGTACAAATAAAACTTAAAATGCAAAAATAATATTTACAAGATGTAGTATGGCGGATCTGGGAAAGAATTTTTTGCTTTGGGTAAGGAAGCTAAAACTTAGAATCATGAAATGGGAGGGGGCAATTTAGACAACGATTTTTCATATAGCAGTTCAAATCAAATCATCCAGATAGTTACGTGGCCTTTACTTAAATAGGAGGAGCCCAACATGTAGGAAATTCTATTGTCTTATTATTATATTTTTTCCCCCAAATCAAAATCTGTTTCCTATAATGCAGGCATGCCAAACTGCAGACCCATGGGCTGGATGCATCATGCCAAAACTGCACCCACCCTATTGCCAGCAATAGGGAAAAAATCATGATATGTTGCACAACATCACGTAACGTCACGAGTTTGACATGCCTAAAAAGGCAAAGGTAAAGGTTCCCCTGCACATGAGTGCTAGTTGTTTCCAACTCTAGGGGCTGGTGCTCATCTCCATTTCAAAGCCGAAGAGCCAGCGTTTGTCCAAGCATGTGTCCGTGGTCATGTGGCCGGCATAACTAGATGCCAAAGGCACATGGAACGCTGTTACCTTCCCACCATAGTGGTCCCTATTTTTCTACTTGCATTTTTACGTTGGCAGAAGCTGGGACAAGTAACAGGTGCTCACTCTGTTATGCAGCACTTGGGATTTGACCCGCCAAACTGCCGACCTTCTGATCAGCAAGCTCAGCGCCTTACCCACTGAGCCACCATGTCCCTTTTTTGACATGCCTGCTATAATGTAAATCCATTATTCTGAGATATGTTGATTATATTGATAGAGAATAGGCTTCTGTGCAATATTCTTTTGGGTACTTAAGGGTGCAATTCCCCATTCAATTTTTTTTAAAAAAACACTAAATATTTTGCATTGCTTCTGTACATCCTTATAGAACTTAGTGTCATATTTCCTAACCCATCCTTATCCCCCTTCTCTGATTTTTTTCAAGGTGTCTAAATCTTTCCTAAAAAATGCTCAGATGCTGTTTGTCTATTTTGCAGTCACATCCAACTACTGATATATAGTCAGCTTATAATCAGCTATTATTTCCAAAACTTGTCCACATACATTGTTATTCCTCTTTCAATATATCTACATTCGATTCTGTTTGATAAATGAAGAACTTTGCATTTATTTGTTGAATATTTATTTTGTAATTTTCAGGTAACTTTCTCAAAGTCATGAATTGTATTCATTTATTTATCTCCTAGGTATTTTAAAAAAATCTCACAATTTTGTACCATTTAACATAATACAAGGTAGAAAGGATTTTGGAAATTTTCTAGTCCAATCCCCTGCTCTTATATCATTCCAGATAAATGGTTGTCCAATCTGTTCTTGAAAACATCCAGTGATGGGATGCTCACAATTTCTGGTGGGAAGCCATTAATTCTCACTGTCAGGAAATTTCTTCTTAGTACTAGGTTGTATCTCTCTTTAGTGACCTTCCACTAGTTACTTCTTATCCTGCCCTCAGGTACTTTGGAGAATAGATAGATTCTCTGTGAGAGCCCCTCAGTACTGGAAGACTGCTTTCATGTCACCCCAGTCCTTCTCATGCAGCCAAGCAATAACTATATGGCATTTCACATGATACTTACCACTACTTTGATGATGATCCATGGGTTTTTCAAGCCAGTTTTATATCAACATGCCATGTCACTTAAGTAATGCCATATTAGTTTGCTAAGCAGAAAGTTAAACTTTGTCAAGTTTTTGTTGCTGAAATCAAGATATATTTTCCCTTATTACATCCCCAGAATTCACTAACGAAGTTATCTAATAAAACAAGTAGAGGGGTTTAGTCTGAAAAGAATTATTTCTTATATTCACTTCTGGTAATGGCCATATTATTTGCCACATGTTGAAAACTGATTATGTTTTAGTTTACAGTTTCTCTGGTTTTAATATCAAGGTGCCTGATCTGATCAGAATAGATCTGGAAGCGACTGGAGGTCTTCTAGACCATATCATTTCAGACAAGTGGCTGTCCAGTCTCTTCTTAAAAACCTTGAATGATTTAGCACCCACAACGTCTGAAGGCAAGCTGTTTCACTGGTTAATTGTCCTCACTGTTAGGAAGTGTCAGAATCCCCTTAAATGTCTCTTTTCATGGCTCTGCCATTCTAGTGGGAGGCTTGCTCTGTTGAGAGGGAGGACTTATGGATGTATTTCCTCTACTTTGTTCTTTCTGAATTTTGATGTATCTCTCTGGGTGTGAAAAGAGGAAAGGAATGTGCCAGGGGCCATCTGCCTTATCTCCACTCCATTGTGAACTCTGGTGAAGAGCCTAGGCACCGTCCCTTATCAGCTCCGGTTCCCATAACAACTTTGCATCTGTGGATTGGCTGGACATAAACTGGACAGTTGAGCTCTGGGATGGGGTTTGTGTGAACGAGAG
The DNA here is from genome assembly GCF_947247035.1 of Vipera ursinii. Lineage (NCBI taxonomy): Eukaryota > Metazoa > Chordata > Lepidosauria > Squamata > Viperidae > Vipera > Vipera ursinii. The sequence goes on from NC_139517.1 coordinate 57,256,414, forward strand.
GTTTAATGTAGCAATTTGCATGGGAAATCTTTAGAACTTGCTTTGCTCTCCTGCTATCACTAACTCTCAATAAAAGTTCCTACTTGAAACAATGCCAGTTTCAAGAGTTCTGCTTTCTTGGGAGAATTAGCTGAGGCAGGTCCTTACATTAAGCAAGATCTGCAAAGTGGTCAACCTGGAGAGGCATCCGCCCTACTGTGGGGACTATGCACACTATGTAGCTCCAGGGCAGTGAGCAGACGACTCTGAGTGTGGGGAAGAGCTTGCCAAAAAGACTCACCCCAAGTCTTCCTTTGGATGGATGGAAGAGAGGGGTGCCATGGAGAAATCCGCCAGGCTGAGGTGGTTGTTTGGTATGGGGAAAAGGGAAGACTGGGGCAGAAGTAACCTTCACCCAAGGCAGCTGAAAGCCAAGCTAGAGGTGTGAGATGGAATTGTTTGGTGACAATGAAGAAGCTGAGGGAGAACTGGATCCAACTGACCAGATCCTGAAGGGGGCAATGTATTTCATGGTAGAGGCGTTCCAGGACCTAAAGGATGCCACAGAAGGAGAAGTAAGGAACAACTCGAAGAGACTGGGAGAAGCAAAAGTGATGCCATAGTCACTGAGGCAGTGGTGAGCTCCACTGGCATGGCAGTGACCATCCCAGCTGCCCTCAGTCAGCCATGGCCCTTGGAGCCAACTTTCCTCAAGTCACAAGAGGAAGAATCCTGCAACCTGAGCTTGAGCCAAAGCTGGTCCCCCTGGGAGTGAAATTTGATGGGGAAAACCTTGCCCACATCCTCACCTACATGTAGGTGTATGGAAGAACCATCCCTAGTGAGGAAGCTAGGGTCAGGGTCATCACCCTGGCTCTGGAAGGAGATGCCGCCTGGTGATGGTGACCCTGCACAGCTCAAATGCCCCAGAGCTACAGAATTTCAATCGCTTTATGTCAGCCCTGAGATAGTGATTTGAAGATCACTTAGCTAACAGGAAGACATGAGATTGCATAAAAATGATCAGTCAAGGGTGACACCCCATAGCCAAGTACACAGAGGAGTTCCAGAACCTGGCATGTTGCCTCAATTGGCCAGAGGACATCCTAGTGAGCTGCTTCCAGGATGGGCTTAATGAAGACCTATACAATGACCTATACAACCATGGGGCCCCAGTTCACCTACACAACTGGTGCATCATGGCTGAAAAGGCAGATATCAAACAGAACCACAACCCATACAGATTGGAGAAGACTTGGAAGAGGTCTCTCCTGGAAAAGAAATGAGAGGGAAGGTGTTTTCAAAACTAGACTTGTAGGAGACTTACTTAGAGGATTATAGAAGGGGATGAATGGAAGACTGTGTTTAACTGTCCCCTTGGCTGTTTCCAGTTTAAAGTATTCTCCTTTGAATTACAAGGAGCTCGTGCTGTGTTCATGATAAATAAGGTGCTTCACGAGCACTTATACAAGGAAGTTTTGGTGTACCTGGGTAATATCTTAATTTACATGGAAACTAAAGTGGAATATGTAAAATTGATCAGAGAGGTCTTGAAAAAACTCTGAGTGGCTAAGCTGTATGCTAAGTTGTCAAAGTGTGAATTTCACCAAGAGAAGATTATTTGGTTTATTGCAATTTGCATGAAAGGGTGGAGATGGATTCAGAAAAGGTATGGGCTGTGCTAGAATGGGAGGTTCCATACACCAGAAAACAACTGCAAAGCTTCCTGGGCTTTGCTAACTCCTACAGGCAATTCATCTCCTCCTTCTCATAGATCACCCTCTCCATCACAAACTTACTGAGAATGAAGGGACGGGACAAGCTGAAGTCCAGCTAGCTGTTAAAGTGGACCATGGAATGCCAAGCTGAATTCAAGAAATTAAAGAGACTTTTTTTTCCTGTGGAGCCAGTTCTGAAGCACCCAGAGCCAGAGTGCCATTTATTATTCAAGCTGAGGCAAGCGATGTGGTGGTGGGGGCAGTCTTACTTCAGGAAAACAAACAAGGAAAGCTAAAACCCTGTGCTTACACAAGAAAGCTAACTGAGACAGAACAAAACTGGGCAGTGTGGGAGAATGAGGATTACTTGGTGAGGTGGCCTCTTCTCACCTGGAGGCATTTTTTAGAGGGAAGCAAAATTACTTTCCAGGTCTGGAAGACCATAAAAACCTGGAAGTGCTGAATACCCCAAGAAAACTGTCCCCCAAATGGTCCCCAATGGGCACAGTACTTCCAATGGTTCAATTTTATTTTATGCTACCTGCTGATGGGAAAAGCTTCCTTGTTAGCTTGTTAGCGGCAAAGTTGTGTCCGACCCATTGAGACCCTATGGACAACGTTCCTCCAGGCCTTCCTGTCTTCTACCATCTTCTGGAGTCCAGTTAAGCTCACGCCTACTGCATCAGTGACTCCATCCAGCCACCTCATTCTCTGTCATCCCCTTCTTCTCTTGCCCTCAACCTTTCCCAGCATTAGGCTCTTCTTCCTTCTCATTTGGTGGCCAAAGTATTTGAGTTTTAGCTTCAGGATCTGGCCTTCTAAAGAGCAGTCAGGGTTGATCTCCTCCAGGACTGACCGGTTTGATCGCCTTGCAGTCCAAGGGACTCGCAGGAGTCTTCTCCAGCACCATAGTTCAAAGGCTTCAATTCTTTGGCGCTCAGCCTTTCTTCTGGTCCAGCTTTCACTGCCATACATTGCAACTGGGAAGACCATAGCCTTGACTATACACACTTTTGTTGACAGGATGATGTCTCTGCTTTTTAGTGTGCTGTCTAGATTTGCCATGTCTTTCCTCCCGAGGAGCAAACATCTTTTAATTTCTTGGCTACAGTCCCCATCTATGGTGATCTTGGAGCCCAGGAAAATAAAATCTGTCATTACCTCCATTTCTTCCCCATCTATTTGCCAGGAATTGAGAGGGCCGGATGCCATGATCTGGTTTTCTTAATGTTAAGTTTCAACCCAACTTTTGCAATCTCCTTCTTCACCTGCAACAAGAGGCTCTTTAGTTCTTCTTCACTTTCTGCCATTAGAGTGGTATCATCTCCATATCTTAAGTTGTTGATATTTCTTCCGGCAATCTTAATTCCAACTTTTGATTAATCTAGCCCTGCCTTTCTCATGATGTGCTTTGCATATAAGTTAAATAGGCAGGGCGACAGCCTTGCCAGACTCCTTTCCCAATTTTGAACCAATCAATGGTTCTGTGTCCAGTTCTCACTGTTGCTTTCTGGCCCACATATAGGTTTCTCAAGAGACAAATAAGATCGTTTGGTACACCCATCTCTTTAAGAACTTAAGATTTTAAATAGCTCAGCTGGAATACTGTCACCTCCACTAGCTTTGTTGTTGCTCAGCTTTTCTAAGGCCCACTTCACTTCACTTCTAGGATGTGTGGCTCGAGGTCAGTGACATCATTGTGATTACCAGGGACATTAAGTTCATTCTTGTATAGATCTTCTGTGTAATTTTTCCACCTCTTCTTAATCTCTTCTGCCTCTGTTAGGTCCCTGCCATTTTGGTCCTTTATCATGCCCATTTTTGCATTAAACATTCCCTTCATCTCTCCAATTTTTTTGAAAAGATCTCTGGTCCTCCCTGTTCTATTGTTTTCTTCTATTTCTTTGCACTGTTCATTTAAGAAGGCATTCTTATCTCTTCTAGCTATTCTCTGGAATTCTGCATTCAATTGGGCATATCTTTCTTTTTCTCCCTTGCCTTTTGCTTCCCTCCTTTCCTCAGCTATTTGCAAAGCTTCCTCAGACAGCCATTTTGCTTTCTTGCACTTCTTTTTTTGGGAGATGGTTTTGGTTGCTACTTGTTGTACAATGTTGTGAACCTCTATCCATAGTTCTTCAGGCACTCTGTCTATCAGATCTAATTCCTTAAATCTATTTGTCACCTCTACTGTATATTCAATAGGGATATGATTTAATTCATACCTTAGTGGCCTAGTGCTTTTCCTTACTTTCTTCAGTTTAAGCCTAAACCTTGCAATGAGAAGCTCATGGTCTGAGCCACAGTCAGCTCCTGGTCTTGTTTTTACTGACTGTATAGAGCTTCTCCATCTTTGGCTGCAGAGCACGTAGTCAATCTGATTTCTGTGTTGACCGTCTGGTGATGTCCATGTGTAAAGCCATCTCTTGGGTTGTTGGAAAAGAGTGTTTGCTATGACAATCGTATTCTCTTGACAAAATTCTATCAGCCTGTGCCCTGCTTCATTTTGTACTCCAAGGCCAAACTTGCCTGTTATTCCGGTTATCTTTTGGCTTCCTACTTTAGCATTCCAATCCCCCATGATGATAAGAACATCATTTTTTGGTGTTAGTTCTATAAGGTGCTGTAGGGCTTCATAGAACCGGTCAATTTCATCCTCTTCAGCACTGGTGGTTGGGTATAGACTTGAATCTCTGTGGTATTGAATGGTTTGCCTTGGGTTCGAACTGAGATCATTCTATCATTTTGAGGATTGTATCCCAGTATTGCTTTTCCTATTCTTTTATTGACTATGAAGGCTACTCCATTTCTTCTGAGGGATTCTTGCCTGCAGTAGTATACCTGATGGTCATCTGAATTAAATTCACCCATTCCTGTCCATGTTAGTTCGCTGATACCTAAGATGTCGATGTTCAGTCTTGTCATCTCTTCTTTGACCACGTCCAGCTTTCCTTGATTTATGGATCTTACATTCCAGGTTCCTATGGAGAGAAAATCTTTACAGCATTGGACTTTCCTTTCTTTTTGGCTTTGGCCCAGTCACTTCATTCTTTCTGGTGCTACTAGTACTAGCTCTCTGCTCTTCTCCAGTAGCATATTGGATGCCTTCTGATTTGAGGGGCTCATCTTCCAGCATCATATCATTTTGCATTTTTGTACTGTCCATGTGGTTTTCATGGCGAAGATACTGGAGTGGGTTGCCACTTCCTTCTCCAGTGGATCACGTTTTGTCAGAACTCTGCTATGACCTTTCTGTCTTGGGTGGCCATGCATGGCATAGCTCATAGCTTCATTGAATTATGCAAGCCCCTTCGCCATGACAAGGCAGTAATCCATGAAGGGGAAAAACTTCCTAGCAGATGCCTTATCTAGGTTACCAAAATATAACAGTGTTAAGACAGAAATAGTTAAACCCATGCTTACAATGCAGCAGCTAGCAGCAGCAGTGACTACAAGACCACAGTTAAAGGGTAAACCCCTACTAAACACCACTGTCACATCTGAATTCAAACATGCATTGTACAAAGATGACTGGTTCCTGAGCCACAAAAGCCTCTGTTCCATGTGAAACTGTATGTGCCAGCCAGCCAGAGACTAAAGACTATGCAAATCTACCATGATTCCAAAGCAGCTGGGCACTTTGTATTCGTGAAAATGTTACTTACATAAAACAACTATTTTGGTGGCCCTCCATAAAAAAAGATGTGGAGGGTTATGTCGTCACCTGCAGCAGCAAAATGAAAGCAAGGAAAGACACCGTATCTATCAGTTACATGGAACCCCCTCTTTCAGGGGGTCTAATTTACCTCAAAGTTCTGGAGGACATTTTTTGACCTTTTGGGCTTTGACCAGGGCCTGACATTTAGTCATCATCCTCAAACCAATGGTGGGACAGAATGAACGAACTCGGTACTAAAGTAATACCTACAATGTTTTATTAACTATTAACAGGATAACTGGACTGACCTCTTGCTATTTGCTGAAATAGCATACAATAATGTGGTCCATTCTAGCATGGGGTTCACTCCTTTTCAAGTGGCCACCGGCCAAGTTTTCAACCCCATGCCTGAAATGCCAAATAAAGAGCCCACCATCCCTTCCCGTGAGGAATGGAAAACAATTGCTAAACACCTGGCCAGTAGTAAAAAAAAAATTTAGATGAAGCCAGAGCAGCTTATAAGGCTCAGACAGATAAGAAAAGAGTGGAACCTAAACATTTCAAAATAGGGGACTGGGTATACCTGTCTACTAAGTTCCTTCAGTCATTGCAGCCATCAAAGAAGCTGAGGTCCAAATTTGTGAGTCTGTTTCCAATAAAATACATCATAAACTCTGTCACAGTAGAACTGGATCTCCCAAAACCCTTAAGGCAAATCCACCCTGTATTCCACTGCAGCCTGTTAAAACCTGAAATAAAATAACCTCTCCTTTAAAGCCCGTAGCTCCCCTGCACCTCATGGTAGAGGGTGAACAACAACAATTAAGGAGATCTTAGATTTATGCAAATACCATGGGGCTACAAAATACCTCTCAAAATGAACAGGTTCAAAAAAACATGTTAAAGCACCCAAACTGCTCAAATGGTTTCATGCTTGTTACCCAAACAAACCTGATTAACCTATTATCTTTTTTTCTCCCTACTTTATTAATTTTTGTCTCTCCAGGTAGACTTCTCCTTCCTTTAAGGGGGGAAGCATGTTAGAATCCCTTCAATGTTTCTTTTCAGGGGTTTGCCGTTCTAGGGGGAGGGGGAGGCTTGCTGTGCTGGGAGAGGGGGCTAATGGATGTATTTCCTCTACTTCATTCTTTCTAAACTTTAATATATCTCTTTGGATGTGAAAAGGGGAAAGGAATGTGCCAGGGGGCATCTGCCTTATCTCCACTCCTTTGCAAGATCTGGTGAAGAGCCTGGGAACCATCCCTTATCAGCTCCAATTCCCATAACAACTTCACACCTGTGGATTGGCTGGACGTGAACTTGACAGTTGGGCTCTGGGGTGGGGTTTGTGTGAACGAAAGGTTTAATGTAGAAATTTTGTGGGAAATCTTTAGATCTTGCTTTGCTCTCCTGCTATCACTAACTCTCAATAAAAGTTCCTGCTTGAAACAATGCCAGTTTCAAGAGTTCTGCTTTCTTGGAAGAATTAGCTGAGGCAGGTTCTTACAGGAAGTTTCTCCTTAATTCTAGGTTGCTTCTCTCCTTGATTAGTTTCCATCCTTTGTTTCTTGTCTTGCCTTCTTATGCTTTGGAAAATAAATAGACCCCCTCCTTGTGGCAGCCTCTCAAATACTGGAATACCACTATGTCCCCACTAGTCCTTCTTTTCTATAGACTGGCCATTCCCAAATCTTGCAACCGTTCTTCATATGTTTTAGTCTCCAGGCCTTTAATCATCTTAGTTTCTCTTCTTTGTACTTTTTCCAAGGTCTGAACATCTTTTGTAATATGATGACCAAAACTGATGCAGTATTACAGATGTGACCTTACTATGGCTTTATAAAGCAATACCAATACTTTATGTGATTTTTATTCTATGCCTCTGTTTATGCAACCAAGGATTGCATTAGCTTTTTTCACTGCTGCCATACACTGCTGACTCATGTTTAAGTGATTGTCCACTAGGACTCCATCTGTAGATCTTTTTATCACTGTAAAATTCCTGGAAGAGTTGATGAATTATACATATGCAGGGGATGTTACAAAGAGTTTTAATAAGTTCATGTTAATCTTTTCAGGAAACTCTGGATTTTTTCTAATTGATTAAAGAAACAGCAATTCAGCTTAATGTATTAAATCCTTCTTTGCCTAGAAGTTGAATTCTAAATAACTATTAAGACTGCTAAAAGAAAAAAAACTTTCTCCCCAAAATAAACAAATCTCCCCCTGAACAATCAAAGAAATGAGCACAACCAATTGCAGAGGCTGGTGATTTGAAACTGGAATTAAACATCAAATATAAGACCACCAATCAGGAACGGTAGCTTATTTTCTTTCTAACTGTGCTTATATTAAGAAGAATTATAAATTATGAACATAATGTTCCAATATTTATTTGGCAGTAAGTTGATGACAAGATTTGAGCAAACATTTGTGGGGGGAAACATCAGACAAACTATTGGAATACAATGCTATTGTACCCAAGTTTAATTTAAAAACTGGAAAATTTACATGAGCAATATAAGGTTCTCATGGATCCAGTTCAACAAGGCCTAAATAGGCAAACTTCCCTCTGCAATCTAAACCTGTTCATTCCAAAGCATCCACAGTGATTTAGACTGAAGCCAATCAATGCTTTGTGCTACTGAACAATTTTATATTTGAAAATACTGTATGTTGTGAGATATACAAAGAAATAGCTGCCAGGGATGGGTAGAAGGTTATTCATTTACAAAATGGCTTCCATAGTGAGTACACATTTATCACAAAACACACTAGCAAGCTGCAAGATGCTGTCTACCAATTTTATCTTTTTAATATTTCTTTTGGAGTGTATGTTTTCTAAACCCTATTTGAAAAGCTGTGAAGTTTTGAAATCTGTGGCTTGTGTCCGTACAATTGCTGAAAGGTAAGGAAGGCTATATTATCATAATGATTCAGTGATTGTGATTTTCTATGATTAATTATCATCTAACTATTCATTTTGCTTAGTTCTGTTTCCCCTCTCCCTTCATCACATTTTAAAAGGGAGTAGGCAACAGCTGATCAAAATTGACTTTTGTTTCCTAAAGTTCTGAATATGAGTTGCTTCCATATAGATTCTGGAAGGCCATAGAGGACAGCAGAGCCAAAGAGCTGACAAAGAGCTGTATTGAAATGGAAGCTAAGAATATCAAGTCCCCTAGGGAACAAGAGAGCACAGCTGAGCCAGCAAATCACTCCTTCCCCCATCTAACTTAACTGGAAATCTCAACCTATTGCTTCTCTCTCTCCTGTGCAACATCCACAAAGACAGCAATTCTGGGCTTTTGTTGGTTTTCTTCCTTTCTCCATAGTACTTCCCCTTTCTCCCCTTAGCCTTTTCTTCCTCATCAGCTTGAGATGGCTTGGACATTTTCACTTGGCATTGTTTCTACTCCCAAACCTTCAGAGCACTTTGTTTGCTCTACTATGTGATCACTTCATCACTTATCCTTGCACCTGAAATATAAAAGATGCTCAAGTAAAATAAATCTCTTTGCTTCCATTCTATATAGAAAGAGGAAAATCTAAATGGTAGTTCTATTGCCTCTCCTTCTGTGTTTTCAATTGAAATTTATTTTGTTGATAGGAAGGAAAAGATGTCTGGCCATCAAGCTGTTTATTCTTCCTACATATACATTTCTACTAAGAGATTTCATTAAAGCATGATAGAGCAGTTTTGCAGACAGTTATTTTTCCCAGAAGCTCTAACCATGTTTGGAGGGAATAGTCTTAAAAGGTAAATGTTCCCCCGCACATGCGTGCTAGTCGTTTCCGACTCTAGGGGCCGGTGCTCATCTCCGTTTCAAAGCTGAAGAGCCAGCGCTTGTCCGAGGACGTCTCCATGGTCATGTCGTTGGCATGACTAGACGCCAAAGGTGCATGGAACGCTGTTACCTTCCCACTGTAGTGGTCCCTATTTTTCTACTTGCATTTTTACGTGCTTTCGAACTGCTAGGTTGGCAGAAGCTGGGATGAGTAACAGGCACTCGGGATTCAACCCGCCAAACTGCTGACCTTCTGATTGACAGGCTCAGTGTCCCAACCCACTGAGCCACCACATCCCTTATTGGAATAGTCTTAAAACCTCCCTATGTGCATATTGCTAAGAGAGTGATATCTCACTTGAGACCCAATGTCAGAATTGGATTAAGAAAAGAATCTGATATGTTCTCTCTATGTAAGCAGGGAAAATCAAGCTCAAGAATAGTATTTATCAGGGGATCTGAAACTGCTAGAAGGATTAAGAATGCACTTGCTGATAAGAGTGAATATACTATTGTAGAGGGCTCTTAATTCAGATGGCAGAAAGTAGAGTGAGGGAAAGGTTCCCCAAATTATTGTTTTGCAGCCTGGACTACAACTCTTTTCCTAAACCAGGAAAAATGTTTCCAGGGATGCAAACAGTCTCAACTTTTTTAAGCAGCCCTACTTTTCCCAGGATTCTTTAGCAGTCATATAGGAAAAGACAAAGCTATTTTAAATATGTCCAGGCAAGTGCTTGACAATATTGCTCTGCCTCAGCAAGAAGTTTTCTGATAGGAGAAAGAGATAACTCTTCATCTTTTATAATTCTTTGATCTTTCAATTAGTTGAATTGTTAATAACCAAACATCTCAGACATTAAAATGCTTTAGGCCAAATGTGCAAACAAGAGTTGATTAGCATTAGTACTGGAGGCAATAATTTTTGTTTACTCTCAGGTATTAATTTCATTAAATTTTCTTGATTACTGTAGCTCCAAGAGGAGGAATAGCAGAAGAATCCATTCCAAAAATATTTGGTAGATCTCTGTTAGAGAGACAGAACTTGAGATTTTTTTTCTTGCTTACTCATTGAATCTAGGAAATATAAGACTAATATTTAATTCCATGCTTCAGCATTTGCTGTCATTTTGTAATCTTTCTCAAGAGCAAAATCTTCTGAACAACAGCCAATGACACAAATAGAAGTAAACTCTTCATCTCCTATTGATAAAAGGAGAACAAGAGAACTTCAGCAAAAACACATGATGGATTTATTTATTTATTATGTATAATGTATTTAACATGATGCTTTCCTCTTGCTGGTATATGACCATAATAAAGATTTGTTGTCTAATTCCAAATTAATCTGAGTGGATTGCAGTGTATCAAAACAACATAGACACAATATAACAAAAACAAACCAACAATAGAATCAGATTCAGACAAAGAAAAAAAGAAAGAATGAGGAAGCAAGATGAGGAATCTGGCAAACACTGCAACATCCCACCACAACTAACTTCCAACAAAGAGGGCTCCTGGGAGAAGGGCCAGGTCTTCAAGGCCCTTTGGAACATTATAAGGGTATTTTAAGGGTTGGAGCCATCCAGATCGCAAGAGGAACCTCATTCAAGAGGGCAGATGTAGCAGGGAAGACATGTTTCCTGGATCCTGATAGATGAGATTGTTTAATTGAATGAACCTGGAGCATGCCAACCTTGGTGGAGCCTTGGTGGAGCAGTGGGCTAATGCCTCCTTAAGTAACACCAGCTGCCTGCAATTAGTGCAGGTTCGCATCCCACCAGTCTCAAGGTTGACTCAGCCTTCCATCCTTCTGAGGTAGGTAAAATGAGGACCCAGATTGTTGGGGGCAATAAGCTGACTTTGTAATAATGCCGCTGGGGGGGGAAAGCCCTAATAAGCAGGCATATACATAGAATGAAGGCTATTGCTAAGCACATTGGTTTGTGCTTAAATTGTGGGCCGCCCTGAGTCTTCGGAGAAGGGCGGGATATAAATGGGATTAAAATAAAATAAAATAAAATAAAATAAAATAAAATAAAATAAAATAAAATAAAATAAAATAAAATAAAATAAAATAAAATAAAATAAAATAAAATAAAATAAAATAAAATAATAAAATAAAATAATAAAATAAAATAAAATAAAATAAAATAAAATAAAATAAAATAAAATAAAATAAAATAATAAAATAAAATAAAATAAAATAAAATAAAATAAAATAAAATAAAATAAAATAAATAAAATAATAAAATAATAAAATAAAATAAAATAAAATAAAATAAAATAAAATAAAATAAAATAAATAAAATAAAATAAAACCTATCCACTTGAGGTGACATCAAGGAAGCTGGCAGTTGCTCAAATAACCAGGCCCTGTGCCATGAAAGATTTATACATTTTGCAATGGCCTGATTCCTTCATTTGACTTTTATACACTATTTTCTCTTTGATGCAGACAAAGCATTAACTTTCAATAGCAGCCACTCTCAGATACTGGAGGTTGATTTGCAGTTCATAATACAACTGGGTTTCCACATCCTCCTCATATTGCTGAAGAGGAAGAAGCTGCAAATAATGAAATATAGGAATGCAGGAAAAAGAGGAAGCAGTAGACAGCTGAGAGCCCAACTGAAATAAAAAGAATTATGGAGAAGTGACAGAAAGGGAAACCCAGACCAGGAATTGCACTTGGTGGCTTATTTACTTGAAAAACAACAAGTTACCAACAAAAAAGGTGGTCTCTTTCACGAAGAACCCAGCCTTCAATATTCAAAGGTAGGGCTGTTTTTCAATGTACAAAAACCTGTATAGTAAGTATCAACATAGATTAAGGATCCTCCTTCCAATTTTGCCTACAGTTTATCTCATTGTTTTTACAGTGCACATGTTTGTTCTCAGAGTATTTATTTAAATGTTATTTGTCAACACCTCTTTAAATATCTACCCCAAATGAATTTACAGCCTTGGTTATGTGTGATCCACAGTTGTACTGGAGGACAAACTGGGAATCTGTCAGGAAAATGTATTTGGCATTCTCTTAAGAAAATCATGATTATTAATTCAAAATAACCATGCCTTCCAGACACATAGCTTAAAATCCTGTCAAAATGAACAATTGCAGATGTGCAGTGGGCTACTGTAAAGAGACTGATAAGTTACAGCTTTTGCTGAATAAGAAAGCAAAGACCATAAAGGCAAAAATAGGGATAAGTCCTTATTTTTATGTGTAGTAAGCCACAGGATTCTTCTATTAGAAATAGTGATGCCCAACACACTTAGAGCTGCCTATGACTCACCAATGAATGGAATAGCGATAAACATCCTAGCAAATGGTATGTTCTTGAAGAATATCCAACACAATGAATTTCAATGTGGAGGAAAGCACAGTTTTATATTTAGGCAGGAAAAATCAAAGTTTCAAGTACAGATTAGGTGAGACCTGGCTTAAAAACAGTAAATGTGAGAGAGACCTTGGAGTCCTAGTAGACGATCACTTGACTATGAGCCAGCAGTGTGCAGCAGCAGCCAAAAAAGCTAATATAATCCTGGGTTGTATAAACAGAAGCATAGAATCAAGATCACACAAAATATTAATACCACTTTATAAAACCCTAGTAAGACCACACCTGGAATACTGCAGCCAATTTTGGTCACCATATCACAAAAAAGATGTTGAGAGTTTGGAAAAAATTCAAAGAAGAGCAACTAAGATGATCAAAGGCCTGGAAATTAAAACATACGGAATGGCTGCAGGACTTGGGTTTGGCTAGTCTAAAGAAAAGAAGAAATAGGAAGACATGATAGCAGTGTTCCAGTATTTGAGGTGCTGCCACAAAGAAGAGGGGTCACGTTATTCTCCAAAGCACCAGAGGGCAGGACAAGAAACTATGGTTGGAAACTGATCAAAGAGAGAAGCAACCTGGAATTAAGGAGAAACTTCCTGACAGTGAGGACAATTAACCAGTGGAACAACTTGCCTCCAGAAATCACATGTGCTCCATCAGTGGAGATTTTTAAGAAGAGGCTATACAGTCACTTGTCTGAGATGGTATAAGTTCTCCTGCTTGAGCAGGGGGCTGGACTAGAAGACCTCCAAGGTCCCTTCCAGTTCTATTCTATTCTAATAGGTCTGTGCCAACTCAAGAGCAATGTTGATGCTGCTCTTCTAGCCAGCTGTAGTGCTGCAATCAAAACTAGGTTTTTTTTTTTAGAAAATTCAACACTCAACCATACCTTTTATATATTATAACTTTGTTAAATGCAAAATGCAGTATATTAATGTGCATAGAGAAAAATGAAAATAAGTGGTCATGCAACTGAGTCCAAGAGTGCAAAATAATTTCCATTGAGATTGTGACATTTGGCATCCTGTTCATTCAGAATGAAACTTCCATACAGCAGGAACGGTTTGTGGATTCTAGCTATTGGTTTCTTCTTCTCTTTTTTTCCAGCACAGGAAAGAATTAGCTGGAATATTTTTTTAGCGCAATACTTAACCCCCTGTTTACTTTGACATACTTCATTGGGGAAAAAAGAAATATTTTCAGTCTGGCCCTAAAATATATTTTAAGAAAGCACTACTGATAGTTCTGTTATATTCAGTCAACAGTATTCTTTCTCTATAAAGAATACCAAACACTTTTTTCAGAAACAGCATTAGGAATATGATTTTTTTTTTACAATTCCAATACTCTAATAATCTCACATAGATTGTAAAGGGACAAAGAGAATTTCAAATGCAGCTGGGAACATTTAATAGAACTGGAATGATTCAAATACCGGTAATCTGTTCAAATAATCTGATCTAAGCAGTCATTTTTAAGTTTTTAAAATGACATGGTTCATCACTTTTTTGGAGACTAAGAAAAAGTGCAAGCAGCATGATGGACGTATATATTGTAAAGAAGCTCTACTTACAGTCAGGCAGCCATAATGAAATAGTAGTGCAAGTGAAAATGCAGAGAAGAGTCAGGATTTAGATTTAGAAGATTTTGGTCTCTTCCCTACCTGCTATTCTTAGCTCTAGCAAGGAACAAACGCTAGTAGATCCATAACTTTTCTTTCAGCTTAGTTAATAGTACCAGGACATAGTGGACAAAAATATCAAATCTAGTCTAAACATCTGGCTGCCTGCACAACCAACCATAATAATAAGCATCAAAGCATCACAAGCCCCTCACCTATGACATTGGGATATCCATGAGGGAATAATAATAATAATAATAATAATAATAATAATAATAATAATAATAATAATAATAATAATAATAATAATAATAATAATAATAATAGACAAAGTAATAGAAAATGAAGAAACTAAAGTGCTCTGAAACTTTAGAATTCAGACATAATGTTAATGCTGTTAACATCAGATGTTCTTGCTTTGACAATATATGAAAATACAGCCATTTCCCTCTTAACTTGTGTGCTACTTTTAGAGTTAGAATTAGATGATGCTGGGGGGGGGGGAGAAGGAAGAATGTGTATGGGAATTAGTTAGACATAACAACCTCTAGTAGAGTGTTTTTTTCAAGGCTGTTTGAAATAAGAGATGATAAGGAATGGTGGGTTGGAGAACTGGAAGGAAGGTTGGCATTTCAAACTAATTGGAGAATGTGATTTATGACTGTTAATTAGAGGAGGAAATTGTGCTTTTATTATGTGTTTAGGGGAGGAGAATTCAGATTTTGGCTTCAACCATGTACGTGCTGATGCCATGAATAAAGGTTCTTTAAGGTAAACAATGCCTCGAAGTTCTTTGAAGAGTAACATTTGTCGGAACCATGACACATACAAGCACCTGATACTTAACACCCATGACTTAATAGCTGTTAATAAGAAAATGGATATTGCAGTACCTGGCAACAGCATAATAAAAAACAAAGAACTGGAGAAAATCACAAAATACAGAGACCCGCAAATACAGTGGCAAAAGAAAGCAGACAGTACTAATAGTAATGGGTGCCTTATGTGAAATCCCAGAACAATCAGAGCACCACTTGAATACCATTGACATTGACAAAGTCACCATTAGTCAATTGCAAAAGGCAGCTTTACTTAGAAAAGCTTATAATCTGCAACAATACCTTTAACATCATCAAATAATATCTGCCTATCCCAGGTCCTTGGAAAGGACTCAATGGACAAAAGTACCAAATCCAATTAAAATATCTAGTTGACTGTGATCATCATCATAATAATGTATTGAATTTATATACTCCCCAACTTCCAACAACTCTGTGCTCTTTCTCCTTCCCTTCCCTTCCCTTCATAATGTGTCACAAGATCACACATTTAAAAAGGAGAGAAGTAAAAGTTTTTAATTACCCTGTAAACCGCCCTGAGTCCTTCGGGAAAGGGCGGTATATAAATGTAATTAAATAAATAAATAAATAAATAAATAAATAAATGTGTGATGATTCAGTCCTGATTGGTTTATTTTAGGGCCAATGTACATATTAACATCCATCACTTTTTGCTTGCTACATATCCATGAACAAGCCATCAAAGGTAAATAATTATAAAACTAGAATTCATTTCAGTGGGATAAGGCCAATGAAATGCATACATGTCTGAAAACAGTTCAGAAAATGTGTGAAAGTACTTTCCACTGAGGCTGGATGTATGGCAATTTATTTAGTCTCTCATTGTTTTTGATTCTGAACCTTTGGTTCATGCTACATACAGATTTATTTAGCTAACCAACAACGTAAGTTTGAACCAGGCAAACCTGGTAGTTTTTTTAACAATGATTTTGGACATTTGTTACAGAGCAATTTTTAGAAGTGTCTGACTAACTTTCATTTTTAAAAAATGGTCACATGGCCAAGAAGAAAACAAATGCTTTAAAAAAAGGAATTTGTATCCCCTAAAGAGTCAAATAAAAATATAAACCTTGTAGTATCAGTTCAAGTCATTGTTCCATTGAGCCTAAGGATTGGGCACCAAGACTTCAGGCTGTGGAATGGGAAACAATGAATATGAGTCATTGTAACCACTTTCATGCTTCTACCATTTCAATCTCTAACCTCCCCAGAAGTATTTGAAAGCCAAGGTTAACATCACTTCCATGGATGAAACTAGGCCAATTTGTCTAGTGGTTAAGGCATTAGTCTAGAAAGTGGGAGACCATGAGTTCTAGTTCTATCTTAGCTATAAAAGCCAGCTGGGTGACATTGTGCCAGTCACTCAGCCCAACTCATCTCATAGGGTTGTTATTGTGGGGAAAATAGGAGAGAGATGTTAGATATGTTCACTGTCTTGGATCATATGTAAAAATAATAAAAGTGATAGATAGATAGATAGATAGATAGATAGATAGATAGATAGATAGATAGATAGATAGATAGACAGATAGACAGACAGACAGACAGATAAATAAATAACCATCCCACCTCCAACCTCCATGGCCACAGAATTCCTGCACACTTCTCATTTTTGCAACTGGTGCTGAAGAGAAGGGGGAAACTGACAAAAGACATTAACCATAGAGGCCTCTCCTTGAATTCCATGTTAAATTCACTACAGAGGACAAAGTCTTGCCAGTCTCCATACTGATGAATTATTTGGGTAATTGTGCCCAAGCTACAAAATGCTTAAGCTGCCCCTTTCCATCATGGATCGGAAGTACAGGAACTTGGAGAATGGATGAGGCTAGAGAATGGGGAAATGGTGCTATTGTCAGGTCCACTGTCATATTTTGATTTCCTGCCATTATGCTAAGGGGGAATGAGGGCATGCTTGTGATTTTTCTGTTTCTGCTGTTTGCTTGCAAATTAGGAAGGGGGACTAGCCAGTTTTTGCCCAGTTCCAAGGCCATCGTACCCTGAGTATGAACTGTTATCTGCCTAACACTACAGCATTCTCAAAATATTTTCTTGGCATTGCATTGGCTGCCGGTTGGGGGGTTGAGATTGGGAAACCAAAAGAATTGTGTTACACTTTGTGCAGGACCTTCAGATTCTGCCTGACTTTACTGCATTCAGTTTTGCTCAGTAAAAATTCTTTTGATTCAACTTAATGGGTTCAAGAGTCTTGCTTTTCTGAGGGACCAAGTGGAACAAGTCTGACAGCTATAGTTTTTCAAAAACCAACTCTGCTGAAGCGCTAGCTTTACTGCAGCCAAGCTGAAAATAAAACAGTTCTTCAACACTGGTGACACTCTGGATATTTGGAAGCTTAAAGTTATTTTCCAGCTTGCACAAAAACTTTGTGTGGAAATGCCACAAAAAGGTGAATTTCACAGAAAGAATACAGTTGCTGCCATAGAAATTGGGTAGCAAATGTGAAAAGGAAATCTGTATGAGCTGTTATTGGTCCTTGGGCTCTACTAGTTGCTCCCATTTCCAGGACTATTATATAACTTGGGGAAACAAGCATGCCCACAAGCCCTTGTAAATGGACCCCAGTTACTTCAATCACAATCCGTTGAATTAAATACCCAACTTCCCCTGACTATTGATTCTCTTCATGGCATATTTCGCTGAATCAATCATTCAAGTGTATGAATTTGTGATGTGAGGAAACATTTATTTTAAGTTTTTGGAAGGGAAAAAGCAAAAAGGCAAAACCAATCCCAATTCTGAATTACAATTTTTATATACACGCTCTTTCAGCCAGGAAAGAGTAAATCAATCACATTTCACATATTCTTCTTCTGGCCAATGTATGGATCAACAAAGAGTCCTTTTGTCATTATGTTCTATTTTATATCTTCCATGGACACTTCTCCATTTTAGAAAATAGGGCAAAATGAGCAAGAGTATGGACTAGTTCAGAATTCTACAGGTTGCTTGAGAATGCTGAAAAGCACTAGAAAAATATAAGTCTACTATAGAGAAATGAGATAGAATGTTTCTACTGCAGAGGTAATTAAACAAGAGTGGCAAAACTTCACTGCATGCCTTTTGCAAGTGCTGCTAATAGCTGCTCCTGCAACTATTATATAAATGTGTAATTTGCTAGAGCTCCACCTCAATATATCTAATGATCTCATCCCATGTTTCAGTATGAAAAACATAACCCTAAAAAAAGCCACAACCCCAAATTGGAGGATCATTCTGTTCTCAGGAAATGTGCAAATTTGAAAATGTAAGCAGCAAAAGGTATAAAAGAAGAAAATGATTTTTACATATCCATTATTTATTCACACAGGAACAATAGGGTTTTCTAGAAGTTCAGGGACTATATCATCTGTTTGTTCTGCAGGTATCATTTGCTGCCTTGCACCTGCTCTGTACTACAGGGAAGGCCTGTGGTCAGAACTATGTTGGTTGGTTAGTGGGAAACTGGCAGTCAACCTTTTGACTATGACATTACTTTTGGTTGGAAAGATGAACAGAAATTCATTCAATTTCTGGAAGAATTTTTATGGCATTCAATAAACACTGAAAAAGATATATTAAAGTATATGTGGTTTAGAACATTGAGTTCTTTTTGTGAGTTGTTTTATGTTCAATAGTTATGAAAATTGCATGCCTTCTGGAAACCAATATTGAGCTGCATCCAAAGTTTAGCCTGGAACCAAGGGCAAATTTGTGTGTGTGTGTGTGTGTGTGTGTGTGTGTGTGTGTTGGCAACTTTAAGACCGGTGGACTGCAACTTCCAGGATTCTCCAGCCAGCATGGAGTTGGAGACCCCTGTTCTACTTAACTTTAAACAGTTTGGAAAGTTGCATGAATAATGTTTGCACGTGTATATGTTATATGTTACAGGGTTATAAGCATTTCATATTAGAAACTGTAGCATTATCAGTGCCACTAATTGACTAAGGTATTACCTAAAGAGAAAGAGAAACAGGACATGGTCAGCTTCTCTTCTTGAAAACTGGAGTTTTTCAAAAAGAGATTGGACAACAATTTATCTAGACTGGTATAAGGTCTCCTGCTCTAGCAGGAGGTTGGACTAGAAGACCTCCAAAGTCTCTTCCTACCCTATGATATTTTCTAAAACATTTAAATTTAAATTCACCAAGTCATAAAAAATTTATGTATACTAGCACTCAGGGACTTTCCAGTGTTGCTATACAAGATATCCTTAGTTAAGACTATTTTTCTCTTAGAACCACAGGGAAACTTAAAATGTCTAATAGATATGATTTTATTCTCAAATTAATATTAATGAAATTACTTTTGTATCTTGGATGTTTAAAGGAGACTAGACACAGGCAACCCACTCCAGTATCTTTGCCATGAAAACCACATGGACAGTACCAAAAGAAAAAAAAAGATATGATGCTGAAAGATCAGCCCCTCAGGTTGGAAGGCATTAAATATGCTACTGGGGAAGAGCAGAGGGCTAGTACTAGTAGCACCAGAAAGAATGAAGTGACTGGGCCAAAGCCAAAAGGACGCTCAGCTGTGGATGTGTCTGGTGGTGAAAGGAAAGTCAGATGCTGTAAAGATTTTTTCTCCATAGGAACCTGGAATGTAAGATCCATGAATTAAGGAAAGCTGGACGTGGTCAAACAAGAGATGACAAGACTGAACATCGACATCTTAGGTATCAGCGAACTAACATGGACAGGAATGGGTGAATTTAATTCAGATGACCATCAGGTATTCTACTGCGGGCAAGAATCCCTCAGAAGAAATGAAGTAGCCTTCATAGTCAATAAAAGAGTAGAAAAAGCAATACTGGGATACAATCCTCAAAATGACAGAATGATCTCAGTTCGAATCCAAAGCAAACCATTCAATATCACAGTACTCCAAGTCTGTGTCCCAACCACCAGTGCTGAAGAGGATGAAATTGACCGGTTCTATGAAGCCCTACAGCACCTTATAGAACTAACACCAAAAAATGATGTCCTTATCATCATGGGGGATTGGAATGCTAAAGTAGGAAGCCAAAAGTTAATAGGCAAGTGTGGCCTTGGAGTACAAAATGAAGCAGGGCACAGGCTGATAGAATTTTGTCAAGAGAATACGATGGTCATAGCAAACACTCTTTTCCAACAACCCGAGAGTCGGCTCTACACATGGACATCACCAGACGGTCAACACAGAAATCAGATTGCCTACATGCTCTGCAGCCAAAGATGGAGAAGCTCTATACAGTCAGTAAAAACAAGACCAGGAGCTGACTGTGGCTCAGACCATGAGCTTCTTGTTGCACAATTTAGGCTTAAACTGAAGAAAGTAGGGAAAAGCACTAGGCCACTCATATATGATGTAAATCATATCCCTGACAAATATTCAGTAGAGGTGACAAGTAGATTTAAGGAATTAGATCTGATAGACAGAGTGCCTGAAGAACTATGGACAGAGGTTCGCAACATTGTACAAGAAGTAGCAACTAAAACCATCCCAAAGAAAAAAAAATGCAAGAAAGCAAAATGGCTGTCTGAGGAAGCTTTGCAAATAGCTGAGGAAAGGAGGGAAGTGAAAGGCAAGGGAGAAAAAGAAAGATACACCCAGTTGAATGCAGAATTACAGAGAATAGCTAGAAGAGATAAGAATGCCTTCTTAAATAAACAGTGCAAAGAAATAGAAGAAAATAATAGAATAGGGAGGACTAGGGATCTCTTCAAGAAAATTGGAGAGATGAAGGGAACGTTTAATGCAAAAATGGGCATGATGAAGGACCAAAATGGCAGGGACCTAACAGAGGCAGAAAAGATTAAGAAGAGGTGGAAAAACTACACAGAAGAACTATACAAGGACAAGCATAACGTCCCTGATAACCACGATGAGGTGGTCACTGACCTTGAGCCAGACATCCTAGAATGTGAAGTGAAGTGGGCTTTAGAAAAGCTGAGCAACAACAAAGCTAGTGGAGGTGACAGTATTCCAGCTGAGCTATTCAAAATCTTAAAAGATGATGCAGTGAAAGTGCTACACTCAATTTGCCAGCAAATTTGGAAAACTCAACAGTGGCCACAGGATTGGAAAAGATCAGTTTACATTCCAATTCCAAAGAAAGGCAGTGCCAAAGAATGTTCAAACTACCGCACCATTGCACTCATTTCTCATGCTAGTAAAATCCTACAAGCTAGACTCCAGCAGTATGTGGATCGAGAACTACCAGAAGTACAGGGAGGATTTTGAAGAGGCAGAGGAACTAGAGATCAAATTGCCAACATATGCTGGATCATGGAGAAGGCTAGGGAGTCCAGAAAAACATCTACTTCTATTTCATTGACTATGCTAAAGCATTTGATTGTGTGGATCATAACAAACTGTGGCAAGTTCTTAAAGAGATGGGAGTACCAGACCATCTTATTTGTCTCTTGAGAAACTTACATGTGGGTCAAGAAGCAACAGTGAGAACTGGAGATGGAACCACAGATAGGTTCCAGATTGGGAAAGGAGTCCGGTAAGGCTGTATACTGTCACCCTGCCTGTTTAACTTATATGCAGAGCACATCATGAGAAAGGCAGGACTAGATGAATCAAAAGTTGGAATTAAGATTGCCGGGAGAAATATCAACAACCTAAGATATGCAGATTATACCACTCTAATGGCAGAAAGTGAAGAGGAACTAAAGAGCCTCTTGTTATGAGTGAAAAAGGAGAATGCAAAACTTGGGTTGAAACTTAACATTAAGAAAGCCAAGATCATGGCATCTCGCCCTCTCAATTCCTGGCAAATAGATGGGGAAGAACTGGAGGTAGTGACAGATTTTATTTTCCTCGGCTCCAAGTTCACTGCAGACGGGACTGCAGCCAAGAAATTAAAAGACGCTTGCTCCTGGGGAGGAAAGCTATAGCAAATCTAGACAGCATACTAAAAAGTAGAGACATCACCCTGCCAACAAAAGTGTGTATAGTCAAAGCTATGGTCTTCCCAGTTGCAATGTATGGCTGTGAAAGTTGGACCATAGGAAAGGCTGAGCACCAAAGAATTGAAGCCTTTGAACTATGTTTCTGGAGAAGACTCCTGGAGTCCCTTGGACTGTAAGGCAATCAAACCAGTCAGTTCTAGAAGCGATCAACCCTGACTGCTCTTTAGGTGAGATCCTGAAGTTGAAACTCAAATACTTTGGCCACCTAATGAGAAGGAAGGACTCACTGGAGAAGAGCCTAATGCTGGGAAAGGTTGACGGCAAGAGAAGAAGGGGATGACAGAGAATGAGGTGGCTGGATGGAGTCACTGAAGCAGTAGGCATGAGCCTAAATGGACTCCAGAAGGTGGTAGAGGACAGGAAGGCCTGGAGGAACGTTGTCCATGGGGTTGTTGTAATATATGTGAGTTTAAACTGTTAAACGTAAAGAAACGCAAGTGACAGCTCTTTGACAGCTGACAGCTCTACACGTGGCTACCACTGACAGCTCCACATGCGGTTACCGATGACAGCTCCACAAGCAGCTACCGATGACTGCTGAATCTGACAGCTGCGCATGCGGTCCGCATGGATTGGATGAAACCAGAACGGTGGGAGAATCCAAGGACTGGGATTGGCTGTAGGCTCGCTGGCGCCTTTATATAAGTTGGGGTTCAAACTTGCTTACTTGTTCCTGTGAGGCAATAAACAGCTGATCGAGTTCAAGCCTGTTGTCCTCTTATTTTACCAGGAACCTGCGGCAGACAATACATCTGGTGACGAGATGGTACTGCTTCACGGACCCACATAAGAGTGAAGTCACGAGCTGACAAGTCACTGAGCAAAGTCTCTGGGGAAACTAATCCCCGAAATCACCATGAAACAGTAATTACCGAGACAGCATGGCAGCAGTTGTACAGATCAAGGAGTTCAACCTCAAATACCCAGAGCGATGGGAATCACATCTGGGACAAGTTGAAGGCTACCTCCTGTTCAACAGAATAACTGAAGACCGCATGAAGGCAGCGGCTCTACTTTGCCTCAGCGGCTCAGCCGTATAAAATGTCGCCACCAGCCTCTGCAATCTGGACCCAGTCAGTGCTGTTCCATATGTGAACCTGATGGATATGGTAACAAAGCACTTCGTACCTGCCCGATCGGAGCTCTACTGGTGACTCCGATTTGCCCAGCGAACCCAGCAGTCCGGGGAAGCTGCAACCGACTTCGTCACGGCCGTATGACACACCACACACCGGTGCCATTTCCCAGACCTAGAAGATAGGATCCGGGACCAGATTGTCCTCAGACTCCTGGACAAGTGGCTCCAAAGGAAAATAGTTGCCAAACCGACTATGAGCCTCACTGAGGTAGTGAGCGAAATCCAGGCATACAAAGCCACGCATAATGAACATCAAGACCCCACCACCAATGGGACCAACGGGTCAGTCCATCAATGCCTTCAAGCTGACAGCGAGGAGGAAACCACAGAGCCCGACAATGAAATCAACGCACTCCAACAACAATATACGAAGTCTCAAACACAACGAAATGACAGAAGAGGCCCTAACAGACCACAGATTCCCCACACAACAAACTGAGGGCAAAAATGTGCAAGCTGCGGAGCACCTCACCCATGGGCATCCTGCAAATTCAGGAATGCCAGATGCCACGAGTGCGGCAAGACCGGCCATATCCGTACCATCTGCCACAGCAAGAACCGCGGAACCATTAACTACCTGGATTCTTCCCTGCCAGGTATGACCAACCCCCTTCCCCCAGACACAGAGTCCCCAAACCATTGGTACAGACTACAAACTGGCTTGGTAAACCTGACAGCCATTTAAATTTCCACCAACTGCTGAGGCCCAAGATTAGAATCAGGGTCCAATTACAAGGAATTCCTTGTGAAATGGAGGTGGACTCTGGGTCCTCTGTCTCAATAATCTCAATGGACACTTTTAAAAACATTTGCAGCCTCAGCAAAAGGAGGATTTCCCTTAAGCCCACCCCCATGAAACTGGCAGACTTTCAACAAGCCCCAATTAGAATTAAGGGAATTGCTACACTGCACGAGGGTCATCGTGACACAGTAAAAATGAAAGCTTTAGCTAGGAGCTACCTGTGGTGGCCAGGCATACAGCAAGACATAGAAAAGCATGTAGCTGGATGCTACCCATGTCAGCAGTCCAGACCAGGGCCTCCTCATGCACCACTACACAAGTGGGAGCCTACGCACAGACCCTGGTCAAGGATACATATAGATTTTGCCAGACCCTTCCAAGGACAGCTGTTCCTTATTGTAGATGACAGCTATTCCAGGTGGCTAGAGGTCATCCCAGTTAGAAGTCTGAGTACAAGTGCTGAGGGGGCTCTTCACCTCACATGGTCTCCCAGATATTATAGTGTCTGACAATGGACCACAATTCACTTCTGCTGATTTCCAGATTTTCATCAAAAGGTAAAGGTAAAGGTTCCCCCGCACATGCATGCTAGTCGTTTCTGACTCTAGGGGCCGGTGCTCATCTCCGTTACAAAGCCGAAGAGCCAGCGCTTGTCCGAGGACATCTCCGTGGTCATGTGGCCGGCATGACTAGACGCCAAAGGCGCACGGAACGCTGTTACCTTCCCACCGTAGTGGTCCCTATTTTTCTACTAGCATTTTTACATGCTTTCGAACTGCTAGGTTGGCAGAAGCTGGGACGAGTAACAGGCGCTCACTCTGTTACGTGGCACTCGGGATTCGACCCGCCAAACTGCCAATCTTCTGATCGACAAGCTCAGTGTCCTAACCCACTGAGCCACCGCGTCCCTTCTAGATTTTCATCAAGGCCAACTTAATTAAACATGTCACCTTGGCTCCCTTCTGGCCTTCCACTAATGGCCTGGCAGAAGTTATGGTGAGGGCTACCAAAGACTCATTGCGCCGTATCATCTCCAGCAACTGGCACCAACGTCTGGCACAGTTCCTGTTAGCACAACACTCAATCCCCTGCACAGCTACTGGCAAAAGCCCTGCGGAATTACGCCGGGGCCATTGCCTAACCACCAGACTGGACAGACTGCACCCGGACCTGAACTACTCCCCCCACCGCATCTATTTAACATTGGGGATCTTGTATGGGCCAGGAATTTTGGATTGGGAGACAAATGACTGCCTGGGGCAATTATTCTATGCACAGGGCCAGTTTCATATCAGGTTGAGGGGGAAGGGGGCCAGCAGTTAAGATGTCACATTGACCAGTTAAGAAAAAGAGGACCTAGTAACTACCCCTCGGGCCCTGAGACACTCCCAGTTGCAAGGGAACCTGTTCACATTACCCCTAGCACAGTAGAATCACCCCAACATGAGGAAAACAGGAACCTCCCAGATCCAGAGGAAATCCCTATCCCACAGACCAGCCACACCGCCGTTTCTGGGCAACCAGACAACCCAGAGTCCACAACAACCAATCCCCTATCCCTACCCGGGGAAAGGACAAGGGACCGACCCCTACGTCACTGCAGCAGAACCAGAAGACCACCTGCATACATACAGGACTACGTTTGGCTGAAACCCAAGGGTCAGGCCAAATGAACATCCAAATGCAACACCATGTAAATAAGTTAACTGTTTAATTGTTGGGGGGAAGGGATGTAATATATGTGAGTTTAAACTGTTAAACGTAAAGAAACGCAAGTGACAGCTCTGACAGCTGACAGCTCTACACGCGGCTACTGCTGACAGCTCCACACGTGGTTACTGATGACAGCTCCACATGCGGCTACCGACGACAGCTGAATCTGACAGCTGCACACGCGGTCCACGCGGATTGGATGAAACCGGAACGGCGGGAGAATCCAAGGACTAGGATTGGCTGGAGGCTCGCCGGCGCCTCTATATAAGGGGGGGGGGGTTTCAAACTTGCTTACTTGTTCCTTTGAGGCAATAAACAGCTGATCGAGTTCAAGCCTGTTGTCCTCTTATTTTACCGGGAACCCGCAGCAGACAATACAGTTGTGATGGGTCAGACATGACTTCGCAACTAACAACAACAATACTAGATAAGTGCTATTGGTCTCAATGGGACTTGCTTCTGAGTGGATAACAGTAAGATTGAACTCTACACTATAAACGTCCTATTCTCTGCAATCATAACAAGTGAGAAAAGGAAATTATGTACTGCTGTAAGAGGGGCTGCTTGACAGTGTACTGAATTCAGACATTCAGTTATATAGCAAATGTCCCAAAATCAACAATTAACAACCAACAACAACTATTAATTTCAGTAGAAATGAAATTAATAAATCAAGGTCCAATCGCAAGCAAGCAGAGTTAAATTACAGAGAATTATCTCTGATTTGAGTAAAACAGAATTAAGTAGATTTTGCAGTCAAGGTAAACCAGATTGTTCTGTGAACAATTCTTACTGAAGTTATACTCAAAAAAATAGATATGCATTTCTTTTCTTGCTTCAATTCAACACATCAAATAATTATATTAGAAATATAATTCCAATTAGGATCAACATAAAGTCTATGACATTGTAATAGATATAGCAGAGATGCAGAGATAAATTAAGAAAATGCATTGAAGCTTCAGATATTAAGGCTGGAATGAGTCAGCAATAATTTAGTTTTGATCAAACAAAGTTCAAAGCCTGTGACTCTAGCTTCAATGATTATCTAATTCAATTCTATCAGAACTGATACTAAAATTTTGCCACCTAGAGTAATTCTAAAGTCAGGATATGCCAAAGTTGAATTAAACAAAATGAATGAATGAATGAATGAATGAATGAATGAATGAATGAATGAATGAATTTAATTCAGAATATGTATAAGTTATGATGGTGAAATTTTAAGATGTCTGGATTTTATATTTTGAAAATAACAAGCATAATAAATCTTAATGAAATTAATTTTGAAATTAATAGTCATAATCCTCAAAATACTGGCTCTGTTGTTTTTTTACTGGCAAAAACCTAGGCAAAAGTTTGAGAACTAAACCAAAAAGTGGGGTGAAATAATGCTCTACAGTAGGACAAAGATAACATTTGACTGCACAAAGAGAAGATCATGTACAGATAACAAAGTAAATTATTAATATACAACTCAAGTTATTGAGTGTTGTTTCTAGCCATGTACACATTTCTATACTAATTTATTTTTCTTCTGATTTTTCTTCTTTATGTGAACCAGAATAGAAATAGCAATATCTTAGAAAGACCCTGCTAATTCAATCCCTTCATCCTATAAAATTAAGGTGAAAGCTTTTTATGGATGTAATTTCTTATTCAGTTACAGCTAATAGCAGTTTTAGAGTAGATGAAAATGGCAGAAAGAGAAAAGTTAATCTTTAGTAGTATCATGATTCCAATAAATTGAGTCATCTTTTGATTTCATTTGAACAATTTTCTATATCATATTCAGTTTGAAGTTTGTACCTAATAAATTTATAGTTATATACAACTTCCTTCCATGGACAAAAATATAAATCCCATACAGACTTCATATTTATATTAAAGTGTCAGTCTCTCAATCCTTGGGAATATGAAAATATTTACTGATTGAAAATTTTTACAGATTGATTGAATGTTTTGTGTCTATATAAAACTCCTACTCTATCAAACTGAAGGCACTTTCAGGTAAAATGTTCAGACAGAATGGAGATTTTGCACATATGGGACATCCCTAAATAATGAATATGAGCAAGTTATTATTTTTAAATAATTTTGTTTCTATTCACTTAGAATACTTTCTGTTCATTTAGATATTATTTGCATTTTACTATTGCATTTCACTATTGGATGAAGTGGCAGTGGACTAGAAATCTGTCTGTGCAAGCATAGTGTAGCTGTGTGATTTGAAAGGTCAGTTGGTTGTCCAAGGGTTGGTATTCTGAGGACAGAGACATTGTGGTAAAGCAGAAATGCACAATGTGCATTCTTTAAATTTAACTTTTCTTTTTTAATCATTTCCTCTCCTACTTTATCCTAAAATAAACTCTGCATATCTCTTTATTGATTAATCTCTATTAAAAATGCATGCTTTGGCATATGTGATTATTTTTTTTAAATGTAGAATTTCAGTAAATGTTCCTATGAACTCAAAGCTATAGTTTCTGAACAAAAAAAGTTTTATTCTCTGAATAATTCATTTTCAAACTAACAATCTGGAAATAATAGCAATAACTTTGGTAAACTGGCTTCAGTGATAGCAGTTTTTCTTTAAAACTGATTTGGAAAAATAGAGCTGTGACTCTCCCTATATTTGTGAAAGACAGATACAGGAAAGTTTTGTGCTTACTGAGTCTGCCAAGCATAGAAGTGCCCTCCCTCAAACTATCCTGCCCAGCAATCCTATGGTTAAGCAGATTGATTCTCTTTTTGGCTAAAAGGACCCTTTTCTTGTGACAGTCCTAAATACCTGAGTTGAACCCTGATGTTAAGCCAGAGATCTTGCTAGATAATTTAAAGTCCACAGGACTTATCAGAATGGGAGAGATGTGCTTCACAGATAAAAATGACTTCCTACCACTGCAGATAACATCAACAGCCTCATTATCCGAACTGAAAAAGCCACACAACTGAGTACACGCTCTCATATCTTCACATTTAGCCAGAACCATCTTTCTTTCCTCCCCTGCACAGCACGGAAAGCTGATTTTTTTTCTTTCCGTTTGCTTCTTTCCTGAGATTAGTGATAATCATCAACAAATTTCTCCTTTGCTGATGGTGTTACTTGGTTTTAGGATGTATCAATTTTGCACATTTAACAGACACTAAGGAGAGAGAGGGATTTTGTTTCTCTTTCACAGGGATTTTATACAAGCAAACAACTAATGTTGCAATTCTACAATCACCTGGGTAGCAGTTGGACTAATAAGTCTAGACCAGGGGTAGGCAACCTTGGCTCTTTTATGACTTGTGGACTTCAACTCCCAGAATTTTTGAGCCAGCTACATTGAGGGGAAAGGGAGAGGTTTCCAAGCTAAGCCATGCTGGCTCAGGAATTCTGGGAGTTGAAGTCCATGAGTCATAAAAGAGCCAAGGTTGCCTACCCCTGGTCTAGACATGTAAAATTGCACTGCTGGTCCCACTAAATTCAATGAATTTCTACAGAGATACAGATAGGATTGTACAATAATAAGATAACTGTTTGACATATAGTTACCATAAAAATGTTTAAGAAGTCCTCCCCAATATTTATGTTTTCAGTGAAATTCTGCTTAACTTAATTAACTTACATTAATAGGATTCAGCCTTAATCTCTGCCCACTGTATATGTTTGCTTATCTTTCCTTTATTATTCCCCATTTTTAGTCCCTCCCCATGATAAGAATTTGTATGATTTGTTCCTTTGTTTGTGCTATGAATTGCCTTGAGGAACTAAAATGCTATATAAATTCCATGCTTTGAATTATTGATCTTTGAGATTATGTATTATTTTATCTTTTGAACAAATTACAAATCATACCACCTATTTTTATTCTAACAGCCTCCAGGCACTGCAAAAAGGAGGTCACCATGGGCTGAGATATATAGCTGAGTATCATTAACATATTGATGACATCTCAGTCTGTAGTGATGGATGATCTCACACAACAGCTTCATGTAGATGTTCAATAGGGGCAGAGAGAGTACTGAGCTCTGCAGGACCCTACAAAGCAGTGGGTGAGGGCTGGATTTTTCATCTCCTCTTACTGTAACACCAACTGAGAATGGCCACAGAGGAAGAAAATGAACCAGGATAGCACAGACTCCTCCACTCCCAACCCCCGAAGCTGCTCCAGATGGATACATGGTCAATGGTATTGAAAGCTGCTGAGAGATCAAGTAGAGCAAGGATAGATGCATCTATCCACATCCCGCTCCCACCAGAGATCATCAAAAAGAGTGATCAATACTGTTCTTGTTCCATATTCAGCCCTGATTCCTGACTGTTTTTCCACTGATTGTTCTATCTATCAAAAAATATTCTTAATTCTTGCTTCTCTCTTTGATCAGTTTCTATCCATTGTTTCTTGTCCTGTCTTCAGATACTTTGGAGAATATGTTGACTCCCTCTTCTTTGTGGGCAATCCCTTAGATATTGGAACACTGCTATCATATGTACCAATCTGAGATATGTTCCCAATAGAAGAAGAGACAGGAAAGCTCCATGTGAGGGATCTTCAGTCAGGTTATAAATTCTTTATACAGTTTGAAGTGATACAGAATTAGGAATCTCTGCCATGAGTTTGGGAATATATAAGTTTACTCAAAAAGGTTGAGGGCAAGAGAAGAAGGGGACGACACAGAATGAGGTGGCTGGATAATAATAATAAACCTTTATTGTCAAAGTACAACATGTGTACATTGAGATTAGTTGAGCCTCCCCCTGTGCTCTCTCCCCCCAACACACAGTGACAACAAACCCTCCATCCTACCACACCATGTGAACCAACTACACCACACACCAGCCTCCCAAGTCAATTCTGCATAAGATTATGTCCCATTTAAAAGCCTAACAGCCACCTAACAGCCTAACATAGAATCACCGAAGCAGTAGCTGTGAGCCTAAATGGACTCCAGAAGATGGTAGAGTACAGGAAAGCCTGGAGGAACGTTGTCCATGGGGTCGCAATGGCTCGGACATGACTTCACAATTAACAACAAAGTTTAGACATAAGAAATCATTCTGTTCTATACTAGCTAATATTTCTAGAATATGTTGCTTTTTTAAAGATAGTGGCTAGATGAATAGCATTCTTCCCAAATAAATAAACCATATTTCCCAATCAGGAGTAGAATATTTCCTCTTTTTCTTTAGTGTGCTTGACTTTTTATTTTGTTTGTTGGGTGTGGACCTATATTTCAGCATGGAACAAAGATTCTAAAGGGGAGAAAAAGGAGAGAACAAATGCGTCGCTGGATTTGAGCAACATCAATTTAATTATTTGTTTCCCATATTCCACTTTGCTGTTGTATTAATATAATAAAAAACCAAGCAACTGTTTTTGGAAAAAATAGGACCTTTCCCATTGGAAACAACAACAGCAACAATACCTGAATACTGGCACTTAAAAAATATCTGGCCATAATTCATTTATGGGTTGGATTCAGAATCCTTAAACGGTGCTGGAATTCTTGATTTTAAGGGAAATTAAAGCTGAATGTAAGCAAAGCTTATCCTGGACTTCCAAAAAGTGATTTTATCAAGGTAGATAAGATTCCTTGGAAAAGTAACTCAAGATGGTACTCAAGAATATAAAAGGGAAAAAATTCAACATGCAGTTACAATGAAGAAAAAAAATCAGAAGACATCCAAAGCACAGATGGCCAGGACGCACACATTTACTTCAATGAATTTAAACCACCAGAATCACATGTATTGCATCCTAGAGTACTGATGGCCTGCCTCAATCTTTAGATATCACTTTTGAGAAATCCTGGAGAAAGAATGAACACTTATGACTAGAAAAGGAAAAAAATGTGCCTATATTTCAAGAGGAAAACAAAAAATCTACCAATCAGCTCAACATCAATAATTGGAAATTCATAACCTTATTTGCTAAGTGTCTTAAAAACAATATGGTGATTATTAGATGTAAACATGGATTTGCCAAAACCAAACTTCTAACTTTTAATTGGATAAAATGTGACTAGGGGGAGGCCTTTGCCCAGGTTCGCCTGGTGCGCCAGTTGCGGCCCTATCTAGACCGGGATGCCTTGCATACAGTCACTCATGCGCTCGTGACCTCATGCGCTCATGACCTCTCGGTTAGACTACTGCAACGCTCTCTACATGGGGCTGCCCTTGAGGACCACTCAGAGGCTCCAACTGGTGCAGAATGCAGCCGTGCGAGTTGTGTTGGGGGTCTCCCGATACTCCCATGTTACACCTCTGCTTCGTGAGCTTCATTGGCTTCCAGTTGCCTTCCGGGTGAGATTCAAGGTGCTGGTAATGACCTACAAAGTCCTACATGGCATGGGTCCGGATTACCTTAGGGAGCACCTGCGGCCGGCATCAACTTCCCTCCGCCCAGTGCGCTTCCACAGAGAGGGCCTCCTCAGGGTGCCACCGGTCAGAGAATGCCGACTGGTGGCCCCCAGGGGGAGGACGTTCTCTGTGGGTGCACCTGACCTTTGGAACCATTTACCGGTTGAGCTCCGGATGGCTCCCGACCTTCACTCCTTCTGACGTGATCTAAAAACCTATTTGTTTGAACAAGCCGGCCTTGTCTGATGGGTTTGGATTTTAATTATTGTTTTAAAGTAATTTATTTATTGTATTTGGGCACTATGGTTTAATCTGTTTTTAATTTTTGTATTTTGGTATTTTAGTATTTATTGCCCTGTTCACCGCCCTGAGTCCTTCGGGAGAAGGGTGGTATACAAATTAAATTAAATAAAATAAATAAATTAAATTAAATAAGTAACTTTATGGTTTGTGAGAATGCTGAAGATTTCTAGCCTTATACCTTAAAAATGACATCAGATTTGCTCTCTTATGTATATTGGATAAAAAATCCTTCAAAAGTATTGCATTACTGTATTTCATTATATTTATATTTCATAAATCATTTGGAATGGCAAAAAACTTCTTAAAAAATGTTTAAAGAAACTTTCTTCCTTTAATGACCACAAATAATCACCACAAACCTGAGGTATTCATATGGTAACCATTGTGTGTTTGTTAAAATGTAGTAAATTAAATCATCATCATCATTTTAGCTATTGTCTATCCCAGGGGTCGGCAACCTGAAAAAGCAAAAGAGCCACTGGGAACCGGTTCCATTACACATAAAAAAAAGTGGGAGCCACGTGCGTGCATCCACGCACGCGCATGCGCATAAAACAAAATGTTTTGTGCATGCGCAAAATGTTTTTTGCGCATGTGCGTGCGTGGATACACGCGCACGGTTCCACTTTTTTTAATGTGGATGCACCTGCACGCCAGCGGTGACGGGTCTCTGTGGTGATGGGCGCTGGGTTGCGGCGGTGCCTTCAGCCCGGGCGTCGCCGGAGCCACCCACGGGACCTCCAAACTGCCGCCCGAACACCCATTTGGAGACCTGCTGGTGCCGGTTTAGAACCGCCCATTCGGAGAGGTGCACGCGCACCGGGCGACTGGGAGCCACAGGATGAAGGCTTCTTCTGCATGTTTCCAACCAATATAGTCCTGAGCTTCCTTTTGCTAATTGGGCCCACAATACTTGTTAATCACTCCATCTTGTTTTAGGTCTCTTTTGTGGACATTTTTTATCAAGTGGAATCCATTCTATGGCTGCTTTAGTCCACCTGCCATCAGTTCTTCTTGCTATTTGACCAACCAACTTCCATTTCAATTCTTTTATTCTCTTGATGATATTCTATACTTTTGTTTGTTTTCTAATCGATGTGCGAGTCTTGTCTTGTAATGCTGAGCATGTATCTTTCTGTGGCTCTTTGTGCCACTTGTAGCATTTGTAGCAATTGTGAGGTTAGTGTCAATGTTTCACTGGCATATGTTAGAGCCGGTAGCACACACTGATTGAAAACATTTCTCTTCAGACATAGGGAGAGGTTGTTCTTGAAAATTATGCTTAGCTTGCCGAATGCCTGCCACTGGCTACATTTCAATTTCCTTTATTGTATCACCTACCATTGAGATCCATTGGCCAAGTATATGTAGTGGTCTATTACATCTAATTCTTCTCCAGATATAAACATTTTTCTTTCTTTGAGTAAACTAAATAAAAATACTAAACAATTGGTAAATTTCATCGGCCAATGGTAATATTGATCATATTTAAGATATAATTCTTGTTATTTGTGATGATAAATTTATTTGTAAAATCTGAGGAGATAAAATTGTTTCAATCCCAAACTACTGTTCTACAGAATAGTGATAAAAGGAATTACCAAACCTATAATTCATTCCATACATTAGTTCTGCTTGTTCCTCTGAAAATAAAGAGGTAAATGTTTTATAGATATTGGCAACATCATCCATTTGCTGTGCAAGAATGTTTCCTCATGGCTGTGCTGCAACTGTCATGATAAAAAGTTTTGTCTTATCTCTTTTTTACTTATCATGGGATCAAAAGAAACACAGAGTGGGAAGAAACCACACTAAGTTCATAGACACATGCACATTCACATGTAGCAAAGCATGAAATCTCCCAGTATGGCCATAATACTGTCATAAGGAATTATTTGTGTAACTGCACTTTAGGAAACATGGGACAATTTGTGTAATTATGTGTGTATGTGTTTATGTATACACACACATACACAAACACACATACTATTTGTTATCCATTATCTACTATGCACCATCCTCTATATAGTATAGTGTAAAGTAGTGGCTTGCAGATTCAATCAAAACATAGCAATATTTAAAGTACAGTAATATGTACAGAATCCCTACAACTTTGATAAAAAAACAAAAATAATAAAGCAGCAAATTTACTTTGAAGGCCTCTGGAAATGTTGCTACAGGTAGTCTCAACTTACAACCACAATTGTAACAAGAACTTCCAACTTCCATTGCTAAGTGACATGGTCATTAAATAAGTTGCCCCCAATTTTATTATCTTTATGTTGCAGTTGCTAAGTGTGTCATGAGGTCATTAAGCAAATCCAGCTTCCCCATTTGACTTTGCTTATTGGAAGCCCTCCAGGAACATTATAAATGTGATCAAGGCATAAGGCATGGCAACCATTATGTTGGTTGGTTGCCAAGCATCCAAAATTTAATCATGTGACTGCAAAGATACTGCAATATTCATTTAAGGACTGGTTGTAAGTTACTTTCTTCAGTGCCATTGTAACTTTGAATAGCCATTAAAAATACTTTAAGTCAAGGACTAAGGACTATCAGTATAGTAGAGAGTAAATGAGACAGGCCTCCCTAGGCAGAACGTTCAGAGTCCAGATGCAGCCACTACAAAGTTAGCTCTTCCCCTATAATCCATGCCTTTATAAATTTAGTTCTTCATTATGACATCCTTTTGGGGAAACTGAACAGATTTTTTTTCAAGTTAGAGGGTTGCCTGATATTTTCTTTAAATCTGAACATTTATTTTATTTAAGACAGAAAAGAAACATCAAAAAGAGGCTTTGTGAAAAATGAGAGTACAGACTTAAATATTTTTCTCCCAAGTATAAGTGAAACAACTTATGCATGACAGAGCAGAATCAACCCATGTACCAACAATCTTACCCAAAACTCTTTCATTTCTAGAATTTGGCAATCCTCCTGTGCTAGTTGAAAGATCTTCTGGTACAGGCATGGGCTCATCAGCATCATCTGGAGCATCGCTTACTGGAGGACTTTCTTTCCCTGATAATAAAAGAGCAATCCCACCAAGTTAGGAAAGATATCTGCTCACTGTGTATTTCTTTTCAAATAAGATACAGATAATACTGATGGTGATTTCAAGACCATAAAAACAAGGCAAATCATGATGTTGGTTTGGATTGGCAAGTATTTTAAAACTAAAGACAGATTTTGAATTGAACAAAGCCTAAAGATTAGTAAGTATATTTGCTGCTTCCTCCATTTGCATCAAGTGACAGTGCAAATAATTTTATCATTCTTTTCCATTC
Source organism: Vipera ursinii (assembly GCF_947247035.1). NCBI lineage: Eukaryota > Metazoa > Chordata > Lepidosauria > Squamata > Viperidae > Vipera > Vipera ursinii. Next base: position 57,291,870 of record NC_139517.1, read on the forward strand.
TTTTTTTATTAAAGAGTTTTACAAAAACAAATTTTTACAATATATCCCCAAATCCCTCCCACCCCAAACCCGCCCACTTCCCCCCCCCACTTCCCAGAGCTAAATACAGGATTATAATTACAATAATCATATTCTAAATAAAAATTATGCATAATATACAATTAAACAAATTCATAATGTGCTTTAACTCCCCTTTAACATAACTACAAACAAAGTACCAATAACAATATCCCACTAAAATCTACTCATAAGCTAAATGGAACTTCTTAGTCCCATATTTGTTCTGAATATAATTTATCCATCTCCTCCAAACTGAAATATATCTTTCCTGTGAATGATCTTTCAAATAAGCAGAAATCTTAGACATTTCTGCAAGATTCGAAACTTTAAACACCCATTCTTCTACAGTGGGCAAACTACCCTTTTTCCAATATTGTCCCACCAGTAACCGTGCTGCTGTTATCATGTTCAGCATCAAGTTAGTTTCTTTAACATCACAATCTACAACAATACCCAATAAAAACAATTGCGGAGAAAACTTTATCTTTCTCTTAAAAATCTTTTGAATGTTCCACCAAATTTTGATCCAAAAAGCTTTTATATTTCTACAAGTCCACCACATGTGAAAATAGGTAGCGTCTAAACTACCACATCTCCAACATTTAGACTGTAAATTAGGATACATGTTGGACAACTTCTTGGGATCCAGATGCCATCTATAAAACATTTTATAAAAATTTTCTCTTAAGTTTTGAGCCTGAGTAAATTTAACATTTCTGACCCAAATTATCTCCCAGGTGTCCAACGAAATTGGTTCCTGAATATTTTGTGCCCACTTTATCATACAGTCTTTAACCAGTTCCATTTCTGAATCCAATTCAATTAAAGCATTATATATTCTCTTTATATATGCACAATTTAAATCTCTAATTTGTTTTACTAAATTTTGATCCATAATTGTGATGCCAACCTTTTGATCTGACTTCCACCTAGCTTTCAGTTGGGTATATTGAAACCAAGAGTAACTTATGTTTTCTTGTCTTAACTCCTCTAATGATTTAAGTTGCCAATCATTTCCCTTGCAATCTAAGTAATTCCTTATAAGAAACCATATCCATACTCACTCCCATAGATACGCCCTCTATCGCGTGTCCAGAAATCCCCCAAATCGGTATTTTATAATTTAACTTATAATAATACTTTTTCCAGACACGCAATAAAGCACTTCTAAGAATATGGGATTTAAAAGCCCTGTCCACCTTCTTATCGTAAAGCAAATATGCATGCCATCCATATACCAAATCCCATCCCTCAAGATGCAGTATTCTCTTGTTAGTTAAATTAAGCCAATCACTAACCCACGTCAAGGCAACCGCATCATAATACAATTTCAAATTCGGCACCTTGAGTCCCCCTCTTTCCCTGGCATCTTGTAAAATCTTAAATTTAACTCTTGGTTTTTCCCCCACCCAAATAAATTTGTTAATACCCTTCTGCCATTGATCAAGGTTGGCATCCTTTTTCAATATAGGTATCATTTGAAACAAAAAAAGAAACTTTGGTAGAACATTCATTTTAACAACTGCAATTCTTCCCAGTAATGATAATTGTAATTTTTTTCAATTATTCAAGTCCCTTTGTACCTTCAACCATAGTGTTTCATAATTATTCTTATACAATTTTACATTTGAGGCTGCAATATATACTCCTAAATATTTAACCTTCTTCACTATTTCAAAACCTGTTAATTTAGATAACATATCCCTTTCACTCATAGATAAGTTCTTAGATAATATCTTAGTCTTATTACTATTCACCTTAAACCCAGAAACCTTACCATACTGAGTTATAATTTCCATCAAATCTATAACCGACTGTAACGGTTGGGATACTGTCACAACCAAGTCATCAGTCTATAATCATTCTGTTTTATTTTAATTCCCTTTATCATAGAGGACTCTCGAATTTTGATTAATAAAATCTCTAATGTTAAAACAAACAATAATGGTGATGGGGGCAACCCTGTCTTGTACCTTTTTCAATTTTAAAAGTCTCTGTTAATCCCCCATTAACTATAATTTGTGCAGTTTGTTGATGATATATAACTTTCATAGCATGTAGAAAACCTTCTCCAAAATTCATCTCCTCAACAACTCTTAATAAAAATTGCCAATTCAATTGGTCAAAGGCTTTCTCTGCATCCAAAAATATCAATATCTTTTCCATTCTTTTAACACATTGAATTGGAGCCAGGCTATTTTCAATTAAATCCTATTGAAGTCAACAAAACTTGTAATTTTTAACTTTTTATATTGATTTGTATGGCTTTAAGAGCAACCACGTTAATATATCAGACAGTTGAACAAGGAGAATCAGATTGTGGAGAGTTTGGAATATCTTTTTGAATTGATTTCCATTTTGACTCCACATTGTTTCATATACTAATCCTTTTTTTTAATTGAAAATGTTAAAAAGGACAGATAAAGGAAGTGCACATTCTTTTCCACATTGATATTCCTACCTTTTTGCACAATATTTCATGAGGTACTGCATGAAGTATATTTTGGGGGAAATACACATATAAACTGCACATCTTAACTACTTATTCTGTAACAATTACAAGTTGTTAGCCTCCTTTTTGTGCAAATTGCTTTAACATGAAAGCAAACACTACTTTGATGCTGGCTATTCCTAAATTCTGCTTTAATACTACTTTTCAAATAAATAGAATCTGGGTGTTCTTCAGCAAAACCTTCCTATTTAACTAACTAACTAACTAACTAACTAACTAACTAAGTTATATTTAATGTGCTGTACATTGGCTCTTCTTGGTGTTCATATTTCATGCCTTAACATCTTTTACATACCCAGAAACTGTAAGTCAGAGTTTGTGGCAATTTTAATAGATATGTAATCGTACAAGCATTTTCTAACAGATGACTTTCAAAGTGGAAAGATGGGGAAAATAGGCATTCTCCATTTAATTTTTAAGAAGCATGTTCAGAATAATAACTGGAACTGGTTGTGCAATTGCAAACAAAGAAGCAAGCATTGGGACAAAATATTTAAATGGCATCTAGACATCTGAGTCCCAAATGTGTTCCTTTGCTTCTTGATAGAAACCAGTCCCAAATACATGTTTCAACTCTGATCCATGCATTTAATTCACTCTGTTTAATTAGATCATTTTTCTTATACAAAACTGTGAGTCTAGTTTTCTGGCAGTGCCACACCTGCTATTGCCATGCCATCTCAGCTTGGCACATCATATTCTAGTCACAGCAAACAATTTTTTCAGCCAAGATAAAGTCCCAGGAGCTGGTTTGGGTGGGTCTGCTTTTTGTTATCTGACTGACAGCACTTCAATTAAAAATAACTAGATCTTGGCTGTAAATAACCATTTGATCTCTAAATAAAAGGAAAGAATTTAACATTTTTTGCTAATGGTAACAAAACACCTTGATTTCACTCTGTCAGAAAAGACAGATCACAAAATTAGAGAAAAGTATTATGATAATTTTGGGGGGAATAGCAGACAAGCTGTTCCTTGTACATATCTAGTGGCCAGCAGAATTTTTGCAGCCTAGGTACAATAGTTCTTAGCCTTCATTTTTCAAAAGAGACAATGGAATAGAGTTGTCCAAACAAACTTATTGTTGAATCTTTTCAACTGAGCAGGGAAAAAGCTCATTTCAAAAACTGCTTTCTGGAGTGGAATAGAAGTGTGAATAAGAAGCTTATCATATAGGAAGCTCCTTCCAAATCCAAGAAGTGCAAAAAAGCTTCTCTTTTATGTTTGTCAGCTTATATACCTACTATTTTAAATATAAATTTGCAGCTATTTTAAGGCAGGGAGCCATTCTGCTTTTTCCTTTTGTCAACAAATATACTATTGGTCCTTTTCCTACTTATACAGGCAATGGGAGCAGAAGGATTTCCCTTTGCTCAGTCCCATGTTGTTAGGAAGTTTCTATCTGTCAGACATTACTTGTTGAATGGTTGATATGTATTACAAATTATTATTGGGCATAGACTCATATTTCATAAAGAAAGGACAGATAATGTTGATTCAGAAGGAACTATCAGGATCTGAATCAGTCATTCAAGGACTGTATTTACCTGAGTGCACTTGAAACCATGCCTATCTAAAACCTTGCATACACAATGCCCCTTCCCACATGCATATATTCATCTGCACATGCATACAGGAACGTGACATCTTAACCTTTCAGAATTGGAAAAAAATGATATTAATGTAATGTAATGTAATAAAGCTTATGTGCTACTCCAAATCAAGAAGATGAAACTATGGTGTTTTAGGTATCTTTATCCATAATTTTGGCCTATCTTTTCCTACAGGAGAAAATTCATGGTCTTTCATTGCCATTAGCAGCAATAAATTAGCTTCAGGTGAGAAAGAAGAGGGAATTATTTATTTATTATTTAGTTATTAAATATGGATTCTTACTCAAGACCCACTAAGGAGTACACATGATGAAAAGCATAGTATATGGCTAAGATATGCAAATTTACAAGCAGACACATCCATTAAATGTGATGAATATACACACTGAGTTATTATGCATTTTATTTGTTAACATATATATTAACATGGCACTTAACATGTATTCATCTCATTGTGTGATCTGTAGATCATCTAACATCTTAGATGATCCTAATACTTTTTGAGAAGCATTTTTTTCTGACACTATATATATATATATATATATATATATATATATATATATATATATATATATAATGTCACTCATAAGATAAGTTAAAACCACCAATTATTGTAATTTTTATTTAAAATGTTTCTTCCAAATCCTTTATAATTGCATATTCTGCAATGCTAGCTTACAGAATGTTATTTTAAGGTAAGATGACAAGTTTTCACAAGTTTTGACTTTTATATGCTTGTGTTAAACATCAGGATCATCACACCCATTTCATGTTGCACTTTGATGACATCACAGTCATATATATATTTCCCAGTGCTCATTCTCAAAAGGCTCCAGGCATTTTACAAAAACAGACATCTTAACAATTAAATAGATAGCAGCATTAAAAAAATTGGAACAGTATAACCTGCTTTGAAATGTACATTCTGAATCCGTCTCTAAGCAAAAAAGGACCAGTCCTGGCTCAGCTGCAATAACAGGTGATTTCTGAACATCGATATCCAAAATAGTAATGATTATGGATTTAAAGTTATTTAAATGTCTTTCCATTCAAATTAACACAAACCTGGCATTCAATGAAATGTCATATGGAAGGGAAGAGATTCCTTTCAACTAGTTACAGAGGCAAAACAGCTCCAGCCTTGAGATAGGAATCATATGCCATCCTCTCTGTCCTTTCTCCAACTATCAATTAACAAATGGGTATTTCCCTCTTCCTGACCCACAACCACTTCAAGCTTCATCATGGTAAAAAGGACAAGATCTCCTTTGACCTGGTCACTCAAAGGATTTTGATTAAATGTAGATTTCTGGTATGTGTTTTCATACACTTGTACAATTTGGAAAAGAGAATACTTGTTACAATACCATATGATCTCAGAACCCATTCCTATTTCATTTCTATCTATCCCCTCTAACCCAAAAGCAAACATCACCTTTCCCTGGGTTCTGCCATACTCCCAAGGAGGAGGGGGGATGTGCCCGCAGGTTTATTGCCTCTGCTTCCTCTATCTGCTACAATGTAATTTTTTGCTCTCAACTACTCTTAATAAAGGTTCCTGTTGGAAAAATTCATTTCCAAGAGTTCTGCTTTCTTAAGATGTGGGGTTGAAGTGGGTCCTGACATTAGACAGGAACTGCAGTAATAGTCAACCTGGAAGGAGGACTTTGCAAAATCTACAATGTCAGATGATGGGGCAGGGAAGGAAGAGTCCACTGTGAAGGGGGAGCCCTCCCTCTGGCAGGGACCCTGCTAGCTGTCGGGATCTGAGACATCCTACTGCTCAGAAGAAGAAGTGGTAGAAATGCACAGCCACAAACCTCAGTGGTCAATGGGCATTGGAAAGAAAGATGAGTGAGAGAAGAGATCGAGAAAGGTGACCCTAAGATGGGGCAGCCACCAAAATGGAGCAAAAAATGGAGAGATCCTTCACCTTAATGAAGAGGAAGGAGATAGCGTGCAGCACTCGAACTGGATCCTAGAGAAAGCTATTGACCTGATGAAAAGTTCCCTCGGCTCTCTCGGGGATGAGAAACCTGAACCCCGTGACCACACCAATACCTTGGGCTGCAGCCAGAATCGGAAGCTGAAGTCCCGGGGATGTCCACTAAGACTGCTGAGACAACAGCTACCACTTTAGCAGACCCCACTCCCCACCGACCCACAGCTGCTGACCAGGATGGGAGACAACACCATCAGTGGCAAAGGTACCGATCCATCCAAAGATTCCCACCATTGATGTGAAATTCAGGGGAGAGTTGCAATGCTGGGGGTTCTTCCTAACACAAGTCCTCAGCTACATGGAAGAATACAGATGAGATGTCCCCAGCAACAAAGCCCATATCCATATTGTGCAATACGCTCTGGATGGGGTGGCTGCAGAATGGATGGTGAACATGCATGATTCCAATGCTTCAGAGCTCACAACTTCAACCACATCATGTCCTCACTGAGAAGGTGATTCAAGGACCCCCTGGCTGACCAGAAAGCCCATGAGAAGATCAAAACAGTGAAGCAAGGCAGACGCCTGGTATAAATATATGCAAGAATTCTGGGCCATTGCCAGTAAACTGAACTGGCCAGAAGACATCCTCCTTAGCCACTTCAAGGATGGCCTGAATTATGTACAATGCTTGCCTACCCCGAGGGGATCCTAGCTGACTAGATGAATGGTACGTCCTGGTGGAGGAAACAGAAATTGACCTACTGAAGCTTCCTCTTCAACAACGCACAGACTGTGCCATAGAAATCAAACCTGGGGCAAAACTCCCGAAGCCCAGATTGTACTCCATGAACCCTAAGGAGCAGGAGGAGATGAAAAGATTCAGAAACAAAAACTTAGAAAGGGATTTATCGAACCTGCAAAGCCCAAAGTAGCCGCCCCAGAAAAAAAGATGTTACCTTGCGCTTGTGCATGGATTACCGTACCCTGAATGCAATCAATGAAAGCAACCTGTACCCCCTACCCCTCATGAAGGACATGTTATCCCACCTATCAAAAGGAAGAATTTTCACCAAACTAGACCTAAGTGAAGCATACTACTGCATTAGGATTAAGGAAGGGGACAAATGGAAAACTGCATTTAATTACCTGATGGGATGCTATTAATTCAAAGTTTTGCTATTTGAACTGCAAGGGGCCCCTGCAGTATTTATACAATTAATCAATGAGGTTGATTAATAATAAACATGTGTGCACAATCAAAGACAGACTGCCATGGGTGGGGGAGAAGTTATATATACCAACCACCCAAAGAGTCATTTTCATGCAGCTGTGCCATGATACAAAATCAGCAGGGCATTTTGGATTTGTAAAAACACTACATTTAATCAAAAGACAGTTTTGGTGGCCATCCATGAAAAAGGACATAGAAATCCATGTGGCCAGCTGCCCAACTTGCACAGCTGCTAAGAGGTTGCAAGTGAAATCACCCAGACTGCTACAACCAGTGGCAAATCCTTTGACCCCATGGAAAGAAATATCCATGGATTTTATAGTGGAGTTACCAGAAAGCAACGGAAACACTGTTATCTGGGTGGTTAAAAAAGGTAAAAGTAAAGGTTCCCCTGCACATGTGTGCTAGTCATTTCCAACTCTAGGGGCCGGTGCTCATCTCCGTTTCAAAGCCAAAGAGCCAGCACTTGTCCATGTTTCCATGGTCATGTGGACGGCATGACTAGATGCCAAAGGCGCATGGAACGCTGTTACCTTCCCACTGTAGTGGTCCCTATTTTTCTACTTGCATTTTTATGTGCTTTCAAACTGCTAGGTTGGCAGAAGCTGGGATGAGTAATAGGTGCTCACTCTGTTATGTGGCACTTGGGATTTGACCCACCAAACTGTCGACCTTCTGATCGACAAACTCAGCGTCCTAACCCACTGAGCCACCGCATCCCTTCTGGGTGGTTATGGATCTATTTTCAAAACAAGTGCATTTTATCCCTTGCCAAAAAATCCCTACTGCAAAAACTTTAGCAAAACTATTTGTGCAGCACATCTACAGATTGATGGGGCACCCGAACACATCATATTAGATAGGGGAGTGCAATCCACATCAGAGTTATGGAAAGAATTTAGAATGTCATCTAGTCATCATCCTCAGACTAATGGATTGACTGAACATTCGAACTCAATACTTGAGCAATATTTAAGGTGCTTTATTAATTTTCAGCAAATGAATTGGATGGACCTACTTCCTTTTGCAAAAGTTGCCTACAATAACGCAGTCTACTACAGCACAGGCTACACTCCTTTTCAAGTAATCACTGGCCAAAGTTTCAACCCTATGCCAGAACTAACCCCAAATGAACCGGCAATCCCATCACTGAAAGAATGGATATCCCAATTACAAAACACCTGGCCAGTGGTTAGGAACACCTTAGACGAAGCTAGACAGGCACACAAAACACAAGCAGATAAAAAAGAGTCAAACCTAAAACATTCACTGTAGGAGAAATAGTATATTTGTCTACAAAATACCTAAAATACCTACAGCCCTGAAAAAAACTTGGTCCAAAATATATAGGACTTTTTCCAATTAAAAGAATAATAAACCCAGTTACCGTAGAATTAGAATTGCTGAAGAACCTCAGACAAATACACCCAATCTTTCACTGCAGCTTGCTGAAACAAAAACAACAATCGCCCTTACAGCCAAAAATCCCCACCACCACCTCCAGTCATGGTTGAAGGAGAACAACACTTTGAAATAAAAGAAATCCTAGATTATAGGAAGTACCATGGGGCAACCCAATACCTAGTAACTTGGAAATACCTTCCCTCTTCACAGAATGAGTGGGTCCACAAATGATATGTTATAGCACCCAAACTGCTAAAAAAGTTTCATACAGAATTTCCCAACAAACCTGACTAACCTATATGCCTGTTTTGTTGTCTCTACATCTGGATCTCTCCTATCATTAAGGGGGGCAGGATGTCAGAACCCATTCCTATTTCATTTCTATGTATCCCCTCTAACCGAAAAGCAAATATCACCTTTCCCTGGGTTCTGTCATACTCCCTAGGGGGAGGTTGGGACATGCCCATGGGTTTATTGCTTCCTCTATCCGCTACAATGTAATTGTCAGAATCCAGTTATATTTCATTTCTATCTTCTCTAAATTACAAACTAATCCTTACTATCTCCTGGATTCTGTCATACTAAAAATGTGGAGGGGGGTATGCATGGGGGTTTTATTACTTTCACTTCCTGGATACAATACAAAGTAACCATTTGTTGATTCACTTTGGGTCTATTAACCAAAGAATGTTGCCATTTGCCTTTCATCCTATGTCTCTCTGAAGATCTGCTCTTTACTAACATTGAGGGAAAAGGGGAGGGGGAAAGAGGCAACACTTGGGATCTGGGCAATAAGAAGATTGAATGATCGTGCCAATGGAGCTGGATGGATGTTATCTTCCAAGAGTTCTGTTTTGAAGTGGGTCCTTACAGTAGCCTTTTGCTTTCGTTTATTGCCTTTGCTTCCTGTATTCTCTACAATACAACATTTTGTTCCCCTGCACTATATCTCTCTCCGAACTTATCTCCCTAAACTGTCAGCTAGAACAAGGGAGGGAATAAAAAATGCAACCTCTGTGCCTGGTTTGTTCCTACGATCCCAGAGGAAGGTGTGAAGAACCGTCAACCATTGCTGTGTGATCTGGAGATGGGCCAATGTTATCTCCCCTTTTCCCATGATGGACCTAACACCTGGGGATTGGTCATCCCACACTGGCCGGGTGCACTATGGGGTAGGTTCTTGCTTGGGGATACCTTAACCTATCATTCTGTGTGGGAAATCTCAGATCCTATCTAGTATGCCTGCTATCAACTATTCTTAATAAAAGTTCCTGTTGGAAGAATTCGTTTCCAAGAGTTCTGCTTTCTTAAGATGTGGGATTAAGTGGGTCCTGACATATGTGTGTGTGTGTGTGTGTGTGTGTGTGTGTGTGTGTGTATAGAAATAATAGGAATGTGATGCACTTACAGTAAGGATCAACAGGCAAGAGGATGGATGCTTATTAACCTCTATTTTTCTAAACTTATTAATGTTCCTTTGCATGTTCTACAATTTATTTCTCCAGTAATTTACTACAGAACAATAAAAAACTATGAAAAATGGGAAATGGGATTTGTGGGGGAGAACTGAAGATGTGTAAGTATTCAGCCTCTCTCTACTAAATTTCCCATGCATTTGTTCATCTAGTAAACATGGGGTGCAAGGCATATAAAAGTTGTGTTCAAACACAGGATAAGATTTATGTCAAGTCTTGGGAAATGTTGATTCAAATTGCACTGAGCTGATTAAAAGTAAAAGCATGGATAGTAAAAATCTCATTGGAAAGATCTGCAAATTCATTTGTTTCATTGGTCATGCACACTTCCTTTCTGCATAATGTCCAGGGAATTCTCCTCACAAACCTGTTCACTAATCTTGCCTTTGGCAATCATGTTGTTTGTTTCTCTTCTGGTTATATCAAAAGCAAACAAGCAAAAATCATATCCATTATCAGCCAATTGCATTTATATATTTGGTAAAGAGCAAGGAAAATTATTGAATATGAATATGCTGTTGAATTAGCTGTTACCAAGACAAAATAGGCTGAAGCTTTCAAAATTTTAAAAGTTCAAAACAGATAAAATTTAGAAGTGGTTCAGGCATATGCTTCCCTGATTCACTGGAGTATAAGAAGGGAGATAATAAGCTGCACAGTCAGACCTGCAAAATTCTGTTATTATAAAAGTAGTGCTAGCCTTTCCTGTGGCTTTCCTAGTCAGGTATACCTAGTGGGGCTGACTAGCCTACTTACAATGTTAAACTTCACCATAATTTTGGTGTGAGATAATTGGCAACAAAAGTATCTTTTTTTCCCATTTGTATTGCTTCTGGTGAAAATTGACTCCTCATAAACTGACTCCTCATACAAAGGTAACCTTAGTAAAAAAAAAAAAGCAATTTTATTCTGTCTGCTTAAAAGGATCAGTGAATAAAGAATTCAGATTGTCTTCCTTTGAGCAAGGTACATTGCCTTTTCCAACTGAAAAGCTGAAGCACTCACCAATCCCATAATGAACAAAGCCATAATGGATTAGTGCAACAGTGCTGTTTTTAGCCAGCATTCAGTATTGGACAAATATAAAGTTTATATTATTTCATGCTGAATATCCAATACTAGACATTGGTAGCTAGTTCCTTCTATGATGCTTACAAGCTGTTTATGTTTATGTGCCCAGGCCTGTCTGTCCCTTGCACTTGGAATTCAGGAAAGTATTTCTTTGTTAAATAGACATTCTATTAATCTTGGTCTAATTTTCTCTATTAATTTGTTCAAATTTTTTAAACCAAACCTTACACAAAACTAAGTAATGTCACAAGTCAGTTGTCCCTCTCCTAACATCCGGCTTACTAAAGACTTGCTAAAAACTTAATTCTTACTCCACCCAAGCCCTATCCTGCTTTCTGATGCAGGTGTTTTTACAGGAAACCACACACATGAGATACTGCAAAAATTTAATTTCATTTCCTCCTCAATTTGGTTTTAGCTGAATTTGCCACTTATATATAAATACAAGATTTTAAAATTCTTTAGGTTCACTCTTCGAAACTCCCTGTTCATATTAAATTTTATATTAATATAGACCTGTGGAAAGGTAAGTGCAAAGTAAACACAACTCAAACATAATTATGTAGGCTTAGATTAGAAACAAATCTAGGCGAGATCTAGGTGATATCACAGGCAGAAAGTTAGCAAGTGAGTGTAATTTATATTGGAGAAGTTTAAAGCAATTTAACACAGCCATTTCAGTAAACCATCAGAACCATTGAAGAATGGCCCATCATTACTTTCACTGAAAGTACCAAGGACCTTTAAGAGAATTCCAGCCCAACAATGAAAACTGCTAAAGTCAGCATTCTGGCCGGGGGCATACTAAACTATTGAGGAATGGGGTAAGGCAGGCATTTCTGCAGCAAGGAAAGCAATCTACCCCAAGTTGCACATAATTACATTGTAACGGATTGAAATATGAAAAACAAATTAATTAATTAATTAATTGATTGATTGATTGATTATCCCACCTTTATTATTTCTTCAATAAACAACTCAGTACAGTGAAGATACTTCCTCCTCCTATTTTTCTCCACAACAGCAGGTGAGTTAGGCTGAGAAACAGTAACTGCTCCAAGGTCACCCTGCTAGCTTTCATGGCTAAAGTGGGATTAGAACTCATGATCTCTTACTTTCTCTCAAGGTGCCTAGACCAAACTGTCTTATACAACTCCTTTTAACTCACATAGCCAAACCTAAAGTAAACAGGCTCAATTGCATAATAGTACTGACAACCTGCAATCACAGTGGTTGGGAACATAGCTAAGAAGCAGCCTACGTGCTGATCTTTGAACTGTGCCAAGAAGAACCCTAACTGTCTTACTATAGATTTGTATATAACTCTACAGATCTTATTCAGAAGAATCATATCTATTGCACCATTTGAAAAAAAGATAATCTGAACAGTCTTATACAATTGACGTATCACCTGCTTTTAAGGACATTTTTCCCCCCAAAATGCAATCTGAGTTTAAAGAGTGATTTGGAGGTTTCTACATCACAGAAACAACCTTATTAAAAAACCTAAACAATGACAAAGAACCTAAGAGTGTCTAACATAAAGAGAAGACCAGTAATACTTGCTGACATTCTGAAGATTATTTTCTGTCCTGTTATATTGTTATGCAGTTGGCTGCTATCCACACTTGATATATGGTCTTCAATGAAGTAGATCTGATGGAGGGAAGAATGCAGTGGAGTACCTCAAGGTTTCATCTTGGGCACAGTACAGTTCTACTTTTAGGAAAGTAAAAAGTACAGTTCTACTTTTAGGAAAGAAAACCCAAAACTGGCTCAGTAGTATTAATTGTGAGAGGGATCTGTGAGAGGACTAACTAGTGGAGTATCACTGCACTTTTGGTGCTGCAGTACCAAAAAAGCCAAAGCAGCTGCATTAATAGAGGGATAGAATCAAGATCATGTGAAGTAGTTAATACCGCTTGGTAATGTCTTGTAAAGACCACACTTGTAACAGTGCATCAGTTTTCATCATAATATAAAAAAGATGTTGAGACTCTAGAAAGAGTTCAGAGAAGAGCATCAAAGATGATTAATAGACTGAAGGCTAAAACATATTAAGAATGGTTTCAGGAATTGGGTTTGTCTAGTTTAATAAAAAGAAGGACTAGGGGTGATAAGATAGCAATGTTGAAATATCTAAGGGACTGCCACAAAGAAGAGGGAGTCAAATTATTTTCCAAAGCACCTGAAAGAAGCAATGAATGGAATCTAATAAAGGAGAGAGCCGATCTAGAACTAAAGAGAAATTTTCTGACAATTAGAACAATTAATCAGTGGAACAACTCATTTCCAGATGTTGTGGAAGCTCCAATACTGGAGCTTTTTAAGATTGGACAGCCATTTGTCTGAAATGGTATAGGGTTTCTTGCTTGAGCAGAGGGTTGGACAATATCAAAATTATGGATAACACCAAACTGAAGGGAATTGCTAACAGTTTGGAAGATATACTCAAAATTCAGAACGATCTTGACAAGCTTGAGCATTGGACTCTATGCAATAAGATGCAATTCAGTGATATAAATATCAACGAGAACAGAGCTGGAAAGGAATTTGGAGATCTTCTAGTCCAACCCCCCACTCAAGCAGGAGACTTATTTCAGAGAAGTGATTGTCTAGTCATTTAGGCAGGAAAAACAAGAACAGGTACAGAACAGACAGTAGTGCCTGTGACAGTCCTGGTGGACCATTACTTAAGTATGAATCAGTAGTGTGCTGCAGTTGCCAAAAGCCCAATACAGTCCTAGGCTACATCAACAGAGGGATAGAATAAAGATCACAGGAGGGCATAGTATTTGGAATACTGCATCCAGTTCTGATCACTCCAATAGAAATAGATGTTGGGATCCTAAAATGTACACAGATAAGGGTAGCAAAGATGATAAGGAGTCTGGAGCAGTGGTGGGATTCAGCTGGTTCGCACCACTTCGGCAGAACTGGTAGCTAATATTTTCTTGCCCAGGCCCAGAATGAACTTCCAGAAGTGGCATCCACACAGAAAACCGGTTGTTCACATATTTGAATCCCACCACTAGACTGGAGTCTAAATTGCACGATGCATACTTATTGGAACTAAGTATGTTTAGCTTAAAAAAGAGAAGTATTACAGATGACAGGTTAGCAATCTTCTAATACTTGAAGGGCTGTCCTGGAAGAGGGGGTCAATTTATTCTCCATAGCACCTGAGGGCAGGACAAGAAGTAAGGTATAGAAGGTTATCAAAGAGAAATCCAACCTAGAACTAAGGAGGAATTTCCTGATAGTGAGAACAGTTAACCAATGGAGCAGCTTGCCTTATGAAGTTGTGGGTGCTCCATTGTTGGAGATTTTCAAGAAAAGCTGGATAATTATTTGTCCAGGGTTACATAAGGATTCCTGCCTTGGGTGGAGGGTTGGACTGGAAGACCTCCAAGGCCCCATCCAGCCCTATGATTCTGTGTTTCTAAGATTCTACAATTTTATGATTCTATTCTATGTTGGTTACTTGGCTACAATAAAAATCTTAATTTTGTCTTCTGCATTTGGGTAACAGTATTACATGGTCTTTAATATGTGCATTTTTAATGTCTATCTCTTAAATGTTGTATACAGTTTTTAGAAATATATAACACAGAGGTATCTAGAAGGATTTAAAATTCCAGCTGTAGTGGATTATGAAATACCCAGGTCTTTAGTATCTCCAACTTGCATGTTATTTTCTCTCTCCTCAAACAGTAATGCCCCTTCAAGTGTCTCCCCTTACAATTGTTTCTAGATGTAACAAATCCTTTCACACAAAAAATTGTGTAAGTGAATTTCACTGCAAAAAAATGAAAATTCAAGTCTAAGGAAATCTAAGCAAGGCAATTTAATCAGTCTTAGACTAATTATAAAAGTAAAGATAATTAAATTTAGAAAAATATTAATAGTACTTGACAGATAAGATAAAAATTATTTTTCTGGTTTATATTTGCTGTTTCATATAAAAAACTTGTAATAGAAATCTAAATATGGTTTTGAATTTAAAATGTGTCACATAGGCTCATTGTTCTGTGAGAGAAAGGAAGATCTGTGCATACCAACAAGTATGTTTCTTTTTCATTCCCCCCCCATTTTTTAAAAATCCATTGCTATGTTTGAAGTGGTAAACATTAATGATATCTTGATCTGCATATAATCATTACAAAACATTGAAGCTCCTGTCCTGACAATAACAATGCTATGTTCTTGTACAGAACCAAACAAATTTGAAGATGGATGAGAGATTCCCTACTTCTTTTTCAGTCATATTCTTTATATATCCCATCTCACCAGAAACTTGGGACATGTCTTGAGTCTCATCTGTTTCCATTTTCCTCAAATTATCTGGAAAAAAAGAGAAAAATAAAAACTAAGTTTAATGTGAAATATAAAATCACAGGAGAGAGCTAAGAGAACAGAAAGAGAAAGGAACTGCTATTTAACTAAATGTTGTCCCCCTTTCTTTCCTATTCTGCATATTTGTGGGGTATCAGTCTAGTACAGACCTTTATCCTTTTAAAAAGAGCATTACAAAGATTTATAAAAAATATCATTACAAGCACAGGAAGACCAAATTTGTTATTTATTGTTAATTTCCTACTGCATAATAACCCAAAATGCAAACTGACTGCAACAAAATTAAGCAGAAAATTAAATGGCCCTGGGTCATTGTAGGCAAAGAATTCATTCTCTTGGCTGATCCATAGTTATGTTCTTTCTAATTTACTGAGCATGCATCGATGAACCTTGAGTCAGCTTGGTGACACGCGTACAATCAGCAATCAAAAACCAAAGCAATTTGCTGAAGAATGTCTCATTTACCCAGGCAGGTCTGCATATCTGAACAGCAAACGCCACTATCTCCATTAATAATGAATACACCTCAAACAGTGGCAGATGGGCAAAACAGCAGCTTCAGTCTTTTGGCCTTCTCTTTTTCAACCATCTTTGCTTCAAACCACACCAGCTTTCTTCCACATGGGGAACAGAGGCCCTCCCCAAAATAGCAAACTGAACCCTTGAGAGAAAAGGAACTTAGGTTTTTCTGTTGTACTGACAGATGGCTTGACTCTACAGATATGCAACAAATAGTGGGAAGCTGCTTGGCCTTCTGTTACAACATGTAATGTTCCAAACGATAAAGTTGCAAAATGATCACAAATACCAGGAAAACATGCCCAAAGTAGTGAGGCAGAAATAAAGCCTAGCTCTGGCCTTGGAGCATAATGCTAGAGGTCTAAGTTCTCTAGAGCCTGTATAGACATCTGCTGGCTATTTGGCCAAAAAATAAAAAATAAAATAAAATAAAGCATTCTGAGCACATATAAGAATGAACTCATTCAGTAACACAGGTAGCCTCTTTTCAGAATCATAGTTTAGATCAGGTTCCCTAGCCTCCACATCTTCTTTAAACTACTAAGAGCTTTGTCCAGTTTTTTCCCCAGACACCTATAGAATTGTAACTTGACAGAATTGGAAACAATCTTTGAAGTGCAATACATAAATGATTTCCAGTAAAACTCTGTTTTGTCCAATTGGCTAGCTTGGGACTTACCAAGCTGAACAAAAAAAATATATGAAACCCTTATTTTCCTTACAAGTTGTCAAGTTCCAATAAGTTGTCAAGTTGTCAAGTTCCATAAGCCAAAAATATGGTTGATAGGCTGCATTTGGCTTGGTGAGTTAAATGTTATGCTGCTCTGAGCTGTTGGATCTGGATGTTGGGAACGCTATATTGAATTCTGGACAACCTATTATGACTTGGTCTGAACTTAGGGGGCATTCTATAATTCTAAAGTTAGAATGCAGCAGTCAGGACTGGCTTGTGGAATCAATTTAACACCAGCTTAAAAGAAATCACCAGGCCTTTGTTCAAGACCTTTAATATCCTAAATGGTTTGGAATATGTAGTACTTAGATTGCAGTAAAGCATTTGACAAAGTAGACCACAACCTGCTGCTTAGTAAGCTAGAAAAAGGTGGGATAGACAACATCACCACCAGATGAATCTGTAGCTAGCTGACAAACTGCACTCAGCAAGTAATCCTCAATGGTACTACATCCACATGGAGACAAGTAAGCAATAAAATACCACAAGGCTCCATCTTAGGCCCAGTACTCTTTAATATCTTCATAAATGACTTAGATGAGGGAACAGAAGGGGAACACATCAAATTTGCAGATAACACTAAACTGGCAGGAATAGCTAACACCCAGAAGACAAACTCAGAGATCCAAAAAGATCTTGAGAAACTGGAACAATGGGCCCTATCCAACAAAATGAATTTTAATGTGGAGAAAAGCAAAGCTTTACATTTAGGCAGGAAAAATCAAAGGTATAAGCAATGGTGGGATTCAGCCGGTTTGTACCAGTTCGACAAAACCAGTACCTAAATTTTGTTGAGTTTGGAGAACTGGCTGAATGCACACTGCTTCTGGAACTCTATTCTAGGCCTTAGAGGACTGGAAGAGGTCTCCCAGGCCTAGAATGGCCTGTCAGAAGTGTGTGGAAGCCACTTCCAGAAGTTCGTTCTAGGCATCGGAGGCCCAGGTCTGCAACCACACAGAGAACCAATTGTTCAGATATTTGAATCCCACCACTGGGTATAAGTACAGATTAGGTGAGACCTGGTTTAAAAACAGTAACTGTGAGAGGGATCTTGGAGTCCTGGTGTCCTTGACTATGAGCCAGAGGTGTGCAAAAGCAGCCAAAAAAGCTAATACAATCCTGGGTTGTATAAACAGAGGCATAGAATTAAGATCACATGAAGTATTAATACTGCTTTATAAAACCAGCCAATTTTGGAATACTGCAGCCAATTTTGTTACCATACTACACCATACTACAAAAAAAATGTTAAGACTTTGGAAAAAGTTCAGAGAAGAGCAACTAAAATGATCAAAGGAAGCAATCTCGAATTAAGGAGAAACTTCCTTAATTAACAATTAACCAATTGAATAGCTTGCCTTCAGACATCATGGACATTCCATCACTGGAAGTTTTTAAGAAGGGACTAGACAGTCACTTATCGGAAATGGTATAGGTTCTCCTGCTTGAGCAGGGGGCTGGACTACAGGTACCACCTATGGAACATTGGCACCTGGCTGGTGGTACGCAACCATTCTAGAAAAGTGGTAGCAGGGGAGGGGAATGAGCTGAACCCATGGCAGCACCGCACAAGCCTAAGCAAGAGATGACTGGAGCTGCAGGGCTGTCAGGGCTCAGCCAAAGCGCCAGGATCAGCACTTCTTCAGGGCTGTCAGGGCTCAGTGGAAGCACAAGATCAGCGCCAGGCTACAGCTGGAGCTTGGAGCTGATCCTGGCGCTTCTGAGTCCAGGAGAAGCACCATTCAGCTGGAATGTTGTAGCATCCCCAGGGTCTTGTGATTTACATTCAGATGCTTGGCAACTGATTCATATTTATGACAGACACAGTGTCCCAGGGTCATGTGAAGTGACCAAAATCTGCTGCAACCACGCAGCAGATGTGGGGAATAAAAACCAAACACCCTCCCCACCCCATCCCCATTGCTAATCCTCAACAGATATGCTCACAACAGTGAAAACCTTGGACAGGAGGAAGAGCATGGTTGGGCAGGCAAACAGGTGTCTTGCTCGGCTGTGGCTTGGGGGACACTTTTTCAGTGCCATTGTAACTTTGAACAGTCACTAAGTGAACTGTTGTAAGTCAAGGACTACCTGTACTTCATCACTTTTTTCCTTTTTTTTTTTTTGGTCATCAGGTTTTTGACACCTTGCTAGGCGACTGGTGGTACTCGGATGTTGCCATATCCTAAAAGTGGTACAATGGGTGAAAAGGTTGAAAAGCCCTGGACTAGAAGACCTCCAAGGTCCCTTCCAGCTGTATTCTATTCTATTCTATTCTGTTCTGTTTTGTTCTGTTCTCCCCTTGCATTGACATTATCTAAATAATCAAGTTTTGAATTGAGGTCAATCATTCCTGAATGCTGCTTTAAGCATTTCAACTTTTTTTTATTAAAAATGATAGCATTATAATGATGGCAATTATTTGGTATTGTAAAAATTAATTAAATTATTTTCAATTATGTTGAATTATTTTGTTGAGTCTACCTCATGTTAAAATTCAAAATACTGGGGTCACTTTTTTAATGAATAAAATGTATAATAAAATACAGCTCAGAATTCCTTTAAAGAAGACATAATAAAAGACTTACATAGACCCTTAGGCCTGAGACAGATCAACCTCTATTTTCTACTTCAATTTTACTCAATTGCCACTCTTATTCAGACAGATACTTCTGAATCTGTTATGGATTTTCCACCCCTACATTGTACAAGATTTGGATATTTTTAACCCACATTTCTCTTGGACACTGGTGAATATTTACCAAACATTTATCTGGCAAATGCTATACAGAATTCAAAAGGGAAAATGTAGGGTTTTTCCTTGCTAAAAGCGAAATCCATTGACATCCTACATATAGATGGTATACTGGAAAAATGAAGAACTGGTTATTCCATGACTTGAAAAAAGAGTCTTAACCTATGATTTAAAATACCACACAACCCATACATAAAAGAGATGAGGATGCATAAAAACTTACATACTTCAGTAACAATATGTTAGTAACAATATAGCACTCTCTATCAGCTGAGGATGGGAGCCTTATTTAGAGCAAGCCAACTCCTCATTGTTCTTAATAACAGGACCAGCTGCATATGAAAAGATTCACAGGAACAGTCATGTTCATATGGTGATGGTATATGTGTTATATTCATGCTATAAGATATGCATATGGATCACTATAGGGCTATAATGCATTTAATGTTAAGCACTTGTAAAGTGATTAATTCAAGATGAGTTAAACTGTTTAACAACCAATGTAAAACATTCACATTTCCATTCTAGTCTTCTACTTTGGTTCTATCTAAAATTTATCTATATTTATTTATTTAAAATGTATTTATATTTATTTATCTAAAATAAATATACATTCAGTATATGTTGCTTATAATATATTATAATGTTGCTTATAATATATTAATTATTTGCTTTATGTTGTTTTCACTTTTCCTTTTTTTGATATTGATTTTCTTTTAATCTTAATTGTTGTATGCCACCCAGAATCACAAATTGTGAGAAATGCTTATAATTTTTAAAAATCAACAAACAATAAATTAAATGTTGATTTTACTATACATATAAGGCATGAGCCAACACATTTGTACATATGAAACCAGCTTTGTTTCAACTATAGCTGTCTTGTAATAAATATTCCAAACTAGCAGGAAAACACAAAGGAATATCTCTCATTATCACGGTATCAAGCAAAGTTATAGTTCTATCAAAGTACTTGAAAGAGCTGTATATGGGAGAGCTGTATATGCAATACCCTTAAATGTTATATTGAAGTCAAGAAAATTAAAATAGTTCATCTTTGGTAATATCAGTTTGCATTTTTAAAAGATATATCTATATTTTATATTATATATGAATATCATCTTAAAAAACTAGATTTGCCTGGTAATCAAATAATGTTTTGTCAGAATCTTCTATCATGTTTTTACAAATGTACATCAATTAAGTTATACATAAACAGAAAAGATCCACTGCTTTAACATTATTGCCTTCCTTCTTGTGCTATGGACAAATAATAATTATTTTCTTATTGTTCTGTTTTTTTGATAATTCTTGTTATTATTTTTAAAGACAGGATACAAATGTATTTTAAAAAATCCACAGGCAAAACCACAATATATAAAGCTGGAACAGAACATCTCAAAGTTTATTTTCTACATTATACAGCAAATTTCAATCATGCACAGCTTTCCCATAAGGAAAGGGCATGATTGTACAATTTATGAAACCCATCTTGGAGTAGTAAAGACTAGGGATGCTAGATTTTTGTCACTCAGTCCTGCAGTCCAGGCCTCTGATTAATACCACAAAAGTAATATTTGAAACATTTGTTCTATTAGTTTTGATCCAGATTGTATCTACTATTTAGTGAGAAGTTCTGTGAGCATTTTTTCACAGACAAATTGGTATCTAGGCAGTGACCAAAGGCTAAAGCTCCCTTGCCTCCATGCCAAGATTCTGACCCAATCCTAGTTAAGAACAAAGAAAACATCAAAATCTGTTTGATCCTGAGATGTAACATTATTATTATCAAGCTTTGGGAATTTCACACATTAAGAATACATCATACACAAAAATACTCTATTTTTGCAGCAATGTATGTTTCATATATGTATCCCAATTGGAATTCAGCCAGAATAACCTGCAGGTCCAGTTGTAGTTTTAAATTTGTTGCTATATAAATTCCAATCGATGTCAAGAAAACATTCCTTGAGTTTCTCAGTATACTTAAAGACTTGAACAGTATGATCATCCATCCAAGTCATTTGGAACCTTAAATTATATTACCTTAATTTAAACAAGACTTCCACTGCCTTTTTTGTGAATTATCTCATTTTCAGTGTAGCTTATTTGCAAATCTATAGGATTGGAAGTAAACTTCATTAAAGACAGTAGGAAATTATTCTATATAAATGTGCATTACAAATTAGTTTGACAATCTTGTCTACCTAAATAATACTCCAGCAAAACAGATGCTGGTATAATCTCTAACCATTTAGGAGAGTAACAATAATTATCTTTACAACATCCTTAACTCAAATGTGAAGAGATGACTTTATTTTACTCTTGAAAGAAAAAGAAACATGTTATGTGGAGAATAAGGATAAAGCAAAAATCCATATTACAGCAATACTTTTACTGCAAAGATCACAAAACATTGCTTTAGTACTGTGAAGCAAATAAGTTACAAAAGGGGAAAGGCTGATTTGACTTAAGCATCACAGCACCTGACCTCCATCAAAACTCTGACTTTGTTAACTTCATTAATTTGCATGGTGTTTTTCTTTTAATTTGCCCTAAAACAGTCTTTAGAATTTAACTTCTAGAGCAGATTATAAATATTTTTATATTCTGCCTACTACATTGATGGTTTTGCCTCTTAGAAAAATGGGGATGCATTGCAAAGACAGTTCCACAGTATAGATGTGTATTCTGACCACTTGTGAAAGAACTCTATATAAGATAACATACCCAAACCAGAATTAGATGCACAAATTGCCTCGAGGCCTTCCCCAATTTGGTACCCTTGAAAATATGTTTCCAAAATATTGGGAAAATCTTCCAATAGTTCATAACCAGCTATATCAGAATGAGTAGCAATCATGGGAATTATCTGGAGGAAACGTGGCTTCCCTAACCTTATTCACAGAACTCTATATGGCATTTAGGAAAAAAAGAGAGTAAAGACTTGGGAAAAAGGCAATGAATAGCAATCTTTCAGAAATAAAGCCTCTAAATTTATATCTAGAAATTTGAAGTTTTATCAAATTAATAACAACAAATAAATTATTAACCACTCATGGAACTATCTTGAGTCTATCTGAAGTTGGAAGAATCTACTGTTATCATCTCATTTTTCAACAAGTTTCTTTTTAAAATCATTCTTTTAAAAAATATAGCAAACATTGTGTGACATCTAGTGGGCCCATTTAAACAAAAAAGGTACACCATGAGTATAAGAATGTGCAAAACTATTAAAACTTACCTAGTACAAATTATCACCCAGTACAAACACTGAATGGATAAAAGGAAAAACAGTGATACATATCACTGAGCTTCATATGGAATTCACTGCTCTAAGAGTTGATGAGAAGCAGCTATTTTAAGAAAGCATTAAGTAAGTATACAGTATTTATGGAGTTTACGATATTTATTTATTTATTTAGAAAATTTATATTGCTGCCTACTTGCACATGGCTACTCAAAGTGGCTTACATGGATATAAAAATGCCATATAAAATAATAATAATAATAATAATAATAATAATAATAATAATAATAATAATAATAATAATAATAATCTCAAGCATGGCTTAAGATGGGAACCATCAAGAAAGAAACAGAAGGCTTAATACTGGCTGCTCAAGAACAAACACTACAAACTAATGCCATGAAAGCGAAGATACAAAAATCCACTGACAATCCAAATTGCCGACTTTGCAACAACAAAGTTGAAACTGTTTCACATTTAATATGTGAGTGCAGCAAAATCGCACAAACTGATTACAAAGCTAGACATGACCAAGTTGCTAAACTAATCCACTGGGCATTGTGTAAAAAATACGACTTGCCTGTGTTCGAAAAGTCATGGGAACATAGGGTGGAAAAAGTTGTCGAGAATGAGAGGGTGAAGATCTTGTGGGACTTCTGAATACAGACAGATCACCATTTGGAACACAACATGCCAGATATCGCAGTTGTAGAGAACCAAAGCATACAGCTGATTGATATCGCTGTACCAGGAGATGCCAGAGTCAAAGAAAAAGAACTGGAAAAAATTATGAAATACCATGACCTGGCCATCGAATTTGCGCAATTATGGATGAAATGGGTAACAGTGATACCCATTGTCATTGGGGCGCTGGGAACTATGTCCAAAAACTTTACAAAATACATCAAGAAATTGCAGAATCCTGCAATAACTCCAGCAAAGATACAAAAAACTGTGCTACTTGGAACATCTTACATTTTAAGGAGATACCTGGTTGACACCTAGGATGCTGGCAGCAACCCATGTCAACCATTAGTGCCAGTCAATTTGAGTGTTCAGTTGACTGAGTTTCATATTTAATGAATAAAAGTTAAATAATAATGATGATGATGATGATGATAATGATAATGATAATAATATAACACTCCTCCCACCCACCCTGGTGACAACACACACTCATACTAGCCATTTAATGGGCTCCATCCAGCTCTGGGTTCCCAAGGCACACTGACAGAGCCACGTCTGCAGAAAATATGAGAATGTGATTGACTTATGTTAATTTATTTCATGTAGCAGGAAATAAAACAATCCCCTCTTTTGCTTTTTTTGGTGTTTCATTAACAATTGTGATCAATATGTTATTATGAAAGGCTTTTCTTCAGAGCAAACCATTTTGGGCAAGGAAACCTGATAAACCTGTGGTGAAGGTGTCTCCACCACAAAAGCATACTGTCAGAATCCATTTATATCCCATTCATAAATCCCTATCTGTATGTTCTAAAATCTTACACCCCTCACTGGATTCTGCCATTCCCAAGGAGGAGAAGAGAAGATGTTAATTGGCCATCCCTATCCAAAAATGGACAGGAATGGGTGAATTTAATTCAGATGACCATCAGGTATACTACTGTGGGCAAGAATCCCTCAGAAGAAATGGAGTAGCCTTCATAGTCAATAAAAAAGTAGGAAAAGCAATACTGGGATACAATCCTCAAAATGACAGAATGATCTCAGTTCGAATCCAAGGCAAACCATTCAATATCACAGTAGTCCAAGTCTATGCCCCAACCACCGGTGCTGAAGAGGATGAAATTAACCAGCTCTATGAAGCCCTACAGCACCTTATAGAACTAACACCCAAAAATGATGTCCTTATCATCATGGGGGATTGGAATGCTAAAGTAGGAAGCCAAAAGATAACCGGAATAACAGGCAAGTTTGGCCTTGGAATACAAAATGAAGCAGGGCACAGGCTGATAGAATTTTGTCAAGAGAATACGATGGTCATAGCAAACACTCTTTTCCAACAACCCAAGAGACGGCTTTACACATGGACATCACCAGACGGTCAACACAGAAATCAGATTGACTATATGCTCTGCAGCCAAAGATGGAGAAGCTCTATACAGTCAGTAAAAACAAGACCAGGAGCTGACTGTGGCTCAGACCATGAGCTTCTTGTTGCAAAGTTTAGGCTTAAATTAAAGAAAGTAGGGAAAAGCGCTAGGCCAGTCAGGTATGAATTAAATCATATCCCTGTTGAATATACAGTAGAGGTGACAAATAGATTTAAGGAATTAGATCTGATAGACAGAGTGCCTGAAGAACTATGGACAGAGGTTCGCAACATTGTACAAGAGGTAGCAACCAAAACCATCCCAAAGAAAAAGAAATGCAAGAAAGCAAAATGGCTGTCTGAGGAAGCTTTGCAAATAGCTGAGGAAAGGAGGGAAGCGAAAGGCAAGAGAGAAAAAGAAAGATATGCCCAATTAAATGCAGAATTCCAAAGAATAGCTAGAAGAGATAAGAATGCCTTCTTAAATGAACAATGCAAAGAAATAGAAGAAAACAATAGAATAGGGAAGACCAGAGATCTTTTCAAGAAAATTAGAGAGATGAAAGGAACGTTTCATGCAAAAATGGGCATGATAAAGGACCGAAATGGCAGGGACCTAACAGAGGCAGAAGAGATTAAGAAGAGGTGGCAAAATTACACAGAAGAACTATACAAGAATGAGCTTAACATCCCTGACAATCACAATGAGGTAGTCACTGACCTCGAGCCAGACATCCTAGAATGTGAAGTGAAGTGGGCCTTAGAAAAGCTGAGCAACAACAAAGCTAGTGGAGGTGACAGTATTCCAGCTGAGCTATTCAAAATCTTAAAAGACGATGCAGTAAAAGTGCTACACTCAATTTGCCAACAAATTTGGAAAACTCAACAGTGGCCACAGGATTGGAAAAGATCAGTTTACATTCCAATTCCAAAGAAAGGCAGTGCCAAAGAATGTTCAAACTATCGCACCATTGCACTGATTTCTCATGCTAGTAAAGTTATGCTTAAAATTCTACAAGCTAGACTCCAGCAGTATGTGGATCGAGAACTACCAGAAGTACAGGCAGGATTTCGAAGAGGCAGAGGAACTAGAGATCAAATTGCTAACATACGCTGGATCATGGAGAAAGCTAGAGAGTTCCAGAAAAACATCTACTTCTGCTTCATTGACTATGCTAAAGCCTTTGATTGTGTGGATCATAACAAACTCTGGCAAGTCCTTAAAGAGATGGGCATACCAGACCATCTTATTTGTCTCTTGAGAAACCTATATGCGGGCCAAGAAGCAACAGTGAGAACTGGACACGGAACCACTGATTGGTTCAAAATTGGGAAAGGAGTCCGGCAAGGCTGTATACTGTCGCTTTGCCTATTTAATTTATATGCAGAGCACATCATGAGAAAGGCAGGGCTAGATGAATCAAAAGTTGGAATTAAGATTGCTGGAAGAAACATCAACAACCTAAGATATGCAGATGACACCACTCTAATGGCAGAAAGTGAAGAGGAACTAAAGAGCCTCTTGTTGCAGGTGAAGAAGGAGAGTGCAAAAGTTGGGTTGAAACTAAACATTAAGAAAACCAAGATCATGGCATCTGGCCCTCTCAATTCCTGGCAAATAGATGGGGAAGAAATGGAGGTAGTGACAGATTTTATTTTCCTGGGCTCCAAGATCACTGCAGATGGGGACTGTAGCCAAGAAATTAAAAGATGCTTGCTCCTGGAGAGGAAAGCCATGACAAATCTAGACAGCATACTAAAAAGCAGAGACATCACCCTGTCAACAAAAGTGCGTATAGTCAAGGCTATGGTCTTCCCAGTTGCAATGTATGGCAGTGAAAGCTGGACCAGAAGAAAGGCTGAGCGCCAAAGAATTGAAGCCTTTGAACTATGGTGCTGGAGAAGACTCCTGCGAGTCCCTTGGACTGCAAGGAGATCAAACCGGTCAGTCCTAGAGGAGATCAACCCTGACTGCTCTTTAGAAGGCCAGATTCTGAAGCTAAAACTCAAATACTTTGGCCATCTAATGAGAAGGAAGGACTCACTGGAGAAGAGACTAATGCTGGGAAAGATTGAGGGCAATACAAGAAGGGGACGACAGAGAATGAGGTGGCTGGATGGAGTCACTGAAGCAGTGGGTGTGAGCTTGAATGGACTCCGGAGGATGGTGGAGGAGAGGAAGGCCTGGAGGAACGTTGTCCATAGGGTCGCGATGGGTCAGACACGACTTCGCAACTAACAACAACAACAACAACAATCCATTTGATGTAAGGTTGTTTATTCAGCCTGCCTGGAGGCCGTCATCAGACCAGGGGAAGAACCTTAGAACTGAGAAGAACAAAGAAAGGGGGGGAGAGATCTCGTTTGTATCTCCGATTAGAATCTGAAAGGGAGGAAGGAAATGTCGTAAAGGCATGGAAGATCCCTCTTCCCTTGGTAGGTTTTGACACCTGAACCTTAATTGATCCGGGGCTGACCAAATGGACTAAGGGGAGGGGGTTTCACTCGGGGACACTTTAAAAGTATCAATCTGTAACACAGTTTTCAGATCCTGTCTAGTTTTCCATTGGCAATCATGTTTTAGTAAAAGTTCCTTCTTGGACGATCCTGTCTCCAAGAGTTCTTCTTTCCTAAGACGTGGATTGGGGTGGGTCTTGACATTATACAGGATCTGCAGTAAGAGTCAACCTGGAAGGGAAAACCTTACCGGGGGACTTTGCAAAAAATACAATGTCTAACGACAAAGCAAGTGAGGAGGAAAGCCCCATGGAAAGGGAGTTTTCCTCCCAAATGGAACCCCACAAATGGTCGGAAGTTGAAGCATCATATTCCTCTGGGTAAGAAGTGGTGGAGCCGCACAACTGCAAACCCCGGTGGTCGATGGGCGTTGGAAGGAAAAGTGAGTGGGAAAAGGCATCAAGGAAAGTGACCCTGAGGTGGGGCGGCCACCAACCTGAATGGAGGCAACAGATGGAGAGCTCCCTGCAGATCAGTGACGAGGAGCAGATGCTAGAGAAAGCTATTGACCTGATGAAGAAAACCCTTACCTCACTAAGAGAGGAGAAGGCTGAGTACTGCAGCCACAAGCAGCACCTGGGGCTGCAACTGGAGAGACAGTGGGGGGGGGACCCGGTACTTGCAACACCAGGGCCATCCGCTGGAACAGGAGTTGCTGCCTCAGTAGTACCCACCCCCCCAAACCACAGATGGGGATCAGGATGAGGGGCAATACCGCCCGCTGCACAGACAACGATCCATTCAAAGACTTCCGCCCCTGGAAGCAAAATTCAGGGGGGAGCCACCACGCTTGGGGTTTTTCCTAACCCAAATCCTCAGCTATATGGAAGAATATGGATGGGACATCCCCAGTGACAAAGCCCGCATCTGTATTGTGCAATCCACCCTGGATGGACTGGCTGCAGACTGGGTGGTGAACCTGCATGACTCCAACACCCCAGAATTCAACAACTTCAACCAATTCATGTCATCCTTGAGGAGGTGGTTTGAAGATCCTTTGGCTGATCATAAGGCCTAGGAGAGAATCAAAATGGTGAGGCAAGGCAGACGGCCTGTGGCTGAATATACCCAAGAATTCCGAGCCATTGCCAGCAAGCTGCACTGGCCAGAAGATATCCTCCTTAGCCATTTCAAAGATGGGCTAAACTACGACCTGTATGACACTTGCCTGCCTCGAGGAGACCCACACCATCTTGATGACTTGTATGTCCTGGCAGAGGAGGCGGAGATAGACCTACTGAAGAGAGACTGCTGGGGGAAACCATGGGCCCGCCCGCCACCCAAGCAAACACACGAGGGGGAAAAACTACCGTCCATGGCTAAGAAATCAACAGGCTGTTTCAATGCAGGAGAGTGGGCCACCGCGCCACAGAATGCCACTCAAAAGCCCCCCAGCGTAAATCAGAGATATCACCCTCCAAGAGGCTAGGGAAGTCCCAAGGCAACCCAAAGGAATCTTCCATGAAGGGGACAGAGGCTGTAGAGTCCACAACCCCTGCCAAGAACTGGGATTGGATTCCGGCCTACACCGCAGGGGCCGTGGATACTTCGGAAGACAGCTCAGAGGGTGAACCATTGGTAAGTGGATCCATTCCACCCATCCTTAAGACAGTGACTATATTAGCTGCTTCTATGCCTGAAGGAGTTAAAGTAAAAGCACTAATAGACTCTGGCTGCACCCGCTGCCTCATCAGCCCAATGCTGGTGGGGAGATTGAGCATCCCAGTGAGGAGACTAAAACAACCAATCTCCTTTAGCCAATTAGATGGGTCAATAGCAGGGAGGGCAGCTACCCTAGCCACTTTACCAATTCACCTGTCCCTGGGGACTCATGAGGAAGACATAACGTTTATACTGGCCCCAGGCATGGAATCCCCAAAGATTTTAGGAGTGGAGTGGCTGAAGAAATGGAACCCTGGGATAAATTGGAGGACAGCAGAACTCAACTTCCCAGAGGGGGAGCATAGGAGCTTAAAACCCCAAAGCACCCCCTTAACCCAAAGAGAGGAGTCAGCATCAGTGGGGGAAGAGAAGGGGTTACCAGAAATACCGGAGGAATACAGGGACCTTGCTGAAGTTTTCAGTGAGGAACGGGCAGATGAGCTTCCCCCCCCCCACCGCCCCACAGACTGTGCTATAGAATTCAAACCTGGGGCAAAACTCCCAAAGCCCAGGATGTATGCCAGGAGCCCAAAGGAAATGGCAGAGATGGAAAGATTCATAAAAAAAAAACTTAGAAAGAGGATTTATTGAGCCTGCCAAACCCAAAGTGGCCTCCCCAGTTCTGTTCAGGGGGAAGAAGGACAGTTGTTATCGTTTATGCATGGACTATAGATCTCTAAATGCAAGCTGTGACATTATTTACATTTTCTAATATTGTCTATGTGTATATTGTTAACAATTTTTTAAAGAATGGAAAGCGGGCACTTTGCTTTGCAGCATTCAAGTTTTAGTATTTTATGGGTAGTCTTCAACTTGTGGCCAGTGGCCATGACATTTTGAAATTCTGATGGACAACCCCCCCCAAAAGAGACATACAATCATTTTTTTTAAAATTCTGATGGTACCCTCCTTATGGCCACATGACTGCATTTTGGGTGCTCAGCAATTGCCCACATTTACTGTATAGCTGTTTGCAGTGCCCTGCAATCACATGATTATGATTTATGATGTTTTTGTCAGAAACTGGCATTTACTTATGATCTCTGGCAAAAACTGCCCAATAACAACTGCTATGTTCATTTACATAACACTGTATTTGCTTAATGACCTCCACATTTGCTTAACAACCATCACAAAAACAACAACAACAGGTCTAGTCATGTGGTGACCTGCTTTACAACTGTCATGACTTACAACTGTAATTGCCAGACTCAGGTATGATCATAAATTGAGGATTACCTGTTAAATAGGTAACATAGGTGACATAGGGAAAATATGGGGCAACAAATGATGTGTTTACCCTTAATATATATCCAACAAAAAGTTAGCCAGTTAGCAGGGAATAGAAGAAAATTCTCAGCTGTGCTGCCTGTTCCTCAAACCAGGGCTGGGCATCCTAGGAAGCAGATTGAGGCCATAACCTGGGTAATGCATTGGGAAGAATCATGAACAACATTTACTTGTAAATGTACCATCAGAGAATCATCACACACTGCACTTTTCTAAATTACAGTGATACTGGCACTGTTCCAAACAAAGAATATTGGTTGTATTACCTGGTCCCAAAATTTTGATTTGAATAAAAGCTTCTCAGAACAAGATTGTATTCATCACCTATTCTGGAAAACATTTGACCATTTCCAGCAGAGGAAGTTGCCACAGCACTCAAAAAGTGATGGGATCTTCAAACATTAGTCTAAAGCAGGTCAGTACAACATGCAGTCCACCATGCAGATGTGGGCAGCCCACTGGCAGTTTTAAAAAGTTAACACATTTGCCCCTGCCACCGCAAGAGATTTTACTCAATGGGGCAACTGTATGATAAATAGTGTCAGCACAAAAATTAAGTGGCAGCATTTTTGGGCAGCAGAAAGGGGCAAGGGCAAAAACTTCCAGCCTTCTCATTTTGTTCTCTGGTTTGTGGAAGGGCCAATCTCTCCTGGAGAGCAAAGAACAAAGCTTGGGCTGATATTTTTTATTTATTTTTTTTATTTTAATTCCATTTATATCCCGCCCTTCTCCGAAGACTCAGGGCGGCTTACAAGCTTAGCAGTAGCCTTCATTCTATGTATATGCCTGCTTATTAGGGCTTTCACACACACCCCAAGCGGCATTATTACAAAGTCAGCTTAATTGCCCCCAACAATCTGGGTCCTTGATAATAATAATAAATGAGAAGTGTTTGGGCTGTTATGTTACTGTTTGCTGTAATAGTTAAGGGGATACTGTGATTTCTAGTCCTATCTTAGCCACAAAACAAGCCTAAGGGTTAATTAGTCAATCTCCTAGAAAGGAGGCAATGGCAAACCACTTCTGGAAAATCTTGCCAAGAAAACTGTAGGGACTAGTCCAGATAGTTGTCAGGAATTAACGCTGACTTGAAGGAAAAATAAAATAAAATTTAAAAATAACATAAAATAATAAATAACATAAAATAAAATCTAGGCTTTTATTATCTTAATGGCTCTATCTACCCATAGACTCAGACATGCATTAATAAGTTTGGGCAGCCCTACACTTAAGACAATTTTGCTGAACTAAATACAGATTCTTATGGATGAATGAGCTGGAAACCTTTGTCCAAAAATGCAAACCGTCTTTAATTAAAAGTATTCAATATCTCTACTAGCAGCTGATAATTAACTTTATTATTGGAATTTAATAAAGTAGACCTCTCAATCCCTATGAAAGATTTTACTTTAGAACCATTTTAATTCTATTTTTAATTTCCTCTCTAGCATACCACAAATAAAAACTAACAAAAAAATCCTTTCTAGAAACAAAAACTGAGAAACATAGTAGTCTTTCTTTCTCAAATTTCCATTAAGTAAGTTTTCTCTCTAAGATTATCAAGATGTACAAGAAACAAAGTTTATAATTAAGATCTATTCATTTCCTCCTCTGCTGTGTTAACACATCTATATGGAACTTTTCTATAGAAAAAAGGGAGCATTTATTTATTTATTTATTTATTTATTTATTTATTTATTTAGTCATAGTTTCTTTCCCAGGAAGTTAGATGAATTGACGGTTATAACCATAAATATACTGTTTCACATCAGGCATCTACCTACCTAATGAATCGAATTTGTATCCTCCTTTTTGCAAATCCCCCCCCAAAATTGGAAAATGACTAAAACCACAGTCATATCCATGAAAGGAAGCTCCACTGTATTAACTGGAACTCACTTTCAAGGGCCACAAATCTGAAGTTTTTCTATGTCAAAATGTCTTCTTTTATCCAGATGTTAAAAAAAAAATTAAATTAAAGATGGCAAATATAAACACAAATATGTACAGAAAATCCTATGTAATTAATTATTCTGAAATAATTTCTTGTTACCGAATTCACACATTAGCAAGATGTTTTGTGAAAATAATTTATTAAAAACATTTCCTTTATTTTAGATTAATTCACATTATATCCTGGATAGAAAATATAAGTTCCCTTTATAAATGACATTTAAATTCTCTTACTTGCTCTTTACATTTTAATATTCAAAATATGATAAGGGAAAATTATTACAAATGCTCAAGAAAGCTATATAAATTAACCCAATCCTATGCAAGCTTATTTGTATCTAAATATAGTGAGTAACTGAATGCACGTCTAACTCTGCAAACTATTATAATGTTGATCAATTTCCCAGTTTCCCAATTTCCATTCATGTAGATGGATTTGAAATCAGTACGCTGTCCATTTAAAGCAGTCTCCCCTTGTCTTTGATTATAAGCACATTTCATAAGTATTACTTTTATTTCAATTTAATAGGTAGTCAACTTCACTCTAAATGAAATAACCAGATACAAAGTAGATTAGAATTTTTAAACATCTGGATAAAAGAAGACATTTTGACAGATACAGCTTATGATACAGGAGTAAAAAAATGCATTTGCCACCTGCTAATTCAGTACAGTATGAAAATCAAGGATAAAGAAGTCCCATTTTGCCCTGATTTGGTCTTCCTCAGTACAGTCACAATATTACCAATCCAGAAAAATAGCATTTTCAGTGAGACTATAGAGTGTTGTTTGAAGAGAGCTAGTGCTCTCTTCAAACAATTGGCCATATTTGGATCACAAAAAGGCCACATAAAAGGCAAGATTTTAAAGAAATTACAAAACATTCTGACATAGAAACAGAACTGTACCCGTTTTATTCGTCCAATATGTTTAATGGAATGCATTCAATAATTCTCGTTTCACTAAGACTATTCAAGGAATTCCAGATTAAAAAGAAAACAACCAACTCTTAGATTTTTGCACTTCAGATAGGTAAAAGGATTCCTAAAATGAATTAATCAACATATTTTCTGCCTCCTTGGGCCAGCTCTTTCAAGTTAACTTATTTCAGGATCTAACTCTAACTCCAGGTCAGAGTGACATTCCATTAATTTCAATGGATTGAAGATGATCAGTGCTATGGTATCTGACCAAGCGTCAGTCCTTTTCACTATTTCAGTTAGCCACAAAGAAAGATTCATTCTTGATGAGGGAAGGGAAAAGACATGTTCATTTTAATTTTTTTCCACAAATTTAAGTTAAGCTGCTTATTTGTTTTCTTTATTCAATATTACTTGTTTCATTTGAATTAACCTATGCTTCCCTTTAGAAATTTTTTTTGCCCCTTTTCAGATTAAGTTTATCCCATAAAACAAGACATCACATACATATTTTAATTTTGGTGTAGATTAAGCACTTGTTGCAAATATTTCTCCATGACAGTAGGGTAGAAATCTAGAAATATCACAGTTATAGACATTGCTGCACATGAATGGCAATGCTGTTATAAACATGTAGTATAAATAATCTAGTTGAACAAGCCACACAAGTTCATGCTTCACATTTATTTCCTCCGTAGTTATTAAATTGACATAAAACTAATTAAATTTTGCAAGAACACATCTTAATCAAAGAAAATTGGACTTGATTGAGCTGAAGAGGAGACAGAATTTTGAAGGGATATACGGTATGTCCTAGGTGATTTTCTTTGAGAGAGATGGCAAAAGTGATAGATATTAATACATTTTCTAAAAGTTAAAATTACTATAGGATTATTGGTTTAAAAATGATTTTATAAATTTCACAGAAATATAAACTACACACTTAAATCAAAGTATCTAAACATTTTGAGGAAATCTTCTGAAAAAAGGATAGTATTTCTGCCTTCCAGTTACTAGCTTCATACTTGTTAAACCATGGAGATTTTTTTTCTACCCTTTGGTAATATTCCTTATGGAAGTGAATCTAAACCAAATATTGATCAACAATTACTTTTTAATTTTACTTTGAATTGAACAGGGACTGAAAATACCGACATACTAATCTATGCATGCTGTGTCTTTTTCTACTTCTACTGCAGGGTGATGAAATGGACCTTTTCAGATTATATCAGAGAGCAAGCATTGAAGGCAGGATTTAGAGTCTGATGTATAGCAAGAATTTTTTTAATACATCTGCTTTGGTATGGGAGGAATTGTTTGGATTTCAGGCTGCAAAATAGTTGTCTAAATTTGTTCCAGTGTCTTGATTTTTTCACAAAAGTATGAGCAGAACCCTTCTGTGAAAGTTATTGTGTGGAAGAAGATTTTAGAATCTACTGTCCATCTCTTTGGAGAATGGCTTTCACTTCCATATATCCACTGGCCTTGCATCTCTTACCTTTACAACTTTTTCACACTGTTAGGCAAGTATCCTCACTACTTGTACTTTAAATAACAGCCTCCCTGGAAAGTCACAAAACCAGGAGTGAGCTGGCACCCCATCTTTGTTCTTCCTTCACTGTGTTTTCATTTCACAAAACAATAAATAAATTTTTATAAAACCTCAAGTGACTGAAGAAAATAGGAGGAATGGAAGATAAAGTACTGACACACTGGATGTAGAACAAACGGAGGGGAATCCCAGGAGGCAACTGGAGTTTCCACAAATGGAAAACTGCTTATCCTCTAGTTCTAGATGAAACCAGTGCAAAGATGTCTTTGGTTCTCTCAGTCAGCTCACATTTCTAACCTCCACATAAGCCCTGCAATGTTGTGAGGTCACAGTCTCAAAAAGCCATCTACACAAAAGGGCTTGAGGAAGGAAATAAGTCAGAATAAAAAAGTAGATCTTGTTTGCATCTAACCTCAATAGAAATGGCTGAACATAAGTGTGATTTTAATGCAGGAGAAAAAGGACATATTAAACATAAACTGCAACATACCTGTGGATCTGATCCAATGATTATTTAAATAGGTATCTATTAATGTAAGATTAAAATCGTTGAAGTTTTTTTTCCTGTTTTTCAATACAAATTGAAAACCATATGTGCCAACTTGCCACTGTCATGCCATCTACAGCATGATGAGATTATAAACTAAAATTTTCATTTAATTTTTCTATGTTTCATTTAATTGTTGTTTGTTTCAATATTCAATTATTACAGTATAAATCATGAATATTTTAAGGCAGAAAATGAACCTGACTTTGGGAAACTTAAAAAGCCATGCTTTTATCTAAAATAAATAATGTAAAATTGACAAATAATGACTGTTTAGGTCTAACAAAATTCATATTCAAATCTTGCATCAGTTGTGAAGCAAACTTTGTGCAGCAATCTCTACATTCAGAGAGCCCACACTCAAAAGTAGGCACTTTTTGCCAGTGAAATAAAGGAGGACTGCTGTCTTTCATGTCTTTTTCTGCATCTCAGATGCAGGTACTCAAAAGATGGGTAGAAGATTCCTGGATTAAATGGACTTTTCCCAGGTTCTTCATATGTATGCCTGACCCAAAGTCAGGCCTTCTCCCTTAGCCTAATTAAACATTTGGTAATGATATAAGCCTAAAATGTTTGAACAATTTTGGTTAAAGGATATGTATCAATATCATTAATAAATAAAATCCCAGAAAGGTAGAATCAGCAGCTTGTATTTCTGCAAGTAATGTGAGAAGAATTTATTTTCCCATCTTTTACATTATAAAAAGTCAATTTTATCCCCAGTTAATAGAGTTAGGTAATGAAGCAAATGCAAGTAATCCTTCAAACTGAGAAACCAGGAAATTAAGGAAAATTAAGGACATTTTTAATTTAAAGAAAATTAAGGAAAACATGCCACAAATCCCAACATTTGTTTATACCGGATCACAGCAATTCATAAATGGCTGATATCTTTTAGGATTGATGAAATAATGCCAAACTACCTTTGAACATTTTGGCTTTGACTCTCCTATTACCTTAACTTTCAGAACACTTGAATACAATGCTGTTGTACCTATTTAATGGAAATGATTCATTTTTAACAAAAAACAAAAAAGAATGAAATTGGTAAGTTACTGTTGGATCCAGAAATAGCACATCAGGAGCATAGTGCAACACTACAGCATTCCTCAATCAGAATCAGAGTCAAGTAATAGTTGTTATATGATTTAAATTCAATATATTTTTGCCAGACTGTTTTGTAGTGTTTTCAATAAAAAGCCACACTGAAACCTTTTTTCTTGTTTGAAAAAGTTCCTATTGACATCAAAAACAACTAGCTTCTCTAAGAGATCATTATTTTGAGTTTCAATGCTTGTTTTGTTCTCTTAACCTTCAGAAGTTGGCTCAAAGATTTTCACATTGGCTCTTCAAAAATAAATTATTTTCTGAAAAGAGATTGCTAAATATCAGAAAACTTTCTAATATCTTTTAACAAATATACCTGCACTACAGAGAATGGAGTTTATATGTTTCAATAGGTCTTCCATTATAAATAATCTTTTAGTATTGGATTTTTAATATATTTAATTTAGCACATTAAACTGTAATGGGGTATTGTAATTCAATATGAATTAAATATTATTATTAAACTAATATTGAGCATGCTTTTTTCTGACAACATAAATTAAGTATAGTTTTATTTTCAAGCAGTAAATGAATTAGTTTATTTTAATGTATGAAATTTTACATTTTTATACTTCTGTTTTACAGTGGCTTGCCTTATATGCAGATTTATTTGATGCACTACCTTGTTTAAAAAGAGATGGTAATGAACCAAAGATAATTGACAACCTTAAAAAGATCTAACTCTACTTATGAAAGGTAAGCTACCTAGGTGTGGAAGCATTCAGCCAATCTGAGAAAGTTTTGGACACTGATGCTTGAATTCACTGTAAAAGGAAAATGGCCTGAATACTGTATACATTTCAATGGCTAAATATCCTAGTGTTATACTCAATTCTATCTGCTCAAGCTATATTAATTTGCATGGTACATTTTCAAGAAGAAATGTAAGCCTGACTCCCATATTGCAACTAAATTACAGTTCTAACTATGCTGATTAAATCTTAAAATATTAGGATTTAATGTTGTTTTATTTAGAATTTAGCTTTCTGTTAAAAAAAATCAAAATTATAAGCTTGTGATACAAATTAAGAATATATTTTCAATATAAAACATTTGGAGTTAGTGGTGTAGTTAGAAAAAAAAACTTTTCAAAATATGCTCATAGAAGATATTTATAAAGATTCTCAAAACTTCCCTTCATTGCTACTGTGGATTACCTGTGTGAAAAGAAAATTTATTTTGAATCTGTGTAGATATAAAAACTGGGAAACCTTTGCAGGGATGGGATACAGAACAAACACCTCTCTGAAACATCAGTATTTCTACATGCACATTCATGCATTTTTTTAAGGATACAGTTTAGTGCTTGATATCTAAATACTAGTTTAGACCTAGTGCACTTATAGTAAACCTTTATCTTTACTTTGATGTAAAATAAATGGTTTTCATTTTTCTAAATAAGTGCCTGATCTTTAAAAAAATGAAAAAGCTGCAAAATTATGCATCACTACTACTATACCACTACTTAGTACAACTATTATTCTTACCATTACTATTGCATTAATCCTTATAAACCGAGCCTTTTAAAGTATGTTTTCCATTCAGTTACTATGATAATAGAACACATTTGTCTGGCAAGAATATTTGAGAAAATCAAGTTAAATCAGGGACTCCAAATAGAATTCAGTGCTTTGCATAAATAAATAGCTGAAAACTTGAATAATACAAAGACCTCACTGAAAATGGATGTGATGTCTTTCTTGAACTCACAGGCATTACTCTCTGGTGCTGCTGGATTATTATTATAGCTACTGTCATTCATACCTATCCTTATCTGGAATAAATCTCAATCGCCTTCAGCAATATTTTATATCATCTGATTTCAAGTGAAAAGTGGTTGAGGATAGTTAATTCTGCTTCTCTTGGACAGGACTTTCATTAAAAAAATCTGGGCATGCAGGCAATCCAGTTTTTTAAAATTTCCTATTTGATGCTGAATTTTAGTTGCAATTGTTTTTGCAACTTAACTATGCATCTCTATTTTATGCATTTTTCTTGATTCATGAGTCATGTTGGATTCAGTAGAAGTTCTATGAAAGAAAAGTGCTATGAAAGAAGTTTGGCTTCTGTGACTAGAAGCAGGTTTCACTGGAGACTTATGGAAGCTAGTCCCATTGTCTTCACAGAAGCTTATAGCATATTTAGGATTGCAATCTAAATGAATTTCTCAGTGGCTGAATTCTAAAGTTAATTTTGCTTTGCATATGGAAAAAAATCCTTGTCACCCAGGTAATCATGTATTTTACCTGATGACTTATTGACAAGTACAGCGAGTTCCTCACTTTTTCATTGTTTTACATATAAATATATCAGGAAAGATTGATAGAGCTGCGTTGTATTTCCCATAGGAAGTAAGCTTTCTTTGTACAATAATTCTGTTTTTAAAATGCAGATTTAATAGTTATATCCTGAATCAATTTTGGTTTTGGTTCAGTGATTAATACAATTTTAGAAATGCTAATTTTGTAACACACACACACACACACACACACACACACACACGGGCACTTTGTGGAAATTTGGGGTTTAATTTATTTATTTATTTACTGCCCAATATTTGGACGCCTTAAGAATCATTGATTTTTTTACTTCATGTTTTGCTTTTTGGGATAGTGGGAGAGGGTGTAATTATAAAGTTCAGAAAATAATGTTCAGTTTCTTGTATTTGTATTTGTATTCAGCTTTTAAAAAGGGAGAAATTACCCCAATCAAGGGCAGAAAATATTTCCAAAAATAGCTTTTATTTTTTTACAGCTTAATGTTTTTCATAGTCTTCCACTCAGCCCTTCAGCTTTGAATTTGTTTTGAATTTCTTATCACTTTCCCTTAGAGTTTAAAATGCAAGTATACAGGAATCCCTTTGCTTATCTCTTTCAGAAATTCAGGCTTTTGGGAGCAAGAGCAAAACTTCATAATCTCTTTTTGACAGATTACAACGTAATGGGAAAAGAAAAAAAAGCAAACTCGGCCCAACAAACAAGAGCAAGCCTGGCGCTTGAAAAGTTTCCCCTCTTCCGAATAGAGAATTCAGCGCGACACTTGTTCATTATAATTTGTTTATGAGAGAGAAAGAGAGCGAGAGCGAGCGAGCGAGATCTAGCACTTGTTCCAAGCGCACGCACTTCTCTCCATCTTCTTCTCACTACTTAATAAAACTTCTGCTTTTTACTCCCTTCCCAAAAAAGTTTGCAGCCACAGAAGAAACAGCTCCGAAAGAAAGAAAAGAAGAAGAAAGAGAAAAAGACAGAAAGAGAAAAAGACAGAAAGAGAAAAAGACAAACAAAGAAAGCCGTTATCTGTCAGAAAAGTCAAATAAGACAGGACCAATTTCGATGGGCGCGCTCTGGCGCGAAAATACGGTACCTGCTCTGGCCGGAGCTGGATAGAAAGAACTCGCCCAGATCTCTCCACTTCCATGTGCTGCGGCTCCTCGGCCAAGCAGAGCGACAGGAGGCAGCTCCGTTCTCAGTCCCTCCCCTCGCCACTCCACTTCCTCATTCCAGTGCAACATCTTTGCAGGCGGCCGGTGGATCCCACGGGCATTTCGCCCCTGCACCGGGGTGTGCGGAGCTTTTTCATTTGTGTGGAGGAGGGAGAGAGCGCGGGGACTTGTCGTGCCTGTCAGATGATGAAGGCAACACCCCTTCTGCTGCTACCAAAGGCTCCTAGGCAGGTCAAGGGCACACCTTGCCTTTTTGGGTCCTGATGGATGCTCTTTGTGTGAAAGTACTGATTTACTTGGTGAAAGAAAACTCCAGAGAGAAAGA
Organism: Vipera ursinii; assembly: GCF_947247035.1. Lineage (NCBI taxonomy): Eukaryota > Metazoa > Chordata > Lepidosauria > Squamata > Viperidae > Vipera > Vipera ursinii. The sequence goes on from NC_139517.1 coordinate 57,332,165, forward strand.
TAGGTCTATTTTCATTCACTAGCCAGCATGGGAAAAAGGAGTTTTCACCACCAGTATACCTTAGAGCGCAAGATGATGGAGGGTTGCCTTTATATCCTGATAAAAAAATTCTAATATTAGCCTATCATGTTTCTTTGAATAGTCTTGGAAATGATGTCCCAGGTCTATACACACTTAGCTAGAAAAGTATAAGATAGTTAAGTTGGATCTTATAGTTAAGATCCAAACTGAAACAAGAGTGATAATTTTAATCTTCAGATTGAAATGGGTCTTCGCTAGATAGGTCTGTGTTTGGATCCAACTCACTGAATTTAGTTCAACATACTTTTGATTAAACGTACCTAAGACTGCATATTTTGCATATTCCAGAATTCCCATGTGGGAAGTATTATTAAGAATTATTGTTATATCTATAAACTGTCAAACAGTGGTGATGGGGTGTTTGAACACGTTCCAGAAAGCTACTAATTTCTACTACTGATTTCTACACACAGTATATCAAGGCAAAGTAGCTATGCAGCTGTTAAATAGCGGGTTCTTTGGTGCAGGAATGAAGATGCGGAACAGAGTACAGGATAAGTCATTGTTTATTTCGTGCTGGAACTGTACTGGGGAAATGTCTGCAATTAGCTGCAATATATAGTCTAGCCCGTAGGTGGCAGCCAATAGGTTTGAATCAACCATTGCCACCTGGAGATAGCCAATTGCAGCACAGGAGACTTGTAGTCTGGGTTGCTGGAGAGCCATTAGCTGCTCCAGCAACCCACGTGGTGTTTCCAAGAGCCCAGTACATAACACCCCTCCCCTCTTAGATCAGACTATAATAACACCAATTAGTCTCAACAATTGTCAAGACTGATTATCCAAACACACTAAAGTAAAATGATAATAATAATAAAAATAATTTTAAAAACCATGTAGGTTACAATGAGATTAAACAACGTCTCAATGAACAGGCTTCACCATGTGCACTATTAGGCAGTTACAACATAGCACTAGTTTCTGTAGTCTAGTGGCAACAGGTTTTACAATAATATATAGCTCTTTATTTTACAATGTAATCTGCAAGATATGAAGGAGGCTTGTGTGTCCTAGAGGAATGTCTCGGAGTTCCCATCACTTTGTGGTCTACCAGCTTGCCCAGTGGGCTGGGTAGATTTGTGTCCCTTTGTGCTCCTGAGTCAAGGGGATTTGATGCACTCTGGCTGGCCTCTCCAGGTTGGCCCACCCCAGAGTCAGACTGTTTGGCAGAGTAGGCACAGCAGTTGCTGAAGTTCTGTTGGCTTGCTCCATCAGGGGATACATGTTGTACTCCAGAGCTCCCCAGTTCTCCCTCTGGTTCCACCTCAGTTAAGAAGGAGAAGTCCTGGTAGTCCGTGTGAGGGCTGGCTTGGCCGCAAGTTTGAGGACCTTGGGAGGGACTTATGACACAGTCCTCGCTTAGTAGCCATTCTGGAAACTGTTTCCTGAGCTGATCAATGTGTCATCTGACAGCTCGCCCTCCCTCCACCCCCACTTCATAAGATAGGGGTCCGGATGCCTTGGTGATTTGACCAGGAACCCACAGGTTCCCATGACCATAGTTCTTGGCCCAAACCCAATCACACATGTGCAACCCTCTCGGGGGTTTTGGTCGAGAGGCTTCTGCTGCCACTCTATCTGGATGCAACCTGTCCAGTTTAGTAATCAAATGCCTCCCCCAACGTAGTTCTGCAGGACTTTTGCCTGTAGCAGTGCAGGGCATAGAATGCTGGCAGAGTAAAATATCTGCCAATCTGTGATGCCAGTCACCTGCAACAATGCACTTGAGTGCTTCCTTCATTGTCCTCACCATGCATTCAGCTTGACCATTAGAAGATGGACGAAAAGGTGCAGACATTGCATTTCTGATGAGATTAGCTCTAAGGAAGGCCTGAAATTCAGCAGCAGTGAATTGAGACCCATTGTATGAAACTAAGACATCTGGCAACCCATGTGTGGCAAAGAGTTTTCTCAGCACCTGGATGGTCCTAGGAGTAGTCATGTTAGGAACTGGAATTACTTCCAGCCATTTTGAGTGGCTATCCACTACTAAAAGGAAGAGCTGCCCCTGAAAGGGCCCAGCATAGTATATATGAACCCTAGACCAGGGAGTGTGCATTTCCTCCCACCTGTGAACTGGTGCCTGTGGCATTTCAGGCCTAGATTGCTGGCATGTATAACAACCATGGACTTGACCCTCAATGGCCTTATCAAAGCCAGGCCACCAGAGGTAGATCCAGCTAAAGCTTTCATTCTGACAATGCCTGGATGGCCTTCATGTAATGATAGTAAAACCCTGTCTCTTAGAGAAGTGGGAATTATGACTCTGTTTCCCTATAATATGCACACTTTATGTGCAGATAACTCATGCCTCCTGACAAAATAGCTTTGAAATTCTGAGCCTGGACTTTTTTCCAACCAGTCTGTGTATACCCATGACAACATTCTACTAAGTATTTTATCTGTGGCAGTTTCAGCAGCAATGTCCCCTGCATGGAGGGGACACTCAGGTATGTCCTGTATGGACAATATTCTAGCAGCAGGAGCCGGATCTGGATCCATTAGTGGCAGTGTAGTCTGCTGAGGCCATCAGCATGGCCCATTTCCTTGCCCGGTTTGTGAATTACCGTATATACTTGAGTATAAGCCGACTCGAGTATAAGCCGAGACCCCCAATTTCACCCCCAAAAACTGGAAAAAGTTATTGACTCGAGTATAAGCCGATCCGCCGTTCTGCAAGCCTCTGCCGCCAGCAGAGGCTCGATCCGCCATTTTGCAAGCCTGAATACACAGGAATACCCTGTGTAGCCGCGGCTCGTCGGCAGGTCTCCGTTCCTCCTGCCGACCTTTGGGGAGGTTTGGGCGCCTCCCCAAACCTCCCCAAACCTCGGCAGGTCTCCGTTCCTCCTGCCGACCTTTGGGGAGGTTTGGGCGCCTCCCCAAACCTCCCCAAACCTCGGCAGGTCTCCGTTCCTCCGCGCAGACCTGCCGACCTTTGGGGAGGTTTGGGCGCCTCCCCAAACGTCCCCAAACCTCGGCAGGTCTCCGTTCCTGTTTGGGGAGGTTTGGGCGCCTCCCCAAATGTCCCCAAACCTCGGCAGGTCTCCGTTCCTCCGCGCAGACCTGCCGACCTTTGGGGAGGTTTGGGCGCCTCCCCAAACGTCCCCAAACCTCGGCAGGTCTCCGTTCCTGTTTGGGGAGGTTTGGGCGCCTCCCCAAACCTCCCCAAACCTCGGCAGGTCTCCGTTCCTGTTTGGGGAGGTTTGGGCGCCTCCCCAAACCTCCCCAAGCCTCGGCAGGTCTCCGTTCCTCCGCGCAGACCTGCCGACCTTTGGGGAGGTTTGGGCGCCTCCCCAAACGTCCCCAAACCTCGGCAGGTCTCCGTTCCTGTTTGGGGAGGTTTGGGCGCCTCCCCAAACGTCCCCAAACCTCGGCAGGTCTCCGTTCCTCCGCGCAGACCTGCCGACCTTTGGGGAGGTTTGGGCGCCTCCCCAAACGTCCCCAAACCTCGGCAGGTCTCCGTTCCTCCTGCCGACCTTTGGGGAGGTTTGGGCGCCTCCCCAAACCTCGGCAGGTCTCCGTTCCTCCGCGCAGACCTGCCGACGTTTGGGAAGGTTTGGGCGCCTCCCCAAACCTCCCCAGGTCTCCGTTCCTGTTTGGGGAGGTTTGGGCGCCTCCCCAAACGTCCCCAAACCTCGGCAGGTCTCCGTTCCTGTTTGGGGAGGTTTGGGCGCCTCCCCAAACGTCCCCAAACCTCGGCAGGTCTCCGTTCCTCCGCGCAGACCTGCCGACCTTTGGGGAGGTTTGGGCGCCTCCCCAAACGTCCCCAAACCTCGGCAGGTCTCCGTTCCTCCGCGCAGACCTGCCGACCTTTGGGGAGGTTTGGGCGCCTCCCCAAACGTCCCCAAACCTCGGCAGGTCTCCGTTCCTGTTTGGGGAGGTTTGGGCGCCTCCCCAAACCTCCCCAAACCTCGGCAGGTCTCCGTTCCTCCGTGCAGACCTGCCGACCTTTGGGGAGGTTTGGGCGCCTCCCCAAACGTCCCCAAACCTCGGCAGGTCTCCGTTCCTGTTTGGGGAGGTTTGGGCGCCTCCCCAAACGTCCCCAAACCTCGGCAGGTCTCCGTTCCTGTTTGGGGAGGTTTGGGCGCCTCCCCAAACCTCCCCAAACCTCGGCAGGTCTCCGTTCCTCCGCGCAGACCTGCCGACCTTTGGGGAGGTTTGGGCGCCTCCCCAAACGTCCCCAAACCTCGGCAGGTCTCCGTTCCTGTTTGGGGAGGTTTGGGCGCCTCCCCAAACCTCCCCAAACCTCGGCAGGTCTCCGTTCCTCCGCGCAGACCTGCCGACCTTTGGGGAGGTTTGGGCGCCTCCCCAAACGTCCCCAAACCTCGGCAGGTCTCCGTTCCTCCGCGCAGACCTGCCGACCTTTGGGGAGGTTTGGGCGCCTCCCCAAACGTCCCCAAACCTCGGCAGGTCTCCGTTCCTCCTGCCGACCTTTGGGGAGGTTTGGGCGCCTCCCCAAACCTCGGCAGGTCTCCGTTCCTCCGCGCAGACCTGCCGACGTTTGGGAAGGTTTGGGCGCCTCCCCAAACCTCCCCAGGTCTCCGTTCCTGTTTGGGGAGGTTTGGGCGCCTCCCCAAACGTCCCCAAACCTCGGCAGGTCTCCGTTCCTGTTTGGGGAGGTTTGGGCGCCTCCCCAAACGTCCCCAAACCTCGGCAGGTCTCCGTTCCTCCGCGCAGACCTGCCGACCTTTGGGGAGGTTTGGGCGCCTCCCCAAACGTCCCCAAACCTCGGCAGGTCTCCGTTCCTCCGCGCAGACCTGCCGACCTTTGGGGAGGTTTGGGCGCCTCCCCAAACGTCCCCAAACCTCGGCAGGTCTCCGTTCCTGTTTGGGGAGGTTTGGGCGCCTCCCCAAACCTCCCCAAACCTCGGCAGGTCTCCGTTCCTCCGTGCAGACCTGCCGACCTTTGGGGAGGTTTGGGCGCCTCCCCAAACGTCCCCAAACCTCGGCAGGTCTCCGTTCCTGTTTGGGGAGGTTTGGGCGCCTCCCCAAACGTCCCCAAACCTCGGCAGGTCTCCGTTCCTGTTTGGGGAGGTTTGGGCGCCTCCCCAAACCTCCCCAAACCTCGGCAGGTCTCCGTTCCTCCGCGCAGACCTGCCGACCTTTGGGGAGGTTTGGGCGCCTCCCCAAACGTCCCCAAACCTCGGCAGGTCTCCGTTCCTGTTTGGGGAGGTTTGGGCGCCTCCCCAAACCTCCCCAAACCTCGGCAGGTCTCCGTTCCTCCGCGCAGACCTGCCGACCTTTGGGGAGGTTTGGGCGCCTCCCCAAACGTCCCCAAACCTCGGCAGGTCTCCGTTCCTCCTGCCGACCTTTGGGGAGGTTTGGGCGCCTCCCCAAACCTCGGCAGGTCTCCGTTCCTCCGCGCAGACCTGCCGACGTTTGGGAAGGTTTGGGCGCCTCCCCAAACCTCCCCAGGTCTCCGTTCCTGTTTGGGGAGGTTTGGGCGCCTCCCCAAACGTCCCCAAACCTCGGCAGGTCTCCGTTCCTGTTTGGGGAGGTTTGGGCGCCTCCCCAAACATCCCCAAACCTCGGCAGGTCTCCGTTCCTCCGCGCAGACCTGCCGACCTTTGGGGAGGTTTGGGCGCCTCCCCAAACGTCCCCAAACCTCGGCAGGTCTCCGTTCCTCCGCGCAGACCTGCCGACCTTTGGGGAGGTTTGGGCGCCTCCCCAAACGTCCCCAAACCTCGGCAGGTCTCCGTTCCTGTTTGGGGAGGTTTGGGCGCCTCCCCAAACCTCCCCAAACCTCGGCAGGTCTCCGTTCCTCCGTGCAGACCTGCCGACCTTTGGGGAGGTTTGGGCGCCTCCCCAAACGTCCCCAAACCTCGGCAGGTCTCCGTTCCTGTTTGGGGAGGTTTGGGCGCCTCCCCAAACGTCCCCAAACCTCGGCAGGTCTCCGTTCCTGTTTGGGGAGGTTTGGGCGCCTCCCCAAACGTCCCCAAACCTCGGCAGGTCTCCGTTCCTCCGCGCAGACCTGCCGACCTTTGGGGAGGTTTGGGCGCCTCCCCAAACGTCCCCAAACCTCGGCAGGTCTCCGTTCCTCCGCGCAGACCTGCCGACCTTTGGGGAGGTTTGGGCGCCTCCCCAAACGTCCCCAAACCTCGGCAGGTCTCCGTTCCTGTTTGGGGAGGTTTGGGCGCCTCCCCAAACGTCCCCAAACCTCGGCAGGTCTCCGTTCCTCCGCGCAGACCTGCCGACCTTTGGGGAGGTTTGGGCGCCTCCCCAAACGTCCCCAAACCTCGGCAGGTCTCCGTTCCTGTTTGGGGAGGTTTGGGCGCCTCCCCAAACGTCCCCAAACCTCGGCAGGTCTCCGTTCCTCCGCGCAGACCTGCCGACCTTTGGGGAGGTTTGGGCGCCTCCCCAAACGTCCCCAAACCTCGGCAGGTCTCCGTTCCTGTTTGGGGAGGTTTGGGCGCCTCCCCAAACGTCCCCAAACCTCGGCAGGTCTCCGTTCCTCCGCGCAGACCTGCCGACCTTTGGGGAGGTTTGGGCGCCTCCCCAAACGTCCCCAAACCTCGGCAGGTCTCCGTTCCTGTTTGGGGAGGTTTGGGCGCCTCCCCAAACGTCCCCAAACCTCGGCAGGTCTCCGTTCCTCCGCGCAGACCTGCCGACCTTTGGGGAGGTTTGGGCGCCTCCCCAAACGTCCCCAAACCTCGGCAGGTCTCCGTTCCTGTTTGGGGAGGTTTGGGCGCCTCCCCAAACGTCCCCAAACCTCGGCAGGTCTCCGTTCCTCCGCGCAGACCTGCCGACCTTTGGGGAGGTTTGGGCGCCTCCCCAAACGTCCCCAAACCTCGGCAGGTCTCCGTTCCTGTTTGGGGAGGTTTGGGCGCCTCCCCAAACCTCCCCAAACCTCCCCAAACCTCGGCAGGTCTCCGTTCCTCCGCGCAGACCTGCCGAGGTTTGGGGAGGTTTGGGGAGGCGCCCAAACCTCCCCAAAGGTCGGCAGGAAGAACGGAGACCTGCCGAGGTTTGGGGAGGTTTGGGGAGGCGCCCAAACCTCCCCAAAGGTCGGCAGGTCTGCGCGGAGGAACGGAGACCTGCCGAGGTTTGGGGAGGTTTGGGGAGGCGCCCAAACCTCCCCAAACAGGAATGGAGACCTGCCGAGGTTTGGGGAGGTTTGGGGAGGCGCCCAAACCTCCCCAAACGTCGGCAGGTCTGCGCGGAGGAACGGAGACCTGCCGAGGTTAGGGGAGGTTTGGGGAGGCGCCCAAACCTCCCCAAACAGGAACGGAGACCTGCCGAGGTTTGGGGACGTTTGGGGAGGCGCCCAAACCTCCCCAAAGGTCGGCAGGTCTGCACGGAGGAACGGAGACCTGCCGAGGTTTGGGGAGGTTTGGGGAGGCGCCCAAACCTCCCCAAACAGGAACGGAGACCTGGGGAGGTTTGGGGAGGCGCCCAAACCTTCCCAAACGTCGGCAGGTCTGCGCGGAGGAACGGAGACCTGCCGAGGTTTGGGGAGGCGCCCAAACCTCCCCAAAGGTCGGCAGGAGGAACGGAGACCTGCCGAGGTTTGGGGACGTTTGGGGAGGCGCCCAAACCTCCCCAAAGGTCGGCAGGTCTGCGCGGAGGAACGGAGACCTGCCGAGGTTTGGGGACGTTTGGGGAGGCGCCCAAACCTCCCCAAACAGGAACGGAGACCTGCCGAGGTTTGGGGACGTTTGGGGAGGCGCCCAAACCTCCCCAAAGGTCGGCAGGTCTGCGCGGAGGAACGGAGACCTGCCGAGGTTTGGGGACGTTTGGGGAGGCGCCCAAACCTCCCCAAAGGTCGGCAGGTCTGCGCGGAGGAACGGAGACCTGCCGAGGTTTGGGGACGTTTGGGGAGGCGCCCAAACCTCCCCAAACAGGAACGGAGACCTGCCGAGGTTTGGGGACGTTTGGGGAGGCGCCCAAACCTCCCCAAAGGTCGGCAGGTCTGCGCGGAGGAACGGAGACCTGCCGAGGTTTGGGGAGGTTTGGGGAGGCGCCCAAACCTCCCCAAAGGTCGGCAGGAGGAACGGAGACCTGCCGAGGTTTGGGGAGGTTTGGGGAGGCGCCCAAACCTCCCCAAAGGTCGGCAGGAGGAACGGAGACCTGCCGAGGTTTGGGGAGGTTTGGGGAGGCGCCCAAACCTCCCCAAACGTCGGCAGGTCTGCGCGGAGGAACGGAGACCTGCCGAGGTTTGGGGAGACGCCCAAACCTCCCCAAACGTCGGCAAGTCTCCGTTCCTCCGCGCCCTGCCTGCCTGCTTCTTTCCGCTGCGGAAAGAAGCAGGCAGGCAAGGCGCGGAGTTTGGGGAGGTGCGCGCGCACCTCCCCAAACCTCCCCAAACTTCGGCAGGTCTCGGACGGCGGTGGCTTGGGAGAGGTGCGGGCGATCCCGGAAGCACCAAAGCCTCGGCCGCGCACAAGTCCTCGGTAAGTTTTTTTTGTTGACTGGAGTATAAGCCGAAGTGGAATTTTTCAGCCCAAAAAGTGGGCTGAAAAATTCGGCTTATACTCAAGTATATACGGTAATTTAAAATTGTATGCAGATAGGAAAATAGACCATCTCAACATTCTTGGAGGTAGTATGTGGGGGGTTTGTTTGTCCATTGTAAAAAAGTCCCAACAGAGGTTTGTGGTCAGTGTAGACCATGAAATCCCTGCCATATAAATAGTCATGGAATTTTTTTATTCCAGCAACGATGGCTAGGACCTCTTTGTCAATCTGAGCATAGTTGTGCTCAGCAGAAGACAATGTCCTTGAGTAAAATGCTATTGGAACCTGTTTCCCATTTTATTCTATGTGACTTAAAACTGCCCCCACCCCATAGGGAGATGCATCACATGCAAGACATACAGGTTTAGACTCTTTGTAGTGAGTTACAGTGGACTTTTCTGACAATAGTGCTTTTAATTCCTGAAAACTTTTTTCATGTAAGTTAGTCCATTTCCATGGAGCTTTCTTATCCAGCAGCCTGTGGAGGGGCTCTGCTATTACAGCCTTATGAGGTAGAAATGTGTGATAGAAGTTTAGGAGACCCAAGAATGCTTGTAGCTCTGCTTTTGATTTGGGCCTAGGACCCATTTTAATAGCCTTCACTTTAGAATCAGCGGGGTGAATGCCGTTAGCATCAATTCAGAAACCCCGGAATTCTGTTGAAGAAACCCCAATACTACACTTGTTCTTTTTTAATTTGAGGCCTGCTTTGTGAAGCCTCTGCAAAACAGCCTTGAGCCTACTGGCCAACAGTTCTGGGGATTCCCCTGCATTAAGAACATCATCAAAATAGGGGCAGATGCCCTGAATACCCTTGAGTATATGCTCCATGATTCCCTGAAAAACACCTGGTGCAACACTGACTCCAAACTGTAAGCGTTTAACTTTGAAAGCCCCCCTGTGAGTCACGATCATTTGAGCCACGGCTGTGGCCTCATCAACTGGCAATTGCTGATAGGCCTGTGCTAAATCAAGTTTAGCAAAAATAGTACCCCCTTGCAAAGAGGCTAAAATATGGTTGACCACTGGAACCAGGTAAGCATGTTGCTTGAGGGCTTTATCTAGTGTGCATTTATAGTCAGCACAAATGCAACCTTCCTCATTGGCTTTAAGTGGGGTGGCTATAGGAGTTTCCCACTTCCCATGATCAACAGGCTGTAACACGCCCTGTTCTACCAGTTTATCAATTTCGGAATCAATTTTATGTTTTAAGGCAAACGGGACCCTATGAGGCTTAACCCTGATTGGAACTATGTTGGGATCAAGCTTAAATGAGATAGGTGAGCCTGTGTATGTTCCAAGGGTTGAATAAAAAACATCCGCGTATTCCTCGCACACTGACGCGAGGTCTGCAGTTTGTGTCCGGTTTATGCCAGTAATCTGAATACGTAAGGCATCAAACCAACCGAGTCCAATGAGACTTGTTCTCTGGTCCCCTACTACTATTACATCCAGGTGCCCCAAAATCCCTTTAAACTTAACCAACAAAGTGGCTTCTCCCTTAACTTTAATATGAGCATTTTGAAAATCCATTAGGATGATATCTGAGGGTCTTAGTTTGGCCCAATTGTTACTGCGCCTACACACGAAGTTAAAAGTGTCTTGAGAAATGATTGAGACTGCAGAGCCAGAGTCCAATTCCATCTTACATGAAACTCCTTGTAGCTCTACCATGAGCTTAAGTTTGGGCTTTAGGGGGTGACAAGCCCTGGTGCGGCATACACTTCTACGGCTTCTGAAGAATCCCACACTAACTGGATCCTGGGCCCCAGTACCTCTCCTAGTCGGTTCTTCCAACTGGTGTTTGGGTGACTGGTCTCTCTGTCAAGCTCTGCAAACCACCGCGATGTGGCCTGTCCTTCCACAAGCTCTACACGTGGCTGAACAAAATCTGCAGTTGGCACAAAAATGGTTGCCGCTGCACCCCTTACATCTCAGTAAGAGAACTGCCTTGTAATTGTCCTCTCGTGGCTGGCTGTTGCAGTGTGGCGCGTTGGGTTGCTTTTGGAGTCGGTTGATTTCAGGTTCTTCTTCCTTGGAGAGTTCTTTGGTGCATTTGGTATCCTCACGGTGGACCGTTTCTTTGAACTTTTTTGATTTGGCAGGCTGTAGAGTTTGAACGGCACCCCCGGCAACTTCATTGGCCATCACCTCATCTTGTGCTTTGGAAAACATTAAATTTGGCCTAGCAAATAGTCTCTGCTGAAGCATTCTGTCCCGTAGGCCGCAGACGAGCCGGTCTTGTAGTCGCTCTTCTAAATTTGAAAACTTGCATAGGTGTGCAGCCTGCCTTAGGCCCGTTATGAACTCCGATGCTGACTCCCCAGGAAGCTGCACTCTTTGATCAAACTTGAACTGCCAAGCCATCTCAGACATCTTGGGCTGGAAGTGCCCGGTTAGCCTCTTTTTGAGATCTGCGTAAGAGACCGCTTCAATTGGTGTTGGCGCAAAAAGGTTCTCAGCTAAATCAAAGGTAGCTGGGCCGCACATGCAGAGTAGCATTGTGGCCTTCAGTCCTTCTTCAGTGATCTGATTGGCTCTGAGGTAGTTTTCTATTTGCGATAGATATGATGGCCATTCCTCCAGGTGTTTCGCTTGCGTAGTTGCCCCCGGCAGTTTTGACAGCTGTCAAAACTGCCGCGTGTTTCCCTGTCAACAGGTTTACCTCATAACTTCTTCTAAACATCGTGTACTTTTTAACATAACAGTATAACACTTAATACATAACACTGACCAGATTTGACTTCCAACAATTTGGCATTCAAGATGGGACTGCAAGATAACCTGACCAATGGACCTGGTCTGAGTAAGCTCCCACCTTGCTGGCAAAAGACCCTTTTTTCTGGACCTTGTGTTAAGTTTATGACATATGGGCTTTTCAAGTAACTCTGAGGCATTGTTTACCTTAAAAGTCCTTTATTTAGCGTAATACACTGGCAAATGCTTGCTTGAAGGAAGCTGGACTCTGAAATCTCCACCCCCTTGCACAATATATTAAACACAATTCTCCACCTTTCTAATTTTGTCATTAATCATATTCTCCAATTAATTTAAAGAATCAGTTTCCCTTCCATTAGACAACCCGCCAAGTTCTAATCTTCTTTAATTTCATATGGCCTTGAGGTACAATCTTCTTCCTCCCTCCTCCCAGCCTTAACCTTATCTCTTAAAGCAATACACAAGTTTAACATATGAAATAGCTGCTTCTTCATCTCTTGTCAAGAAAGAACATTCGATGTTAGCAGTGTTGACACCTTGCCCATTTGGAGCAAGGGTATTAAAGGGAGTTTTGAATCTTGCACTCAATGGCTGCTTGGAAAAGAGATGAGTATCTTGAATTTTTTTATATTTTGTGCTCAGGAGTGAGTGTGAATGTGTGAGTATGTGTAAGGAAATTCTCTTTTCCTCCCACTGCAGCTAGATCTTGTTTCTTTTGTGCCATTCCCAGCCATATCCAGAGAACCTGGAAAGCAAGGGGGTTTGATAAAAGTACAAGGATTTCTGCAAGGAGAAAAAGAACTGTCAGACCTGCCCCAATCAGATTCCTTAGAAAAGAAAGACCCTCAAATCAATTTAAGCAAAGGGTTCTTTTATTAAAGGTGTTGGTTGCAGTAAAGTCAAGCCAGCTCTGAATTCTCCCATACTCACAAGATATAAAAAAGGTTCGCCCACAACCCATCCCTACCCCCATGACCAGTCCATTTCCAACTAACCAGAGCTTGCCAAGATGTTTTGAGAATGTGGAGTTGTTTGGGGGTAATCCCCATATTCCTCAAGGCCATGGGATGCTGCTACAAACAGGATCTGGCTGTTCTGGTCTTTATCACCTGTCATTCCCACCTCCCAAATTCCCCTCATGAACCCACATACCTTTATTGCCCTTTCATTCTTCTTTCCCCTTCCAGCCTTTCATTGTAGGATGCTTGTGAGCTGCCAAGCCAAATCAGGCAGAGCTGACATTGTGTGTGTATGTGTGTGTCAGAGAGAGAGAGAGAGAGAGAGAGAGAGAGGAGAGAGAGAGAGAGAGAGAGAGAGAGAGAGAGAGAGAGAGAGAGAGAGAGAGAGAGAGAGAGAGAGAGAGAGAGAGAGCTGGGCAGCTGTATCCTGATCTCTGAATGAAGTCCTACTTAGAAAGAGGCCCCCATACTCTGTGAAAAGAAGTCCTCCCAGACCATTTTATCTGAAAACTCAGAGGCTGCTTGGTGAAAAGCTGAAAAGGTATCTTCCATTGTGGAAGACTCCAAGGGAGAGCTGGTGGGAGAACCAATAAAGGGAGTCTCATCTTGGGAGGTGGACAGAACTCTTGAAAACAATTTCTTTCAAGCAGGAACTTTTATTTATTTATTTATTATTGGGACTTATATGCTGCCCTATCTCCTGAAGGACTCAGGGTGGCTAACAACAATAAAACACAATAATACAAATGTAAAAAAAGATTAAACTAACAAGCCCCAGTGATAAAATATTGAAAACATTTAAAAAAAACCCTATCATCAGTCCAGGTCAGCCTGATGGAAAAGAAATGTTTTGAGGTCACAACGAAAAGACCGGAGATCTGGGGCCATCCAGAGCTTAGGGTGAAGCTGATTCCACAGGGCAGGTGCTTCCACAGAGAAGGCCTTCCCCCTGGGGGTCACCAGCCGACATTGTCTAGCCGACAGCACCCTGAGGAGGCCCTCCCTATGTGAGCGCACCGGGCGATGGGAAGTCGTTCCTGGCAGCAGACAGTCCTGCAAATATCCTGGGCCTAAGCCATTAAGAATAGGAGATAGTAGGCATAATAGACAGGATCTGAGATTTCCTGTTTAACACAGTAGGTTATAGTGTTCCCCAAGCAGACCCCACCCCATAGATTGAACCCCCCTTGTGGGTTAGCCAATCCCCAAGTGTTAAGTCCATTGTAGGAACTGAGAGGATAATATCAACCCATCTTTAGCTCACATGAAAGTCAGCGGCTTGTTCATACCTTTCTCTGGGAGTGTAGACAAAATCCAGGCACTGAGGTTAGATCATTATGTCTTCCTTTGTTCTCAATTGACAGTTTAAAAGATAGAGTTTGGAGAGAGAGATAATGCAGGAAACAGGATACAGCCCCAATAAACAAAATAAGGAATTACACCGTAGTGAGGGGGAGGAAATGAAAACAATGCCCTGCAGGCACATCCCCCTTCCCCCCTGGAAGCATGGCAAAACCCAGGAGAGGTGGGATGAAATAGAAATGAAATGAAATAAAATAGGAATGGGTTTTGACATCCTGCCCCCCTTAAAAATAGGAGAGATCCACCTGTAGAGAAACAAAACAGATATAGAGGTTAGTCTGGCTTGTTGGGATATTCTGTATGAACTTCTTTAATAGTTTGGGTGCTCTCACGTGACGTTTGAGGACTTACTTGTTTTGTGAGGAGGCAAGATGTTTCCAGGTTACTAGGTAATGTGTTGTTGCCCCATGATACTTCCTAGAATCTAAGATTTCTTTTATCTCAAATTGTTGTTCCCCTTCAACCATGATTGGAGGTGGTGGTGGTGGGAAGTTTTATTTATTTATTTATTTTTTATTTATTTTAATTCCATTTATATCCCGCCCTTCTCCGAAGACTCAGGGCGGCTTACAAGCTTAGCAGTAGCCTTCATTCTATGTAGATGCCTGCTTATTAGGGCTTTCACACACACACCAAGCGGCATTATTACAAAGTTAGCTTAATTGCCCCCAACAATCTGGGTCCTCATTTTACCTACCTCGGAAGGATGGAAGGCTGAGTCAACCTTGAGCCTGGTGGGACGCGAACCTGCACTAATTGCAGGCAGCTGGTGTTACTTAAGGAGGCATTAGCCCACTGCTCCACCAAGACCAAGGTTTTGGTCTTAAAGGTGACTGTTGTTCTCTTTTCAGCAAGAGAAAATTGGGTGTATTTGCTTGAGGATTTGGGGTAGTTCTAATTCTACTGTTTCTGGGTTTATGATTCTTTTGATTGGGAAAGGTGCTATGTATTTTGGACAAAGATTTTACAGGGCTGTAGAGATTTTAGCTATTTTGTAGACAAATATACCATTTCTCCTACAATGAATGGTTTAGGTTCGACTCTCCTTTTATCTGCTTGTGCTTTATCTGCTTGTCTAGCTTCATCCAGGGCTTTCCTAACTACTGGCCAGGTGTTTTGTAATCGTGCTATCCATTCTTTCAGTGATGGGATTGCTGGTTCATTTGGGGTTGGTTCTGGCATAGGGTTGAAACTTTGGCCAGTGGCTACTTGAAAAGGAGTGTAGCCTGTGCTAGAGTGGACTGCGTTATTGTAGGAAACTTCTGCAAAGGGGAGTAGGTCTGTCCAGTTCGTTTCCTGGAAATTAATAAAGCATCTTAAATATTATTCGAGTACTGACCGTTACATTGAGGATGATGACTAGGTGCCAGTTCCTCAGTGGTTCCTAAGAGGGATAAAAAACTTTTTCCAGAATTCTGATATGATGTGTTAGGGTGCCCAATGCAGTCAGTAGATGTGCTGCACAAATAGTTTCGCTAAAGTCTTTGCGGTGGGCCTTTTTTGGCAAGGGATAAAATGCACTTGTTTTGAGAACAGGTCCACAATCACCCAGATGACAGTGTTTCCATTGCTTTCTGCTAATTCCACTATAAAATCCATGGATATTTCCTTCCATGGCACTGAGGAATTTGCCACTGGTTGTAGCAGTCCAGGTGATTTCCCTTGCAACCTCTTGGCAGCTGCGCAAGTTGGGCAGCTGGCCATGTAGCTTTCTATGTCCTTTTTCATGGATGGCCATCAAAATTGCCTTTTAATTAAATGTTGAGTTTTTATGAATCCAAAATGCCCTGCTGATTTTGTATCATGGCACAGCTGCATGAAATTGACCCTCTGGGTGGCTGGTATATATATAGCTTTTCCCCCACCCAGGTAGTCTGTCTTTGGTCATGCACACGTGCCTATTTTTCTGGAACCATTCATCTGTTTCTAAAGTCTTCTGGAATTCGATTCCGGTTTGGCTACCCAACTGCAGCTTTATTTTGGCTTGGGCCCTGGTGGTTACTGGCGCTGACAGTTGTGGTTTGGTCATGAGTAGATTAGAATTGATGGCTTGTGTGCTGTTATATTGGGGCATGTGAGACAGTGCATCTGCCAGGAAGTTCTTCTCCCCCAGCAAGTGTGTGAGTGTGAAACAGAATTGGTGAAAGTGCTGAGACCAGCAGGCTGCTTAGGAGTGAGTTTTCTGGGTGTTTTTAGTGCTTCCAAGTTTTTGTGGTCCGTCCAGACCTGGAAGGGGATTTTATTTCCTTCAAGGAAATGATGCCACGTAAGTAATGACCACCTCACAGCATAAGCTTCCTTTTCCCACACAGCCCAGCATTCCTGGATCTATACACACATGGTTGCAGTGCCCCTGTCAAGCAATAACATTGTCATTTTCCTGTAATAATACAGCTTCCACCACCACATTGCTTGCATCTGCCTGTATTACGAAAGGTTTATCTGGGTCTGGGTGCCTCAGTATGGGTTCGGCAGAAAAAAGTCTCTTTAGCCTCTCAAGTGCCGCTTGGCATTTCATTGTCCAATTCAGTGGCTGGCTGGGTTTCACTGAGCCCCCCCTCTTCATTTTTAACAGGTTCATGAGGGGCAGACCTATTTGGGCAAATGAAGGGATGAACTTGCAGTAGAAATTTGCAAAACCCAGGAAACTTTGTAATTGCTTTCTTGTGCAGGGTGGTCCCCATTCTAGTAGTGCCCTGACCTTTTTGGGGTCCATTTTGATGCCCTGTGGGGATATGCGATACCCCAGAGACTCTATTTTTTACTGGTGGAATTCGTATTTCAATAATTTGGCATAATTTCCCTTTCCTCCCCACCCTCCACAACAGTCCATCTCACATTGAATATAGGTTTTGTGGCTGAGGAACCAGTCATCTTTCTCCAAAGCTTGTTTGAATTCTGTGGCCACTGTGCTGTCCTGAGGTGTGACACTCTTTGTTTGTGATAGGGGTGAATAGTTGTCTTGTGGGCAGTAGTGGTTTGACTATATCAGCTTTCGTGCTATTGTATTGTGGCATCAGTGACAAGGCATCTGCTAGGAAGTTTTTTCCCCCGGGTAAGTAATGGAGAGTAAAATTGAATTGGTGGAAATGCTGGGCCCACTGAGCTTGCTTGGGGACAGCTTCCTAGGTGTCTTTAATGCTTTGAGCTTTTTATGATCAGTCCATACTTGGAAAGGTGGTGGGTGGGGCAAGCTCTCCATCTCTGACATGCTCCTCCATTGCTGTGGCCAGTTCCACAAACAAAAGAAGTTTGTGGGGCAAAAAAAAAAGTTCAATCAATCAATTCCAACTTCTCATGAAAAAAAAGATCTCAAAAAGTTGGAATTCATTGATTGAACTTTTTTTTTAGTTCCACAAGCTTTTTTTGTTTCTGGGACTGCCCATGGCAGAGGAGGAGCATGTGAGAGTTGGGAAGAAGGTTAGCAAAGAAATGCTTTGGGAAGGGAGGGCATCTGAGCAGCAGCAGAGAAATTTCCAACTCTGGCACTCCATCTGGTGCTTCAGTAGCTGTGTGTGCCAGGTGGCCAAAAATACCAGCAGTCTGGCTTGGAAGGGGAGTGAAATGGTAAATCCCCTAAGGGCACCATGCCTGAAATGGGCTTATCACTTTCTAGCAGCTGCCCAGGCCCTCTAGAAGGAGGAAGGCCGGCATCTACTGGTACTGGCACTTATGGTAAACACAGCAGCATTCCAGCTCTGGAAGGGAAGAGGCAACCAGCATGGGTGCTGCAGGCAGGACAGAGGCTTGCTTCAGCACCATCCCTGACCTGCCAGTGCTTTGGCCTTGGGCTGCTGCTGCATGCAGAAGCCATACCCTACCCCTGCATGCTTGCCACCTGCTATAATGTAAGACATCCCCTGAAAATAAGATCTAATGGGTCTTTTGGTCAAAAAAAGAGAGATCCAGTCTTATTTGGGGGGATACATGGTAACATAACCTAGTTTTGTGTACCTATTATATTGTTCTTATTTAAGTATTAAATACATAAAATAATAAACTACCTTTTGGTAGGTAGTTTATTTTTTATTATTATTATTTCGGTATTTGGGTTTTTTATATTTAAAATGTCCATTAGGGCAGAGAACCGGCTGTTAAATTATTTGAATCCCACCACTGGTTTTGACCCTTTAGAACAATTGATTTCCAATGGTTGTTTTAAAGACTTTGAGATATTGAATAATTCACATATAACATCTATCTATCTGCATTCTGTGCATCTTGGCATATAGTCATGTTAGCCATATGATCATGGAAGTATCTTCGGACAATGCTGGCTCCCTCACCTAGGAAACAGAGATGAGCACTGCCTCCTGTGTCTTTCTGTTTCTCTGTTTAGCTAAGGAAATATCTCTGAAATAAGGGTGTGTAGTTCTTATTGCAATGTTCCTTGACACCTTCCCATGACTCAGTGTCTCAGTGTCAAAAACTAGGAAGCTTGCAAGGAGAAAAACCAATGGAAATCATTTGACCATGATTGATAGTTGAAGCACTGCAGTGAGTTTGGAGTTGCAAGTTGCTTCCTGGAAAGCTTGTAGAGAGAAAGTCAAGAGAGTACCTTGCGGCTTCCGGTTCTGCGCAGATAGTGCACCAGCCGAGGAATTGAGATGATCCGATCCCTATGGCTGATTTCTCTCTGTTTGGGGACCCTAAATGGGCCCAAAGCCACCCCAGAGAGGTGGCAAGGAAGGAAGGAAGCCCCATCAATCCTGGAGAGATGGCAGTCAATCCAGACATCTGGGGAAAGCTCTCCAAAAACTGACAGAATAAATCATTCATGAATCTGGCCCAAGCTACATGCAACCAAAGTGAAAAAGCACTAAACTAAGTGTGATTGTAAACAGTGTGACTGAACGGGGTAAGAATATTAATTTTCTCTCTTCTACCTGACTGATTTCCTGAGAAAAAACGAAAAAAACCAGAAGTAAAAAATCCTCTGAAAGTGAGGGAGGGTTATCTTTGTTCCACCCTCCTTTAAATGGAAGCAGCAAATTAAGTTTAGGGTGGGGGGAATTGAAAGATGGACTGGTGCTGACATCTAGTGATGGATGAAAATACTGCCCTAAATATACAGCCCAGAAAGAGAAACCTGTTGTCATGATCTTCAAGGTGTTGATTAAACAAAGAGCAGCTGGACTATCTACAAAGTGAGAACTACAAAACTTAGAAAAAATTGACCTTCCTGGATTATAAATATTTTTTAAATTGCAACTTTAAAGTGATTGGCAGAGAAAGGACTTTTGGTCATTATGGAGCATCAGAGCTCTGCAGAAAGAACATACCAAGAAAAAAATAAATACCAGGAGGAAATTTCCATGAGGAAATTAATTTAATTTCCATGAGGAAATTGAATTTCCATGAGGAAATTAAAAATGAATTTGAAAATTTAAATGAATGAATTCTCAATTTTATATCACAACAAACAAATGGTCAGAAAACAAAAAAATGAGAGAGATCATGTAAAGCAGACAACTGAACATAAGCTAGTGGAGACTCAAGTGGAGAAGGATTTACAAGAATCATTGAACATTGAAAAGATAATTCTAAGATCACAAAATAAATTTGAGGTTAAGGAAAAAGATTTGGCAAAATGGATTGCTGAGCCGTTGGGTGTACCACAAGAAATGGGGAGACAAGGGATGATGAGAGAAATCTTCAATGAATATAAAGGGGCAAAATCTTTTTACAAAGACATGATGTTTGATTTGTCTACTATATCCACAACAACATTTACAAGATTATGGAAAGACTCATTGATACAACGGAATATATTGATTGGGAGAGATGCTTGGCAAAAGAAGAGGGCTAAAGTGAGAATTGAGGAATTAGATGATGGGGTGTATCAGAGGGAATATCTAAAAATTAAACACTTGTTTGAATATGGCTAAAGAAATTGAAAGATTTTAGTTTAAGAGAGATGAACTCTCTAAGTAAGACAGTATCTTTTTTCCCTTTTTTCCCTTTGTTTTTCATTATGAGAACTATAAAAATGTGTGGGATGATTAACACAAAGGAAATGTTTTAAATATTTAAATGTAATTGATTTTAAGAAAATTCCAATGGATAACATATGTATGTAGAGGGGAAAAAAACAATAAAAAGCTTATATACAAAAAAAAATCATTACATAACTTCCTCTTATTACCTGAATAGCATTAAAGTGTTTTCTGAACGTGGAAAAAAATAGAATAAGTAGTATATTATTTTTTCTTTTTTTCTCTTCTTTTTCGTTTTCTCTCTCACATCTTTACTTTTTCTGCATCTTTCTTTTGTGTCTGTTTCTTACTTATTTTTTAAGATATGAAAATAGATTTAAATATATTAAGGTAATTAATTCTGGGAAAATTTTAACCAGTAGAAATGTTTTGAGCATTGTAGGGAAAATAAATTTAAATAAGAATTGTAAACAGGATTTGGGACGAGACGACCAAGATGACCAGATACAAAAGAAGCATGATATTGATGAGATTATTATTGGTAGAAATTTTAGAAAAATATTTATATTTAATTGTTACCTATCGAATTAATAAGAATTGTATTAATTTAGGTTGCAAAGAGAATATTACTGGGAGAAGAGAAAATCAAGCTAAGTTATAATGTGGATTTTGGAATATAGAAATTAACCAATAGTGATTAATTTGTAAATGTAAACCCAGACAACGTGCTGTTTAACAAATATCAAGATGTTTATATTTAAAAAAATCAATAATATATATATATATATATATATATATATATATATATATATATATATATATATATATATATATATATATATATATATATATATATATATATATATATATATTTTAAAAAGAGAGAGTACCTTGCAGGAAAGGTTTTTTTTTATTGAAAAGTTTTAAAATACAGTTTTCCTTTAAAAAGCCCCCCTTCCCCCTCCCCCCCCCTACCTCTCCCCCTCCCCCCCTCCCTCCTCCCCCCCCCTACCTCCCCCCCTCCCCCCCGACTTCCCAGAGCTAAATACAAGGTATATATATAAGAAAAAAGCAATCATAAACAACCCATATACTAACAACTATAAATTCTAAAATCCATCACTCTCTAACTTATATAGGGTAAAACAAACCTTAGCAATATTAAATATATATAAAAAACTAAAATAGAAAAAGAAAAAAAACGAAAGAAGACTTATTTGAATGCTACATAAAACTTCTTAACCCTATACTTGTTCTGGATAAACTCAATCCATTTTCTCCATTCCATAATGTAACGTTCTTGCGAATGATCTTTCAAATAGGCCGAAATCTTCGCCATCTCTGCCAGGTCGGAAACCTTTAAAGTCCACTCTTCTATAGTCGGCAGTTCCTCTTTCTTCCAATATTGACCTATCAAAAGTCTTGCTGCCGTAACTAAGTTCAACATCAATTTGGTGTCCACAACTGTAGCGTCTGCAATTATTCCCAACAAAAAAAATTGCGGACAAAACTTTATCCTCCGTTTAAAAATCTTCTGCATATTCCACCAGACTTTTATCCAAAAAACCTTAACCATCTTACATGTCCACCATATGTGAAAATATGTTGCATCTTCATCACCACACCTCCAACATTTAGGCTGGTAATTCGGATACATACTTGCAAGCTTTTTAGGATCTAAATGCCATCTATAAAACATTTTGTAAAAGTTCTCTCTTAAATTTTGAGCTTGAGTAAATTTTACGTTCCTCACCCAAATCTTTTCCCACGTGTCCATTGTAATAACTTCCTGAATGTTTTGGGCCCATTTTATCATACAATCCTTAACAAGCTCTGTTTCTGAATCAATCTCTATCAATGCAAGATATATCCGTTTAATATGTGCTGGTCCCTGATTTCTAATTTGCTTTATCAAATTTTCATCAATCATTGCAAATCCATTTTTCTGGTCTTCTTTCCACCTGGCCCGTAACTGAATATATTGAAACCAAGTTTGAACAACCTTCTCTTCTCGCAAGAGGCTATATGATTTCAAACACCAAACATTCCTTTCCAAGCTTAAAATTTCCTTGTATATAGTCACATCATGTTTGAAACCAGCATGTATATTTTCTATTGCGTGTTTTGGAATTGCCCACAATGGTATCTTGCAGCTTAACTTATGTCTATACTTCTTCCAAACTCTCAGCAATGCCTGTCTTAAAATATGCATCCTAAACACAGTATCTACCTTCTTATCATACAACAAATATGCATGCCAGCCAAACAACAAATCATGGCCCTCAAGATTTAATAACCTCGGTTGCGTCAAATTAATCCAATCACTTATTCCTACTAATGCAGCAGCTTCATAATATAATTTAAAATTAGGCAATTTAAGGCCACCTCTCTCACGAGTATCCTGCATAATCTTAAGTTTAACTCGTGGCTTTTTCCCTGCCCACACAAATTTATTGATACCACGCTGCCATTCCTCCAAGTTAGAATCTTTCTTAAGAATCGGTATCATTTGAAATAAAAATAAAAATTTGGGCAGGACATTCATTTTCACTGCTGCAATCCGTCCCAACAAAGACAATTGCAATTTTCCCCAACTCTCCAATTCTTTTCGAATTTTCCCCCATAATTTTTCATAATTATTTTTATATAACTTTGTATTAGAGGGTGATAAAATCACCCCCAAATATTTAACCCTTTTAACAATCTCAAATCCAGTTAATCCTTCTAAAAGAACCTTCTGTGAAACTGTCATATTTCTAGCCAAAATTTTGGTTTTCTGTATATTTACTTTAAATCCAGAAACCTTCCCATATTGTGTTATTATCTCCATCAGGTCCACAACAGAGTTCTCTGGCTGGGTCACTGTAACAACCAGATCATCTGCAAATGCTCTCAATCTATAGTCCTGATCTCCAACTTGTATCCCCTTAATTTTTTCCGAATTCCGAATTTTAACCAATAATATCTCTAAAGTTAACACAAATAACAAGGGCAATAACGGACACCCTTGCCTTGTGCCCTTCTCAATATTACATGCTGCTGTCAGGCTATTATTAACTATAATTCGGGCAGTTTGTTTTTGATATAATGCCCTAATAGGTTGTAAAAATTTTTCCCCAAAATCCATTTTGTCTAAAACTTTCAACAAAAATTGCCAATTCAATTGATCAAAAGCCTTTTCAGCATCTAAAAAGATTAGCGCTGCAGAGATCTGGTTGTTCCTTTCCAAAAACTCTAACACATCAACTAAATGCATCACATTATTTTTCATTTGCCTACCACTAATAAACCCCGTTTGATCCCCATGAATCACCTGTTGCAGAACCCTCATCAGTCTATTAGCCAAAACCTTAGCAAATATCTTATAATCTGTATTTAAAAGCGATATCGGTCTGTAATTTTTAACTTGAGTAGCATCCTGGTCTTCCTTCGGAATCAAAGAGATAAAAGCTGTTCTCCAAGACGGTGGCACCTTTCCCCCCCTCTGGATTGTCTGAAACAGTTCCTTTAACGGTTTTATCATCTCTAATTGTAAATTTTTATAATAGGCCGCAGTCAAGCCATCCGTGCCTGGTGCTTTATCCACCTTCAGTTCCTTAATTGCTGTAAAAATTTCTTCTTCTGTAATCAGTTGATTAATCCCCTCTTTTTGTACTTGCGTAAGAACCGGGATGCTAGCATTCTCCAAGTATATATCAATATCTTTTGCACTAATTTCCTCTTTGGTATATAATTTCGAATAAAAATCCACAAAAGCATCCTTAATAAGATTCTGTTGAAACACAACCCTTCCTTTATACTCAATCTTATCTATATTAGAGGCCCTTTGTTTTTTCCTCAGTCTATAAGCTAACCATCTGCCTGGTTTATTAGCGTTGCAAAAAGTATTATGCCTAGCAAACCGCAGATTGGTCGCCACTTGATCAGCCATTAATTTATCAAATTGTCCTCTTAGCAGTCTAATAGCCTCCTTGATCTTCACATCCTCTGGGTTCAAAATCAAAGCCTTTTCTTTTTCCTTTATTTCATTCTCCAGTTCTTTCCTTCTAGTTTCCACTGCACGTCTATGTCTATTATTCATATATATCAACACCCCTCTCATATAGGCCTTGCTAGCATCCCAAACCATATCCATAGAGGTACCCTTATTCATATTAATCTCAAAAAAATCCTTCATCCGCTGTTTGCATTCTTCCACATTTCTCTGATTTCTAAACAAGTTCTCATTTACGCGCCACGAGCGCCTATCTCCTTTCTCCTTATCAATCTCCAAGCAAACTGGACTGTGGTCAGAGATAGTTCTTGCACAAATCTTCACCTTTTTAGTTCTCAAAAAAAAATCATTAGTCAACAAAATAAAATCAATCCTTGAAAAAGATTGGTGTCTGTCAGAATAAAAAGTATAATCCTTCTCCTGCAAGTGTCTCTCACGCCAAATATCTCGCAATTCCAGGTCATCCTTCATTTCAAAAAAAGATTTAGGCAGTCTAGCATGACTTGGAATGCGCTTAAAAGCTCCAGCCTTATCCAACTGTACATCCAAAACACCATTCCAGTCCCCCATAAAAATAAAAGATTTATAATCCAACTGGGTAAGCTTTGTGTGAAGTAAGCTAAAAAAGTCAGCTTGTTGTTGGTTAGGTGCATATAATCCAACTAAAAGCGTCTTTTTACCTTCTAACAACAGCTCAATCATAACATATCTTCCATGCTTATCTGCTTCAATTAAGTCTGCTGTTAAGGCACTTTTAACATAAACAACCACTCCATTTTTCTTGTTCTCTGCAGAAGCAACAAATTGCGTACCCAGCCTCGAGTTCGATAAGTACTTTTGATCCAAAACTCTAATATGCGTTTCTTGCAGACATATAACATCTATCTTAAATTGTTTTAAATATTGAAAAACTTTCTTCCTCTTCTGTGGTGAATTTAATCCATTAACATTCCAGGTTAAAAATTTAGTTGCCATGCATATCCTCCACAAGCTCTTGGACCACAGCTTTGATAGGACTAACTTCTTTAGGCCGTGCTCCTCCCACAGCTTGGCTATGAGTACGTTGTGAAGATTCTGAGGACTTTTGCTGATCTTGTTCTTTTATTTTCTTTGCTCGTTTTAAAGCAGCACGCATTACTCTTTGCTCTCTAGGATCATCCAAAGAAGTTGTAGCTTGATCTCCTCCAGCACCATTTTCCTCTGTTTCATCCTCTTGATGTTCTCCTTCTCCAGGTCCCTTTGCAGCTTCCAGAAGTGTTAATGGGGTTGCTTTTAAGACATTATTGTAGAAATCACGCGCTTGCTTCACAGTAATCAGCCGATACCTTTTACCTTCATGCATCACCATCAGCCCATCTGGAATCTCCCATCTGAACCTTATATCTCTTTGCTTGAGCTCATGCACGAGAAATGTATAGTCCTTCCTTCCCCTTAAAATCCTTGGAGGGATTTCTTTTAAAACCAAGACTTCTTGTTCAGCAATCACAACTTTAGCATCATAGGCAGCTTGTATAACTTGATCTCTAATTTCTCTTTTTGCAAAATAAACCACCACATCTCTAGGCAACTTTCTCTGCCTGGCAATCCATGAATTCACCCGGAACACTTTATCCATAGCTGCTCTTATTTCAGATGCTGGCTGGTTCAATACCACTTCGAGAGCCTCAGAGATCAGCTGCTTTAAATCTTCTTTAATATTCTCTTTTAAACCTCTGATTCTGACAGCAAACTGCATCTGGTAATATTGGGCAAGGCTTAACTCCCTTTCCATTTTGTCTCTTGCATTCTCATTCTCCCGTGCTTTTACTTCTAATATTGCATTCCTTTGAGCCAAATCATCCATTTTTTCATCTAAATCTTCCACACATTCCGCCACTTTATGCACTGAAGACAAAATGTCTACCTTCATCACGCTGAACTTCTGTTCCATCCTCTCTTCCATTCTCTCCTCCAGTTTCTCCAATTTCTCCTCCATCTGTGCAAATTTGTCAGCAATTGATTGATTAATTGATTCCAAAAGTACCTGGGCATGTTTCTCCAAAGCATCTCGCAAATCCTTCGATGTCAGCACTTCAGGAGGGTGCAATGCCTGTAGTGATGATTGTTGCACCGGCGAGGATCCACCACTCCAAAGAGTTTTAGGGGGAGATTTAGCCGCCATCTTTTACTCCTCAATTATGACGCACTTTCACTTAAAGTTTAAAAAGTCCACCAAGCTCGAGAGTATAGTAAAATAATCCTCTTCACCTTTTCCTCTTGTACCTCTCTGCCTGCTCCTTTAAATCATAGTCCTTTCTTCAGGCAGGGATGGTTCACAGACGCCTGGCTCTGCTCCAAGAAGTTCGGAGCAGAGACGCTGGCCAGCTGGGAGCAACCCAGGCTTCGGGGGAGTTCAATCCTTCAGCCGCCCAAGCTCCAAGCTCAGGCGGCCCCGGAGAACTCGACCCCTACCTGGGGCCTCACCCCCTCCTCTTCTCCCGAGGAGGGGGCTTCAAATTCACCCGAACAGCTGATCGGCGCTGTTTCGGGCGAAAAAACACACAGCTGAGCCGCGGGCAGCCCGGGAAGGCTGTCTTCGGCGCCGCGCCGCCACCGGAAGTCCAGGAAAGGTTTTAAGTTGCTTGGATAAGTCTCCCCAACCTGTGCATTCTTGGCCAGTTCTATTGTGTTCATATCACTCCAGTCATCCTTGACACAATAGCTCACAGATTTTTTAGTTGAAAACAAAAGGCAGCTATAGCTGGACAAGATTAAATGTATTAGCCCTCAAAATTTATCTAGATTTTTTTTCAGTGTAGACATGCTATTCCTATCTAAGCTAATTTTTAAGATAAAATACTTACATGATAAAAAAAAGAGCCTTGGTGGAGCAGTGGGCTAATGCCTCCTTAAGTAACACCAGCTGCCTGCAATTAGTGCAGGTTCGCATCCCACCAGGCTCAAGGTTGACTCAGCCTTCCATCCTTCCGAGGTAGGTAAAATGAGGACCCAGATTGTTGGGGGCAATTAAGCTGACTTTGTAATAATGCCGCTTGGGGGGTGTATGAAAGCCCTAATAAGCAGGCATATACATAGAATGAAGGCTACTGCTACGCTTGTAAGCCGCCCTGAGTCTTCGGAGAAGGGCGGGATATAAATGGAATTGAAAAAAAAATGCAATAAATTCAGAGTAAATAAAATTCCTGAAGAAAGAAATTCTATCTCCCATATTATCAGTCTCATACCAAAAATAATCAATTCATATCTTAATGCTATTATCTTTCAGAGTATGAAACATTTTGCAGATCTGAAAAAGGAGTAGAAAAGATTCCCCCCATACCCAAGAAATTAAAACAAGAAATAAGAGAAAGAAAACATAGCTACTTTACTAAAATACCCTTCGCATTTTTTTCTGTTCTTGAAAACTATCCAATGGTATTTCATATTGTCTTTCTTCCTTAAATTTCTTAACTCCATCATTTTACTCAATCTAAAGGTAGTCCTCAACTTATGACCCTTTAAAAATTATGATGATTTCAGAAAGGGTAAAATATCATGCTGTCTTACCCCTAGGCTCATGTAGTAATCATCTGAGTGCTTGACAATCTGCTCACACTTCTTACCGGTTATCCAGTAAGTACCCAGCAATTATGTGATCACAATTGGTAATCTTCCCTTATGGCTTCCGCATAAGGTCAATGGGAAAGCTGGCAGGGAAGGTTGCAATATGCTGCCACCTGCTGAGAGGACTCCCTCGCATCTCTGGGCACTGGCTAAAAGAGCTGCCTGCCAAGGGGTGGAGAAATAGAGCACAGATCCTGAAGATCTGAGCTCTGTTCCTGCACTTCTCCAAAGGAGTTTCCATCATGATATCTAAGTGCTATAAATTGTTGCTAACTAGGGTAGTAGGGAGGAGGTGGTAAAAGACGCAATGATTGCCTGGGGGAAGAATTTTGGTTATGCACTTCCACTTGAGAAATGGGAAGAGATTTGGTGGATTAATATGAGGCTGGTGGTTTCCACGTCATATAAGGAGAACATATACAAAATGCTTTATAGATGGCATCTCCCTCTGGCTAGACTTTCCAAAATGTTCCCCGGATTGTCAGCCGATTGTTGGAAGTGTGGTAAAGGGATTGGCACATATTATCACTTATGGTGGACATGTCCGGAAGTGGTTAGATATTGGACGAGGATCCAAAAATGGATAGAGGAAATCACAGGGTGTTTAGTTGATCTTAAACCAGAGACGTATCTGCTTGGCTCCAGGCCTGGAAATATTAAGAAGGAAATATGGTATTTGGTTATACATGTCTTAATGGCAGCAAGGATGGGGTATGCTCAATTTTGGAAGACAAATCATACCCCACCGGATGAAGTTATAATTAGGAGAATACTTGATTGTGCAGAAGCAGACACATTGACCAAGAAGTTGAAGGGTAAAGAAGAGACACCAGCATTTCTATCATGGAATAAATGGTATATTTGGATGGATAAAAGATTAAAGAAATGAGGGTGGCTTGGAGGTTGGTCAAAAATGAAGTTATATAGTTTTTGCTAATGAATAAGCTTTGGAGTTGGATGGTTATAAGAGACTTAATGAGTGGAATATACCGTAATTGTTAGTTTAGAAGTAGATATAATTTGAAATTTTGGAAATGGTTTTCAATTTTTCAATTTCTTCATTTTCTGTATATTGTAAATGTTTTTGTTTGTTTGTTTTTGTTGGTGTATGGTGTGTTTTTAACACAAAATGTAAATAAAGATTTATTTTTTAAAAAAACAAAGGAGTTCCCATCCACATGCAGGAGAAATGGAACTCAGATCTTGATGTTTTGAAATGTGTTTCTGCACCCTGCAGAAGGTTCTTCTGCTCATCCTTATATTTTAGCAATCATTTTCTTACATGCATTTTCTCTCCTCCATTGCTTATGTTATTTCACTTTCATACTGCCCACTAGTGCAACTCTTGGCCCTCCTGTAGAATTTTGTAATATAATGACCTGGATAATCCAGGTTGATAAACCCAAATTCAACCCAGACAAGACAGAGACATTGTTTGTGAATGGTTTGTCTGTCCAGCTGAATGGTGCTTTGCCTATCCTGGAGAGATCCACACTTACTCTAAAGTGCAGGATTACTGCAATGTGTTATATATGGGGGTGCCTGGGAAAATTGTCTGCAATCTTCCTTTGGTTCAAAATAGAGTAGCTAGACTGCTCACTGGGACTGACCAATACAATTGTATTATGGCATTTCTTTGTTATCTACACTGGCTAATTCAAAGTATTGTTTTTGACCTTTAAGTTTTGAAAACCTTAGGACCAGGTTACCTGAAGAAGTGTCTTCTATCCATGTCACCCAGTTTTTAAGATTTTCCAATAAGACCCTCTTCCAGGTCCTCCTAATCAAAGGAAGTGAGATAGACTGCTACAAATGAAAGAGCTTTTTCTGTGGTGCCCCCTGCAATCTCAGAGCATTATCTCTCCAGAGAAACTCAACTGATACACACACTAAAATTATTATAGAGCTAGATGAAGACCTTTCTATTTCTAATTGGCTCTTAATTATATTTTGTATTTAGTGTTTATATTTAGTATATTTGTTTGCATTTAGTATATAGCTTATAGGTAAATGTAAAGGTTCCCCCGCACATGCGTGCTAGTCATTTCTAACTCATCTCTGTTTCAAAGCCGAAGAGCCAGCGCTTGTCTGAGGACATCTCCGTGGTCATGTGGCCAGCATGACTAGCTGCCAAAGGCGCATGGAACGCTGTTACCTTCCTACCGTAGTGGTCCCTATTTTTCTACTTGCATTTTTATGTGCTTTCGAACTGCTAGGTTGGCAGAAGCTGGGACGAGTAACAGGCACTCACTCTGTTATTCGGCACTCGGGATTCGACCTGCTAAACTGCTGACCTTCTGATCGACAAGCTCAGCATCCTAACCCTCTGAGCCACCGCGTCCCTATATAGCTTATATGATGTTCTTAATTTCACACTTGGTTAATTTTATTATATACATTTTTATTCAAAATTCTTTTTTAAAAAGGTTTTTAAAAATGAATGAATGAATGAATGAATAAATGAATAAATAAATAAATAAATAAATAAATAAATAAATAAATAAATAAATAAATATTATTTCCATGCTGTTCTGAGCAGTTCACTGCACATCCTCTTTCCTTACATCCACTTTCCATTCATTTTGTTGGAAGACTCAATAGTCTACTTTTTCATATAAGACTTATAATGTTACTTCTTAGATGAATTTTACTTTCATTCTTGTTTCTTCTTCCTTTTTTCAGGACCATTTTCCTAAAATTGAATGACACTAATGAAAAGTGATTTGTCCCATATTCTGTCACCACCCTTGCACTCTTCACTAATTATCTCTATCTTTCATCATAAATAATCAAACCAATAGTTCTTTTTCTCTTGGATTATATTTGTTTGAAATGTTGAATAATTCTAACCCCTCCCCCCATTCATTCCCATTGTTATAATTCATTGAAGCATAACTGACACCAACCCATGGATTCCCGCTTTCACCCCCGCAACAACAATGATGACACTAATTCATACTTTCGGACATACATTTTGGCCCTTTCATTTATAATGATATTTACATTCTATATGTATTCATTAATTCCACTCCACAATATCTGCCACCTTCATTTAAATATACAACATTTTTCTCTTATTTTACAGACAAACAATATATCCTTTAACATTACTCCTCCTTAAAGTTTCACTACCACACACAAAGTGGCCATCACTGAATGGACCCATTATAACTTTATCTGATTGAGGCTTTCTCATAATGTTTTCCGTAAGATCAATAAAGTTTAAGCTTAGAAGCCTTGTATTCATGCCACATGCAATATTTTTTACTAATGGTAAAGCTAGTATGTAACACTTTTGGAATATATTAGTCTCTATACTACACTGCAATCAGAATCCTGCTTTATTCCAAGCATACTTACACTCTTCTATGCCAGCTAGAATCTTTCTTCTAGATATTACCATAGCATACCGACACACTGTTCCCCTCAACATAGAAGGTGTTATATGTGCAATGCACTGAGATTCTTTTATAATTGCTCAAGCTATGTATGAGAATTGAAAGCTGATGATACAGCTATCAGAATGCTGTTAATTGTCCAGTCCCTCAGCTGATTCAGATGAATTTAAGAACAAAGAGCAACACATGTAATATTTAAAAATTTTTGATGAATATGAAGGTCATGGGTAATGTTTTGGACAAATAGTGGTGCTAGATATCCTTTGATAACACATATAAAATTATTAACACATTGTTCCGAGCTCATTGCAATGGATAGTAATCCAAGCACATAGTGGGTGTGGCTAGCTATAGGCAAAACAAAACAACTTTAAGCAATCCGGTCTGGTCTGACAGGTTCTGTTTTAATTATTGTTTTAAGATAACTATTTGTGCATTCTGTTATTTATGTTCACTGTTCACCGCCCTGAGTCCTTAGGGAGAAGGGCGGTATACAAATCAAATAAATAAATAAATAAATAAATAAATAAATAAATAAATAAATAAATAAATAAACTTCAATTCCTTACTTGCTTGCAAATATTGCATAATAACATTTGCTGCAAATAAGGTTCCGTTCATCCCAGTTTGTCACTGTTTCTAGTCACTTTCCATTAACACAATTTCTTTTTCTTCAGAATTCATGAAATAAACTTTTCCTCCTGCTCATCTTAACTTATAACAGCCATTAGAATCTTGTTCTTTGCATGTAGTCGTTTTATTTTGTGGTGATGAATAGATTTCTAGCTTTCCTGTAGGAAATTTAAGCATCTACAGTATAAACATATGGTGTTATACTTCTCTAGATATAACTAGAAATTTCTTATGACTAAATCCTGGAACAGTAGCAAGACTCCAGTGCCAATGATGTATATTCCTCCACTGCGTTCTTGCATTGAAACTGAAATGAATTCATCCAGTTTCCATAACTTCTAGCAACCTGTTTCCTGTGTGGAATTACCAGGTTCAATATCCCAAGCATCCTCTAATCCAGGGCTTTTCAACTGATGGTAGGTATACCACCAGTGGTACTTTGGCATGTGGTAGGTGTAGCATCCTAAAGAAGTGTAGCGGGGGATGGGAAGGAGCTGAAGTGACCAAAGCCTGAGGGAGAGGCAGCTGGAGCTGCAGGACTGTTGGGCCTCAGCAGAAGCCCCAGGATCGCTACAGGGCTCCATCTGATTGGCTCCAGCTGATTGGCACTTCCAGAAGCAGTGTGGTGCTGGAGGTGAACTGGAGAAAAAGGGGGAGGGAGAAGGAGGTGGTTTTGGTGGGAAAGGGAAAAAAAGACAACAGGGAAAGAGAAGGGGACAGAGAAGAAGCTGTGGAAGGAGAGCTTGGCAGGCAGGGAGGAAAAAGAGACATGGAAGAAGAAGCAGCTGTTGCTGAAGAAAAGGTCCCCTGGTTCATTTTCTCCAGCCAAGAGAATGCAATCAGCGCTGATGAAATGAAAAGCCAGGAGATGAGCATGTCAGAAAGGAGGTTGGTTTATTTTGGAAGCCAGTGGGTTCCTGGTCACCTGGCAGCTTGAATGGATTACCATAAGGATTTTTATACAGTTTTTACAGCATTTTGTAATTCAGAGACTCAGTTTGTGTGCTTTGGTTATTGGAATATTTTAGTCTGTTTCACAATGAGTCCAAAGTGTTGGCTTCCATAGGTTTAATCCCTTTAAACAAATGTACTTTACCCCCTCATCTTGAGTCTGTCTATGGCTTTTAGCAAGTTTTCTTTGTAGGTAAACAAGCTTAATTTAAAGTTATTACTTTTTGCAATTGCTGAGGTCTGGTTGCTACATTGTTTAAACTGAAACACGCCTAAGGCAGCTTAAAGGGAAAAAAACCTGAACTTTAGTGTTTCTTTATTCTGGGAGGCTTTTGTGAGCCTTTCTTGCTTTACACTTGGTTCCTGTGTCTTTAAGGGTACAGTGAAGGGACTGGGGGGTGCTGGTGGTTGCATTCTTACTACACTGTGGAAGGAGAGCTCAGAAGGCAGGGAGAAAGAAGAGGAGATGGAGAGAGGACGAAGGGCCAACCAGCCAGCTGGTAGTGGTGCATATTAATAAATATGGATAAATTCATCATACATTTGTCAGTGCAAAGGGAAAGTGATTCGGCGAAGGAACTGCCACTGAAGAAATTAAAACTGGTACTTTTTTCTTTGTTTCTACAGTTTGTAACATTTTATTAGATTATAGAATAAAATGCAAAAATACAAAAGCAAATAGTAGGACACAGTGGAAAGGAAAAAAGGGGAAAAAGTGAGGGGGAGAGGGGAAAAAGAACAGACTTCCTCTGTTGTAGTAGAAGGAAGCATTAACATTGAACCTCAAATTTCCATATTATAAACTAGCTATTTCTATAACAACAAATGAATCTAATCAGTAACCCCCGCTTTTTTAGTTATCAAGCTTTTGATACCTTGCTAAGCACTGGTGGTACTCAAATATTGTCATGTCCTAAAAATGGTACAATCTGTGAAAAGGGTGAAAAGCCCTGCTCAGATCCATGTGATGGATCTCCCATTTCTGATTACAGTAATAACCCATAAATGTTTGAGATTGTTCCTTTAGGTTTTTTCAAAAAAAAAAAATTCTCAAAATTAGTAGAAGGCCATATCTGGTGATTTCCTGGACATGCTCATATAGCCTGGAAGTAATCCTCGACTTATGACCATAATTGGGACCAGAAATCCAGTCATAAGTTGTCACAGCCATAACACATAAGTCAAGGCACTGGAAAGAGGCAAAAAAGAATGCTACTACTGATCATAAAGATGATGTTAAGTCCCTAAAGAAATGTATTCTTTCCCTTTGCATATTGTTGAATTTAGAAATGTATTCTTTCCCTTTGCATATGGTTGAATTTGTAAACCTTCTTTGTGATCTGCCATTTCTTGGGAGGGGGGAGCTTTTGGGACTGCTTTGTACTGTCCTTCTATGATGCCCTTCCTCCAGTGGATGGAATGTCTTACTCTTATCTCAGAGATGGTTGGCACTTGGAGCCAGAAGGAAATGAAAGCAAGAGAGACCTTGAATGAGTGTGCCAAAGAACTCAGTTACCAAAACACTATGCCACCTGTGAATTGGCCGAATTTTAAATGAACATTGGGACACTGGGGGGAGGAATATTAAATGTTGCTTTTATTATATTGCTTTTGTGGGTTTTTCCCCAGACCTTGCTGTCACTTGCCATTGAAACAGACAATGCCTGTTTCAAGAGTTTTGTTTTCTTGGGTAGCTTAGATGAGGTAGATTTTTACAGATGAACTGGTTACCAGGTACCTGAAATGTGATAGTGTGACTATGGGGTGTATGTGATGTTTTACAATGCTCAAAAATAACTCCAAGGCTGTTGTAACTCCAAATAGTCATAAAATAACCAATTGCAAGTCAAGGACTACCTGTACTTTCATCTGCTATCTCTAGCTGTCAAGCTATGAACCCTATGCTCTTTAGGACTGCTACTTGCTTTTAACTTGCCAAAAATGCAGGAGGGAGAGGGGGGGATTTTGAATCCACAGGTATTCTTATCAGTATGAGAATCAGAGCTGTTGAAGAGTTGTTTCTGTGAACTAAAGTTTCTTCTCATAATAATTACTGAATGATGTATTGGACAATGTAACCTGCACCTGTCAGAGAGGGGAGGAAAAGTTCCATTCTTTTAATTAACTGCTTCCTGCCATTTCCTCAGAGCTAGCTTTCCTTTAACCCTGCCAATTTGTATTTACTCAATAAAGTATACATTAGAGCAGGGCCCCCCAACCTCCGGTCCATGAATCAGTACTGGGCCACAGCATGCCAGCAACTTGTTCATGCAAACAAGCAAAGCCCATCCATGAGATGCAGGCAGCACACAGAACCATCCATCCTCCAGTCTGTGGAAAAATGTCTTTCCATGGAACCGGTCCCTGGTGCCTAAAAGGTTGGGGACCTCTGCATTAGAGAATGCAATGGC
This sequence comes from Vipera ursinii, assembly GCF_947247035.1. Taxonomy (NCBI): domain Eukaryota; kingdom Metazoa; phylum Chordata; class Lepidosauria; order Squamata; family Viperidae; genus Vipera; species Vipera ursinii. The sequence goes on from NC_139517.1 coordinate 57,366,664, forward strand.
TCTGGTGTTTTGCTTTGGATGAGCTTTTCAGCTGGAGGTTGACACTAGCTCTATAATTTCCCATTCTTTTACATTTCCAAATGTTTCCCATCCAAGTATTAACATCAATTCATGCTCTTTCAAATAATTACATAATTTTTATCTCAATTATTTCTATGCATATATCAATTGCCTGTATTCAAACTTCTAAACTTTAAAACAAGAATGTATTTTGTTTTTGTACATATATGAAGAAATATACACATTACCATATATGTACACTGGAATGAAAGAGGGACACATAACTAAGGCAGAATATCAGCAGATAGCCAGATTCTGCAAAGATGAAGTCAGGAAAGCAAAGGCTCAGAATGAACAAAGACTTGCAACAAAAGTTAAATATAATAAAAGTTTGTTTCAACATACAAATAAAAAAGAAAAAAATCAAGGAAACAGCCAGTCCATTAAAGAGAGTAGATGGCAATGAAGTAACAGGCAGAACAGAGAAAACAAAGCTGCTTAACTCATTCTTTGTATTGGTCTTCATGAAAAAAAATTATAGCCCAATCTACCAAAAACATAACTGAAAAAGACAGACTACAAATAATAGTCAATTAAAAAAAAACGGTAAGAGAACACCTGTCTGATCTTGATGAACATAAATCATCAGGACCTGATGGGTTATATCCCAGAGTTCTGAAGGAGGTGGCAGATGTCATCTCACAACCATGGTGCCATATCTTTCAAAAATCCTGGGCCATCGGGGAATTACCAGAGGTTTGGAAAAGAGCTGGTGCAGTTCCCATCTTCAAAAAAGGGAAAATAAATCAGACCCAGGAAACTGCAGACCTATCAGCCTAACATCAATTCAATTTATTTGTTTGCGGTCACAGACCAAAGTACAAATACAACAAAAGAAAAACATAGAAAAAGTCAAATCATAGACAATTGGACACCAGAAGCCTTGGCTGAGGGGAATTACAACATTCTCCTTTAATAGTTACAGCTCTTAGAAAAAAATTAGAGACCTGAGAAGTAATATATGAGGAGCCATCCCCTAAACAATATAAGACCAAATTACTAGCATTGGGACCAGAAGGGTCTATTTTAAGGAGAGACAGTAATTTAGTTCTGCCTGCGTTATACATAGGGCAGTATAAAAAGAGATGCTCCACAGTTTCAACCTCAGCCCTATCACAGGGGCATAATCACTTGCCTCTTAAATCACCTGTTGAGTAGTGCTGAGGGCAAGACATTAAAACGGGCTAGAGAGAAGACTCTAGAAGCATGAAGCCATCCGCAGTCCATAATTATTAGACTGGCTGAAGATCAGAGGGGAGCAGGTTTTGTTGGCTCTGGCTCTTAAATATTGCAAATCTATGTCTACAAGCCATTGGACTACCCTAGATTCGGCATCTTTAAGGCCATAATCGCCCAAGGCATCACCCGAAAAACCCAGCAAGTGGAGTTTCTTCTTCAGCTCCCTCTCCCAATGAGAAGTATGAGGGTCAGCAAACACCAGGGAGAGGTAGCTACCAGGGACTGCTGAGAAGAGCACCCGAAACCACCATTTAAAGGTGTTGATCCACGCCATGCATTCGATTGAACGAATGCCCAGTTCCAGGTACATCGGAGCAAAGCCAACACAGTGAGGAAGACCCAGACGTTTCCTAAGAAAAACAGACTGGGTTCTTTCAATACAATCCTTGAAGCCCCGTATCCATATGGGAATTCCATAAAGAGTTTGGGCCAAGGTTTTGGCTTTATATATACACAGAGCAGAAGGGATGAACTGGCCTCCTTGAGTAAAGAAAAATCTTAGAATCTGCTGATGGCTACAGGAAGCCGAATTCAGCACCTGGGTTAGATGTCTGGTCTAAGTGCCGGTATTCTGAAATTGAATACCTAAATACTTGAAGTGGAAGACCTGCCTAACAGCATTACCATTAATAGCTCAGTTGTATAACTTCTGGGCTCTAGAAAACACCAGTACTTTAGATTTGTCGTAATTAATGGACAAGTGGTTCTCGGCACAGTAGGACCCAAATGCAGAAAGTAATCTTTTCAGTCCTAGTCTTGATAGTGTTAGAAGGACTGCATCATTAGCATATAGGAGAAGCGGGATCTTCATAATTGACAGCTTTGGGGCATGGGACTCAATATGTCCAATGTAAGAGGCCAAATCAGATAAGAATAAATTAAACAAAAGAGGGGCCAGGACACAACCCTGCCTTACTCCGCTCTTAATCGGGATAGGATTTGAGAGTTCTCCCTGCAAGCTGCACCTGACCTGGCTGTAGGTCTGATTATACAAGGATCTAATTAGGAACAAGAGACATCTGTTGATGGAACTTTTGCGCAATTTTGACCACAGCAGTTCCCTAGGGACTGAGTCAAATGCTGCCTTTAGATCAATGAAAGCAGTGAAAAGTTTGCCACCTGGTGTGATAGTGTATTTGTCAACCAGGTGTGCTAGGACAAAGCAGTGGTCCAATGTGGCACAGCCCGCTTTAAACCTGATCTGTTCTGCGCCAATAATGTTGGGCTCCTAGACCCAGATGAGGAGTCTATGTTGGAGGTATTTAGCATACAGTTTTCCAATGATGGAAAGCAGGCTTATAGGGCGATAATCGGCTGGGTTGTTCCTATTTCCTTTAAAAACTGAGACAATAATTTCGTGGCTTCAGGAGGTAGGAATCCTGCCGGAAGTATTAATATGGATGAAAAGTGTTGCTAAGAGAGGAATCCACCACTTGGAATTAGATTTTAACAAATCATGGTGTATGGCATCAGGGTCAGGGGCTTTGCCTGACTTGAGTTCAGAGATAAGCTCATTAATCTCAGTGTGAGTCACAGGTTGCCAGTTAGGAGTTGCAGGGGGCAGTTGTGGTCCAAGCTCAGTCAGAAGTGTTGAAGCCTGGAAGATTGACAAGAATTGATTTTCCCAATCTCTGTTGGAGATACAGCAGAGAGGGAGTCCTTGGTGGCCAGGCAAAGAGCTGGCAACAATTTGCCAAAATAATTGGGTGTTCTTCTGCTGGATGGAGAAGAGAAGTAGATCCCACATCTCTCTGTGTTTAGCCCTCTTTTTCTTAACAATTAATTCTTTATACTCCCACTTCAGGTGATAGTATTCCTCTGGTGGGCGTTTATCACCTCGATTACAATAGAGCAAGTAAGCCTGGTTAATCTGGTTTCTAAGCATCAGACATTCTTCTTCAAACCAGGGATTACTTCTTAAATGATATGGGCCACTTGGCCTACGGTCAGCTCCTAGCTCCCTTTGGACACTATTAATTAGTGATTCAAAGGTCAAAATTATCTCTGAGCCACTACTTGTTAGGGCCTGATTGTATAGACTCAGACACTCCGGAGATGATAAAAATGAATGGAACTTTCTTTCAGTATTAGGGGACCATTTGATCCTCCTTGTATATGAGGCCACATAAGGATCCAATATCTGGGGGCTTTTAGACAAATGAATATTTCAGGAAAGCCCAATGATTATACCCAGGGGATAATGGTCGCTCTCCGTAAGGCAGTCCACATAGAAAGCATGGACTGCCTTTCTTAGTAACTGGGAAACCAGCACAAAATCAATAACACTACTCCCACGTGAGGAACTAAAAGTAAACTCACCAGCTAGGTCGCCTGGGGTACTCCCATTAAGGATTATCTTATTGTGTTGGGATGCTAAAAGGGCTAACTGAATACCAGCAAAGTTTGTTAGTTCATCCTTAGAGTGCCTAGCTGAAATCTGGTGACCTATTGCCTGGAGGATTTCTTGGGAGTAAAGTGCCTCAATCAATGGAGGAACTTGGACTCCCAAACGGGCATTAAAGTCACCCCCTATAAAGGTGAACAGCGCTGGGAATTTAGTTTCAATACAAGAAATATAGTTCTCCAGTTCGCCCCATTGAGCCTTAGTATCGGCTTGCCTCACCGATGGGGGGAGGTAGACGTTAAACAATAACAAATTGCTGCATCCTCTCTTAATTAGGAGCACCATGGCTAAGGAGCCACAGAGGGGCAGCTCCACTGACTCCACTTTTAAAGAGGTAGAGACCAGGCAAGCTAGACCAGCCTTGGGTCTTCCCATCATAGATTGTTTGGTAGCGGCCAAGGAAGTGACCATAAACCCTGTAAGGGATATCTGATCACATGCCCAGGTCTCCTGAAGCAAGACCACATCGAATGACTGTATATAGTTGGTAAATTCTATGGTGCCGCACCTTCTCCCCCAACCTGCTATGTTCCACAAAAGGCATTTGAGAGTGCGGGGGGGGGGGTTTGCCAGGTTTGATAGTCATTCTGTATAGTTAATTTTTTTCCAGAGAACCCTTCAGGTCTGGAAAGATACACCCGTTGTTAAATGGCAATGTCACCCTCTTTGGAGACAAAGGCAGGGAAGAGGGGAAGGGAGGCGAGCCTTGTTCATGGGCTGTAGGCCTCTAAGTGCGCTCCAGTTCATACATGTAGCATTAGTTGGTTGCTTAGCTGGCAGGCATTCAGTGTTATCAGCAGAGGGAGTCTGAGATAGCCCAAGATCTTCAGATTTATGAATTAAACATTCTGGAGAAAGGCCCAAGGGAACTTCCACTGATGAATCGGTATGGACTCCCTGAAATCCAAGGAGATCCTTGTCAGGTAGTGAAAGACTCCAGAGCTTAGATTTAACTGCAGCCAGACGCTTTATAATTAGGGCCCTTTCTGGTTGTGGGAGCACATGAAAAAAGTTGAAAAGCTGTGTCTCCTCCACATTCCAGAAATTATATTGAGATGAGTCGATCTTATGGATAAGTGGAATCCCAGATGCACTGGCCTGAGGCTTATTCACTAAGAAGCCTTGGATACCCTGGGCAGGTGTCACTTCTTTTGGGGTCATTTCTTCCCAGCTGATCAAGTTAAGGCAAGCTTCCTGATAAGATGTTACTCGCTGAGGGGGTTGCTTTGACCAGCTGTGGGAGGATCAATCAGGCTACCATCTGAGAGGACGCCATCAGGGGATTTTACAAGAATGGGTGTGTAATTAGTAGATGGTCTAGTGTCAGGAAGGACATTCAGGGTTGGCACATTAGCATGTGCTGCTGAAGGACTTTGGAGGGCAATAAATCTCTGGACACTCACAGATGGTTGATTGCTTAAAATAGGCTTAGTCGACATATCTTTGAAGACTCTTCTTGGCAAAATGTCGAAAGATCTTAGCAGAGATCTTCTCCTGTAGAATATGGCCCCTTGCCAGCCGTATTGAGCCCCAACGAGGCAAGTAGCCGTTAATAGGATTGATATTAAGGGCCACCTGTTTTGGCTGTAAAACCAGGTGACTGTTTGTATCTAAAGGTGTAGAGTTCGAACTATAAGTAGGGTTGTATTGAACAGATCTTTTGCTGAGGCTTGACAGGGAAGACCCTGCCATCGCATCGGGCTGCCAAGCAGCCAATCCAGGGTTACTACTGGCAACCCAGGAAACTAGATAGTTTAGAGTACTTATAATTTTATCAAGCTGGAGCTGTATGCTCTCTGTTGTATCTGCAACCAGAAAACATTGCTGGGCCAAAAGTTCTGTGAGCGTGGGTTCATTTAAAGATTTGTTAGAGACCATAATTTTGGGGGATCCTTTGTTCTCAACTCGAGGGGCAACACCCTCAACCATCGGAGGATCACAGTGACCGGCAGCAGCCAGATGAAAGGGAGCTGGAATTTTCAAGCAGAGAGGCCGAGTTAAAACAAAGTCCTCAATCTTGGATAGCTTCAGAGAATGCTGAGAAACCAGGTCAGTGAGGGATCTGCTCCTTTTCCTTGACTTCATTATGTTAAGTAGCACAATAGAGGAGGAGCAAAGAGTAATATAGCAAAGAGTTTAATCTCTGAGACGAGTCCTGGATCCAAAGGAAGAGGAGTCAGGAGCCAAGAAGAAGCAAGTCCCAATGCAAACAATGGCAGAGCTCCTCGCAAGTAAGGCAAGGATCCTAACCCTCCTGACAAGCAGGGAGCAGGGAGTAAATAGAAATGATAAAATAATAAAAGGAAAAAAGATAAAAAATAAAAGAAAAATAGGAGGAATAAAGTAAGTAAATAAATAAATCAAATAAAAAGGTCATATCAAAGCTAAACAGTACTAAGCTTCCTGGCTAACGCAGTAAAACCTATGTAACAGGAACAAAAAAAAAAACAAAAAGCAGCAGCAAGGCATTCCCATAGCTGAGGCCCAGCTCGGGTAGTTACAAATACAGTTAAACTGTAGCTAAACTGTAACTGAAGTATGGTTGGGGTGGATTACTGGCCACACTGCATAGAATTTCAAAAATATAGAAGGTTTAAAAATTAGAAGATTAGAAGGCTAGGATAAAATAGAACAGTAGCCTTAAAATCAGATAGGAGATAAAATAGGTTGAATAATCTTAGTTAAAAGCAGGGAGCCTACTTGCCTGCTGCTGTCACTCCAGAGCCTCCAAGCATATCTCCAGGGTTTAAAAAGTTAAAAAGGGGTAGGTTAAAAATACAATATTAAAAGAGGTTAAAAATTAAAATAAGAATAAAGTAATTAAAGTAAAATAAAATAAAACAAAACTTTTATTTTTGGAGGAGCTCTTTACAGCCTTTGCTGCCTAACATCAATACCTGGGAAGACACTGGAAAAGATAATCAAAAAATAGATCTGTGAACATTTAGAAACTAAGTTATAACTATAAACCAGCACAAGTTTGTTAAAGCAGATCATGCCAAACCAATCTTATTTCATTCTTTGACCAAGTAACCAAATTAGTAGACCAGCAAAATGCTGTGGACGTAGTATAAGGACCTGCCTCAGTTAAGCCTCTGAAGGAAGCAGAACTCTTGAAACTTGCATTGTATCAACAGGAACTTTTATTGGATGTTAATGATAGCAGGATAGTAAGGCAGGATCTGAGGATTTCCCATGTGAAATGTTACATTAAAAGAACCCTTTTAAACCCCATTCTAACTGTCCATCTGGCTGGTTTGAATTGAGCCAATCCATAGGTGCTAAGATGTTGTGGGAAAGAGCCAATAAGGCATCATTCTCAAGACTGAGGTTTCTCCATGGCTTCTTCCCATCTGCCTGGAGATAAGGCAGATGGCCAGAGGCACATTCCTTTCACACCCCAAGAAAGATACTTCAAAGAGGACAGAACAAAGCAAAGGAAGTATTTAACAGAATACCCTTAAGTTCCCCTTAGGTCCCCTTCCCTCCAATAGAATGGCAGAACCCAAACATGAGGGCATAGGAAAGAAATAGGAAATACGTTGGGGTTTTGGCATGCTCCCTCTCTTGAAAAAAGAGAGATCCCCCTGGAGAAGAGAAAATAATAACAGGAAAGAAAATGAAACAAAGAAGTTAGGTTTATCTGGGTAATGAGCATGAAAACATTTGAGCAATCTAGGGGCTTTCGTGTGCATTTTGTGTACCCATTCATTCTGGGAGGCTGGGTGGGCCTTCCATGCCACTAAGTATTGGGTAGACCCATGGTGCTTTCTGCAATCTAAGATTTCTCTGATTTCAAAATGATGTTCTCCTTCCACCATAATTGGTTGTGGTAGAGGAGCTACAGCTGGCCTTAAGGACAAGCTCATTTCATGTTTTAGCAAACTACAATGGACCTAACTTAATGTTTTAGGGAATTCAAACTCCACTGTGACTGGTTTGATGATGCACTTAATAGGGAAGGGTCTCATAAATTTTGGCCCTAACTTCTTTGAGGGTTGCAGGGACTGCAGAAACTTAGTGAAGGAGATACAAGCTGTCCCCCACTCTAAAAGGGCTCCACCCTTTTTTAGTCTGCCTGCACTTTATAAGCTTTTCTAGCTTCATCTAAAGCTTTTCTGATCATTGGCCATGTATTTTGCAATTGTGTGATCCATTCCTTAAGGAAAGGGATGGTAGGTTCATTGGCAGGCAACGTGGCCATTGGGTTGAGGCTCTGTCTTGTAGCCACCTGGAAAGGTGTATAACCAGTACTGGAATGTACTGCATTATTATAGGCTACCTAAGCAAATGGTAGCACCTCAGTCCAATTGTCCTGTTGATAGTTTATGAAGCATCTCAAATATTGTTCTAGCACTGAGTTCATTCGTTCTATCCCCCCATTTGTTTGAAGATGATAACTAGATGACAGGCCTTGATCTGTGCCCAATAGGTCCAAAAAGGCTCTCCACAACTTGGAGGTGACCTGGATCCCCTATCTGAGATTATGCATTGTGAGACCCCAAGTAGCGGATAAATATGTTGCACAAACATTTTAGCCAAGGCTTTAGCAGTTGGAATCTTTTGGCAAGGGATGAAGTGGACTCATTTGGAGAATAAATCTATCACTACCGAAATGACAGTGTTTCTAGTGCTTTTTGATAGCTCTATGATAAAGTCCATGGAGATCTCTCTCCAGGGTGCTGAAGGGTTTACAACTGCCTGCAGGAGGCCAGGCATCTTTCCCTGTCTCATTTTAGCTGCTGTGCAAATGGGATAACTGACTACATAGCTTTCAATGTCCTTTTTTAAAAGATGGCACTAAAATGATCAGGTGAAGGGTTTTCATGAATCCAAAGTGTCCCACTAGTTTTGAATCATGGCAGAGCTGCATATACAAGAATGAGCTTAACGTCCTTGATAATCACAATGAGGTAGTCACTGACCTCGAGCCAGACATCCTAGAATGTGAAGTGAAGTGGGCCTTAGAAAAGCTGAGCAACAACAAAGCTAGTGGAGGTGACAGTATTCCAGCTGAGCTATTCAAAATCTTAAAAGACGATGCAGTAAAAGTGCTACACTCAATTTGCCAACAAATTTGGAAAACTCAACAGTGGCCACAGGATTGGAAAAGATCAGTTTACATTCCAATTCCAAAGAAAGGCAGTGCCAAAGAATGTTCAAACTATCGCACCATTGCACTGATTTCTCATGCTAGTAAAGTTATGCTTAAAATTCTACAAGCTAGACTCCAGCAGTATGTGGATCGAGAACTACCAGAAGTACAGGCAGGATTTCGAAGAGGCAGAGGAACTAGAGATCAAATTGCTAACATACGCTGGATCATGGAGAAAGCTAGAGAGTTCCAGAAAAACATCTACTTCTGCTTCATTGACTATGCTAAAGCCTTTGATTGTGTGGATCATAACAAACTCTGGCAAGTCCTTAAAGAGATGGGCATACCAGACCATCTTATTTGTCTCTTGAGAAACCTATATGTGGGCCAAGAAGCAACAGTGAGAACTGGACACGGAACCACTGATTGGTTCAAAATTGGGAAAGGAGTCCGGCAAGGCTGTATACTGTCGCTTTGCCTATTTAATTTATATGCAGAGCACATCATGAGAAAGGCAGGGCTAGATGAATCAAAAGTTGGAATTAAGATTGCTGGAAGAAACATCAACAACCTAAGATATGCAGATGACACCACTCTAATGGCAGAAAGTGAAGAGGAACTAAAGAGCCTCTTGTTGCAGGTGAAGAAGGAGAGTGCAAAAGTTGGGTTGAAACTAAACATTAAGAAAACCAAGATCATGGCATCTGGCCTTCTCAATTCCTGGCAAATAGATGGGGAAGAAATGGAGGTAGTGACAGATTTTATTTTCCTGGGCTCCAAGATCACTGCAGATGGGGACTGTAGCCAAGAAATTAAAAGACGGTTGCTCCTGGAGAGGAAAGCCATGACAAATCTAGACAGCATACTAAAAAGCAGAGACATCACCCTGTCAACAAAAGTGCGTATAGTCAAGGCTATGGTCTTTCCAGTTGCAATGTATGGTAGTGAAAGTTGGACCATAAGAAAGGCTGAGCGCCAAAGAATTGAGGCCTTTGAACTGTGGTGCTGGAGAAGACTCCTGCGAGTCCCTTGGACTGCAAGGCGATCAAACCGGTCAGTCCTAGAGGAGATCAATCCTGACTGCTCTTTAGAAGGCCAGATCCTGAAGCTAAAACTCAAGTACTTTGGCCACCTAATGAGAAGGAAGGACTCCCTGGAGAAGAGCCTAATGCTGGGGAAGATCGAGGGCAATAGAAGAAGGGGACGACAGAGAATGAGGTGGCTGGATGGAGTCACTGAAGCAGTAGGCATGAGCTTAAATGGACTCCAGAAGATGGTAGAGGACAGGAAGGCCTGGAGGAATGTTGTCCATAGGGTCGCGATGGGTCGGACACGACTTCGCAGCTAACAACAACAACAACAACAGAGCTGCATGAATTTTAATCTCTGGGTTTTTTGGAATGTATAATTTGCCTTCCCCCCACCCCCCACAACAGTCCATCTCACATTGAATATAGGTTCTTGTGGCTGAGGAATCAGTCATCTTTCTCCAAAGTTTGTTTGAATTCTGTGGCCACTGTGCTGTCCTGTGGTGGGATACTCTTTGTTTGTGATAGGGGTGAATAGTTGCCTTGTGGGCAGTAGTGGTTTGACTATATCAGCTTTCGTGCTATTGTATTGTGGCATCAGTGACAAGGCATCTGCTAGGAAGTTTTTTCCCCCAGGTAAGTAATGGAGAGTAAAATTGAATTGGTGGAAATGCTAGGCCCACTGATCTTGCTTGGGGGACAGCTTCCTAGGGGTCTTTAATGCTTTGAGCTTTTTATGATCAGTCCATACTTGGAAAGGGATTTTGTTCTCTTCCAGGAAGTGCCTCCAAGTGAGAAGCACCCAGTCCACAGCGTAAGCCTTCTTCTCCCATACCACGCATCTTTGCTCAGTTTTGGTAAGTTTCTTTGAGGTGTAGGTGCAAGGTTGCAATTGGTTATCCTTGTTTTTCTGGGGCAGTACCGCAACCATCACTACATCACTGGCCTCAGCCTGGATGATAAATATTTTTTCTGGATCTGGGTGTTTTAGCACTGGCTCCATGGGAAAAGGTCTTTTCAATTTCTCAAATGCCACCTGGCATTCCATATACCATGGGTTAGCAACCCACAGCTCTGGAGCCACATGTGGCTCTTACAGCCTTATACTGTGGCTCCCAGTCTTCCTCCGCTATTTGGAGAGAGAGAGAGAGAGAGAGAGAGAGAGAGAGAGAGAGAGAGAGAGAGAGAGAGAGAGAGAGAGAGAGAGAGAGGCACTTGCACTTCCCTTCTCTCTCTCTCTCTCTCTCTATCTATCTATCTATCTATCTATCTCTCTCTCTCTCTCTCTCTGGAGGAGGGGCTTTAAGGCTGCAGACCTTCTGGACCTTCGTCTTCTTGCAGGGTCCAACCAACCAGGCTGTAGCCAAAATAGCTGCAATCAGAATGCACAGATAAAGCAGTGTTATGCTGGCATTGAAGGCAAGCAGAGGCAGCAGATGGAGCAGGCAGGGCTCATTCCCAACATCTAGCCTGGGACCCAAGGCAGCTCCTTCAGACTAACAGACTGCCTGCTAGCTAAGCACTTGGAGCTGGCAGCCTGGCAAGTGAGTCTGACTGCACACTGTGGCTGGGCTGCTGCCAAAAAGGCCACCCCTATTTCTCCTCTGCTGCTTGCTCTTCCCAGGACAGCCTTGCATGTTCTCTCGCTTGCCTCCTGCAGATGAGGCAGTAGGTGCCCCGACTGCAGGAGATGGAGGAGCCCCAATGGACAAAGGCGCTGCCAAAAAATGGGATCTGGGCAAGGGGGAGTGAGGGAAAGGCAACCGGACTGGGGAGGGAGCAGCTGCTGTGGGCATCATGCTGATAGCAGAAGGTGGCTCTGCTACAAGTGGCAGAGGAGAAATGGGGGTAGCCTTTTTGGCAGCAGTTCAGCCATGGCGTACAGTCAGACCTGCTCTCCAGACTGCCAGCTCTGAGTGCTTAGCTAGCAGGCAGTTTGTTAGTCTGAAGGAGCTGTCCTGGGTCCCAGGGTAGACACTGGGAGTGAGCCCTGCCTGCTCTGTCTGCTGCCTCCACTTGCCTTCAATGCCAGTGTAACACTGCTTTATCTGCGTATTCTGATTGCAGCTATTTTGGCTACAGCTCGGGGACCTTGGTGAGATACAAAGCAATTGGTTGGAACCTGCAAGAAAATGGAGGTCCAGAAGGTCTGCAGCCTTAAAGCCTCCCCTCCCCAGAGGGAGGGAGGAAGGGAGGGAGGGAGGGAGGGAGAGAGAGAGAGAGAGAGAGAAGCGCAAGTGTCTCTCTCACACACACACACACATACACAGACACATACACACACACACACACACACACACACTGATTGAGGGAAGAGGACTGGCAGACCAAGGGCAGGAGAGCCAGCCAAATAAGAATGTCCATGGTGTGTCAGCTGTGGTGGGGTGCCTGAGGTGCAGTGGGCATCTTAAGACAGCCGTGTTCATTTGTCCCATTCTGTTCAGGCTGGTTCCTCCTCCTCTTAATCCCCACAAGAGCAAGGTAGAAAAACTTGTGTGTGTGCTTGGACTAGATTAATGAATAAATGGGCAGAAAGATAGAGAGGGAGAGGGAGGGAGAGGGAAGGAGGGAGGGAGGGAGGGAGGGAGAAGGAGAGAGGGAGAGAGGAAGAGAGAAAGGGAGGGAGGGAGAGAGAGGGAAAGAGAGAGAGAGGGTGGGAGAGAGAAAATATGAATATATGTGGTTATCCTTACTGGACTTTTAGGAAAGAATGTTTAATGAAATATTTTGATTTTTTTAAAATTAAGAGATGAGGTATGGGGATAATTATGCTGTATTTAAAGATGGTAGATAAGCTACTAAAATTGTTTTTACCTGTTGGGATGAAGGGGAAAGGTTTCTTTTTTCTTTCTCCTGTCCTTTTCTCCCCCCCCTGCATTTTTTTCCCTATTTCCCTATTTGTAGTTTATATAGTTTGCACTGGCTTTTTATTTCATAAATATGAGGAGGGCTCAAATAGACATTGAGTATTTTATTTGAAAGTAACCTTCGACCCAGCGTCTTTCTTTTGGAGTTGAAAATGTTTTTGTTGTTTGCAGAAATAAAATTTTGATTTCTTTGTAGCAGTTCATTGATCTCATAAATGCAACACACTATAGTTTTTTATACATAGCATAAAGGTAAAAAATGATATATGCAATGTTATCTTCATTTTAAATGTCAAAGGGGTTTTGTGGCTCCCAGTGTTTTCTTTTCTGTGGGAAATGGGTCCAAATGGGTCTTAGAGTGTTTAAGGTTGCTGGCCCCTGCCATAGAACATTTTAGTGGCTGGATAGGTTTCAGCTTGTCCTCCCCTTTTGTTTTTAGTAAGTTAGTAATGGGGAGTGTGATCTGAGTGAAGGAGGGGATGAACTGCCAATAAAAGTTAGTGAAGCCCAGAAAGCTTTGCAGTTGTCGGAGGGGCCCACTCCAACACAGCCCGCACCTTTTCTGGGTCCATTTCCATCCCCTCATGAGAAATTCAGTAGCCCAAATAATCAATCTTTTCTTTGTGGAATTCATATTTTGAAAGTTTGACATACAGTTTGCCTATACGCAGCTTTTTTAAAATGGCTCTTACTAATTTGACATGCTCAGCCTTTGTTTCAATGTAGATTAATATGTCACCAGGTACACCAAAACCCCTTTGTATAGGTGCTCATGGAGGACCTCATTAATCAGTTGCATAAGCAGTGTGGGTGCTCTCTGTAGCCCAAATGGGAGTACTTTGAACTGGAAGCACCCCAAGGGGCAGTTGAATGCGGTTTTCCACTCATCCCCCTCCTTGATCCTAACTCTCTGATCTAGCTTTGAGAAAACTAACTTCAATTGATTCATGGCAGTCCTGAGGCACTGGTTCAAAGATCCCTTGGCCAACCAGAAGGCCAGGGATCAGATTAAAACTGTCAGGCAAGGTCAACACCAGGTGACCAAATACACCGAAGAATTCCAAGACCTGGCTTGTCATCTCAACTGGCCAGAGGACATGATAGTAAGTTGTTTCAAGGATGTGATGGTGAGGGGGCAATTCACACTAAAGACCTCATCGAAGTCCTGGTACTCCCTGGTATGACTTCCAATTCCTGATCATCGATAGCTGCCAGTATCTTGGGCTCGCGCTTCGCTTTGGTGCCATGGTGACTATTAGGTGAGCGAGGTATCCCTTTTGGGAATCTCAAATCTACTGTCCTCCAGTTCACCCACAAGTTTCATATTTTTAACCATGCCAGTCCTAGGATTAGGGATCATTCCATGCTGGGGGTCACTAAAAAAGTCAAGGTTTCAGTGTAGTCCCCCATGGTTAGTTTTACTGGCATTGTGGTGAGGGTGGCCGGGATGCCCCTGCAATAGACCCATCTAATTGACCAAACAAAATGGGTTTCTTCAGTTTCCTCAAAGAGATTCCCAGATTTGCCAGTAGGATTGGGTGAAGCCCGAGTCTAGTAAACTTTAGGACTACCTTCTCCTCCATCCCTGGATCAGCAGTTCTATTGGCCTGGTAATGGGTACAATGGGTCCACTTACCAAGGGCTCATCATTGAAGTCACTGTCAGATGTCTCAGGTCCCTTCTCTGGTGGGGTCGGAGATCCCACTCCCATTTTCTTGGAGGGTTGGAACTCCATCATCTCAGTGTTTTTCATTGCCATCTCCCTGGGGCGCTGGAGGGGTTTCCCAGGATTCCCCACCCCGAGGCTGGTCTCCTTTTCTCACTGGAGTCTTCGAATGACACTCTGCAGCTTGATGACCCTCTTTTCAACATTTAAAGCAATTGAGATGAAAAGCCAGGTCTCGGAATTCTTTGGTGTATTTGGCCATGGGGTGTCAACCCTGCCTGAAAGTTTTAATCCAATCCCTGGCTTTCCAGTTGGCCAAGGGATCGTCAAACCATTGCCTCAGTGCTGCCATGAATTGATTGAAGTTTCAGAGTTCAGGTGCTTTGGCATTATGCAGAGTGACTATCCACTGAGCCACTGCACCTTCTAGGGCCAGGGTGATGACCCGGACCAGGGCGCTCTCGCTGGGGATCTCCCAGCCATACTCCTGCATGTAACCTAGAATGTGGGCTAGAAAGAAACCCAGTTGCTGGGGATCCACATCATATTTCACTCTGTGGGGGAAGTCTTACATTTGACACTATGTGTCCCCCTCCTTCTGGCTTTGTGCCTATTGCCACTGGCTGGTGTAGCTTGAGCTGGAGTCATTGCTGTGGTTTTGGTCCCTGTGGTGTCTGTAGTGTTGGCAGAGGTGCCTGAGTTGGAGGGTTCACTCTCCCCCCTTCCTCTTCCAGCCACTCCTAATCTCTGTCTTGGCAAGGATCTGTTTCTATGTCTCCAAGGTTTTTGAAAGCCTCCACCATCAGACTTAAGCTTGCTTAAGGAAGTGATTGGCTTGGGTCGGCCTTTTGTCCTCCTCTTTGCTAAGGTTGAGTGACTGCTCCATTTCCTGTTTCCAACCTGGCTAGTGGCTGTCCCAGCTGAAGGTCACTTTCCAGGACCTTTCTTTCCAGTCCTCCTTCCTCCCAATGCTAATCGACCACTCGGTTTCAAGAGGGTCTCCCCAGTTGCAGCCTTTCTCCCAAGCTAGAGAAATCAGAGGAGCTGTCACTAGGGCAAGCATTTGAGGGAGGGCCTCTGCCCAGCACTTGCTTTCTTCCTTCTCACTGCTGTGGTTAGATATTGCTTGCATGGTCCCCCCTGTAGAGGTTTTCTCTCCTCTGGGGTGACCATTCTGCAGATCATGCCTAAGTAAGGACCTTCCTCAATTAAGCCACTCAAGAAAGCAGAACTCTTGAAACTTGCATTCTCTCAATAGGAACCTTTATTGGATTAATAGCAGGATAGTAAGGCAGGATCTGAGGACTTTCTGCACAAAATGTTACATTAAAAGAACCCTTTCAAACCCCACCCCAACTGTCCATACAGCTGATTTGAACTGAGCCAATCCATAGGTGCTAAGTTATTGTGTGAAAGAGCTGATAAGGCGCCGTTCTCAAGGCTGGGGATAAGGCAAATGGCCAGAGGTGCATTCTTTTCACATCACAAGAAAGACACTTCAAATAGGACAGAACAAAGCAAAGCCTCAATAGAATGGCAGAACCCAAAAATGATGGCATAGGAAAGAAGTAGGGAATACATTGGGGTTCTGACACACAGTATATTTAGACTTTAGCAAGGCCACAACTTACTTCTAAAAAAAAGTGGGATAGGACTTCCGGTGGCAACGCCGCGCTGATGATGGCTTTTCTTCGGCTGCCCATCCTGAGGCTTCATTAGAACTGTGGAGACGGTGACAATCAGTTGTCCCGCGGCTTGTAAACTTCCCCCTCAGGAGAAGAGGGGGAGGTGAGCTTTCCTCGGGTAGAGGTAGAGCTCCCCGGGACCTCCCAGAAATATCTGGAGGTCGGAGGGTGAGAGCTCCCACGGAGCCCGAGGCTTTCTCTGAGTCCAGGACGCCTTTGCAGGGGTGAAGCTAGACGCCACATCCACATCTGCAGATTATAGTGATTTCTAACTGATTTGAAAGCAGACAGAGCTGATCAGAAGGAGCTAAATTTGCAAGTATTTAAAACTTTAACTCGGGGAGCATTAATTTTCTCCACACCTTAATTTGACTTTGAAAGGAAAAGATGGTGCCGAAATGTTTTTCTTTTGTTTTTTGAAAGAATAAAGCATGAAGAAAGAGTTATATTTTGCTGAAGTTTAAATAATATATTGGATTTTTGTGTATTTCAGAGATTTTTAAAGTTTTTTAAGATTTTTTGTTTTGGGACTTTACTTTTATTTTGAAGTGCAGAGGAAAAGTGAAAGTAATAAGAGAAAGTGAATTGTAACAAGCAGGGAAATGGCTTCAAGACGGCAGGCAATTCCTGTTGTTTCTAAAAGTTCAATTTCTTCTCCTGTAACACAACCTGTAACACAATCCACTTCAAAGCCCAGATCCCCTCCACATTCTCCCCCACCACCCACATTTACACTTAAAGATCTGCAGGATGCTTTGAAGCTTCAAGCACAACAAACAGCCCAACAAATAAAGGAGGAGATGGCTGATCTTCTTGAGGGTAAAAACAGAGAGATGAGAGAAGACATATTGCTTGCACTTCAAGGGTTGGCCGCACATATTGAACGCTTAGGTGACCATGTGGATGAGGTTGTGCAAAACAGTGAAAAATTAGAAAGTAGAATTGCCAAAGCTGAAAATAAAATTGATAGAACTGAGGATGAGGTGACTATCTCACAATATAGAGACATGGAATTTGCTCTGAGAATAAGAAGATTGAAAGAGAATCCACGAGAGGATTTGCAAGAGGAGGTAGTAAAAGCTATAGCTCCCGTTTTGGGATGGGATCCTGAGGAGTTATCAAAGGAGGTGGATAAAATATTCAAGGTTAACTCTTGGATTGTGAGGCAGAAAAATTTACCTAGAGATGTGGTGATTTATTTTTCTAAGAGGTCACTTCGAAATGCAGATATCCAGGCCTTTTATCAACAGAGATTTCAAATTGCAGGTCAAGATATTATAATTTTGAAAGAAATACCTCCTAAATTTTTGAGAAAAAGGAAGGATTTTGGTTTTTTGTCTGAGGAGCTTAAAAATCGACAGATTCAGTTCAGATGGGAAATACCTATTGGAATAGTGGTAAACTATGCAGGGACACGATACTGACTTAATATGATTACAAAGGCAAAAGATTTTTATACTTATGTCCTGAAAGCAGGTTCACCACCATCTCCACAATTTAAGAGAACAGAAGAAAGTTTGGAAGATAAACAAGTTGAAGGTGCAACATCACAGTTTGCTGGAGAGGTATAGCTGGCTGAATCTACTGAACAGATTTTGGCATTAAAGGGTGATCCAAAAGAACAGAGAATGACACAGGCTGTGCATAAACATAAGGAAAAGGAGCAATTGAAACAGAAGATAGATTCTGGGCCAATGATACAAGGCCCGGTTACTACGGAGCTGGTGGGAGGGGCACGACTGAAGAGACCAACTGCGGATCTCCAGGAAGTGTTCCATAGGCTTCAGGTCGCTAAGAATGGCGATAAAGCTTCTGACATGGAATGTTAATGGCCAGAACTCACCTCAAAAAAGAAAGAAAGTATTTCACTACTTGAAGCAACATAAAAATGACATTGTTTGTTTACAAGAAACTCATATCTGTGCAAAAGATCAAAAGTATTTGATTAATTCCCAGTTGGGATTACATTTTACAGCATCTGCCCCAGATAAAAAGAGTGGGGTGGTTATCTATCTAAGAAGAAACTTATCAGCTACATCACAGGTTGGCAACCAGCAGCTCCGGAGCCACATGTGGCTCTTTGAGCCGTCCCATGCAGCTCCCAGGCCTCCTCCCTCTTTTTTTGAAAAAAAAAAGTGGCACTAAAAAAATTAATCAGTTTAAACTTCTCACAAAAAAACTTGAAAAGTTTAAATTGATTGGTTGGTTTGTGGGACTACCCACAAACCTCTTTGGTTTTTTAACTGCACTTGGCAGAGTGGAGGAAGAGACGGGAGAACTAAAAAGGTGAGTAGGGTGGAGTTTTTCCCGCCCTTCCTTCTCCTTGCCATGGGAGAAGGCTCGCTAGCAGCCTCGGCAAGGAGAAGGAAGGGGCGATTTTCTCCCCCCCTTCTCCTTGCCGTGGCTAGCAGCCTCGGCAAGAAGGAAGGGGCGATTTTCTCCCCCCCTTCTCCCTTGCCGTGGCTAGCAGCCTCAGCAAGAAGGAAGGGGCGATTTTCTACCCCCCTTCTCCCTTGCCGTGGCTAGCAGCCTTGGCAAGGAGAAGGAAGGGGCGATTTTCTTTTCCCCCTTCTCCCTTTCTCTCTCTCCTCCTCCTTCTCACCCTCTGCTCTTGGATCAGGCTGTGAGGCTCAGCTGGATGGCTTTGGGTGGTCCTGGCAGCTGACATGGGATCTCTGTGTGTGCATATGCGTGCGCACATACGTTGTACATAGACCGGAGAGGCGCACAGGCCGGTGTGTGGGTGGGAGGCCTGCGTGGTGTATATTTCTTCCCCTTTTTCCCAGCCCCCCACCCCCTCCTCAATCTGTAAAGAGGTTCCGTAACCCCATGGGGATATTTGGGTGTTTCCCCCCCTTCCTCTCTCTCTCTCTCTCTCTCTCTCTCTCTCTCTCTCCTCCCCTTCTTGGTGTCTCCCCGTTCTTCTCTGTCTGCACCCCCTCCCCCATCCTCAGAATCCTTCAGAGAACCCCTTCCCGATCCCCTCCTTTTCAGATTTTCAAAGGTGTATTTTGTTTTTCCCCTTTTTATCTCTTTGATTTTTCTGTTTTTCTTCTTCTTCTGCTTATAAATGAATAATAACAGTCACCAAATGGGAGGGGCGTTTACTCGTTCCCAAGCAGCTGAGGGGAAACAGTCTTGGAGCTGCTCACAGCCACCTGTGTGCAAGGCTGGCTTTTTAAAAAGGATTTTACCTTAAGAACCTGGGTAAGGAGGAGCAGGTGGGGCTGCCAGCCCCAAGGACTCGGGTAGGCAACCTTGGCTCTTTTATGACTTGCGGACTTCAACTCCCAGAATTCCTGAGCCAGCCAAGCCAAGGAGAAATGGAGAGGTTTCCATGCTGGCTCAGGAATTCTGGGAGTTTAAGCCCAGGACTCATAAAACAGCCAAGGCTGCCTACCCGTCACAAGGGGAAACCAGATTCACTTAACCTGAATACTAATTTATCAACTGCAGTGATAAACACACACCAAAGAAGTGATGGGAAGAGGGGGGGGAGCACCCCGTTTCTTCTTCAGGCAAAAACTCTGTGCAGAAGCTGGATTGGGGAGGGGGATGATGAGGAGGAAGAGCTGTGATTGACAAACTGCCAGCCAAACTCTTTGGGAGTGGGGGCGCAGGATGGAGAGGAGGGCAGCTTGCCTTGGAGAAGGAGGGGGAGCCAATTTTAAAGGTTGTCCAGCTAAAAGGGAGAAAAGAATCTGGGCTGGAGTGCCTTGG
This sequence comes from Vipera ursinii, assembly GCF_947247035.1. NCBI lineage: Eukaryota > Metazoa > Chordata > Lepidosauria > Squamata > Viperidae > Vipera > Vipera ursinii. The sequence goes on from NC_139517.1 coordinate 57,386,428, forward strand.
AAAGGCGAGCAGGCAGCGCATCTGCACGGGCTGGTTGGGCTTTCTGCAGGTTTTGCCTGCAATTAAGGCAGGGTGAGTTTTTTGGCTCAGGGGAGGCTTGGGGAGGGGGAGCTGCTTGTGGGGGGACATGCCTGCTTACATAAGTGCAAATGTGTTTCTTCTGCATGGAAGCTGCTTTGCTGAAGGTTATATCTTCTTTCTTTCCTTCCTCTTCTTCCACGTTCTTCAACTCTCTGCTTTGTGCCGCCTCTGGGGATGGAGGGGGAAATTTGCTCTGCACCTTTTCCTCGTGTTTGTGTGTGTGTGTGTGTGTGTGTGTGTGTGTGTGTTTGAAGCCTCCATTTGCCTGCCTGGCAAGGCGGGGGAAATTTGCTCGGCCTCCTCTCCTCTTGCTTAGGTAAGCTCCACTTTAATCAAATCCTGTTCTGCGCATGTGCGTGCACGTGCGCATGCACACGCGTATTTGTGGTTCCCAGGGGTTTTTTTAGTGAGAGAACTGGTTCCAAGTGGCTCTTTCACCGATTCAGGTTGCCTACCCCTGGGCTAGATTAATTGAGTCTGATCTACAGGGAAGATATGTTATTATTGAATTAGTATTACAAGGCAAGAAAATTCTTATTATTGGATTATATGCTCCTAATCAACAGCAAGGAAAGTTTTATAAGTTTTTACATGACAAATTAACTCAATAGGATTATAAATCTGTTATTTTGATGGGTGACTGGAACAGTGTTTTGGATTCATGCAAAGACAAGAAGGGATCTTTTAAAAATTCTCCTAACCATTCTAGATTACCTAAAGCTTTTTTTTATTTGAAAGATGACTTGGAATTAAGAGATATTTGGTGGGATCGGAATTTGGAGGACAGAGATTTTACTTTTTTTCGGACAGGCATCAATCGTTTTCTAGAATTGATTTTTTCTTAATTACTGGTGATCTTATTTCCAGGGTCAAGAATGTCAAGATTTTTCCTAGGACATTGTCGGATCATAGTCCTGTATGGATGGAGTTGTTCAGGGAAGATGGGACCAGAAGATCTTGGAGATTGAATGAGAACTTATTCAGATATAAAGTGCTCTCGGAGAAATGTAGTGATTATTTGAAAGAATTTTTTGTTTTGAATATGCATGAAGGTACACTGATTGAAATGGTTTGGGATGCTAATAAAGCTTATATGAGAGGGGTTTTGATTCATATGAATAACGGTCATAGGTGTAAGCAGATGTAAAAATGTAAAGAATTGGAAGAAGAGATTAAATTGAAAGAGAAAGCTCTTATTTTGAATCCATCAGACAAGACACTAAGGATCTCAATAAATCTGTTGAAAGAGCAATTTAATATGTTAATGGCAGATCAGGTTGCAACTAACTTGCGATATGCAAAACATAATACATTTTATAATGCAAATAAGCCTGGTAGGTGGCTAGCTTATCAATTAAGGAAAAAACAGAAGTTACGTACCATAGAGAAAATAGAATACAAGGGTAAAGAAATATATCAACAAAATCTGATTAAAAAGGCTTTTTTAGATTTTTAAGCAAAGTTATATGCTAGCAAGAATATACAAGCTTTAGATATAGATAGGTATTTACAGGAAGCGCATATTCCTATGCTTTCACATGAACAATGGGAAGGGATGAATCGTTTAATTACTTCTGAGGAAATTATTTCAGCAATTAAACAGTTAAAAGTGGGTAAGGCTCCTGGTACAGATGGTTTATCAGAAATTTATTATAAAATTTTTACTTGTAGAGATGGTAGAACCTTTAAAAGAATTATTTAATAATATCCAGGCTGGAGGGGAGGTGCCTCCATCCTGGAGAAGGGCTTTTATATCACTGATCCCCAAGGAGGATCAAGACCTTACCCAGCCTAAGAATTACAGACCTATATTGCTTTTAAATACAGATTATAAGATTTTTGCAAAAATATTGGCAAATAGATTAATGCAAGTTTTGAAACAAATGGTTCATAGTGATCAGTCTGGATTTATAACTGGAAGATATATGAAATATAATGTAAGACAAATTGTAAATTTAATAGAATATTTGGATAAGAACAACCAAGTGTCTGCGGCATTGATATGTTTAGATGCTGAAAAAGCGTTTGATCAGTTGAATTGGCAATTTTTATTGAAAGTTGTGGATAAGATGAATTTTGGGGATAAATTTCTGCAATCTATTAAGGCTATATATCAACAACAATCGGCGCAAATTATAATTAATGGGGGACTAACAGATGCATTTAAAATTGAAAAAGGTACAAGACAGGGATGTCCCCTGTCACCATTGTTGTTTGTCTTAACATTGAAGATGTTATTGATTAAAATTCGCGAATCAACCAAAATAAAGAGAATAAAGATAAAGCAGAATGATTATAGGCTAAGGGCATTTGCGGATGACTTGGTTGTTACACTATCTCAACCGATTCAATCGGTTATAGACTTGATGGAAATTATAACTCAATATGGGAAAGTTTCTGGTTTTAAGGTAAATAATAATAAGACCAAAATATTATCTAAAAATATGACCATGAATGAAAAGGAAATGTTAGTAAAAGTGACAGGTTATGAAATAGTGAAAAAGGTTAAATATTTGGGAGTATATATTACAGCTTCTAATGCGAAATTATATAAGAATAATTATGAGATGTTATGGTTAAAAGTACAAAAGGATTTAAATAATTGGAAAAAAATACAATTATCTTTGCTGGGGAAAATTGCAGCTGTTAAAATGAATGTTTTACCAAAGTTTCTCTTTTTGTTTCAAATGATACCTATTTTGAAAAAAGATGCTATTTTGGATGAATGGCAGAAGGGTATTAATAAATTTATCTGGGCAGGGAAAAAACCAAGAGTTAAACTTAAGATTTTACAAGATGCATGGGAAAGAGGAGGACTTAAGGTGCCTAATTTGAAACTATACTATGATGCGGTGGTTTTAACACTGGTTAGTGATTGGCTTAATTTAACAAATAAAAGAATACTTTATCTTGAGGGATAGGACTTACTATATGGGTGGCATGCATATTTAATATATAACAAAAAAGTTGACAAGACATTGTAATCTCATATTTTAAGAAGTGTTTTATTGCATGTCTGGAAAAAGTATTATTATAAGTTGAATTATAAAATACCAATTTGGGGGATTCCTGGACAGGTGATAGAGGGTGTATTTATGGGTGTGAATTTGGATACGATTTCCTATAAGGAATTACTTAGATTGGTAGGGAATGATTGACAATTAAGGTCGTTAGCTGAGTTAAAACAAGAAAATATTGTACAGTCTTGGTTCCAGTATACTCAATTGCAAGTTCGGTGGAAGTTAGATCAGAAGGTTGGTATTACATTAACGGATGAAAATTTGGTAAAACAGATTAAAGATCAAACTGGAGCACATACAAAAAGAATTTATAATGCTTTAATGAATTGGATTCGGAAATGGAATTAGTTAAAGATTGCATGGTAAAGTGGGCTCAAAATATTCAGGAACCGATCCCATTGGATATATGGGAGGTAATTTCGGTTAGAAATGTAAAATTTACCCAGGCCCAAAATTTAAGAGAAAATTTTTATGAAATGTTTTATAGATGGCATTTGGATTCTAAAAAGTTGTCTTGTATGTATCCTAATTTACAGCCCAAATGTTGGAAATGTGGTAGTTTGGATGCTACTTATTTTCATATTTGGTGGACTTGTAGAAATATAAAAGCTTTTTGGATTAAAATTTGGTGGAACATTCAAAAGATTTTCAAGAGAAAGATAAAGTTTACATAACTATTTTTATTGGGTGTTATTACAGATTGTGATACTAAAGAAATTAATTTGAAGTTGAACTAGATAACAGCTGCAAGGTTATTGGTAGGGCAATATTGGAAGAAGAATTGCTTGCCTACTATAGAGGAATGGATGCTTAAAGTGTCAAATTTAGCAGAAATGGCTAAGATTTCTGCTTATTTGAAGGATCATTCACAAGAAAGATACATTTCGGTCTGGAGAAGATGGATAGATTATATTCAGAATAAATATGGGACTAAAAAGTTCCATTTAGCTTATGAGTAAATTTTAGATTGTTATAGTTTATTATAGTGGAAATTTTTCTTTTTTTATTATTAGCTCTAATTATATGGTATTATTATTATTATTAGTATTAGCATTGTTTAATAACTTGGATACTTTTATCTTACTTGTATTTATGTTATAGGGGAGTTAAAGCACATTATGAACTTGGTTATCTATATAGTTGGTTAATGTTAGTTAGATTATGATTATTATATTTGTAACCCTGTACTCAGCTTTGGGAAGTGGGGGAGGGGGGGTTAAGGGTGGGTTGGGGAGGGGATAATACTGTAATCTTTATAAAACTTTTTAATAAAAAAGTGGGATAGACAGCATCACCATCAAATGGATTTTTAACTGGCTGACAAACCATACTCAATGAGTAGTCCTTAATCGTACTACATCTACATGGAGGGAAGTAAGCACTGGGGTACCACAAGGTTTTGCCCTAGGTTCAGTACTCTTCAATATCTTCATAAATGAGTTAGATGAGGGAATAGAAGGGAAACTTATCAAATTTGCAGATGAGACTAAGCTGGCAGGAATAGCCAACACCCTAGATGATAGGGTGTTGGATCTGGATCTTTACAGACTTGAACACTAGGTTCTATCTGAAAAAAATGAAATTCAATGTAGAGAAAAGTAAAGTCTTACACTTATGCAGGGCTTTTTGTCATAGAACACACCGGAACAGAGTTATGGCACCTTTTTTAATGGATTTTTCAGAGTTGCATTCTTTTCCTATCATTGCCATTCCTATCCTCATTTGCTTTTCAAAATGCCCCGCAGCCGGTACAGTGTGAGTGGGGTCCCCTCCGGCACTGTCTGCCTCCTCTAGGAGGAGCCATGAGGTTTTGAAGCACCACAGCATGGCTTGATTGGCTGGGTCAGACCATGTGGTGTGGAAGCCAATGGTGATGATGGGAGACACATAAACTTGGAGGGCATCTTTCACAAGAGGGTGAGTGAGCCTTTTGCCTTCCCTTACAGTATGAGGTTTAATCAGATCTATTTATTAAATTGGATTTAACTTAAAGGTAAATTAAAAGTAATCTATTCACTGACAAAGTTTCAACTTTAATTTGTTTCAAGTCAATATCCATATTAAACTCCAAATATAAATTTTTGTTTAGCAACTTCTTTGTTTAACAACTTCTTAAAAATAATTCAATCTTTTACAAGCAACAAAATTTTGTTTTATTGGGCCAATTTCATTCCACATAGAAAGCTGACATTTCTACTCATTAAACTAAATGGGTATGCCAGTGGTAAATGTCCCAAAAGATTAATAAAATGCCTTATTGTAATTTAAAGCCACGTAGTGCATGGTAACATTAATAGTATTAACTTACCTTGAACAAAATCCTAGTCTTTTAGATACACTAAAAATTGAAGGGTTTTTTTTCAACTACAAAGATAAACCTTGTATGGTAGGCAAGGTGGGTTGTATGACATGTGTGAGTTCCTGCACCTTTTTCTTTCTTTCAAAAAAAGCACTGCACTTAGGCAGGAAAAACCAAAAGTACACATATAGACTGTATATATACATATATACATATATATATATGTATATATATATATATGTATATATATATATATATACATATATATATGTATATAGACATATAGGCTCAGTGGGTTAGGACGCTGAGCTTGTCGATCGGAAGGTCGGCAGTTTGGCGGGTCGAATCCCGAGTGCCGCGTAACAGAGTGAGCGCCTGTTACTCGTCCCAGCTTCTGCCAACCTAGCAGTTCGAAAGCGCGTAAAAATGCAAGTAGAAAAATAGGGACCACTCCGGTGGGAAGGTAACAGTGTTCCGTGCGCCTTTGGCGTCTAGTCATGCTGGCCACATGACCACGGAGACGTCCTCGGACAAGCGCTGGCTCTTCGGCTTTGAAACGGAGATGAGCACCGGCCCCTAGAGTTGGAAACGACTAGCACACATGTGCGGGGGAACCTTTACCTTTACCTTTTTAGACTGGGTGAAATCAAGCTTAATAGCAGTAACTGTGAGAGGGATCTTGGAGTTTTAGTGGACAATCAATTAAAAATAAGCTAATAGTGTGCTGCAGCAGCCCAAAAAGCTAATACAATTCTAAATTGCATTAACATCAGTCAAGATCACGTGATGTACTAATACCACTCTGTAAAGCCTTAATAAGATCACACCTAGAATACTTCAACCAATTTTGGTTTCCATACTATTAAAAAAGAAGTTGAGACTCTAGAAAAAGTGCAGAGAAGAGCAACAAAGATGATTAGGGGACTACAGGCTAAAACCTATGAAGAACGGCTACAGGAACTGGACATGGCTGGTGTAATGTATTGGGCTTTGTCTTGTGAAAGGAATATCACATGGGAGGAGACACACACCCCCGGTCAAGGATTCATATAGAATTTGCTGGGCCCTTTCAGGGACAGCTCTTTCTTATAGTGCTCAACGCTAAATGGCTGGAAGTTATACCAATTGCAAGTATGACTACTCCTAGGACCATCCAGGTGCTTAGGAAACTCTGCAATGCGTGGGCTACCAGATGTCGTAGTGTCCAATAATTGGGCCCAATTTACTGCAGCAGAATTTCAAGCTTTTCTGAGTGCAAAGCTCATTAGACAGGCTCCATTTCACCCATCTAGCAATGGTCAAGCCAAATGAATGGTTTGCACCATGAAAGAATCATTGAAACGCATAGTGATCAGTGACTGGCACCACAGACTGGCCAACTTTTTGCTCTGGCAACATTCCGTGCCATGCACGGCAACAGGAAAAAGCCCAGCAGAGCTGCGCTGGGGGAGGTGACTAATCACAAAACTGGACAGGTTGCACCCAGACCGGGTGGCAGCTGAAGCCTCTTGCCCAAAACCCCCGAGGGGACTGCAAGTGGGCGATGGGGTGTGGGCCAGGAACTATGGGCATGGGAACTTGTGGGTGCCAGGGAAAATCACCAAAACATTGGGCCCTTTCTCATACAAAGTGGGCCTAGATGACGGGTGAGTTGTCCATTGCCATATCGATCAGCTTAGAAAGCGCTTTCCAGAATGGCCACAAAGCGAGGATTTCCCCTCAGGTCCCATCCACAGACTGCAAATCGGCAGCCAGGCTGATCAATCCATAGGCTCTGAGGTCCCAAGCAGTCAGAGCAATGGGGAGGTGGCCATAGGGGAGCAAAGCCCAGGAGTGCAACATGGGGCCCCTGATGGAGAAAACCAACTAGAACACTACAGCTGCTGTGCTTACTCTGCAGAGCAATTGGACTCTGGGTTGGGCCGACCTGAAAGGGCCAGTCAGAGAATTCTGAGTCAGCCTGACTCACTTGAACTTGTGGGCCCTGGTCTACCCAGGCCGGTGGGCAAGCTGGTAGGCCAGGGAGTGCCTGACTCCCCCAGGCGATCCACGAGGGTTTGCAAGCCTCCTGCATATCTACAAGATTTTGTTCTGAAATAACTGAGCTATAATGTTGTATGTATCATTAATGTGCTGCTAGTCAGGAGACTCTCTGTATTAGCCAGTATGGAAAAATGTTTACATTGCATATTACTGTTGTACCTCTATAAAACTTGTAATTGCTGTAATCATTCTCTTTGTTGTTATAATGTGTGTACATTCTAGGGGGGAGGAGTGTAATGTATTGGGCTTTGTGTTGTGAAAGGAATATCACATGGGGTTAATTGCTGGAAGGTTGCTCAAGCAGGGAAGCTGGCTAACGACTCCCAGCTCCTCAGACAACCCGTCTCCAGCGCCCCCATTGACTGCCTCTAGGGTGGCAATAGGTTACATTAAACCTATTGGCTGCTGCCTGGAAGCCAGGGTATAAATTGCTACACTCACAGCCCTGTTTCTCAGTTCAGTTCCTGCAACCAAATAAACAATGGTCTTTGCTGAACTCATTCGCCTTGTCTTGTCAATCAAGCAACGAACCCAGTATCTAACAGCTAGTCTAGTGAAGAGAAGGACCAGGGGAGACATGATAGCAGTGTTCCAATATTTGAGGGGCTGTTGCAGAGAGAAGGAGTTTAACCTATTTTCCAAAGCACCTGAGGGCCAGACAAGGAATAAAGGATGGAAACTGATCAAGGAGGGATTAAACCTAGAAATAAGGAGAAATTTTCTGACAGTAAGAACAATAAACCAATGGAACAGTTTGTCTTCAGATGTTGTGGGAGTTTCATCATTAGAAGCTTTCAAGAAAAAACTGAAATACCATCCCTCAAAAATGGTGTGGGGTCACCTGCTTGGGCAGGGTGTTGGACTAGATGACCTACAAGATCCCTTTCAACTCTGTTATTCTATTCGGATTCCAAAGTTGCCAGCTGAGTTCAGAAGAGATTAGCAATGAAGAAGATATTCTGTCATTTTGACAGTTCACTGGGTTAGGGCACCTGCCTAGAGAGCCAGACACCATGATTTCTAGTCCTGCCTTAGAAATAAAGTCATCTGAGTGATTTTGGGCCGGTCTCTCTGTCTATCTGAGTCCTAAGAAGGAAGCAATGGTAAACACTTGTGAAAAATCTTGCCAAGAAAACTGAAAGGACTTATCCGGGCAGTAGCCAGGAGTCAACACTGACTCCAAGGCACACACATATGGTTTTGGTAATACTACATGCACTATATCATGCCTAATGTGGGATCCTATATCATTTTCCTGTGTGTGTGTGTGTGTGTGTGTGAGAGAGAGAGAGAGAGAGAGAGAGAGAGAGAGAGAGAGAGAGAGAGAGAGAGAGAGAGAGAGAGAGAGAGAGAGAGAGAGAGAGAGAGATTTTAAATGAAGCTCTTTAGGCTTTTTTGAAAGAAAAAAAATGAATTTCATATTAGGTTAAATTCACTGGCAACCTAAGAATATGTGGAACCTCAGTGTTAAGTCTGCTATTTTATAGGGTTTTTCTCTCAAGAATCTATTGTTTTATTTGACAAAAAAACCCCACAAACCTTCCTCTCCCTCCCTCCCTCCCTCCCTCCCTCCCTTCCTTTCCTTCTGTAGGAGGACAGCACCTCCCCTCCCAGAGAAAGAAATATTTTGGTAATATTAAAAGGCAGAATATTATATTTTTCCAAAGGATATTAAGGGCAGAAAAGCAGGCCCAGCTTTTCTTAATAGCCCCCAGTAAAAACTCAGGAAATCACCTTTTAGAAATGCAGATATGGTAATCCCATTCAGCCCCATTCATAAGCAAATCCCATCAGGCAGAAGCCCATTCAAGACAAAATATTTTGAAATCCCCTGCAGCAGAACTGAAAGCTAACAATAGCAGAGTGATCGAATTAGAACCAGCAAACCCTCATCCAATAAATCCAGCACAGGAAGTAAGCCATTAGTCACAGCCCCAGAGAAGCAGGATATGACCTTTGGGACATAATAGAATTAACCCACCAATACCAAAAAGGACACACACAAAACCTCAGGTCAAAGTTCATGCCTTAGGAATAGGAACTCCAAACATAAAAGCCCAAGAAGGTATAAAAACCTACCACTCCCAGAATCATGTGGTCAGTTTTCCCAGAGCCACATTTCTGACTGTCTGTGCTCTTCAATAAACTACAACCTTCTTTCTAAAGCAGTCTCCGTTTTGTTTATTCCCAGTTTAGACTGGACTCTGATGCTCCTTCCTTCCTTCCTTCCTTCCTTCCTTCCTTCCTTCCTTCCTTCCTTCCTTCCTCCCTTCCCTTCCCTTCCCTTTCCCTCCCTCCCTCCACCTCTTTCCTTTCTCCATCCATGCAGGGTGGTGAGAGTTGAGGATATGTGGGATATGTGGGGGTAAGGAAGAGGTAATGGCAGATTGTGGATGTGTGGCGGTGTGGTGGAGGTCAAGAAAGATGCACAGGGGTGTGCAAGAGATGCTCTGAGAGTTGGGGAGGGTATGCCAATGTGCAGGGAAGGGCAGGAAGAGTGTGCAGGGATGCACAGGGGTGCATAAAATTCCATACAGATCATGGAGGGCACAGAAGTGCATGAGAAATGCTGCATAGTGTAGGAAGAAAAGTCTCCATCATGGTTCTTCCAAGCGGGGAATAAACATGGCAACTGCTTTGGAAAGAAGGTTGTAGTTTATTGCAGAGGAAAGGCAGACAGAAAGATGGATCCAACAGGAAAAGAAGGACTGAGCACATGTAGGTAGTGGGTTTTTGTACCCCCTGGACTCTATTGTCTGGAGTTATTTCCTGTTTCAAGCTTTGTATTTCCTTTGTCACGTATTCTGTCCTGAGCTTAGGTGTGCCACTCTAGGATTCTTGCTGGTTGTCTGTCCCAGCCCACCTCCCTGGGGCAGGGGTATGTAGATTTTAGAAGTCTTTTAGCTTCAACCTTCCTGAATGGTTTACATCTGAATTTCTATAGAGTTGGTTTCCACTTGGGGGAGGGAGACTTGGGGCTATTAAGAAAACCTGGGCATGTTTTTCTGTTTCTTTAAGATCCTTTTAGGGAGAATTCCAGGTGGCAAGGCTCCGCCGCCGGCAGCCATTCTGGCTGTCAGCCCTGTTGTCTCCGTGGAGCCGCCGAAAACAGCGCCGATCAGCTGTTTTGACGGCTCAGAAGCCCGCTCCTTGGGAGAAGAGGAGGGGGTGAGTGCTCAGGCAGGGGTAGAGCTCTTCTGGGCCGCCAGAGTTGAAACTCTGGTGGCTGAAGGATTGAGCCCCCCCGAAGCCTGAGTTTGCTCCGGACCTTGGGACGCCTCTGCTCCAGGGCTTTGGAGCAGAGCAGGGTGTAGCAACCATCCCTGCCAGCAAGAGTTAACTTCAGATAACTTGGATGCAGGCAGAGAGGTACAGGAGAATCAGGTGAAAGCAAGTTTATGATCTTTAACTTGGTGGACTTTGTGGAGTTTGGTAAAAGTGAAAGTGCGTAACAGGCAATAGTGGGTGAAAATGGCTGCCAAATCATCTAAAGTTCCTAGAAGCGCGGGGGCTTCTCCGGTGCAGCAATCTTTGCTACAAGCTTTAATGCCCCCCCCTGCACCTGCACCTGCACCTGCACCTGCACCTGTACCAACTTTTACAGTGAAAGATTTGCAGGATGTTTTGCAAGAGGCTTTGAAAAAGCAATCTCAACAATTAGCTGAACTTATGGAGGAGAAGCTTACAGAAATGAGGGCAGACATTTTACTTGCATTTCAAGGCATGGCTGTATGTAAAGAGCGTTTGGACGAGAGAGTGGAAGATCTCAGCCAAAATAATATCAGATTAGATGGAAAAATGACAGAGACTGAAAATGTGGTGGATAAGATTGATAGTGATTTGACCTTGGTACAGTACAGGGAGATGGAGTTTGCTGTGAGAATTAGAGGTTTAAAAGAGGATTCTAAGGAAAATCTGAAAAAAAAATAGTTTCAGAGGCTTTGGAAGGTGTTTTGGAGCGATCAGCAGAAGAAATTATGGAGGATATAGACAAAATATTTTGTGTTAATTCATGGATTGCAAGACAAAGGAAATTACTCAGAGATGTGGTGGTTTACTTTACAAAGAGAGCAATTAGAAATGAGGTTATTCAAGCTTTTTACAATAATAAATTTGCAATTGCTGAACAAGAAGTTTTAATTTTAAAAGAGATCCCTCCAAGAATCTTAAGGAGAAGGAAGGAATTTGCTTTTCTGGCACAAGAATTAAGAAGACGGGATATTCAGTTCAGATAGGAGATACCAGTGGGCATGGTGGTGATGTATGCAGGCACGAGACATCATCTTCTTACAGTGTTACAGGCACGTGATTTTTATACTAATGTTTTAAAAGCAGTCCCCATACCACTTTTGGAATCTAAAAAGAAGAATGGTGAGGGAGAGTGTCAATCACAAAGTGAGAATGTACAAGGTGCTGAAGGAGCTACGCAGATGAAAGATGGAGAATTCCTGAAAGTTACAGGAGTGGATCAAATTTCAGTATCATCGGAGGAGGTTAGAGACCAGAGAATGACACGTGCTGCTGCTAGACAAATGAGACAAGAACAAGAACAAGAACAGCAGAGAGTTATGATGGCACCTCCAAAACTTACTTACAGTGAAGCAGTGGGAGGAGCGTGACCTAAGAGAGTGCAGGTGATTTTGGAAGAAGCGCTCCAAAAGCTTCAGGTCGCGAAAGATGGCGACAAAGTTTCTAACCTGGAATGTTAATGGTTTAAACTCACCACAGAAGAGAAAGAAAGTATTTCAATACTTAAAACAATTCAAGAATGATGTTATTTGTCTACAAGAAACACATATTAGAGCCACAGATCAAAAGTATTTATTTGTTAAACTCAAGGTTGGGCACACAGTTTATTGCTTCTGCAATTGATAAGAAAAATGGAGTGGTTATTTATGTTAAGAATACTTTGACAGCGGCTTTAATTGAAGCAGATAAACAAGGAAGATACGTCATAATTGAACTGTTAATAGAAGGCAAGAAAACGCTTTTGGTTGGATTATATGCTCCTAATCAACAACAAGGAGATTTCTACAGTTTATTACACAGCAAAATCATACAGTGGGATTATAAATCTTGTATTTTGATGGGAGACTGGAACGGTGTTTTGGATGTAAAAATGGACAAGAGTTTTTTTTTAAAGCACCCCAAGTCATGCTAAACTGCCTAAATCTTTTTTTTGAGATGAAGGACGACTTGGAATTGTGAGACATTTGGAAAGAAAGGAATTTGCAAGAAAAGGACTATACTTTTTTCTCTGACAGGCATCAATCTTTCTCCAGGATTGACTTTGTATTAATTACTAATGATTTTTTCTCTAGGATTAAGAAGATCAAGATTTGTCCAAGAACTATGTCTGATCATAGTCCAGTATGGTTAGAGATAGAAAAAGATAATAGGGATAGACGGTCCTGGCGCTTAAATGAAAATTTGTTTAGATAACAGGAAAATGTGGAAGAGTGTAAAAAACAGATGAAGGAATTTTTTAAAATTAATATGCATAAAGGTACTTCTATTGAGATGGTTTGGGATGCTAGTAAAGCTTATATGAGAGGTGTATTAATATATTTGAACAATAAATATAGACGTAACTTGGAATTTAGGAGGAAAGAATTAGAGGATGAAATTAAGGAAAAAGAAGGCTTTAATTTTGAATCCATCTGATGGGAAGATTAAAGAGGTAATTACTTTATTAAGGGGTCAGTTTGATACGTTAATGGCAGATCAAGTGGCAACTAATTTACAGTATGCTAGACATAATATTTTTTGTAATGCTAATAAACCAGGTAGATGGTTAGCTTATTTGTTAAGGAAGAAGCAAAGGGATTCTAATATAGATAGAATAGAACATAAGGGTAAGGTAGTGTACCAGCAGAGTCTTATCAAAAAGACTTTTGTTGATTTTTATTCTAAGTTGTATGCTAGAGATAAGATTAAAGATGCAGATATAGATAATTATTTGGCAAGAGCTAATATTCCTGTTCTTACGCAAGAACAAAAGGAAGGGATGAATCAATTGATAACTGATGAAGAAATTTTTTTAGCAATCAAACAACTGAAAGTGGGCAAAGCGCCGGGTATGGATGGATTGACTGCTGTGTATTATAAAAATTTACAGTTAGAGATGGTGAAGCCTTTAAGGGAATTGTTCCAGACAATTCAAATGGGAGGAGGGGTACCTCCGTCTTGGAAGACTGCTTTTATTTCCTTGATCCCGAAGGAAGATCAGGATGTCACCCAAGCAAAAAATTATAGGCCAATATCACTTTTGAATACGAACTACAAGATATTTGCCAAAGTTTTAGCTAACAGATTAATGAGGGTAATACAACAAGTAATTCATGGTGATCAAACTGGGTTTATAAGTGGTAGACAAATGAAGAACAATGTGAGACATATAGTAGATTTGTTGGAATTTTTGGAAAGAAACAATCAGATCCTTGCAGCGTTGATCTTCTTGGATGCTGAAAAAGCCTTTGATCAATTGGATTGGCAATTTCTGATGAAAGTATTAGAGAAAATGGAATTTGGGGATAAATTTTTACAACCAATTAGGGCAATATATCAAAAGCAAACAGCCCGCATAATAGTTAATAATAGTTTGACTGAAGTATGTAATATTGAAAAAGGTACAAGGCAGGGGTGCCCGTTGTCACCTCTATTATTTGTTTTAACATTGGAAATATTACTGATTAAAATACGTGATTTGGATAAAATTAAGGGAATTCAAATTAGAGACCAGGATTATAGACTGAGGGCGTTCGCAGATGATCAATAGTCCTTCGGGAAAGGGCGGTATATAAATCTAAATAAATAAATAAATAAATAAATAAAGAAATCTGGTTGTTACAGTGACTCAGCCTGATTATTCAGTTGTAGAATTGATGGAGATAATAACGCAATATGGGAAAGTTTCTGGATTTAAGGTTAACATACAAAACACTAAAATGTTGTCTAAAACATGACAGTATCACAAAAGGCTGTTTTAGAAGAGCTAACGGGATTTGAAATAGTTAAAAGGGTTAAATATTTGGGGATATATTTGTCACCCTCAAATGTGAAGTTATATAAAAATAATTATGAAAAGTTATGGGGAAAAGTACAAAAAGAATTAGATAGTTGGAAAAAATTACAATTATCCTTATTGGGAAGAATTGCAGCAGTGAAAATGAATGTTTTACCAAAATTTTTATTTTTATTTCAAATGATACCTATACTTAAAAAGGATTTAAATTTGGAGGAATGGCAAAAAGGAATTAATAAATTTGTTTGGGCAGGGAAAAAGCCACGAGTTAAATTTAAGATAATGCAAGATACGCGTGAAAGAGGTGGTCTTAAAATGCCTAATTTCAAATTATATTATGAAGCTGCTGCTTTGTCAGCTGTAAGTGACTGGTTTAATTTAACACAAGCGAGATTATTAAATCTTGAGGGCCATGATTTGTTATTTGGATGGCATGCATACTTATTGTGATAAGAAGGTGGATAATGTGTTTAAGATACATATTTTAAGGTATGCTCTGTTGCGAGTTTGAAAAAGTACAGACACAAGTTAAATTATAAGATACCTATTTGGGCAATACCTAAACATGCAATAGAAAATATAAATGTTGGATTTAAACACGATATGACTACATACAAGGAAATTTTAAGTTTTGAGAGGAATGTATGGCAATTAAAGTCATATAATATTTCAAAAGAAGAAAAGATTGTACAAACCTGGTTTCAGTATGGGCAATTACAGGCTAGGTGGAAAGAGGACCAGAAAACTGGTTTTTCAATGATTGATGAAAATTTGGTAAAGCAAATTAGAGATCAAGGTCAAGCACATATAAAAAGGATATATCTTGCATTGATAGAAATTGATTCAGAGACGGAACTTGTTAAAGATTGTATGATAAAGTGGGCTCAGAATTTTCAAGAAGTTATTACAATGGATACTTGGGAGAGGATGTGGGTGAGAAATGAAAAATTTACACAGGCCCAAAACTTAAGAGAGAACTTTTATAAAATGTTTTATAGGTGGCACTTAGATCCTAAAAAATTATCAAGTATGTATCCGAACTGCCAGCCCAAATGTTGGAGGTGTGGTTGTGAGGATGCAACGTATTTTCATATATGGTGGACTTGTAAAAGGGTTAAAGCTTTTTGGATTAAAATTTGGTGGAATATGCAAAAAATATTCAAGAAAAGGATAAAGTTTTGTCCGCAACTGTTTTTATTGGGTATTATCACAGATACTACTATTGTGGACACCAAACTGATGTTGAATTTAATTACGGCAGTGAGACTTTTAGTAGCGCAATATTGGAAGAAGGAAGAACTGCCGACTATAGAAGAATGGACTTTAAAAGTTTCCAATTTGGCGGAAATGGCAAAGATCTCAGCGTATTTGAAAGACCAATCGCAACAGAGATATATTGTGGAGTGGGATTGATTATATCCAGAATAAATATGGGACTAAAAAGTTTCACTTAGCATTTGAATAAGTAGTGGATTTATATGATGTATAACTAGCTTCTAGTTATTTTATTAAGAGTTAAAGTGCGATAGAATTTAATATTTTATTGTTGTTTGCATATTTTAGATTATGTTTGTTTGTATTTTTATAACCTGTATTTAGCTTTGGGAAGTTGGGGAGGGGGGGAGCGGAGGGGAGAGTTGGGGAGGTTTGGGGAGAGGGGAGGGGGATGGGAGGGGTTTTGTATTCAAAAATGTACTGTAAAACTTTTCAATAAAAAAAGAAAATAAAAAAGATCCTTTTAGGAAATATATTTTCCTGCCCTTTTAATATTTCCTTCTCTGGGGAGCTGACTTCCCACAATAGTTTGGGGAAGGCCTGTGGGTATGCAACATAGAGGTTTTTAAGAAGAGATTGGACAGCCATTTGTCCAGAATGGTATAGAGCAGTGATGGCAAAACCTTTAGACACTGAGTGCCCCAAAACCACCCTGTCTGTCCCCGCCCCCACCTCTCACCCCCACTCTGCCCCTCACAGGGCTACCTACTGCCTCCATGGCCCACCACAGCAGATTGCCCAGGCAGCCCTACAGCACCATGGTGGCCACGCCCTCTGCCCATGCCCCACAGCATCATCTGCATGCTATGGGGCTCAAGGGTGGAGTTTTGTCCCTGTTGCCCGGATGCCATCCTTGGCTGTATTGCTCTGCACGGGCCACGCCCATGAGTGACTCTCTTCCAGGCGGGCTGCTGGTGAAGGGGCTGCAGGGGTAGGTGGGGCTGGGGCAATGGTGTGCATGAAAGGGCTCTGTGTGCCACCTCTGGCATGCATGTCATAGGTTCACCACCACTGGTATAGAGTCTCCTGCTTGAGCAAGGGTTTAACTAGAAGACCTGCAAGTTCCCTTCCAACTCTCTTATTTTGTATTCTGTATTTCTATGACAGCCATTTTGGTCTAGTGGTCAAGGTGCTGGCCTAGAAACCAGGAAACTGAATTCTAGTCCCACCTTAGGAATGAAAGCCAGCTGGGTAACTATGGGCCTATGTCTCTGGCTGAGCTAAACCCACAAGAATTGTTGTGAGGAAAAATGAAGAGGAAGAAGTATTAGGTATGTTAGCAATTTGAGTTATTTATAAAAAATATAAAGGTGGGATATAAAGATTCTGAAAATAAAAGTCTGCCATTGTGCAGAATCAGAGAGAGTTAGAAAATTCAGTTGTGGAGTTTTTATAAGCTCCAGAATTTGGAGCTGTAGGCTTCAAAGAATTAGCAGTTTTGACCCTTTGACCCTGTTTATTTACTAACTGGATGAAATTGATGGGGAGTAGTATTAAAAAGAGAAATATTGTCAGATTCCCAAAACCACTCATCCATTCCTTTTTGCCTTCTATTCTTTTGGGGCCTGCCATTCTACTGAGGGAGGGGGTGCATGGGGGATTGTGTTAGTAACTTTCACTTTTCTCTTTCTTTATCTGGCCTCCTCCTTCTGAGATGGAATGTGTCTCCTTATCTAGGAGACAGTTGCAAGGAAACGAAAGCTGGAGAAGATCTTGAGATCTGTGTCTACCGTACCCATCAAGCTACCTGTGGATTGGCTGGAGTTCAAATGGACGTTATGATTTTGGTGGGAGAGGGGCATATTGCTTGCTTTAATTATATCATTCACACGGGCTTTTCTTCAGATCTTGCCTTACATTCCCTTCTATCACTAGTCCCTAATAAAAGTTTCCTTTTGAGACAATGCCTGTTTCAAGAGTTCTGCTTTCTTGGATGATTAGTTGAAGTAGGTCCTGACAGAAGGCGAAATGTTTGGCCATTGGCAACTTGGAAAGGAGTGAACCCAGTGCAATGTACTGCACCGTTTTAGGCAACCTCAGCAAAAGAGAGTAAATCTGACTAGTTATCCTGTTGATAATTAATAAAGCATCTAAGATATTGTTCTAGAACCGAGTTCAGATGTTCCATCATGTGATGACCCAGGGCACAGCACAGAGGCAATGCAGTCAGCTGGCAATTCAAACTGCCCTTTAAGTGCTCCAAATTTTCCCCAATGCTCCCATGTTTCTGGCAGGCCTCAAAACAAAGGAAGACACACACACACCTTCAGCCACCTTTGGTAGTTTCAAGTAGTTTCACATACAGTCTGATTAGAAGAGTAATTTACTCAAGGCCATGGAGATAACAAGGAATGACACATACATCCAAAATCTAATGAGTCTGTGGAAATACAAGCTTGCCTGAGCAGTTTCAGAAGAGAAGCCAAAATACAATCTGAGGTCTTTGAACATCCAAGCAACATTGTCAGTCAGTTCAATGGTCAGAGTTTCTGGGTTTCCAAGCAGAAATCACAAAACAGAACAAGAGATCAGCAACAACACACAAAACTCCAAGGAATCAGTGTTTGCGCCCAACAAATGCCTCTCCCCATAGCATTTCCTTAAATCACAGTCTCCAAGTGTGCCTTGT
The DNA here is from genome assembly GCF_947247035.1 of Vipera ursinii. Lineage (NCBI taxonomy): Eukaryota > Metazoa > Chordata > Lepidosauria > Squamata > Viperidae > Vipera > Vipera ursinii. The sequence continues at coordinate 57,404,799 of NC_139517.1, forward strand.
GGAGAGGGGCAGGATGCTTTCCTTCTGAGTAGTTGAGCCTGCCTGCATTGTTCCCTCTGGCCTGCCTCAGCCCTGCTCTTCCCCATATCCCTCTGAAGCTACAGACACATCTCCCTTGACCTCCATTCCATCTCATTTTCCTCAGCAGGTTCAGGCTCCAATGGAGGCATGACACATCGCACCATTTGTCTGGTGATGATGGGAAGATGATAACCCTTGAGTAGAATCCAAAAGATCTAGAAAATCTTTCCAGAATTTTGAAGTGAATTGGACCCCTCGATCTGAAATGATCTGATATGGGACACCATGGAAATGGTAGATGTGATGCACAAAAAGCTTGGCTAAGGTTTTATCAGAAGAGATTTTTGGGCAAGGTATAAAATGCACTTGTCTAGAAAACATGTCAGAAACCACATATATTCCCAGAACTTTCAGGCAGTTCAACAATAAAATCCATGGAAATTGTTAAGGAATTTGTTGTGCAGAGATCTCCTTGTGCTACCAAAGAGTTGCACAGACAAGGAAGGGTACTGAGAGCAGCAAGAGTCACACAAGAGTACACTGAGTTGTAAAAACAAAAAGTAGTTTACTTTAAGGTGGTGTAAGAACAAAAATGCACAGTCAAAAATAAACAGTCCAAGTAGCAATCCAAATACAAAGTCTTCTTACCAGTCCAGAGGTCAATACACAGTTCAGGTTTACAACATTAGTAAACCAACAGCAGAGCAAAAACAGTAATAGTAGAGATCAGTGAATTCAGAGAGAGAGAGAGGATACGTTCCTAGCTTCCTCTTATGGCCATGAGAACACTTACACACCCATTGGCCAATTAACTTCTTAAAGACATAACAACATCATGGTTAATATATTTTCAACCCAACATTGTAGGCTAACACCATATGCCTAACATTCTCCCCTTTGGGTAGAATAATATATAACCCTTACAATCTTATGCACATTTTTTCACAATTAGCACTGTGTTTCACAGCATTTTGTACCTTCGTAAAATGGTCTGCAATATTTACATCAGATGAACAATACTCTAGCTGTATTAATTTATCCTTGATACATTGTCTGACATTTAAATAACGAAGATCAGTATGTTTAGATCTTGTTCTTACTGCAGCATTATTTGCCATCTTTATCGCAGCTTGATTGTCCTCATACACAATAAATGGATCATTTACATTTAAACCCATATTTAACAATAATTGTTGTACACTAGCAGTTCTGTACATAACACTGATAGACATGAAAATTCAGCCTCCATTGTAGATAAGCTTATGTGTTTTTGTCTAATGGACTTCCATCCAATTAAAGAATCACCCAACATTACAGCCAACCCTGAGGTAGATTTACGAGTGCTTGTATCAGAGGCAAAACTCGCATCTGCATACGCAGTAAGGATTAACTCATGATTTGGCTCTAAATATAACGAGTAGTGAATAGTCTGCTTCAAATACCTTAATACTCGTTTAGCTGATTGCCAGTGTCTAACAGTTGGATTATTGTTGTACCTAGCTAATTGGTTTACACAGTAAGAAATATCAGGTCTAGTCCAATTACTCAGATGCATAAGACTTCCTATCAAAGATTGGTACATAGTCTTATCAAATACAGGACTCTCAACATTAGTGTCCTTAAAATCCATAGCCATCGGAGTTTTTGCTGGTTTACACATTTCCATAATGTATCTCTTTAATAACTGAGATATTTTACTGGCTTATGACACCTTAAAACCCCTATTCGTTTTCACAATATCTAACCCCAAATAGTGGCTTATTTCCCCAAGATTTCTAATTGTGAATTTATTTTGCAATCTTGAAATGATAGTTTGTGCTTCTAACTCAGTTTTTGTTATGATTGCAATATCATCTGTGAATAATAAAAGAAAATATAATGCTCCATTGTGTTCTCTTCTAAACAAACAAGGATTAGCATTACTGGCTACAAAACCTATTGCACTCAACTCATTAACTATACATTTATTCCACTCATAGCCTGATTGTTTCAATCCATAGAGGCTTTTCTTTAATTCCCAACAATCATGGTCTCTATCACTGGTCAATCCTGGTGGTATTCTTAAATAAATAGTATGTTGCAATGGAGCATGTAAATATGCAGTTTCAACATCTACATGGTTAACCATATATTGGTTTTTAGCTGCCCATACTAAAGCTGCTCTTAAAGTTGTTGCCCTCAGACTGGGTGCAAACACCTCATCATAATCCTCAGTAGTTTGGGCAAAACCTTGTGCAACCAAACGTGCCTTATGGGTTACGGTCCCATCTACACCCTTCTTTAACTTATATTTACAGGAGATGTATTATCATTACTAGTTACATTATCATGGGAGTCCTCAAACACTAGAGGATCAGTATTAACAGTTACTTGCTCTAACCTATCCCAACCAACGTGCTCAAGGAATTTTGCACTTGCACTGTTATATACATTAGTTGTGCCCTGTTCCCAGAAATGATAGGATCTGTGGTTAGCTTCATAACCTATGAAGTATAATTGCCTAGCCCTATGTTGGCCTTTACTCCTGAGTTGTGCAGGAATGTGGACCCAAGCTGGGGTGCCAAACGTGTGCAGGTAATCAAGGTTTGGTTTTTTACCATGCCATATAGTGTATGGTATTTTACCAGTAGAAGTATTAACAACTATATTCAGAACATGGTTTGCACATTTTGCTGCCTCCCCCCACAGTCTATCTGTTAAGCAAGAATCTTTTAACATGGTTCTCATTATGGCTTGTAACGTTTGCCCACGTCTCTCAACAAATGCATTATGTTGAGGCCTATAAGGGGCTGAACGTTTATGCTCAATGCCAGCTGATGCTAGCATATCAACAAAGCGCTTATTTGTAAATTCAGTGCCATTATCAGTAATTATGCACTGAACCTTTCTCTTTCCTTTTCTCTCGACGAACTTCAGCCAGTTTGCAAATTGTTGGAAAGTGTCTGCCTTTGACTTAAGCAGATAACAAAATCCATAATGAGAGTAGTGGTCCAATATACTTAAAACATAACATGACCCTCCTAAACTTGGTTTCATGGGTCCAATTAAATCAGCAAACACAACTTCCAAAGGTACAGTTGTTTTGAAGCCGTTTAACCTGTTTGCAGGAGCTGCCTTACTCTTTTCCTGATTACAGGCATTGCAATTCAAAAACTTACTACATGGCTTCAGTTTTATTCCCTCTACTAACGCAACTGTTTTACGTAGTGAGTTAAAGTTCACATGCCCTAACCGCCTATGCAATAAATGTATACATTCATCATGTGGCTTCTTGTTCTCACATATCGAGTTAGCTTTAACTGTACTAACCTGGTTACTTGTGAGAATGAATAAACCATCTTTCAAATGAGCAGTTACACAGGTTCCATTCCTCTCAATAGTGCATTGCTCCCCTCTGAATGTTACCACAAACCCAACTTTAACCAATTCCCTTACAGATAACAGGTTGAATCTTAGTTTAATTTAATTAAATTTATTAATATTTCTATACCGCCCTTCTCCTGAAGGACTCAGGGCGGTGAACAGGGCAAGAATAAAATACAAAATTACAAAAGTTAAAAGTAATTAAATACATGCCCATTAAAAGAGCAATTAATACATAATAAAAAACCCAATAAAATAATAATAACCCCCCCCAATCCCCCCTCAGGCCAGGCCGGCTTGTTTGAACAAGTATGTTTATAGGTCGCGGCGGAAGGAGCGGAGATCGGGCGCCGTCCGGAGCTCAACTGGTAGCTGGTTCCATAATTCTGGGGCGCCCACAGAGAAAGATCTCCCCCTGGGGGCCACCAATCTACATTCTCTGACCGGTGGCACCCTGAGGAGGCCCTCTCTGTGGGAACGCACAGGGCAGAGGGAAGTTGATGCCGGCAGCAGGTGTTCCCTAAGGTACTCCAGACCCCTGCCATGTAGAGCTTTAAACGGTAACGGTAACGGTGTTTAAAGCCCTCCATGGCATGGGGCCGGAGTACATTAGGGAACATCTGCTGCCGGCATCAAGCTCCCTGCGCCCTGTGCATTCCCACAGAGAGGGCCTCCTCAGGGTGCCACCGATCAGAGAATGTCGATTGGTGGCCCCCAGGGGGAGATCCTTCTCTGTGGGCGCCCTGGAGCTGTGGAATCAGCTACCGGTAGAGCTCCGGATGGCGCCCGATCTTCGGTCCTTTCGTCGCGATCTTAAGACGTTTCTGTTTGTTCAAGCCGGCCTAGCCTGATGGGGATTGGTGGGGTTTTTTATTTTTGGTGTCTTAATTTTAACTTGGTGTTTTAGAATTTTATTCCAATTGTTTTAACTTGGGCAATCATTTAATCTTTTTTAATGTTTGTATTTAGTATTTTATTCTGCCCTGTGAACCGCCCTGAGTCCTCAGGGAGAAGGGCGGTATACAAATATTATTAAATTAAATTAAATTAAATTAAATTAAACACCATTACTAGTACCTTGAATCTCACCCGGAAGACAACTGGCAACCAATGCAGCTCACGGAGCAGAGGTGTAACGTGGGAGTATCGGGAGACTCCCAACACAACTCTCGCGGCTGCATTCTGTACCAGTTGGAGCCTCCGGGTGGTCCTCAAGGGAAGCCCCATGTAGAGAGCGTTGCAGTAGTCCAGACGAGAGGTCACGAGCGCATGAGTGACCTTGCATAAATCATCCCGGCTTAGATAGGGCCGTAACTGGTGCACCAGGCGAACCTGGGCGAAAGCCCCCCTAGTCACAGCCACCATGTGATCTTCCAAGGTGAGCCATGAATCTAGGAGGACTCCCAAGTTGCGAGCCCTATCTACGGGGGGTAATAATTCACCCCCCATAGAAAGAGATGGAATATCCGAATAGACCCGGGATGAAGGTATGCAAAGCCACTCAGTCTTGTCGGGGTTCAGCTGAAGTCTGTTCCTCCCCATCCAGACCCGAACCGCCTCCAGGCAATGGGACATCACGTTGAGGGCATCACTGGGGTGGTTTGGGGTCAAAAGAAAAAGTTGGGTATCATCAGCGTACTGATGACACCCAACTCCAAAGCCACGAATGATCTCACCCAGCGGTTTCATATAGATGTTGAACAGGAGAGGCGAGAGGACCGACCCCTGAGGAACTCCACAAATGAGAGACCTCGCGGTCGACCTCTGCCCTCCTGTCAACACCGACTGCGAACGTCCCTGGAGATAGGAGGAGAACCACTGTAACACCGTGCCTCCCACTCCCAATCCCCTGAGACGCCGCAGCAGGATACCATGGTCGATGGTATCGAAAGCCGCTGAGAGGTCTAATAGGACTAGAACAGAGGAATGTCCCCTGTCCCGCGCCCTCCAGAGATCATTCACCAGCGCGACCAATGCCGTCTCCATGCTGTACCTGGGCCTGAAACCTGATTGGTACGGGTCTAGATAATCCGCTTCATCCAGGACCAGAGGGAGCTGATGCGCCACCACACTCTCAACAACCTTCGCAAGAAAGCGAAGGTTGGAGACCGGACGAAAGTTGTTCAATACAGCTGGGTCCAAGGCAGGCTTCTTGAGGAGAGGCCTCACCACCGCCTCCTTCAAGACGGCAGGGAAGCTACCCTCACTCAAAGAAGCTGATATAACTGCCTGGAACCAGCTGCATGTCCTCTCCCGGGCTGCATAAACCAGCCAGGAAGGGCACGGGTCCAATAAACATGTGGTGGAGCTCAGCCTCCCCATAATCCTGTCCACTTCCTCTGGAGTCACAGAATCAAACTCCTCCCAGGTAATATCGACAAGACCGCCCGTGTCCTGATCCTCAGACTCTGCCCAGTCAGAGTCCAGACCGGTCCGAATCCGAGCGATTTTGTCCGACAGATGTTGGTTAAACTCCTCGGCACGACCATGCAAAGGTTCCTCCCTCACCTCCTGATTAAGGAGGGAGCGAGTCGCCCTAAACAGGGCGGCCAGGCGATTATCTGTGGACGTGATAAGGGTAGCGAAGTGATTAGACCTCGACACCCTTATCGCAGCGAGATAAGACCTAACATAGGTTCTTAGTCGCAATCGGTCGGATTCGGATCGGCTGGACCTCCAACCGCTCTCTAGGCCCCGTCTCCGACGCTTCATCTCCCGGAGCTCCACGGAGAACCATGGAGCTCGACGGGATCTGCACCGGGTCAGGGGCCGCAAGGGTACAACTCAGTCAAGAGCCTCAGTGGCTGCCTTTTCCCAGGCTTCCACTAAGGCATCTGCCGAGCTATGAGTGAGGGAGGCAGGTGGGGACCCCATCGCTGCCTGGAACCTCTCGGGATCCATTAAGCGTCTGGGGCAGTACCATCTAGTTTAGGTATATATAACATAGGTAACTGTTCATTAATGCATGGACAATAGGAATTACCTTCACCAGAGGCCTTCATCCTCCAACCGTTTGCCAGTGAAACATATTGGTTGCTGTTTTTCATAGTAATAAACCTCTTTTTCTCTTTAGTAATGCATTGTGAAGCCCCACTATCAACAACCCACAATTCATTATTTCTGGATGTTGGTTCACCAGAAACAGCCAAACCAATGCCCTTTTTAGCCTTCCCACTGCTATTTACATTCTGTTTTCTACCCTTTCTACAGAATTTGGCTATATGCCCTCTAGCCCCACAAGAATAACATTTCTTGACATTGTAAGCAGTGGTGAATGGCTGCTCCTCTCGTGGCTGTGTCTCTCTCAGCTGGTCTCTGTCACACCTCCTTCTGGACTCTTCCAGCAGTCTCCCAGTAATGTTAGTCAATGTCAGTTCCTTTCTGGTCAGGACTTCCAAAGAAGAAACATACCCATCATAACTCTCATCCAAAGATGACAGAATAATGTAGACCTGATGCAACTCTGAAAAAATCAGCTCCTTTTCATGAAGCTCTTGAAAAATTGCCTTCATGTAGTTTAAATGGGTCAACATATCTCCATTCTTTTGCAGACGAGCCCTAAACATCTTACGTGTAAGGTGTATATGTGCACCCACACTGTCTCGAACATAAAGCCTTCGCAAAATGCCCCAACACCTAGCAGCAGACTCCTCACCACGAATATGGACAAGCTGCTGGTCATTCAGTGTTAGTCCAATAATGCAAAGAGCTTTCTCATTGTTTAGTTTAAAGTCGTCTATCTTCTTTGCATCCTCTTCGTCATTTGCATCCCAAGCAGTAGTATCAGGTGGGTTATTTACTACAGTCCATAGTCCTTCCTTGCGCAAAAGCAAGCAGCATTTCGTGGACCAGGAAACATAGTTTGTCCCATCCAACTGGGTTATCCAGGAGATGCCTGTCAATAGTTCTTGTGCCATTTTACACCAAATAGCTAACACAAACTCAGCTAGGAATACTTTGTGTACTTACTCTCAGTACAGGCCTGGGCCCATAACCAGTGTTAAGTATAGACATAAGTTAGACTACAAGATACCATTGTGGGCAATTCCGAAACATGCAATAGAAAACATAAATGTGGGCTTCAAACATGATGTGACTACATATAAGGAGATCTTAAGTTTGGAAAGGAACGTCTGGTGTTTGAAGCCGTACAATCTCTTGCGAGATGAGAAGATCGTCCAAACTTGGTTCCAATATACTCAATTACATGCCAGGTGGAAAGAAGATCAGAAAATTGGTTTCTCAATGACTGATGAAAATTTGATAAAGCAAATTAGAAACCAGGGTCCAGCACATATCAAAGGGATTTATCTTGCATTGATAGATATTGACTCAGAAACAGAACTTGTTAAAGACTGTATGATAAAATGGGCCCAGAATATTCAAGAAGTTATTACAATGGACACGTGGGAAAAGATCTGGGTGAGGAATGTAAAATTTACGCAAGCCCAAAACCTAAGAGAGAACTTTTATAAAATGTTTTATAGATGGCATTTAGATCCTAAAAAGCTTGCAAGTATGTATCCGAATTATCAACCTAAATGTTGGAGGTGTGGTGGCGAAGATGCAACGTATTTTCATATATGGTGGACCTGCAAAAAGGTTAAGGCTTTTTGGATAAAAATTTGGTGGAATATGCAGAAGATCTTTAAGCAAAGGATAAAGTTTTGTCCGCAATTGTTTTTATTGGGCATAATTACAGATGCTACTGTTGTGGACATTAAGTTGATGTTGAACTTAATCACAGCAGCAAGACTCTTAATAGGTCAATATTGGAAAAAGGAGGAACTGCCGACTATAGAAGAATGGACTCTAAAGGTTTCTGACCTGGCGGAAATGGCAAAGATTTCGGCTTACTTGAAAGATCATTCGCAAGAACGTTATATTATGGAGTGGAAAAAGTGGATTGATTATATCCAGAACAATTATGGGACTAAAAAGTTTTATTTAGCATTTGAATAAGTTTTTTTTCTTTTTATATGTAATATCAGTATTGCTTGTAGTCATTTTATATGAGCTAGAGGGCGATAGAATTAATAGTTTATTGTTGTTAGCATATAGATGTTTATGATTGTTCTTTGTTTTTATACCTTGTACTTAGCTCTGGGAAGTCGGGGGGGAGGGGGGAATGGGGGGGAGGGATAGGGAGGGTTAGGTAGGGGTGGGGGGAGGGGGGATTGTTAAAGATAAAATGTACTGTAAAACTTTTCAATAAAAAAAGAGTACACTGAGTTGTAAAAACAAAAAGTAGTTTACTTTAAGGTGGTGTAAGAACAAAAATGCACAGTCAAAAATAAACAGTCCAAGTAGCAATCCAAATACAAAGTCTTCTTACCAGTCCAGAGGTCAATACACAGTTCAGGTTTACAACAGTAGTAAACCAACAGCAGAGCAAAAACAGTAATAGTAGAGATCAGTGAATTCAGAGAGAGAGAGAGGCTACATTCCTAGCTTCCTCTTATGGCCATGAGAACACTTACACACCCATTGGCCAATTAACTTCTTAAAGACATAACAACATCATGGTTAATATATTTTCAACCCAACATTGTAGGCTAACACCATATGCCTAACAGAAATCTCTCTCCATGGTGGTCACGGGCTTGCTACCAGTTGTAGTAACCCTGGCATCATTTTGCTGCTGCACATAAGGGACAACTGGCTACATAGTTTGCAGTGTCCTTTTTTGATACAGGCCACCAAAATTGCCTTTTAATTAGATGCAAGGTTTTCACAAATCCAAAATGCCCAGCAGTCTTTGAATCATCACCAGCTGCCATCATCTTAAGTCTCAAGCTAGCTGGGACATATATTTTTCCCCAAACCCATGCTAATTCATTTTTGAGTACACATAGATTGTTGTGATTATGAAACCATTCATCAGTATTTAAAGCCTGTTTGAATTCCAGCAGTAAAGGTTTATTTTCTGGTTCCTTTGTTCTAGCTTGAGTCCTGGTAGTGACAAGGGCAGCTAGTTGATGAGGCTGCAGGAATGGTTTAGCTATTTCAGGCTTCTTACTGTTCTACTGAGGCAATCTTGATAGGGCATTAGCTAAAAATTCTTTTCCTCTGGCAGGTAATGGATCGTGAAATTAAATCTGTGAAAATGCTACGACCACCTTGCTTGTTTTGGGGAAAGTTTCCTGTGTGTTTTCATAGCCTCTAAGTTTTTATGCAATGGTATTTTATGTCCCTTAAGAAAATGTCTCCAAGTAATCAAAGCCCATCTTACTACATAGGCTTCTTTTTCCCACACTGCCTGTCAGCATCCACTTCTTCCCACTTCTTAAGAAAGCAGCACTCTTGGAGACAAGATTTTCCAAGCAGGATCTTTTACTAAGAAATAGGAAATAGCAGGCATAATAGACAGGATCTGAGGCATTCTCTTACATCCTGACAATTTTAAAGTGGCCCCAAGTAAACTCTCCCCACAGTTCATTTGGTCAGTTTCAGATCAGCCAATCTCCAGGTGTTAAGTCCATCATGGGAAAAGAAAGATAAAAATCTGTTTGCAGCACGATCATTTCCACAGCTCTTCACACTTCTTTCAGAGAAACAACCCAGATCCCAGAGGGTTATAATTCCTCCCCCCACCCCATTTTCTAGTTGCCCAGTAAGTTCAGAGAAAATGCCTAGTAATAAAGCAATTTGGTTTACATTGTAATGGATAGCAGACAGGCAGAATAAACAAAAGGTTACATTTAATGAAGGAAGTAAAAGCAATAAAGCCCCATGCTTGTTCCCTCTCCTTCTTGGGAATGGCAGAATCCAGGGGAAGATAAGATTTGGTTTTGCACAGAAGAGATAGTTAGAAATGAAATATAAATGGCTTCTGACATCCTGCACCTCTTTAAAAATAGGAGAGATCCACCTGTAGAGGAAACAAAAATATAGATGTTAGCCTGTTTTGTTGGGATATTCTGTATGAAACTTTTTAGCAACTTAGGTGCTCTGATGTGACGTTTATGGACCCACTCATTTTCTGAGGAGTGAAGATGTTTCCAAGCTACTAGGTATTGAATTGCTCTGTGGAACTTTCTAGAATCTATGATTTCTTTACCTTGAAGTGTTGTTCTCCTGCAACCATGACTGGAGGTAGGGGGGAGGGGTGGTTGGCCATAAGGGTGACTGTTGTTTCCTTTTCAGCAAGCTGCAGTGAAAAATTGGGTGTATTTGGCTAAGATTTTTGGGTAGTTCTAATTCTACTGTTACTGGGTTTATGATTCTTTTAATTGGAAAAAGGTCCTATATATTTTGGTCCACGTTTTTTACATGGCTGTAAGGGATTTTAGGTATTTTGTAGATAAATATACCATGTCTCCTACACTGAATGGTGTGAGGTTGACTCTCTTTTGTCTGCTTGTGCTTTGTATGCTTGCTGTCAGAATCCATTTATATTTCATTTCTAGCTATCTCTTCTGAGCTAACCCCAAATCTCATCTCCCCCTGGATTCTGCCATTCCCAAGGGGGAGAAGGAATAGGCATGGAGTTTTATGGCTTTCACTTCCTCCCTTAAATGTAACTTTTATTTATTCCGCCTGCCTGCTATCCATCACAATATAATCAATTGCTTTCTCAATAGGCATTCCCTCTCAAACTATGAACAACAAGGAAAGGGGGTGGGAAAGGGAGAAATACAACCCTCCAAAATCTGGTTTGTTTCTCTGAATGAAGTGTGAGGAGGGTGGAAATGATCCTGCTGCAAATGGACTGTTATCTCTATTTTCCCATAATGGACTTACCACCTGGAGCTTGGCTTATCCAGAACTAACCAAATGAACTATGGGGTGGGGTTTTGCTTGGGGACACTTTAAAAATATTGATCTGTGAGGGAATTCCTCAGATCCTGTCTATTATGCCTGCTATCTCCTATTTCTCAGTAAAAGTTCCTGCATGGAAAATCTTGTCTCCAAGAGTCCTTCTTTTTTAAGATGTGGGCTGAAGTGGGTTCTGATATTAGACAGGATCTGCATTAAGCATCAACTTGGAAGAACCTTACCGGGGGATTTTACAAAAAAATACAATGTCTAACAATGAGGCAGGGAAGGAGGGAAGCCCCATGGAAAGGGAGCTTTACCCCCAACTAAAATCCCACCAACTATCGGGAGCTGAAGCAACATATTCCTCTGGGGAAGAGGTGGAGGAGATGCGCGACCACAAACCGTGGAGTTTGATGGGCCTTGGAAGGAAAAGCAAGTGGGAAAAGGCATCGAGGAAAATGACCCTGAGAGGGGGCAGCCACCAACCCAAATGGAAGCAAGAGACAGAGAATTCCCTGCATGTCAGCGGGGAGGATGGGAGTTATGCACCACACTCAGACTGGATCCTAGAGAAAGCTATTGACTGATGAAAAACCCTTGGCTCTCTAAAGGAGGAGAAACCTGAGCCCCACAGCCACACCAGAACTGGGAGCTGCAGCTGGAGAGACAGTGGGAGGGATCTGGAACCTGTAGCACTGGGGACATTCGCTGAACCCATAGCTATGACCTCAGCAGCCCCCACCCTCTGCCAACCCACAGATAGGGATCAGAATATGTGGCAATACCACCAGCGGTGAAGGCAGTGATCTGTTCAAAGACTCCCACCTCTGGAAGCAAAATTCAGGGGGGAGCCACCATGCTTGGGGTTTTTCCTAATTCAAGTCCTCAGTTATATGGAAGAATATGGATGAGACATACCCGGTGACAAAGTCTGCATCCATATCGTGCAATCTGCCCTGGATGGGATGGCCGAAGACTGGGTGGTGAACCTGCATGACTCTGATGCCCCAGAACTCAATGACTTCAAATGGTTCATGTCATCCTTGAGAAGGTAATTCAAGGACCCCTTGGCTGATCGTAAGGCCCATGAGAGAATCAGAACGGTGAGGCAGGACAGACAGCCAGTGGCTGAATATACAAAAGCCGCTCAAAAGCCCCTCAGCGCAAATCAGACCGAACACCGGCCAGGAAATCAGGGAACTCCCCAGCCAACCAAAAGAGCCTGCCATGCTTTTTCGCTACGGGTTTGCCGCTGCTTCAGAGGATCTTTATTAAAGCCGACGGAAAAGCCTTATCTTAACCACACACCATGGGAAAAGAAAAGACCCACATCAACATTGTTGTCATCGGACACGTCGATTCTGGCAAGTCCACCACCACTGGTCATCTGATTTACAAATGTGGTGGGATTGACAAGAGGACCATTGAGAAGTTTGAGAAGGAAGCTGCTGAGATGGGTAAAGGCTCCTTCAAGTATGCATGGGTATTGGATAAGCTGAAGGCAGAACGTGAACGTGGTATCACTATTGATATTTCACTCTGGAAATTTGAAACCAGCAAGTATTATGTCACTATCATTGATGCTCCTGGACACAGAGATTTCATCAAAAATATGATTACTGGTACATCTCAGGCTGACTGTGCTGTCCTAATTGTGGCTGCTGGTGTTGGTGAATTTGAAGCAGGTATTTCCAAGAATGGACAAACCCGTGAGCATGCCCTTCTGGCCTATACTCTGGGTGTAAAACAGCTCATTGTTGGAGTCAACAAGATGGATTCCACTGAGCCACCTTACAGCCAGAAGAGATATGAGGAAATTGTCAAAGAAGTCAGCACGTACATAAAGAAAATCGGCTACAATCCAGATACAGTGGCCTTTGTGCCAATTTCAGGCTGGAATGGAGATAACATGTTGGAACCTAGCTTTAATATGCCCTGGTTCAAAGGGTGGAAGGTGACTCGTAAAGATGGTAGTGCTAGTGGAACTACACTGCTGGAAGCTCTGGACTCTATCTTGCCACCAACTCGTCCAACCGACAAACCTGTACGCCTGCCACTTCAGGATGTCTACAAAATTGGTGGGATTGGTACCGTTCCAGTCGGTCGTGTGGAAACTGGCATTCTGAAACCAGGCATGGTGGTGACATTTGCTCCAGTTAATGTTACAACTGAAGTAAAATCTGTTGAGATGCATCATGAGGCCCTAAGTGAAGCTCTGCCTGGTGACAATGTTGGCTTCAATGTAAAGAATGTATCTGTAAAAGATGTCCGTCGTGGTAATGTTGCTGGAGATAGCAAAAATGATCCACCAATGGAAGCTGCTGGATTCACAGCACAGGTTATCATCCTGAACCACCCAGGCCAAATCAATGCTGGCTATGCCCCTGTTCTGGATTGTCATACTGCTCATATTGCTTGCAAGTTTGCCGAGCTGAAGGAAAAAATTGATCATCGTTCTGGTAAGAAGTTGGAAGATTGTCCAAAGTTCCTCAAGTCTGGAGATGCTGCCATAGTTGACATGATTCCAGGCAAGCCTATGTGTGTTGAGAGCTTTTCTGACTATCCTCCTCTGGGTCGCTTTGCTGTGCGTGACATGAGACAGACCGTTGCTGTTGGTGTCATCAAGGCTGTTGATAAAAAAGCAGCTGGTGCTGGCAAGGTCACAAAGTCTGCCCAGAAGGCTCAGAAGGCTAAATGAAAATTCTGTACAACTGCCACCTCAGTCTTAATCAGTGGTGGAAGCATGGTCTCAGAACTGTTTGTCTCAATTGGCCATTTAAGTTTAATAGTAAAAGACTGGTTAATAATTACAATGCATCGTAAAAGCTTCAGAAGGAAAGGAATGTTTGTGGACCATTTTGTTTCGTGGCAGTTTCTAAGTTATTAGTTTTTAAAATCAGTAATCTTTTTTAAATGGAAACAACTTGACCAAAATCTGTCACACATTTTGAGACCATTAAAATCAAAAGTTTAAAAAAAAAGAGCCTGCCATGAGGGGCATAGAGGTTGTAGAGTCTACAACCCCTCCCAAGGAATGGGAGGGAACTCCAGCCTACACCACAGGGGTGGTGGACACCTCAGAGCACAGCTTGGAGGGCAAAACCCTGGTAAGTGGATCTATTCCACCCATCCTCAAGACAGTGACTATATTAGCTTCCTCCATGCCTGAAGCTGTCAAAGTGAAAGTTTTAATAGACTCTGGATGCATCTGCTGCCTCATTAGCTCAACGCTAGTGGGGAATTTGGGCATTCCAGTGTGGGGACTAAAGCAAACAATCTCATTTGGCCAGTTAGATGGGTCCATAGCAAGTAGGGGAGTACCAGCTACCCTAGCCACCTTACCAGTTCATCTGTCCCTGGGTACCCATGAAGAAGATATAACATTTGTAGTGACCCCAGGCATGGAATGCCAAATGATCCTAGGGCTGGAATGGTTAAAAAGATGGAATCCAACGGTAAATTGGAGGACAGCAGAACTCAAATTCCCAGAGGCGGATCATGCAAACCTAAAATCCCAAAGGCCCCCACAAACCCTAGGAGCACAGAAAGCATCAGTGAGAGAAGAGAAGCGGTTACCAGAAATACCAGAAGAATACCAGAATCTTGCTGAAGCTTTCAGTGAGGAATGGGCGGATGAGCTCCCTCCTCACTGACCCATGGACTGTGCTATAGAAATCAAACCTGAGGCAAAATGCCCAAAGCTGAGGCTATACTCCATGAGCCCTAAAGAGATGGAGGAGATGGAAAGATTCATAAATAAAAATTTAGAAAGGGGATTTATTGAACCTGGCAAACCCAAAGTAGCCACTCTGGTCCTATTTAGGAAAAAGAAGGATGGCACTATGTGTTTCTGTGTAGATTATTGCACCCTGAATGCAATTAGTGTAAGTAATCTGTATCCCCTACCCTCATGAAGGATATGCTATCCCACCTATTGAAAGGAAGGATATTTTTTTTACCAAACTAGACCTAAGAGAAGCATACTACCATGAAAATCTTTGGAAACAGATGAATGGTTCCAGAAAAATAGACATGTGTGTACAATCAAAGACGGACTACGCTGGGTGGGTGTGAAGTTACACATACCTGCCACCCAGAGGATCAATTTCATGCAGTTGTACCATGATACAAAATCAGCATTTTGGGTTTGTAAAAACCTTTTAAAAAGTAAAGGTAAAGGTCCCCCCACACATGTGTGCTAGTCGTTTCCGACTCTAGAGGCTGATACTCATCTCTGTTTCAAAGCCAAAGAGCCAGTGCTTGTCCGAGGATGTCTCCATGGTCATGTGGCCGGCATAACTAGACGCCAAAGGAACACGGAATGCTGTTACCCTCCCACCATAGTGGTCCCTATTTTTCTACTTGCATTTTTACGTGCTTTCGAACTGCTAGGTTGGCAGAAGCTGGGATGAGTAACAGGTGCTCACTCTGTTATGCGGCACTCTGGATTCGACCCACCAAACTTCTGACCTTCTGATTGACAAGCTCAGCGTCCTAACCCACTGAGCCACCACGTCCCTTGTAAAAACCTTACACTTAACTAAAAGGCAATTTTGGTGGCCATCCATGAAAAAGGACATAAAAAGCTTTGTGGCCAGCTGCCAAATGTGCGCGATGGCTAAGAGGCTGCAAGGAAAGTCGCCTGCACTGTTACAACCAGTGGCGAACCCCTCAGCCCCCTGGAAAGAAATAGCCATGGATTTTATAGTGGAATTACCAGAAAGCAATGGGAACACTGTCATCCAGGGGGTTACGGAGTTTTCCAAACAGGAGCACTTTATCCCTTGCCAAAAGATTCCCACCACAAAAACCTTAGAGAAACTATTCCTAATGATTGGCCAGGTGTTTTGCAATTGTCCAATCCATTCTTTCAGCGATGGGACTTCTGGTTTGTTTGGGATTAGTTCTGGCATAGGGTTAAAACTTTGACCAGTGGCTATTTGAAAAGGAGTGTAGCCTGTTCTGGAGTGGACTGTGTTATTGCAAGCAACTTCTGCAAAGGGGAATAGGTCTGTCCAATTTGTTTGCTGGAAAATAATAAAGCATCTTAAGTATTGCTCAAGTACTGAGTTCCTGCATTCTGATTGGCCATTCCCTTGAGGATGATGACTAGATGACAGTCCCTGAGTGGTTCCTAAGAGGGATAAAAATTCCTTCCAAAACTTTGATGTAAATTGCACTCCCCTATCAGAGATGATGCATTGGGGTGCTCCATGCAATTTGTAAATGTGCTGCACAAATAATTTCACTAAGGTTTTTGCGGTGGTAATTTTTGGCAAGGGATAAAATGCACTTGTTTGGAAAACAAATCTGTAACTCCCCAGATGACAGTGTTCCCATTGCTTTCTGGTAATTCCACTATAAAATCCATGGCTATTTCTTTTCAGGGGGCTGAGGGTTTCACCACTGGTTGGGCAGCTGGCCACATAGCTTTCTATGTCCTTTTTCATGGATGGCCACCAAAATTTCCTTTTAATTAAATGTAAATTTTTTACAAATC
Organism: Vipera ursinii; assembly: GCF_947247035.1. Taxonomy (NCBI): domain Eukaryota; kingdom Metazoa; phylum Chordata; class Lepidosauria; order Squamata; family Viperidae; genus Vipera; species Vipera ursinii. The sequence goes on from NC_139517.1 coordinate 57,421,444, forward strand.
CAAAATGCCCTGCTGATTTTGTATCATGGCACAACTGCATGAAATTGATCCTCTGGATGGCAGGTATACTGTATGTAACTTCTCCCCCACCTAGGGTAGTCTGTCTTTGATTGTGCACACATGTCTATTTTTCTGGAACCATTCATCTTTTCCCAAAGACTTTCAGAATTTAATTCCAGTTTGGCTATCCAGCTGTGATGTTATTTTAGTTTGGGCCCTGGTGTTGTTTGGGCATAGGTGGTTTAGAGTCTGTGGCTCATGTGCTGTTATATTGGGGCATGTGAAAACAGTGCATCCGCCAGGAAATTCTTTCTCCCTGATAAGTGTTTAAGTGTGAAACAGAATCGGTGAAAGTGCTAAGACCAGTAATGACCACTTCACAGCGTACACCTCCTTTTCCAACACATCCCAATGTTGTTTTGTCTCCATGAGTTTCCTGGATGTATATGCACATGGTTGCAGTGCCCCCTCTTCATGTTACTGTAATATTTATTTATTTATTTATTTTATTACATTTATATACCGCCCTGTAATAATACAGCTCCCACCACCACATGGCTTCTGTCTGCCTGTATTATGAAGGGTTTATCAGGGTCCGGGTGTCTCAGTACTGGTTCGGCAGAAAAAAGTCTCTTTAGCCTCTTGACATTCCGTTGTCCACTTCAGGACCTGGTTGGGTTTCACTGCCCCGCCCCTCATTTTCAACAAGGTTGTGAGGGGCAGGGCTATTTGGGTGAACAAAGTGATGAATTGGCAGTAGAAGATTGCAAAACATTGGAAACATTGCAATTGCTTCCTTGTGTGGGTGGTGCCCATTCTAATACTGCCCTGACTTTCTCGGGGTCCATTTTGATGCCCTGCAGGGATATGCGATACCCCAGGTAGTCTATTCTTTCCTGGTGGAATTCACATTTTGATAATTTTGCATATAGGTGGGCAGCCCGCAATTTTTTTAGACCTGCTCTGACTAGATTAATATGCTCATCTTTGGTCTTAGTGAAGATAAATAGGTGCTCTCTTAGCACTTCATTGATTAATTGCATAAAAACTGTGAGGGGCCCTTGCAGTTCAAATGGCAGAACTTTGAACTGGTAGCAACCCATTGGACAACCCATTGAATGAGGGCTTCCATTCATCCCCTTCCTTAATCCTAACATGATAGTATGCTTCTCTCTTTAGGTCTCAAAAATTTTAAAGTGCCCCCAAGCACAGTTCATTTGGTCAGTTCCAGATCAGCCAATCTCCAAGTGGTAACTCCATCGTGGGAAAAGAAAGATAAAAATCTGTTTGCAGCACGATCATTTCCACAGCTTCTCACACTTTCTTTGGAGAAACAACCCAGATCCCGAAGGATTATAATTCTTTCCCCCCCCCCTCCACCTTTCTAGTTGCCCAGTAAGTTCAGGGAGAATGCCTAGTAAGAAAGCAATTTGGTTTACATTGTAATGGATAGCAGACAGGTGGAATAAACAAAGGTTACATTTAATGAAGGAAGTGAAAGCAATAAAGCCCCATGCTTGTTCCCTCTCCCCCTTGAGAATGGCAGAATCCAGGGGAAGATGAGATTTGGTTTTTGCACAGAAGAGATAGTTTGAAATGAAATATAAATCGATTCTGATACTGCCTATCTCTGTTCAGTGTCTGACAGTTTCTTAGAGGTGTATGCACAAGGTTGTAACCTCCCTTCTTTATTCCTTTGTAAAAGAACAGCCCTCACCACCCCACAGACTGTGCTACTGAGATCATCTCAGGAGTGAAGCTACCAAAACCCAAAATGTAATCAATGGTTCCTAGAAAACTGAATGAACTGGAAACGTTTATAAGAAAAAATTTACAAAGGGGTTTTATTGAGCCAGCTAAACCTCAAGTAGCTGCCCCAGTCCTGTTTAAGGAAAAAAAGATGGGTCTTTTTGTCTCTGCGTGGACTATCGAAGACTCATTGCTGTGTGTGTGGAGACTGTGTACCCCTACCTTTAATGAAGGACATGTTAGCACACTCTCAAAAGGGAAAATCTTCTCAAAACTGGACCTGAGGGAAGCTTACTACCACATGAGGATTAGGAAGGGAAATGAATGGAAAATTGTTTTTAACTGCCCATTAGGATGTTTCCAATTTAAAGTACTTCCATTTGGACTTCAGGGAGTCCCTGCCATCTTTATGCAGTTGATGTGCTGAGAGAGCACCTGTATAAAGGGGTTCTGGTCTACCCGGATGATATCTTCATCTACTCTGAAATGAAAAATGTACACATTATATTGGTCAGAACTGTTTTGAAAAAGTTATGCTCTGCCAAACTGTTTGCCAAGCTATCTAAGTGTGAATTCTACAAAGAGCATATTGATTACCTGGGGTATCACATATCCCATGAGGGGATAGAGATGAACCAAGGAAAGGTGAGATCAGTGCTGGATTGGGCTACCCCAAGAATCAGAAAACAACTCCAAAGTTTCCTGGGATTTGCAAATTTTTATAGACAATTCATTCCATCATTTGCTCAGATTGCCCTCCCTATCACCAATCTGTTAAAAACTTGGGGGGGGGGGAATAAATGAAAACTTAGCTAGCCACTAAAATGGACAGGTGAATGTCAAGCAGCATTTGAGAAACTTAAAAATATGTTCTCAATGGAGCTGGTTTTAAAGCATCCAGACCCAGACCAGGAATTCATCATCCAAGCTGATGCCAGTGATGTGACTGTGGAGGCTGTTCTCTTATAAAGGAAGAAGGGAGGTTACAACCTTGTGCATATACCTCTAAGAAACTGTCAGACACTGAACAGAGAAGGGTAGCATGGGTAAAATAAGCCCATCAGTAAATCATCAGTACATTGATGATACTCAATTTTATTTCTCCAGTCCTTTAGTCTCAGAATAAATTGTTTGGTGGCAGGTTTGATATCCTGAAATAGTAATGACTGGATAAGATTCATTAAAATGCTGGTAAATCCTGGCAAGGTAGAGGCATTGTGATAATATACTTCTCGGGTCTGGATATTAGGCATTGTCTATTCTAGTTGGGATCAGCACTTAATCAGGAGATCTTACTTAAATTAAGAGTACAAACTGAACATAAAGATAAGTACTATGCTCCATGCTCTAAGAAACAATGTAATATACAATGTAAATAACAACAATAGCAATAAACTATTCCTAAATGACAAGGAGACTTTTAAAAGAACATTTAAAAATGTGTGTAAATGTAGTGATTGAACAGTTGGAACAACCAAAGTTCAGGCCCACCTTCAGCCATTGAGCCAGCCATTCTCTCCCAATCCAATTTACAAGATGGTGGCAACATAGGAAGCAGTATCAGATCATGGGAGAGATGTTACTAAACTAAGTAGGATGGTACAAAGAGAGGGGGGGAAGGATCAGAATGATAAAGAAGATAAAAAGCATAAAGGAAAAGAAGAAACTGGAGTAAGAAGGAAAAATACCAGCAGACTGGAGTGCAGCAAATGAATGGCTGCATGTGGAGTCAGAGGCAGCTGGCAGCAGAGAATAGATCCAGCTCAGGAGTCCAACCAAGCAGCCCAATGCTGGAAAAGAGGCAACTGAGAGCAGGAAACTGGCAGCTGAACAAGAAGGGAGAATGTTGGAGGCAGCAAACCAATGGGTGAGGAATAGCTTAGACCCTTAGGCAGCCCATCTTGGGGGAAGCCAGGCATCCCGGCCCAGGGCCCAGCAAACTAGAGGCAGCCTGACTACCACAGCCCTCTCCGTGCAACTCTCCAACCCCTCAGTCTTCCCCAGTGATTTGCCTCAGGTGGAGGACTTGATCAACATTCCCTCCCCAGGGAGATCAGCAGGCCCCCCATCTACTAGCCTGGGAGCCCAACTGGTGGAGGACAAAGGGCTTGGAGCAACAGGTAACAGGTGGCTATGAGAAATTGGTGGTGGCAAAATCTGTGGAGGGGAGAAAGGCAGCAGCAGCAGCAGCATAGGCACTTCAAGTTAGAGAGCTCTGATCTCTAAAGCTGAGTGGCCAGCTGAGTGAACAAATAACTCCCAGAGGTTTGACCCAACACATAAAACCTTGGAGGAAGACAAATGGAGGTATGTCATACATAGAAGGAAATGCAATAATCAAAGAAAGAAGCAACATACAACTAACAAAGTCCTACTGCCCAATCTAACCCAACCAGAAGCAGCCCCATTAAAATTGAGCAATCTCTCCCCCTAGATGGAAATATGCAGACATACAACCTCCACCTTAAAGAAAACATGCTGACACCTATCAAAGAAACAACATGAAATATCCCTAAAAAGTGACATTAACAAACACACCTGAGATAAACATATAAACAGCACACCAGACTGCATTCCCCCAAAAAGGAAGGTGAGGGGTGGTAACAGGAGATTCTATCCTCAAAGAAACAGAATCAGCCCTCTGTAGACAGACATACAATCCAGGGAGGTATGTTGTCTCCCTAGAGCAAAAATCAAAGATATGGCCAAGAACCTAACCAACACACCTGAGATAAACATATAAACAGCACACCAGACTGCATTCCCCCAAAAAGGAAGGTGAGGGGTGGTAACAGGAGATTCTATCCTCAAAGAAACAGAATCAGCCCTCTGTAGACAGACATACAATCCAGGGAGGTATGTTGTCTCCCTAGAGCAAAAATCAAAGATATGGCCAAGAACCTAACCAAAATAATTAGGCCCACAGATTACTATTCTTTTCTCCTCCTTCACATTGGGAAAAATGACACAACAGAAAACCTGAGTACAATACTGAGAGATTATAAGCAACTAGGCAATAAAGTTAAGGAGCTAGTAGCTAGTAGTGTTTTCATCAGTGCTCCCAATAAAAGGCCAACACCCATTGAGGGGAAAAAGAATTCTAGAAATAAACCACTGGCTAAAGGGTTGGTGTGACCAAGAAAACGTTAGTTTCCTGGACCATGGACTGCATTTCCTACATGAAGAACTCTTAACAAGAGATGGGCTGCACCTCAGGAAAACAGGAAAAAATGTACTCAGAGAAAGACTGACCCAACTCATCAGGAGGGCTTTAAACTAAAATTGAGGGGGAAGGATTGCCAATCTTTAGAATCTCTAGAACACAAAAGCAATCATAAACACCAAGAAAACAAATCAAACAGTGAGGTAGGGAGTAATGAGAAAAAAGAAAAAAACCAAGCAAAAATCAGGAGATGCAGGAAATATACCCACAGATAGGCATAAAAGTCTTAAATGCTTATATATACAAATGCTCAATGCTTGGGGAACAAACAGAGTGAATTAGAAGTAATAGTACATGAGGGAGGGTATTATATAGTTGGCATTACAGAAACCTACTGGGACAAAACCCATGACTGGAATGTATTGGTGGAAGGATTCAAATTGTTCAAAAGAAATAGATCCACAAAAAGAGAAAGGGGAGTTACACTATATGTAAGAGAACATTACATATCTACAGAAATGCACATGATCAAAGATAAAATCTCTCCAGAATGTATATGGGTCAATATAAAAGAGGAAAAAAGTGACATTGCCATAGGTACATATTAACTGCTACCCAACCTATCAGAAGAAACCAGTTAACAAATGTGTGTAGGAAGCATACCACAGTTTTAATTGGAGATTTCAACTATACAGATATCAAGAGTGATACCAGCTCTGCAGCAAGTGGGATATCAGACAGATTCCTAACCAACCTAGCTAACAAATTTGTCATCTAAAAGATTAGAAGAGGGAACTAGAAGTAAAGCTATACTGGATCTAATTCTTGCTAATAGAGAAGAAGTGGTTGAGGGAGTTGACGTTGCCAGAACCTTGGGCGAGAGTGACATAGGTCATATTGGAATTCAATATAATGCAAGCACAGGCAACAGAAAATAATCCAACCAGTGTCTTAAACTTCAAAAAGCCGATTTTAACAAACTCAGAGAGAAGCTAGGAAAGATTCCATGGATGAAAATCCTAAAGGGGAAAACAACTCAAGAAACATGGGAAACTCTGAAAAATGCTATCATAAAAGCCCAGTCCAGCACAGTACCACTGAAAAAGAGAAACAAGAAAGTCAAGAAGAAACCAGCATGAATGCATGAATATCTCTCTGACAAACTGAATGACAAAAAGGACAAGTACAAAAAATGGAAAGAGGGACAAATAACTATCAGCCGACAGCCAGAATATGCAAAGTTGAAGTCAGGAAAGCAAAGGCTCAGAATGAAGAAAGATTTGCAACAGAAATCAAGGACAATAAAAAAAATTCTTTCAACATATTAATAACAAGAAAAAAGTCAAAGAAACTCTAGGTCCACTAAAGAAAGAAGATGGCAAGGAAATAACAGACAGTAGGGAGAAATCAGAGTTGCTTAACTCATTCTTTGCATCAGTCTTCACACAAAAAGAAATTATGGCCCAACCTTCAAATAAAAACTACTGCAAAAAAGACAAACTAGAAACAAAAATTAAAATAAGCAAGAAAAGGCTAAGAGAACACCTATCTGACTTTGATGAACATAAATCACCGGGACCTGACAGATCACACCCCAGAGTTCTGAAAGAGTTGGTAAATGTTATATCAGGACCATTGTATCATATCTTTCAAAAATCCTGGAGCTCCGGAGAAGTACATGAGGATTGGAAAAGGGCTGATGTGGTTCCCATTTTCAAGAAAGGGAAAGAAACATACCCAGGAAACTACAGACCAATCATTCAACCACCAATACCTGGGAAGATCCTAGAAAAGTTACTCAAAAACCAGATGTGAACAACTAGAGAAGCAAACAAAGTTATAACTAGTAGCCAGCATGGGTTTGTTAAAAACAGATCATGCCAAAGCAATCTTACTTCATTCTTTGATAAAGTAACTAAATTAGTAAACCAGGGAAATGCTGTGGACATAACATACTTAGATTTCAGTAAGGCATTAGACAAAGTAGACCACAATCTACTGCTTGGTAAGCTAGAAAAAGGTGGAATAGACAACATCACCACAAGATGTATTTGTATCTGGCTAACAAACCATACTCAATGAGTAATCTTCAATGGTACTACATCCACATAGAGAGAAGTAAGCAGCGGGGTACCACAAGGTTACATCTTAGACCCAGTACTCTTCAATATCTTCATAAATGACTTAGATGAGGGAATAGAAGGGGATTTCATCAAATTTGCAGGTGACACTAAACTGCCAGCAATAGCCAACACCCCAGAAGACAAGCTCAGGATCCAAAAAGATCTTGACAAACTTGAACAATGGGCCCTATCCAATAAAATAAGTTTTAATGTGGAGAAAAGCAAAGTTTTACATTTAGGCAGGAAAAATCAAATCTATAAGTACATATTAGGCAAGATGTGGATGAAAAATAGTAACTGCAAGAGGGACCTTGGAGTCCTAGTGGATGATCAGTTGAATATGACCCAGCAATGTGCAGCAGCAGACAAAAAAGCTAATACAATCCTGGGTTGTATAAACAGAGGCATAGAATCAAGATTACACAAAGTCTTATTACTGTTTTACAAAACTCTAGTAAGACCACACCTGAAATACTGCAACAAAATTTGGTCACTACACTATAAAAAAGGTGTTGAGACTTTGGAAAAAAAATTCAGAGAAGAGCAACTAAAATGATCAAAGGCCTGGAGACTTGTCAGAATCCTCATTTATTAATTCCCCCATTGCAGATATTCTTTGTGCTTTAGCTGTTGGGTTCTGCCATTCACCCTGGAGGAGAGAGGGAAAGAGTTTGTAGTGTTTTTAGTGCATGCTTCCTCTATCTGCTTTGATGTATCCTCTTTGGGGTGTGAGTGGAATTCCCTGGGGCCATCTGCCTTATCTAAGTGCAGAGGGAAGAAACTGCGAAGACTTGAGAACCTTGAGAGAGGCGCCTTATTGGTCCATTTCCCATGGCTCATTGTCACCAATAGATTGGCCTATTTGAAACAACCAGATGGACAGTTGGAATGGGATTATTATTAAATGGGTTTTACCTATCTATTCGGGTGGAAAAACCTCAGACCCTGCCTAGCTTTCTTGCTGTCTGTACCTGCCAATAAAAGTTCATTTTGAAATAATGCAAGTTTCAAGAGTTCTGCTTTCTTGGTAGGGAAATGGAAGCAGGTCCTTACATAAGGAAGGATCTGCAAAGTGATCAACCTGGTCAGTTCTTACCATAGGGACCATGCAAGATAATATCTAATCACGGTGCTGAGAAGAGGGAAAGTAGCAGCAGCTCAGACTCTGCCAGCTCGTCTGAAGAGGCAGATACTCATGAGAAACTGAGATGGTTGATCGGGATGGGGAAGAAGGATGATTGGGACATGAAAGCCAGAAAAGTAGCCCTCAAATGTGGTAGCCATCAACCTGGCTGGAAGCACAAGATGGAGAGATTGCTCAATGTCAGTAAAGAGGAGGGTGAGAGGCCAGCACGCTCTGATCATTTTCTTAAACAAGCCATGAGCATGCTGATGGAGGCATTCAAAAACCTCCAGGAGAAAGAGGCCAACCCCTGCTGTGGCTCAATAGCCATGGTATGGAACAAGGAAGAAGAGATCTGGGAGAATGAACTCGTGAACCCTGGCCCTTCTTTGAGCACTTCAGAAACCACTGGAGTGGCTGCCAAGGCTGCAACCCCAGCCTGTGTCATCTCAGCTGGAGAAGACAGATTCCAGGCTAGAAGGAGCACTCATCCACCTGATCGCAAAGTTCCAGCCCTGGAGATAAAGTATGATGGATTGCCCTAGCAATTGGGCTTCTTCCTGGCCCATGTCCTGAGCTACCTGCACAAATATAGGTCAGACATCCCTGGGGACCGCAGATGTGTCAGGATCATAACCCTGTCCCTGGAGGGTCCTATGGCCAGGTGCATGGAGACCCTGCATAACACTGATGCACCTGAACTCCAGAATTTTAATCTGTTCATGGCAGCCCTGAAATGAAGATTCAAGGACCTCCTAGCAGAATACTAGGGAATGCATCAAGACAATAAAGCAGGGCAGATAACTGGTGGCCAAGTACACTGAGGAGTTCGAAGACTTGGCGAGCCACCCTCAACTAGTCAGAACAAATTCTCATTGGCCTTTTCAAACACAGGCTGAAGGATGACCTCCACAAACCCTGCATCGCCCGTGGGGATATGGCATGCCTTCATAGTTGGTATATCATGGCAGAATAGGCAGAAATTGACCTGGCATGTAGCCAATGGTGAATGGGTCAAAACTGGAGACGCTCCTCCCCAGAAGAGAAGAATGAGACAGCTTCGACCCTGACTGCGAACCCGCACTCGACCTCCTGCTTTAGATGTGGTAAAAAAGGCCATCAAAAGTGCCAATCCTGAGGGCGGACTGAGTCATAGCGGGAAAACCCAGGAAAACATCACTGTGCCCCAGGAGACTGCTACGAGAGGCATCAAGGTCCAACCCTCTAAAACCCAGGGAGGGGGAATTCTGACCCCACTGGAAAAACTGCTGAAAACCTCCGACAGTGACTCAGACGATGAGCCCCTGGTAAGTGGACCCATCATTCCCCTCACCAAACCCATAGAACTGTTCAGCCCAGAGATGAAAGAGAAAGTAGCCCTTAAAGCTCTAATAGACTTAGGTTGCTCCCATTGTCTAATCAGCCCAATCCTTGCGGGGAATTTGGGAATTCCAGTGAGGAGGCTGAAGAAACCCATTTCCTTTGGTAAATTAGATGGGTCGATTTCAGGGGGAGTTCCAGCTACCCTGGCCACCTAGCTGATTGAACTCACAATGGGGACCATACAGAGTCTCTGATGTTTATTGTAGCCCCTTGTCATGGAATGGCCCCTAATTTTGTGGATGACATGGTTGAAAACATGGAATCTGAGAGTGAATTGGAGAATGGGAGAAATGAGGTTCCCAAAAAGGATGGATGTGTCACAAGGCAGGAAGCCAAAGGGGGGAGAAGGTCCGAGATGGTGGCAGCCATGAGTGACAGAGCATCAGAAGGTATACCCAAGGAATAACAAGATCTGGCCAAAGTTTTCAGTGAGGAGAAGTCTTATGAACTGCCCCCTCACCATCCTACTGACTGTGCCTCAAAATCCTGCCAGGAGCTAAGCTGCCTAAGCCCAAGCTCTATTTGATGACTCCTAGAGAGCTCAAGTGGCTGCAGAAGTTTGTTGAAAAGAATCTGGCACAGAAATTTATTCAGCTGGCATGGCTGAAGATGGCCACCCCTGTTCTATTCTGGGAGAAGAAAGATGGGTCTGTTCACCTATGTGTGAACTATACATCTTTGAATACTGTTTGTGAGAACAATGTCTACCCTTTGCCATCAATGAGGGACATGCTTCCCCATCTTTCCAAGGTGAAAATATTCTCCAAATTGGATCTAAAAGAAGCATATTATTGAGTTAGGATAAAAGAAGGGGATGAGTGGAAAATGGCATTTAATTGCCCCTTGGGGTGCTTCCAGTTCTGAGTGCTGCCCTTTGGGCTGCAAGGGGCACCTGCAGTATTCATGCAGCTGATAAATGAGGTCCTCCAGAAGCACCTGTATAAGGAGGTTTTGGTATATTTGGGTGACATCCTAACATTTACAGAATTGAGGGAGGAGCATGTCAAACTGGTCAGGGTGGTCTTAAACAAGCTCTGTGCAGCCCGTCTCTATGCCAAACTTTCAAAGTGTGAGTTCTACAATGAAAAAATTGATTACTTGGGCTATAGGATTTCCCACCAGGAAATAGAGATGGACCCAGAGAAGGTACAAGTGATGTTAGAATGGGTGCTGCCTCGAATGAGGAAGCAATTGCAAACCTTCCTTGGATTCACAAACTTTTGCAGTTTATTCTTTCTTTCACTCAGATCACCTTCCCCATCACTAACCTACTAAAAATGAAGGGGATGAGAAAGCCAAAACCCAGTCAGCCATTGAAATGGACTATGGATTGTCAAGCAGCTTTTGAGAAACTAAAGAGGCTTTTTTTCTGCTGAGCCAGTGTTAAAACACCCAGATCTGGAGAAGCCATTTGTCATCCAGGCAGATGCCAGTGATGTGGCAGTGGAGGCAGAACTGCTCCAAGAAAATTCGGAAGGGAAATTGCAACCTTGCGCATATACCTCCAAAAAGCCCACTGAAACTGAACAGAGATAGGCAGTGTGGGGGAAGGAGATGTATGCAGTGTGCTGGGCCCTTCTCACTTGGAGGCATTTCCTGGAAGGGAGCAAAATCCCCTTTCAGGTGTGGACTGATCACAAAACCTCGAAGCACTGAAAATCCCAAGGAAGTTATCCCCCAAACAAGCTTGATGGCCTCAGCATTTCCACCAATTTGATTTTTCTATTAAGTACATCCTGGGGGTGGGGGGAGGGGGAGAGAACTTTTTGGCCACTGCCTTATCAAGGATGCCGCAGTATAATAGCATAAAATTTGACGTGATCAAAACCTTGATGACTCCAAAACAATTAGCAGCCCCTGTCACCAGGAGAGTTCAGGCAAAGAAACTGATGCCAATGAGCAGTAAAATGGAGGACCCAACCACTGCAAAGGAACTGAGTTTAGACAAGCATTAAAAAGATGAATAGTTCCTCAGCCATAAAAACCTTTGCTCGATGAGGGATAAGATGCCCTGGATAGGAGAAAAATTATACGTGCCAAAAACCCAGAGAGTAAAAATCATGCAACTTTGCAATGACTCAAAAACGGCTGGCCCTCCATCTGACCAAGAGGCAATTCTGGTGGCTGTCTATAAAAATGGACATTGAAAGCTATGTAGCTAGCTGCCCTGTCTGTGCAGTAGCTAAGCAGAGACGTGGTGGTGGGGGAACCACCAGGATTATTACAAGCAGTTGCTAGCCCTTCAGCACCCTGGAGAGAGATCCCTATGGATTTTATAGTAAAGCTGCCAGAAAGTGCAGGGAACACTGTCATTTGGGTAGTGACAGACTTATTCTACAAACAAGTCCATTTCATACCCTGCCAGAAAATTCATACCACTAAAGTCTTGGTGAAATTGTTTGTACAGCATATTTACCAGCTACACGGGGCCCCACAATGCATTATCTCAGACAGGGGGTCCAGTTTACTTTGGAGTTCTGGAGAGACTTTTTGAACCTATTTCATACCAGTCAAGGTCTGTCATTTAGTCATCATCCACAAATGAATGGTGGGACAGAGCATTTGAACTCAGTACTAGAACAATACTTGAGATGCTTCATAATTTACCAACAAGACAATTGGACTGAGCTGTTACCTTTTAGAGAAGTAGCTTACAACAATGCAGTGCATTAGTGATGAATGGCTGCAGGACTTGGGTTGGCTAGTCTAAAGAAAAGAAGAAATAGGGGTGACATGATAGCAACATTCCAGTATTTTGAGGAGCTGCCACAAAGGAGAGAATGTCAAATTATTCTCCAGAAGACAGGACAGGAAACAATGGTTGGAAATTGATCAAATGGAGAAGCAACCTGGGATTAAGGAGAAACATCCTAACACTGAGGACAATTAACGAGTGGAACAGCTTGCCTTCAAAAACCATGGGTGCTTGGGCTTCCGGTTTGCACGTGCGGCGCTTGCAGATGTGCAGGAAGAGCTCTCTCCCTGCTGTCCGATCCTTCTTCCTTGAAGGACCCTGAAAAGGGTCAAAAGTTGCCCTAGAGGGGCGAACACTGCAAGGAGGCCCTCCCTGTGATCATGGAAGGGCAGCAGCCCTCCACTTGAATCTGGAGCAGCTCCTTTGGCCCAAAGAAGAAAATGGCCGATCATTAAGCTGTTCCCTGCCAAAAGCCCAAAGCACCATCTAGCACAATGAAGCAATCTGGAGGACCTGGGTGAGACCTTACCTTTCTTATTCCCCTAACTACCTTCCTGTGGGACTTTTTCAAAAATTTCCTCCCCCTATTTTGAGAGACCGGCGATTGCATACTTGGGGAATAAATTTTAAAGCCTTAAAAGAAAGCAAATGGCTAAGCAAAGAAATTAAGCAATCTTATTTGTACTTACTAAAAAGCTTCTATTTTTTGTGGGAACCTACCACCCTATTTCCTGCTTAAGCTGTGAATTAAGGGGAAAAAATAGACTAATTGGACAAAAGCTTTCTATTAATTTGGAAAAATACTCTACATCTTATTCTATATGCTATTGATGACATCTTGTGGTGAACCCTGGTACAGCAAGTAAACTTTTTTTATTCTGAGAGCTGTCTGAATAAAAGAGCTGACCTTGACATTATTTTCAAAGATAAGAATTGGGAACACCTGGCACTGAAAATAATCTTTAGGAATACCAGAAGTGGACAATCATTGACTCTTATTAAAATAGCCTCCATGAAAACTCATCTATAAACATCAACGAAATGGAAGAATATATCCCACCACTTAATTACAAACTGATTCTTGATACAATCTTGGCAATGACTGAGCAAATTAAAGCCAAACTGCAAGATAAATCTGACAGCTTAAATCTACCAAATCAAACTTTGACCTTAAATGATGAAATTAAAATCCAAAAACAAGCAGAAGAACTGGAAAGTAACACTAAGATAGGAGACTTTAAAGAACAACAAACACAATTTACAGAGAACTTTGAAGCCCAAACCTTGATCTCAACGATAAAACCTACAACTCAAAAAAAATAACAGTACTTGAAGAAAGCAACATTAAGAGGGAAGATATAAAAGGCCTTCAAATACAATACGTTGAGGACCCAGCCAATCAACTGATAACCATAACATCAGTTACTACTTTTAACCTAAGCCAGATGAAATTGGAAGAGGAAAAAGACCAGACTGAACTAATGACAATTACATTATACCAAACATTGAAAATTGAGGTATTAAAGCAACTCTTCAATGACTACAAAGGGGACACTTTCTTTGCAAAACTGGAGACTTGTCAGAATCCAATTAATCATTTGGATGGTCTCCCTGGATTCAAACAATGTGTGTAGGAAGAAAGGGAGACACATCTGAGAATCTAAAGGCACCAATATGGAAGCCTGATTGGCACAAAAAGAAGGCAAGATTTAGATTTAAAAAATTAGACTTGTCTCTTTCTTGGGATTTGTAAGAATAGAGCTTAACAAATTTCTTTTAATGGGCTAAGGGGAATCCTTAAAAAAATATAAACTGATATTATATTTAGGTTTTAGATTGTTAAGGGAAAACAAAATTAAGCTATTAGAACATAACTCTGAACTATATTATAGAATCTGGAATCATATAATAAAAGACATTATTTTAATTGATGAACTATTAAGATGACATATAGAATATATTTTTTGTAATGATATAGATATAAATTGACTTTATATTTAACTTTTAGGTGTTTAAGGGAAAGGAAAGTTGGCTATTAGAATTGATTTATATTATATAATTTGGAAGTATATAACAAAAGATATTTTTCTAATAATTGGTGAATTATTAAGATAATAAATAGAATTTACTTGTAAAAATAAGAATGTATTAATATGAATAATTATCCTGTTCTGTAGACAGGATAAATACTTTTTATTGAAATAGGGAAATGTGGGTTACCCCCAAATTAAGTTTTTTTCTTTCTTTCTTTTATATATATCATAGGCTATTCCAGGATATTCTATTGCAATTAGGTAAAACTTAAAAACAGGATATGGATATGTATAAGTAAAAATATATTGAAAATTCTTCTAATTGATTATGTCACAATTAGAAATGTATTAATTCTATTAATTTGATTATGTCATAACTAAGGGAATCGGAGAGGGAATCTTTGTTGACACAACTTGAGCTATTTACAAATAATTTATTATTTGCAATTGTTTACTTTTGTACCCAACTACTGTATTGCTTCACATATATCTGAATGTAAAATTAAAAAAATTAATAAAACTTGTCCAAAAATCAACAACAATGGGTGCTCCATCACTGGAGGTTTTTAAAAATAGACTGGACAGTCACTTGTCTGAGCTGGTATAGGCTCTTCTGCTTGAGCAGGGGGCTGGACTAGGAGACCTCCATAGTCCGTTCCAGCTCTATTCTATTTCTCCTATTCCAATTTATGTCGTAGAAATATAATCAGCAAAGAACTAAAATCAAAATCAAGCAAAGAAAAAAATGTCCTTTTTTGACAAAGAAGTGATTGCTGATTTTATTAAGTGGCAAATTAGGAAAACATTTTTTTTTAAAAAAAATCCAGGATATTTTAATGTGCAGCAGAGAGAATGTACATGATAATCAACAATCATTATGGTATGCAAGATAATAAAAGTTTATACCTTCAGAATGACTAAAGTGTCAAGGCAAATTGACATTTTATGATGGAAATGTTCAGATTATATATGGGACTGATGAACTGCATTTTCAAATTGACATGGATTCCACTTTAATTCACAGATACAAGAAGTTTCTATTGAATCTTCAACTTTATGGTACAAGCTTTTATAAATAGATGATAATCCATCATTTTTTAAAAAAAATTCCAACTCAATGCCCTATGTATATATGTTGAATGTTACTACTATAATCTTGGCCATTTAAATTGCCAAGTTGGCTGAGAGGCATAAAAGATAACATTTAATCCCTTTTGAGGATACTAATTTGAGAAGGGTTGCTTTATATTCAATCAGACTACATAATCTAAAACAATCTGTTTAGCCATAGGTATTTATACAATTATTTTTAATATGTGATTTAGCCTTACAGCAGAAGGTCTATCTTATTTCATCTTATTCATCTTATTTCATATTCCAAAATGGAGGTTTATGAATGATGTGCATGTTTTTAATCATACTCATTCTATTCAATGGAAATATGTGATTTTCAACCTTTTTTTCAAATAGTTAAAAAAAACTGGGATCCAGGTTCTTTCATTGCTTAAATTAAGAAGTGGCCAAATTTGTGTAATATCTAGCTACGTCTCTTCAGAGATGTCCAAATCCCCGACTTCTCCACTTCAGTGCATTCCTCAAGGAGCTCCACCCATTGGGAGGCTGCAGAGACATTTTCAGATATGAATTACAGAAATAGCCTCAGCCTTCTCTGCAACTTCTACCAACAAAAGCAGCTCAAAGGCTTTAGAAAAATGTATTTATAAGGAATATGTCTGTAGTATCACAAGACTGATATATTGGGTTATTAGAGAGTGTTTGAAAATGTACTTCATTTGTGATTTATCTAATCACTGTAGACTGACCACATTCATATTCTGAATTGACACTTATGAAATGGGATACCATGATTATTAATACAAAACAATAAAAACGAAGCACAAAATTTTTATTCCCCTTTAATCCTAGGAAAACTCAGTAGACTGGCAAAGTATTTTTAAACCACTTTGTCTACTGGACATGTTTCTCTGGACCTGATATCACTGCAAACAAGATTCTTAAAATGTTCTAACAAGAAAGATTCCTCAGTCTCTATGGGCAATCTATTTTCATTGCTTAACTCAAAATTTCTGGAATTATGAAATTTTTCTGGATAAACAAGTTGAGACTTGCTTTCTTCAGTCAGCCGCACTTCCTTAGTGGCAAAGCAAGAACAATTGCTTCATACTATACTCTGAAAGTGGTTAAGTTAGTTTCTTTGGGTTAAATGCAACATACTAAAGGGGTAAATGTAACCTAATGCAACCTAAAGACAAAACAACTCAAGAAACATGGGCAACATTGAAAAATATGATCATAAAAGTTCAGTCCAAAACAATACCACTAAAAAAGAAAAACAAGAAATCCAAGAAGAAACCAGCATGGTTGCACAAAGATTTCTCTGATAAATTGAAAGACAAAAAGGATAAGTACAAAAAATGGAAAGAGGGACACATAACTAAGGCAGAATATCAGCAGATAGCCCAAATCTGCAAAGCAAAGTCTCAGAATGAACAAAGACTTGCAAGAAAAGTCAAAGATAGTTTTAAAAAGTTTCTTTTAACATATAAATAACAAGAAAAAAGTCAAGGGAACAGTCAGTCCACTAAAGAGAGAAGATGGCAAGGAAAAAACAGGCAGTAGAGAGAAAACAGAGCTGCTTAACTCATTCTTTGCATCAGTCTTCACACAAAAAGAAACTATAGCCAAACCTACCAAAAATATAACTGTAAAAGACTGGATGTGAACACTGCTAACATCGAATGTTATTGCTTGACAGGAGATGAAGAAGTAGCTATTTCATATGTTAAACTGGTGTATTGCTTTAGTTTAAAGTGGGAGGAGGGAAGAGTAGGAATGCATTTGTTTCTCTAAAGAAGATAAGGCTTCAGCGGTTCTTCTAATGGAAGGGAAACTGATTCTTTAAATTAATTGGAGAATATGATTAATGACAAAATTAGAAAGGTGGAGAATTGTGTTTTAATATATTGTGCAAGGGGAAGAGATTTCAGATTCCAGCTTCCTTCAAGCAAGCATTTGCCGGTGCATTAGGCTAATAAAGGACTTTTAAGGTAAACAATGCCTCAAAGTCACTTGAAAAGCCCACACATCGGAAAGTTGACACTAGAAATAAAATTCAAAATAAGCAAGAAAATAGTGAGAGAACAGCTATCTGCCCTTGATGAATATAAATCACCAGGATCTGATGGATTATATCCCAGAGTTCTGAAGGAGCTAGCAGATAACTCTCAGAACAATTTTAAAAAAATCTTGGAGCACTGGGGAACTACCAGAGGATTGGAAAAGAGCTGATGAGGTTCTCATCTTCAAAAAAGGGAAAAGATAACAGACCCAGGAAACTACAGATCAATCAACTTAACATCAATACCTGGGAAGATGCTTCAAAAAATAATCAAAAAACAAATTGTGAACATCTAGAAACAAATAAAGTTATAACTAGAAGCCAGCACAGGTTTGTTAAAAACAGAAGGTCAGGAACTTAGAGGCAACTAAACCCCAATGCATGAAAAAAGCTCCACCCAAACTGAACCAAACAACAAACAAATAACTCCCAGAGGACTTAACCCTATCGATAAATCCTTGGAGGAAGGCAAATGGAGGTATGTTGCACACAGAACGAAACAAAACACTCAAAGAAAGAAACAATATGCAACAAACAAACCCCTTCTGCTCAATCCTACCCAACCAGAAGCAACCCCATTAAAACTGAGCAATTGGTTACTCCCCTTAGAAGGAAATATGCAGACCCACAATCTCCCCCTCAAAGAAGACATGCAGACACCTAGCAAAGAAACAACTTCAAATAATCCTAAAAAAGTCACCTCAAATATCTCTAAAAAGCCACATCAACAAACACACCTGAGACAAACAGAAAAAGACCCCAGACTGCATCTCCCACCAAAAAAGAAAGTAGGAGTGTTGGTAATAGGAGATTCTATCCTCAAAGGAACAGAATCATCCATCTGCAAACCAAACATAAAATCCAGGGAAGTATGCTCTCTCCCTGGAGCAAAAATCAAAGATGTGGCTGAGAACCTAATCAAAATAATTAGGCCCACAGATTACTACCCCCTCCTCCTCCACCACATTGGAACGAATGACACTACAAACAACCTGAGTGCAACAGTAAAAGACTACAAACAACTAGGCAACAAAGTTAAGAAGCTAGGAGCACAAGTATTGTTTTCATCAGTGCTCCCAACAAAAGGCTAACAACCATTGAGGGGAAAAAGGAATTTTAGAAATAAGCCACTGGCTAAAGGGTTTGTGTCACCAAGAAAACTTGGTTTCCTAGATCACAGAGTGTATTTTCTACACAAGGGACTCTTGGCAACACGAAAACAGGCAAAAATGTACTTGGAAAAAAGAATGGCCCAACTCATCAAGGGGGCTTTAAACTAAAACTGAGGGGGGAGGCTGACCAATCTCTAGAATCTCTAGAACCCAAAACCAATCACAAATCCCAAGAAAGCAAACCAAACAGCAAGGTATGTAGTGTTGAGAAAAAAGAAAAACTCCACCAACAATCAGGAGATACAGGAAACATACCCACGGACAGGCATAAATGCCTTAAATGCTTATACACAAATGTTCAAAGCTTGGGGAACAAATGGTGAACTAGAAACAATAGTACATGAGGGAGGGTATGACATATTTGGCATAACAGAAACCTGGTGGGATGAAACCCATGAATGGAATGGACAGATGGACGGATACAAATTGTTCAAAAGAAACAGGTCTACAAAAAGAGGAAGGGGAGTTGCAATGTATGTAAGAGAACATTACATATCTGCATTTGCACATGACCCAAGACAAAATCTCTCCAGAATGTATATGGGTCAATATAAAAGAGGAAAAAAGTGACATTGCCTTAGGTATATATTACAAACCACCCAACCAACCAGAAGAAATAGATGAACTCTTTACCATCCAGTTAACAAATGTATGCAGGAAGTACTAATGGGAGACTTCAACTAACCAGATATCAACTAGGAGACAAACTCTGCAGTGAGCAGGAGATCAAACAGATTCCTAACCAACCTAGCCAACAACTTTGTCATCCAAAAGGTGGAGAAGGAAACTAAATGCAAGGCTATATTAGACTTAATCCTTACAAATAGAGAAGTGATAGAGATATAATGCAAACACTAGCAATAGAAAATAATCCAACCAATGTCCTAAACTTCAAAAGACCCGACTTTGACAAACTCAGAGAGAAGCTAAGAAAGATCCCATGGGTGAAAATCTTAAAGGAACTCCTGAAAAATGTGAACACAATAGTCCAGACCAGCACAATACCACTGAGAAAGAAAAACAAGAAGTCCAAGAAGAAACTAGCATGGCTGCACAAAGATCTCCCTAACAAACTAAAAGACAAAAAGGACAAATAGAAAAAATGGAAAGAGGGGCACATAACCAAGGCCATTTATTAGCAGACAGCCAGAACATGCAAAGTGGAAGAAAGATGGACCCAGGAAACTAGAGACCAATCAGTTTAACATCAATACCTGGGAAGATCCTAGAAAAGATAATCAAAAAAACAGATCTGCAAACAACTAGAAGCAAACAAAGTCATAACTAGTAGCCAGTACGGGTTTGTTAAAAACAGATGATGCCAAGCCAATCTTATTTCATTCTTTGATAAAGAGACTCAACTACTAGACCAGTGAAATGCAGTGAACGTAGTATACTTAGATTTCAATAAGGCATTTGACAAAGTAGACCACAACCTACTCCTTGGTAAGCTAGGAAAAGGTGGAATAGACAACATCACCACCAGATGGATTTATAGCTGGCTCACAAACCATACTCAATGAGTAGTCCTCAATGGCACTAAATCCACATGGAGAGAAGTAAGCAGTGCATCATAATACAGTTTCAAATTAGGTGCCTTGAGTCCCCCTCTTTCTCTAGCATCTTGTAAAATCTTAAATTTAACTCTTGGTTTTTTCCCCGCCCAAATAAATTTATTAATACCCTTCTGCCATTCATCAAGGTTGGCATCCTTTTTCAATATAGGTATCATTTGGAACAAAAAGAGAAATTTTGGCAGAACATTCATTTTAACAACTTCGATTCTTCCCAATAAAGATAACTGTAATTTTTTCCAATTATTTAAATCCCTTTGTACCTTCAACCATAATGTTTCATAATTATTCTTATATAATTTTACATTTGAAGCTGCAATATACACTCCTAAATACTTAACCTTTTTTACTATTTCAAAACCTGTTAGTTTAATTAACATTTCCCTTTCACTCATAGATATATTCTTAGATATTACTATTACTATTCACCTTAAACCCAGAAACCTTACCATACTGAGTTATAATTTCCATCAAATCTATAACTGACTGTATCGGTTGAGATACTGTCACAACCAAGTCATCAGCAAAAGCTCTCAATCTATAATCATTCTGTTTTATTTTAATTCCCTTTATCATAGAGGACTCTCGAATTTTAATTAATAAAATCTCTAAAGTTAGAACAAACAACAATGGTGATAGGGGGCATCCCTGTCTTGTACCTTTTCAATTTTAAATGTCTCTGTTAGCCCCCCATTTATTATAATTTGTGCAGTTTGTTGTTGGTATATAGCTTTAATAGAATGTAGAAATCCTGCTCCAAAATTCATCTCCTCAACAACTTTCAATAAGAATTGCCAATTCAATTGATCAAAAGCTTTCTCTGCATCCAAAAATATCAATGCTGCAGGGACTTGGTTGTTCTTATCCAAATATTCAAGCAAATTTACAATTTGTCTTACATTATATTTCATATACCTTCCTGATATGAATCCCAATTGATCACTATGAATCAATTGTTTCAAAACTTGCATTAATCTATTAGCCAGTACTTTAGCAAAAATCTTATAATCTGTATTTAAAAGCGATATAGGTCTATAATTTTTAGGTTGAGTAAGGTCTTGATCCTCCTTTGGTATCAATGATACAAAAGCTGTCCTCCAAGATGGAGGAACTGCTCCTCCAGTCTGAATTTCATTAAACAAGATCTTTAAAGTTTCAATCATTTCAACCAACAACCTTTTATAATAAATTGCTGTTAATCCATCTGTTCCCGGGGCCTTGCCCACTTTCAACTGTTTAATAGCTAAAGAAATTTCCTCTGATGTTATTAGCCGATTCATCTCAAGTTGTTGTTCTTTTGAAAGTCTCGGAAAATGAGCTTCCTGTAAATACTTATCTATATCTAAAACTTGTATATTTTCTCTAGAATATAATTTCGAATAAAAATCTAAAAAACTCCTCTTAATCAGCTTTTGTTGATAGACTTCTTTTCCATTCTATTCTATTCTATCTATAGTACGTCTCATATAAGCTTTACTGGCATCCCAAACATTTCCCATCGATGTACCTTTATGCATATTCATAACAAAAAATTATTTCACATGTTCTCTACATTTCTGCAAGAACACCTCATTTGTAAATAAATTTTCATTCAGTCTCCAGGATCTTCGACTACCATCTTCAGCAAAAAACTCCAACCAAACAGGACTATGATCCGACAATGTCTTAGGAAAAATCTTAATGTTCTTAACCCTAGAGAAAAGATCAGTAGTAATTAAAATAAAGTCAATCCTAGAGAAAGATTTATGTCTATCCGAAAAAAAGTAAAATCTCTGTCTTTCATATTCCTTTCCCGCCATACGTCTCTTAATTCCAGATGCTCCTTCAAATCAAAAAAAGCTTTAGGCAATTTTGAATTAGAAAAGTTTTTGAAGGATCCCTTCTTATCTTCAGATGGGTCCAAAACTCCATTCCAATCCCCCATCATAATAATAGATGCGGTGGCCTTGACATGGGTTAGTGATTGGCTCAACTTAACTAATAAGAGAATACTTCATCTTGAGGGTTGAGATTTGGTATATGGGTGGCATGCATATTTGCTTTATGATAAGAAGGTGGATAGGGCTTTTAAATCTCATATTCTTAGAAGTGCCTTGTTGCGTGTCTGGAAAAAGTATTATTATAAGTTAAATTATAAAACACTGATTTGGGGAATTCCTGGACACACAATAGAAGCTGTATCTATGGGAGTGGGTTTGGATATGTTTTCCTATAAGGAATTACTTAGATTTGAAGGGAATGATTGGCAATTTAAACATTAGAGGAGTTAATACAAGAAAACATAAGTTACTCTTGGTTTCAATATACTCAATTGAAAGCTAGGTGGAAGTTGGATCAGAAGGTTGGCATCACAATTATAGATGAAAATTTAGTAAAACATATTAGAGATTTAAATTGTGCACATATAAAGAGGATATATAATGTTTTAATTGAACTGGACTCAGAAATGGAATTGGTTAAAGATTGTATGATAAAGTGGGCACAAAATATTCAGGAACCAATTTCGCTGGATACTTGGGAGGTAATTTGGGTTAGAAATGTTAAATTTAGGCTCAAAATTTAAGAAAATTTTTATGAAATGTTTTATAGATGGCATCTGGATCCCAAAAAGTTGTCTAACATGTATCCTAACTTACAGTCTAAATGTTGGAGATGTGGTAGTTTAGAAGCCATCTATTTTCATATGTGGTGGACTTGCAGAAATATAAAAGCTTTTTGGGTGAAAATTTGGTGGAACATTCAAAAGATTTTTAAGAGAAAGATAAAGTTTTCTCCGCAATTGTTTTTCTTGGGTATTGTTGTAGATTGTGATGTTAAAGAAACTAATTTGATGTTGAATATGATAACAGCAGCACGGTTACTGGTGGGACAATATTGGAAGAAGGATAGTTTGCCTACAATAGAAGAATGGGTGTTTAAAGTTTCGAATCTTGCAGAAATGTCTAAGATTTCTGCTTATTTGAAGGATCATTCACAAGAAAGATATATTTCAGTTTGGAGGAGATGGATAGATTATATTCAGAATAAATATGGGACTAAAAAGTTCCATTTAGCTTATGAGTAGATTTTAGAGGGATACTGTTATTAATTTTAGTGTTAGTACTTTGTATGTATTTATGTTAAAGGGGAGTTAAAGCACATTATGAATTTGGTTAATTTTATATTATGGATAATCTTTAGCTAGAATATGATTATTATACCTATACCCTGTATTTAGCTCTGGGAAGTGGGGGTGGTTTGGGGTGGTTGGGATTTTGGGATGTATTGTAAAATTTTGTTTTTGTAAAACTCTTTAATTAAAAAAAGAGAGAAGTAAGCAGTGGGGTACCACAAGGCTCGGTCTTACGCCCAGTACTCTTAATATCTTCATAAATGACTTAGATGAGGGAATTGAAGGGGAACTCATTAAATTTGCACCAAACTGACAGAAGTAGCCAACACCCCAGAAGACAAACTAAGGATCCAAAAAGACCTTGTTGAATTTGAACAATGAGCCCTATCCAATAAAATGAGTTTCAATGTGGAGAAAAGCAAAGGCAGGAAAAACCAAAGGTATAAATAAGATTGTGTGAGACCTGGCTTAAAAACAGCAACTGTGAGAGGGACCTTGGAGTCCTAGTGGACGATCACTTGACTATGAGCCAACAGTGTGCAGCAGCAACAAAAAAAGCTAATACAATTCTGGGTTGTATAAATAGAGGCATAGAATCAAGTTCATGGCAAAGTATTATTACCGCTTTATAAAACTCTAATAAGACCATGCCTGGAATACTGGAGCCAATTTTGGCCACCATATCATAAAAAAGATGTTGAGAGTTTGGAAAAAATTCAGAGAAGAGCAACTAAGATAATGAAAGGCCTGGGGACTAAAACATACAAAGAACAGTTGTGGGACATTTGGTTTGGCTAGTCTAAAGAAAAGAAGAAATAGGGGAGACATGATAACAGTGTTCCAGTATCTGAGGGGCTGCCACAAGGCCGAAGAGGCCACATTGTTCACCAAAGCACTGGAGGGAAGGACAAGAAACAATGCTTGGAAACTGATCAAAGAGAGAAGCAACCTGGAATTATGGAGAAACTCCCTAACAGTGAGGATAATCAACCAGTGGAATAGCTTACCCCCAGAAATTGTGGGCGCTCCATCACTGGAGATTTTAAAGAAGAGACTAGACCAGGGGTGTCAAACTGCCAGCCCATGGGCCAGATGCATCACAACAAAACCGCGCCCACCCCATTGCCAGCAATGGGGAAAAAGCTCTGATACGTCACACAACGTCGCGAGTTTGACATGTCTGGACTAGACATTCACCTGTCTGAGATGGTATAGGTTCTCCTGCTTGAGCAGAGGGCTGGACTAGAAGACCTCCAAGGTCCCTTCCAGTTTTATTGTCTTTTAATTAGAGATTTTAATCAAAGGATTAAAATTATATCATTGTGAATTGGTCAATGCACAGACTACATAAAAGGCAAGGGCACTAAACCAATGAATGTGAAGAGGCAGGGAGGGCTGACATTCCAGGCAAAGTCACAGAAATGCAAGTTTACACATAAAATTTGCTGGGAAGAAAGCATGGTGTGTGCATGCACGTGCCTAGTTTCCTGAAAACAGTAAGTGAAGTTTTCAGCAAAGTCAAGTGATTTAAGATCAGAGAGTGTTGAGAGTGTAATAATAACTATATTTTTTTCAAGGGGTTATTGCTAATAGTTTGGTCTATCATTTCAGGATAGGAGTGACTTTTTGGATGACAACAAGGAAGATATGTGGGGGAAGGTGAGGTAATGGACTTTTCAAAGCCTAGAAAAGGTTAATAATTTACAAGGTATTCTAAGTCCAGAACATTTGCATATTTTTCAGGGAATCAAGTTGCAACCTCCTCAATGTTTCAAGAGGTGATCCAAAAAGTTATGTCCTAGCAAACATACTGATAAATATGATGCCAAACTCCACGTAGCCAGTTTGCAAGATTCTTAATGATTTTATATATATTCTAATATACAGCCTTCTGGATGGTGTGTTTGTTAAAGGCCTGATATGATTTGCATTCCCTATAGGTAGTATAGCCACCGTCTCATCTTTGTTCGTTGTAATTTTGATTGATTTATATTTATTTAATTTATTTTTATATATCAAATTTATATGGCCACCCACCTCATAAGAAATGGCTCTGAGAGATATAGAACAAAGATAAAATAAACAATTACATGCCATCAAATAACTGTTGACACTTACTGACCCCATAGATGGATTTTCTCCATGAAGATCTATCTCTATCTTGGTTATTTGGGTCTTCCATTAGCACCCACTGCTACAGTAATTGAGTTCATCCACCTTGGTGCTAGACATTCTCTTCTTTCCTTTCCTTCCACCTTTCCAAATATTACAGTCTTTTCCAGAAAGCTTGGTCTTTACATAATGAGTCCAAAGTAGGATAATTTGAGCCAAGTAATTTGTGCCTGGAGTGAGAACCCTGGGTTGATTTTGATTTTTCAGTAATCCATTTCTTTGTGTTCTTGGCTATCCACAATATTCTCAGGAGTATTCTCCAAAACCAACATTTAAAGGTCTCAAGTACACTTCCTATATTTCAAAGTCCAACTTTCACTTCCATAGAGTGTCACAGGAAATACCAAGTATGTGTTATTTGTATATGATTAATACTAATATCAGAAGATAACTTTTTTTACTTTGTGTAATAAAAAATTGTGATTAAATTTTTATTTAAAAATAATGCAGATCATAAATTTATATGATTTAGCATCTGACCAGATATTTCACTATTTCAATATTCAGCTTAAGCAAAATTTAAAAGGAGGCAGAGTGAACATTAGGTTTGTTATGTACTGGGCTTTTGGAATATCACCACGTCTCCAGCATCTCAGACAGGACGGCGCCAGTCCTGCTATTGGTCAACTTTGGGCGGCAAGTATAGCTTCAATCCGATTGGTTAATACCATAGGGCCTGGCTATATATATTGAGGCAGGGTGACTCCAATCTCTCAGTACAGTTTCTACTTAAATAAAGTATGTGTTCGTCTGTGTGTTCTCGTTCCTGCTTATCACAGCCCACAACATAATAAGGTTAATGGCCTTTGCTCTAGCTCCCTCTTCCAAAAAGATAATGAACAAAATTGTAGCTTTGTTTCAGCCACTTAGAAAAGTGGTCCTAACTCTTTAATAAAGTTAAAGTTAACTCTTTAATGAAGTTGAACTTTATTATGAACTTTATGAACTTTATTAAAGTTCTAATATGCCACATTTTCCTGTTGCTTATTTGTTTAAACATGAAACATAACACATTAGCTGAAAATACTAAAATTTATATCCAAAACATTTAAATTGAAAAAGAACAATTTACTGTATATTAGTTACACAATCCTAAAACAATGCAGCAGCAATATAATCATAACAATGAGTGTTTCCTATCCCTTTTATAGCACAATTATTCTTTCTCCCTAGATATTTCTTTAAAGCTTATTTACTCCTCATGGGAAACTATTTACTCTAGCCTGAATTGGGATACTATTTATTTGGACAACAATTTGTAGTTATCTGACTTTGCCATATGGGACCTGAATTTGTTTTTCTTTAGACCTAGAGGCGGGAACTGCCTCATATGTATTATTAAAATGTTGATAGTATATCCCAGAAGTGATCAAATTTAATACTTTAATGTGGTAACAACTCTGATTGCTATTGTGACCAGGAAGCTGTTACTCTCTTTCTGAGTGATATCTTCAGAAATCTCTAAGAAATTCTTATCATAGCCACAACTGTTAGAAGCCATCAGATCCATTCTTCATGTTATTAATTGTTAGTTGTTAATTGTTTTAGGATTTTCTCACAATTTATAAAATCTTTTTATAATTATTGTGCTGTTGGTCTTTTTCTAGTGTTTTGTCTTGAACTATAAATAAAATTTTGAATATTTGTCATACATTACTGTAGTACTACCTGGAGTTTTTTAATTATCTTCAAAAGCAACCCTAAATATAATATATTGAAATAATCATATAAGATTATAAAATATTGAATTAAGTTACCATTCTATTAGCTAAAGATATAGATGGCACTTCATTTTATATTTCATTTCATTTCCTGCCATTTCATTCTCATGGCATGTCATATTATTTTCTTATTTGCTTTTCAACCTAAATATAGATCTAGAAGTATTGACAAGATAAACTTAATGCTTGATGAGACCAACCTCATCTAGAACAGACCAAAAATCCTCCCCCCGAACAGACAAAACATCTGTCAGAAATCATTTATATCCCATTCATAAAATTCTATATGTATGTTCTAAAAATCTTACAACCCCACTGGATTCTGACATTTTTCCAAGGAGGAGAAGAGAAGAGGTTAATGGGCACAAAGATGTTTATTCAGCCTGTCAGGAGGCTGTCTTCAAAGGCCAGGGGGAGAACCTTTGAACTGAAACAACAAAGGAAAGGGGGGGAAGAGATCTGGTTTGTTCCTCCGATTAGAATGTCTTTCCCATGGAAGGATTTGACACCTGAATTTTAACTGATGGCTTGAAGGGAGGGGTTCATCTTGGGGACTTTTTTAAAAGGTACCAACCTATAACACAGTTTCAGATCCTGTCTAGTATTCCCATTACCAATCATGTTTCAGTAAAAGCTCCTTTTGGACAATTTCTGGTTCAAGAGTTCGTTCTTTCCTGGGATGTGGATTGGGGTGGGTCCTGACATTAGACAGGATCTCCAGTAGTTTAGTTTTTAGTTTTAGTTTAGTTTTATTAAATTTTTATACCGCCCTTCTCCCGAAGGACTCAGGGCAGTGTACAGGGCAATAAATATCAGAATATAAATACAAAAGTTAAAAGAAGTTAAAAGAATTAAATAATCATGCCCAATATAATGCAATGATTAAAACTATGTTAAAATTAGACCCAACCCCAAACCCATCAAACCCATCAAACCAGGCCAGACAGTTCAAATAAATAATTTTTTAAATCGCGCCGGAAGGAGCGAAGGTCGGCGGCCATCTGGAGCTCAACTGGCAAGCGGTTCCATAGGTCTGGTGCACCCACAGAGAACGCCCTCCCCATGGGGGCCAACAGTCGACATTCCCTGATCAGAGGTACCCTGAGGAGGCCCACTCTGTGGGAGCGCACTGGATGGAGGGAGGTTGATGCTGGCAGCAGGTGCTGCCGTAGGTAATCCAGACCCATGCCATGTAGGGCTTTATAAGTCATTACCAGCACCTTGAATCTCACCCAGAGGGCAACTGGCAGCCAATGCAGCTTGCGGAGCAGAGGTGTAACATGGGAGTATCGGGAGACCCCCAACACCACTCGCGCGGCTGCATTCTGCACCAGTTGGAGCCTCCATGTGGTCCTCAAGGGCAGCCCCATGTAGAGAGCATTGCAGTAGTCCAAACGAGAGGTCATGAGCACATGAGTGACTGTACGCAAGGCATCCCGGTCTAGATAGGGCCGCAACTGACGCACCAGGCGAACCTGGGCGAAGGCCCCCCTAGTCACAGATCCTATATGATCTTCTAAGGAGAGCTGTGAATCTAGAAGGACCCCCAAGTTGCGAGCCCGATCTACGGGGGGTAATAGCTCACCCCCCATATTAAGAGATGGAATATTCTGCGTTTCCCGAGATGCCAACACGCACAGCCACTCAGTCTTGTCAGGATTGAGCTGAAGCCTGTTCCTTCCCATCCAGACCCGGACTGCCTCCAGGCAATGGGACATCACGTTGAGGGCATCACTGGGATGGTTTGGAGTTGAAATAAAAAGCTGGGTATCATCAGCGTACTGATGATAACCAACTCCAAAACCACGAATGATCTCACCCAGAGGCTTCATGTAGATGTTGAACAGGAGAGGTGAGAGGACCGATCCCTGAGGAACTCCACAAATGAGAGGCCTCAAGGTCTACCTCTGCCCTCCTGCCAACACCAACTGCGAATGCCCCAGAAGGTAGGAGGAGAACCACTGAAGGACTGTGCCTCCCACTCCCAACCACGCAGCAGGCGCCGCAGCAGGATACCATGGTCGATGGTATCAAAAGCTGCTGAGAGGTCTAATAGGACTAGGACAGAGGTACAACCCCTGTCCCGAGCCTGCAAGAGATCATTCACCAGCGTGACGAATGCCGTCTCCGTGCTGTACCTGGGCCTGAAAGAGTCAACCTGGAAGGAAAACCCTTACCAGGGGACTTAGCAAAAAATACAATGTCTAGCGACGAAGCAAGGGAGGAGGAAAGCCCCATGGGAAGGGAGTTTTCCCCTCAACTGAAACCCCACCAACGGGGGGAAGCCGAAGCATCAGATTCCTCCAGGGAAAAAGGTGCACAACCGCAAACCACGGTGGTTGATGGGCATTGGAAGGAAAAGTAAGTGGGAAAAGGCATCGAGGAAAGTGACCCTGAGGCGGGCAGCCACCAACCGGGATGGAAGCAAGAGATGGAGAGCTCCCTGCACGTCAGTGAAGAAGAGTGGGTGCTAGAAAAAGCTATTGACCTGATGAAGACAAAATTTGGCTCACTAAGAGAGGAGAAAGCTGAGCACTGCAGATGCAGCAGCACCTGGGGCCAAAACTGGAGAGACAATGGAGGGGATCCTGTACCTGCAACACTGGGGCTGTCCGCTGGAACAGGGTTTGCTGCCTCAGTAGTACCCCCCCAGAACCACAGACAGGGTTCAGGATGAGGGGCAATACCACCTGCGACGCAGACAATGGTCCAGTGAAAGACTTCCACCTCTGGAAACAAAATTCAGGGGGGAGCCACCATGATTGGGGGTTTCCCTAACCCAAGTCCTCAGCTATTTGGAAGAGTATGGATGGGATATCCCCAGTGACAAAGCCCGCATCCGTATTGTGCAATCCGCCCTGGACAGACCATCTGCAGACGGGGTGGTGAACCTACATGACTCCAATGCCCCAGAACTCATGTCATCCTTGAGGCGGCAGTTTGAAGATCCTTTTGCTGATCGTAAGGCCTGGGAGAGAATCAAAACGGTGAGGCAGGGCAGACGGCCGGTGGCTGAATATACCCAAGAATTCTGAGCCATTGCCAGCAAGCTGAACTGGCCAGAAGATATCCTCCTTAGCCAGTTCAAAGATGGGCTAAACTACGACCTGTATGACATTTGTCTGCCTCGAGGAGACCCACACCATCTCAATGACTGGTATGTCCTGGCAGAGGAAGTGGAAATAGACCTACTGAAGAGGCACCATCGGGGGAAACCATGGGCCTGGCCGCCAACTGAACAAACACGCGAGAGGGAAAACCCACCGTCCACAGCTAAAAAATCAACAGGATGTTTCAAATGTGGGAGAGAGGGTCACTGCGCCACAGAATGCTGCTCAAAAACAACCCAGAGTAAATCAGAGGCATCACCCCCCAAGAAACTAGGGAAGCCCCAAGGCATCCCAAAAGAATCTTCCATGAAGGGGACAGAGGCTGTAGAGTCCACAACCCCTACCAAGAATTGGGATTGGATTCCGGCCTACACCACAGTGGATACCTCGGAAGACAGCTCAGAGGGAGAACCATTCTTAAGACAGTGACTATATTACATTCCCCTATGCCTGAAGCCATCACAATAAAAGCTCTAATAGACTCTGGTTGCACCTGCTGCCTTATCAGCCCAACGGTGGTGGGGAGACTCAGCATCCCAGTGAGGAGACTAAAACAACCAATCTCCTTTAGACAATTAGATGGGTCAATGGCAGGGGGGACCAGCTAGCCTAGCCACTTTACCAATTCACCTATCCCTGTGGTCTCATGAGGAAGACATAACGTTTGTAGTGGACCCAGGCATGGAATCCCCAAAGATTTTAGGAGTGGAGTGGCTGAAGAAATGGAAACCCGGGATAAATTGGAGGACAGCAGAATTCAACTTCCCAGAGGGGGAACTTAGGAATTTAAAACCCAAAAGCACCCTCTCAACCCAAAGAGAGGAGTCAGCATCAGTGGGGGAAGAGAAGGGGTTACCAGAAATACTAGAGGAATACAGGGACCTTGCTGAAGTTTTCAGTGAGGAACGGACAGATGACCTTCCCCCCCACCACACAGACTGTGCTATAGAATTCAAACCCGGGGTAAAGCTCCCAAAGCCCAGAATGCATGCCATGGGCCCAAAGGAAATGGCAGAGATGGAAAGATTCATAAAGAAAATTTAGAAACAGGATTTATTGAGCCTGCCAAACCCAAAGTGGCCACCCCGGTCCTGCTCAGGGAGAAGAAGGATGGCTCTTTCCACTGTTGTATAGATTAGAGAAATTTGAACACAATTACTGAATGGTGCTGGAGAAGACTCCTGCGAGTCCCTTGGACTGCAAGGCGATCAAACCGGTCAGTCCTAGAGGAGATCAACCCTGACTGCTCTTTAGAATGCCAGATCCTGAAGCTAAAACTCAAATACTTTGGCCACCTAATGAGAACGAAGGACTCACTGGAGAAGAGCCTAATGCTGGGAAAGATTGAGGGCAATAGAAGAAGGGGATGACAGAGAATGAGGTGGCTGGATGGAGTCACTGAAGCAGTAGGCGTGAGCTTAAATGGACTCCAAAAGATGGTAGAGGTCAGGAAGGCCTGGAGGAACATTGTCCATAGGGTCGCGATGGGTCGGACACGACTTCGCAACTAACAACAACAGTGAATGTAATCTGTACCCACTACCCCTAATGAAGGATATGCTATCCCACCTATCGAAAGGAAGGATTTTCACTAAACTAGACCTGAGGGAAGCATATTACCACATTAGGATTAAGGAAGGAGATGAATGGAAGACTGCATTCAACTGCCCATTGGGTTGCTACCAGTTCAAAGTACTGCCATTTGGACTGCAAGGGGCCCCCGCAGTCTTTATGCAATTAATTAATGATGTGCTAAGAGAGCACCTATATAAGGGGGTCCTGGGTTACCTAGATGACATCCTGATATTCACTGAGACCAAAGAGGAACATATTAATCTAGTCAGAGCAGTTTTGAAAAAGTTGTGGGCTGCCCACCAATATGCTAAGTTATTGAAGTGTGAGTTCCACCAGGAAAGAATAGACTATCTGAGATATCGCATATCCCCAGAGGGCACCGAAATGGACTCTGAAAAAGTCACGGCAGTATTAGAATGGGCACCCCCCTGCACATGGAAGCAATTGCAAAGCTTCCTGGGATTTGCAAATTTCTAACACCAATTCACCCTTTCATTTGGCCAAATAGCCGTGGCCCTCAGAAACTTGTTGAAAACGAAGGGGGGGGTCCCCCGTAAAACCCAGCCAGCCTCTGAAGTAGACCACGGAGTGTCAAGCAGCATTTGAAAGGCTAAAGAAACTTTTTTCTGCTGAACCTGTCCTTAGACATCCAGATCCTGATAAACCTTTTGTAATACAGGCAGATGCTAGCGATGTGGCGGTGGGAGCCGTATTATTACAGGAAAATGATGAGGGGGCATTGCAACCATGTGTATATACATCCAGAAAACTCACAGAAACAGAATAACGTTGGCCCATATGGGGAAAGGAGGCTTATTCTATAAGATGGGCATTAATTACATGGCGCCAGTTCCTGGAAGGAAATAAAATCCCCTTCTAGGTCTGGACAGACCACAAAAACATGGAAGCATTAAAAACACCCAGGAAACTCACTCCTAAACAAGCCCGCTGGTCCCAACATTTTCACTGATTCAATTTCACTCTCAAATACTTACCGGGGGTGGGGGGAGAGAATTTCCTGGCAGATGCATTATCTCGCATGCCCCAATATAACAGTACATGAACCACTGACTCTAAATCACTTCTGCCTGAACAACAACTGGCAGCACCAGTCACCACCAGGGCTCAAATAAAAATGAAGCCCAAGGTGGATAGCCAAACTGGAATAGAATTCCAGAAGTGTTTGGAAAGTGATGAATGGTTCCAGAAAAATAGACATGTGTGCACAATTAAAGATGGACTACCCTGGGTGTGTGAGAAGTTATACATACCTGCCAACAAAAGGATCAATTTCATGCAACTGTGCCATGATACAACATCAGCAGGGCATTTTGGGTTTGTAAAAACCTTACACTTAACTAAAAGGCAATTTTGGTGGCCATCTATGAAAAAAGACATAGAAAGCTCTGTGGGCAGCTGTCAGATTTGTGTGATGGGCAAGAGGCTGCAAAGGAAATTGCCAGGACTGTTACAACAGGTGGCAAACCCCTCAGCCCTATGGAAAGAAACAGCCAGGGATTTTATCGTGGAACTACCAGGAAGCAACAGAAACACCATAGTCTGGACTGTCACAGATCTTTTCTCTAAGCAAGTACATTTCATACCTTGCCAAAAAATCCCAACTACAAAAGCATTAGCAAAACTTTTCATACAGCATATTTACAGATTGCATGGGGCACCACAACGCATCATATCGGATACAGGGGTGCCATTTACATCGGCATTTTGGAAAGAATTTTTATCCCTTTTAGGAACAACCCAAGGACTGACATCTAGTCATCACCCTCAGTCGAACGGTCAATGTGAAAAGGCTAACTCAGTGTTTGAGCAATATTTAAGATGCTTTATTAATTTCCAGCAAACAGATGGACCTGCTACCTTTTGCAGAAGTGGCATATAATAATGCAGTCCACTCCAGCACAGGGTACACTCTTTTTCATGTAGCTACTGGTCAAAGTTTCAACCCCATGCCAGAACTAACCCCAACCGAGCCAGTAACTGCCGAACTGAAGGAGTGGATTGCTCAATTGCAAAACATCTGGCCAATCATTAGGAAAGCTTTAGATGAAGCTAGACAGGCATACAAGACACAGGCGGACAAAAGAAGAGTCAGGGTGGGAGAGATGGTATATTTATCCACAAAATACCTCAAATCACTACAACCCTGTAAAAAACTCTGACCAAAATATATTGGTCCCTTTTCAATTAAAAGAATAATAAACCCAGTAACAGTTGAATTAGGACTACCCAAAAATCTTAGACAAATACACCCAATTTTTCACTGCTGTCTACTAAAGAGAGAACAACAGTCACCCCTGCGAACAAAAACCCACCACCACCACCTCCCATCATGGTGGAAGGAGAACAACATTTTGAGGTGAAGGAAATCCTAGATTCCAGGAAACACCATGGAACAATTCAGTATCTAGTGGCTTGGAAACACCTCCACTTCCTCAGAAAATGAGTGGGTGAATAAACACCACATTAAAGCACCAAAGTTGCTTAAGAGGTTTCATACAGAATATCCGAACAAACCGAGCTAACATTTATGTTTTATTTCCTCTACAGATGGACCTATCTATTTTTCTAAGGGGAGCAGATTTGTCAGAATCCATTTATAACCCATTCATAAAATTCTATATGTATGTTCTAAAAATCTTACAACCCCACTGGATTCTGACATTTTTCCAAGGAGGAGAAGAGAACAGGTTAATGGGCACAAAGATGTTTATTCAGCCTGTCAGGAGACTGTCTTCAAAGACCAGGGGGAGAACCTTTGAACTGAAACAACAAAGGAAAGGGGGGGAAAGAGATCTGGTTTGTTCCTCCGATTAGAATGTCTTTCCCATGGAAGGATTTGACACCTGAATTTTAACTGATCCAGGACAAACCAGATGGCTTGAAGGGGACATTTTTAAAAGGTACCAACCTGTAACACAGTTTCAGATCCTGTCTAGTATTCCCATTACTAATCATGTTTCAGTAAAAGCTCCTTTTGGACAATTTCTGGTTCAAGAGTTCATTCTTTCCTGGGATGTGGATTGGGGTGAGTCCTGACAACATCCATCAGTTGTTTAATCAGTGATTAAGCTTTAGTTCATTGGCTTTTTTCCTATCCATTAATATAATCATGTATTAAGCATTAAATGTCCAGATTATCTTAACCAGTAGTTTGATGCATCTGTTAATCAGCATATAGGAAAATGTTAAGAGCTGAATAGATATTGCAAGAATCTTGAAACACTAATTCAAATCTAAGCAGAATCACCATACATTTGTTCTATCCAACCCCAATCTAAAGTCTCTCTAGGAGAATGCCATGTCTGATGATCCTGAAAATGACAAGAAGTCCAGAAACAACAACAGGACTGCTCTCCTGTTTCAACAAATGCAATCGCAAAGGTGACCAATGTGGTATCAGTCCTAAAACCAGATCAAATTCTCACTGAAATGGAACTATAGAAAAAAGTTTATTTATTTGTCATTCAGCACTTATAGAAAATGATTAATGAGACAGTAGATTTCAGTTCTTATAGGGAACACTCCATAGGGGAAAGCTGTAAGCCAGGTCTGGCCAGTAGATGATAGATTGCAAAATTATTCTTCCCTTTTCTTCTTATCCATGTCTCCTTTAATTCAAATTTGAACTTCAGAACATTTTCCCCCAGTAGTCGTTTTTAAACTCATTATATCATAATTTAGGTTATATAGCTGGTTCTTGATTATTTTGGTACTAGAATTATTATCTTGGACATGAATTTTCATAACTGTTAAACATAAATAGTAAAAAAATAAAAATAGCAAGTTTTATGAGGTAGTTTCTTATTTGGAGGATGAATGAGCACTGATTAAAGATGCAATAGAAATATTCTCTTGCTATATCTGGATAGCTCCATCTCTGCAGTCCACCTGTTTAAAGTTGTCCTACTCCAAGATGTATATAGACATCAAACACTGTGACTTTCCTTTACCCATCATGCAGGTCTATTTACAGCAGCTATAACAACAAGCATATTATCAAGCTTCTTGTATCACTTCCTCAAAACCTAGCTTTGCAGAAAACAATGATTTTCTCTAGTGAGTAGAGAAAATCAAGAAAATCAGAAAATCAAAACAACTTTTATAGAATGGCTGTTTATTTTCCTAGAACATGCTTGTATGGATCCCAGAAGCAATAAAAATTAATCCAAAATGGTAAAGTTTCTCATATAATACCAGTAGTAATCATTTTGACTTGTGCTCCTTGGCTAGCATGATGAGGGAGAGTTTTATGAAAAGAAAATTAGTTGCAGAAAGATAATCAGTAGAGGATGATTAATACAATATTGGGGCTATTAGAAGGTAGAGAGTAAATGTCAGAAAAAGAAATGTTTACTACAACTGCCCCATTACACTATAATTAGTTTGTATAATTCAAATTTACTTCTATGTAATTTGTAGGAGAGGAAAACTAGAAGTGCCTGAGTGGATGAATCACATGACAACACAGCTATTGAGCTGTTGGACTTAGCTTCAGACAAGCAAATAATCTTGAGGTTACCTACTCACATTTATTGTGCTGACAAATGGATCTTGACAGCTCATAGCTGAATTTGGTGAAAAATATTATTCATCTGAAAAGTCATGAATAGTAATTATTTTCCCTGTTTCTCTGACTTCATCTTCCTGTGTGAAGGCTAGAGTGAAAAAAAACATCAAAAGAAAGTCCATCAAACAGTGCAACCTTGAAATTTAGCAATCCTGGGCTATAATACCTCTATTTCTATGCTTTTTTCCCCTCACCCTATGTTCATTTACTATGCTAATCTTATATTTATATTTATTAACTTATGTAAAATCATAGACCACAATACAGAGATAAAACAGAAATATTCCATCATAAATATCTTGTTTGCAGAAGAATCAGAATCAGAAAAAGAGAGTTGGAAAGGATGTTGTAGGTCATCTAGTCCACCACCACCACCCCACCCAAGCAGGAGACCCTACACCATTTCTGACAGATGGCTGTCCAGTCTCTTTTTGAAAGGTTTCAGTGATGAAACTCCTACAACTTCAGAAGGCAAACTGTTCCATTGATTGGTTGTTCTCACTGTCAGAAAATTTCTCCTTATTTGTAGGTTGAATCTCTCCTTGATCAGTTTCCATCCTTATTCCTTATCTGGCCTGCAGGTGCTTTGGAAAATAGGTTGAACTCCTCTCTGCAACAGCCCCTCAAATATTGGAACACTGCTATCATGTCTCTCCTGGTCCTTCTCTTCACTAGACTAGCCATGCCCACTTCCTGTAACCATTCTTCATATGTTTTAACCTCCAGTCCCTAATCATCTTTGTTGCTCTTCTCTAGACTTTTTCTAGAGTCTCATCATCTTTTTTATAGTGTGGATTCCAAAATTGGTTGCAGTATTCTAGGTGTGGTCTTACTAAGGTTTGGGGACTGGTATTAGTATGTGACTGTTTCCTTGATTTTTTTTTTCTTATTTATATGTTGAAAGAAACTCTTTTAAAATTATCTTTGACTTTTGTTGTCAGTCTTTGTTCATTCTGAGACTTTGATTTCCTGACTTTTTCTTTGCAGATTCTAGCTACTGCTGACATTCTGTCTTAGTTATGAGTTCTTCTTTCTATTTTTTGTACTTGTCCTTTTTGTCTGAGTTTATCAGGAAGATCTTTGTGCAGCCATGCTGGTTTCTTGTTAGATTTCTTGTTTTTCTTTTTCAGTGATATTGTGCTGGATTGGTCTTTTATGATGATATTTTTCAGTTTCCCAAGCTTCTTGAGTTGTTTTCCCCTTCAGGATTTTCATCCAAAGAGTCTTTCCCAAATTCTCTCAGAATTTGTTAAAATCAGCTCTTTTAAAATCTAATACTCTGGTACCATTGTGTTGTATTGTTTGTATTTGCATTATATTGAATTCCAGTATGACATGGTCACTTTCACTCAAGGTTCCTGCATTTTCAACTCCCTCTATCACTTCTTCCCTGTTTGTGAGAATTAGGTCCAGTATAGCTGTCCCTCTAGCTCCCACCTCTACCTTTTGGACAACAACTCCCTCAGGAGTTCCCCCCTCTCCTGGGTTCGTCCTGCCTTCAATACATCAAACCTCGATGATGGGCCCGACCATTGGGCCTCTGAGAGATGGCCAGGCAGGGTCAGGGGCCTTCATCACAAGACCAACAAGAGGCCCCTGGTTAAGTTTCTACTCAGGTTTTTTGTCGGGTTAGGGAGGGGGGCGGGAAAAGACTATGGTTGCTCAGGAAAGGCAGGCCTTCCAGCTACCATAACGCAGGCCAGGCCTACGACCATTCGCGATGGTGAAAAACGAGGACCAGTCGCCGACAAAACCCAGTGGCGAACTGACAAACAACCTATTCCCAGGATGGTGGGGAATGGCAGAAGGTGCACAAACAGAGGGCCGTATCGTCACCGGGAGTGTCATCTCCGCTCTGTGCAAGCGGTGAGACGCTCCGACCCTCTGTACTTCCCCGGAGGACCCGGGAGCGAAGGTGTGCAGCCTCCTATGCTAAGGCTTGTCTACCTGAATGCCAGGTCCATAGCTAACAAGGCTCACCTCGTTCGTGACCTAATGGAGAGTGAGCACGCGGACCTGGCTTGCATCATGGAAACCTGGCTGGGCCCAGAGGGTGGTGTCCCCCTGGTTGACCTCTGCCCGCCAGGTTTCCAGGTGCTGCACCAGCCTCGGACCCATGGGAGGGGCGGGGGAGTGGCAGTTATCATCAGGGAGTCCCTTAGCCCGCGAGAGACCACCGTCCCTCAGATGGTCGGGTGTGAGTCTCTCCTTCTGAGATATGGCCCGGGGGCGCAGTTGGGCCTGCTGCTGGCGTACCTACCACCTAATCATGCAGCGGCAGCCCTGCCCGAGCTACTCGATGTCCTCTCAGGGTTGGTGGTTGAATTCCCAAAACTCATGGTCTTGGGCGACTTTAACCTACCGTCCCTGGGAGGATCGTCCGAAAAGGCTCGGGTGTTCATGGCTTCCATGGCAGCCATGGACCTGTCGCAAATAATTTCTGGACTGACTCATGAGAGAGGCCACACCCCAGACTTGGTGTTCTTGTCTGGACGGTGGCGTGATGATATCGGTGGGGGTGCCACGACTGTTACGCCCCTGTCATGGACCGATCATCACCTTCTACAGCTAGACTTCCCCTTTGCCACTCCCCGCCGTGGGTGCACGGTGCCAACCAGATGGTACCACCCTAGGCGCCTAATGGACCCTGATAGGTTCCAGGCAGCGCTTGGGGACGCACATGCACTCCCTGCTCACAGCTCGGTGGATGCCTTAGTGGAAGCCTGGGAAAAGGCAGCCACGGAGGCTCTGGACCGAGTTGTACCCATGCGGCCTCTGACCCGGCGCAGATCCCAGCAAGCCCCATGGTTCACCGCGGAGCTCCGGGAGATGAAGCGTCGGAGACGGGGCCTAGAGAGCCGTTGGAGATCCAGTCGATCCGAATCCGACCGATTGCGATTAAGAATCCTCACCAGGTCTTATCTCGCTACGATAAGGGTGGCAAAATCCAACTACTTTTCCACCCTCATCGCGTCCGCAGATAATCGCCCGGCTACCTTGTTCAGGGTGACTCGCTCCCTACTGAACCAAGAGGTGAGGGAGGAACCCTTGCAGGGTCGAGCCGAGGAATTCGGTCAATATCTGCTGGATAAAATTGCTCGGATTCGAACCAGCCTGGACTCCAACTGGGCTGAGTTGGAAGAACAAGACATGGACAGTCTTGTCGACGTCATCTGGGAGGAATTTGATCCTGTGACTCCTAAGGAAGTGGACAGGATTATGAGGAGGTTGAGCTCCTCCACATGCTTACTGGACCCGTGCCTTTCCTGGCTGGCTTATGCGGCTCGAGAGGGGACACGAGGCTGGTTCCTGGCGGTCATCTCTGTTTCTCTGAGTGAGGGTCACTTCCCCACCGCCTTGAAGGAGGCGGTGGTGAAACCTCTCCTCAAGAAGCCCACCTTGGGGGCTTCCGGTGGCTGCGCGGCGCCGGAGACAGCCTTCCCGGGCTGCCCGCGGCTCAGCTGTGTAATTTTCGCCCAAAACAGCGCCGATCAGCTGTTCGGGTGAATTTGAAGCCCCCTCCTCGGGAGAAGAGGAGGGGGTGAGGCCCCAGGTAGGGGTCGAGTTCTCCGGGGCCGCCTGAGCTTGTAGCTTGGGCGGCTGAAGGATTGAACTCCCCCGTAGCCTGGGTCGCTCCCAGCTGGCCAGCGTCTCTGCTCTGGATTTCTTGGAGCAGAGCCAGGCGTCTGCGACCACCCCTGCCTGAAGGAAGGACTATGAAATAAAGGGAGCAGGCAGAGAGGTACAAGAGGAAAAGGTGAAGAGGATTATTTTATTTTACTCTCGAGCTTGATGAACTTTTTTAAACTTAAAGTGAAAGTGCGTCACAATTGAAAGTAAAAGATGGCGGCTAAACCTCCCCCTAAAACTCTTCGGAGTGCTGGAACTTCTCCGGTGCAACAATCATCATTGCAGGCGTTGCATCCTCCTGATGTATTGACAACAAAGGATTTACAAGATGCTCTTCAAAAACATGCCCAGGTAATTCTTGAATCAATGGGTGATAAATTTGCACAGATGGAGGAGAAATTGGAGAAATTGGAGGAGAGAATGGAAGAGAGGATGGAACAGAAGTTCAGTGTGATGAAGGTAGACATTTTGTCTTCAGTGCATAAAGTGGCTGAATGTGTGGAAGATTTGGATGAAAAAGTGGAAGATTTGACTCAAAAGAATGCCATATTAGAAGCAAAAGTATTGGAGAATGAGGATTTAAGAGACAAAATGGATAGGGAATTGAGTCTTGCTCAATATTACCAGATGCAGTTTGCTGTTAGAATCAGAGGTTTAAAAGAGAATATTAAGGAAGATCTAAAGCAGCTGGTTTCTGAGGCTCTCGAAGTGGTACTGAATCAGCCAGCATCTGAAATAAAAGGAGGCATGGACAAAGTGTTTCGTGTGAATTCATGGATTGCCAGAAAGAGAAAGTTGTCTAGAGATGTGGTGGTTTATTTTACAAAAAGGGAAATTAGAGATGAAGTCATACAAGCTGCCTATGATACTAAAGTTGTGATTGCTGATCAAGAAGTTTTGGTTCTAAAAGAAATTCCTCCAAAGATTTTAAGGAGAAGGAAGGATTTTACATTTCTTGTGCAAGAGCTCAAGCAACGAGATATAAGGTTCAGATGGGAGATCCCAGTCGGGTTGATGGTGATGCATGAAGGTAAAAGATACCGTCTGGTTACTGTGATGCAAGCGCGTGATTTTTATAATAATGTTCTAAAAGCAACTCCATCTTCACTTCTGGAAGCTGCAAAGGGATCTGGAGAAGGAGAACATCAAGAGGCTGAAGATGGACAGACAGAGAATGCTGGAGGAGATCAAGCTACAATTTCCTTGGATGATCCTAGAGAGCAGAGGGTGACGCGTGCTGCTTTAAAACGATCAAAAAAGATAAAAGAACAAGATCAGCAGAAGTCCATGGAAATTCCACAACGTACTTACAGCCAAGCAGTGGGAGGAGCATGGCCTAAAGAAGATAGTCCTATCAAAGCAGTGCTCCAAGAGCTTTGGGAGGATATGCATGGCAACTAAATTTTTAACTTGGAACGTTAATGGACTAAATTCACCACAGAAGAGGAAGAAAGTTTTTCAATATTTAAAACAATTCAAGATAGATGTTATATGTTTGCAAGAAACGCATATTAGGGTTGTGGATCAAAAGTATTTATCGAATTCAAGGTTGGGTACGCAATTTGTTGCTTCTGCAATGAATAAGAAAAATGGAGTGATTGTTTATGTTAAAAGTGCTTTAACAGCAGACTTAATTGAAGCAGATAAGCACGGAAGATACGTTATGATAGAGTTGCTGTTAGAAGGTAAAAAGACGCTTTTAGTTGGATTATATGCTCCTAATCAACAACAAGCTGACTTTTTTAGTTTACTTCATACAAAGCTTACCCAGTTGGATTATAAATCTTTTATTTTTATGGGGGATTGGAATGGTGTTTTGGATGTACAGATGGACAAGGCTGGATCTTTTAAGCGCGTCCCAAGTCATGCTAGACTGCCTAAATCCTTTTTTGAAATGAAGGATGACTTGGAACTGCGAGATATTTGGCACGAGAGACATTTGCAGGAAAAGGATTATACTTTTTATTCTGACAGACATCAATCTTTTTCCAGGATCGATTTTATTTTGTTGACTAATGATTTTTTTTAAGGACTAAAAAGGTGAAGATTTGTGCAAGAACTATTTCTGATCATAGCCCAGTTTGGCTAGAGATTGATAAGGAGAATAGAGACAGGCGCTCATGACGCGTAAATGAGAATTTGTTTAGAAATCAGAGAAATGTGGAAGAATGCAAACAGCGGATGAAGGATTTTTTTGAAATTAATATGAATAAGGGCACCTCTATGGACATGGTTTGGGATGCTAGCAAGGCCTATATGAGAGGGGTGTTGATATATATGAATAATAAACATAGACGTGCTGTGGAAGCTAGGAGGAAAGAACTGGAGAATGAAATAAAGGAAAAAGAAAAGGCTTTGATTTTGAATTCAGAGGATGTGAAGACTAAGGAGGCTATTAAACTGTTAAGAGGACAATTTGATAAATTAATGGCTGACCAAGTGGCAACCAATTTGCGGTTTGCCAGGCATAATACTTTTTGCAACGCTAACAAACCAGGTAGATGGTTAGCTTATAGATTGAGGAAAAAACAAAGGGCTTCTAATATAGACAAAATTGAGTATAAAGGAAGGGTTGTGTTTCAACAGGACCTAATCAAGGATTCTTTTGTGGATTTTTATTCTAAATTATATGCTAAGGAGAAGATTAATGAAAAAGACATTGATATATATTTGGAGAATGCTAGCATCCCGGTTCTTACGCAAGTACAAAAAGAGGAGATTAATCAATTAATTACAGAAGAAGAAATTTTTACAGCAATTAAGGAATTGAAGGTGGATAAAGCACCAGGTATAGGGACGCGGTGGCTCAGTGGGTTAGGACGCTGAACTTGTCGATTGGAAGGTCGGCAGTTTGGCGGGTCGAATCCCGAGTGCCGCGTAGCAGAGTGAGCGCCTGTTACTCGTCCCAGCTTCTGCCAACCTAGCAGTTCGAAAGCACGTAAAAATGCAAGTAGAAAAATAGGGACCACTACGGTGGGAAGGTAACAGCGTTCCGTGCGCCTTTGGCGTCTAGTCATGCCGGCCACATGACCACGGAGATGTCCTCGGACAAGCGCTGGCTCTTCGGCTATGAAACGGAGATGAGCACCGGCCCCTAGAGTCGGAAACGACTAGCACGCATGTGCGGGGGAACCTTTACCTTTACCTTTTAAAGCACCAGGTACGGATGGTTTGTCTGCGGCTTATTACAAAAATTTACAACTAGAGATGATGAAACCGTTAAAGGAACTGTTCCAGACAATCCAGAGGGGGGGAAAGGTGCCACCGTCTTGGAGAACAGCTTTTATTTCTTTGATTCCGAAGGAAGACCAAGATGCTACTCAAGTTAAAAATTATAGACCGATATCGCTTTTAAACACAGATTACAAGATATTTGCTAAGGTTTTGGCTAATAGACTGATGAGGGTTCTGCAACAGGTGATTCATGGGGACCAAACGGGGTTTATTAGTGGTAGGGAAATGAAAAATAATGTGAGGCATATAGTTGATGTGTTAGAGTTTTTGGAAAGGAACAACCAGATCTCTGCGGCGCTAATTTTTCTAGATGCTGAAAAAGCTTTTGATCAATTGAATTGGCAATTTTTGATGAAAGTTTTAGATAAAATGGATTTTGGGGGAAAATTCTTACAACCGATTAGGGCATTATATCAAAAACAAACTGCCCGAATTATAGTTAATAATAGTCTGACAGAAGTATGTAATATTGAGAAGGGCACAAGGCAAGGGTGTCCGTTATCGCCCTTGTTATTTGTGTTAACATTAGAGATATTATTGGTTAAAATACGGAATTCGGAAAAAATTAAGGGGATACAAATTAGAGATCAGGATTATAGATTGAGAGCATTCGCAGATGATCTGGTTGTTACAGTGACCCAGCCAGAGAACTCTGTTGTGGACCTGATGGAGATAATAATACAATACGGGAAGGTTTCTGGATTTAAAGTTAATATACAGAAAACCAAAATTTTGGCCAAAAATATGACAGTTTCGCAAAAGGCTCTCTTAGAAGGATTAACTGGATTTGAGATTGTTAAAAGGGTTAAATATTTGGGGGTGCTTTTGTCACCCTCTAATACAAAGTTATATAAAAATAATTATGAAAAATTATGGGGGAAAATTCAAAAAGAATTGGAGAGTTGGGAAAAATTGCAATTGTCTTTGTTGGGACGGATCGCAGCAGTGAAAATGAATGTCCTGCCTAAATTTTTATTTTTATTTCAAATGATACCGATCCTTAAGAAAGATTCTAATTTGGAGGAATGGCAGCGAGGTATCAATAAATTTGTTTGGGCAGGGAAAAGGCCACGAGTTAAACTTAAGATTATGCAGGATACTCGTGAGAGAGGTGGTCTTAAAATGCCTAATCTTAAACTATATTATGAAGCTGCTGCATTAGTAGGAATAAGTGATTGGATTAATTTGACACAAGAGAGATTATTAAATCTTGAGGGCCACGATTTGTTGTTCGGCTGGCCTGCATATTTGTTGTATGATAAGAAGGTAGACAATGTGTTTAGAGTGCATATTTTAAGACAGGCATTGTTGAGAGTTTGGAAGAAGTATAGACATAAGCTAGATTGCAAGATACCACTGTGGGCAATTCCAAAACACGCAATAGAAAATATACATGCTGGTTTCAAACATGATGTGACTACGTATAAGGAGATCCTAAGCTTGGAAAGAAATGTTTGGTGTTTGAAATCATATAGCCTCTTGCGAGAAGAGAAGGTTGTTCAAAATTGGTTTCAATATACTCAGTTACGGGCCAGGTGGAAAGAAGACCAGAAAAATGGTTTTACAATGACTGATGAAAATTTGATAAAGCAAATCAGAAATCAGGGACCAGCACATATTAAACGGATATATCTTGCGTTGATAGAGATTGATTCAGAAACAGAGCTTGTTAAGGATTGTATGATAAAA
This sequence comes from Vipera ursinii, assembly GCF_947247035.1. NCBI lineage: Eukaryota > Metazoa > Chordata > Lepidosauria > Squamata > Viperidae > Vipera > Vipera ursinii. The sequence goes on from NC_139517.1 coordinate 57,466,429, forward strand.
TGGGCCCAAAACATCCAGGAAGTTATTACAATGGACATGTGGGAAAAGATTTGGGTGAGGAATGTAAAATTTACACAAGCTCAAAATCTAAGAGAGAATTTTTACAAAATGTTTTATAGATGGCATTTAGATCCTAAAAAGCTTGCAAGTATGTATCTGAATTATCAGCCTAAATGTTGGAGGTGCGGTGATGAAGACGCAACATATTTTCACATATGGTGGACTTGTAAAAAGGTTAAAGCCTTTTGGATAAAAGTCTGGTGGAATATGCAGAAGATTTTTAAACAGAGGATAAAGTTTTGTCCGCAACTTTTTTTGTTGGGAATAATTACAGATGCTACAGTTGTGGACACTAAGTTGATGTTGAATTTAATTATGGCAGCAAGACTTTTGATAGGTCAGTATTGGAAGAGAGAGGAACTGCCGACCATAGAAGAGTGGACTTTAAAGGTCTCCGACCTGGCTGAGATGGCGAAGATTTCGGCTTATTTGAAAGATTACTCGCAAGAACGCTATATTATGGAATGGAGAAAATGGATTGAGTTTATCCAGAACAAGTATAGGGTTAAGAAATTTCATGTAGCATTTGAATAAGTCTTCTTTCTTTTTTTTCTTTTTCTATTTTGGTTTTTCTATATATATTTAAAATTACTAAGGTTTGTTTTATCTCATATAAGCTAGAGAGTGATGGATTTTAGAGTTTATGGTTGTTAGTATATGGTTGTTTATGATTGTTTTCTTTATATATACCTTGTATTTAGCTCTGGGAAGTTGGAGGGGGAGGGGGGAGGGAGAAGGGAGGGGGAGGGGGGATTTTTAAAGAAAAAATTGTATGTTAAAACTTTTCAATAAAAAAAAAGAAGCCCACCTTGGACCCATCCTCATTGAATAACTTTCGTCCAGTCTCCAATCTTCGCTGCCTTGCGAAGGTTGTTGAGAGCGTGGTGGCGCACCAACTTCCTCAAGTCCTGGATGAAGCGGTTTATTTAGACCTGTGCCAATCGGGCTTCAGGCCGGGCTACAGCACGGAGACGGCATTGGTCGCTCTGATGAATGATCTCTGGAGAGCCCGGGACAGGGGCCATTCCTCTGTCCTAGTCTTATTAGACCTTTTGGCGGCTTTCGATACCATCGACCATGGTATCTTGCTGCGGCGCCTCAGGGGACTGGGAGTGGGAGGCACGGTTCTGCGTTGGTTCTCCTCCTTTCTCCAGGGTCGCTCACAGTCGGTGCTGGCAGGGGGACAGAGGTCGACTCCGAGGCCTCTCGTTTGCGGAGTCCCTCAGGGGTCGGTCCTCTCGCCTCTCCTGTTCAACATCTACATGAAACCGCTGGGTGAGATCATTCCTAGCTTTGGAGTAGGGTACCATCAGTATGCTGATGACACCCAGCTTTTCATCTCAACTCCAAACAACATCAGTGATGCCCTCGACGTGATGTCCCGCTGCCTGAAAGCGGTCCGGGAATGGATGGGGAGGAACAGGCTTCAACTGAACCCGGACAAGACTGAATGGCTGTACGTACCGGCAAGCCAGGTTACTCAGAGCATCCCATCCCTTAACATCGGGGATGAGTTACTACCCCCTGTTGATAGGACCCGCAACCTGGGTGTCCTCCTAGACTCACAGCTCTCCCTGGAAGATCACATAGGAGCTGTGACCAAGGGGGCCTTCTCCCGGGTTCGACTGGTGCGCAAACTACGGCCTTATCTGGACCTTGATGCCTTATGTACAGTCACCCATGCCCTTGTGACCTCTCGCCTAGACTACTGTAACGCTCTCTACATGGGGCTGCCCTTGAGATCCACTCAGAAGCTTCAACTGGTGCAAAGTGCAGCGGCACGGACACTTTTGGGAGCCTCCCGATACTCCCATATCACACCTCTCCTCCGTGCGCTGCACTGGCTTCCGGTTGCCTTCCGGGTGAAGTTTAAGGTGCTAACAATGACATACAAAGCCCTACATGGCATGGGTCCGGACTACCTACGGGAGCACCTTCTGCCAATGTCAACACCCCACCGCCCTGTGCGCTCCCACAGAGAGGGCCTCCTCAGGGTGCCACCATTCAAGGAATGTCGGCTGGTGGCCCCCAGGGGGAGGGCATTCTCAGTGGGTGCGCCAGCCCTCTGGAACTGCTTACCAACTGAAATCCGGATGGCCCCCGACCTCCGCACCTTCCGGCGCGACTTGAAGACTTACCTATTCCAGCAGTCCGTCCTGGCCTGATAGCTCTAATTGGGGTCCCAGTTTGTTTTGTTTATTGTTTTTCAGTACTGTTTCATTATGTTTGCCTGCCTTACTCTGTACACCGCCCCGAGTCCCTCGGGAGAAGGGCGGTTTATAAAAATAAATAAATAAATAAATAAATAAATAAATAAATAAATAAATAAATAAATAAATAAATAAATAAATAAATAAATAAATAAATAAATAAATAAACAAAGTTGTCAGCTAGATGGGTCAGGAATCTATTTAATTTCTTACTTGGTGCAGAATTAGTCTTCCAGTTGAAGTCTCTCATTACTATTGTAGTGTGTTTCCTACATATATTTTTAACTGGTTAGCAAAAAGTGCATCTATTTGCATGCTTGGTTGGGTGGCCTGTAGTATACATCTATGGCAATGTCATTCTTTTTTTTTTTTAATATTGACCCATATGCATTCTAGGAGGTTTTCATTTTTGGTCTTGTGCATTTCTGTAGCAATATAGTGGACTTTTAAATATAGTGCAACTCCACCTCCTCTTTTATGGGATCTGGTTTTTGTAACCATTTGCATCCTTCTATCAGAATGTTCCACTCATGGGTTTCATCCCACCAAGTTTGGTAATTCCAATTATAGCATATCTACCTTCATGTATAAGTAAGTCTAATCCATCCTGTTTGTTCCCCAAACTTTGTGTATTTGTATATAAGTGTTATGTATCCATGTGAAAAGAACACATACACACTTACATAGCAGTCACCACCAGTGGGCATTGAACTGTATCTGTTTTGGCGGGAACCCAGTTTCGGTGGGAAACAGAGGTTCAAACCAATTGGCCGGCTGCTCACCTGGCCAGGTATAAAAGGAGGACAGGTAACCCCTATTCCCCAGTACAGTCACTTCCACCGAATAAAGATCTGCCATCCTGTACTAAACGTCTCGGCATCCTTCTTGCTCTCCAGAACCCACTACACAACAGTGGCGATTAAGGTGGGATTCTGCTTCACCATAAGAGCTGAAAGTCACTAGGGGATGGCATCGCTTGCTGAAGGAAAGAAGCATCTTTTTCCCCCCCTCGACGACCGACTAGCCAGCACGCTAGCGGCCACATCAGTGGAGCAGGATTCATGGAAGCCGGATGCAGAGATGGCACATATCAGACAGCCCTGAGAATTCGACATCCATCACCCTGAACGATGGGACTCTCACCTGGGACAGATCGAAAATTTCCTCCGGGCAAACCGTATCACCAAAGATGGACTGAAAGTGGTGACCCTGCTCTGCATAAGTGAACCCGCCATTTATGACTTGGCCGTAAGCCTGTGCTTGCCGACACTGATCGGGACTATCTCATTCCGAGACATCACCAAGAAGCTGAATGGGCATTTCAAGCCACGAATGTCTGAGCTGACCTGGTGGTTCCAGTTCATCCAGAGGGTCCAACTGCCGGGCGAATCGGTGTCAGAGTTCATCATGGCCTTGCAGCAGGCCACCCACCTCTGCAAGTTCTCCAATCTGGACGAGAGGCTGCGCGGCTGGCTCGTGTTCGGCCTATGTGATAAGCGCCTGCAACAGAAGCTGTTCGCAAGGCCCAACTTAACCCTCCAAGAAGTTCAGAATGAGATCTTGGCCAATGAGGCAGCCAGCAGCATGGGGCAAGCAGTCCAGACCCCCCAACCCAGCAGCCCAGGAGGATCCATCCACCTCGAAGACGCTGTGTATGGTGGGAGCGGAGAAGCAGAGGAGACCAGCATCGACCAGGTTTGGAGGAGGCCGGGACAACGAGGAAGCTGGGAGAACCAGCAGAAGGCAATTCCCTTCCCAAAATGCGCAGACTGTGGCAGAGACCACGTGCAGAAAAACTGCAAGTTCCAGTCGGCCATGTGTCGGGCCTGCAGAAAATCAGGCCACATCACAGCAGTCTGCCATAGCCATTTCCGAGAGGGCCTCCATGAGCTACAGCTGGAGGATGTGTCGCAGAAAGGTACCAGGGCCCAGAAATGGACCAGCATAGGATTTTTCGAAAGCTGGAGGGCCATCCGCCAAACTGGGGCCCGACGGCCACTTAAACCCAAAATTAAATTGGACGTCCATTTACAGGGCATTCCCTGTAAAATGGAGCTTGACTCTGGCTCTGCAGTCTCAGTCATATCATATGAAACTTTTAAACTTATTTGCAACCGGAGCAAGCAGTGGGTCAAATTGAGGCCCTCAAACATTATCCTCACCAATTTCCAAAATGCCCCAGTAAAAATCAAGGGGGAGGCCACCCTTTCAGTGCAGTTTAAGAAGTTCCAAGGGCAGGACTTCTGGGTGGCAAGGCTCCGTCAATGACGGCCGTTCCGACCGCCAGCCCCATTGCTCTCTGTTGAACCACGAAAACAGTGACAATCAGCTGTTTTGTGGTTAGGAAACCTCCCCTCGGGAAAAGAGGGGAGGGGGAGCATTCAGGTAGGGGTAGAGCTCCCCTAGGCCCTTAGAATTGTTATTCTGGGGGTTGAAGGGTGAGAGCCCCCCCCCCGTAGCCTGAGTTAGCTCTGGACCCAGGGACTCCTCTGTTCCAAGGCTTTGGAACAGAGCAGGATGCTGCAACCATCCCTGCAATCAAAATTGTATTTTGGATTACTTGTATGCAGGCAGAGCTGAGCAGGAGAATTTTGAAACAGCAAGTATATGATCTTTAACTCCAGTTTATACTAAAAGAAAGGAAGAAAGATGGCGCAGGAGTGAATTGTTAGTGAAAAATAAAAGGATAAGGAATATATTATAAAATATAAAGACTGAGAAGGAAGAAATCGGTTTTTTTAAAGTCATTCTGCGCAAAATATTTGAAATTGGTTTAAAAGTGCACTTAAGGATTTGTGTATTTCATAAGGGAGAAGCAAAGTTGCAAGCTGAGTGGGAAAGTGAAAGTGTGCAACGAAGATTAATTGGGTGTCAAAATGGCCTCTAAATCAGCTAACGCTTCTGCTCCTAGAAGTACTGGTGCATCACCAGTTCAACATTCTTCATTACAGGCACTGATGCCACCCCCTGTGGTACCTGCACCTGCATTAACATTAAAAGATTTGCAAGATGCTTTAAAAATCAACCTCAGCAAATATCTGAACTTATTAATGAGAAGAATAAAAATACAAGAGGACATTTTAGTGGCCTTTCAGGGGCTGGCAGTTTCACTGAGCGTTTGGATGAACGTGTGGAAGAGGTGTATCAAAATAATTTGAGATTGGATACTAAAATGTCAGAAGCTGAGAACAAAATAGATAAGACTGAGGATGAGGTAGTTATGATACAATATAGAGTTATGGAGTTTGCTTTGAGGATAAGAGGATTGAAAGAGGATCCAAAGGAAAACTTGAAAGTGTTACTGGCAGAAGCCTTGGAACCGATTTTGCGCTGCCAAGCAGAAGAAATTATAAGGGATATAGATAAAATATTTTGTGTTAATTCTTGGATTTCCAGGCAAAGGAAACTACCTAGAGATGTGGTTGTTTATTTTACAAAGAGATTGATCAGAAATGTGATTATCCAAGCTTTTTATCACAATAGATTTAAAGTTGCTGATCAAGAAGTTTTAATTTTGAAAGAAATTCCACCGAGAATTTTAAGGAGAAGGAATTTACTTTTTTGGCAGATGAACTAAAGAAATGTCAGCTTCAGTTCAGATGGGAGATACCAATAGGCTTGGTGGTGAATTATTCAGGCACAAGATACCGTCTCAACACAGTTTTGAAGGCACAAGATTTTTATTCTAATATATTGAAAGCAGGTTCTCCGCCATCCCCAGAATTTAAAGGAAGGAAGGAAGATGGAGGGCGACAGACACAAATGGAGAGTACACAGGGAGATGAAGAAGTCATTTCATGGATGGGTAAAGAACTTCAGCAAACTTCGGAAACTGTGCAGCCCCAGGCATCGTTAGAAGAGGTTAAGGAACAAAGAATGACACAGGCTGCAACCAGACGAATCAGACAAGAACAAGAACAACAGAAATCTACAATTATATCTCAAGAATCTACTTATAGTGAAGCAGCGGGAGGAGCGAGACCGAAGAGGCAAGTGCTTGTGGTTTTGCAAGACGCGCTCCGAAACCTTCAGGTCACAAAAGATGGTGACAAAGTTTCTAACCTGGAATGTTAATGGCTTAAGCTCCCTGCAAAAGAGAAGGAAAGTATTTCAGTATTTGAAACAATTTAATAATGATGTTGTGTGCTTAAAGGAAATGCACATTCATGTAACAGACCAAAAATATTTGATAAATTCCAGACTGGGTGTACAGTTTAGTGCGTCTGCTTTAGATAAGAAAAATGGAGTAGTTATTTATGTAAAGAAGAATTTAACAGCCCATTTAATTGAAGCTGATAAACAAGGAAGATATGTTATAATTGAACTTTTAATAGAAGGCAAGAAAATATTTTTAGTTGGACTATATCCACCTAATCAACAACAAGGAGAATTTTATAAATTTTTACATAATAAAATAATTCAATGGGATTATAAATGTAATTTGATGGGAGATTGGAATGGAGTCTTGGATGCACAGAAAGACAAAAAAGGTCTTTTTAAAAGTACTCCGAATCATGCCATATTGCCTAAATCTTTTTTTGAGATGAAAGATGATTTGGAATTGAGAGACGTTTGGAGAGAACGAAATCTGGAAGAAAAAGATTTTACCTTTTTTTCTGATCGACATCAATCCTTTTCTAGGATTGATTTTGTATTAACTACTAATGATTTTTTTTCTAGGGTTAAGAAGATTAAGATATGTCCAAGAACTTTATCAGATCATAGTCCAGTATGGTTGGAACTGGATAAGAAGAGGAAAGATAGAAGATCTTGGAGATTAAATGAAAATTTGTTTAGATATCAAGAGAATGTGGATGAATGTAAACAACAGTTGACAGAATTTTTAATATAAATATGCATAAGCGTACTATTGAAATGGTTTGAGATGCAAGTAAAGTCTATATGAGAAAAGTGTTAATTTATTTGAATAATAAGTATAGATGTAGATTGGAATACAAAGCGTAAAGAGTTAGAGGAGGAAATCAAAAGGAAAGAGAAGGTTCTAACTTTGAACCCATCTGATAAGAGGGTGAAGGAAGCAATTACTTTGTTAAGAAGTCAGTTTAATATGTTGATGGCAGATCAAGTGGCATCTAACCTGCGGTATGTTAAACACAATACTTTTTGTAATGCTAATAAGCCGGGTAGGTGGCTAGCTTATTTGTTAAGGAAAAAACAAAGGTCACGTAACAGATAAGATAGAATATAAGGGTAAAGAGATGTTTCAGCAAAATTATATTAAAAAGGCTTTTGTTGAATTTTATTCTAAGTTATATGCCGGGGATAGAATTTAAGGTTTAGATATAGATAGATATTTACAAGAAGTGAATATCCCTGTACTCACACAAGAGCAAAGGGAAGGGATGAATCAATTGATAAATGCTGAAGAGATTATTTTGGAAATTAAACAATTAAAAGTGGGTAAAGCACCAGGAACAGATGGTTTGACTGCCATTTATTATAAAAAATTACAGTTAGAAATGGTAGAACCTCTGAAAGAGTTATTTAGAACAATTCAATCTGGAGGAGAAGTGCCTCCATCGTGGAAAACAGCTTTTATATCATTGATTCCAAAGGAAGATCAAGATCTTACCCAAACCAAAAACTACAGACCAATATCGCTTTTAAATACTGATTATAAGATATTTGCAAAAATTTTAGCAAATAGATTAATGAAAGTTATGCAGCAAATGATTCATAGCGATCAAACAGGATTTATAAGTGGTAGACAAATGAAAAATAATGTGAGACATATTGTAGATTTATTGGAATTTTTGGAGAGATCTCTGCAGCGCTGATCTTTTTGGATGCTGAAAAGGTTTTTGATCAATTGAATTGGCAATTTTTATTTAAAGTATTAGAGAAGATGGAGTTTGGGGATGAGTTTTTACAAAATATTAGAGCAACATATCAGAAGCAAACAGCTCAAATAATAGTTAATGGTAGTTTGATAGAAGCATGTAATATTGAAAAGGGTACACGACAGGGGTGCCCGTTGTCACCTTTGTTGTTTGTTTTAACACTGGAAATATTATTGATTAAGATACGTTATTCAAATAAAATTAAGGGAATTAATATAAGAGATCAAGATTTTAGACTGAGAGTGTTTGCGGATAACCTAGTTATTACATTAAGTCAACCAACTCATTCGGTTGTAGACCTGATGGAGATAATATTGTTATATGGAAAAGTTTCTGGATTTAAGATAAATATGCAAAAAACTAAAATATTGCCTAAAAATATGACCACAGAACAAAAGGTAGTCTTAGAAAAATTAACAGGATTTGAAATAGTTAAAAAGATTAAATATCTGGGGGTATATCTTTCAGTTTCAAATGTGAAATTATATAAAAATAATTATGAATTGTTATGGTTAAAAATACAAAAAGAGTTAGATAGTTGGAAAAAATTACAATTGTCTTTATTGGGAAGAATCACAGCAGTGAAAGTGAATGTTTTACCAAAATTTTTATTTTTGTTTCAAATGATACCTATACTCAAAAAAGATTCAAATTTGGAAGAATGGCAGAAAGGTATTAATAAATTTGTTTGGGCAAGGAAAAGACCAAGAGTAAAATTTAAGATAATGCAAGATGTACGTGAAAGAGGTGGTCTTAAAATGCCCAATTTTAAATTATATTATGAGGCTGAGGCTTTATCATCAATTAGTGATTGGTTTAATCTAACACAAGGGAGATTACTGAATATTGAGGGATCTGATTTATTATTTGGTTGGCACGCATATTTATTGTATGATAAGAAGGTGCATAATATTTTTAAGACACATATATTAAGGTATGCCCTGTTGCGAGTTTGCAAAAAATATCGACATAAGCTAAATTATAAAATACCAATTTGGGCAATACCTAAACATGCAATAGAAAATATAAGTGTGGGATTCAAACATGATGTGACTGCATATAAAGATATACTTAGAATGGAAAGGAATGTATGGCAATTAAAGCCATTCAATATTTTAAAAGAAGAAAGAATAGTGCAGACTTGGTTTCAGTATGGTCAGTTACAAGCTAGATGGAAGGAGGATCAGACAGCTGGTATTTCGACAACCGATGAAAGTTTGGTTAAACAAATAAGAGATCAAAGTCCAGCGCATATAAGGAGGATATATAATGCACTGATAGAAATAGATTCAGAAACGGAACTTGTTAAAGATTGCATGATAAAATGGGCCCAGAATTTTCAGGAACCCATAACAATGGATATCTGGGAAAAGATATGGGTCAGAAATGTAAAATTTACGCTGGCACAAAATTTAAGAGAGAACTTTTATAAAATGTTTTATAGATAGCATTTAGATCCTAAAAAATTAGCATGTATGTATCTGAATTATCAGCCTAAATGTTGGAGGTGTGGTTGTGATGATGCAACCTATTATCATATATTGTGGACTTGTAAAAAAGTTAAAGCTTTTTGGATTAAAATTTGGTGAAATATGCAGAAGATATTTAAGAAAAAGATAAGGTTTTCTCCACAGTTATTTCTGTTGGGTATTATTACAGATTGTACTGTTATAGATATTAAATTAATGTTAAATTTAATTACAGCAGCGAGACTTTTGGTAGAGCAATATTGGAAGAAGGAGGAACTGCCTACTATAGAAGAGTGGACTTTAAAAGTTTCAAACCTGGCAGAAATGGCAAAGATTTCAGCATATTTGAAAGAACCCTCGCAACAGAGATACATTTTGGAATGGAGAAGATGGATCAATTGTATTCAGAATAAATATGGGACTAGAAAGTTTCATTTAGTATATGAATAAGTATTAGTATTATATGATGTATTATTAATTAGTTATTATTATTTAGTTATTTAGTTATGTTAAGAGGAGTTAAAGTGCAATAGAAAGTGTCTTTTTTAGTTGATTAACATATTTTAGCTTAAGTTGGTTCAGCTCTGGGAAGTCAGGGGGGAGGGGAAGGGTGGGAAAGTGGGGGGAGGGGGAGTGAGTGAGTTTATGTTTTTAAAAATGTATTTGAAAACTTTTCAATAAAAAAAGGAAGTTCCAAGGGCACTTGGATATTATCTTAGTTGAGGGCCGGAAAACCAGTCTAGTCGAGCTAGACTGGTTTAAGGCACTAGGCATAGGGATCTCAAGCATCTATAGGACACAGGGAAGCAGCATCAAATCCATCTGCAAAGAATTTACATACGTATTCGATAACAAGCTAGGCAGGTACAGTACACCGGGCCCCCATCACTTTTAAACTAAACCCCAGCATCCTCCCCATTAGGATTAAACCCCGGAGAGTCCCCTTTGTGCTTAAACACAAGATAGAAGGGGAGTTAGACAAATTAGTTGAACAGGGAGTCCTACAGCCAGTAGAAGGGGGAGAGTGGGAGACCCCATAGTCACCCCTCTAAAGCTAATGGGGCGGTCAGGATCTGCACCGACTATAAATGTATGTTAAATCAGGCCCTCAACCAGCACACTTACCTGGTCCCAACAGTCAGCCACGTTCTCGCTTCCCTCCAAGGTGGCACCATCTTTGCTAAGCTAGATCTCGTGCAGGCGTACCAGCAGCTGCCAGTTACCAGGGAGACAGCAGAAGCGCAAACAATAGTAACACACAAGGGAGCCTTCAAGGTTAACCGCTTGCAGTTTGGTGTCAGTGTAGCACCAGGCATCTTCCAGGAGGTAATGGAGTGGACTCTTAAGGGCATTCAAGGGGTATGTCCTTATTTTGATGATGTCCTCATTGCAGGGGACACAGAAGAAGTACTGGCTGAATGACTGAGGGCAGTTTTAGGCAGATTACGTGCTGCAGGTCTCAAATTAAAAAGAGACAAATGCAGTATTGGGGTAGCATCCACTGAGTTTTTGGGGTTTAAAATAGATGCCAGTGTGATGCACCCTGCAGAATCCAAAGTGAGGGCAATTAAGATGGCCCCCACTCCCAAGAACAAGGCTGAACTGCAAGCCTTCCTTGGACTGCTCAACTTTTACCATTCCTTCTTACCCCACAAGGCAGCAATAGCTGAGCCCTTGCACAGGGTCCTAGATAAGACAGCTGCATGGAGGTGGACCATAGCAACTGAGACTGCATCAGATTAAATCCTGAGTAGGGTCCAGTCTTGGGTATTCACAGGGTGGCAAGATAAGAGTCCAGGCCCGGAATTCCAGGCTTATTTCATAAGAAGACATGAATTGTCTGCCCATAAGGGATGCCTGTTGTGGGGTAGTAGGGTTATCATACCAGACACACTGAGGGATAGAGTCCTGAAATCCTTACACGAGGGGCACCCTGGTATAGTGCGAATGAAGGTGTTAGCTAGGAGTTACCTTTGGTGGCCAGGGCTAGATAAGGCAATAGCAGAGCAGGTACACGGGTGTTACAATTGTCAAAGGTCCAGACCTGAGATGCCCCAAGCGCCTGTCCACAAATGGGAGGCCACACACACAACCTGGTCCAGGGTCCACATAGACTATGTGGGCCCATTCCAGGGACAGCTCTTCCTATTAGCAGTAGATAGCCACTCCAAATGGTTGGAGGTAGTGCCAGTCCCCAATATGACCATGGCCAGAACAATCCAAGTGCTCAGGAGACTTTTGCTACACATGGCCTGCCTGACGTCTTGGTATCGGATAATGGGGCTCAATTTACCACTGCTGAATTTCAGGCCTTCATGAAAGAGAATTTGATTAGACACGTCACATCCGCGCCTTTCCACCCATCGACTAATGGACAAGCAGAGTGCATGGTGAGAACAACCAAGGATGCACTCAGGTGCATCATCATCGGTGACTGGCATCACAGGTTGGTGGACTTCCTATTATCCCAACATACCACACCATGCACAGCAACAGGGAAGAGCCTGGCAGAACTCCGTTGTGGCAGATGCCTTATCACCAAATTGGACAGACTTCACCCTGACAGAGTGGCTTCAGAGACTGAGCAACCCAAACCCCTAGGGAGTTACACTCTGGTGACTTGGTCTGGGCCAGGAACTATGGGTCCAGACATTTGTGGATTCTGGGGGTGGTGGTTGACAAAACTGGGGCTTTATCCTATGTAGTAGGGGTAGAGGGGGGTCGCCAGGCCAGACGGCACATAGACCAGGTCAGGAAATTGGTTCCTGAACAGTCACAGAGCAACCACCCGGAAAACTACCCATCATCAAGCTCAAATCATCACTACCAACCCCACTGACAAACAACAGAACCTGAGCCCGAGGAAGACCTCTATGACTCAGTACTGTTGCCAGCAAGCCCTGTTCGACCAGGACAACAACATGACCAGGGCCGCAGCAACAACCCTGCCACAAGGTCAGACTCTGGGGTGGGTCAACCAGAAACGGTCAACCAGGACTCAAACACTGACTCTGCCATCCAAGATATAGGGGAAGTTCCCCTAAGACATTCATCCCGGGTTCATCGGCCACCTGCGTACCTGTCGGGAACCCAGTTTTGGTGGGAAACAGAGGTTCAAACCGATTGGCTGGCTGTTCACCTGGCCAGGCATCCTTCCTGCTCTTCAGAACCTACTACACAACAATAGGCATTTGAGATCTTTATGTCTGACTCTGAGTATGCTTCCTATGTCTCCTATTTAGTGTTTGAGTTTGTCCTCCTTCCCATTCCTCCTTACCTCATTATTTGATTTGTTTTCCAGGGGTTTTCCTCATAATTAGGTCCTGGAGATCCTAAAGATTGGTCACCCTTTCCCCTCAGTTTTAGTTTAAAACTGTCCTGATAAGTTGAGCCAGGCATTTTCCAGGAACATTCTTCCCAGTTTTTGTGAGGTGCAGCTCATCCCTTGCCAAAAATCCATCATGCAGACCATGCTCCAGGAGTTCAAAGTTCTTTTGACAACACCAACCCTTTAGTCCTATGGTGGTGAAACTATGGCATGCGTGCCACAGGTGGCTTGCAGAGCCCTCTCTGTGGGCACATGCACCATTGCCCAAGTCCTAGGCCTCCACTGCCATGTGCAAAAAATAAAAAAGGTTCAATCAATCAATTTCAACTCACAGGGAAAAAAAGTTGGAATTGCTTGATTGAACTTTATTTTCAGTCCCATACAACAGCAGAGGAAGTGACACATCCGAGCTGGAAAAAAGCTGCTGGGGGGGAACAGTGGGAGCAGGGTGCTACATGAGAGGGATGGGGTGGAGCCAGTTGCTTCCCTCCCCCTGCCAGACACTTGCCAAAGCCACACAGGATAAGGTTGCTGCCCCCACTCCTGCCCAGATGCCCTCACCTACCCCAAGCGTTATTTTTACTAACCTGCCTTTCAGCTGCATTCCATTTCTCCATTCACTTCTCAGCCTTCACCACATGTTTGTGGGACAAAAAAAAAGTTCCATGAGACTTTCTAACTTCTCGCGAGATCTCGCGAGAAGTTAGAAAGTCTGATGGAACTTTTTTTTTTACCAATAGTCCCACAAACACATGACAAAGGCTGAGAAGCAAACGGAGAAACAAAAAGCAGCTGGAAGGCAGGTTAGTAAAAAAAATGCTTGGGGGAGGCAAGGGCATCTGTGCGGGGGCAAGGACAGCAACCTTACCTTGCATGGTGGTGAGAGGGTTAATGGCAGGTGGGGGGGGCAGGAGGACCTGCACAAATCCTTTGTTCTCTTACCAGATGTTGACCTTTCATTGGCTTTACAGATGAAAAAACTACTTGTACACCTAACTACTTGACCTTCTTGTCTAGCTGTTCATAATCATTTGATATTGTTTTCAGGTCCATTTTCATGTCATTTGTCCCTACCTGTAGTAGTAGAAAAGGGTAGTAATCTGTGGGTTTTATGTTCTCAGCTACATCTTTAATTTTTGCTCCAGGGAGACAACATACCTCTCTGGATTGACTGTCCAGTCTACAGATGGCTGATTCTGTTCCCTTGAGAACAGAATCCCTCCTATCACCAATACTCTTCTTTTTTTCTTGGGGAGTCTTGGGGTATTTTTATATTTATCACAGAAGCACTTGGTGTTGCTACTATTTTAGGGACATTTGATGATGCTTTTTTTCTAGTTGTCTGCCTGTTTTCTTCCAGGGACAATCAGTTGTTCAGTACCAGTGGGGCTGCATCAGAGTGGTTTGTGTTGGACAGGGGTTTTGTTCTAGTTTTGTCCTTTTTTCTATGAGTGACATATTTCCATCTCCTTTCTTCTAAAGGATCAATTCTTTTAGAAGTTGTTTGATCATTATTATGTTCAATTTGGGCAAATTCTTCTTGCAAGGTTTGGAGTTTCTCATTTTATAGGTTGAGTTACAAAGTGGTTTGAGTTATCTCTAAACCTTTTACTTTTTCTTTAATAACACAATTAGTTTACATCTGGTACATTTATACTTTGGATCCTCTATGGGCATAAGTATACATGGAACATGTTTTGCAGATCACAACAGCATCGGTTTCTTTTTCCATGAGTGGAGTTAATAAATGAAATATGAGAAAAAATGAAAATCAGGAAAAAATAAAAATGAGAGTTTAGAAGGTTTTACCACAGATTTTTAAAAGAGGAAATGTCCAATTTAGAAATTTGATATTGTAGCAGATCATTTTAAAAAATTCAAAATTTGGGGGAAAATGTCTATCTTAAAAATGTAAAGTTCTAGCACTTCATTAAACAAGGATACTGAGGTCATATTCAGATCCAGTGTTGAATTTGGCCAATTTTCTGATGACTTTGTAGTTCATGGTCATTTAGGACACAGTCAAATTTTCTGTTAGACTAGTCAGATCATATGAAGAATTAATTCTATGTTCCAAGAATGAAAAATATATGTTACACACAAGAGTACAACTGCCTCAATTTTGGTGTCACTGTATATAAGTGCAAAGTATATAAGTGTGCCAATAGTGCTTTCTATGGAGGGCACAAAGATTGATAGGTGAATTTATTGTAGCAGAAATGTGAGGTGTTAATTTTATCTCTTCACACATCAAAATCTAGAATTTCTTGCTTGACCTCACTTTAACCTTTATTTAGGTTATGTAAAGAGTGGGGAATAAACAGACAGATGATATTTGATTTTTCAAGGGTAATTATATCTGTCTATCTATACAAATGGACTAGAGAATTGTGTACTTATTTTTGCTTGAACTAACAGTTGTGCTTAGCCTCAAAAGAGTCACATCAAACTTCTAAGTGGAAACTCTGAATCTCATGATGCAGCAGAAAAAACTAAAATGATAACCTGTCATGTAAACTGAAAGTTTCATGATTATGTCCCTGCAGGTTTCCAATTATTTGAACTTAATTTGCTAAGTCTTTTCAGCAAATTGTTATGTAATCACTGTACTAGAAGGAGTCTGATATAATTCCCAAGATTTAGGCTCCAAGTTCCTACCTTAATTGGAAATACACTATATAACACAGGTTTGTGTTTTTGTGAGGAACATAAATCCTGTTGAACTTAAACCTCAGTCCTTATTACTACTACTATTATCACTTCTACTTAGGCTAAAATATTTAAACTGTACAGTTAGTATCTACTGTAAACATTCAGGTAATACATCAGCGGTTGCATGCCAGAAATGTGCAAGGCAAAGTTGATTGGGTAATTCTATGGCAAGCTTGTAGTGCAGGATGTGGTTCCTTAATGTGACATTCTTACATTCTTGGGGGGGGGACTCCTCACAACTCAAGACAATTGCATTCTAAAACAGGAACAGAATTATTGGGCTCAGCAATTTTTTCACCAATAGCAACACTTTCCTCTATATACTATTGTGCTGTTTAAAACTAAACATGTAAAACTATTCAAATATTTCAATATTGAAAAAGGTTTTTTTCGGCTCACAGAACTGAGTTTTTTTTCCCTACTAAGGGCCTAAAGAAAGTATTAGGGAAAAGGAATGTAAATTGGATATTCATGGGTTTAAATTCCATCAATTTTAAATTCATGTACATATGTGAAGCAAACTTCAGTGTTGCATTCTGTTGAAACTGATAAATTCCAGTGTTGTATCCTGTTGAACTGATAAATTGTTAAACAATAGACTATTCAATCAGGAAGAGACTTATGATATTTAATAATTTAATAATAATTTAATTTGTATACCGCCCTTCTCCTGAAGGACTCAGGGCGGTGAACAGGGCAATACATAATAAAAAACAGGATACAAAAATTAAAAAGTAATTAAACCACTATGCCCGTAATAATTAATACATATTAAAAGTTAAAACTAATTTATAAAAAACCCAACCCCATCCCAACAGACCAGGCCAGCTTGTTCAAAAAGAAGGTTTTGAGATCGCGCCGGAAGGAGCGAAGGTCAGGGGCCATCCAGAGCTCGACCGGCAAGCGGTTCCATAGGTCTGGCGCGCCCACAGAGAACGCTCTCCCCCTGGGGGCCACCAATCAGCATTCTTTGATCGGAGGCACCCTGAGGAGGCCCTCTCTGTGGGAGCGCACTGGACGGAGGGAAGTTGATGCCGGCCGCAGGTGTTGCCATAGGTAATCCGGACCCATGCCATGTAGGGCTTTGTAAGTCATCACTAACACCTTGAACCTCACCCGGAGAGCAACCGGCAGCCAATGCAGCTCGCGGAGCAAAGGTGTAACATGGGAGTATCGGGAAACCCCCAAGACAACTCGCGCGGCTGCATTCTGCACCAGTTGAAGTCTCCGAGTGGACCTCAAGGGCAGTGAATGAATGAACCTTTATTGTCAAAATACAATCATGTATACACTGAGATTGGCTGAGATATGCAATATCTACTGGCTTATTAAAATATTGCTATTGCTTGGCCACCTGAAAGATGAAGGTACTGATCATGACATAAACTTCTGTGAACCAGAGACAATTTCATCAGATATCACTCTGAATTATCATATCTACAGAATAAAATTATCATATCTACAGAATACAAATAAAAATCTATCTGTATTTATCCATTACTCAAACATAAATTAAGCTCTAGGTTTTTGGAAGTGAGCATAAGAGAATCTGTCAGGACCAACCCCAATCCACATCTTAGGAAAGAAGAACTCTTGGAGACAGGATTGTCCAAGAAGGAGCTTTTACTAAAATATGATTGCCAGTGGAAAACTAGACAGGATCTGAAAACTGTCTTACACATTGAAACTTTTAGAGTATCCCCGAGTGAAACCCCCTCCCCTCAGTCCATTTGGTCAGCTGTGGATCAATTAAGGTTCAGGTGTCAAAACCTTCCAAGGGAAGAGGGATCTTCCATACCTTTACGACATTTCCTTCCTCCCTTTCAGATTCTAATCGGAGATACAAACCAGATCTCTCCCTCCTTCCTTTCTTTGTTCTTCTCAGTTCAAAAGTTCTTCCCCTCGTCTAATGACGGCCTCCAGGCAGGCTGAAATAAACACCCTTGCAGCAAATGGATAGGGATGGCAAATTAACATCTTCTCTTCTCCTCCCTGAGAATGGCAGAATCCAGTGAGGGTGTAAGATTTTAGAACATACAGATTTATGAATGGGATATAAATGGATTCTGACAATCTGCTCCTCTTAAAAGAAAGATAGGTCCATCTGTAGAGGAAATAAAACATAAATATTAGCCCAGTTTGTTAGGATATTCTGTATGAAAACTCTTAAGCAACTTTGGTGCTTTAATGTGGTGTTTATTGAGCCACTCATTTTCTGAGGAAGGGGAGGTGTTTCCAAGATATTAGATAATGAATTGCTCCATGGTGTTTCCTGGAATCTAGGATTTCCTTCACCTCAAAGTGTTGTTCTCCTTCCACCATGATGGGAGGTGGTGGTGGTGGGGTTTTTGTTCATAGGGGTGACTTTTGTTCTCTTTTCAGTAAACTGCAGTGAAAAAATGGGTGTATTTGTCTAAGATTTTTGGGTAGTCCTAATTCAACTGTTACTGGGTTTATGATTCTTTAAATTGGAAAAGGTCCAATATATTTTGGTCAGAGTTTTTTACAGGGTTGTAGTGATTTAAGGTATTTTGTGTATACCATCTCTCCCACCCTGAATGGTATGGGATCGACTCTTCTTTTGTCCGCCTGTGTCTTGTATGCTTGTCTAACTTCATCTAAAGCTTTCCAAATGATTGGCCAGATGTTTTGTAATTGAGCAATCCATTCCTTCAGTTCAAGAATTACCAGTTCGGTTGGGGTTAGTTCTGGCATGGGGTTGAAACATTGACCGGTAGCTACATGAAAAGGAGTGTAACCTGTGCTGGAGTGGACTGCATTATTATATGCCACTTCTGCAAAAGGCAGTAGGTCTGTCTAGTTTGTTTGCTGTAAGTTAATAAAGCATCTTAAATATTGCTCAAGCACTGAGTTAGCCTTTTCACATTGACCGTTTGATTGAGGGTGATGACTAGATGTCAGTCCTTGGGTTGTTCCTAAAAGGGATAAAAATTCTTTCCAAAATGCTGACATAAATTGCACCCCTCTATCCGATATGATGCATTGTGGTGCCCCATGCAATCTGTAAATATGCTGTACGAAAAGTTTTGCTAAGGCTTTTGCGGTAGGGATCTTTTGGCAAGGTATGAAATGCACTTGTTTAAAAAACAGATCTGTGACAGTCCAGACTACCGTGTTCCCGTTGCTTTCTGGTAATTCCACTATAAAATCCATGGTTATTTCTTTCCATGGGGCTGAGGGGTTCGCAACTGATTGTAACAGTCCTGGCAATTTTCCTTCCAGCCTTTTGGCCATTGCGCAAATTTGACAGCTGCCCACATAGCATTTTATGTCCTTTTTCATAGATGGCCACCAAAATTGCCTTTTAGTTAAGTGTAAGGTTTTTACAAACCCAAAATGCCCTGCTGATTTTGTATCATGGCACAATTGCATGAAATTGATCCTCTGGGTGGCAGGTATTTATAACTTCTCACACACCCAGGGTAGTCCATCTTTAATTGTGCACAAATCTCTATTTTTCTGGAGCCATTCATCACTTTCCAAAGACTTTTGGAATTCTATTCCAGTTTGGCTATCCACTTCCGGCTTCATTTTTATTTGAGCCCTGTTGGTGACTGATGCTGCCAGTTGTTGTTCAGGCACAAGGGTTTTAGAGTCAGTGACCCGTGTGCTGTTATATTGGGGCATGTGAGATAATGCATCCGCCAGGAAATTCTTCCCCCCTGGGAAGTGTTTGAAACTGAAATTGAATTGGTGAAAATGTTGGGACCAGTGGGCTTGCTTAGGAGTAAGTTTCCTGGGTGTTTTTAATGTTTCCAAATTTTGTGGTTTGTCCAGTCCTAGAAGGGGATTTTATTTCCTTCCAGGAACTGGCGCCATGCGGGCCAGTGTTGTTCTGTCTCCATGAGTTTTCTGGATGTATATGCACATGGTTGCAATGCCCCCTCATCATTTTCCTGTAATAATATGGCTCCCACCACTACATTGCTAGCATCTGCCTGTATTACAAAAGGTTTATTGGGATCTGGGTATCTCAGGACAGGTTCAGCAGAAAAAAGTCTCTTTAGCCTCTCAAGTGCTGCTTGACATTCCATTGTCCACTTCAGAGGTTGGCTGGATTTCACTGGGGACCCCCCCTTCGTTTTCAACAAGTTTGTGAGGGGCAGGGCTATTTGGCCAAATGCAGGGATGAATTGGCAGTAGAAATTTGCAAACCCCAGGAAACTTTGCAATTGCTTCCATGTGCAGGGAGGTGCCCACTCTAATACTGCCCTGACTTTCTCAGGGTCCATTTCGATGCCCTCTGGGGATATGCGATACCCCAGATAGTCTATTCTTTCCTGGTGGAATTCACATTTCGATAGTTTAGCATATGGGTGGGCAGCCTGCAACTTTTTCAGGACTGCTCTGACTAGGTTGATATGTTCCTCTTTGGTCTCAGTGAAGATAAGGATATCATCTCGGTAAACCAGGACCCCCTTATATAGGTGCTCTCTTAGCATGTGGTTAATTAATTGCATAAAGACTGCGGGGGCCCCTTGCAGTCCAAATGGCAGTACTTTGAACTGGTAGCAACCCATTGGGCACTGGAATGCAATCTTCCATTCGTCTCCTTCCTTAATCCTAATACGGTAATATGCTTCTCTCAGGTCTATTTTGGTAAAAAAAATCCTTCCTTTCGATAGGTGGGATAACATATCCTTCATTTCGGGTAGGGGATAAAGATTACATTCACTAATTGCGTTTAGGGATCTATAGTCCACGCATAAACAATAGGAACTGTCCTTCTCCCTGAACAGAACTCTCAGTAAATATCAGGATGTCATCTAGGTAACCCAGGACCCCCTTATATAGGTGCTCTCTTAGCACATCATTAATTAATTGCATAAAGACTGCGGGGGCCCCTTGCAGTCCAAATGGCAGTACTTTGAACTGGTAGCAACCCAATGGGCAGTTGAATGCAGTCTTCCATTCATCTCCTTCCTTAATCCTAATGTGGTAATATGCTTCCCTCAGGTCTAGTTTAGTGAAAATCCTTCCTTTCGATAGGTGGGATAGCATATCCTTCATTAGGGGTAGTGGGTACAGATTACATTCACTAATTGTGTTCAAATTTCTCTAATCTATACAACAGTGGAAAGAGCCATCCTTCTTCTCCCTGAGCAGGACCACGGCGGCCACTTTGGGTTTGGCAGGCTCAATAAATCCTGTTTCTAAATTTTCTTTATGAATCTTTCCATCGCTGCCCTTTCCTTTGGGCTCATGGCATACATCCTGGGCTTTGGGAGTTTTGCCCTGGGTTTGAATTCTATAGCGCAGTCTGTAGGGCGGTGGGGGGCAAGCTCATCTGCCCATTCCTCACTGAAAACTTCAGCAAGGTCCCTGTATTCCTCTGATATTTCTGGTAACCCCTTCTCTTCCCCCACCGATGCTGACTCCTCTCTTTGGGTTGGGGGGATACTTTGGGGTTTTAAGCTTGTATGCTCCCCCTCTGGGAAGTTGAGTTTTGCTGTCCTCCAATTTATCCCGGGGTTCCATTTCTTCAGCCATTCCAGTCCTAAAATCATTGGGCATTCCATGCCTGGTGCCACTACAAATGTTATGTCTTCCTCATGGGACCCCAGGGATAGGTGAATTGGTAAAGTGGCTAGGGTAGCTGCCCCCCTGCTATTGACCCATCTAATTGGCTAAAGGAGATTGGTTGTTTTAGTCTCCTCACTGGGATGCTCAATCTCCCCACCAGCGTCGGGCTGATGAGGCAGTAGGTGCAACCAGTCTATTAAGGCTTTTATTTTTATTTTATTTATTTATTTATTTATTTTATTCCATTTATATCCCGCCCTTCTCCGAAGACTCAGGGCGGCTTACAAGCTTAGCAGTAGCCTTCATTCTATGTATATGCCTGCTTATTAGGGCTTTCGCCCCCCCCAAGCGGCATTATTACAAAGTCAGCTTATTGCCCCCAACAATCTGGGTCCTCATTTTACCTACCTCGGAAGGATGGAAGGCTGAGTCAACCTTGAGCCTGGTGGGACGCGAACCTGCACTAACTGCAGGCAGCTGGTGTTACTTAAGGAGGCATCAGCCCACTGCTCCACCAAGGCTCTTTTACTTTGACGGTTTCAGGCGTAGAGGAATCTAATATAGTCACTATGTTAACGATGGGTGGAATGGATCCACTTACCAATGGTTCTCCCTCTGAGCTGTCTTCCAAGGTGTCCACCGCCCCTGCGGTGTAGGCCGGAATCCAATCCCAGTTTTTGGCAGGGGTTGTGGAATGTACAGCCTCTGTCCCCTTCATGGAAGATTCTTTTGGGTTGCCTTGGGGCTTCCCTAGTTTTTCGGAGGGTGATTTACACTGGGTGGCTTTTGAGTGGTATTCTGCAGCGCAGTGACCCTCTCTCCCGACTTTGAAACAGCCTGTTGATTTTTTAGCTGTGGACGGTGTTTTTTCCCCCTTGCGTGTTTGCTCGGGTGGCGTGCGGGCCCATGGTTTCCCCTGGCAGTGATGTGGATACTATTGTACATCTTGGCACTAATGATCTGTCCCAAAAGGATGTACTCTGTGTGCAGAATGATTTCCAGAGCTTGGGACAGGAACTCAGTAGAATAGGCTATAGGCTCACTTTTTCAGAGGTCTTAGCAGTATATAAGGAGCAATATGAAAAAGGCCAGCGTATAGCAGAATTCAATATGTGGCTAAAGGAGTAGTGTAAAGGAGAAGGCTTTGGTTATATTAGTTACAATGTTTGTAGCTGGTCCAATGAAAAAACCTACAAAAGAGATGGTCTGCATCCATCCAAGAAAGGGACTGAGTTACTTGGCAATAAATTCACAGCTTTTCTGGAGGAATATTTAAACTAAACAATGGGGACAGTGAGTTAATTGATACAGAACATCACTGTCCCTGGCAATCTAAGAAAATAGGGGAACCCAGGCACCACACAAGTTATGTAGCAAGTAAACACAGGGTCAGTCATAAAGGACTCAAATGTCTATACACCAATAAACAGAGTATGAACAGTAAGCAGGGTGAACTAGAAATTCAGGTAAATGAGGGCGGATATGCTATTGTTGCCATTACGAAACATCGTGGGATGAAACCCACAAATAAAACAAATAGCTAGAGGGATTTAAATTATTTAAAAGAAACAGACTAAACAAAAGAGGAGGTGGAGTTGTCCTCTATATAAGAAATAACTTTATCTCTACAGATAAAGGTAAAAACCGGCTGTGGGCTTTAAAAGGTCTGGGGTTTTTCCTCCCTACATTCAGGGAAAGTGTTTTTAAAATTGCCTGGTTTAAATGCAAACCCTGGCCCCCTTTTAGGTGCTCCTTCCCCCCCCCAGCTTTTGAGGTATTGATTTTTAAAACTCCACAAAAATTAAAAGCATCATTAGGCTAGAATGATTACCCCCCTCCCAAAAGCAGGGTTTTGTTTCCCAAAAACACAGGTCTCTGTGTTTCTTTTGGATTTGCATGTCCATAGAATTAGTCTAGGCTTAATGTAATCAAGTACACAGAAGCTTGACTGCCACATGTTTCTTGATGGGATTAGGTTCAGCAAGCACCATCTGAAAATAGGGTTATGACCTTGCACCACACCTTATCTGTTAGGGTTACCCATGCTTATTTTGATGGAGTTAGGTCAACACGTCATATCCGGCTAGGGTATGTGAGTCCTGTACCACGTGGGGGGGGGGAGGATTATGCACATCACATCTGGGGAGGAGGGCTGCGCACATCACTTCCATTTATGGGCATGGCCTGGTGATGTAATCAGCACATGGCTTTGTTTACTTTGATAACATCACTGATCAAACCTACTGATAATTTCCATTAAAAGTTTGTATGTACTTATACTACTACAATCTACTAAGGAATCTTCTGAAATGCTGGCACACCTCAATCTTTCTTACCATCTTTTTCTTTAGGGAATGGACCTCTGGTAGAATGAACTGTTGCAATGAGTTTTTCCTTTTATCTCTTAGGAAAAGATTTTCTCTTTCCTGTAATTTAAAAGCATTTTAAGTTGATCTTCTCTACTATTAGGCTAACCATCTATTTTTCTACTTTCTAGTCATCCCTCCTGGTTAAGTCTTTTCTTCTCTTTTCTCCCCCATGCCACTGTGCATCCACAGTTCCAGATTTTTTATTCTTTTCTAAGCTTTGTCTTGCCTCGTCACTCCTTGGGAGAGACATCCTTCATTTCCTTTCTGTACTGACTCCAAATTCCTGGACCAGCAATATTTGATAACAATGAAGATGCTAAAATGCTCTTGGACTTTAGAGTTCAAACAGACAAACAGACATCTGTTACATAAGAGCCCAGAAGTGACAGTTGTTGATAAAAAAGTTAAGAAAGTCTGGACAGTGTACGTGACAGTAACTGGAGACAGCAGAATAGAAGAAAATGAATTGGATAAGATAATAAAATACAAAGATCAGCAAATAGAAATAAAACAACTGTGGCTGAAGAAATAAAAGGTAGTACTCAGTATAGCTTACATCAGGTAAGCTTTACATCTTTAACACATAAAAATCTGTCTATTCTATATCCTTGAGAAGGAATCAATAGGTGAACAAAAATGCTAAATCCAGTCTGAACATCTGGTTGACTATGCAATAAATAATAATAATAATAATAATAATAATAATAATAATAATAATAATAATAATAGCAGCAGCAACAGCAGCAGCAGCAGTAGTAGTAGTAATAACATGCAACATAACAGCCCGGACATAACAATTGTTGATAAGAAAGACAAAAAAGTCTGGATAGTGGATGTGGCAGTGCCTGGAGACAACAGAATAGATGAGAAAGAACCGGAGAAGATAACAAAATACAAATACCTACAAATAGAAATAGAAAGAATGTGGCAAATGCAAGCAAGGGTAGTACCAATAGTAATAGGCACCTTGGGTGCAATCCCAAAACAACTGGAGCACCACTGGCATTGACAAATTCAATGCAAATGAATTTGTCAATTGCAAAAGGCGGCCTTACTAGGAACTACTTCCATCTTGCAACAATCTCTGTAATACTATCAAACATCCACATCTGCCTATCCCAAGTCCTTGGTAAGGACTCGATAGGTAGACAAAAATGCCAAATCAAGTCTGAACATCTCGCTGACTGTGCGATGATCAATCATCATCATCATCATCATCATCATCATCCTGTGGCTGCGTGTGGACAGCTATAGGGTGCAGTCCCTATGGTTATGGGATTACTGGTCTTCAGATTGGTAGTGGCTTAGCCACCGTGAACCAACCCAGGCACGTCCCATCACCAATGATGAGAAGAAATAAAAAAAAATTCATACCGGATTGGTCGTCACCTGGGTCAACAAGGACCATGTCAGATGCTATGGCTCCTGGACATCTGTCAAAACATGGGCCAAAGGGCTCAGTTGTTACTGCTAGGGAACCAGAGTGTACAACTGTAAAGCAACTGGAACAAAAGCGCAAAACCTGGACAACCAAAGAAAATTGAGAAATCATCCAATGCTACTACCAGGCAGAACCAACAGCCAAGAGATTTCAAAAAATAATGATGCAAATGTGGAAGGAAAAGCATCCGGAAAGTGATGTAACTGAGCAACGATTAATGGATCAAAGACGTTTCATCATCCGTAATAAAGTTTTTACAGATGTGGAAATTCAACATCTAGGAACATTGGCTAAAAAGGAAACAACAAGCAATGATGATGAACAGGATGAAGAAATTGTTCCAATACCTGAACAAACTGATCAACAAACTAACCAACCAGCAGAAGAAGCCGCCACACAGGATGAAGACTCCCCTGTGCAACAACTCGAAAAAATAGAGCTAAGTAATCTAGCTGAAAGAAAAGATTGAAAACCACAGAAAAAAACACAGAAAAAAAGCCTGCCTGCCATCTGTGAAGTGCATAGCAAACGAGTGAAAGATTTACTAAATGCTGTGAACAACATTTTAACTTCCATCCCATCCAGCACATTGTATGAAACAAATCAACTGATGTACAGTAAAGCCACAGAGCCTTGGTGGAGCAGTGGGCTAATGCCTCCTTAAGTAACACCAGCTGCCTGCAATTAGTGCAGGTTCGCATCCCACCAGGCTCAAGGTTGACTCAGCCTTCCATCCTTCCGAGGTAGGTAAAATGAGGACCCAGATTGTTGGGGGCAATAAGCTGACTTTGTAATAATGCCGCTTGGGTGTGTGTGTGTGTGAAAGCCCTAATAAGCAGGCATATACATAGAATGAAGGCTACTGCTAAGCTTGTAAGCCGCCCTGAGTCTTCGGAGAAGGGTGGGATATAAATGGAATTAAAATAAATAAAAATAAATAAATATAGCTGCACAACTGGGTTATAAAATGCCAAAAAAGAAACCCACTAGAACACCAAAGTGGAAAATCTGACTTGAAAATAAAACAAAAAGACTACGAGGAGATGTCAGCAAACTGAAATACTTGAAAGAAGGAAAACTAAAGAATGAAAAGCTAAAAAATAGTTTATACAAAAAATATAACTTGGAGGAAAAAACAATAATGGAAGTCATGGAAAACTTAAAGCAGAGTGTAATAGCAACAGCAAAGAAAATTGAAAGATATGAAGGACGAATAAAACAATATCGTGAAAATGTCCAGTTCAGAGGAAACCAGCACTTCTTCTATCGGTCACTTGACAAAAATAAAGTCCAAACTACAGTTCTACCATGTAAAGAAAAAACCTTAAACTTTTGGAAAGAACTGTGGGAAAACCCAGTGGGACATAATAAAACTTCCCCTTGGATCAAAGATATCCAAAAACAAGCAACACAAAACAAAATGGAGAATATTGTAATAACCACTGATATAGTTGCAAAACAAGTAAAGAAGGTCAAGAACTGGAGTGCACCTGGCCTGGATGAGCTGCATGGATACTGGTTGAAACACCTCACCAGCCTCCATCACCACATGGCAACTCAATTTGATGAAATGCTTCAAAATGCCACAAGTGAAGAATGGTTAACAGCTGGTCAAATATACTTTATAATGAAAGACCCTGAAAAGAGCACAGAACCAAGCAACTTACCGCCCAATTACTTGTCTGCCAACAACGTTCATACTTTTTACAAGAATACCTGGCAAATTCAGTATTCAGTCATGTGATGGAAAACAATTTGTATCCCGCAGAACAAAAAGTAAATTATAAAAAATCAAGAGGAACAAAAGATCAGCTGCTCATTGACAAACTGGTACTTAAAAATGCAAAACGACAAAAATCAAATTTAAATATGGCGTGGATTGATTACATGAAAGCATTTGACTCATTACCCCACAGTGGGATTAATGCATGTTTGGAAAACTTTGGAATCAGCAAAAACATTTGTACATTTTTGAAAGCAAATATGCAAAAATGGAAAACAGTTCTAATAGCAAATGGGGAGAACATTGGTGAAATCAACATCAGATGAGGAATCTTCCAAACTACTGTTCAACATCACATTAATTTCATTGACAATAATATTACGAAACACAAAACTGGGATACCACATCTCAAGCCAGCATAGCAAAATAAACCATCTACTATACATGGATGACTTAAAACTGTATGCGAAAAACCACACTGAACTTGAATCAATACTCAATGCAGTTCAACTGTTTAGCAGCGACATCAGAATGGACTTTGGACTTGGAAAATGTGCAGCGAGGAAAAATGGGAAAAATAGAAGGAATAGAACTGGGAAATTGAAGTATTATATAAGCACTAGCAAAGGATGATGGTTACAAATATCTAGGTATATTGGAAGCAGATAACATCTTCAATGGAAAAGTCAGAGTCAACACAAAAGGAATACATCAGGAGAGCCCCAAAATACTAAAATCAAAGCTGAATGGTGGAAATATAATTAAAGCCATTAATACATGGACAATCCCAGTGATCCGCTATCCAGCTGGAATAATCAACTGGACTTTGGCTGAATTGGAACACCTAGACCGGAAAACGCGTAACATACACCATGCTCTACATCCACAAAGTGATATTGACAGATTGTACCTGCCAAGAAGAATAGGGGGCAGAGGGCTACTGCAAATCCACCAAACTGTAGAAGAAGAAAAATGAAGTTTGAATGACTATGTAAATCAAAGTTCAGAAAAATTGCTGCAGGCTGTGAAAACAGAGAGCATTATCAAAATAAGAGAAACAAACGCAGAATATAAGGGAAAATGGCTGGATGACAGATTAAATAGATGGAAAACCAAAGCTTTGCATGGACAACATTTGAAAAACATTGAAGGAAAATGTGATAACAACTTGACATGGGCATAGCCTAAGATGGGAACCATCAAGAAAGAAACAGAAGGCTTAATACTGGCTGCTCAAGAACAAGCACTACAGGGACTTCCAGGTGGCTCTTCAGCAGTGCAGATGGTCGGGATCGACCGCCAGCCCCTTGATCTTGTTAAAGCTGCAGAGCAGCGACGATCAGCTGTTCTGTGGCTTGAAAACCCTTCCCCTCAGGCAAAGAGGAGAAGGGGAGCTCTGGGTAGGGGTAGAGCTCCCCTAGAGCCCTAGAATATTTATTCTGGGGCTTGAAGGGTGGGAGCTCCCCTGAAGCCTGGAGATACTCCGGATCAGGAGGACTTCTCTGCTATAAGCAGAACAAGACACTGTATCCACTCCTGCTGGATTTGATTGTTATCTTGAGTAACTGAAGCAGGCAGAGCGGATGTGGGAGCTGTATAAATAACAAGTATAAGACTTTAACTGGAATTTCAACTTTTTTCCTGTTTCAACAATCGTTTTAAAAAAGAAGGGGAAGATGGCGCCTGAGTGATTTTTTTTGTAACAAGAATTGAAAGTGTTTGGTTGGTGTGTGTTTTTTTCCCCAAAGTGAAAGTGATTGTTTGGATATTGAGGAGGAATATGCAAAGTGGATTCTCAAAATTTTAAAAGATTTTGTTAAACTTTGGAGCTGTTTAAAAGTGATTATAAGACTTGGATATTTAATAGTTAAACTACAATAGCAAGTGGGGTGGAAAAGTGAAAGTGTGTAACAAAAGTTAATTAGGTGTTAAAATGGCTTCCAAACCACCTAGAATTCCAGTTTCTAAAAGTCTGGGGGCATCGCCTGTTCAGCAATCTGGAATTCAATCTTTGATGTCATCCTCTGCAGCTGCTGCACCTGTATTGACTTTAAAAGATTTACAAGATTCTTTAAAAGATGCTTTAAAACTTCAGTCTGAAAAAATATCTGAGCAGGTGGCAGAACTTATTGAAGAGAAAAATAAGGAAATACAGGAGGATATTTCAGGGGCGCTCAGGTTGTATTGAGAGTCTGGATGAACGTGTAGAAGAAGTGAAACAAAATAATCTGATGCTGGAGGCTAAAATGTGTGAAGTTGAGAATAAAATGGATAAAATTGATGATGAAGTGGTGATGATACAATATAGAGACATGGAGTTTGCCCTGAGGATAAGAGGTTTAAAAGAAAATCCACAGGAAAATCTGGAGGAGATGTTGGTGGATGCTCTGTGGCCTATTTTGGGAATTCAACCAGAAGATTTTTTTGTGGAGATAGATAAAGTATTCCGTGTTAATTCTTGGATTACTAGGCAAAGGAAACTGCCAAGAGATGTAGTTGTGTATTTTACAAAGAGAAAGATCAGAAATGAGATCATTCAAGCTTTTTACAATAATAGATTTAAAGTGTCTAATCAAGAGGTTTTGATTCTGAAAGAGATTCCCCCAAGAATTTTAAGAAAAAGGAAAGATTTTGGTTTTTCTGGCAGATGAATTAAAAAAACAACAGCTTCAGTTCAGATGGGAGATACCAATGAGGATTGTGGTGAATTATGCTGGAATAATAATAATAATAATAATAATAATAATAATAATAATAATAATAATAATAATAATAATAATAATAATAATAATAATAATAAAGTTGGAAGGGACCTTGGAGGTCATCTAGTCCAATCCCCTGCTCAGGCAGGAAACCTTATACCATTTCAGGCAAATGGCTGTTCAGTCTCTTCTTAAAAACCTCCAGTGTTGGAGCATTCACCACCTCTGGAGGCAGGTTGTTCCACTGGTTAATTGTTCTAACTGTCAGGAAGTTTCTCCTTAGTTCTAGGTTGCTTCTCTCCTTGACTAGTTTCCATCCATTGCTTCTTTTCCTGCTTTCAGGTGCTTTGGAGAATAGCTTGACTCCCTCTTCTTTGTGGTAGCCCCTGAGATATTGGAACACTGCTATCATGTCACCCCTCACCCTTCTCTTCATTAAACTACACATACCCAATTCCAGCAACCGTTCCCTATATGTTTTAGCCTCCAGCCCCCTAATCATCTTTGTTGCTCTTCTCTGTACCCTTTCTAGAGTCTCAACATCTTTTTTATATCATGGTGACCAAAACTGGATGCAGTATTCCAGGTGTGGCCTTACCAAAGCATTGTAAAGTGGTATTAGTACTTCACTTGATCTTGATTCTATCCCTCTGTTAATGCAGCCTAGCACTGTGTTGGCTTTTTTGGCACCTGCAGCACACTGCTGGTTCATATTGAAGTGATTGTCTACTAAGACTCCGAGATCCCTCTCACAGTTACTACTATTGAGCAAGGTACCACCTATACTATACCTATGCATTTGATTTTTCCTGCCTAAATGTAGAACCTTGCTTTTTTCACCATTCAATTTCATTTTGTTAGATAGTGCCCAGTGTTCGAGTCTGTCCAGATCATTCTGTATCTTAAGCCTATCTTCTGGAGTATTGGCTATTCCTGCCAGCTTGGTGTCATCTGCAAATTTGATGAGTTCTCCATCTATCCCCTCATCCAAATCATTAATGAAGATATTGAAGAGCACTGGGCCCAGAACAGAGCCCTGGGGCACCCCACTAGACACTTCCTTCCATGTAGATGCAGTTCCATTGAGGACCACATGCTGAGTATGGCCTGTCAGCCAGCTACGAATCCATCTGGGGGTAATGCTATCTAACCCACATTTCTCTATCTTATCAAGTAGTAGGTTGTGATCTACTTTATCAAATGCCTTACTGAAGTCCAAGTAAATTATATCTACAGCATTCCTCTGGTCCACTAGTTTTGTCACTTGGTCAAAGAATGTAATAAGATTTGTCTGGCATGATCTGTTTTTGACAAACCCATGTTGACTTTTAGTGATGACTTTGTTTGCATCAAGGTGTTCGCTGATTTGTTGTTTGATTATCTTTTCCAGAATCTTCCCAGGTATTGAGGTCAGGCTGATAGGTCTGTAGTTTCTTGGATCTATTTTTTCCCTTTTTTGAATATATTGTCTTAATACAGTCTTGAAGGCATGTGATTTTTCTTCTAATGTATTGAAAGCAGGTTCACCACCATCTTCAGAATTTAAAAGAGGAAAAGAAGAAGGAGAGTGACAGTTACAATAAATAAAGCAAATTTTGGAATGTCAAGGTATAAATCGCCTTTGTGGAGGGCGAAGGACCGTGCTTCAGAGAATGCATGATGTGCATGCAGGAAGGCAATAAAAACACGACGCATAATCTTACTAAATACCTTTTATTTACAACAATATAAAAACTAAATATATATTATAAAGAGAGCTAGCTGACTACATCCTAACGTAACAGACAGTAACAGCAAAGTGAATAGAACAATAAAGATAAACAACATTTAAGAACATCATGTAACCTGATGTACTTTTCCGTGACTTCTTATCACTCGCCCAATCTGAGTCTGCATAACAACATAACTCTGCATAGTCAGTATGTGTTGCTTCCAACAACAACTTCATGTCTTTGGTGTGTTTTAGATACCTCAATAACTTTTTAACACATGTCCAATGAAACTGTTTTGCCTTGCCTACGTGTCGTGATAAAAGATTAACACTAAGTGCAATGTCAGGTCTAGTCCAACTACTAATATACAGCAGCGACCCAATGACTGAGCGATATAGTGTTTGATCTTTGAACTCAGGACTTGGTTCATGTGCCAAAATGTGAAAGTCAGTTTGCATGGGTATACTCACAGGCTTAGCGTCCTCCATGTTACAGTGATGTAACAGTTGTTCAATCTTCTCTTCTTGTGTGAGACTGAACCCCTTCTGAGTTTTGGCAATTTGAACACCTAAATAAGTGTTAATACACCCTAAAGACTTCAATGTGAAAAACTTTTGTAAACCTTTAGCAAAAACCTCACTCATCTGCTTATTTGGACCAATATAAACAATATCATCGACATAAACAAGAATTATCTCATACCTATTACCAGATCTTTTAGTAAACACGCATTCATCTGTTTCGGACTTAATAAAGCCCATTGAATTTAGTTTGTCAGAAAGGCATAAGTACCACATTAAACCAGACTGTTTCAGACCATAAAGACTTTTGTGTAGAAACCAGGTATCCCCTTCTTGCTGTCGGAAACCTGGAGGACCTTTGACATAAATGTCTTCATCAAGATCAGCGTGTAGATAAGCCGTTTCAACGTCGAACTGGAAAAACTTCCAGGCCAAGGATAGTTGCAGTGGCTAATGCAATTTTCACACTTTCAGTCCGCACTGTGGGTGAGTATGTATTTGTATAGTCCTCAGGATAACGTTGAGTGAAACCCTGGGCTACAAGTCTGGCCTTGTACAACGACTCACCATTCAGCTTCTTTTTGATCCTGTAGACCCATCGAGTACCAATAACTTTCTTGTTTGCTGGAGGGCTTGCAGGCGTAAACACTTGAAGTTTCTTTAGACTGTCCATTTCAGCCTGCATTGCCTCAAACCATTTATCTTGTTCTGATTCAGGAAGATGTTTGATCTGTGTGAACTTCTCAGGTGGAAGTGTAACATTACAAATCAAAGGTACAGGTGTTTTTGTTACTTGCCACGAATACCGTTTTGGAGGGATTCCCTTTGTGGTCCTCTTTGAACGTCTCGGGCCAACCGTCCATTCTTCTTCCGTGTCGTCATCGTCTTCATCATCTTCGCCAGCAGCAACATCGGCGACTTGCAAAGACGGAACAGTAGGTTGAGAAGAACTCGTGGAAGGAACATTCTCCTGTGAATCTTGATCAACAGGTTGCGTGGCATCAGCAACATCATCTCTAGGAAAATAAACTCCAGGATCGTTAGAATGAATCCTGGACCAGTCAGCATCTTCCTCAAAAGTAGCAGATTGTGAAACCACAATAACATGATGAGAGTCAATGTATTTGCTCCATTTTGAATTATCATCAATGCCCATAAATCTCATCCTTTTTGCTGCAGGATCCCCTTTCTTTCTTTGGGCTAAAGGAATATTGACCATAGCATATGAACCAAAAATATGGAGATGTGAGAGATCAGGCTTGTGTCCATACAACATGAAATAAGGGGTCTGATTTATCACACTACTCCAAGTACAGTTGATGATATGGTTAGCATATTT
The DNA here is from genome assembly GCF_947247035.1 of Vipera ursinii. Lineage (NCBI taxonomy): Eukaryota > Metazoa > Chordata > Lepidosauria > Squamata > Viperidae > Vipera > Vipera ursinii. The sequence goes on from NC_139517.1 coordinate 57,499,420, forward strand.
GATAGCTTCACCCCAGTATGAAAGACTGAGGTTAGCATCTTCAAGGAGGCAATGCATCATGGTTTGAAGAACTCCATTTCTGCGTTCTGCCACTCCATTTTCAGCTGGAGTATAAGGAGCAGATGTCTGATGTACTATCCCGTTCTCACGCATCCAGTCCTGGTAATGCTGAGACATGAATTCAGCACCGTGATCACTCTGGATTCTGGCAATGTTGACCTCAAATTGGGTATAGACAAGACTGGCAAAGTCTTTAAAGATCTGAAAGGTCTCAGATTTTTCTTTCATAGGATATACATATCCATATCTAGAATAATTATCAACGATTGTCAAGAAATATCTTTTACCACCAAGTGTTGGTGCAAAAGGACCAACTATGTCAGTGTGTACCAAATCAAAAATGCGTGTTGACAGGCGTGTAGCGCATTTTGGAATTGCTGCTGCTTTGGATTTGGCTTTCTTGCAGACAGCACAGTCCAAGAACATCTTACACCCCTTTAGATCCAAACCTCTTGCGAACTCTGGCATCTTCTTCAGAACACGGAAACTGGCATGACCCAATCTTCTGTGCCACTTATGGATACACCTGGAATGCAAAGGTTTACCTGTTAGTGAATTCTCAACATTAGCATTTTTATTAGGAACCCCAGGCTTTCTGTGAGCAACCTGTATCTTTTGTATATTTTTATCATTATTAGGAACCTTTGGAGTAGCAACAGGATCTCTCTCTGGGATATCTCTCTCTGGGCCTGTGCTTTTTGGAACGTGTATACTTGCCTGCTCTTGCTGCTTAGACTTTGGTTTTAAGTAATAAACACCACCAATCAACATGGTTTCAGCAACAATATCTCCGTCTTTGACTATATAACTTGCTTTTTCAAGATGGTGGACCTGAAAATGAGAAAACCTAGACAAATGACTCTGACTAAGCAAATTACTACTGGCAGACAGAACGTAGTAAACATTTGGATGAGAGCACCGAGCTCTTCAATATAAACAGTTCCTTTTCCCATGACCTGAACAGGATGATTGGAAAAGGAGTAAAGTTCACGAAGTTCAGGTTCAGGCTCGTGCATCTCTGTGTAAAGCTCTTTTCTGTAGGTAACATGTAATGCTGCTCCGCTGTCCAAAGTCCAAAGAAGTCGTCTGTCGTACTCTGGTTGAGGCTGTGGATCATTGGCCACAACCAATGTGACAAGTGGAGCTTGTGGATCACGCTTGGAACCATGACCACGACCTTGTCGTCCGCCTCTACCTCTGCCTCCTCTGGAATCTGTTCCTCTGGGTTGGTATGTGATGGGCGCTGGAACTCGTTGGGGACAATCCCGGGTGGCATGTCCCACATGATTGCAGATGTAGCATCTTGGCATCCTTGGAACGTAGGTCCTTCCACGGAAGGCATGCCTCGCTGAAGCTCTTGATGCAGGTGGTTCCCTTAAATGTGGTACAGCTTGCATAAGTGCCTCTTCTTTGGCTAAAATTCTGCATACATGATCCACTGTGCATTGAGCAATAGGCACTTGATTGATCTTGGAAATAGCATCTTTCCACTCATGATTCAAAGAATTGATGATAATGCTGATCATTTGAAAATCATCAATAGGATAGCCTTTTTCACCCAGTTCTTTTCTAATACCTTTCATTTTAGTCAAATGTGCTCCAATATGTTCACCAGGTTTTAATCTGGAACCATGGAACTCAGACAAAAGTAAACATGTAGACTCAATTGATGTAGGCCGATAACATGTCTCTAACTGAGTCCAAATTTGCTGGGCAGTTGCATCATGTGAAAACGTGAGCTGCAGTTCAGTGTCCATTGACATCAATAATGTCATTTTATTACCCCCCGTAGATAGAGCTCGCAACTTGGGAGTCCTCCTAGATTCGCGGCTCACCTTGGAAGATCACATGGTGGCTGTGACTAGGGGGGCTTTCGCCCAGGTTCGCCTGGTGCGCCAGTTGCGGCCCTATCTAAGCCGGGATGATTTATGCACGGTCACTCACGCGCTCGTGACCTCTTGTCTAGACTACTGCAACGCTCTCTACATGGGGCTTCCCTTGAGGACCACCCGGAGGCTCCAACTGGCACAGAATGCAGCCGCGAGAGTTGTGTTGGGAGTCTCCCGATACTCCCATGTTACACCTCTGCTCCGTGAGCTGCATTGGTTGCCAGTTGTCTTCTGGGTGAGATTCAAGGTGCTAGTAATGGTGTTCAAAGCCCTCCATGGCATGGGGCCGGAGTACCTCAGGGAACATCTGCTGCCGGCATCAAGCTCCCTGCGCCCTGTGCGTTCCCACAGAGAGGGCCTCCTCAGGGTGCCACCGGTCAGAGAATGCTGACTGGTGGCCCCCAGGGGGAGATCCTTCTCTGTGGGCGCCCCGGAGATATGGAACCAGTTACCGGTTGAGCTCCGGACGGCGCCCGATCTGCGCTCCTTTCGCCGCGATCTGAAAACATACTTGTTCGAGCAAGCCGGCCTGGCCTGAGGGGGGATTGGTGGGGTTTTTTATTATTTTTATTGGGGTTTTTTACTATGTATTAATTGTATTTTAATCGGGCATGCATTTAATTATCTTTTAGTTTTTGTAAATTTCTGTGTTTTATTCTTGCCCTGTACACCGCCCTGAGTCCTCCGGGAGAAGGGCGGTATAGAAATATTAATAAATTAAAATTAAATTAAATTAAAATGTTGTGCATGCTCTATTATCCAAGTCCCATATGTCAGGAGTCCATGGCTGGGCAGGAGGAGTAAACACCATCATGTGAGTACCTTCTCTGCGTAACAAAAGTCCAACCTCACTGACCCATGCCCTGTAATTCTGTCCTGACCTCTTTAATTTTGAATCACCAGCCAGTGGTACAATGGAAGGTGTTTGATGAGGAATATACAATTGAGGTACTGGCTGTGCAGGTTGTGCAATCCGACCATAACCTGCAGGGGGCACCAGTGGCGTCTGTGCCTGGACATGCGGCAGTTGCATTGAAGCTGCCAGTAATCTTGGTGATGGCTGTGACTGTCTTTGAGCTGCTATTCCACCCTGGCCAGCAGGAGGCGCTGGCACTGGGGCTGGTGCATTAGCATAACCCGCAGATGACACTGGCCTTCGCATATAAGAACCCGGTGGCAATTGCATGTGGGTTAAATATGGCTGTGCTCTGCCAGGTATAGAGGCTTGCATAGAAGCAATATTAACAAGAGAAGCAATAGTAATAGGAATCCTAGCACCATCAGGGGCTGAAGCCTCAGATAATGGCAGAAATCTTGTATCTCTGAGCAAAGAATCCTCCATGGACAGTTGCGAGAGTGAGAGCTCCAATTCATGTCTTAATGCAGCTTCACCAGTAGATGGTGCTATAACATTTGCTTCAGGCATCACTGTGGCTCTGTATGTCCTTTGGGACAGCCCATGTGACATAGGAGCCTCCGGTTCCCATTTGTCTGGCATGACACTCAATGACTTTGGCTTTGGGGAAGAAGGAGGCAATATGGCTTCTTCTTGTGGGTGTGGCAATATGGCCGGTTCTTGCTCATAACACCTCTCATATTGCTGAACCATTGACACATATTCCTTTGCCTGCTGCAAACGCTTTTCAAAAACCCCAATTTGTTCACAGTAGCTTTGCATAGCCCTATCTCGCATAGTTTGCTTGGGGCTTGAAGGAGCAGAAGGAATTTTCTTCGGCTGAACTTTAGGTTTTGCTCCAAGCCTTTGAAATTCATCTTGAGCCCCTGGAGTGTGAACATTTTCAAAAACAGCTGCCAGGGAGCTTGGATAAGTAGAAAAAGGAGTGACTGACCTTGCATCGTCGACAGGAGCAGGTGCGTCTTCTCCAAGGTGTGTGGCTGAAGCTATCGGAGTTCTTAAAGTTGAAGGGAGATGCCCAACAAACAAGCTCCCTTTCAGCCGTGGCTTCCTTCCTGACATGTTTCAGCAGTTAATCACCACTGCCTCGCTAGCACTAACTAACTGATAACAGCCGCAGAAACATGCATCTCTAAAAACATAAATCAACCATCCTCTGCTACCAAAATGTCAAGGTATAAATCACCTTTGTAGAGGGCGAAGGACCGTGCTTCAGAGAATGCATGATGTGCATGCAGGAAGGCAATAAAAACACGACGCATAATCTTACTAAATACCTTTTACTTACAACAATATAAAAACTAAATATATATTATAAAGAGAGCTAGCTGACTACATCCTAACGTAACAGACAGTAACAGCAAAGTGAATAGAACAATAAAGATAAACACTGTGAGAACCTTTTCTAGACATGCGCACTAAACAGACTGAAACCATAACATAACTAGTCATATGAGATTCACTATGGTTACCAGATAAGTTATCACAACAGGTGCAGAGAGCAGGGGAAATGTACAGTTAGAAATGAACTTTCTGACGAACAAAAAAAAGTGCAGTGACACGGAAACCGTGCAACCCCTGGTTTTATTAGAAGAATCTAAGACTGAAAGAGTGACACAGGCTGCATCTAGACATAATGAACAACAACAACAACAACAACAACAACAGAAACAGTGTTCTATACCTACAAGTCAGGAATCTACTTCTAGTGAAGCAGTGGGAGGAGCTAGGCCATAGAGGCAGATGATTGTGGATTTGCAAGAAATGCTCCGAAAGCTTCAAGTCGCAAAAGATGGCGACAAAGTTTCTAACTTCGAATCTTAATGGATTAAATTCACCACAAAAGAGAAAGAAAGTATTTATGTATTTGAAACAATTTTAAAATGATGTTATTTGTTTGTAAGAAACGCATATTCATGCATCTGATCAAAAATATTTGATAAATTCTAGACTGGGTATACAATTTATTGCATCTGCTCCAGAGAAGAAAAATGGAGTAGTTATTTACATATGTAAAGAAAGACTTAACAGCTAATTTAATTGAAGCAGATAAACAAGGAAGATATATTATTTATGAACTATTAATATAAGGGAAGAAAACACTTCTAATTGGAGTATATGCACCTAATCAACAGCAAGGAGAATTTTATAAACTGTTACATAACAAAATAATTCAATGGGATTATAAATTGTGTATTTTAATGGGAGATTGGAATGGAGTGTTGGATACTCAGAAAGATAAAAAAGGATCTTTTAAAATTACTCCAAGCCACGCTAGATTGCCAAAAAAAATTTTTGCTTGAAAGATGACTTGGAATTGAGAGATGTCTGGAGAGAATGAAATTTGGAAGAAAAGGATTTTACTTTTTTTTCTGATACATATCAATCTTTTTCAAGGATTGATTTTGTATTAACTACTAATGATTTCTTTTCTAGGATTAAGAAGATTAAGATATGCCCAAGAACTCTATCAGATCATAGTCCAGTTTCGATGGAATTGGATAAGGGCAAGGGGGATAGAAAATCATGGAGGTTAAATGAAAATTTGTTTACATATGAAGAAAATGTGGTAGAATGTAAAAAGCATATGCAAAATTTTTTTATTATGAATATGTATAAGGGTACTCCCATTGAAATGATCTGGGATGCAAGTAAAGCTTATATGAGAGGAGTGTTAATATATTTGAATAATAAACAAAGATATAGATTGGAATATAAGCATAAAGAAATAGAGGAGGAAATAAAGTTGAAAGAGAAAGCTCTTATTTTGAACCCATTTGATAAGAGGTTGAAAGAAGTAATTAATTTGCTAAGAGGACAGTTTGACATGGTTTTTTTATTGAAAAGTTTTACAATACATTTTATTTTTAACAATCCCTCCCCACCTCCCTCCGCCCAACCCTTCCTAACCCTCCCTAACCCTCCCCCCTTCCCCCTCCCCCCTCCCCAACTTCTCAGAGCTAAATACAAGGTATAAAAGCAAAAAACAATCATAAACAACCATATGTTAACAACAATAAACTATTAAGTCTATCACACTCTAGCTCATATGAAATGACTACAAGCAATACTAATATCACATAAAAAAAGAAAAAAAAACTTATTCAAATGCTAAGTGAAACTTTTTAGTCCCATATTTGTTCTGGATGTAATCAATCCACTTTTTCCACTCCATAATATAACGTTGTTGCGAATGATCTTTCAAATAAGCCGAAAACTTTGCCATTTCCGCCAGGTCAGAAACTTTTAGAGTCCATTCTTCTATAGTAGGCAGTTCATCCTTCTTCCAATATTGACCTACTAAAAGTCTTGCTGCTGTAATTAAGTTCAACATCAACTTGGTGTCCACAGCAGTAGTATCTGTAATTATGCCCAATAAGAACAATTGCGGACAAAACTTTATCCTTTGCTTAAATATCTTCTGCATATTCCACCAGATTTTAATCCAAAAAGCTTTAACCTTTTTACAGGTCCACCATATATGAAAATACGTTGCATCTTCGCCACCACACCTCCAACATTTAGGTTGGTAGTTCGGATACATACTTCCAAGCTTTTTAGGATCGAAATGCCACCTATAAAACATTTTGTAAAAGTTCTCTCTTAAGTTTTGAGCTTGTGTAAATTTTATATTCCTCACCCAGATCTTTTCCCAAGTGTCCATTATTATAATTTCTTGAATATTCTGAGTCCACTTTATCATACAATCTTTAACAAGTTTTGTTTCTGAGTCAATTTCTATCAATGCAAGATATATCTGTTTGATATGTGCTGGACCCTGATTTCTAATTTGCTTTACCAAATTTTCATCAGTCATTGAGAAACCAATTTTCTGGTCTTCTTTCCACCTGGCCCGTAATTGACCATATTGAAACCAAGTTTGAACAATCTTCTCATCTCATAAAAGATTATACGGCTTCAAACACCATACGTTCCTCTCCAAACTTAAGATCTCCTTGTACATAGTCACATCATGTTTGAAGCCAACATTTATGTTTTCTACTGCATGTTTCGGAATTGCCCACAAAGGTATCTTGTAGTTTAGCTTATGTCTATACTTTTTCCAAACTCTCAGCAATGCCTGTCTTAAAATATGCACTTTAAACACATTATCTACCTTCTTATCATACAATAAATATGCATGCCAGCCAAATAACAAGTCGTGGCCCTCAAGATTTAATAATCTCCCTTGTGTCAAATTAATCCAATCATTTATCGCTGACAACGCAGCAGCTTCATAATATAATTTAAAGTTTGGCATTTTAAGACCACCTCTTTCCCGCGTATCCTGCATAATCTTAAGTTTAACTCGTGGCCTTTTCCCTGCCCATACAAATTTATTGATACCCCGTTGCCATTCCTCCAAATTTGAATCTTTTTTAAGAATAGGTATCATTTGAAATAAAAATAGAAATTTGGGCAAAACATTCATTTTCACTGCTGCAATTCTTCCCAATAAAGACAATTGCAATTTTTCCCAACCCTCCAATTCTTTTTGAATTTTTCCCCATAGCTTTTCAAAATTATTTTTATATAACTTTGCATTTGAGGGTGACAAATACACCCCCAAATATTTAACCATTTTAACAATCTCAAATCCAGTTAACCCTTCTAAAACAGCCTTTTGCGATACTGTCATATTTTTGGCTAATATTTTAGTTTTTTGTACATTAACCTTAAATCCAGAAACCTCCCCATATTGCATTATTATCTCCATCACGTCCACAACAGAATTTTCTGGCTGGGTCACCGTAACAACCATATCGTCTGCAAACGCCCTCAGTCTATAATCCTGGTCTCTAATTTGAATACCCTTATTTTTTTCTGAATTCTGTATTTTAATCAATAATATCTCCAATGTTAAAACAAATAATAAAGGTGATAACGGACACCCTTGTCTTGTGCCCTTTTCAATATTGCATACTTCAGTCAAACTATTATTTACTATTATTCGGGCAGTTTGTTTTTGATATAATGCCCTAATTGGTTGCAAAAATTTATCCCCAAAGTTCATTTTATCTAAAACTTTCATCAAAAATTGCCAATCAAGTTGATCAAAAGCTTTTTCAGCATCTAAAAAGATCAACGCCACAGGGATCTGGTTGTTCCTATCCAAAAATTCCACCAAGTCAACTATATGCCTCACATTATTTTTCATTTGTCTACCACTAATGAACCCAGTTTGGTCCCCATGAATCATCTGTTGCAAAACCCTCATCAATCTGTTAGCTAAAACCTTAGCAAATATCTTGTAGTCCGTGTTCAAAAGTGATATTGGTCTGTAATTTCTTACTTGAGTAACATCCTGATCTTCCTTCGGAATCAGGGAAATAAAAGCAGTTCTCCACGACGGAGGCACCCTTCCTCCCCTTTGAATTGTCTGAAACAATTCCCTTAATGGCTTTATCACCTCCGATTGTAGAATTTTGTAATATACCGCAGTCAGTCCATCCGTGCCTGGCGCTTTATCCACCTTCAGTTGCTTAATTGCTAAAAGAATTTCTTCTTCTGTTATCAATTGATTAATCTCTCCCTTTTGTTCTTCTGTAAGAACCGGGATGTTGGCATTCTTCAGATATACGTCAATATCTACTTCATTGATCTTATCTTTAGCATATAATTTGGAATAAAAGTCCACAAAGGCTTCCTTAATAAGGTCCTGTTGATACACAAGCTTATCTTTATGTTCTATTTTATCTATGTTAGAAGCCCTTTGTTTTTTCCTTAACCTGTAAGCTAACCACCTACCTGGTTTATTGGCATTGCAAAAAGTGTTATGCCTAGCAAACCGTAAGTTAATTGCCACCTGGTCAGCCATCAACTTATCAAATTGTCCTCTTAGCAAGTTAATAACCTCTTTAATCTTCACATCCAATGGATTCAAAATTAGGGCCTTTTCTTTTTCCCAAATTTCATTCTCCAGTTCTTTCCTCCTGACTTCCAAGTTACATCTGTATTTATTATTCTTATATATTAACACCCCTCTCATATAGGCTTTACTAGCGTCCCAAATCATGTCCATAGAAGTATCCTTGTTCATATTAATTTCAAAAAAGTCCTTCATCTGCTTTTTGCATTCTTCCACATTTCTCTGATTTCTAAACAAATTCTCATTTACACGCCAAGAGCACCTATCTCTATTGTCCTTGTTGATCTCTAACCAGACTGGACTATGGTCAGATATAGTTCTTGCACAAATCTTTATCTTCTTAATCCTAGAAAAAAATCATTAGTCAGTAATATAAAATCAATCTTGGAAAAAGATTGGTGTCTATCAGAAAAAAAGTGTAATCCTTTTCATGTAGATGTATTTCTCTCCAAATGTCTCGCAATTCCAAATCATCCTTCATTTCAAAAAAAGATTTAGGCAATCTAGCGTGGCTCGGAGCATGTTTAAAAGAACCACACTTGTCCAGTTGTACATCCAAGACACCGTTCCAATCTCCCATAAAAATAAAAGATTTATAATCCATCTGAGTAATCTTACTGTGTAGTGAACTATAAAAGTCAGCTTGTTGTTGATTAGGAGCATACAGTCCAACCAAAAGCGTTTTTTTGCCTTCTAACAGCAGATCTATCATAACGTATCTTCCTTGTTTATCTGCTTCTATTAGTTCCGCTGTCACAGTATTCTTGACATAAATAACCACTCCATTTTTCTTATTCATTACAGAGGCAATAGATTGCGTACCCAACCTTACGTTCAATAGGTACTTTTGGTCCATAACCCTAATATTTAATTTAAATTTAATTTATTAATATTTCTATACCACCCTTCTCCCGAAGGACTCAGGGCGGTGTACAGGGCAAGAATAAAACACAAAGTTACAAAAATTAAAAAGTAATTAAATACATGCCCATAAAAACAGTTGGTACATTAATAAAAAACCCAATAAAAAGATAGTAAAAAACCCCACCAATCCCCCCTCAGGCCAGGCCGGCTTGTTCGAACAAGTATGTTTTCAGATTGCGGCGAAAGGAGCGAAGATCGGGCGCCGTCCGGAGCTCAACCGGTAACTGGTTCCATAGCTCCGGGGCGCCCACAGAGAAAGATCTCCCCCTGGGGGCCACCAATCTACATTCTCTGACCGGTGGCACCCTGAGGAGTCCCTCTCTGTGGGAACGCACAGGGCGAAGGGAAGTTGATGCCAGCAACAGGTGTTCCCTAAGGTACTCCAGACCCCTGCCATGTAGGGCTTTAAACACCATTACTAGTACCTTGAATCTCACCCGGAAGACAACTGGCAACCAATGCAGCTCACGGAGCAGAGGTGTGACATGGGAGTATCGGGAAACTCCCAACACAACTCTCGCGGCTGCATTCTGTGCCAGTTGGAGCTTCCGGGCTGTCCTCAAGGGCAGCCCCATGTAGAGAGCGTTGCAGTAGTCTAGTCGAGAGGTCACGAGCGCATGAGTGACCGTGCATAGATCATCCCGGCTTAGATAGGGCCGCAACTGGCGCACCAGGTGAACCTGGGCGAAAGCCCCCCTAGTCACAGCTCCTATGTGGTCTTCCAGGGTGAGCCGTGAATCTAGGAGGACTCCCAAGTTGCGAGCCCTATCTACGGGGGGTAATAATTCGCCCCCCATAGTGAGAGGTGGAATGTCCGAATAAACCCGGGATGAAGGTATGCAAAGCCACTCGGTCTTGTTGGGGTTGAGTTGAAGTCTGTTCCTCCCCATCCAGACCCGAACCGCCTCCAGGCAACGGGACATCACGGTGAGGGCATCACTGGGGTGGTTTGGGGTCGAAAAGAAAAGCTGGGTATCATCAGCATACTGATGATACCCAACTCCAAAGCCACGAATGATCTCACCCAGCAGTTTCATGTAGATGTTGAACAGGAGAGGCGAGAGGACCGACCCCTGAGGAACTCCACAAACGAGAGACCTCGTGGTCGACCTCTGCCCTCCTGTCAACACCGACTGCGAGTGTCCCTGGAGATAGGAGGAGAACCACTGTAAGACCGTGCCTCCCACTCCCAATCCCCTGAGACGCCGCAGCAGGATACCATGGTCGATGGTATCGAAAGCCGCTGAGAGGTCTAATAGGACTAGAACAGAGGAATGACCCCTGTCCTGAGCCCTCCAGAGATCATTCACCAGCGCGACCAATGCCGTCTCCGTGCTGTGCCTGGGCCTGAAACCCGATTGGTACGGGTCTAGATAATCCGCTTCATCCAGGACCAAGGGGAGCTGATGCGCCACCACACTCTCAACAACCTTCGCAAGAAAGTGAAGGTTGGAGACCGGACGAAAGTTGTTCAATACAGCTGGGTCCAAGGCAGGGAAGCTACCCTCACTCAAAGAAGATGATATAACTGCTTGGAACCAGCTGCGTGTCCTCTCCCGGGCTGCATAAACCAGCCAGGAAGGGCACGGGTCCAATAAACATGTGGTGGAGCTCAGTCTCCCCATAATCCTGTCCACTTCCTCCGGAGTCACAGAATCAAACTCCTCCCAGGTGATATCGACAAGACTGCCCGTGTCCTGATCGCCAGACTCTGCCCAGTCAGAGTCCAGACCGGTCCGAATCCGAGCGATTTTGTCCGACAGATAATTGTTAAACTCCTCGGCACGACCCTGCAAGGGTTCCTCCCTCACCTCTTGATTAAGGAGGGAGCGAGTCACCCTAAACAGGGCGGCCGGGCGATTATCTGCGGACGCGATAAGGGTTGCGAAGTGATTAGATCTCGCCACCCTTATCGCAGTGAGATAAGACGTAATGTAGGTTCTTTGTCGCAATCAGTCGGATTCGGATCGGCTGGACCTCCAACCGCTCTCTAGGCCCCGTCTCCGATGCTTCATCTCCCGGAGCTCCGCGGAGAACCATGGAGCTCGACGGGATCTGCATCAGGTCAGGGGCCGCAAGGGTACAACTCGGTCAAGAGCCTCAGTGGCTGCCCTTTCCCAGGCTTCCACTAAGGCATCTGTCGAGCTGTGAGTGGGGGAGGCAGGTGGGGACCCCAGCACTGCCTGGAACCTCTCGGGATCCATTAAGCGTCTGGGGCGGTACCATCTAACTGGTTCCACACACCCACGGCGGGGGGTAGCAAAGCGGAAGATCAGCCACAGGAGATGATGATCGGTCCATGACAGGGGCATAATAATTGGAGAGCCCCCACCAAGATCATCTAACCACCGACCAGATAAGAAAACTAGGTCAAGGGTGTGGCCTCCCTCATGAGTCGGTCCTGAAATTACTTGCATCAGGTCCATGGCCGTCATGGAAGCCATGAACTCCCGAGCCAACTCAGATGATCCTCCCAGAGATGGTAGATTGAAGTCCCCCAAAACTATAAGTTTCGGGAACTCAACCACCAACCCAGAGAGGACATCGAGAAGCTCAGGCAGGGCTGCTGCTGCATGACTAGGCGAAAGGTATACCAGCAGCAAGCCCAACTGCGCACCAGGGCCGCATCTCAAAAAGAGAGACTCACAACCAACTATCTGCAGAACGGTGGCCTCCCGCGGACCTAAGGTCTCCCTCATAACAACAGCCACTCCCCCACCCCTACCCTGAGCCCGAGGCCGGTTTACCACCCGGACACCTGGTGGGCAAAGATCAGCCAGAGGAATACCGCCCTCTGGGCCCAACCAAGTCTCCGTGATGCAAGCCAGGTCCGCCTGTTCCCACTCGACCAAGTCACGGATGAGAGGAGCTTTATTGACGACAGACCTGGCATTCAAGCACACCAGCCGGAGCTCAGGAGGCTGCACATCCTCACTCCCGGGACCTTGGGGCAGAACAAGAGGGTCGGAATGCCTCACCGCTTGCAAGTAGCGGAGAGGCCTTCCCTGAGATCGATACGGCCCTCTGTTCCTGCACCTGCTGCCATTCCCTAACCTCGTGGGAATGGGTAATCCCACGACTTGCCCTGGAGCCCCGGGGCAACCGACCCCCGCTCCTCCCCCCCGCGATCAATCCCGGACCTGGCCTGAACAATGGTTGTTGGACTACCCCCCATATCCAAACAACCAAAAGAAGTTCCCACCCCCCTCCCTAACCTCCTAAAAAATTTTGCCAAAAAACTAACCAGGGGCCTCTTAATTGGTTTATATCGGAGGCCCCTACCCGTGCCCAGCCATCTCTCAGGGTCCCAACAATTGGGCCCTTCATCAAGAGGAGGTGTAAAAAGTGAGGCGGGTCGCTCCCAGGATGGGGGGGGCCCTGAGAGCGAGTAAAACCGTGCTAGGATAAGTCAGACGCATGATGGTTATTAATTAAGTCTGACAAAAGGCAGCAAGGCAGACCAGATCGATACGGGAGGATCTCAAAATAAATCGAAGGCAAATGACCAGAGTGCCAGCCCAGCTCCACTGCCACTAGAGCTGGGAAACCCCGGAACAGATCGAATCCCGCCCTCTCACGGCGGTCAGGGCCGGGGAGCAGCCTGGTACATGCAACCGGGGGGGGGGAAGCAATACCACCCAGAGCTCTCACCTCTGGGGGCAGCAGATGTAAAATCTCAACCACTCTCCCACAGTGGTTGTACCCCGGACCTTCCAAAATTATAGGGGAGGGGAGGAGAGAAGAGGGAATTAGAGCAAGAGAGTCAGCGAAATACATCAGGGCTGATAAGCCTGTAGAGGTACAGAATGGTAGGAGAACTCCGGTTACAGTTCAATGTCATGTTGTAAAAGGACCAGATAATAGTCGGCCAGGAAGGGAAACCAAGACCATGGTAGTACAACAGAACCACAAAACATGGTCTAGTCAGTTTCTGGTGGAGCAAAGGTTAAAATTGTGTCTCATTAACGTCCGAGGCATCAGCGTCCGCATTCCCCCACCAGGCCAGGTCGCCATACCAGAGAGGCCGCGGTACTCCACTCTCCTCACCGCCAGCCATCTCAAACACCAGCCAGGCAATATCTCCACCACTTCAACACTTCTATGCCAACGCTGCTCCAAGCCGCGATTCATAGTTAGTCAGTCAACACGCGGCTCTCCCAAGCAGCTGAAAGGCGCTCCAGAACACCACCAAGCTCTAGAAAGTTGTCCCGGGCTCCGCAGGCTTCAGAACACCACCAGGATCCGCAGACTCCATCAGTGGCCAACAATCATCTGGCCGACAATCAGCTGGTCCATCAGGGGCTGACAATCAGCTGGTCGGCGGAGCGCAGGCCTCCAAAATCCTCCGCCCGGCTCCAACGAGTTCTTAGTCAGGCTCTCAAAACTCTCAAACTCCCCCGGCATCAACAGTCACTGTCGGCGCCGCGTAGAGCAGAGCTCCAAAAAATATCTAAGTCTCCCAGCACTCCAGCCACCTCCGCTCGAATTTGCCGAGTCTGCCGATCCCCCGCGGTCTGACAAACAGCTGGTCGTGCGGCACGGGGAACTGCTCAGCTCCTCCGCGTCCTCTAGGGCCTCCAGCAACTCTTCCGGGCTCAGATGGAAAACCTCGGAGAGTCCGGGGCTCGCAGAGCTCGCGGGGGGTTCACGGGGCCAAAAGATAACGATCCAGAAGCTCACCTCGTCCCCCATCCCATGTCCGTCACAGGGGAAAATCCTGTGAGGCTCCCAAAGGTCACCACATTGCTGGAGCTCCGCACGGAGCTCAGCCGAGCACGTCCGCCATCTTGTTTCTTGCAAGCAAATAACATCAGTCTTAAATTGTTTTAAGTATTGAAAAGCTTTCTTTCTCTTCTGTGGTGAGTTTAAACCATTGACATTCCAAGTTAGGAACTTAGTCGCCATCCTTGGCATCCCGAAGCTTTTGGAACACGTCTGTCAGGAGTCCCTTAACTTCCTTAGGCCACGCCCCTCCCACAGCTTCGCTATAGGTACGCTTTGAAGGTTCCTTAACTTTCTGCTAGTCTTGCTCTTGCTCCTGTCTCGCTCGTCTCGAGGCGGCACGCGTCATCCTCTGCTCTCTAGTGTCTTCCAATGAAACTGTAATTTGATCCCCTCCAATATCTTTCTAATCGGTCTGTGTTCCTTCAGCACCTTGAGGCTTTCCCTCACCATTTTTCTTTGCAGATTCCAAAAGTGATAGAGGGGTTGCTTTTAAAACTTTGCTATAAAAATCACGTGCCTGGATCACTGTGACCAAACGGTGTCTCGTGCCTTCATGCATCACCACCATGCCCACTGGTATCTCCCATCTAAACTTGATGTCACGTTTCTTAAGTTCCTGTGCCAGAAAAGCAAAATCTTTCCTTCTCCTTAAAATTCTTGGAGGAATCTCTTTTAAAACCAAAACTTCTTGCTCAGCAACCACAAGCTTAGTATCATAAGAAACTTGGATAACTTCATTCCTGATTGCTCTCTTTGTGAAGTAAACCACCACATCTCTAGGTAGCTTCCTCTGCCTTGCAATCCATGAATTCACATGAAAGATTTTGTCTATATTTCCCTCAATTTCAGCTGCTGGCTGTCCCAGTACCACTTTCAAAGCCTCGGAGACTATCTGCTTTAAATCTTCTTTAGGATTCTCTTTTAAGCCTCTGATTCTAATAGCAAACTCCATCTGGTGGTACTGGACCAGAGTCAAGTCCCCATCCATTTTATCCATCACATTTTCGTTCTCTAAGACTTTTGCTTCTAATCTGGAATTCTTTTGGCTAAGATCTTCCATTTTTTTCATCCAAGCATTGAATACATAAAGCCACACCTTCAAGTGCAGGCAAGATGTCTGCCCTCATTGCTGTAAACTTTTCTTCCATCTTTTCTTCCAGCTTTTCCATCTTCTCCTCCAGATTTTCCATCTTTTCATCTATAATATCTGCTATTTGTTGTGAGTGCTTTTCCAAGGCATCCTGTAAATCCTTAAGCGTCAGTGCCGGAGCAGGTGCAGGAGGAAGTAAATCTTGCAACGAGGTCTGTTGCACTGGGGAAGCCCCTGCACTCCAGAGAGTTTTAGAAGTTTTAGTCGCCATCTTCCCCCACTTTCACTTACTACGCACTTTCACTTTTAAAAGCCATAAAGTCCATTGAACTAGAGAATAAAAGTCCACTTCACCTTGACCTCCCGTATCACTCTGCCTGCCTCTTCACACTCCAAAGTCCTTCCTTCTGGCAGGGGTGGTTGCTAACACTTGGTTCTGCTCCCAAAAGCACGGAGCAGAAGCGCTGCGCAGCCCGGAGCAAACCCAGGCTTCGGGGGGGCTCGATCCTTCAGCCGCCCGATCTTAAAAGCTCAGGCGGCCCCGGAGAGCTCAACCCCTACCTGGGGCCTCACCCCCTCCTCTTCTCCCAAGGAGGGGGCTTCTGAACCACTAAAACAGCTGATCGGCGCTGTTTTCAGCAGTTCAAACAAAGCCGCGGAGCGGACAGCCCGGAGATGGCTGTCTTCAGCAACGTGTCACCACCGGAAGTTGACAGTTTGATATGTTAATGGCAGATCAAGTAGCAACTAATTTATGATATGCCAAACATAATACTTTTAAAAATGCTAATAAGCCAGGTAGGTGGTTAGCTTATTTATTAAGGAAAAAACAAAGATCATGTAATATTGATAAGGGTATAAGGGTATATATGTCTGATGTCTCTCCTCTTCCCATGAGAGATTTACCACCTGGAATGTGGCATATCCAGAACTGACCGAATGAACTGTGGGGTGGGGCTTCCTTGGGGACATTTAAAAATATTGATCTGTAAAGGGATTTCTCAGATCCTGTCTATTATGCCTGCTTTCTCCTATTTCTTTGTAAAAGTTACTACTTGGAAAACCTTGTTCAAAGAGTCCTTCTTTTTTAAGATGTGGGTTGAAGTGGGTTTTGACATTTATACTGAACAAGTTAGGTCATGGTTATCAAACTTCAAAAACATCTACTAGGCTATCCCCTATTTTTTACATGGATAATCTGAAGCTGTATGGAAAAATGACCTGTGAAATAGAATCACTATTCAACATTCTTCATATATACAGTCAATATATTGCAATTGATTTTGCAATATATTGCAAATGTACTACCCTCACCATCAACAGGAAAAAAATGGTGAAAACTGAAGGAATCAAGATGCCCTATGGAAATAACATCAAGAATCTGGATGAAGATGATCACCACAAATATCTGGGCATTCTTCAAACTAACCACATCAAGTGCACTGAAGTCAAATAGAAGATCAGAAGTGACTACCTTATAAGAATAAAGAAGATCAAATCAAATATCTTTATTACAGTCTTTGATCAGCCATTGCAATAAAAAGAGTACAATAAAAGAGAAATAGTTTAACAACAAACTTGTTTTTTGTGGAAAGAAAAAAATAATAGGACAATAAAACAACATATTGAATATGTCAGAATCCATTTATATCATATTCATAAATGTATGTTTAAAACATTATTCCATGGATTCTGCCATCTCCCGAAGAGAAGAGAATGGATGTGTATTGAACCAGTATTAGGCATTTCAAAGGAAAAGAGAAGCCTTTTAAACTGGGGAAACAAAAGGGAGGGCTAGCATCTGGCTTGTGTCACGGAAGAGAGCAATAAACATGAAAGGTCCTAAGTTCCTTCTTCCCACGAGAGGGATGATACGAGATAAAGGATGGGGGACTGACCAAATGGGGCTAAGGGGGGTTAAACCGGGAACTCTATATAAGGGTTTACTTCGTGGAATAATATTAAGTCCTGTCTCATTTCCTACAACCAAGCATGTCATAGTAAAGATTCTTTTTGGAATAGATTTGACTCCAAGAATTTTGTCTTCCTAAGACGTGGTTTGGGGTGGATCCTGACAGAATATATCTTCTTCTCTGTGAAATCCAAACTCAGTGAAGAGATATTCTCAAAGCAATTTACATCTGGAGAATTTCAGTCATTAGATACACAGCTGGAATAGTGGACTGGACTCAAGCAAAACTAAAAGCCCTGATTAAGAAGACCAGAAAAATAATGATAATAAATCATGGCCTTCTTCCATGCAGTGATACTGATAGACTGTACATACCAAAGAAAATAGATTGGACAAGGAATGTTACAAGTACACCAAAGAGTTGTAAAAGATGTTGAGACTTTGGAAAGAGTTCAGAGAAGAACAACAAAGATGATTAGGGGTCTGGAGGCTAAAACATATGAACTGGATTTGTCTAGTCTAGTGCAAAGAAGAGGAAAAAGAATTTCCTAATAGTGAGAACAATTAACCAGTGGATTATCTTGTCTTCAAAAGTTGTGGGTGCTCTATCACTGGAGGCATTTAAGAAGAGACTGGACAGCCACTTGTCTGGAATGATAAAGGTCTCCTGTAGACCTCCAAGGTCTTTTCCAACTGTTATTCTGTTAAATTATAGATTGCTGTTAAATTTGTCTTTTTAAATGGAAGCCCAAAGGATATTTCCAGATGCAATGGCTTAGTTTTTGCATGGGTAATTCTTGAGGAAATAGTGATGAGTAAGTAATTCTTATTGGCAATCATGCTGAACAAAGTAGAGGCAATCTGTCTAATCTTGTTGTGACTGAACTCATCAAATGTCTACCCAATCACTGGTATAGTCTTTTGATAGTGGGAACTAACCAAAAAGTGGTAGGAAGTTCACCAAGGAATTTTATTTAAAATAAATATAAGTTGGAGATATTCCTTATCTCATTCCCTAAATAACAGAAAAATAGAATTGGAAGGAACCTTGGAGGTCTTCTAGTTTAATCCCCTGCTCAAGCAGGAGATCCTATAGCATTCCAGATAAAAGGCTGTCCAATCTCTTCTTAAAAGCCTACAGTGATGGAGCACCCACAACTTTTAAAGGAAGCCAGTACATTGGTTAATTGTTCTCATTGTCAGGAAATTCTCCTTAGTTCTAGGCTGGTTCTCTCCTTGATTAATTTCCATCAGTTGCTTCTTATCTTGCCTTCTGGTATTTTGGAAAATAGGTTGACTCTCTTCTTTGGCAGCCTCTCAAATATTGGAACACTGCTATCATGTCACTCCCATTCTTTTCACTAGAGTGTTGTTAGCTGTGAAGTCATGTCCAACCCATCATGACCCCATGGACAACATTCCTCCAGGCCTTCCTTGTCAAGGTATAAATCACCTTAGTAGAGGGCGAAGGACCGTGCTTCAGAGGATGCATGATGTGCATGAAGGAAGGAAATAAAACACGATGCATAATCTTACTAAATACCTTTTAATTACAAATTAATTATAAAGAGAGCTAGCTGACTACATCCTAATGTAACAGACAGTAACAGCAAAGTGAAAGACAATAAAGAATAACTGTGAGAACTTTTTCTAGACATGCGCACTAAACAGTCTGAAACCATAACATAACTGGTCATATGGGATTCACTATGGTTACCAGATAAGTTATCACCACAGGTGGAAAAAGCAGGGGAAATGTACAGTTAGAAGTGAACTTTTCTGGCAAACAAAAAAAAACGTGCAGTGACATTCCCCTTCTTTCGTCAGCAAAGTGAAGACTCAAGTAAGGCACATCTTCTCACACAGATACTCATGCTGGGCTGTAGGTAGTGGTTTGTTCAGCATATCAGCAATTTGATCACGTGTAGGCACATACTGTAATGTCACAAAACCTTGTTTAACCAGTTGTCTTATGTTCTGATATCGGATGTCAATGTGTCTGGACCTTGAACCTGTAAAATGTGTTTCAGAAATATAAACCACAGATTTATTATCTTCCATCACAGTGATCGGTCGAATCGGATGTGTCCAGATATCTGTGACTAAAGCATCAAACCAGGTTAAAGAATTGCATGCATCAGACACACAAGCATACTCAGCTTCTGTAGAGGAACAAGAAACAAAATTCTGTTTACGCACATGCCAGTAAACAGGATGTCCATTTAAGAACATCATGTAACCTGAAGTACTTTTCCGTGACTTCTTATCACTCGCCCAATCTGAATCTGCATAACAACATAACTCTGCATAGTCAGTATGTTTGGGTTCTAACAATAACTTCATGTCTTTGGTGTGTTTTAGATACCTCAATAACTTTTTAACACATATCCAATGAAACTGTTTTGCCTTGCCTACATGTCGTGATAGGAGATTAACACTAAGTGCAATGTCAGGTCTTGTCCAACTACTAATATACAACAGCAACCCAATGACTGAGTGATATAGTGTTTGATCTTCGAACTCAGGACTTGGTTCATGTGCCAAATTGTAAAAATCGGTTTGCATAGGTATACTCACAGGCTTAGCGTCCTTCATGTTGCAGTGATGTAACAGTTGTTCAATCTTATCTTCTTGTGTGAGACTAAACACCTTCTGAGTTTTGACAACTTGAACACCTAAATAAGTGTTAATATATCCTAAAGACTTCAATGTGAAAAACGTTTATAAAGCTTTAGCAAAAACCTCACTCATCTGCTTATTTGGACCAATATAAACAATATCATCGATATAAACAAGGATTAACTCATACCTATTACCGGATCTTTTAGTAAACACGCATTCATCTGTTTCGGACTTAATAAAGCCCATTGAATTTAGTTTGTCAGAAAGACATAAGTACCACATTAAACCAGACTGTTTCAGACCATAAAGACTTTTGTGTAGAAACCAGGTATCCCCTTCTTGCTGTCGGAAACCTGGAGGACCTTTGACATAAATGTCTTCATCAATATCAGCGTGTAGATAAGCCGTTTCAACATCGAACTGGAAAACCTCTAGGCCAAGGATAGTTGCAGTGGCTAAGGCGATTTTCACACTTTCAGTTCGCACTGTGGGTGAGTATGTATTTATATACTCCTCAGGATAACATTGAGCGAAACCCTGGGCTACAAGTCTGGCCTTGTACTCACCATTCAGCTTCTTTTTGATCCTGTAGACCCATCGAGTACCAATAACTTTCTTGTTTGCTGGAGGGCTTGCAGGCGTAAACACTTGAAGTTTCTTTAGACTGACCATTTCAGCCTGCATTGCCTCAAACCATTTATCTTGCTCTGATTCAGGAAGATGTTTGATCTGTGTAAACTTCTCAGGTGGAAGTGTAACATTACAAATCAAAGGTACAGGTGTTTTTGTTACTTGCCACGAATAACGTTTCTGAAACCATAACATAACTGGTCATATGGGATTCACTATGGTTACCAGATAAGTTATCACCACAGGTGGAAAAAGCAGGGGAAATGTATAGTTAGAAGTGAACTTTTCTGGCAAACAAAAAAAAACATGCAGTGACATTCCTGTCCGCTACCATCTTCTGGAGTCCATTTAAGCTCATGCCTACTGCTTCAGTGACTCCATCCAGCCCCCTCATTATCTGTTGTCCCCTTCTTCTATTGCCCTTAAAAAAGAATTAAATTAACAGCCCCAATAGAATAAATTAAAATTGTAGTTAAAAATTAAAAAACATTTTAAAATCCCTATCATCAGTCCAGGTCAGCCTGATTGAAAAGAAGTGTTTTAAGGCCGCGGCGAAAGGACCGGAGATCCGGGGCCATCCAGAGCTCAAGGGGAAGTTGGTTCCATATGGCTGGAGCTCCCACAGAGAAGGCCCTCCCCCTGGGGGTCACCAGCTGACACTGTCTAGGCGATGGCACCCTGAGGAGGCCCTCTCTGTGTGAGCGTACTGGGCAATGGGAGATCATTCCCAGCAGCAGACGGTCCTGCAAATATCCCAGGCCTAAGCCATGTAGGGCTTTAAAGGTAAGTACCAGCACCTTAAATCTCACCTGGAGGACAACTGGTAAACAATGCAGCTCACGCAGGAGGGGTGTAATATGGGAGTATCGGGATGCTCCCATCACTACCCACACAGCCGCATTCTGCACCAGCTGAATCCTCTGGGTGGTCTTCAAGGGCAGCCTCATGTAGACAGCATTGCAGTAATCTATACGGGAGGTAACAAGTGTGTGAGTGACCGTACGTAGGGCATCTCGGTCCAGATAGGGGTGCAACTGGTGCACCAGGCGAACCTGGGCAAATGCCCCCCTGGCCACGACTCCAATATGATCTTCAAAACTGAGTCATGAATCCAGGAGGATGCCTAAATTGTGTGCCCTATAAACGGGAGGTAACACCTCTCCTCCCATAACCAAAGATGAAACCTCTTGGACTAAACAAGATGCCGATACGTAAAGCCACTCAGTCTTGGCCGGGTTCAGCCGGAGCCTGTTCTTCCCCATCCAAATCTGTACCACTTCCAGGCAACGGGACATCATGTCGAGGGCATCACTGGGTTGGTTCGGGGTGGAGATGAAAAGCTGGGTATCATCAGCATATTGATGATACCTCACCCCGAAACCACGGATGATCTCACCCAGCAGCTTCATATAGATGTTGAACAGGAGGGGCGAGAGTACCAACCCCTGAGGCACCCCACAACTAAGGGGCCTAGGGGCTGACCTCTGCCCCCCTGCCAACACCGTCTGTGAATGGCCCGAGAGGTAGGAGGAGAACCACCATAAAATGGTGCCTCCCACTGCCAACCCCGCAAGACATCGCAGCAAGATACCATGGTCGATGGTATCAAAAGCCGCTGAGAGATCTAATAGGACCAGGACAGAGGAATAACCCCTATCTCGGGCCCACCAGAGATCATCTACCAGTGCGACCAATGCCATCTCCGTGCTGTACCTGTGCCTGAAACCCGATTGGTACAGATCCAGATACTCAGTTTCCTCCAGGACCAAAGGGAGCTGCCATGCCACCACACTCTCAACAACCTTCGCAAGAAAGCGAAGGTTGGAGACAGGACGAAAGTTATTTAAAATAGCTGGATCCAAAGCAGGTTTCTTGAGGAGGGGCCTTACCACCGCCTCTTGCAACTGGGAAGACCATAGCCTTGACTATATGCACTTTTGTTGACAGGGTGATGTCTCTGTTTTTTAGTGTACTGTCTAGATTTGCCATGGCTTTCCTCCCCAGGAGCAATTGTCTTTTAATTTCTTGGCTACAGTCCCCATCTGCAGTGATCTTGGGGCCCAGGAAAATAAAATCTGTCACTACCTCCATTTCCTCCCCATCTATTCGCCAGGAATTGAGAGGGCAGGATTCCATGATCTTGGTTTTCTTAATGTTAAGTTTCAACCCAACTTTTGCACTCTTCTTCTTCACCCGCAACAAGAGGTGAATATGAATATGGGAATCTAGAATTTATTTGACCTCTAAATGCTGTTTCCCCCTCAATCAATATAGGAGGAGGTGATGGTTTCATTGTAGGATGCAAGGGTGATGTTGTTTCAATTTTCAAAAGGCTGCAATGGAAAACAGATGGCTGCATTTAAGGTGTTTTTTTGTTTGTTTGTTTTGTAATTTCAGCCAATTTCAACCTGAGGATGGGGAAAGGTCCAATTTATTTCGGTTCTAATTTTTTACATAGTTGTCTGGACTGTAGGAACTTAGTGGAAAGGTGTACTTTATCCTCCACTTTAAATTCCTTTTGAGGGGCTCTCTTCTTATCAGCATATTTTTGCCTCTTCTAATGCCTTTCAGACAACTTGCCAGGTATTTTGCAAAGTTGTCACCCAGTCAGCTAAAGAGGCATGTTTGTATAGGGTCTCTTACTTGAGCAGGGGGTTGGACTAGGAGATCTCCAAGGTCTCTTCCAGTTCTCTTCTGATTGTTTGAGGGAGCTCTGGCATAGGTGCAAAATCCAG
Source organism: Vipera ursinii (assembly GCF_947247035.1). NCBI lineage: Eukaryota > Metazoa > Chordata > Lepidosauria > Squamata > Viperidae > Vipera > Vipera ursinii. The sequence goes on from NC_139517.1 coordinate 57,522,792, forward strand.
GCTGGTGGCTATATGAAATGACACAAACCCCATGCTACTATGGACAAAATTGTTATAAGTAACTTCTGCAAATGGCAACAGCTCTGTCCAGTTTTTTTGTTGGTAATTTACATAAAAAATTAGATATTGTTCAAACACACCATAGCCTCCATTAGTTTGGGATAGGTGTGAATAGCTAAGGCCCTGTGAGGTCCCCAATAGTTTTAGGAACTCCTGCCAGAATTTGGGAGTGAATTGCACCCTCAGTCAGAAATTATCCTCTCTGGGACCCAATGGAGCCTATACATGTGTTGTACAAACAGCTTGGTGAGATTCTGGGCAGAGGGTATCTTGGGGCAAGCCACAAAGTGGACTAGTTTAGAAAACAGGTCTTTTATGATCCATATTTTGAATTTGAATTTTATTGAATTTATATACCGCCCTTTCCCGTAGGACTCAGGGCGGTTTACAGGGTACTTAAAACAACGATACAAAAATTAAAAACAATTTTAAAAGATTAAATTAAATCCCTGAAGAAATATAAAAACCCCAGTTAAAACTCTCAGCCTGGGCTGGAAAGCTCGAAGAGCCAGGTCTTCAGGTCCCGGCAAAATGAACGAAGGTCAGGGGCAGTCCTAAGCTCCATGGGCAGCTAGTTCCAGAGGCCAGGTGCACCCACAGAGAAGGCCCTCCCCCTGGGTGTTATCTGCTGGCAATCTTTTACCGGCGGTACCCTGAGAAGGCCCTCCCTGTGGGAGCGCACAGGACGAAGGGAACTTGATGCCGGCAGCAGGTGTTCCCTCAGATATCCTAGACCCAAGCCATTTATGGCTTTATAGGTCATCACCAGCGGCTTGAATCTCACCTGGAGGGCAACCGGAAGCCAATGCAGCTCACAGAGTAGAGGTGTTACATGGGAGTATCGGGGAAGCCCCATCACAACTCACGCAGCCACATTCTGCACCAGCTGAAGCCTCCGAGTGGTCCTCAAGGGCAGCCCCATGTAGAGAGCATTGCAGTAGTCTAAACGGGAGGTCACGAGCGCATGAGTGACTGTGCGTAGGGCATCTCGGTCCAGGTAGGGTCACAACTGATGCACCAGGCGAACCTGGGCAAAAGCCCCCCTGGTCACAGCTCCTATGTGATCTTCAAAACTGAACTGTGAATCCAGGAGGACGCCCAAGTTGCGAGCCCTATCAATGGGGGGTAACACCTCACCCCCCCCATCATTAAAGATGGAAAAGTCTGGTTAACCCAAGATGCCGGTATGCACAGCCACTCAGTCTTGGCAGGATTGAGACGAAGCCTGTTTCTCCCCATCCAAACCCAGACCGCCTCCAGGCAGCGGGACATCACGGTGAGGGCATCACTGGGTTGGTTCAGGGTGGAGAAAAAAAGTTGGGTATCATCAGTATGCTACCCTGAAATCACGAATGATCTTGCCCAGCGGCTTCATATAGATGTTGAACAGGAGGGGAGAGAGAACCGACCCCTGAGGAACTCCACAAACGAGAGGCCTCGGGGCGGATCTCTGCCCTCCCATGAACACCAACTGCGAGCGGCCCAGGAGATAGGAGGAGAACCACCACAAAACGGTGCCTACCACTCCCAACCCCCTGAGACACTGCAGTAGGTGTATTACCCATGTGACTGTATTACCCAAACTTTCCTGTAGTTCCATAATGAAGTTGATGCAGATTTCATTCCATGGTGCAGTGGGACTAGTCCCAAGCTACAGTAGCCTCAGGGTTTTAATCCAGCTAAAAAAATTTCCTTATCTATGCTAAACAAGAGTTTCCCTTTATGAAGACTAAATCACTCATCAGTCTTTAGAGCAAGGGTGTCAAACTCTATTTCATTGAGGGACGGGTTGTGATTAACCTTGGGGCGATGGGGTGTGTGGTTCTGGTGATCATAGCGGGGGTGGCGTGGGCAGGTGACCATGGCCAGCTCAACGTCACTTGTGTCAGGGGGTACCTGTGGTGGCCCAGGGAGCACTGGGGGGAATCCATTGCCTCCAGCTGAGGAAGGCAAGACCAGGGCGAACACTATACCCTTGTTCACCAGAAGAGCCTTGCTGTTCCTCTCAGACCATGCAGAGGACCCCCAGTGATGCAGGCTGCCCAGAGCCCTGGGCAGTGGAGGGCAAGCACCAAGTCCAGCCTTTCTCAAGGGGGCACCTGGCTGTGTTTACCTCCTTCTCATAGCTGCTGCTGATTGGCTCACTCTCCTTGGCCAAGTTGCTCATAGTGTGTGTGGGAGGGCAAAATGTGTGGGTCAGAGAGAGGTCCACTCCCTCTCCCCTTGAGGAGACCTGGCTTTGTAACCAAAGCATCCTCAGGGATAGGATGGGAGACCACCAGGACAGATCAGGAGGAGGAGACAAGTGGATGGTGAAAGGGCAGCAGGGCTGCTCATGGCCAAGTTCTAAGACAGGACTTCCCTCAGACCCTTCCTCATTCTCATTATAATCTTCCTTCCTTCCTTCCTTCCTTCCTTCCTTCCTTCCTTCCTTCCTTCCTTCCTTCCTTCCTTCCTTCCTTCCTTCCTTCCTTCCTTCCTTTTCTTCTTTTTCCTTCCCTCTTCATTCTCCTTTTCTTCTTCTTCCTTCCCCACTTTCCTTTTTCTTTGTCTTTCCTCTTTCCCTTTCTCCTTTCTTGTCCCTTTTTGGATGCCCCAATGCAAAAGGGGAAACATTTCTCGATGCCTCCTTGCCTTGTGATCAAATGCCACTTTTGCTAGTAGTCTGTGGTCACTTAAAAGACTGAGAACAAACCCATGCTTGCGTTTAGTGGGGCATCCACAGAGAACAGCACAGAAAAACTGTTAAAATGGTGGCTGTGATAGTTGATCAGAGCTCCTCTGTTTTTTATGTGCAACAGCTTTAGCATTTAGGAACAGAAGTAAGTTAGTTGCTTTTCTATTAATACATAATCCTTAAAATCCTTAAAAGAGCTCGCCTGTAGAGACCCTGCCATGGTCTAATTCAAACTGGAATTATAGCAAAGGAAAATACTTTTTCCCACTCTGCTTTGTCCTGTTTTCCCTACTGGAAATGGCTGTTTGCAACACACAAGGAGGGGATACTTTCCTAAAAGTTCACAATTCAAGAATACCAATGTTAACTTGGGTTGCCAATAAAGTCCTGTCTGTGACAAAACAGAACACAAAATCGCTTTCTCCTTTAAGCCCAATCTCAATGGATCCAGGACTGAAGCTGAACTGTGTGAACTGGGGCATCTACAACCAAAAAATGAGAGCATTAAGTGAATGTTTGGGGATTACCTGTACTCACACTGGCAGCTTAGAAGGAACCAGTTCTTCCGTTCAAAAAAAGGTGCCGGAATGCCATTCCATGCATTCTATGACAAAAAAGCACTGCTCTTAGGGGAAAAAAAACAACCAAGAGAAAAGCCCCTGCTATCTACCCTAGTCAACCCCAGTGAAGCTCCTCTGGAACTGAACAATCACATTTATAGCCTCCTCCTGAAAGAAAACATACAGACATTCACAAAAGACCATTCATTAGTAGTTTCTAAAAAAGAGGCACAATCCAGCATTCCTGTGACAGGAAGAAAAGTGTCCAAGACTCCCCAAGGGGAAAAAATGTGAATATTGGTGATAGGAGAGGGCAATAAAATTTACTATAAGAAAATTGCCTCCAGGTGAGGAGCATACACTGCATTGTGTATATCCTTTCTCCCATACCATCCAGCAGTGCTCTGCATCAGAGAGTTTTCAAGAAGTGTAAGTGCACGGCTTCAGTGCTCCTTGTTGGTTCATTTCTAGGAGAACCACTCCCACTGCTATATTACTGACATCTGCCTGGATGACAAATAGTTGATCAGAGTTAGGGTACTTGAGCATGGGTTTGGCTGCAAAAAGCCATTTCAGCTTTTCAAAAGCTGCCTGAAATTCCATTGCCCATTTCAGTGGCTGGCTTGGCTTAGGCTTGCTCCCACCCCTTTCATTTTCAAGAAGTTTGTGATGGGCAGGGCGATTTGGGCAAGTGCTGGAATGAACTGTAAAAGTTTACAAACCCCAGGAAGATTTGCAGTTGCTTTCATGTGTGAGGTGCCTCCCATGTGTGAGGTGCTTCCCATTCAAAGCTTACATTTTGTTTGGGTCCATCTCTACCCTTTCATGAGAGATTCAATACTTCAGATAGTCCAATTTAGTCTTGTGGAATTTGCACTTGAAAAGCTTTGCATATAACTGTGCTGCATGAAGCTTTCCAAGCACTGCTTGCACTAGATTTATATGCTCTTCCATGGTTTCTATGTAGAACAAAATATCATCCCTTATACCCGTGGTGGCAAACCTATGGCACGTGTGGACATGCGTGCTGTTGCCCCAGTCCAAGGCCTTAAGTCCCAACCATGAGCAACCTGCATCAAAATCTCCCCAGGCAAGTGGCTTTTAAGCTGGGTTTTATAAAACCTTTTTTCTTTATTTTTTTTTATTTTTATTTTTAATTCCATTTATATCCCATTTATATCTTTAGGCTGTCACCACCATGTGCAAAAAAAAAGTTCAATCAATCAATCAGTTTCAACTTCTTGTGGGGAAAAAAAAAGATCTCGCAAAGTTGGAATTGGTTGATTGAACTTTATTTTTAGTCCCACACAGCAGCAGAGGAAGTGACGTATTGGAGCTGGAAAGAAGGTGCCATGTGGGGTTGGGGGGAGCAGTGGGAGCAGAGTGGTCCATGTGAGGGGTGGGGCAGGGACTGTGCATAGGGTAGAGAAGCAACACGGCAGCACTAGTATGGTGGTAGACCAATTGTTTGCCTCCCCCTGCTAGATACCTGCCGAAGGCATGGAGGGTAAGGTTGCCAGGCCTGCCCCTGCCCAGAGGCCCTCACCTCCCCCAAGCATTTTTTTTACTAACCTGCCTTTCAGCTGAATTTCGTTTCTCCATTCGCTTCTCAGCCTTCAGCACGTGTTTGTGGGACTATTGGTAAAAAAAAAGTTTCATTAGACTTTCTAACTTCTCATGAGATCTCACGAGAAGTTAGATAGTCTGATGGAACTTTTTTTTTACCGATAGTCCCACATGCCAAAACCAGCCATTTGCCACCTCCTGCACAATGCCACTGCCATGAGGTTGTGGAACAAGCTGGGCAGTGGTAAGAAACTGGTATACTGGTTCCTTACCTCTGCCTGGTTTGTTCTATGGCCTCATGGCACTAGTATTGGGTGTGACACATAAGGCGGCAAATGTTTGTGGCTGGCAGCAAACAGCCACATCCCATTGAAACTGGCCATTTTCTGCCTTCCACATCATGCCCAATGCTGCTGCTATAAGGCCATGTAACAAGGCAGACAGAGGTAAGGAACTGGTATACCAGATCCCCCCTCCCCTACTCCGCCTGCTGCTGAAGGGATGGCCTGATATTCACAGCAGGCTGCAGAGCCTCAGATTGCACCAGTTGAGGGGATAGCAGGGTATGGCTGCTGACAGACACAGTTGGCCACCATGCGCTCACTGTGTACAGGGGCCGATGGTGTCAGGCAGCAGCCGCCCCAGTCCCTGCCTTTCCTGGCACTGCAGCAATGGCACCTGTGCCCTGGCCCTACCTCACCCCACAGGACAAGCCTCCTGCCCACCATCCCACCCACCAGAGACCCCCTGGATCTCCCCCAACCCTTCCTGGCCCCCATAGGCATCCCTCCCCATGAGCAACATCAAGGTGGCCATGCCCACCCTGGTCATGTCCACCCAGTCTTCCATGACCACTGCAGCCATGCCCACCAAATGGTCATGCCCACCCACTGGGCCATGCCCACCTGGCACCCAAAGTGGGGTTTAGGTTGCAGTTTGGGCACTCGGTCTCTAAAAGATTTGCCATCACTGCCTTATACAAATGCTCACGTAACACCTAAATTATCAGCTGCATGAATACTGTGAGGGGCCCCTGTAAGCAAAAAAGGAGGAGTCAGAACTGGAAGCAGCCAAGTGGGCAGTTGAAAGCAATCTTCCATTCATCTCCCTTTCTTATTTGGACTATGTAATAAGCCTCCTTCAGGTCAATTTCATAAAGATTTTCCTTCTCACTAGGTGGTCCAACATATCATTCATCAAAGACAGGGGGTAAACATTCTCCACACAAATGGAATAATACACACATAACCTTAGGGATCCATCTTTTTCTCCCTGAAAAGCACAGTAGTTGCCCTTTGTGACTTCATTGGTTAGATAAATCCCCTAGCCAGGTTTTTATCAATAAAAGTCTAACGTTCCTCTAACTCCCTGGGCATCATTGAGTAAATCTTAGGCTTTGGTAGCTTGGCCCCAGGTACTATTTCAATGACAAGGGAATGATAAGGGGGGAGGATGTCTGACTCCTTCTCACTAAACATTTTCTCCAACTCTCACTATTCTTTGGGAATCAACAAAACTGCCCTTTCACTTTCTTAATTTGCAGTTCATGGTGGCCTGACTTTGTTTTCTCTGTGGCTTTCCCTTCTGAGGGCTTTCTTGTGAGATGGCCTCACGAGACCGATGGTTTGTTAAGGTGCTTCCAAGTAAAAGGCATCATGCAGGGATGCAATCAGACAAAGCTTTATTTAATGATAAAGTAAATAGAAAGAGTTCCCTGGCATGGAGGCATCCATGCCTGGATTGAGTTCATGGATCAGCAAGCAAGCAAGCAGAAGAAAGAACAAAGAGAACAGAGAGAGAGAGCAGCCCCTGAGCAGAGGTTTTTATGGGGGGGTCTTCAGCCCCTCCCTTACCAATTAACTCTCTCCAATGGGGCGGCAGGAGCCGGGGACCCCTGACCCACCAGTGGGAGCAAAGATGCCTCTTTGCTCCCATCTGATGACCTTTTTGGGGAACTGCCATGGCTGGCACAAAAACATCTAACAATTCCCCTTCTTGCCAGCCAATGACAGGGACCAGTGAATGTATGTGAGAGGGCAAGCAGGTGTCATAGACATGCATATACAAGTTCAGAAGACCAAACACAAACGCTTACACAGAAGGTTGTGCCAGTCAATGGGAACAGGTTTGGTGAACAGGTCAGCTATCTGGTCAGTTGTATTACAATGCTCAACATGTATAAACCCCATTTTGGCAAGCTGCCTGACATTTTTATAGCGTATGTCTATGTGGCGGGACCTAGAGCCCACTGCATATGCTCCCGAGATTGCAATTGCATCTGTATTATCCTCTTGAATTTGGATGGGCAGAGGAGGAGGTGCCCAGATGCTCGTTATCAGAGCATCGAACCAAATCAAATCATTGGCCATGTCTGACAGGCTGGCATATTCCGCCTCGGCCGTGGAGCAAGAAACAAATTTTTGCTGCCTAACATGCCAATGGATAGGACAGCCATTTAGCAATATGAGGAAACCAGAGGTGCTCCGTCTACTCTTAGTGTCACTGGCCCAGTCTGCGTCCGAGTAAGCGGAGAGCTGGGCTGTCTTCCCCTTCTCTGGCTCCAGCACAAGGAGAGCATCGGTCGTGCCCCTGAGGTACCTTAACAGCAGTCCAGTGGAATTCCTTTGGGTGTTCCACATGCCTGGATAGTAGATTCACAGCTAAAGCTATGTCAGGCCTGCTCCAATTGCTGATGTATAGCAAGGAGCCGATCACAGATCTGTAAAGCTTATTATCTGTGAACTCAGGACTGTCCTTGTGAGTGTGATTGTAATAGTCACTTTGTATCGGGCTACGCATTGGGTTTGATTCTGCCATTTTGCATTTGGCCAATAACTCCTCAATCTTTTCTTTCTGAGATAGAGCAAACCCCCCCTTAGTGGCCAAGATGTGCACACCCAAGTACCTGTCAACCCGCCCCAAAGACTTCAGGGTAAACTTTTCCCCCAGGGCCTTGGCAAATTCATCACACCCTTCCTTGTTTGGCTCTACATATAGGAGGTCGTCCACATAAACTAACACCTGTTCTGTGGTACCCTTGGAGTTGCGTGTGAAAACACATTCATCTGCATGGGATGCACTGAAACCAACTCGTTCTAAACTTTTTCTAAGGCAGTCATACCATAGTTTCCCCGACTGCTTGAGGCCATATAACCCTTTTCGGAGCAGCCATGTATTTCCCCCTTCCTGCTGGTATCCAGGAGGGGCCCTCACGTAGATCTGCTGGTCCAAGTTGGCGTGGGGGTAAGCCGTCTGGATGTTGAATTGGAAGACTTCCTCCCCCAGAGCAGCTGCAGTTACGAGGGCGGCCTTGACGCTCTCTGCCCGGACAGTTGGGGAGTAGGTCTCTACGTAGTCCTCCATGTAGCGCTGGGTGAACCCCTGAGCTACCAAACAGGCCTTATACAGGTAGAGGCCATTGGCAAGTGGTTTGGCCTTGAAAACCCACCTTGTGCCAATGACTTTCCTCTCCTTTGGTGGTTGCTGGGGGGGTGAAGACCTTGAGCTTTTTCAGGCTCGCCATCTCCTGCTCCATCGCGAGTTGCCATTTCTCCTGTTCTTCGATGGGCAGCTCCTGGATGTCTGAGAAGGATTTTGGGGTGACCACAACGCTGTTGACAGATGCGATGTGCCCAATGTCGATTCTCTTTGGCAGGATCCCTTTGTTGGACCGCTTTGACCTCCTGACCTTCTGCCACTCACCGCCCTTTTCTTCTGCAGGTTCCACGTCTGCCGGCATTTCATAATTGGGACGTGTAGACCCTCGGTCCCAGGTGCTGGGCATCATGGGTCTTTGAGACATCGCTGGGGGTGAAGACGGCGTGTCTTCCCCCTTGGGACTGGACGGCTCATCCTCCCCATCTGAACCAGGTAGGATGACATCTTTGTCTTGTTCCTCACTTTCGTTGGTGGCAGGGTATGTGGTCATCTCAGGTGATGTCGTGGTTGGTGTGTCCTTGCTGGGTCGGTTGACATATGGGCTCAGATCATTTGAGTGAATTTGGGTCCAATTGGAGTCCTCTTCAAAGGAGGCAGATTGGGAAGTCACAGTCCTGCCCCCTTCTCCTAGGAAACAGTAGGCCTTGGAGCCAGGAGCATAGCCCAAGAACCTCAGTCTCTGGGAGACAGATCTCCCCTTCTTCCGCAGCTGCTTGGGGATGTGCACCCAAGCGTAGGAGCCAAACACACGCAAGTGTCCCAGACTTGGTTTCCTACCGTGGACCAGGAAATATGGGGTCTGGTTCACAACACTGCTCCAGGTGCGGTTTAAGGTGTAATTGGCGTATTTCACCACCTCTGCCCAGTATGATTCTGCGACCCCAGCGTCCGCAATCAGACTACGCACCATAGTTTGCAGGATTCCATTTCTTTTCTCTGCTACGCGATTCTGAGCAGGAGTGAAGGGCGCTGTAAGAAAATGGCGGATGCCCTTACGCCTTACCCAGTCCTGGAATTTTGGGGACATGAATTCAGCCCCGCGGTCGCTGTGCAGTTGTGCAATCTTGGTCTTATACTGGGTCTCTACAAAGTTGTACAGTGATTTTATGGCGTCAAAGGCTTCGGATTTTTCTGTGAGGGTATACACGTGGCCGTACCGTGAAAAATCGTCAACGGCAGTGAGAAAATACTGTCTTTTCCCTATTGATGGTGTGAATGGCCCAACCAAATCAATATGTACTAGTTGGTACGGGTATTGGGTCTTACGCAGTGACACCTTAGGGATGGGGGCAGTCTTCCTCTTTGCCCTCTTACAGATGGCACAGTCCAGGAACACCTCACAATCCTTGAGCTGGAATCCCTCAGCAAACCCTCCCATCTTTTTAACCACAGGGAAGCTCGCATGACCTAATCTTCGGTGTAAGAGTTGGGCACACTTATCGTGGAGCGGCTTCCCCAACGACACCCTCTTGGCTCTGGTTGCCTTGAGTTGTGCTTTAGGTACCTGCTGAGGTTTGGGTTTCTTGTCCAAACTGCCCTTGGAAAGCCGTGGGGCTGGCTGAGGTGGCTTGGGTGCAACCGCTTCGGCCTTGTGCTCCTTAGACAGCCTTGGGGCTGGCTGTGGGGGGTTTCTCTCTTTCCGTGCGCAGGCCCCTTCTGAGGTGGCACCCGGTGGACTGTCCTCTGTGGCTGGGTTCTCAAGGGAGAAGTATGGCAAACCATTTATGATGGCAATACTTCCAATGACCCTCTGGTTCCGGGTGACATGACCTCCCCCTTTGCGAAATAAAACTTCCACCCTGTCATCGTCACATAATTTGATAATGCTTAACAGATTGTTGGCAATGGAGGGAGCATGTAATACCCCTTCAACATTTCCTAGTCCAGGTACAGAGACAGTGCCCTCCTCAACAATCAAAGCCTTATCACCATTGGCCACCTTGACAGATGAGTTAATTTTCTTTAACCTTTTAAACCCTTGTTTCATATGGTAATGTGAGATGAAGCTCCAGAGTCCAGTAACCATAAGTCAGTGGGGCTATCCGCCTTTGTGGTGGGGGCGAGAGGACAAGTATGCACAAAATTGCCCTTGGCACTACCTTTGCCCCTGCCACGCCGCCTTCCTTGCCCCTTGCCCCTTCCTTGATTGGGACCATGCTTGGGGCCTTGTTGTTGATGGGGGCAGTCCTTCTTCAGATGCCCCTCAGAGCCACAGATGAAACACTTAAGTAGAGCATTAACCTGCTCTGAGTTGTGGTGCCTCCTGCTGGCTCACTGGGTGGTGGCTCTGGCGTATTCTCCTGCATCTCTTCGCCTCCTATCTTCCTCAATGAGCCTCCCTGTGAGGTAGGACAGAGTCATGACTTCCTTCGTTGTCCCCTCCAGTGAAACAATGAAACTGCTCCAATGTTTGTCCAGGGAAGCCAGAATGACGGCGACCATGTTCGCCTCAGGTACAAGGTAGTCTCTGAACATCACTTCTGCCCTGAGCGCCTTCAATTTTCCCAGGTGCTCAGCCATGTTAGCCCCAAACCTCAGCCTGGTGGTGTAAAACTCAGTTGGGAGTCTGGTGATCGAACCGATGCTGTCGCTGTTGAATAAATTGTATAATAACCACCAAACTTCGCCAGCTGTGAGCCCATCTGGAATGCTGGGGTACAAGTTGCCATCCAGTGAGCTCAGTAGAGTGCTATATGCTTGTCTATGATACCACTCTTCTTGGGGTCCCCAGGGAAGAGGTGGGGGGTCCAGAACCATCTCTAGAGTCCCTTGCTCTAATAGACATATCTGCATTTCTTTGTTCCATCTGCTGAAATTTCCCCCCCAAGGCACAGTCTTTCAAATTTATTTGAGAATGCAGAAGCAGATGAAGAAATCTGGGAATGAAAGAGGTTTTCCCCAGCTCTTTGTCCATGTCTATACATCTTAGAGCTTTCCATTGAGGTGAATGGAAGAGGGATCCCTCTGCTGGCAGGTGGTGGTATTTTTCTCTGATTTTTGGATGGCTCCGACTGAGCATGCTCAGAATTCATTTGAGCCTGGGAGGCGGAGAGAGCGGACGTATCTCTTTCTGTCTCTGGGCTAGGCCCAGGCCTGGGCCTGTAGGCCAGAATTTGGGCCTGAAGAGGGGCTGAAGGCTGCAGAAGCCCCGAAGATTCCTCCTGAAGCCCCCCCGGCACTAGAACACTCACTGGGGGGCAAAAACTGCAGGATGGGGCTGGGATGGCACATGGATTGCCAGGATTGCCTGGATTGCCCAGAGGAGCCCATCGCTGGTCCTGAAGACCCTGGAGGTGGCTGAAGATGGCGCTGGAGGGTAGGCTCATCTGGAGGCCCCCCGAAGACCATCTGGCAAGCAGGGCGTCTGGGCGGTGACAAAAAGTAGGCTGGAGGGCCCGGGGGTTCACTGGGGGCCCTCTGGGGTTGCAGGACGTAGCTGGGAGGCTCCAGGTCGGACCCCTCCCAGCACTTAGGCCCCGGGGAGAGGATTGGGGGCCCCAGAGAACCTCCGGGAGACTCCTGGGGGTAGCGAGGGAGGCTGGCTACCCCTGATGTTGAGGCTGCGGTCATTTTGCCCTCCAGGGCCGCAACCAGGGTCCGGATAGTTGCTCCAATCTCTGCTGCAGTAGGCTCGGCTGGGCAGGCTTCGAGGCCATCATAGGCCTTGAGGCTTTCTGGTGGGGAAGACAGGGTGGTTTCCGTGCCGCTTCGGCTGGATGCCACCAATTGCTGGGCCTCGAGGCTTGGCTGAGGCCTATCAAGCCACGTGGGTATCCTGGGGGCTGCCATCTTGCTTCCGGTTGGCCCCAGAGGTTGCAGATCACAGTTTGGCGGGAAGTTTCCCACCGAAGGCTCTGGGGTCCCGGGGTCCCTCAGGGTGGCCGGTGCCATGTTAGGGGGCCTCGTGGGCACTGGGGAAGGACTTACCCAGTGTCCAGAGGCCCCCTGTGCTGGCATCCCTCGTGGAGAGGCTTGTGGTGTCCTTTGTGCTGCAAGGAGCATTCGGAGCAGCTCCCTGCATTCCCATTCAGTCATCTGGTCCATGCGGCGCTTGTCTTGGGCCCAGGCTGCTTCCGCTGCATCTGGGCAGTCTTGGGTGGACTGTAAGCCTTCCATGCTTCCCTCTGTGGCTTGCAGCTGTAGGGAGGCATGCGAAGGGGTCCCTGGCACTCCGCTGGGTCCTCTGGGGAAGTAGAGGTCATCTCTGCTCTCACCTGGAGCGGAGCTTGCGTCAGGGGCTGGATGCAGGGCTGCCGTTCTTGATTGTAGACTCCTTGTCACAATCGGGGATCTCCTGCCATTCGTTTCAAATGGGTTCTTGCTGGAACCTCCAGGCATCTTGCTTGTAGCTGCTGCTCTTTTTACTTGGAAGCGTTGCCTTAAACCATCCTCTGCTACCAATTTGTGAGATGGCCTCACGAGACCGATGGTTCGTTAAGGTGCTTCCAAGTAAAAGGCATCATGCAGGGATGCAATCAGACAAAGCTTTATTTAACAATAAAGTAAATAGAAAGAGTTCCCTGGCATGGAGGCATCCATGCCTGGATTGAGTTCATGGATCAGCAAGCAAGCAAGCAGAAGAAAGAACAAAGAGAACACAGAGAGAGCAGCCCCTGAGCAGAGGTTTTTATGGGGGTCTTCAGCCCCTCCCTTACCAATTAACTCTCTCCAATGGGGCTGCAGGGGCCAGGGACCCCTGACCCACCAGTGGGAGCAAAGATGCCTCTTTGCTCCCATCTGATGACCTTTTTGGGGAACTGCCATGGCTGGCACAAAAACATCTAACATTTCTGTGCATTTTCAAGTGGTTTCCCTCCCAGTCTACTGAGGGATTTCACTTCTTTAGCTATGAGAGTCCCAGCACCATTGATTCAGTCATACCTGGGCTCTTGATGAAGTTGATGGTCTCTATGTGGGTCCCCATCTTTAGTTCTACAGGTTCCATTAAGAATGTAGCCAGACTCCCCCCTGCCACAGTTCTATCTAGCAGAGAGAAGGCTATGGGAGTTTTTAGTTCCCTAAGCCATGCCCCCAGTTTTTCCACCTTACCAGGGCTGAGCAGACATCTGGAGCACCCAGCATCTAATAAGGTATCCTGAGGAAGCCACTATTACTTTCACCCTGATTATCATGGGGATAATTGTCATCATCTCCTCTGCTATTGGTCTCGAGGATGAACTCTTTTTGTCAGCATTCTTTTTCCATTACTGGAGGATGCGATGAACTCTATGACCTCCACTCCTTTTTGCCCTCCTTCTTTTGGTTTAGGGCCCCCCTTTTTTTCTTGACACTCCATGTAGGGTTGGCTGCCAGTTGAGAAGCTAAAAACTCAGCCACTTGGTGGTATGCTTTGAAACAACGGTAGCACTAAGTGGAGTGTTACTGGGGTTGGGTCAACATTGGGGGCTCAGTCCTCCTTTTTCTGCCTTTGGGGTTTCTCTTTTTCCAGGGATGTAAGAATTCTGCATCTTGTGACTAGTGCTCTTATGGAGTGTGGTCAGATCAATCTCAACTTCACTGGCCAGGTCATACCAGTCCTGAAGATGTTCTGAAGTTCTGAAGGAGCTGGCAGATGTTATCTCAGAAACATTGTTAAAAAATCTTGGAGCACTGGGGAACTACCAGAGGATTTGAAAAAAGCTGATGTGGTTTCAATCTTCAAAAAAAAAAAGGGGGGGGGACCCAGACTCAGGAACTACAGACTAATCAGGCACACATCAATACCTGGGAAGATATTGGAAAAAATAATAAAAAAGGTCTGCAAACATCTAGAAACAAATAAAGTTAGAACTGGTAGCCAGCACAGGTTTATTAAAAACAGTTCATGCCAAATCAATCTTATTTCATTCTTTGACAAAGTGATTAAATTAGTAGACCAGAGAAATGCTGTGGACATAGTATATTTAGATGTCAGCAAAGTAGACCACAACCCACTTCTTGATAAGCTAGAAAAATGTATGATAGACAGCATCACCACCAGATGGATTTGTAACTGGCTGACAAGCTATACTTAACAAGTAGTCCTTAATGGTTTCTTCATTTACATGGAGGGAAGTAAACAGTGGGATACCACAAGGTTCTGTCTTAGGTCCAGTACTCTTCAATATCTTCATAAATGACTTAGATGAGGGACTGGAAGGGGATCTCATCAAATTTTCAGATGACACTAAGCTGGCAGGAATAGCCAACACCCCAGAAGACAAGCTCAGGATACAAAAAAATCTTGACAAACTGGAACAATGGACCCTGTCCAACAAAAATGAATTTTAATACAGAGAAAAGCAGTTTTACATTTAGACAAGAAAATTCAAAGGTACAAATACAGAATAGGCAAGACCTGGCTCAAAAACAGTAACTGTGAGAGGGACTTAGAGTCCTCGTGGACGATCACTTGACTATGAGCCAGCAATGTGCAGCAGCAGCCAAAAAACCTAATACAATCCTGGGTTGTATAAACAGAGGCATAGAATCAAGATCATATGAAGTATTAGTACTGCTTTATAAAACCCTAGTAAGACCACACCTGAAATACTGCAACCAATTTTGGTCACCATACTACAAAAAAGATGTTGAGATCTTGGAAAATGTTCAGAGAAGAGCTACTAAGATGATCAAAGGCCTGAAGACAAAACATATGAAGAATGACTGCAGGACTTGGCTAGTTTAAAGAAAAAAAGAAACTGGGGCAACATGATAGCACTATTCCAGTATTTGAGGGGCTGCCACAAAGAGGACCTCAAACTATTCTCCAAAGCACCACAGGGCAAGACAAGAAACAATGGTTGGAAACTGACCAATGAGAGAAGCAACGTGGAATTAAGGAGAAACTTCCTAACAGTTAGGACAATTAACCAATGGAACAGTTTCCCTTCAGAAATTGTGGGCGCTCCATCATTGGAGGTTTTTAAGAAGAGACTAGACAGTCATTTGTCTGAAATGGTATACGTTCTCCTGCTTGATCAGGGGACTGGACTAGAAGACTTCCAAAGTCCCTTCCATCTCTATTATATTATAATAATAATAAAATTGGAAGGGACGTTGGAGGTTATCTAGTTCAACCCACTGCTCAGGCAAGAAATCTGATACCATTTCAGACAAATGGTTGTCCAGTCTCTTCTTAAAAACTTCCAGTGTTGAAGCATTCTCAACCTGGAGGCAGGTTGTTCCACTGGTTAACTGGTCTAACTGTCAGGAAATTTCTCCTTAGTTCTAGGTTTTTCTCTCCTTGGTTAGTTTCCATCCATTGTTTCTTGTCTTGCCTTCAGTTGCTTTGGAGAATAGCTTGACTCCCTCTTCTTTGTGGCAACCCCTGAGATATTGGAAGACTGCAATCATGTTACCCCTCATCATTTTCTTCATTAAACTAGACATACCCAATTCCAGCAACTGTTCTTTGTATGTTTTAGCCTCCAGTCCCCTAATCATCTTTGTTGTGTTCTCTGTACTCTTTCTAGAGTTTCAACATCTTTTTTTCATTGTGACAAAACTGGATACTAATGTCCAAGTGTGGCTTTACCAAGGCAGTGTAAAGTGGTAGTTACACTTCACATGATCTTGATTCTATCCCTCTGTTAATGCAGCCTAGCACTGTGTTGGCTTTTTTGGCATCTGCAGCACATTGCTGGCTCATATTTAACTGATTGTCCATAAGTACTCCAGGAACTCTCTCACAGTTACTTCTGTCCTTGATCAGTTTCCAACCATTGTTTTTTGTCCTGCCCTCTGGTGTTTTGGTGAATAATGTGACCCCCTCTTCTTTGTGGCAGCCCTATCATGTCTCCCCCATTTCTTCTTTTCTTTAGACTAACCTATTCTATTCTAATATATTTCTGTGAAAAGAGCATCACAATCCAGGAACAGGTATAACTGGAGCACAGGATGAATTTGTGCAAAGACCATCCTAGCCATGTTTGCCACCTGCTCTTTGAGCAGAGGTTATAAGTTCTGGATTTGTGGGAATTAGGTATGTCTAGTTTAACAAACAGAAGGACTGGGGTGACATGATAGTCTTCCAATATTTGAGGGCCTTCACAGAGAGAAGGGAGTCAATCTATTGTCCAAAAAAGCAATCGGTGGAACATTAATTTTTTTTCTACCTCCGAAGAAGATGGCTGCGGCCCGTGGCTGAGTGCCAGATGCAGGAGGGTGAGCTTCGGCCTTTTGGACATTGATGGGGCTGTTGACTGCCGTGCAGCTTCGGCTGGGTGGCGGGAGCCCCTGGGGCTGCGGCAACCCCTTTTGAGGCCTCTGGTGGATGGAGGCGGGGCAACCTGGGCGGCGAGGTGCCTGGGGCCTGTGTCACCTGAGTGCCTGACTGATGGCTCGATCAGTGAGCTTTCCCCTTCAAGGTTCCTTGGAGGGTGGAGGCAAGCCGATCAACGGGCTGAGAGCGAGCTTCCCCCTCCATGGAGGCCCTTTTGGGAACGTTTTTGGAGGGTAGAGGCACCCGACAAGGCCGCTAGAGGATGGAGGCAGAGTGATTTGGAAGCCGAGGCACTCGAGGCATCCGAGGCCTGAGACAACTGGGGCTTGTGGCATCGAGGCCGTGCCCGTGGCTCGTGGCGTCAAGTGATGAGCCAGACGGCGGATGGCTTCCCTCTTCTGCGGGGGCCCTATGGAGCTGTTTGTTGGTGCCCGATGCCTGTGCCACCTAAGGCTGCAGTGGCCCCTTGGGAACCATATTGAAGAACAGAGGTGAGCCTCCTCCATCTTCCGTGATGACATCCGTGATGACACCTATGCCCTGAGGCTTACCACAGCCCCTCTTTGGTCGCAACTTATATTTGAGAGATGGTGTTGTGATTCAGGGTCAGCCTGTGGGTTCGGCAGTTGGGTCGGACGACTCAGAGGAGGAGGAGGAGGGGGTGTTGAAGAGCTTGCTGAGGGGATTGGACAGCTTGATGAGAGCCCTCAGCCAGGCCCCTCTCATCTGGTCACGACGCAGACCCAGCTGTGTGAGCCTGACAACGTGGATGAAGATGACCCACAGCTGGCCCTGTTCAAGGACGCCCAATGCAGGAGGCAGTCAATCAGGAGTAAACAGAGGAAGGCAATGGGGCTCCTCGGAAGGAGGCAGAGAGAAGCCATGCCCTGAACTGTATTTAAGGGGGAATGCGTGGGAGGGCTGGTTTGCTGAAGGCAACTACTTGAAAAGCTCCTGTTTCTTAGTTCATGTCTTGTTCTATTTGTTTTTGTAGCAATAAATTTGGCAGGCGTAATTCCAGCCTCTTGCCTTCTTGTAAAAGGGGTTGTCCCTGCCTTTTCTGCAGGGCCGGTAGCAGGCTGGTACAGAACAGATGGAGATGGATGACTGGCCCGGATTTTGTTGCCACCATTTGACATCTTCGGCGGCTTTGGAGGTGTTGGCGGTGGGGCTCGGTGATGTTGGGTAGCAGGGGGCCCGGCTGTTGTTGGTCGGGCCCGGAACCTGAACCCCGAGACTTGTTTACTCCTGTCCATCGCCGGAGCTGTGGATGCCCTCACCAATAAACTGACTTTATTAGCTTCACCTAGTCATTGGACCTTTTCCTCTCTGTGACCTGCCCAGAGCTGGATAGTGGTTCTCCCTGAAACCGGAAGATCATGGTCGCTGTGAGAGGGCGACCATGCCTGGGAGTCACTGTCCAGCTTTGTGGATTTATTATTAATATTTATTTCATTTGTCCTTGCCGATCCATTCCTTCCTGCTTTTCATTTTCATTGATGGCTTATTCCGTGGGTGAATTGTTTGCCCTGAGGGAGTCTCCTCTCTCCCTGGTGTGGCCCACTAATCTATGCTGCCGGTTCCTTAATGACAGGTATTGGGACCTCGAGAGGTAGCATGGCATAAAAAGGAGGCTTTGGGGTTTTCTTTTTAAACTTTTTAATGGGTTAGAGAGGGGGGAGGAATGTAAGGCCTGGCAGAAAGATGGGGGGGTTTCGCCGGACCTACTCCAGTCCAGGTTGGTTGATGGTCACGGCGGTAAGGGGGCTGGGGGGGTGATGGGGCCCAAAGGATCCGGGTGGGGAGAGCGATCCCCACGGTGATTGGGAATGGCGACAGATGAACAGAGGGCCATATCGGAATGTGGGATCGCGCCCCCACTGTTTTCGAGCAGTGGCACACCCCGACCCTCTGGTTTCAACCTGCTTTCCCAGGGGTGGGGAAGGGCAGATACCTGAGCTCAGGCTGATCTATTTGAATGCCAGGTCTGTGGTGAATAAAGCTCCCCTCGTCCAGGATCTGATTGAGGAGGAAGGTGCAGACCTCGTATGCATTATGGAAACTTGGTTAGGACCAGAGGGAGGAGTCCCTCTGATTGAATTATGCCCACCAGGTTTCCGTGTGCTGCACCAGCCTCGGGCTGAGGGTAGGGGCGGTGGGGTGGCAGTTGTAATTAAGGAGGCCCTTTGTCCGCAGGAGGCCACTACCCCTCGGATAGGCAGATGTGAGTCCCTGCTCCTGAGGTGGGGCCCTGGAGGTCAGTTGGGCCTGTTGCTCGCATACAGAAAGCTCCCAGCTGCGTGGCAACGGCTCTTCCAGGGCTACTCGATGCTCTCTCGGGGCTGGCGGTTGAGTTTCCCAGACTTATGGTTCTGGGGGATTTCAACCTGCCCTCCCTGGGGGATGTCAAGGGTGGCCTGAGAGTTCATGGCTTCCATGATGACCATGGACCTGACCCAGATTATTCAGGCTCTGACTCATGAGGGGGGAAACACGCCTGACCTTATTTTTATCTCCGGGCAGTGGCTTAATGGTCTGGGTGGGGTCTCTCCAACTATTCAAACCCTTTCATGGACAGATCATTATCTCTTGCGGCTGGGCCTCCATTACGCCACCTCCCGCTGCTGAGAGGTGGAACCGACCAGGTGGTTCCGCCCCAGGCGCCTGATGGATCCAGAAAGGTTTCAGACGGTGATTGGATTGATTCCTGCCTCCCTTTCCCACAGCCCGGTCGAGACCTTGGTTGACGCCTGGCAACGGACTGCTTCTGAAGCTCTCAACTGCGTTGTGACTTTGCAGCCTCTGATCCGGCACAGGTCCCGGTTGGCCCCTTGGTTTTCCATGGACCTACGGGAGATGAAGCACCAGAGGAGGGGTCTAGAGAGCATTTGGAGATCCACTTGGTCCAAAACTGACCGAATACAGTTAAGATCTTTTACCAGATCTTACCTTGTGGCAATGGAGGTGGCGAAGTGTGCCTACTTCGCCACCCTCATTGCGTCTGCAGATAATTGCCCAGGCACCCTGTCTAGGGTGACCCGTTCCCTTTTAAATCAGGGAACAGGAGAGGATCCCTTGTGAGGACAGGCCGAGGAGTTTAGTCAGCATCTGCTGGACAAAATCGCTCAGATCCGGACTGGAATGGACTCCGACTGGGCAGTATCTGACGAGGGGGAAGTGATGGGTCTGGCCGACATTATTTGGGAGGAGTTTGACCCTGTGACTCCGGATGAAGTGGACAGAATCATGGGTAGATTAAGTGCCGCCATGTGTTTGTTGGACCCGTGTCCCTCCTGGCTAGTTTATGCAGCTCAGGAGGTCACACGAGGCTGGCTCCAGGCAGTGATTAATGCTTCATTGAGTGAGGGGTGCTTCCATGCCACTTTGAAGGAGGTGGTGGTGAGGGCCCTCCTTAAGAAACCTGCCTTGGACCCAGCTATTTTGAATAATTTTTGTCCTGCCTCCAACCTTCGCTTTCTTGCGAAGGTTGTTGAGAGCGTGGTGGCACGGCAGCTCCCGCTGGTCCTGGAGGAAATTGAGTATCTGGATGCGTACCAATTGGGTTTCAGGCCCAGGTACAGCACAGAAACTGCATTGGTCGTGCTGGTGGATGATCTCTGGCGGGCCTGGGATAGGGGTTATTCCTCTGTCCTGGTCCTATTAGATCTCTCAGCAGCTTTTGATACCATCGACCATGGTATCCTGCTGCGATGTCTCGGGGGGTTGGGGATGGTAGGCACCATTCTACGGTGGTTCTCCTCCTACCTCTTGGGCCGTTCACAGATGGTGTTGGCAGGGGGGGGCAGAGGTCAACCCCAAGGCCCCTTGATTGTGGGGTGCCCCAGGGGTCAGTCCTCTCTCCCCTCCTGCTCAACATCTATATGAAGCCACTGGGTGAGATCTTAGGGTAAGGTATCATCAATATGCTGATGATACCCAGCTTTTCATCTCTACCCTGAACCAATCCAGTGATGCCCTCGACATGATGTTCCATTGCCTGGAAGTGGTACGAATCTGGATGGGGAAGAACAGGCTCCAACTCAACCTTGCCATGACTGAGTGGCTTTACGTATCAGCATCTCGTGTAGTCCAGGATATATACATACATACATACATACATACATACATACATACATACACACATACACACACACACACACACACACACACACACACATATATACATACATACATACATACATCAATATGCTGATGATACCCTGCTTTTCATCTCCACCCCGAACCAACCCAGTGATGCCCTCGATGTGGTGTCCCGTTGCCTGGAAGCGGTACAGATTTGGATGGGAAAAAACAGGCTTTGACTCAACCCGGCCAAGACTGAGTGGCTCTACATACCGTCATCTCGTTTAGTCCAAGAGGTTCCATCTTTGACTATAGGAAGAGAGATGTTACCTCCCATTGATAGAGCACGCAATCTGGGCATCCTCCTAGATTCACGACTCAGTTTTGAAGATCATATTGGAGTCGTGGCTAGGGGGGCATTTGCCCAGATTCACCTAATATACCAATTGCACCCCTTTCTGGACCGAGATGCCCTACGTACAGTCACCCACGCACTCGTTACCTCCCGTATAGACTACTGTAATGCTCTGTACATGGGGCTGCCCTTGAAGACCACCCGGAGGCTTCCGCTAGTGCAGAATGCAGCTGCATGGGTAGTGATGGGAGCACCCCGATACTCCCATATTACACCCCTCCTGCGGGAGCTGCATTGGCTACCGGTTGCCCTCCAGGTGAGATTTAAGGTGCTGGTACTTACCTTTAAAGCCCTACATGGCTTAGGTCCGGGATACTTGCAGGACCATCTGCTGCCGGGAACAAATTCCCATTGCCCAGTACGCTCACACAGAGAAGGCCTCCTCAGGGTACCGTCAGCTAGGCAATGTCGGCTGGCAACCCCCAGGGGGAGGGCCTTCTCTGTGGGAGTGCCAGTCCTAAGGAATCAGCTCCCCCCTGAGCTTCGGATGGCCCATAATCTCCAATCCTTTCGCCATGGCCTCAAAACACTCCTTTTCCACCAGGCTGACCTGGGCTGGCAGGCATTTTAATTAATTATATTTACAATTTTTAATTTATTTTTAGTTTTTAATTTTAATTTATTGCACAGATGATTTTAATTTTATTTTTATCTTAATTTCTGTACTTATTATATGTTTTGTTGTTAGCCGCCCTGAGTCCTTCGGGAGATAGGGCAGGATGTAAATCCCATCAATAAATAAATAAATCTATAAAATCCCATTTATATCCTGCCCTTCCCCGAAGACTCAGGGTGGCTTACAATCTAAAGCACAAATCATTGTGCTTAGGGCTTTCGTCCCCCCCCCAAGTGGCATTATTACAAAGTCAGCTTATTGCCCCTAACAATCTGGGTCCTCATTTTACCTACCTCGGAAGGATGGAAGGCTGAGTCAACCTTGAGCCTGGTGGGACTCGAACCTGCACTAATTGCAGGCAGCTGGTGTTACTTAAGGAGGCATTAGCCCACTACTCCACCAAGGCTTCCATCTTTGGTTATGGGGAAAGAGGTGTTACCTCCCGTTGATAGGGCACGCAACTCAGGCACACTCCTGGATGCACAACTCAGTTTAGAAGATCATATAGGAGTCGTGGCCAGGGGGGCATTTGCCCATGTTCACCTGGTGTGCCAGTTGCGCCCCTAACTGGACCAAGATACTTTACGTATGGTCACTCATGCGCTCGCTACCTCCCATGTTGATTACTGCAATGCTCTCTACATGGGGCTGTCCTTGAAGACCACCCAAAGACTTCAGCTGGTGCAGAATGCGGCCGCATGCGTTGTGATGGGAGCATCCTGATACTCCCATATTACACCCCTCCTGTGTGAGCTGCATTGGTTACTGGTTGCACTCTGGGTGAGATGTAAGGTGCTGGTTCTTACCTATAAAGCCCTACATAGCTTAGGCCCAGGATACCTGCAGGACCGTCTGCTGCCAGGAACGACTTCCCATCGCCCTGTGCACTCACACAGAGAGGTCCTCCTCAGGGTGCCATCGGCCAAACTATGTCAGCAGGTGACCCTCAGGGGGAGGGCCTTCTCTGTGGGGGCACCTGCCCTATGGAATTAGCTTCCCCTGGAGCTCTGGATGACCCCAGACCTCCGGTCCTTTCATCATGACCTTAAGACATTTCTTTTCTAACAGGCTGACCTGGACTGATGATAAGGGTTTTTTAATATGGTTTTAAGGTTTTATTGGTTGTAGTTGGGGCTATAGATATAGTTTAATTTTTAATATTTGTATTTTACTTGTATTTTACTGTTGTTAGCCGCCCTGAGTCCTTCGGGAGATAGGGTGGCATATAAGTCCCATTAAATAAATAAATAAATAAATTATTAAAGAGAGATCCAACCTAGAATTAAGGAGAATTTTCCTGATAGTGAAAACAATCAATCAGTGTCAGGGCCCATTTCAAAACCTCATGCTAAGAAAGCAGGACTCATGGAAGCAGTTTCTTCCAAAAGGAACTTTTTAAAGAAGCTGATAGCAGGCATAATAGACAGGATCTGTGGATTTCCCACTTAGATCAATAGGTTAAAATTGTCTCAAGCAAACGCCACCTCAATAGTTCATCTGGTCAGTTCAAATAGGCCAATCCCCAGATGTTAAGTCTGTTGTGGGAAAGAGCTGATAATGCTAGGCCATCTCAGGATTGCAGTAATGTTTTGTTCGGTCTTCGCACCTTCCCTTCCTAAAGTGGAAATAAACCAGTTGCTGGAGGTGCATTCCTTTCTCCTCCCCCATTTCAAGCTGACATCAAGGGGGAAGATAGTTCAAAAAGCGTGTATGCGGAAACAGCAAAAGTGTTACAATGTAGCGATAGAGGAAAACAAAGAAATAGCCCACAGCATTTCCCCCTTCCCCTCCCAGAGCATGGCAGAACCCAGAAGTGTAGAAAGATTAGAGTTAGAATTAAAGTTACAAAGAGCCCCCCTTAGAATATGGGTTCTGACATCCTGCCTCCCTTAAAAAAAGAGAGCCACCTGTGGAGAAATAGAGACATATATACGTGTGTGTGTGTGTGTGTGTGTGTGTGTGTGTGTGTGTGTGTATATATATATATTCAGTGTGAAATTTCTTAAGCAGTTTAAGGCCTTTAATGTGGCGCTTGTGGGCCCACTTGTTTTGGGAGGATGGAAGGTGGTATTTTCTGGAGTCTAGGATTTCTTTAATTTCAAAATGTTGTTCCCCTTCTACCATAATGGGAGGAGGGGGTTGAGTAACAGCTGGCCTTGATGGTGACTGTTGCTGGCATTTTAAAAGGCTGCAGTGGAAAATTTGGTGGATTTGCCTGAGGGATTTAGGGAGTTCCAATTCCACTGTTACTGGGTTTATAATTCTAACAATGGGAAATGGTCTTATAAATTTGGGACCCAGCTTCTTGGATGGTTGTAGGGAATTTAGGTATTTGGTGGATAGGTAAACCTTTTCCTCTACAGTAAAAGGTTTTGGCTCGATCCTCTTTTTATCCACTTGAATTTTATATGCTTGCCTAGTCTCATCTAAGGCTTTCCTGACAACTGGCCAGGTGTTCTTTAATTGTGCAATCCATTCCTTTAACCAAGGGATGGCAGGTTCTGCAGGGGAAAGTTCTGACATTGGGTTAAAACTTTGTCCTGTGGCTACTTGGAATGGAGTGTAGTCCATGCTGGAGTGAATCGCATTATTGTAAGTGACTTTGGCGAATGGAAGTAGGTCAGTCCAGTTGGTCTGCTGGTAATTAATAAAGCATCTTAAATATTGTTCTAGTACTGAGTTTGACCATTCAGTCCCACCATTTGTTTGCAGATGATGACTAGATGACAGTCCCTGGGTGGTCCCTAACAGAGCCAGTAATTCTTTCCAGAACTCCAATGTGAATTGCATTCCTCTATTTGATATAATGTGTTGTGCGGCTTCATGCAATCGATATATGTGTTGAACAAACAGTTTCACAAGTGTTTTTGATGTAGGGATTTTTGAGCATGGGATAAAGTACACTTGTTTGGAAAATATGTCTGTTATGACCCAGATGACTATATTTCTGTTGCTATCTGGTAGTTTCACTACGAAGTCCATAGAGATCTCTTTCCCAGGTGCCGAGGGGGTTACTACCAGCTGTACCAACCCAGGTGACTTCCCTTGTAATCTTTTTGCTGAAGCACAAATTGGTCAGCTAGATAAGTAGCTTTCAATGTCCTTCTTTATTGATGGCCACCAGCATTACCTTTTAGCCAGGTGTAGTGTTTTCACAAACCCAAAATTGCCTGTGATTTTGAATTGCGGCAAAGTTGCATAAATGCCAGTCTCTGACTTTTAGGTATGTATAACTTATCTCCTATCTAAGGTAGACCATCTGTGATAGTGCACAGGTTTAGGAACCATTTGTTGGTTTCTAGTGCTTTTCTAAATTCAATCCTTGCCTGGCTGGCTAATGGTTTTTGTAGCTTGGCTTGTGCTCAGGTAGTTACTCATGCTGCCAGTTGTGTTTCCAGCATGAGCGGCTTTGTTACACTAGCCCGAGTGCTATTATATTGTGGCATTCTGGATAATGCATCTGCCAGGAATTTTTTCTGCCCCAGCAGGTGTTTCAGTGTGAAATTGAAATGGTGGAAGGGTTGTGACCACCGGGCTTGCTTAGGGGTAAGTTTCCTATGCATTTTTAGTGCTTCCAGGTTCTTGTGGTTGGTCCACACTTGGAAAGGAATTTTGTTCCCCTACAAAAAGTGCCACCAGGTGAAGAGAACCCATCACACTCTGTATGCCTCCTTTTCTCAGACTGCCCATCTCTGTTCTGTTTCAGTGAGTTTTCTCGATGTAATGCCCCATCGTCATTCTCTTGCAATAGTACAGCCCCCACTACTATGTTGCTGGCATCTGCCTGAATTACAAAGGGTTTGTGGGTGTCGGGTGCCTTAGAACTAGTTCTACAGAAAACAGCTTTTTCAGCCTCTTGAATGTGGCTTGGCATTCTTCTGTCCATTTTAACAGCTGTCTTGGCTTGGGTTTTCCCTCCCCTCTGGTTTTCAGTAAATTTGTGATTGATAAAGCTATTTGGGCAAAGGAGGGGATAAAAGTTGACAAATCCCAGGAAGCTCTGTAATTGTTTCCTAGGGTGGGGCAGTGCTCATTCTAGCACTGCTCGGACTTGCTCATGGTCCATTTCTATGCCCTCCGGGGATATGCGGTATCCTAGATAATCTATTTTATCCTTATGAAACTGACACTTAGAAAGTTTTGCGTAGAGATGAGCTGCCCATAATTTGTTCAGGATTGTTCTGACCAGTTTGACATGTTTGTCCATGGTCTCCTTCAATATAAGGCTGTCATCCAGGTAAACGAGTATGCCTTTGTACAGGTGCTCCCTTAGCATGTCATTTATCAGCTGCATAAATACAGTGGGAACTCCCTCCAGCCCAAAAGGTAGAACCTGGAATTGGTAACACGCCAAGGGACAATTGAAGGTGATTTTCCACTCATCCCCTTCCTTAATTCTGATTTGTTAGTAAGCTTCCCTTAAGTCCAGTTTGGTGAAAATCTTCCCCTTTAAAAGGTGAGATAACATGTCTTTCATGAGGGGGAGAGGGTATAGATTGCTTTCGCTTATTGTGTTCAAAGCCCTATAATCCATGCAGAGGCAAAGAGTTCCATCTTTCTTTTCTCAGAATAATACAGGGGCAGACATTTTTGGTCTTGTCAGCTGAATGAAACCCCTTTCTAAATTTTTGACTATGAATTTCTTCATTTCTTCCAATTCTTATGGGCTCATGGAGTACAATCTAGGCTTGAGAAGTTTCGTGCCTGGTCTGATTTCTATTGCACAGTCTGTGGGCCGATGAGGCAACAATTCAACAGACCTCTCCTCGCTGAATACTTCAGCCAGGTCTCTATACTACTTTAGTATTTGAGTAGTTCCTTCTCTCCCCCTATTGCAGGTTTCTTGGTCAGGGGCCCCATTGGTGGGAGCTAGGCTGCTGCCTTGGTTGATTCCCCTTTTGGGAATCTAAGCTCTGCCATTCTCCAGGCTACCCATGGGTTCCACTTGGCTAGCCACGCCATGCCCAGGATTTACCACGAACATTATAGTCTCTATGTGGTTCCCCCAGGGTGAGTTGAAGTGGTAGCATTGCTAGGGTGGCAGGCATCCCCCCTGCCATGGACCCATCTAATTGTCAGAACAATATCAGTTTCTTCAGCCTCCTCACTGGTATTCCTAGATTCCCCACTAATGTTGGGCTTATAAGGTAGCGGGAATCAATTAATGCCCTGACTTCCATGGCTTCAGGCACATCCAGGGCTAAAAATGTTACTCTCCTGGTGAGGGGCACAATGGGTCCACTTACCAGGGGTTCATCCTTGGAATTGTCATCGGATGAGTAGGACGCTCCTCCAGTGTGGGCCAGAGTTCCCTTTCCTCGCAGAGCTGAGGCGGGGAACTCAATGGTCTCTGTGCCTTTCATGGCTGTCTCCTTTGGCTTTGTTGGTGGGTTTCTGGGCTTCCCAGCAGGGTCCAATCTGATTTTTCAGTTGGGGTGCAAGAGTGGCATTCGGCGGTGCAGTGCCCTTCTTTTCCACATTTGAAACACCCAATCACCCCCATGATCACCCTCCTCTGTGTTGCCTCTTAGCCAGATAGATCTCGGCTTCCTCGGCCAGGATGTACCAGTTTTTGAAGCCGATGACGCTCTCCCCAAGGGAGGCAGACATTGTAGTGGTCATAGTTCAATCCATCTTTGAAATGGCTGGGCAGGATGTCCTCTGGCCAGTTTAATTTGCTGACCAGCATTCAAAATTCTTGGGTGTATTCTGCCACTGGCCACCTGCCTTGCTTCACTGTCTTTATCCACTCCCGGGCTTTCCAGCCAGCCATAGGGTCTTTGAAATGGTGCCAGAATTGATTGAAATTCAGAAGCTCTGGAGCTTCAGAATCATGGAGGTCTACAACCCAGTACACTGCGATGCCATGCTTTTTCCATTTGTGTCATCTCCCTTCTCTGTCTGTCATTTTCATGCAATGGGGGTGGCTGCAGCAGGGGCAACCATGGCGGTTTCGATGGCTCCATCAGATGGGTCTGGAACCTTGGGTTCAGCTTCCCCCTCATTGGCTCTACTGCTGGATCCCAGGCGGATGGTACCTTGGTAGGGTTCAATGTTCTACTCCTTCATGGAGTCAAGGACTATTTTCATCATGCCAATTGCTTGTTCCAGCAATTGGCTGGAGTGCCCCGGATGATTCTCCTCATCCTCACTGAGATGGAGAGACCTTTCCATCTCCTCCTTCCAGCCTGGCTGGTGGCTGCCTCATCTGAGCATCACCCTTCTGGCCTTCTTTTCCCAGTCATCCTTCCTTCCAATGCCCATCAACCACCTAGGTTTGTGGTGGCATTCTGTCACCACCTCCTCTTCCAAAGAGCTTGAGGAGCCAGAGCTGGAGTATTTGCAAGGGTCTGCTTGGCAGAAGGCTTCCCTCACACACACACACACACACACACACCAGGTTCCTCTATATATATTCCATTGTCTGACATGATTTACCAAGTCCCCTGGTAAGGGCTTTCCTTCCGGGCTGACTATTACTGTAGATCCTGTCTAATGTCAGGGCCCACTACAAAACCTCATCCTAAGAAAGCAGGACTCATGAAAACAGTTTCTTCCAAAAGGAACTTTTATTAGGAGAAGCTGGTCAACAAATAAAAAGTCATACACAACCAGACACCACATAAGAATGTTGGCTGAGCAGGTACAAAGATAGAGAAATATTTGAAGCCTGGGAAATGTGCCCCTTGTCAGTCAATAAGTGTTCTGATTTACCACCAGTTTATCAGATAATTAGGAGCCAAGGACTTGGCAGCATAAGGAAACAAAGCCAACAATTTAATAGCCAGTGATCAACACTCCAATCAACAAATAAAAAAGCCATACACAACCAGACACCACATAAATACTACATATAGAATAGCCCAAAGTGCACATTCTGGTAGAGAGAAGCTCCCTGAGGATAGGCTCCAGCTGGAGTCCAAAAGCTCAGAAGAATAAACTTCTGGTCACAGTGATTGACTCAGATCAGCATCAGGGGATGAAGCATTGGTCCAGCATTGCTGTCAGGGCAGAGTGGCATTGACAGAAGATGGGGCAGTGGCAGTGTATAGTGGGCTTCAACAACAATCCCAATTTCTCATGTGGTCTCTTGAAAAATTAATTGCCCATCCCTGAAATAGAAAAACAAGTCCTCTCCAAAGTAGATGTGATTAAATCTGATGCAATGTTGGGTGGTAATAGTATGGTTGTCAGAAAATCTGGAATGGGCTGGATAATTTGGGATTTCTCCTAGATATTCCTTAAAGGGCAAGTAGAAGTTACAGCCAGAACAGCCTTTGTATGGTTTCATCTTGTACATCACTTGTGACCATTCTTATACTCCCTTTGTTTGACATCTCATGCTAGTTCATGCAACTTGCTCTACATTTGATTGCCCCTGAAGGGCATGTGGAAACTACAGCTAGATCAGAAGGCAGCACCCTAGTAGTATGGTTGACCCATGTTCCTATTAGTGTTCTGGAAGGTTCTTAAGCTCTGACTCTTCTTGAAGGTCTTTGGAAATGTTTACCCCAGATTGGTTTTAAACAAATTAAAAAGGACAGATCCTAATATTGATTCCTTAGTAACCTCATTTGAATTAATCAACCAACTTTATTACATAAAACCAAAAGATGAACAAATACTTGTATATATGGGTTCATACAATTCCTCAGTCACAAAAAAGATGGATAGTACATATGGAAACACAAAATTGAACAACTCAGAAGGATTTATTTGGATCTTATTAGACAAATAAAAAATAAATAAAAATAATATATTCTATTAGGGATTTTTTTCAGGATATAATAGAAAAGTCATTTCGGATTTCCTATAGAAAAAGACCAGGGACTGCCTGGAGCCATCCACACAGGGACATACATAGAGGGGTATTTTTATTAGCACCATACAAAACAGTAGGGGACAATGCTTCCAATCAGCCAAGTAAAAATCACAAAACAATTTCATAACACTAATGGAGAAGTAAGAAGCTGGAGATACTCTTTTAGAAAATATCATGAACTTTGAGACTAGGAATTACAGCAATTTGAAAATGTCAGATATTCTGCTTACTTAGAACATCTCTCCAATTTGAAAATTATTCATTTATTTCTACTCTTTTTTTCAAATTTGTTATAGAATTCCTAGTTGACAAGAATGACTCTTACATAAGAATTTGTGTAAGAGCATTAATTAGGAAATAAATTATAAATTGAATTATAAATTATAAATATAAATTGAATATGCTTATTCACATTCTCAAAACTAGTCTAAAAAGCTAAGAGTTTACATTTAGGTTTTTTGGAGTTTGTGAGTGACACAATTCTATTTGCAGGAACTTTTACTGTATGTTAACTCTTACCTACTAGTTCAAGCAGGTGTTTCAAATGGAAAGTAAGTTTATGGTTCTTCAACTTTTCCTCACAGGACTGCTTTGATTTTTTTTTTGCCTTTGTATGTAGACTTTCATAAATATTTTTCAAACTAACTTTGAGGTTTGAGGAATGTCAAGCTTGTGACAGCTATGTTGGGCTATGTTAGGCAAGTTTCAAGAAATAATCCCTTTTTTAGAATAAAAAATGTTTCAAGCAAATAAGAAATACTCTATTACTTTTCAAAGTTACAAAAAAATCCATCACTGCATCTTCTTCTGTCTTCCTTTGCCATGAGGAATAAACAAGAACTGTTGCTTTATACAGCAAGTCTTTACAAAGCAGCCAAATAAAATCTGTGGGCCAGAGACCAACCTACATTGTGATAGATACCACAGTTCTCAAGAATCTTTGGTTATGAGCTAAACTCTCACTGTTGTTTCTGCGAAATATCAGAGGGCAGTAATCCTTTAGTACAGCCTGTAAAGAAAATCATTATAAAAGTCTTGCTTTTTCCAAACTTAACCATTTTTGGCCTCATCAAGATATTTTCTTCCATTTCATCATCTTAAAGAAAAAAAAATCCTGACCAGCAAATAAAAAGTACTGGGAAAATGCAGTTACAAGGAAAAAGGACCAAGATAAATGTTCTTCAGAACCAGTATGGAGAATGATACTGAAGACTAAATTTTATCAGAAGGCTTCTTTGAGAATTACAAGCAGATGATTTAAATCCTGCTGCAAGAGGAGGGCTACAGAATTGGAAGATATTCTTAGCATTGAAAAAAATTATATTAAAAGTCTGATTGTCTAGGGTCTTTTTTGAGAATTGTTGAATTATCTTTTGCCACAAGACAAAGACTATAGTATTGATTTTTGCATGAAGAATAACAAAGTCATGGGGAAGGGACTAACAACATTGTTACACATTTGTATTCCTGTCTATTGAGGACTGCATAGATTATACCTGCAGTAAGTGTAAACTGGTTAGATTATCTGAAGAAAAAGTGAAAGGTTTAGAGCAGTGATGGTGAAACTTTTAGATACCGAGTGCCCAAACTGCAGCCCAAAACACACTTATATATTGTTGGGTGCTGGGTGGGCATGGTCCATTGGATGGGCATGGCCCATTGGGTGGGTATAGCTGCAGTGGTAGTGGCAGACTAGGTGGGACTAAAAAGTTCAATCAATCAATTCCAACTTTGCAAGATTTTTTTTCCTGTGAGAAGTTGAAATTGATTGATTGAACCTTTTTTTTGCACATGGCAGCAGAGGCCAAAAATGAAAAGGTGTTATAAAACCCAGCTGAAGGCCTAGGACTGGGGTGATGGCATGCATGCCCACAGAGAGGACTCTGCATGCCACCTGTGGTACATGTGCCATAGGTTCGCCACCACGGAGCTAGATCATTGAGACTTTCCATAAACATTATGCAAAGATCTATTTCTTTGAGTAGAGTTTAATCCTGGGAAAAGTGGGAGGAAGGAGAGGAGGATGACCAGCAGCAAGGTGGATAACTCAATTATGGTGGCAATGGGTGCACTGTTGGAAGATATGAAAGCCCACCTTAGGAACATATCATTATGGAAAATATCTGTTTATGTGGTCAATAGGAGTTGACACTGACTTGATGGTACATAATCAGTCCAATTTCTCTGACACATGTTTTGTGTCCCTCAACCAGAGGAGCAAGAAGCACTTTCAAAACAGATAGTACTTTTCAGATGGCCTGGTGCACACATAAAAAGCCACATTACACTGGTGTTATCAACTCTGCAGTGAACCTGGCTGAAGCCATCTTGCTCATTTTTGGTTGCCACAAGAATGGGGGGGAGGAATGGGGAGTTTTATGCTAGTCTAAACAATTCTCTGTCCTATGGGAACCAAGGTCATTTCTGTTCATTAGACTGGGGTTTGAGCCTAATGTTAGAAAGCCCGCCAAACTATTCTATTGGGAAACGTAGTTGATTGTATAGTTTCTGGGGTGGGAAGTTTAATGTCATCTTTGAAAACGAGCATAGCTGTGGCCATTTTCCATATTCATTTTCAGTTGACACATAGAAAAGGGAAGGGGGGATTGCAAGGTGCTTCACTAGTCAAAATAATCTTTGTCCCATGGGAAGCAAGGTCATCAGCTGCTCCCAAGACTGCTGGCTGGGCATTTCATGAAAAGCCCACCAAGAAGATATATTGGAGAATGTAATTGCTTGCATAGCTTTAGAGGTGGGATTTCTTAACTTCGTACTGGGAATTGTTACATATATCTTCAGAATTATAGGCACAGCTATAGTAATCCTTAGTAAGAAGGATGAAAGGGTACATGGAGTAAAAGTTATAGGAACTTTAACATCCTCTTTGAGAAGAGTGACTATGTCATACTAGAATTCAACATAATGCAAACTTAGGTAAATGAACAAAATCAGATTACTATTTTAGACTTTAAAAGAGCTGATTTCAACAAATGCAGATAGAGATTAGGAAGGATTTCATGGATGGAAATCCTAAAAGGAAAAACAATTCAAGAAGTTTGGGAAACTCTGAAAAATGAAATAATAAAGGCCCAAGCAAAAACAATACCACAGAGAAAAAACAAGAGACTCCAGATGAAACCAGCATGTTTGCAGAAAGAGCTCTGACAAAAAGGACAAGCATTAAAAAATGGAAAGAAGGTCACATAACTAAAAAGAATACTAGAAAATAGCCTGAATTTGCAAAGAGGAAAGCTAAGGTCCAGAATGAGCTAAGACTGGCAAATAATGTCAAAAAACAACAACAAAAACCTCCCTCCTTTCTTACAGTAGGTTAAGAATAAGAGGAAAGTCAAGGAAATGATAAATCTATTCATGGGAGCAGGTGGAAGGAGGTGACAGGCAGCAGGGAGAAGAAAAAACTGTTTAATTCCTTCTTTGCATCTGTTTTTACACAAAAGGAAGAAACAGTCCAGCCTATTGAAAGCAGAACAAAGAGAAATAGAACAGGTATGCAAGTCAAAATAAGCAAGGAATTAGTAAGAGAATACCTATCTACCCTGGACTAGTATAAATCACCTGGACCAGATGGATTACATCAAGGATTCTGAAATAGCTGGTAGATGTGAACTTGGAATCACTGAACGTATCTTTCAAAGCTCCTCTAGCCCAAGAGAATTACCCAAAAGACTGGAAAAAAAGGATGTGGTACCTATCTACAAAAAGGGGAAAAATGTATCCAGGAAACTATAGGCAACCAGCCAACGTCAGTGTCTGGGAAAATCCTTGAAAAGATAACTGACTAACAGATTTGTGAGCACCTAGAAACAAACAAGGGAATTACTAAAAGAAAGTATGAGTTTGTTAAAAGCAGATCACACCAGACACACCTTATTGTCTTTTTTGATAAAGTGACTAAATTAGTGGATGTGAGAAATACTGTGTAATAGTATATTGGGAATTCAGTTAGGCATATGACAAAGTAGATCACAGCCTTCTCCTTAATAAGATAGAACAATGTGGGATAGACAGCACTATCACCAGATTGATTCACAATTGCCTGACCAACCACACCCAGTGTGTAGTCCTCAATGGAACTATGTTTACATAGAGGGAAGCATATAATGGTGTACCCCAGGTTCTGCCTTGGGCCCAATATCTATCAGTATCTTTATAAATGATCATGGGTGTCAAACCCGATTGCGTCATGTATCATGACATATTGTGACATTTTTGCCTTTGCAGAGTTCAGGTGGGCATCACCTGAGCATAATGCATCTGGGCCGTGTGCCATCAGTTTGACACCCCTGATCTAGATGAAGTGATAAAACCCATCAAATTTATAGATGACACCAAGCTGGGGGGAAATGCTAGATTTGGAGGATAGACTCAAGATATAGAAGGATCTTGACAGACTTGATCATTAGGCCTATCCAAGAAGATGCAGTTCAATTATGAGAAATCTTACTTAGGATCTTAAGATCCTGCATTTAATCAGGAAAAAACAAATGCACAAGTATAGTATAGGTGGCACCTGGCTTAACAGTAGTATCTGTGAGAGGGATCTTGATGTACTACTGAGTCACTACTGAAATATGACCCAGCAGTGTGCTGCAACTGTCAAAAACGCCAATGCAATCCTGGACTGCATCAACAGAAGGTATCAATATTATGAGAAATGATAGAACCACTTTATACTGCACTGGTGAGGCCGTACTTGGAACACTATGTCCACTTCTGATGACCACAATATCGAAAAGATGCTGAGGCTTTAGAAAGACTGCAGAGAAGAACAACAAAGATGATAAGGAGTCTGGGGCTAAACTGTATGATGAGTGGTTAAGGAAACTAGATATATCTAGCCTATTGAAGATAAGGATTAGGGAATGACATGATAGCTGCCTTCCAATACTTGAGGGGCTGCCACAGAGAAGAGGGGTTGACTTATTCTCCAAAACACCTTGAGAGCAGGACAACAAGTAATAGGTGGAAGCTTGTTAAAGAGAGCCAACCTAGAATTAAGGAGAAATTTCCTGACAATGACAACAATTAATCAGTGGCATAGATTGCCTCCCAGAGTTGTTGGATGCTCCATCACTGCAGGCCTGTAAGAATATACTGAATAACTATTTGAGCAGGGAGTTGGACTAGAAGACCTCCAAGGTCCCTTCCAGCTTTATGATTGTATGATTCTAGAAATAATGCAAAATATTCACCAGAGGGACATGTTTAAGAAGGAATATCAATCATCAGATTATATCCAATTAAACTGTCAATGAGAGTGATGACATAAAAAGCTGCATTCCAAGGATCTGGATATTTAACTAGAGCACTTTCTGGGTTATCCTCAGCTTAATGTATCCTGTGTATGGAACTATCTCCTAGTTTGGGTGCATTAAGCAATCAGCCTTATAAACTTTTGGTCTTGAGACAAGTTAATTTGTGCTCTGCAATTTCTGTTTTATGATGTTTATGAAGATTGGCAAGTTATGTTTTATATTTTGAAGGCTGCTATATTGTAAATAATTGTTAAAAATCCAAAATTCTTTCTATTGTAATTTCTTCTATTCTTTATTTTCCCATTTTGGGTTTATTTATTTTTTATTATGAAAAGCAGTTTAGAAATGTCAAAAACAAATAAAATATTTCATTAACGTTTTTGCATGCTCCTTACTTTGAACCCATTGGTATTCTATAAAAATAACAAACTAGAAATAGAATTTTTTTTATTGAAAAGTTTTACAATACATTTTATCTTTAACAATCCCTCCCCCCCTCCATCCAGCACTTCCTAACCCTCCCTAACCCTCCCCCCTTCCCCCCTCCCCCCTCCCCGACTTCCCAGAGCTAAATACAAAGTATAAAAGCAAAAAACAATCATAAACAACCATATGTTAACAAAAATAAACTGTTAAGTCTATCGCACTCTAGCTCATATAAGATGACTACAAGCAATACTAGTATCACATAAAAAAGAAAAAAAAACTTATTCAAATGCTAAGTGAAACTTTTTAGTCCCATATTTGTTCTGGATATAATCAATCCACTTTTTCCATTCCATAATATAACGTTGTTGCGAATGGTCTTTCAAATAAGCTGAAATCTTTGCCATTTCCGCCAGGTCAGAAACTTTTAGAGTCCATTCTTCTATAGTCGGCAGTTCCTCCTTCTTCCAATATTGACCTACTAAAAGTCTTGCTGCTGTAATTAACTTCAACATCAACTTAGTGTCCACAACAGTAGTATCTGTAATTATGCCCAATAAGAACAATTGCGGACAAAACTTTATCCTTTGCTTAAATATCTTCTGCATATTCCACCAGATTTTAATCCAAAAAGCTTTAACCTTTTTACAGGTCCACCATATATGAAAATACGTTGCATCTTCGCCACCACATCTCCAACATTTAGGTTGGTAGTTCGGATACATACTTGCAAGCTTTTTAGGATCGAAATGCCACCTATAAAACATTTTGTAAAAGTTCTCTCTTAAGTTTTGAGCTTGTGTAAATTTTACGTTCCTCACCCAGATCTTTTCCCAAGTGTCCATTGTGATAACTTCTTGAATATTCTGAGCCCACTTTATCATACAATCTTTAATAAGTTCTGTTTCTGAGTCAATTTCTATCAATGCAAGATATATCCGTTTGATATGTGCTGGACCCTGATTTCTAATTTGCTTTACCAAATTTTCATCAGTCATTGAGAAACCAACTTTCTGGTCTTCTTTCCACCTGGCCCGTAATTGACCATATTGAAACCAAGTTTGAACAATCTTCTCATCTCGTAAAAGATTATACGGCTTCAAACACCATATGTTCCTCTCCAAACTTAAGATCTCCTTGTACGTAGTCACATCATGTTTGAAGCCAACATTTATGTTTTCTATTGCATGTTTCGGAATTGCCCACAAAGGTATCTTGTAGTTTAGCTTATGTCTATACTTTTTCCAAACTCTCAACAATGCCTGTCTTAAAATATGCACTTTAAACACATTATCTACCTTCTTATCATACAATAAATATGCATGCCAGCCAAATAACAAGTCGTGGCCCTCAAGATTTAATAATCTCCCTTGTGTCAAATTAATCCAATCACTTATCGCTGACAATGCAGCAGCTTCATAATATAATTTAAACTTGGGCATTTTAAGACCACCTCTTTCACGCGTATCCTGCATAATCTTAAGTTTAACTCGTGGCCTTTTCCCTGCCTATACAAATTTATTGATACCCCGTTGCCATTCCTCCAAATTTGAATCTTTTTTAAGAATAGGTATCATTTGAAATAAAAATAGAAATTTAGGCAAGACATTCATTTTCACTGCTGCAATTCTTCCCAGTAAAGACAATTGCAATTTTTCCCAACTCTCCAATTCTTTTTGAATTTTTCCCCATAGCTTTTCATAATTATTTTTATATAACTTTGCATTTGAGGGTGACAAATACACCCCCAAATATTTAACCCTTTTAACAATCTCGAATCCAGTTAACCCCTCTAAAAGGGCCTTTTGCGATGCTGTCATATTTTTAGCCAATATTTTAGTTTTTTGTACATTAACCTTAAATCCAGAAACCTTCCCATATTGCATTATTATCTCCATCAGGTCCACAACAGAATTTTCTGGCTGGGTCACCATAACAACCAGATCGTCTGCAAACGCCCTCAGTCTATAATCCTGATCTCTAATTTGGATACCCTTAATTTTTTCCAAATTCCGTATTTTAATCAATAATATCTCCAATGTCAAAACAAATAATAAAGGTGATAACGGACACCCTTGTCTTGTGCCCTTTTCAATATTGCATACTTCAGTCAAACTATTATTTACTATTATTCGGGCAGTTTGTTTTTGATATAATGCCCTAATTGGTTGTAAAAATTTATCCCCAAAATTCATTTTATCTAAAACTTTCATCAAAAATTGCCAATCAAGTTGATCAAAAGCTTTTTCAGCATCTAAGAAGATCGCCGCAGGGATCTGGTTGTTCCTTTCCAAAAATTCCACCAAATCTACTATATGCCTCACATTATTTTTCATTTGTCTACCACTAATGAACCCAGTTTGGTCCCCATGAATCATCTGTTGCAAAACCCTCATCAATCTGTTAGCTAAAACCTTAGCAAATATCTTGTAGTCCGTATTCAAAAGTGATATTGGTCTGTAATTTCTTACTTGAGTAACATCCTGATCTTCCTTCGGAATCAGGGAAATAAAAGCAGTTCTCCAAGACGGAGGCACCCTTCCTCCCCTCTGAATTGTCTGAAACAATTCCCTTAATGGCTTTATCACCTCCGATTGTAGTACACCGGAGTCAGTCCATCCGTTCCTGGTGCTTTATCCACCTTCAGTTGCTTAATTGCTAAAAGAATTTCTTCTTCTGTTATCAATTGATTAATCTCTTCCTTTTGTTCTTGTGTAAGAACCGGGATGTTAGTGTTCTTCAAATATACGTCAATATCTGTTTCATTGATCTTATCCTTAGCATATAATTTAGAATAAAAGTCCACAAAGGCTTCCTTAATAAGATCCTGTTGAAACACAACCTTGCCTTTATGTTCTATTTTATCTATGTTAGAAGCCCTTTGTTTTTTCCTTAACCTGTAAGCTAACCACCTACCTGGTTTATTGGCATTGCAAAAAGTGTTATGCCTAGCAAACCGTAAGTTAATTGCCACCTGGTCAGCCATCAACTTATCAAATTGTCCTCTTAGCAAGTTAATAACCTCTTTCATCTTCACATCCAATGGATTCAAAATTAGGGCCTTTTCTTTTTCCCTAATTTCATTCTCCAGTTCTTTCCTCCTGACTTCCAAGTTACGTCTGTATTTATTATTCATATATATTAACACCCCTCTCAGTGGGTGCGCCAACCCTCTGGAACTGCTTGCCTACCAAAATCCGGATGGCCCCCGACCTTCGCACCTTCCGGCGCGACTTAAAAACTTACCTGTTCCAGCAATCCGGCCTGGCCTGATAGCTCTTGGGGTTTCATTTGTTTTTTACTATTGTTTAACTGTATACCTACCTTGCTCTGTACTCCGGCCCGAGTCCCTCGGGAGAAGGGCGGTATATAAAAACAAACAAACAAAGAAAGAAACAAATAAATAAATAAATAAATAAATAAATAAATAAATAAATAAATAAATAAATATAGGCTTTACTAGCGTCCCAAACCATGTCCATAGAAGTATCCTTGTTCATATTAATTTCAAAAAAGTCCTTCATCTGCTTTTTGCATTCTTCCACATTACTCTGATTTCTAAACAAATTCTCATTTACGCGCCAAGAGCGCCTATCTCTATTGTCCTTGTTGATCTCTAACCAGACTGAACTATGGTCAGATATAGTTCTTGCACAAATCTTTATCTTCTTAATCCTAGAAAAAAAATCATTAGTCAGTAATATAAAATCAATCCTAGAAAAAGATTGGTGTCTATCAGAAAAAAAAGTATAATCCTTTTCATGTAAATGTGTTTCTCGCCAAATGTCTCGCAATTCCAGATCATCCTTCATTTCAAAAAAATATTTAGGCAACCTAGCGTGACTCGGGGCATGTTTAAAAAAACCAGATTTGTCCAACTGTACGTCCAAGACACCATTCCAATCTCCCATAAAAATAAAAGATTTATAATCCAACTGAGTAATCTTTGTATGTAGTGAACTGTAAAAGTCAGCTTGTTGTTGATTAGGAGCATACAGTCCAACTAAAAGCATTTTTTTACCTTCTAACAGCAAATCTATCATAACATATCTTCCTTGTTTATCTGCTTCAATTAGTTCCGCTGTCAGAGTAATCTTGACATAAATAACCACTCCATTTTTCTTATTCATTGCAGAAGCAATAAATTGCGTACCCAACCTTGAGTTCAACAAGTACTTTTGATCTCCCATCTAAACATGATGTCACGTTTCTTAAGTTCCTGTGCCAGAAAAGCAAAATCTTTCCTTCTCCTTAAAATTCTTGGAGGAATCTCTTTTAAAACCAAAACTTCTTGCTCAGCAACCACAAGCTTAGTATCATAAGCAACTTGAATAACTTCATTCCTAATTGCTCTCTTTGTAAAATAAACCACTACATCTCTAGGTAACTTCCTCTGCCTTGCAATCCATGAGTTCACATGGAAGATTTTGTCTATACTTCCCTCAATTTCAGCTGCTGGCTGTCCCAGTACCACTTCCAAAGCCTCGGAGACTATCTGCTTTAAATCTTCTTTAGGATTCTCTTTTAAGCCTCTGATTCTAATAGCAAACTCCATCTGGTGGTACTGGACCAGAGTCAAGTCCCCATCCATTTTATCCATTATATTTTCATTCTCTAATACTTTTGCTTCTAGTCTGGAATTCTTTTGACTAAGATCCTCCATTTTTTCATCCAAACATTTAATACATACAGCCACACCTTCAATTGCAGGCAAGATGTCTGCCCTCATTGCTCTAAACTTCTCTTCCAACTTCTCTTCCATCTTCTCCTCCAGCTTCTCTTCCAGCTTTTCCATCTTTTCATCCATTATGTCTGATATTTGTTGTGAATACTTTTCCAAGGCATCCTGTAAATCCTTAAGCGTCAGTGCCGGAGCAGGTGCAGGAGGAAGTAAAGCTTGTAACGAGGTCTGTTGCACCGGGGAAGCCCACACACTCCGGAGAGTTTTAGAAGTTTTATTCGCCATCTTCCCCCACTTTCACTTACTACACACTTTCACTTTTAAAAGCCATAAAGTCCATTGAACTAGAGAATAAAAGTCCACTTCACCTTGACCTCCTGTACCGCTCTGCCTGCCTCTTCACACTCGAAAGTCTTTCCTTCTGGCAGGGGTGGTTGCTAACACTTGGTTCTGCTCCAAAAAACACGGAGCAGAAGCGCTGCGCAGCCCGGAGCAAACTCAGGCTTCGGGGGGGCTCAATCCTTCAGCCGCCCAAACTAAAAGCTCAGGCGGCCCCGGAGAGCTCAACCCCTACCTGGGGCCTCACCCCCTCCTCTTCTCCCAGGGAGGGGGCTTCCGAATCACCAAAACAGCTGATTGGCACTGTTTTCGGCAATTCAACAAAGCCGCGGAGCGGACAGCCTGGAGATGGCTGTCTTCAGCGTCACGTCGCCACCGGAAGTCTTGATGTCACGTTTCTTAAGTTCCTGTGCCAGAAAAGCTAAATCTTTCCTTCTCCTTAGGAATCTCTTTTAAAACCAGAACTTCTTGCTCAGCAACCACAAGCTTAGTATCATAAGAAACTTGGATAAATTCATTCCTGATTCCTCCATTTTTTCATCCAAACATTGAATACATACAGCCACACCTTCAAGTGCAGGCAAGATGTCTGCCCTCATTGCTGTAAACTTCTCTTCCATCTTCTCTTCCAGCTTTTCCATCTTCTCCTCCAGCTTTTCCATCTTTTCATCTATAATATCTGCTATTTGTTGTGAGTGCTTTTCCAAAGCATCCTGTAAATCCTTAACCGTCAGTGCCGGAGCAGGTGCAGGAGGCAGTAAGGCTTGCAGCGAGGACTGTTGCACTGGGGAAGCCCCCGCACTCCGGAGAGCTTTAGAAGTTTTAGCCGCCATCTTCCCCCACTTTCACTTGCTACGCACTTTCACTTTTAAAGTCCATAAAGTCCATTGAACTAGAGAACAAAAATCCACTTCACCTTGACCTCCTGTATCGCTCTGCCTGCCTCTTCACACTTGAAAGTCTTTCCTTCTGGCAGGGGTGGTTGCTAACACTTGGTTCTGCTCCCAATAGCACAGAGCAGAAGCGCTGTGCAGCCCGGAGCAAACCCAGGCTTCGGGGGGGCTCGATCCTTCAGCCGCCCGATCTAAAAGCTGTCTTCAGATGGCTGTCAGCCGGAGATGGCTGTCTTCAGTGTCGCGTCACCACCGGAAGTCACTAGAAATAGAAATTTTATGGAATGATAACCAAGTTTCTAAAATAAGAAAGGCATAAAAAGGGAATAAAAAGCTTAAGGGAATACTCAGATTGTTGTGTAGTGGGTCCGACGCAAGGAAGAGACGCCACCCGGTGTGTGAGTTCAGCTCTTTATTGGATGGGGGTAGCGAACTGAGGGATGAGGGTTACCTGGCCTCCTTAAATACCTAGCCAGGTAAGTGGACAGCCAAAGGGGTTGGCCCTAGGTTTCCTGCCGAACTGGGTTTCCCGCCAAAACCGTTCAGGCCAACGCCCCCTTGTGGCTGTTGCTATGCAGGTGCCTGCATACATCACCCCTCCCCCCTTAGAGAGGAACCACATAACAATGAAACAACTTGCAACTAACTATAACTATATACACTGTGTGTCAATAATAATAAAAAACAATGCAACTGTGTAAGGGTCATTTGCGCACATAGTCCGCCAGGTAGTCAGGTGTCCTGTTGGACCGGGTGGACCGTCTGGGTGTGGCCTGGCCCTGGGCTTGGACAGCTGGTTGCTGGGGCCTCTGTGCTGGGTTGAACAGAGCTGGGTTCAGGAGGCCCTCCTCCTCTGGTTCCTGCTCTGTGTTGTTTCTGGTTGGGCTGGCCTCTCCTGGGGTGTGGCTCTCCAGTTGGGCGTGTGTGGTGCGCTCAGGGACCCTTCCTCTGAGCTGGTTGATGTGTCACCTTATGTGTCTGTCCCCCTCCACGCCCACGATGTAGGAGAGGGGTCCAGTTTTCTCAATCACTGTCCCTGGAACCCATGGATGCCCTGCCCCGTAGTTTCTTGCCCAGACAAGGTCCCCCACATTGAGAACTCTGTGTGATGGTGGTGATGGTGATGAAGATGATGATGCTGATGCTGATGGTGGTGGTGGTGGCCTGACCATCTCGGCTGCTACCCAGTCTGGGTGTAAACGGTCCAGCTTGGTGATGAGACGCCATCCCCATCGCAGTTCTGCTGGGCTCTTCCCGGTAGCAACGCATGATGTAGTGTGCTGGGCAAGTAGGAATTTCGGCAGTCTGTGGTGCCAGTCCCCGCTAATGATGCGCCGGAGTGCATCTTTGGTCATCCTTACCATCCATTCAGCTTGCCCGTTGGTCGACGGATGGAAGGGCACGGAGGTGGCAGGCCTAATCCAGTTCGCCTTCAAGAACGCCTGGAAATCATTAGCGGTAAACTGAGGTCCGTTGTCAGACACAATTACGTCAGGGAGGCCGTGTGTGGCAAAGAGAGCTCTGAGCACCTGGATTGTCCTCCCCGAGGTCATGTTGGGCACTGGGACTACCTCCAACCACTTAGAGTGGCTGTCCACCACTACTAAGAATAGTTGACCCTGGAATGGCCCTGCATAGTCAATGTGGATGTGGGACCAGGGTGTGTGTGTGGCCTCCCACCTGTGCACGGGTGTGTGTGGCATTTCCAGCCTGGATCTCTGGCACGTGTAATAGGCCTTGACCCGTTCCTCAATGTCCTTGTCCAGCCCTGGCCACCAGAGGTAGCTTCTGGCCAGAGCCTTCATCCTAACCACCCCTAGGTGTCCCTCATGTAAGGAGTCCAATACCCTGTCCCGTACTGTGGTGGGAATGATGACCCTGCTCCCCCAGAGGAGGCAGCCCCTGTGCGTGGAGATCTCGTTGTGCCTGGTGAAATAGGCCTGGAACTCAGGCCCCGGGGACTTGTCCTGCCACCCTGTGCAAACCCATGAGTGTACCCTGCTCATGATGTTGTCT
This sequence comes from Vipera ursinii, assembly GCF_947247035.1. Taxonomy (NCBI): domain Eukaryota; kingdom Metazoa; phylum Chordata; class Lepidosauria; order Squamata; family Viperidae; genus Vipera; species Vipera ursinii. The sequence goes on from NC_139517.1 coordinate 57,565,863, forward strand.
GTGGCTGTGTGGCTGGCAATGTCCTTGGCATGAACTGGGCACTCTGGTAGCTCCTGCAGTGCTAGGATCTGTGTGGCTGGGGCTGGGTCTGGATCAGAGGTGTCTATGGGTAGCCTACTTAGACCGTCTGCGTGGCCCATCTCCTTCCCTGGCTTATGCAACAGCTTGCAATTGTAGGCTGCAAGGATGATGGACCACCGGAGCATTCTGGGGGACAGGATTTGTGGAGTCTGCCTGTCTGTTGTGAACAGGCCCAGGAGTGGTTTGTGGTCCATGAAGACAGTGAACTCCCTGCCATATAGATAATTGTGGAATTTTTTGATTCCTGCCATGATTGCCAGGGCTTCTCTGTCAATTTGGGCGTAGTTTTTTTTCTGCTCCAGATAGCGTCCTGGAATAATAGGCTATGGGAACTTGTGCCCCATTGGGCTCAAGGTGACTGAGTACTGAGCCCACACCGTAGAGGGATGCATAGCATGCAATGCAAATGGGCTTGGACTCGATGAATTGGGTTACTGTGGACTTATCCGACAGTAGTGCTTTCAAGGCCCTGAAGCTATGGTTGTGGGCAGTGGTCCAGACCCATGCTGCCTGCTTGTCTAGCAGCCTGTGGAGTGGCTCTGCAATGGCTGCCTTGTGTGGGAGGAATGCATGGTAGAAATTCAACAGGCCCAGGAATGCCTGTAGCTCTGCCTTGTTCTTGGGTGTGGGTGCTAGTTTGATGGCCCTCTCCTCGGACTCTGTGGGGTGGATTCCCCTGGCATCTACTCTGAACCCCAAGAACTCTGTGGAGGGAACACCTATGCTGCATTTCTCCCTCTTGAGTTTGAGTCCAGCTGTGCGTAGCCTGGACAGTTCCTCCCTGAGCCTACCTGCTAGTTCCTCTGCTGACGCTCCTGCGATCAGGATGTCATCGAAGTAGGGGCAGACTCCCGGAATGCCCTTGAGTGTCTTTTCCATAACTTCCTGGAAAATGCCAGGAGCAACGCTAACTCCAAACTGCAGCTTATTCACCCGGAACGCCCCCCTGTGTGTTACTATGGTTTGAATGTCAGCTGTTGCCCTAGTAACCGTGAGTTGCTGGTACGCCTGCGTAAGATCGAGCCTTGCAAAGATGGCACTGCCTTGGAGGGAAACAAGAACGTGACTGACCATGGGGACTGGGTAAGAGTGCGGGTTCAGGGCGCGGTTCACTGAGCACTTGTAGTCAGCGCAGATCCTTATTTCCCCATTGGATTTAAGGGGGGTAATGATAGGGGTTTCCCACTCCCCCCCATCTACGGGCTCTAAGATTCCCTGGGCCACCAGCTTATCTAATTCATGATTTATTTTTTGTTTGAGCGCGAAGGGGACTCGCCACGGCCGGACCCTAACGGGGGGAACATTCAAGTTAAGCTTGAACGATATCAGGGGCCCTGTGTACCTGACCAGTGACCCATCGAAGATGTCTGCGAACTCCTTGCAGATGGCCTCGATGGAGTCCCCCTGGATCCGGTGGATCCCGGTGACTGTGATTCCCAGGGCCTCGAACCAGTCTAGGCCAACCAGGCTGGCTCTCTGGCCCTCTACCACTACAACCCCCAGGTGCTCTTCACGACCCTTAAACCCCACCGAGACTGTAGCCTCCCCCTTTACCTTGACCGGTGAATTCTGGAAGTCGGTCAGGGTTAAATTTGTAGGCCGTAATTTGATCTGCTGCTTGCTCCGGCTATTTATGTAGTTAAGGGTCTCGTCCGAAATGATCGAGACCGCTGATCTAAAGTCAAGCTCCATGCTGCAAGGGATGCCTTGCAAGCGGATTGTTAGAATAATTTTGGGTTTGAGCAGCCAGCGGCTACCCGTGTGGTTAATGACCAGCCGGCTCTCAACATAGCCAATTTGTGTTTTGGTCGGGGCCCCAGTACCTTCAAACGGTGATTTCTCCGGTTGCAGCTCGTGGATCTCCTCTCAGGGGCGGCGGCTACGACAGACCGCGAGTATGTGGCCTGTTTTCATGCAGGCCTGACACATGGCGGACCGGAACTTACAGAGGCTGAGCACGTGGTTCCCACCACACCCTGCACACTTCTGAGGGTTGGCGGCATTGCTGGGAGGTCTGGGCTTGTTTGGGCATCTGGCTCGCTGGTCAGAAGTCAACGTCTTCCACTGGAGGAGGTCGATGCTCTGGTTGTCCTCCTCCGTGGCAAATTGCAGGTGGATTCTGGCCGCCTAGCTGCCGGTCCGGGTTTCCTGGCATGCTTGGACGGCCCCGCAGGCCACTTCATGGGCTATGATGGCATCCTTGGCTTCCTGGAGTGAAACCTCCTCTCTCTCGAACAGGCACTCTTGCAGCCGCCTGTCGTGTAGGCCGCAAATCATCCAGTCCCGCAGCCGCTCCTCCAAGTTCGAGAACCTGCAGGTGATGGCGGCTTCTTGGAGGGTGGTGAGGAACTCGGCACCGGTCTCGTCGGGGCACTGGTCCCTCTTCTCAAATTGTGACCGCGTGGCCACTTTGGAGCGCCGGGGCTTGAATTGGGCGTTGAGTCGGGCCACGAGGTCCCGGTATGCGACGGTGTTGATGGCCTCCTGGGCGAACAGGTTCGCAGCGATCTCCAGGAGCACTGGTCCCCGGATGCAGAGCAGGGCAGCCGCCTTCGCGCCGTCCTCCGAGATCTGATTGAACCACATGTACATTTCGGCGTGAGCCAGGTAACGGGCCCATGTCTCGGGGCGGTGGGTGTAGAATTCGTGGGGTTGTCCGGCCCTTGCCATCACGGTGCTGGTGTGGTCTCTGTCGCAGTGCGGTGTGCAGTCTCGGTTGCGGATGCGGTCCCCGGCTTGGTCCGGTTGGCTGGTCCAGTCGGCTGGTGGTCGTGAAGGGGGAGAAGGAAGGAAAATGCCTTTCCCTTCAGCTCACGGAGTGCTCCCCAGTGACTTCAGCTCCTTGTCGGCAGCGATCCCACCTTCGTCGCCACTGTTGTGTAGTGGGTCCGACGCAAGGAAGAGACGCTAGCCGGTGTGTGAGTTCAGCTCTTTATTGGATGGGGGGTAGCAAACTCAGGGATGAGGGTTACCTGGCCTCCTTAAATACCTAGCCAGGTAAGCGGACAGCCAATGGGGTTGGCCCTAGTTTTCCTGCCAAACTGGGTTTCCCGCCAAAACTGTTAAGGCCAACGACCCCTGGTGGCTGTTGCTATGCAGGTGCCTGCATACATAACACAGATCTTATGCACAATATTGAAGCTTCACCCACTCTGACCTGGAGGAAGGCCAGACATCATCTTTGACTTCTGAGATTTGAACTCTGCAAGTTTTGCCTCCATTTTCATAGTCTTAAACATTATTTACTTTTGAAAATCTAAGACATTAGATTAAATTAAATAACATGGCAAATTATACCCTTGTTATAGTTTTATAAGATTCATCTTATTTTTAAATACTTCAGAATTTCTCAAGTAAGTTTAGTTGTACAGTGAGAGCTATGTGTTTGGACATGACATTTTGCAGGAATAAATTATTATTTTTCTCAGAGGAAGGGAAGAGATTGTTTCAAACAGCAACATATTCAACAACACTGGCACAACTGCTTTGGCTACTAATGTCAATAAAGTTATAACCAACGAATGCTTTCATCTAAGTAATTTCAAGGGGAAAATTTTAGGAACATGGTATGATTAAAAAATGAGCTCTAATTAAAGAGTTATTTAATAAACAAATTCATTTTATTATAGATGCTTTTTGTAAAAGAAAAAGAAAATGGCTATTGAACAAGCAATTTTAAGACTAATAAAGCCCTCCACTCTGATTAGGGAATATAATTTCACAACCATCTAGCAATCTATCTTCCACCCCCAGCTGTCAAAAAAAGCAAGTAGCAGTCCTTTTGAGATGTACCATTCTTATTACAAATCCTTGCCATTGCTATTACAGTTGCAAAGGCTGCATCTGTTTTAGGCTAGTTCCAACTTCAATTATTTATCAGCCTGTTGATAGTCTGTGGAGCCTTCTGCCTGCAAGGATTATATCAATCTAAAACTGACTCAGTGCCTTTGTACCTCCATAATCTCTCATTCAGTTATGGGTCTGTAAGAAATGGAATGAATATACATGTATAGTATTTCCTCACAGAAGTGTCTATTTCAGTAAGCACCTCTTGCTTTGATAGTGGCTAATGTGAGTGTGGGTTGTTTTGATAAACCTGTGTGTCTAATTGCTGGGAAAATGACAGTTCATATTTGAATTTGAATTTGAATTTTATTGAATTTATATACCGCCCTTTCCCGTAGGACTCAGGGCGGTATTAACTGATTTGCTACCAAAGCAAAAAGCTAATCCTCCACAAGGGAAGTTCTATTAAAATATTCAGATGAGCAGTAATCTAGAATGCCAATGAAAGGAATATGGCCACCTATATTGCATTATCCAATACAATGTATGTCTATGTAAATTTGTATCGGACAAAATTATCAATGAATCACAACATAGCCAACTACTTTAGAAGCTGTTCATACTAAGTTTCTGAAGGACATGCTTTGTGTCCCTCAGTCACAACTGCAAAATGCTCTTGATCAGCAAGAAGTTGGCAGCATGAGAAAAATAAGGAAATAAGGATATTTTATTGGCATTTCAGGGGTTGGCAGTTTGTATTGAGTCTTTGGATGAACGCGTGGAGGAAGTTAACAAAAGTAATTTGATACCAGAAGCTAAAATGTGTGAAGCTGAGAATAAAATGGATAAGATTGATGATGAGGTGGTAATGATACAATATAGACATGGAGTTTGTTTTGAGGATAAGAGGTTTGAAAGAAAACCCACAAAAAAACCTGGAAGAGATATTTGCAAAGGCTGTGGCGCCTATATTGGGATGGCGAGTTGAAGATTTTATAATGGAAATAGATAAAATATTTCGTGTCAACTCCTGGACTGCTAGACAAAGATATTTACCAAGAGATGTGGTTGCTTATTTTACAAAAGAATGATCAGAAATACGATTATTCAAGCCTTTTATCATAACAGATTTAAAGTGGCTGATCAAGAAGTCTTAATTTTGAAAGAAATTCCACCAAGAATTTTAAGAAAAAGGAATGAGTTTGTTTTCTTGGCAGATGAATTTAAAAAATGACAGCTCCAGTTCAGATGGGAAATACCAACTGGGATAGTGGTGAATTATGCAGGTACAAGATATCATCTTAATACAGTTCTGAAGGCATGAGATTTTTATTGTAATGTACTGAAAGCAGGTTCATCGCCACCCCCAGAATTCAAAAGTGGAAAAGAAGAAGGAGCGCAACAGGCACAAATGGAAGGTATACAGCAAGGTGAAGAAATCACCTCGCTGATTGTAAAAGATGTACAGCAAACTCTGGAAACTGTGCAACCCCTGGCACCATTAGAAGAACCAAGGGGTCAAAGAATGACATGGGCTGCAACCAGACAAAAGGAACAACAACAAGAACAACAGAAACAGTATCCTATAATCACAGCTCAAGAATCCACTAATAATGAAGCAGTGGGAGGAGTGAGACCAAAGAGGCAGGTGCTTATGGATCTGCAAGATACGCTCCGAAAGCTTCAAGTCACAAAAGATGGTGACAAAGTTTCTAACATGGAATATTAATGGCCTAAACTCTCTGCAAAAGAGAAAGAAAATATTTCAGTATCTAAAACAATTTAAAAATGATGTTATATGTTTGCAGGAAACACATATTTGTGTATCAGATCAAAAATATTTGATAAATTCCAGATTGGGTATACAATTTACTGCATCTGCTCCAGACAAGAAAAACGGAGTAGTTATTTATGTGAAGAAGGACTTAACAGCTAACCTAATTGAAGCAGATAAACAAGGAAGATATATTATAATTGAACTTTTAATAGAAGGGAAGAAAATACTTTTAATTGGAATATATGCACCCAATCAACAGCAAGGAAAATTTTACAAACTTCTTCATAATAAAATAATTCAATGGGATTATAAATCGTGTATTTTAATGGGAGACTGGAATGGAGTGTTGGATACACAAAAAGATAAAAAAGGATCTTTTAAAAGTACTCCAAATCATGCTAGATTGCCTAAATCTTTTTTTGATATGAAAGATGATTTGGAACTGAGAGATGTCTGGAGAGAATGAAACGTGGAAGAAAGGGATTTTACTTTTTTTTCTGATAGACATCAATCTTTTTCTAGAATTGATTTTGTACTAACTGCTAATTATTTTTTCCTAGGGTTAAGAAGATTAAGATATGTCCAAGAACTTTATCAGACCACAGTCCAGTATGGATGGAATTGGACCAGGGGAAGGGAAATAGGAGATCCTGAAGGTTAAATGAAAATTTGTTTAGATATGAGGAAAATGTGGAAGAATGTAAAACACAAATGAAAGAATTTTTTACTATAAATATGCATAAGGGTACTCCAATTGAAATGGTTTGGGATGGAAGTAAAGCTTAGAGGAGTTTTAATATATTTGAAAAATAAACATAGACGTAGATAGGAATATAAGTGTAAGGAGCTAGAGGAGGAAATAAAGATGAAAGAGAGGGATTTTATTTTGAACCCATCTAACAAGAGGGTGAAAGAAGCAATTAATTTGTTAAGAGGGCAGTTTAACATGCTGATGGCAGATCAAGTGGCAACTAATTTACGATATTTATTTATTTATTTATTTATTTATTTATTTATTTTATCACATTTATATACCGCCCTTTCCCGAAGGACTCAGGGCGGTTTACAGGGTGATTAAAAAAGAGATACAAAAGTTAAGAACAGATTAAAAAAATTATATTCGTCCCTGCATAAGTAAAACCCCAGTTAAAAATCCCCCCTCCCATTCCCTTCTCCCTCCCCCCTACCTCTCCCCCCTCCCCCATCCCCCCCGACTTCCCAGAGGTAAATACAAGGTATATATAAAAAAAACAATCATAAACAACCATATACTAACAACCATAAACTCTAAAATCCATCACTCTCTAGCTTATATAGGATAAAACAAACCTTAGTAATATTAAATATATATAGAAAAACCAAAATAGAAAAAGAAAAAAAGAAAGAAGACTTATTCAAATGCTACATGAAATTTCTTAACCCTATACTTGTTCTGGATAAACTCAATCCATTTTCTCCATTCCATAATATAGCGTTCTTGCGAGTGATCTTTCAAATAGGCCGAAATCTTCGCCATCTTTAAAGAAAAAATTGTATGTTAAAACTTTTCAATTTAAAAAAAAAAAGTAAAACCCCAGTTAAAATTAAGATTAAAGCTAAAATTAAAATTCTCAGCCTGGGCCAGAGAGCTCGAAGAGCCAGGTCTTCAGGTCCCGTCGGAATGAATGGAGGTCGTGGGCAGTCCTCAGCTCCACTGGAAGCTGGTTCCAAAGGGCAGGCGCACCCACTGAGAAGGCCCTATCCCTGGGTGTCATCCGCCGGCAATCTCTTACCAGTGGCACCCTGACAAGACCCTCCCTGTGGGAGCGCACTGGACGAAGGGAGCTTGATGCCGGCAGCAGGTGTTCCCTCAGATATCCCAGACCCAAGCCATTTAGGGCTTCATAGGTCATCACCAGCACCTTGAATCTCACCTGGAGATGCAGCTCGCGGAGTAGAGGTGTTACATGGGAGTATCGGGAAACCCCCATCACAACTCATGTGGCCACATTCTGCACCAGCTGAAGCCTCCGAGTGGTCCTCAAGGGCAGCCCCATGTAGAGAGCGTTGCAGTAGTCTAAATGGGAGGTCACGAGCACATGAGTGACTGTGGGTAGGGCATCTCGGTCCAGATAGGGTCGCAACTGGCGCACCAGGCGAACCTGGGCAAAAGCCCCCCTGGTCACGGCTCCTATATGGTGTTCAAAATTAAGTCGTGAATCCAGGAGGACGCCCAGGTTGCGAGCCCTATCAACGGGGGGTAACACCTCACCCCCCATCGTTTGAGATGGAATAGTCTGGTTGACTCGAGATGCCGATATGCAGAGCCACTCAGTATTGGCGGGATTGAGACGAAGCCTGTTTCTCCCCATCCAGACCTGGACCGCCTCCAGGCAACGGGACATCAAGGCAAGGGCATCGCTGGGTTGGTTCGAGGTGGAAAGAAAAAGTTGGGTATCATCAGCGTACTGATGATACCCCACCCCGAAACCATGAATGATCTCACCCAGTGGCTTCATATAGATGTTGAACAGGAGGGGCGAGAGAACCGACCCCTGAGGAACTCCACAAATGAGAGGCCTCGGGGCAGATCTCTGCCCTCCCGTCAACACCGACTGCGAACGGCCCAGGAGATAGGAGAATCACCATAAAATGGTACCTCCCACTCCCAACCCCCTGAGACGCCGCAATAGGATACCATGGTCAATGGTATCAAAAGCCGCTGAGAGATCTAATAGGACCAGGACAGAGGAACAACCCCTGTCCCGAGCCCTCCAGAGATCATTCACCAGCGTGACCAATGCCGTCTCCGTGCTGTATCCGGGCCTGAAACCCTATTGGTACGGGTCCAGATAATCAGTTTCCTCCAGGAACAGAGGAAGCTGATGCACCACCACACTCTCAACAACCTTCGCCAAGAAGCGAAGGATGGAGACTGGACGATAGTTATTTAAAACAGCTGGGTCCAGGGCAGGCTTCTTGAGGAGGGGTCTCACCACCACCTCTTCAAGGCGGCAGGGAAGACACCCTCTTTCAAAGAAGCAGTTATTACTGCCTGGAACCAGCCTCGTGTCTCCTCCCGGGCCGCATAAACTAGGCAGGAGGGGCACGGATCCAACAAACAGGTGGTGGTGCTCAGCCTCCCCATGATCCTGTCCACATCATCAGGGGAAACAGGATCGAACTCAGTCCAAATAACATGCTCAAGACCGTCCGATTCCTCCACGTCAGACTCTGCCCAGTCAGAGTCCAGACCGGTCCGGATCTGAGCGATTTTGTCTGCCAGATGATGACTAAACTCCTCGGCTCGTACCCATAAGGGATCCTCCCTCACCTCCTGATTAAGGAGGGAGTGAGTTACCCTAAACAGGGCGGCCGGGCGATTATCTGCGGACGCGATGAGATCAGCGAAGTAGTTAGACTTCGCCATCCTTATTGCCACAAGACCTTATAAAGGTTCTTAACTGCAATCAGTCAGATTCGGATCGGCTGGACCTCCAACCGCTCTCTAGACCCCGTCTCCGACGCTTCATCTCCCGGAGCTCTGCAGAGAACCACGGAGCCCAGCAGGATCTGCGCTGGGTCAGAGGTCGCAAGGGTACAACACAGTCAAGTGCCCCAGCGGCCGCCCTTTCCCAGGCATCCACCAGGGCATTGACTGGGCTGTGGGTAAGGGTGATGGGTATAGACCCAAGTGCCCTCTGGAACCGTTTCGGGTCCATTAGGTGCCTGGGGTGGAACCACCTGGTCGGTTCCACAGCCCAGTGGCGGGGGGTGGCATAACGGAAGACCAGCCGCAGGAGATAATGATCTGACCATGACAGGGGAACAATGGTTGGTGAACCCCCTCCCAGATCATCCAACCACTGTCCAGACAGGAACACCAGTTCGAGAGTATGATCCCCCACATGAGTCGGGCCCTCAATAACTTGGATCAGGCCCATGGCCATCATGGAGGCCATGAACTCCCGAGCTAACTCAGACGACCCTCCCAGTGAAGGCTGGTTGAAGTCACCCAGAACTATAAGCCTGGGGAACTCCACTGCCAACCCTGAGAGAGTGTCGAGCAGCTCGGGCAGGGCTGTTGCCACACAGCTGGGCGCCAGGTATGTGAGCAACAAGCCCAACTGAGCCCGAGGACCACATCTCAAGAGGAGGGATTCACTCCCGGCCATCTGGACAATGGTGGTCTCCCGCGGACAAAAAGTCTCCCGAACAACCACCGCCACCCCACCACAACTGCCCTGAGCCCATGGCTGGTGTAGCACACGGAAACCTGGAGGGCATAACTCGGTCAGAGGAACCCCTCCCTCCGAGCCCAACCAAGTCTCCGTAATGCACACCAGATCCACACATTCCTCCTCAATCAAATCATGAATGAGGGGAGCCTTGTTAACGATGGATCTGGCGTTAAAATAAACCAGTCTAAGCTCAGGGACCTGATCACCCTCATCCCCGGGCAAAAGGGTGCTAACCGGAGGGTCGGAGCGCGCCACCGCTCGGAGACAGCGGGGGCGCGATCCCAGATGTTGATATGGCCCTCCATGCAACCACCTGCTGCCATTCCCTATCGTCATGGGGATTTGAAGCCCCACCCCAACATTTACCGAACCAGCAACCACCTCCCCCAACCCCGTCCCGTCAGGACCCCTAACAGGCCCAGACTGAGTGCCGGTTAATGATTTCCTCCCCACCCTCCTACCCTTCTGCAGCGCTGATCTTTTTGGATGCTGAAAAGGTTTTTGATCAATTGAATTGGCAATTTTTATTTAAAGTATTAGAGAAGATGGAGTTTGGGGATAACTTTTTACAACCTATTAGGGCAATCTATCAGAAACAAACAGCTCAAATAATAATTAATGTTTGTTTTAACATTGGAAATATTATTGATTAAGATACGTGATTCAAAAAAATAAAGGGAATTAAAATAAAACATCAAGATTATAGATTAAGAGCGTTTGCAGACGACTTGCTTATTACATTAAGTCAACCGACTCAATCAGTTATAGATTTAATGGAGATAATTTTGCAATATGGACAAGTTTCTGGATTTAAGATAAATAGGCAAAAAACTAAAATATTGTCTAAAATTATGACTATAGAAGAAAAGGAATTCCTAGAAAAACTAACAGGATTCAAAATAGTTAAAAAGATTAAATATTTGGGGGTATATATTACAGCTTCAAATGTGAAATTATATAAAAATAATTATTAATTGTTATGGTTAAAAACACAAAAAGAGTTAGACAGTTGGAGAAAATTACAACTGTCTTTATTGGGAAGAATTGCAGCAGTGAAAATGAATGTTTTACCAAAATTTTTATTTTTGTTTCAAATGATACCTATACTTAAAAAAGATTCAAATTTGGAGGAATGGCAGAAAGGTATTAACAAATTTATTTGGGCAGGAAAAAGAATAGAATAGAATAGAATCCTGAGCTTGTCTTCTGGTGTGTTGGCTATTCCTGCCAGTTTAGTGTCATCTGCAAATTTTATGAGTTCCTCTTCTTATTCCCTCATCTAAGTCATTAATGAAGATTAATGAAGATATTGAAGAGTACTGGGCCTAAGTCAGAGCCTTGTGGTACCCCACGGCGTCTCTCCATGTGGATGTAGTACCATTGAGGACTACTCATTGAGTATTGTTTGTCAGCCATCTACAAATCCATTTGGTGGTGATGTTGTCTATTCCATCTATTTGTACTTTACCAAGCAGTAAATTGTGGCCTACTTTGTCAAATGCATTTTGCTGGTCTGCTAATTTAGTCACTTTATCAAAGAATGAAATAAGATTGGTACTTTGCTCTAGTGCTAGATAAAAAGATTCCTAACTCTACAGCAAATATTTGTAATACTTATTTATCTGGACAGTTGAAATGTTTATCCAAGTTTATGCCTTGGATGACTCTCCTGAAAGAATATACTCTTGTTATATTTTCCTGGCATCCTTTGTTCATTTCCCTCAGGACCCTACCACAAATATGTAACATAGCAATATCTGGGGTGAAGAGACTTACTTTATGTTATTCTATGAATTTCACCCTACAAGAACAGAACCAGTGCATAATATTCCTAACTCCAAATCACAGAACCAATACAGAAGGATACTGTGATGAAGAGTGTGATGAAATGTTGCTAAGAGATTCAAGAGAATCAACATGGTCATATCCATTTTTCTCATTGGAAAAGCCATTTGTTACAGCAGCAAAGGTTGAACCAGTCCCATAACTGAAACTGGATGATTCATATTTTCCCAGCTGCTATTATTTATGCTCTGAGAAGTAATGATTGGTAGCTCTAGAAACTGGAAACATTTATTATCTTTCTCCTGTAACTGATCATTACTGTGCTTCTGACTTATCAAAAGGTTTCTAATATATTTGCTAAATTACAATTCTTCAAAAATCAACTTTATCCTCCCCTCTAGTGGAAGAGATAAATCTTGTGTGGGAATAAATGTCACCGATAGTAGAAGACAATTTTTTTCTTGTAAACATACATCTAAATCAATGAACATGAGTCTTAAAACATTATTTGATTCACAGCTGACAATTTCACACATTTCAGTTCCTTGCTGCATATTTTGTTTTATTTTAGATTTAGAAAAAATACTTAAAATTTAAATCAGAGTCTAACTATATATGATGCAGGAGCACCTTTAGCAATTTCTTATGGGAGATAGTTTATCTAATAATCTTTTGGATAAGAATAAATCACATCTTATTTTCATCTCAAGAGTGTTGGAAAATAAGCCACATGACTGTAATATAGGCTGAAAAATGTTCCTCTGCATGCTTTGCAAAAGGTTGGTGTAATCCTTTGAGGTAAGCCATTCATGATGGATTCTCAGACATTTCTCAGCAAAGACATTGATGTAGAAAGTGTTCCCTGGAGGTCAAATATTTCAGAAACATTGCTTTAAGTAAGATTCACTGGAAATGAACTAATGATTTTGCTGGGCACTTGAAGCCATCCCTAACGGATGTTTATCCTGCACTTTCATGAAACCTTCAAAGAAGGAGATTCTGCAATTTCCTTAGGCAATTCGCTATATTGCTCAACTTCTCTTACAAGTAGGAAATTTTTCCTAATCTTTCTCTTGAATCTCTACAAATAGAATTCACTTCCTCTTGTCCTACTGCAAGAGGCAAAAGAAGAACTATGTTGTGGTCTACCTCTTTGAGAGACAATTGTTTTTATCATATCTCTCTCCCTAGCAAATTATATTCTTGTAGCTTCTTGACGTACTTCAAGTGCTCAGTGTCATGGTTCCAACAGATGAAAGTGTTCAAAAGAACTTTGAGGCATTGTTTACCTTAAAGAATCTTTTATTAGAGAAACATAGTATTGGCACTACATACAGTAGTTGAAACCAAAAATTAAATTCCCCTCCCCTGGGTACAATGTAACAAAGCACAATTCCCTCCTCCAATAAACAGTCATATATCACATTCCCCAATTAGCTTGAAGCACAGGCTTTCTCCCCAGCTCTCCAGCCCACCAAAACTCTATCAACTCAGGGCCCAATGACCTTGGGTTCCCACAGCTGAGTTATTATTGTTATGACTAGCTGGACTCTCATCCACATTCCCACTCCCAGCATCAACTAACTTTAAAAGCAATAGAGGAAAAATAGAGGAAAAATTTCCATCTGTTGACAAAGCAAGAACATCTGATGTTAGCAGTTGACACTCTTATTTGGATAATAAGGTATAGCAATTCCTGCTTTGTGTGTATGTACTATACATCACCTGCAATAAAGTGGGGATTTGTAGTACTTCATTTGGCAGCTTTATACTTTGATCAGCTGTATTACCTATGATGCACCTGGGAATAAATAGAATGGAAATAAGAAAATAAAGGATTGGGATAAGCTGTGTCAGTCTAATAAGATGCACTTTTGCATACTAGATGATGATGATGATCATCATCATCATTATCATCATCATCATCCACCAGTGAAGCACTACGCCAGTGGGACTTGTGTGCTCTGAGGAAGATGAGAGCTATGCCAGAGGTTCAACCATACTGAACAGATCTCATCAAAGGAATCAGACAGAGAGTCTCTCCCTTAAAAAATATGGTGAGACATAAATTTCAGAAAACCATACTGGCTCACATGTCACCCAGATTAACAAGGTCTGTGCTAGATGTTGGAATTCCTGGATGCCCAGTGAAAAATGGGCTACGTGACTCAGGAATGTTGATTCAGCAACCAGGGCCAGCAGCTGCAGAACTATTGGAAGAAAAGGTATTTATCCATTGCAAATATACAGTGATTTTTTTTAAAAAAAAAAGAAAAGAAATAATGATCTGTTATTACAGATCAAGTCCAACAAGAAGAGGATATTTGAAATGAATGCACCAGTTCTGGAAAGAACAACATCCAGAATCAGTAATAACAGAACAGAGGCTAGCAGATCAACATCAATTTATAATACAAAATAAAGTATTCACAGAAGCAGAATTGGAAGTACTGCAAAGGTTTACCCAGGGCAAAAAATCAGTCTTATCAGAATTAACACAGAATCTCTGTTCAACCCAATATAGCCAAGATATTGCAATGGAGTTTGGATTGGACAAATGTGCCACACTCACTATCAAACAAAGGAAAGTAGTGAAAACTGAAGGAATCAAGATGCCCCATGAAAATAACATTAAGAGTCTGGATGAAGATAATTACAACAAATACCTGGGTATCCTTCAAGCTGACAACATCAAGCACACTGAAGTCAAGAAAAAGATTAGAAGTGAATACATCAAGAGAATAAAGAAGATCTTAAAGTTCAAACTCACAGGAGGAAATACCGACAAGGCAATCGACACCTGAGTAATCCCAGTCATTAGATACATAGCTAGAATAGTGGACTGGACTCAAGCAGAACTAAAAGCAATGGATAGGAAGACCAGAAAAATAATGACAATGAATCATGCCCTTCATCCTCACAGCAACATTGACAGACTGTATCTACCAAAGCAAATAGGTGGGCAGGGAATGCTGCAGTATATCAGATGGTTGAAGAACAAAAAGTGGTTTGGAAGAATATGTAAAAGAGAATGAAGAAGATGCACTGAAGTTGGTACGGCAGGAAGTGCCCTGTATGCAAAGAAGTTGAAGAAACAGTGAACTACCTGGTAAGCTGCTGCAGAAAGATCATCCAGATTGACTACAAACACAGCATGACAAAGTAGCAACAAAGATCTGCAAGAAATATCATTTGCCTGCAAGCAAGAATTGTTGGGAGGGCTTCCGGTTTTTGTGCCCACAGTGCATGGCTGCATGAGAGTGGACCTCCACTCCCCATGGCCAGTTTCTTCCTGCTTGGGAGACCCTAGATGGGTCCAAAGTTGCTCCAGAGAGGTGACTGTGAAGGAGGGGTGCCCCGTTGATCTGGAAAAAGCCCTCCAAACCTGACAGGAGAAAGGCTAGCATGAGATCAGTGTCTAGTCCAAGCTGAGCATGAACCTAAACATCGGTGAACAGTGTGCTTGGAATTGGTGAGAATACTGATCTGCTTTCTTCTATTTACTATTTAAATCCTTGAAAAGATCCCCAATGCAAGAAAACCTCCAAAAGTGAAAGGAGGGACTATATCCTGATTCCCTTACCGATGGAAGTGGCGAATTAATATTAAAGGAGGGAAGAAATATATTCATATTTGATTTAAAATACTTCCATGTGGACAATTTTAGGAACTAAAAAACTGTCAAGACTATACCCTAAATTATTTTGATGGAACTATAAAAATATATAACAAAAATAACTTTTTGATTGAAAAACTGAAAAAGGAAAATACTGCTGACATCTAGTGGAGACTCAGAGAATAAACACTAACAATAAGGACTCTGAAATTGACAGAGTGCTAGAAACAAAGAAAAAGTTGTTCCTTTGAATTGCAAATAACCTTGAAGACAGCTAGGAACAAAGGAAGAGCCAGCTATAAGATTAAAAAGTGTTGAAAGAAAAAAAAACACCTGCACACTTTATGGAAAAGAAAAATCTTGGCTTTTTGGCTAATGTTTTAGAGGAGAATCTGTAGGAAGGAGTTAAGGTGGCTTAACATATTGAACTGTAATTTTGACTGACTGATAAATTGTCTTTTGAATGAAAACATTGATGAAAGATTATTTGAAGGGGGAAGACAACATGGACATCACATACGTATCAAAAAATGACAGGATGCCACATTCAATATTTTCTCCTGAAGGACGTAGCCTGGAAAATCAGGGCCTCCAGAAGCAATACTTCAAGGCAAGATAAATACTTTCCAGAAGGAAATATATGTAATGTTAGGACAAATACAAATGATAATAGACTCAAAACGTGAGGAAATCCAAAACAACTTTGATGATTTAAATAAGCATATTTCCAATCTAAATTTACAATTAAAAAACACCCAGGAAACAACAACAAAGGCACAAATAAATCAGACAGCAGACTACAAATTAGAAGAGTATGATCAAATTGATGAAACAACAAAGGAAAAGAATTACAATTTAACACAAGCAGGAAAAAATCTTCAAGTTTCTGATACAACAAGAAAAATGTTATTATCAGGAGAACCATCAAAGTTTAGGAGACAGAAAGTATTTATTTCACTTACTTCATCTTTTGTATTCCCAACAACATTTGTAAAAATACAGGAACTGCTGGGTAAGCAGATTGCATCAACTTGGAAAATTACTCAGCAAAAGAAGACCAGAGACAGACAGATAGAAGAGATTTGACTCGCCCTACCAGATGGACTATTACATTTGTTTGAATATGGCTAAAAGAACAGAGAATTTTCAACACAAAGGGCCTTTATATTTATTTATTTATTAATGGGACTTATATCCTGCCCTATGTCCCGAAGGACTCAGGGCGGCTAACAACAATAACATATAATAAGTACAGAAATGAAGATAAAATTAAAATTAAAGTCATCTGTGCAATAAATTAAAATTAAAAATTAAAAATAAATTAAAAATTGTAAACATAATTAAAATGCCTGTCAGTCCAGGTCAGCCAGGTGGAAAAGGAGTGTTTTGAGGCCGCGGCGAAAGGACTGGAGATCTTGGGCCATCTGAAGCTCAGGGGGGAGCTGATTCCATAGGACTGGCGCTCCCACAGAGAAGGCCCTTCCCCTGGGGTTCGCCAGCCAATACTGTCTACCCGAGGGTACCCTGAGGAGGCCTTCTCTGTGTGAGCGTACTGGGCGATGGGAATTCGTTCCCGGTAGCAGATGGTCCTGCAAGTATCCTGGGCCTAAGCCATGTAGGGCTTTAAAGGTAAGTACCAGCACCTTAAATCTCACCCGGAGGGCAACTGGTAGCCAATGCAGCTCACGCAGGAGGGGTGTAATATGGGAGTATCGGGAAGCTCCCATCACAACCCGTGCAGCTGCATTCTGCACCAGCTGAAGCCTCCGGGTGGTCTTCAAGGGCAGCCCCATGTAGAGAGCATTACAGTAATCAATACGGGAGGTAACGAGTGCGTGGGTGACTGTACGTAGGGCATCTCGGTCCAAAAAGGGGCGCAATTGGTATATAAGGCGAATCTTTGCAAATGCCCCCCTAGCCACGGCTCCAATATGATCTTCAAAACTGAGCCGTGAATCTAGGAGGACGCCCAGATTGCGTGCTCTATCAATGGGAGGTAACATCTCTCCTCCTATAGTCAGAGATGGAACCTCTTGGACTAAACGAGATGACGGTATGTACAGCCACTCAGTCTTGGCCGGGTTGAGTCGAAGCCTGTTTTCTCCCATCCAAATCTGTACCACTTCGAGGCAACGGGACATCACATCGAGGGCATCACTGGGTTGGTTCGGGGTGGAGATGAATAGCTGGGTGTCATCAGCATATTGATGATATTTCACCCCGAAGCTACGGATGATCTCTCCCAGCAGCTTCATATAGATGTTGAACAGGAGAGGCGAGAGCACCGAACCCTGAGGCACTCCACATTTAAGAGGCCTAGGGCTTGACCTCTGCCCTCCTGCCAACACCATCTGCGAACGGTCCGAGAGGTAGGAGGAGAACCACCGCAGAACGGTGCCTCCCACTCCCAGCCCCTCAAGACGACGCAGTAAGATACCATGGTCGATGGTATCAAAAGCCGCTGATAGATCTAATAGGACCAGGACAGAGGAATAACCTCTATCTCGGGCCCGCCAAAGATCATTCACCAGCACGACCAATGCCGTCTCCATGCTGTGCCCGGGTCTGAAACCCGATTGGTACGGATCTAGATATTCAGCTTCCTCCAGGTTCAAAGGGAGCTGTCGTGCCACCACGCTCTCAACGACCTTCGCAAGGAAGCGAAGGTTGGAGACAGGATGGAAGTTGTTTAAAACAGCTGGGTCCAGTGCCGGTTTCTTGAGGAGGGGCCTTACCACCGCCTCTTTCAAGGCAGCAGGGAAGTACCCTTCACTCAGTGAGGCATTGATAACTGCTAGGAGCCAGCCTTGTGTAACCTCCCGAGATGCATAGACTTGTTCTGAACCAGCCCTCTTCCGGCCTTGTAGTAAGGCAAACCCCTATTCTAACAGAAGAGACTGGAGAGCGTCCAAGGCTGAAAAGCGTCTGCCAAGATTTATTAGTCAATTAACAGAACAAGAAACAAAAACACAGGAACTTGAATCCTCAAGCGGAAGGGTTGCTTTCAGCAACCAGCCCCTCCCCAAACACTCCTTTTATTTAGAGTTCAGGGCGTGGTCTCCCTGTGCCTCCTCCCGAGGAGTCCCACAGCCTTTCTTTGTTTGTTCCTGCTCGACTGCCTCCTGCGTCGGGCGTCCTTGAACAGGGCCAGCTGTGGGTCATCATCCTCCGCACTATCGGGCTCACGCAGCTGAGAAGAGGTCCCCGGCTGAGGGCTCTGCAAAGCCTCCAAGCCATCATCAGCCGGTTCGTCTCCCTCCTCCCCCTCATCTGAGTCATCCGATACATCGGAGCCGGCTGTCGGACCCACAGGCTGGCCCTGAGTCACAACAAGACTAGCCAGGAGCAAGAAGGATAAGAGTTTTAGTATAGTATGTTTTATAATATATGAATTGTTAAAATAGTAGGTTGATGTAATTTTTATTGATATAAGTGAATATAAACTGATTAAAAGGATGTTATATCTAGATATTATAAGATAGATTAAAAAGTATAGTATTTTTATAATGCATGATATAAAATATTGGGAGGATGTACCTAAACGGGAAAATCTGGACAGTTAGATGACTAATATGAAGAAATCATGACTGATAAGAATTGGATTGAATATAAGGGAATTTAAGCAAACAAAAATTATAAAAGTAGGATGTATGCTGAACTAATGACATGATGGTTATGAGAATAACATAAGCTGAAAAAATGTTATATAGAGAGATTATTATTATTTGTATAAATATAAAAATGCCTATATCTAATTATTTGTACATTGAAAATATTAAGAATTATATTTTGGCTGAGGTTGAAGAAGGAGAATACAAACGGGAGAAGGGAAGATCAAAGAAATGTATCATTAATTAATATATTAATTATGAAATTATCAAATTCAATTATTATTGATGGTTAGTTATTATTGTCCTTTTTTCTTGTTAAAATATAAACCAAGCTAACACACTGTACACCAGGCACTGGAGATTGTTATAGTTAAAAACTAATAAAATATCTATCTATCTATCTATCTATCTATTTCTATCTCTATTTCTATCTATTTATTGGGACCATGTTAAAGAAAGCAGCTACTAATAACCAACATACAAATGTTGAGGAGTATGCCACCACGGTGTCTGCATATATCCAAATATACATAGATGATATCTGTGTCCTGAAAAACATTGTTGTGAGGGCGAATGAAAAACCGTGGCTGACTTATGAGGTCCGCAAGATGCTGAAATCACGGTATGTGGCTTTTAAATCTGGTGACATGCTGGCACTTAGAGCAGCCAGAGCAAATCTGGAAAGTGCTATAAAAGGTGCAAAGCAAGCCCATTGCCAGAAAATTCAGAACTTTTTTCAGGACCCAATAAACACCAGATGAATGTGGCAAGGGATCCAGGCCATTATGGATTACAAGGTGACTCCATGGAGATGCAAAGATGACACAGACTTGCTAAACAAACTGAATACATTTTTGGTAGGTTTGAGGCACCAAATAGCACTCCTGCTAGAAAAGCTGTGCTCCATTCTGACGAGCAAGTGCTACGTTTTGATGTAACCTCTGTCCAGAAGACACTACAGAATGTTAATATTCAGAAAGCAGCAGGCCCAGATAATGTCCCCAGACATGTCCTTAGGGAATGCGCAGATGAGCTGGCTTGTGTTCTCACAGCTATCTTCAATCTCTCATTGCAGCAGGCTGTGGTCCCATCATGCTTTAAAATGGCCATCATCTTGCCTGTGCCAAAAAAGTCCACAATTATATGCCTCAATGATTACCATACGGTTGCACTGACATCCACCATTATGAAATGCTTTGAGAAGCGGATAAAGGACATTATTGTAGCTAGCCTCCCACCAGCATTTGACCCGATTCAGTTTGCCTACTGACCAAATCACTCTATGGAGGATGCTATTTCTACCATTCTCCACCTGAGCCTGAAGCACTTAGAAGAAAGAAATATTCATGTGCATTTGTTGTTTGTCGACTTCAGCTCGGTGTTTAACACAATAATTCCCCAGCATCTAGTAGACAAACCTGGCCTTTTAGGCTTAAACACTCCTCTGTGCAACTGGATTCTTGATTTTCTAACCAACAGGCCCCAATATGTGTGAGTAGGAACAAATACCTCTAATACCAATTTCTTGAGCACAGCTTCTCCTCAGGGCTGTGTCCTAAGTCTGCTGCTATTCACCCTGTTGACCCATGACTGTTGTGCTAGGTGTGCCACCAACCATATTGTGAAGTTCGCAGATGATACAACAGTAGTGGATTTTATTCATGATGATAAGGTGGAAGCTTACCACAAGGAGGTTGAGGAGTTAGTTAAATTAAGCCAATCGCTAACCCATGTCATGACCACCACATCATAATACAATTTCAAGTTAGGCACCTTGAGTCCCCCTCTTTCCCTAGCATCTTGCAGAATCTTAAATTTAACTCTTGGTTTCTTCCCCGCCCAGATAAATGTATTAATACCCTTCTGCCATTCATCAAGATTGGCGTCCTTTTTCAATATAGGTATCATTTGAAACAAAAAAAAAAGAAACTTCGGCAGAACATTCATTTTAACAGCTGTGATTCTTCCCAATAGAGATAATTATATTTTTTTCCAATTATTTAAATCTTTTTGTATCTTCAACCATAGTGTTTCATAGTTATTCTTATATAATTTTGCATTTGAAGCTGCAATATACACTCCTAAATACTTAACCTTTTTTACTATTTCAAAACCTGTTAATTTAATTAACATTTCCCTTTCACTCATAGACATATTCTGAGACAATATCTTAGTCTTATTACTATTTACCTTAAACCCTGAAACCTTACCATACTGAGTTATAATTTCCATCAAATCTATAACCGATTGTATCGGTTGAGATAATGTCACAACCAAGTCATCAGCAAAAGCTCTCAATCTATAATCATTCTGTTTTATTTTAATTCCCTTTATCATAGAAGACTCTCGAACTTTAATTAATAAAATCTCTAACAATACAAACAACAATGGTGATAGGGGGCATCCCTGTCTTGTACCTTTTTCAATTTTAAACATCTCTGTTAACCCCCCATTAATTATAATTTGTGCAGTCTGTTGTTGATATATAGCTTTCATAGAATGTAAGAATCCTTCTCCAAAATTCATTTCCTCAACAACTCTAAATAAAAATTGCCAATTCAATTGATCAAAAGCTTTTTCTGCATCCAAAAATATCAATGCTGCAGGGACTTGGTTGTTCTTATCTAAATATTCAAGCAAATTTACAATTTGTCTTACATTATATTTCATATACCTTCCAGATATAAATCCCGATTGATCACTATGAATCATTTGCTTTAAAACTTGCATTAATCTATTAGCCAATACTTTGGCAAAGATCTTATCTATATTCAAAAGCGATATAGGTCTATAATTTTTAGGCTGAGTAAGGTCTTGATCCTCCTTTGGAATCAATGATACAAAGGCTGTCCTCCAAGATGGAGGAACTGCTCCTCCAGTCTGAATTTCATTAAACAACATCTTTAAAGGTTCAATCATTTCAACCAACAATGTTTTATAATAAATTGCTGTTAATCCATCTGTTCCCGGGGCCTTGCCCAATTTCAACTGTTTAATAGCTAAAGAGATTTCCTCTGATGTTATTAAGCGGTTCATCTCAAGTTGTTGTTCTTTTGAAAGTCTAGGAAAATGTGCTTCCTGTAAATATTTATCTATATCTAAAGCTTGTATGTTTTCTCTAGAATATAATTTCGAGTAAAAATCTAAAAAACTCCTCTTAATCAATTTTTGTTGATAGACTTCTTTTCCTTTATATTCTATTTTATCTATAGTACGTAATTTCTGTTTCTTCCTTAATTGATAAGCCAGCCACCTACCAGGCTTATTAGCGTTACAAAAAGCATTATGTCTAGCATAACGTAAATTAGTTGCTACTTGGTCAGCCATTAACATACTAAATTGTTCTTTCAATAAATGTATCGAGGTCCTTAAATTATTATCTAATGGATATAAAATAAAATCTTTCTCCTTAAATTTAATCTCTTCCTCAAGAACTTTACGTTTTTGCATTTGCTTACGCCTATAAGCATTATTCATATAAATCAAGACCCCTCTCATGTATGCTTTACTAGCATCCCAAACCATTCCCATCGATGTACCTTTATGCATATTTATAACAAAAAATTCTTTAAGATGTTCTCTACATTTCTGCAAAAACACCTCATTTGTAAATAAATTTTCATTCAATCTCCAGGATCTTCTATTATCATCTTCAGCAAAGAACTCCAACCAAACAGGACTATGATCCGACAATGTCCTAGGAAAAATCTTAACATTCTTAACCCTAGAGAGAAGATCAGTAGTAATTAAAATAAAATCAATCCTAGAGAAAGATTTGTGTCTATCGAAAAAAAGTAAAATCTCTGTCCTTCATATTCCTTTCCCACCATACATCTCTTAGCTCCAAATCCTCCTTCAAATCAAAAAAGGCCTTGGGCAGTTTCAAATAATTAGAAGGATTTTTAAAAGATCCCTTCCTATCTTCAAATGAGTCCAAAACTCCATTCCAGTCCCCCATCATAATAACAGATTTGTAATCCAATTCAATTAGTCTTTGATGTAAAAATTTAAAAAACTTTTGCTGTTGTTGATTTGGAGCATATAATCCAATAAGAAGAACTTTCTTTCCTTGTAACATCAGTTCAATACTAACATATCTCCCTTGTTTATCCAATTCAATTAATCTAGCTGAAAAATCTTTTCTTAGATAAATGACCACTCCAGAGCACAGGCTGCAAAATGTGTTCCCAACCGGGAATTAACCAAAAACGTTTGGTTCTTTAATGCAATATGAGTCTCTTGTAAGCAAACAATATCATTTTTATGTTGTTTCAAATAGTAAAATACTTTCTTTCTTTTCTGTGGTGAGTTTAAACCATTAACATTCCATGTCAGGAACTTCACCATCTCTGGTGACCAGGAGCCTTTGGAACATGACCTGAAGATCACCTGTTGCTCTCTTTGGGCATGCTCCTCCCACAAGCTCTGAAACAGCCGCATCTTGTGTAGCTAAACCAGATACAAGCTTCTGTTTTTGCTCTTTTTCCTTACGCTTATATGCAGCCCTAGTCATCCTCTGTTCTCTCAGGTCCTCCTTTAACACCAAACTCTGCTGCATAGTCTCAGCCTGCTGCATCTCCTCAAGAGGCAGTGACATTGCCCCTTCACTCAACTGTTTATCTTCTGTTCTTTTAACTTGAGGAGACGGTGGTGAAACTGCTTTAAGGACCTTAGTATAAAAATCTTTTGCTTTTGAACTGGTGTTCAACCTATACCTCGTCCCTGCATGATTCACCACTATTCCAATGGGTATTTCCCATCTAAACTGAATTTGTCGCTTCTTAAGTTCATCAGACAAAAAGGCGAAGTCTTTCCTTTTTATAAGAATTTTTGGGAGTATCTCCTTTAAAATTATAATATCTTGGCCTGCAATTTGGAATCTTTCCCAGTAAAAAGCTTGGATGATTGCATTTCTAGTTGATCTCCTGGAGAAGTAAATCACTACATCTCTAGGTAAATTTTTCTGTCTAGCAATCCAAGAATTACACTCAAAATGTTCCATCTCTTTCTATGGGGGGTGAGCTCTTACCCCCCGTGGATAGGGCTCGCAACTTGGGAGTCCTCCTAGATTCACAGCTTACCCTGGAAGACCATATAGTGGCCGTGACTAGGGGGGCTTTCGCCCAGGTTCGCCTGGTGCGCCAGTTGCGGCCCTATCTGGACCGGGATGCCCTGTGCACGGTCACTCATGCGCTCGTGACCTCTCGCCTTGACTACTGTAATGCTCTCTACATGGGGCTTCCCTTGAAGACCACTCGGAGGCTCCAACTGGTACAGAATGCGGCCGCGAGAGTTGTCTTGGGAGTTTCCCGGTACTCCCATGTTACACCTTTGCTCCGCTGTTGCGATGAGCGACCGGTCAGGGTTCTGGCCTCAACTCTTAGAGCCCCGTAACAGGGGTGAGAATTTAGAGGGACCCTCGCAAGGGTGAACACCTTGAATATGGAAGGATCTTGCCCTTTGCCAAACTGAGGCACCAATACAAGTTTGCTCAAGGTGAGGGAGCACGGAGTGCCCGGGGTGGATGGTGTGCCCCTGAACAGCTCTGGCGACCCTCTTTTTATTAGGCTGTTTCATTTGGGAGGGGGGAAAAACACTCATGGAAGGTCAAAGGGAAAACATAACTCATTGTACACATCTGCTAATGAAGAGAGCAAAGGTCATCACAGGAAACAATAAAGCATAGCTTATCATATTACAAATGCTAACAGAGAATACAAGGGTTGTCATCAGTCAAGGAGGCATATCTTAACTTGAAAGGCATGACTTGAAAGTCATGACTTGAAACATAACTAGAAACATAACTTGAAACATAGACAATTATAAAAGACAAGTCTTTGTTATAAATGAAGCAAGGGGCAAAGGTTTATCACAGGAATGCAGACTTAAATGGGGGAAGGCAGAGGCCCCATCTTGAAGCAAGGACAACTTCAGGAGACAGGAAACTATATACAGGGCAATTTAAATGAAACAAGTCTTTGTTGTATACACATGTGAATCAGAGACAGGGATGTGGTTGTAAATAAGAAAAGAGTTTTATCACCAGAGGCAGAGATGGAATGTAGGAATGTGGCCTTACAATTGCAGATCAGGTAGAAGTGTTAAACTGAGTGCAGGAATGTGACTTAACAATTGCTAATTGGGGAAAAGGCAGAAGTGTTGAACTTTTAATATGGAAGTCAAAAAAGGACTTTTGCAGGTAGAGGAAAGCAGATTTTACACTTGCAGAAATATTATCACTGGAGACAGGAAGGGAGAACCTTGTAATTTTTAATATAGGAATAAAAAAAGGTCTTTTGTAGGTCTGGGATATCTACACTCCGCGAGCTGCATTGGTTACCAGTTGTCTTCCGGGTGAGGTTCAAGGTCTTGGTTATGATCTTTAAGTCCTTACATGGCATGGGTCCGGGTTACCTCAGGGACCACCTGCTGCCGGCGTCAACTCCCCTCCGCCCTGTGCGTTCCCACAGAGAGGGCCTCCTCAGGGTGCCTCCGGTAAGGGAATGCCGACTGGTGGCCCCCAGGGGGAGGGCCTTCTCTGTGGGCGCTCCGGCACTATGGAATCAACTGCTGGTGGAGCTCCGGATGACATCAGACCTCCGAACCTTCCGTCGCGGCCTGAAGACCCACTTATTCGAATTAGCTGGTCTGGCCTGATGGGGGAATATGGGCTTTTAAAATTGTTGTTTTTATTATTGTATTATTGTTTTTTTATTTGGGCATTGGTTTAATCTTATTTTAACTTTTTTATCGTAATTTATATATGCCCTGTGAACAACCCTGAGTCCCTAGGGAGAAGGGCGGTATACAAATTAAATAAAACTAAACTAAACTAAACTAATTAACCCTAAATGTCTTATCCATCTCTTTAACTAATTCCTCAGGTTCACATTTCAAGACAGGAGCCACTGCCTGTGCCACTTCCCATTCCAAATCTTCTTTAGGGTTCTCCCTCAAACCCCTTATAAACAATGCAAACTCCATATCTCTATATTGTGAAAAATAATTTCATCTTCTGTTCTGTCAATTTTAATCTCTGCTCTGTCCAATTTCTGTTCGGCACTGATAATTTTATTTTCCAAATTCTCAACATACTCCATAACTGAATCCACACGAACATCCAGGCGTTCAATGTGTGCAGCCAAGCCCTGAAGTGCTAGCACTATATCCTCCCTCATCTGCTTGTTTTGATTAACAAATTCTTCCTTTGTTTCCTTTATTTCTTGCTGTAATACTTGCGTTGATTGCATCACAACTTGCTGAATGTCTGCCAATGTAAATGCAGGTGGTGGGGGGAAGGTGTTTGTACTGTAGGTTTCATTGTAGTTTGCCCTGCAGCTTGTGATAAAGGTGAAGAAATGGCACTTTTAGAGATTGTAGGGCCTCCCCCACGCCTTGCAGCCATCTCTTAAGCTTCAATTTCCTCTTTCTTCTAGCAGAATCAAAGTTCAGGGGGAAAAAGGAAGAGGGAGAAAAAAATAAAAGTTTTTCTCCCAAATTCCTTATCCTTCAATAAAAAAAGGCAAACTCTCAAATACACAAAATCCAGTGCTGGTTAGAATCAGTTGCAAATTGTATCTCATGATATGTTGCAAAATGTAGCAACTTTCCAAAACTGTCAGTTCATACAAGAAAGCAACATTCCAGTGCCATTTTTGCTCCATTTCAATCAGCTTAAAACTTGAAGAAGATAATGAGTCTGAGTTAAAGTTAAAATCCAACTAAAAAATTCAAATCCTCCTGTTTCGCTCTGCCTGCTTCTCACAGAAAAATAACTCACAGTCCCATCTAAGCAGCAGATGTAGTTGTCGCATCTGGTTCCACTCCCTTATGGAGTGAAAGGATCCTGGGAGTGGAGAGAGCCTGGGCTCCGAGGGAACTCACCCTATCAACCCCCAAACTATTTGAGGAATTGACAGGGGAGCTCTACCTCTACCCAGACAAGCTTGTCTCTCCCTCTTCTCTCATTTGTTGGTTTTCAAATGATCAGCATTATTATTAACTCTTTGAATTATGAATAGAAAGATGCTATTTCTAAGATTAATCAAGTGCCTATTGCTCAACGCACAGTGGATCATGTATGCAGGATTTTAACTGAAGAAGAGGCACTTATGCAAGCCGTGCCACATTTCAGGGAACCACCTGCATCAAGAGCTCCTGCGAGGCATCCCTTCCATAGAAGAGCCTACGTTCCAAGGATGCCAAGATGCTACATCTGCAATTGTGTGGGACATGCCACCCGGGATTGTCCCCAACGAGTTCCAGCACCTGTCATGTACCAGCCCAGAGAAACAGAGGTAGAGGTAGAGGCGGACGACAAGGTCGTGATCGTGGTCCCAGGCGTGATCCTCAAGCTCCGCTTGCCACATTGTTGTTGTAACCAATGATCCACAGCCTCAAGCAGAGTATGACAGATGACTTCTTTGGACTTTGGACAGTGGAGCAGCATTACATGTTACCTACAGAAAAGAGCTGTACACAGAGATGCACGAGCCTGAACCTGAACTTCGTGAACTGTACTCTTTTTCAAATCATCCTGTTCAGGTCATGGGAAAAGAAACTGTTTATATTGAAGAGTTCGGGCATCCATTCCTGATGTTTACTACGTACCATCAGCTAATA
The DNA here is from genome assembly GCF_947247035.1 of Vipera ursinii. Classification (NCBI taxonomy): domain Eukaryota; kingdom Metazoa; phylum Chordata; class Lepidosauria; order Squamata; family Viperidae; genus Vipera; species Vipera ursinii. The sequence continues at coordinate 57,593,361 of NC_139517.1, forward strand.
GTAGTTTGCTTAGTCAGAGTCGCTTGTCTAGGCTGTCAAAATTCCAGGTCCATCATGTCAAAAAAGCAAGTTATGTAGTTAAAGATGGAGATATTGTTGCTGAAACAATGTTGATTGGTGGTGTTTATTACATAAAGCCAAACTCTAAGCTGCAAGAGCAGGCAAGTATACAAGCTCCAAAAAGGGAGAGCACAGGCCCAGTGAGAGATGTCCCAGAGAGAGATCCTGTTGCTACTCCAAAGGCTCCTAAAGCCAATAAAAGGACAAATAAGACACAGGTTGCTCACAGCAAGCCTGAGGTTCCTAATAAACATGCTAATGTTGAGAATTCACTAACAGGTAAACCTTTGCATTCCAGGTATATCCATAAGTGGCATAGAATGATTGGGTCATGCCAGTTTCCGTGTTCTGAAGAAGATGCCAGAGTTCGCAAGAGGTTTGGATCTAAAGGGGTGTAAGGTATTCTTGGACTGTGCTGTCTGCAAGAAAGCCAAATCCAAAGCAGCAGCAATTCCAAAACGCACTACACACCTGTCAACACGCATTTTTGATTTGGTACACACTGACATAGTGGGTCCTTTTGCACCAACACTTGGTGGTAAAAGGTATTTCTTGACAATTGTTGATAATTACTCTAGATATGGATATGTGTTTCCTATGAGAGAAAAATCTGAGACCTTTCAGTTCTTTAAAGATTTTGCCAATCTTGTCTATACCCAATTCGAAGTCAGCATCACCAGAATACAGAGTGATCGTGGTGCTGAATTCATGTCTCAGCGTTTCCAGGACTGGATGCGTAAGAATGGGATACTACACCAGACCTCAGCTCCTTATACTCCGCCTGAAAACAGAGTGGCAGAATGCAGAAATGGAGTTCTGCAAACCATGATGCGTTGCCTCCTTGAAGATGCTAACCTCAGTCTCCTGTACTGGGGTGAGGCTATCAAATATGCTAACCAAATCATCAACCATACTTGGAGTAGTGTGATCAATCAGACCCCTTATTTCATGTTATATGGACACAAGCCTGACCTCTCACATCTCCATATTTTTGGTTCATACGCTATGGTCAATATTCCTTTAGCCCAAAGAAAGAAAGGGGGTCCTGCAGCAAAAAGGATGAGATTTATGGGCATTGATGATAATTCAAAATGGAGCAAATATATTGACTCTCATAATGTCATAGTGATTTCACAATCTTCTACTTTTGAGGAAGATGCTGACTGGTCCAGGATTCATTCTAACGATCCTGGAGTTTATTTCCCTAGAGATGTTTTTGATGCCATGCAGTCTGATGATCAAGATTCACAGGCGAATGTTTCCTCCACGAGTTCTTCTCAACCCATTGTTCCATCTTCGCAAGCTGCTGATGCTGCTGGTGACGATGATGAAGACGAGGACGAAATGGAAGAAGAATGGTCGGTTGTTCTGAGACGTTCCAAGAGGACCACAAAGGGAATTCCTCCACAATGATATTTGTGGCAAGTAACGAAAGCACCTTTACCTTTGATTTGTAATGTTACACTTCCTCCTGAGATGTTTACACAAATCAAACATCTTCCTGAATCAGAGCAAGATAAATGGTTTGAGGCAATGCAGGCTGAAATGGACAGTCTAAAGAAACTTCAAGTGTTTACGCCTGCAAGCCCTCCAGCAAACAAAAAAGTTATTGGCACTCATTGGGTCTACAGAATTAAAAAGAAGCCGAATGGTGAGTCGTTGTACAAGGCTAGACTTGTAGCCCAGGGTTTTGCTCAATGCTATCCTGAGGACTACACAAATACTTATTCACCCACAGTGCAGACTGAGAGTGTGAATATTGCCTTACCCACTGCAACTATCCTTGGCCTAGAAGTTTTCCAGTTCGACGTTGAAATGGCTTATCTACACGCTGATCTAGATGAAGAAATTTATGTGAAAGGTCCTCCAGGTTTCCGACAGCAAGAAGGGGATACTTGGTTTCTACACAAAAGTCTTTATGGTCTGAAACAGTCTGGTTTAATGTGGTACTTATGTCTTTCTGACAAACTAAATTAAATGGGCTTTATTAAGTCCGAAACAGATGAATGCGTGTTTACAAAAGGATCTGATAATAGGTATGAGATAATTCTTGTTTATGTTGATGATATTGTTTATATTGGTCCAAATAAGCAGATGAGTGAATGTTTTGCTAAAGCTTTACAACAGTTTTTCACATTGAGGTCTTTAGGACATATTAACACTTATTTAGGTGTTCAAGTTACCAAAAGTCAGAAGGGGTTCAGTCTTACACAGGAAGTTAAGATTGAACAACTATTGCATCACTGCAACATGAAGGATGCTAAACCAGTGAGTATATCCATGCAAACCAACTTTCACAACTTGACACATGAACTGAGTCCTGAGTTCGAGGATCAAACACTTTATCGCTCATTGGGTCGCTGCTATATATTAGTAGTTGGACTAGACCTGACATTGCACTTAGTGTTAATCTCCTATCACGACACTTAGGCAAGGCAAAACAGTTTCATTGGACATGTGTTAAGAAATTATTGAGATATCTAAAACACACCAAAGACATGAAGTTATTGTTAGAACCCACACATACTGACTATGCAGAGTTATGTTGTTATGCAGATTCTGATTGGGCAAGTGATAAGAAATCACGTAAAAGCACTTAAGGTTATATGATGTTTTTAAATGGATGTCCTGTTTACTGGCATGTGCGTAAACAGAATTTTGTTTCTTGTTCCTCTACAGAAGCTGAGTATGCTTGTGTTTCTGATGCATGTAATTCTCTAACGTGGTTTGATGCCTTAGTCACAGATATCTGGACACCTCCAATTCGACTGATCACTGTGATGGAAGACAACGAATCTGTGGTTTACATATCCAAGAATCGATTTACAGGTTCCAGGTCCAGACACATTGACATCCATTATCAAAACATAAGACAAGTAGTTAAACAGGGTTTTGTGACGTTACAGTATGTGCCTACATGTGACCAAATTGCTGATATGTTTAACAAGCCACTTCCTACAGCCCAACATGAGTATCTGCGCAAGAAGATGTGCCTTATCTGATTTTCTGCTTCGCTGACAAAAGAAGGCGATGTCACTGCGTGTTTTTTAGTTTTGTCAGCTTCGCTCGTTTCTATCAGTACATTTTCCCCTGCTCTCTGCACCTGTGTTACTATCTTATCATGTAACCATAGTGACTCTCATATGTCCAGCTATGTTATGGTTTTAGACTGTCTTGTGCGCATGCCTAGAAAAAGTTTCTCACAGTTACTTCTTACTTTTCTCTTCTGCCTGATGAGAGAATGTAGTCAGTTTAGGTCTTTTGTTTTCTCATTAAAGGTTTTACAATAGAATATGCCTTGGATTTCCTTTCTTTGATATTCACCATGCAAATGAACCACGGTCCATCCTCCTCTGATCAGAATGTTAATTGTTCCGCGACATTGCACGCCAAAAGACCCGGGCAGCAAATGTTGCACAGGCAAGTTGCAGCGAAGACAGGAACTTTGCACTCCTCCCTGCTCCCCAACTACACCATCTCAACTAGGTGAGTAAGATATTATTTGCAAATAGGATATCCAAGTATGACTCAAGGAAATTTTCCCTGCATAGAGGGAGTAGTGGTTTGTTTCACTTTGTTTTACTTTTCAAATTGCTGTAGGGAAGAAATGATGATTAGAAAAAGGCAGGAAGTTATTTTTATTAGGAAGAATTCATTTATCCCATGCTAGATCTTTGGGATCTTTGTACCACCAGCACAGAACATTTGCTTTTCTGAAACTTCATTCAAATTCAATTCCTGATGGGGCATTTGAAAAAAAAGTTATTTATTAAATTTATATGCTGACTATCTCACCAGGATGACTCTGAAGTCAACTGTGAATCCATGCACAGTGGGGCCATTAAGCCCATTTTTTCCACTTTATCAAAAAGGAGACTATGATTTACTTTATCAAATCCCTTTAAATCAGGGGTATCAAACTCAATTTCATTGAGGGCCGCATCAGCATTACAGTTGCCCTCAGGGGGCCGGGTGGGTATGGCCAGGGTGGGCGTGGCCTTCTGGGTGGGCATGGCTAGAGTGAGTAAGGCCTACTGGGTGGGCGTGGCCAGCTCTACATCATTCGCATCAAGGGTGCCTATGGGGGCCTGGGCATGAGTGGGACAGACCTGAGGGTCTCTGGAAGAGGGAGGGTCTCTGGGCCAGGGCCAAGACAGTGGGGGCCGTTCCCTCACTGTTTACAGGATGGCTTCACGGGCCACATGAAACCACGGGCCGGATCCGGGCCCCGGGCCTTGTGTTTGACATGTCTGCTTTAAATTAACTTCAGCCCTTACAATTGCTAGCAACCATGACTCTCAATTATTATAATGAGAGGCTATTGTATTGTGAAAAAAAGGAAAAATCCGTGTTGGATTGCTTTAACACACTGCATTTAAAAGTTGATATCTCCAAAAAGAAAAACAAAAAAACAAAAACCTCACAAAGAAAAATAAGAGAAGGAAAAGTCCAAGAAACAGAAATGGTTCATCCAATGGAAAAGTGAATCATACATTAGCTCAGAAGAAATAAAGTTTTGGAAAGAAAAACAACAAAGAACAATAGATTTGTTCCAGGTTCAAATAAGCCACATTAAAAAAAATGAAAGACACCAACTCAGCCCTAAATGTCAGCTGACATTATGTGTCAGGAAGTGTTCCCCAAACCACATTAAGTCCTTGTATAGATCTTCCATATTCTTTGTACACTTCAGTTAAGAATCTCATCTCTTTCTCTCACTCACTCACTCACTCACTTTTCCCATAATATCTTCTATTTTGAAAATGCTGGAACCATTCATGGCCACACATACATGCACATACATGTAGTTGTGGGTGTATATGCACATCTGTGTATTAAGCCTGATAACAACTCTGGCAAGAAATGTTCAGCTTCTCTTCAATTATATAATCAATTTACACTGCTTTATCAACCCTGCTATATCGTATTATATCAGCTCAATTACAATTCCAACTTTTTATAAAAAATAACCAGTTTTCGCTTTTTCTGAACAAGCATACCTCTACAAATGCCATTTGCTCGTTCACACACTCACTTACTGCCCCGTTGCTTCTAAACGCTTCCAAATGCTTCCAAATGCCATTTGCTCATTCACTCACTCACTGCCTCGTCACTTCTAAATGCTTCCAAATGCCACTTGCTCATTCACTTACTGCGTTTGGAAGTGATGGGGCAGTAGGGCCAGAGGCCATCAGCTGTTTGGTGCTGGAGACACCAGGCAGCCTGACGCAGCGCTCCGTTGCTGGGGTGACTTCAGCTTGTGTCAGGGACGGTGCTGGAGGCCATCAGCTGTTGAGCACCGGAGACCGCTGCCACAAGGAACACAGCTCTGGGTCAGGGTTCGGAGCAGCTCTGGGTGGAGGCTCAGCATGGGCTGTGGCATGACAACTGCAGGGAGGGGAATCCCCACAGTGGCTGTGGGGAGGGGAATCCCTGTGGCCTGTGGCTCCAAGCCACAGGGGCGGGGGTTCAAAGGACAGGCGGCAACGCTGTAGCAAGAGGGGATTATTACAGATACCAGCATTGCTCCCAGTGACAGCACCTCTGAGTTCCAGCACCTTTTTTTTTTAGAAAAAAAGCACTGGACATCACTATGTGGAAAAGAAAAAAGTCTGGTTCATTGATATTGCAATGCCAGATGATGCACAAATTGAAGAGAAACAGCTATAAAAAATAACAAAATATTGTGATTTGCAAATTGAAATTGAGCAACTATGGAGGAAGAAATCAATGGTTGTACCAATAGTAATAGTCGTCCTTGGAGCAATACCCAAAGGGTTTCCTAGATACATGGAAATTTTGAACTTATTTGACCTGAATAACCTGACTTTGCAAAAAACCACCTTACTCGGAACTGCCTTTATACTTAGACGCTATCTTAATAGCTCTTAGGTCCTTGGTTAGGAGTTGAACTGTTAAATTTTTACCAGTCCCAGACTGTGAATTGAATTGAATATTAAATAACAATAACAACAATAACAATTATAATAATACAGATACTACTAAATTTTTAAATTGTGCTTTAAGTTTAAGGTATTATGCTAAAGCTGTATGATCATTTCTACATATGATCTCCAAGTGAATTTATGATGAGATCAGTATAAACCATGCACTTACTGACTCATAAATTATCCTGAAGTATCAGCAATACTTCATTCAACAATCAATGAAACTATTTACTAATAAACTCCATGTAGTGTTCTTATTAATCCAAAAGACATGGATTTTACAATTTATTTTACAATTACAATTTATTCACATTCCATAGAACACTCACATGTATTAGTATGATGTAGGGATTATGTAAATAGTAATTAGCTACACATCTTATTCTAAGCAATCTACAGTACTTTTTACAAAGAATGTACCTGTGACTATCTATGGAGATTCTTAGTCATCTAGGTCATGGTTATCCCAAAGGTGTTTCAAGAGAAACTAGACTTTCTTGTTTTTCTTTGAAGACATTTCACTTCTCATCTGAGAAGCTTCTTCAGCTCTGATTGGATGGCCAGGAATGGAAGGATTTATATTCTTTGCAGACAGATGGTCATTTGCATTATTTTAGATAATTGTTGAGGCCACTTGGAGGTTTATCTGTGTCTTCAGGATCACCCGAATAGTGCAAATGTGTGTGGAGCTTCCTTGGGACTGCTGAAAAGACTGTAGACTGGAGATAGATGATCTCATATCTTTCCCCTCTATTGAGAGAGGGCTGTTCAGTTTTGACATAGATGGTCTCTTTGACCCCTTTTTCAAACCAGGGGTCCTCTCTGTCCAAAATGTGGATGCTGTCTTCAAAAGACAGGCCTTTGTCTTTTAAATACTGATGGACTGCTGAATCTTGTCCTGGTGGGTTTCTTCTCCTATGTTGTGTCATGAGTTTATGAAGTGGCTGTTTTGTTTCCCCACTATACCAATCTGCATATGTCTCACTGTATTGTGCAGCATATATCACATTGCTCAGTTTGTGTCTGGGTGTTTTTTTGGGGTGGACAAGTTTCTTGGATTTAAAGTATGCATGTGTGTTGTGTTTGCTGAAGATCCTCCTGAGCTCTTTGGCCAACACACCTGTGCTTAGCTGAATGATAGAAATGTATATAGGATTCTAAACACAAATATTGAAATAATAACATGTGCATCTTTTCCCCCTTCTGCTGTTCATAAAGTATACAGAGAGCTGGACAAACTAGAAATTTCTTTCTAGTCTCTGGAATACTTTTATACTCTTGGAATACTACTTTTATGCCTAGAGAGTTACCCTCTTGAGGCCAAAGTGGTTTTCTCTTTTTGAAAAACAGCATTTGTAGGTTTCCCCTGCCCATCCAGTGCAACTGACTTTGGAACAGATAAATAGTAAGTGATCTATTAAAACATCATTGCACAGAAAGAATGCATCATCACTGAACCTTTGCATGTTTCTCTAGACACTGTGTGAAATTCATAATGGAAAGACAAAAGAGAAAATAGAGCATCTCTATTTTTTATTTTATGCATCTTTAACTCTTTCTTAATGAAAGCTTTGAGATTTTAGGCTAAAATAAAGTTTACTTATAATTACTGAGCCAGTAATGATATCAAAGTTAGGAAAAAGTTAATAGTGTTCAACATAAGTAATCATGTTAAATACTAAAATTATATTTTTAAAAAAACTTGAATCCTCATATCTCTGGGAATGCATTGTATTGCAAGATGTTAGAGTAAATTAAATTCTCCCCTGCACTCTAAAGCATCAATTTCCTTATGGTAATTATTTGCTAGATTGGATCTGTCAGTAGCAGGGAAGCATGCCTGACATTATACCCTCTTTATAAAAATGATTACAAAAAATTAAGACGAATGGGTAAAATTAAGGTTGGGACTGGTAAGCCAATATAAAACTCTCATAGATCACTTTACCCAAGGTGCCATTGTATTGGAGGCCTCAGCTTTTAATGACTAGCTATATAATGAGGGGAAGTCCATTAAAATGCTGCAAATGTAACTGATCAAAGAGATAAGGGCTCAACAATGATTTTTCAGCCAACTAGAAGCAATTTAGTACACAAAAAACTGACCTCTAAGTGAAATGCCTGGATGGATGAGGAAGTTTTTGCAAGTTGACAGGTTTTCATCCTGAGAAAGTTTTTATAAACATGATAGGATTTCATTTTTGTCTCATTTTAATCTCTTTCCTCTTCTCTTTTGGAATTTTTTCCTCCTCACATGGAATTATGGTACTCAGCTTCATTATATCAGTTCAAAAATCAATCAAAAGCAGGCATGAGTGCAAGACAGGCATTTCTTCTTCTCAAGTTTATATGAAAAGCAAATTAATTTCAAAACAAGTGGCACTTTTTAAAAAAAATCAATATATATTGTTCAAGGAAAGACAATCTACTACTATAGCATATTAATTAGTGCTTACCCCCTATCAACTCTGGTTTGATACGTGTTTTGAGTCTAAAAGTAAATTGATTAGAGAATTTAAATTACACAGAGAGAACTCAGTGGTGCATCCTATCAAAGATCTTATGCTCCTGAAGAAACAATACAAATATCTTCTACAAAACAAAAAGAGAGAGAGCTCACCAAAATTTCCTGGCAGTGATTGATAACATTATCCCAAGCCAGGAACTCCATTTTGGCACCTGATACCTTCCCACTCTTTTCACTTCTGTATCATATACCTGCCTCTCTATGGAAGGTCTACTTAAGAGCATTATAGACACAAGAAGAGTTTTCTCAACACCAACCTGGTTCCAAAGTGGGCCCCAGTTACAAGTGCTGAAATAAAGAAACTCATTAATTATCTAAAGCCTGGTAAAGATGTAGGCAATGATTTTATCATGTCTGAAATACTATGAAATAATCTAGAATGGTGGACCTCCATTTCTTGCCTCCCTGTTTACTTATATTGATCATATTCACAAATTCCATAGATTTGGAGAAGCCTACCTATTATTTACAAAAGGAGCACCCAAGACCTGCCAGATAACTATCAGCCTATCAGCCTCTTAAGTATAAAAAGTAAGCTCTAGGTTAAATGTTTATAGAACAAATTAATCGATTGGAAAGCTTAGAGCATGTTCTGGGAGATGAACAAGCAAGTTTCAGCTTTATTTATGCACTTATTCTTTAACACCTGGCCAAAAAATACATGTTCATACCAGGGTCACCCTTATTTACTGCATTTATCAATTTTAGGTCTGCATTTGGTTTTGTTTCCAGAGAAAGGCTCTGGTCTAACCTTCTGTATATAACCATTGACAGATTTCTATTATTGCTTATGCACAATCTTGGTACGAACTCCAGAATCAAAACTGGATACAATGTGCAAGGCCACTACACCAATGAGATTCTAACCTATAGAGGTGTAAGGCAAGGATGCATTCTAGCTCCTCTGCTGTTTAATCTGTATATAAATCCATTTGTGCCCCAATTAAACCAATTAGGGCATCATCTCCCAAAATTAGCTAATGCACTTATTGCATACTTGTTATATGCAGATGATATAGTATTTTTATCACAAATGCAAATTGAACTTAGGCGAGCCTTAAACACTGTTAGTTACTGCTCTGAAGAGGCTTTTGAAATCAACTATAATAAAATTAAGACCATGATCTTTGCAAAAAGACCTAAACTGCACACATGGAAAATAGATGGCCAGAACATCAAGCAAGTCAAATCCTCTAAATAGTTGGGCATGGTTTTCCATATTTCCATTTACACACAGTGCACATCAAAACTATGTTATGCAAAATGCCCAAAAACAGTGGTAGCAATTCAATCTTGTTATTTTTCCAGAGGATCACTGTATATTCCAGCAGCACTGAAGTTATATTCAACTAAGGCTTGCAAACAACTACTCTTTAGTGCTCTGCTGAGATCTTATTCTTCTTTTTGCTCCTCTGAAAAGGGTGCAATCCAAATTTCTAAGATCTGTATTTCAGGTGGCTCTGTGTATCCCAAATAAGGAGGGAGACAGACTAACCCAGGGGTAGGAAACCTTGGCTTTTTTATGACTTGTGGACTTCAATACCCAGAATTCCTGAACCAGACATGTCATAAAAGAGCCAAGGTTGCCTACCCCTGGACTAGCCAAAGTTGAACAGGTGCATGGATTTACATTTTTGTAAAAACTACTCTTTACATTTTTGGTTAAAACTACCCTTTTTCCCTACAAGTTCAAGTTCTCTCCTTATAGAAGACAACTTCAATTTAACATGAATACAACCACTTCTGTATATTCTTAGAAATGACTTGTTTTTATTCCAGGTGTTCTGATTTCCTGCCTTGACATTGCAAATAATTATTTTGTGTGCAGGGGTGTGATTGGACAGTTGAAATTCAGTCAATCAATTCAATTATCTGAAATATATGGCCAGATGTTTCCATCATTAATATTTTAAGATAAACACTTGCTCAAATTTATCTAGTTTTTACTCAGATTGTATTCTTCTTGAAAATTTTCAAGGAATTATATGTTCTATGACTTAATTCCATTATTGAGTACAATTAATGACACATTGAAATCAGCTGCATATATGCATGCACACATGTCTGCATATAAAGTGGATTCTTTTTCACTTTTCTGGGCAACTGAGAATATTTCTCTTCATACTTACCTCTCTTTCCATCTTGCAAGTGGCTGTCAAATGACAGTCTAAATTATGAGGAAGTGATTTGCTGCATCAAGTGCCCATTAGTTAATGTTAATTGTCAGAGGCCAAGTTATAGCAGTGATTCCACTCAGTAATCTCATAAAATAATATCTTTTTTAAAAAGAGAAAGTTGGCCCAAGGCTGATTTGATTTTTCAAGAGGTTTTAAATGGATGAAATAACTTCAGTTATGGAGAACAATAAAAACTATATTAGAGGCTGGGACGGAGACAAGGATGACCTTTTGGTTAGAACATGTATGCTATGCAGTCATCTTCATCTCCCATTTTCACCTCTATTCTGAAGCTCCTTTAAGGACCTATCAATTATGTAAATATGAGCTGATTTACTGTGTCAAAGTGCTTGTAGTGAATATAATTATGGTTCAGTCCAAGCCAGGAATAAACAACATGGTGACTACTTTAGAAAGAAGGTTGCAGTTATTGAAGAGGAGAGCCAGACAGAAAGATTTTGTTTGGAGTTGTTCATGTGGCAACTGAACCGTGCCTTTCTGGTATTCTGATGATGGTGGGTTAATCCTATTATGTCCCAAGGGTCATATCCTGCTTCCCTGGGGCTGTGGCTGATGACTCTTAGATTTTTTGTGTTGATTCTAGGGATCTTTCTTCCTAATCCCAGTTTCCTGATTCCAGTCTTTCTGACAAGATTATCATCTGCAAATCAGACTTGGTGTCTACTTGCAACAGAGACACTTGGAGGCAGGGTTGGTTTCTGCTTTTAAAATCTTTTAGGGAAATATATTCTGCACTTTTAATATTTCCTTCTCTGGGGTGCTGACTTCCCACAAATCCCCCCTTTGTGTCATAAGTGTGTGAATGTCACACTTACTGGCACATGATTAAAATTGATCTGGTCAGGGAGACTTGGTAAACAAGCTTTAAACTGTTAAGCCAAAAAAGGGGGGAAAGACACTAATGGAGACAAGCAGAAAAAGATCCCTGCAGTGGCTCCCAAAAGGGGAGCTTCCAACCCATAAAGTTCTAAAAGTCAGTGCAAAAATTTTGTTAGGTGGAAAAGAAATTTATAGTTTCCAATATTCTGTGCCAATCATTTTCAAATGTTGGATGTCACTTTGAGCTTCCAGTTAGGTTTGCACATTCCTCCCAAAATTCTTCACAGCCATGGTTTGCCTCAGTCCATAACCACTGGCTGCCCATTTTCAAGGGTTGTTTCCTGCCTTAGCTCATAGTTCAGTTCATCCAGGTTTAGTGATGTCCAATTGAGGTTAGCCAGTATGCAAGCCAGGCTATTACATTTTCTTAAATTGCACATAGTGAGCCCTAGACTCCCAATCTGAGTCCACCAGTGGAAGATATTCAGGGCTTAGGTTTGGAGATCTCTTTCCTGCTGCTTCCTCAGTCAGGGCATATGAATTGCAAATCACCTGATGTGGCCTGGTTCCCTCCCCCTTGGAATTTGCAGGAAGTTGTACATGCAAAGCTTTAGAGGCACAGAGCAAAACCAGCCTGGGGAACTTTACTGAAGGTAGGTGGAAAGGAAAGACTCAGTGTGATTATGAATGGTGTGTGTGCATGTGTATGTGCAGCTGCTTCTACAAAGCAGGCAATACAAACATTCTGGATAAATTTTCCCTCCCACCAGACAGAAGTTCAAGTTCTTCAGTACTTGCTGTGCTATCTATTCCCAAATGCCATCTCTCCATAAATCCATTCAACTGGCTTATTATAATACAAATGGGGCAAGAAAGAAAACCTTACAATGACTTTCCCCCATAGTCCTCCTAGTTTTCTTTTGAAGCTTCCCATGGGGACCAATGGCTTCAGGATTCCTTCCTTCCTCTGCAGCTTTCACAGGGATCTGGGGGAATGGTAGGACCTGGGAAGATCTGTTCCACTCAGGTTGCAGGGTGGTTTTTCAGTGGATGGCTGGATTCAAAACCCAATTCCATGGCTCAAATGGATGGAGGCAGCATCTGGCTCAGTGTGCTCTGCTTCCAAAAGGTGTGTGTGGGGGGGGTCATCTGTGTAGGGCTGAAAGACATGAGAGCAAGATCTCCCTCCCCCTTTCTGGGTGGACTCTCCCAGGAGAGGCAGACAAAGGCATGGAGGATAAGAAAAGGAGAAGTAGAATTGGGGGGGGCAGGGTAGCTTGCAGACAGAGTTTGAAAAGCATTAATACTGCAGTTAAAGAAACAGGCAGACAAAATGAGGAAATCACAGATGAGGACAAAAGAGAGGCTGCATTCTGGTAAGAGAACAAAAATGAAAGGTCTCACTTCTGAACTGAACATTTGTAACATATTAAGAACTTAAAGAGTTGCAACCTGAAAAATGCTGGTCATGTTTCAGGGAAAGGATAGACAGATAAAACCCATTTACAACACATACAGTAAATGTAAGAGTGAAACTTTTCCAGCAGATGAACTTAAAACATTCCCTCCTGCTAACTTTGGGCTGCTCTTAAGAGTACAGAGAGAGAAAGGAAAAAAATATTATTATCATTTTTCTCTTCACTCTGTTTGTTGGCCAGTTAAACATAGTGAGGATAGTTTACTTTTGGTGGCTTAATTTAAGCAGAATTTCTAGCAGAATTTTAAAATTCTTTTCTCTTTGGATTAGAGACAGTTAACAGTCACATTTACCTCACACACAAAGACTTTGACACACATATGTACACAAAGACAAGGAAAAGAGAACAGAAAAGAGAAACAAAAGTCTTAGTTTTACAAGTCTTAGTTTTAGTCATCTAGTCGAACCCCCTGCTAAGGCAGGAAACCCTATACCATTTCAGAAAAATGGCTGTCCAGTCTCTTCTTAAAAACTTCCAGTGTTGGAGCATTCACCACTTCTGGAGGCAGGTTGTTCCACTGGTTAGTTGTTCTAACTGTCAGGAAGTTTCTCCTTAGTTCTAGGTTGCTTTTCTCCTTGACTAGTTTCCATCCATTGCTTCTTGTCCTGCTTTCAGGTGCTTTGGAGAATAGCTTGGCTCCCTCTTCTTTGTGGCAGCCCCTGAGATATTGGAACACTGCTATCATGTCACCCCTCACCCTTCTCTTCATTAAACTACACATACCCAATTCCAGCAACCGTTCCCTATATGTTTTAGCCTCCAGTCCCCCAATCATCTTTGTTGCTCTTCCCTGTACTCTTTCTAGAGGAGAAGAAGAAGAAGAAGAAGAAGAAGAAGAAGAAGAAGAAGAAGAAGAAGAAGAAGAAGAAGAAGAAGAAGAAGAAGAAGAAGAAGAAGAGAGAGAGAGAGAGAGAGAGAGAGAGAGAGAGAGAGAGAGAGAGAGAGAGAGAGAGAGAGAGAATCACTATTTCTTATTTTCCCTTTAAGCACCTTTATTTAGCCAAATTGGTTTCGCAGCAAAAGCCCTAGCAAAGTCCATTTTTAAATAGTTTCTCTAATTTGTTTTTCATACCTGCCTGAACGGGTAGCTGATTCCTGTCCCAGGCCTCAAGCAAGCTTTACTGGGGAGCCTATCTCAACCCTTGAACTAGAACACCCCATGTTTCCCTTATTCCTGATGCAGGTGTTCACTTTGGTTCTATCGGGTCCAATGCACTGAAGCCTTCTAGTGAGACTTCCACCTACCACCACAGTTTTCAGACCACAAAGGGGCCCACAGAGCACTCTGGATCCCTCACAGAGTTCATGATGCTCCTTTAGGGATCTACTACCATGGTTTCAGACCAAAAAGGGGTCTGTCAAGGACTCTTCTGCTCCCCTGAGCAGGGGGGGTTGGACTAGAAGACCTTCAAGGTGTCTTCCATTTCTGTTATTCTGTTTTGTAATTTTTCATTTTCACAGGAATACACTAGGCATGGCAAACAAGAGTATCTATAAAACCCTAATAAGAGCACACATGGAATAGTGAAATCAATTTTGGTCACCATGCTACAAAAAATCAAGACCTTGGAAAAGGTTCAGAGAAGAGCAACTAAAATGAGCCTGCTTGTGTTGTTCCCTCCTTCTCTCCACTCTCCATGCTCTAGGATCAGGAGGGGATGGCCCTTGCTCATCGCCTGAACTCTGTCTCTCCTGTTCATCCTGTCCCAATCTTGAAGGGCCCTGGCCTGTCTTGGTCTGCTCTTCCCCACATTCCTCTGAAGCCACAGACACCTCTACCTCTACCTCGCCCTCCATAGGATCCCATTCCAGCTCATTTTCCTCTGCAGATTCAAGCTCCAACAGAGGCATGACAAATAAACATTATTTGGAAATCTGATTTCCAAATGAGGGGTGTAATGTATTAGCCATTTTTCTGTGTACAATCACTTGCTTAATGTCTGATCACTTGTTTAATGTCTGACCTACTTTTGTCTGTGTTATGTAACAGTTGCTGTACTGGGCCAGACTTGCTGTGTCCAGGCTGATAATGAGGTTTGGGGCAGGAAACTGCTACTTTAAACCTATTGATCGCTGCTTAGAGGCCAACCGTATAAATAGCTGCATAGCAGCTATTAGCTTGCTTCTGTTCTGAGTTAAATAAACTTGTTTTCTGTTTCAACACCTTGTCTCGCTTAATGCCTAAGGAACTGAAGATTTAACACTGGTGATGAAGGTAGGATATGCTGCTTCATCGTAAGAGTCTGAAGTCACTAGAGGGTGAGACCAGCACAGAACCTGGCAGGAACTTCGTTCCCTCCCTCGGTCTGCCAAGCAAGCCACACTGGAGACCACCCCACCCTAAGGATCCATCCTAGGGCATAGGCAGAAGTCAGCAGCACAAGGCAACGCGAACAACAAGAAACGCAAGCAACTCACCATGGCAAAAGTGGGAAAGCTCAAAGAGTTTGACATCACCCAGAAAGATGGGCATCCTACATTTCCTGTATCAAGAATTACCTCTGTGCCAATCAGGTCGGCGAAGATGGGCTGAAGGCCATGACCCTTCTCTGCGTGTGCGGCCCAGCCACCTTCGACATTGCCAAGAACCTGGTCGCACCAATATCGCTCAAGTCCATAACCTACATGGACTTGAAGAAGAAGCTTCAAGACCACTTTGAGCCTAAATTGTCCATCATAGTGTGGAGGCATGCTTTTGAGCAGCAGGAGCAACAGCCTGGTGAGACGGCTACCGAATTCATTGCTGCTCTTCGTCAAGCGTCTCGACTGCAATTTTGTGGATTTGGAGGAGAGATTAAGAGACTGCTTAGTCTGTGGACTCCGGAACTGAGACCACCAACAAAAACTGTTTGTCAAGGAGACTCTCTTGCTACAAGAAGCCTTGAAGGAGGTCATGGTGGATGAAGGGGCCAGAGGGGCCATTAAAATGCTGCAGCCCTCCAAAAGCACTTCAAGCACTGACTCCATCCACCATGAGGACACCAAACAGATGGAAGACACCGACTCTAACCATGAGTTAGACAAGCTACAGAGGCACCAGGAGAAGGGACTGCAGCCAGCTGACAAGGCAGTTATATTCTTTAGATGTATGGGCTGCAGAGGCCACCATCAGCGCACCGAATGCCATTTCTGAACAGCAACGTGCCGGGCATGTGGAATCCCTGAAAAGAATTGTCACAGGGGATTGGCACCACAGACTGGCTGATTTTCTACTCTGCCAGCACACAATACCCTGCACCGCCACAGGCAAGAGCCCAGCCGAGCTTCATTGGGGCAGGCGTTTGATCACCAAACTGGACAGGCTGCACCCCAACAGAGTCACTTCAGATAATGCATACCCAAAGACACCAAGAAGTTTTCAAGTGGGTGACCAGGTTTCAAGTGGGTGACTTTGTGGGTGGCAGCAAAGGTTGTTAAGGTGTCAGGACCATTTTCCTATGAGGTGGTCCTGGAAGATGGGCAAGTCATTTGCCGGCACATTGATCAGCTGGGTCAGCAGCTAGCAGATCAATCCATGGCTCAGGACTCCCAAGAGGGCAGCACATGGGACCCGCTTGTCAGCAGTCCAACAGAGCATTTTGCACACTCTGAGAAAACTCTTGCACATAGTGATAGGGAAATGGCTGTAAAACAGTCCCCTCCTGACAAGCAGACTGTATCTTCTGATCTGAACACACAAATAGCACTGCCAGATCTCCATTAGGATAAAAAAAATGTTTCTGCACCCATGGAGTGCTTCCAAATGCAGGGACTGGCTACATTTGGAAGTGCTCTATAGGAGCTGAAAGATTTTATCCCAACAGAGAACTGGCAGAGACTGCAAGCTATGTATACTTTGAATGAGTCCTTCGGGAGAAGGGCGGTATACAAATTTAATAAAAGTTAAAAAAAAAGTAAAAGTAGAATGGGGTACTTGAGAAACAGGGCTAACCCCACCACACCCCAGGGCATCCACAATGCCAAATCCTAACCCACATCTCAGGGCAATCATATTCCTTCACTAGCCTCCTTTCCAGCTCTGTTCTCCATGTGCACGGCAACAAAAGAAGTTTGTGGGACTAAAAAAAAAGATCAATCTGAGCTTCCAACTTCTTGCAAAAAAAAAAGGTCTCACAAAGTTGGAAGGTCTGGTTGAACTTTTTTTTTAAACTGGTAGTCCCACAAGCTTCTTTTGTTGCCCTGCACATGGTGGTGGAGAACAGAGCTGGAGAGAAGGTTACTGAAGGGAGGCTTTGGGGAAGCAAGGGGAGATGGGGAAGGGTCTCCTCTGGCCTCTGCTGCCTCAGTCCACCAGCATCAGGGCTCGGAGGCTTGTTTTCACCAGGAAGAAGCCATTTCCCAAGACCTTTCCTGGTGAAAACAGAGCCAAACCGTGTCTTACTATTATTGAGAGCAATCCTACAAAAACAAGGATGACAAAGAACAGCACAGTTAGTTCTGAAAATGAAATCTTTAAAGTGTGGAATTCTCTGCCAAATAATTTTAAGTCAATGAAAAGCACTTGGGATTGCTTTCGTTATTTTGTTTGGATCATCTTATACTTAAGAACAGTTGGCTCAATCATCAATTAGTGATTGGTTTAATCTAACACAAGGGAGATTACTGAATATTGAGGGATTTGATTTATTATTTGGTTGGCATGGATAATAGGTGGATAATATCTTTAAGACACATATATTAAGGTATATGCTCTGTTGCAAGTTTGGGGGGAAAATCGACATAAGCTAAATTATAAAATACCAATTTGGGCAATACCTAAACATGCAATAGAAAATATAAGTGTGGGATTTAAACATGATGTGACTACATACAAAGAAATTCTCAGAATGGAAAGAAATGTATGGCAATTAAAGCCATTTAATATTTTAAAAGAAGAAAGAATAGTGCGGACTTGGTTTCAGTATGGTCAGTTACAAGCTAGATCAGACATGTCAAACACAAGGCCCGGGGGCCAGATCCGGCCCGCAAAGTGGTTTCATGTGGCCCGCGAAGCCATCCTGGAAACAGTGAGGGAACGGCCCTTGCTGCCTTGGCCCTGGCCCAGAGACCCTCCTCCTGCCAGAGACCCTCAGATCTGTCCCACTCCTGCCCAGGCCCCCATAGGCACCCTTGATGCGAACGATGTAGAGCTGGCCACGTCCACCCAGTAGGCCATACGCACTCTAGCCATGCCCACCCAGTAGGCCATGCCCACCCTGGCCATACCCGCCCGGCCCCCTGAGGGCAACTGCAATGCTGATGCGGCCCTCAATGAAATTGAGTTTGACATCCCTGAGCTAGATGGAAGGAGGATCAGAAAGTTGGTATTTTGACAACTGATGAAAATTTGGTTAAACAAATAAGAGATCAAAGTCCAGCGCATATAAGGAGGATATATAATGCATTGATAGAAATAGACTCAGAAACGGAACTTGTTAAAGACTGTATGATAAAATGGGCCCAGAATTTTCAGGAGTCCATAGCGATGGATGTCTGGGAAAAGATATGGGTTAGAAATGTGAAATTTACACAGGCACAAAATTTAAGAGAGAACTTTTATAAAATGTTTTATAGATGGCATTTAGATCCAAAAAAATTAGCATGTATGTATCTGAATTATGAGCCTAAATGTTGGAGGTGTGGTTGTGATGATGCAACCTATTATCATATATGGTGGACGGTGGACTTGTAAAAAAGTTAAAGCTTTTTGGATTAAAATTTTGTGGAATATGCAGAAGATATTTAAGAAAAAGATAAGGTTTTCTCCACAGTTATTTCTGTTGGGTATTATTACAGATTGTACTGTTATAGATATTAAATTGATGTTAAATTTAATTATGGCAGCGAGACTTTTGGTAGTGCAATATTGGAAGAAGGGGGAACTGCCTACTATAGAAGAATGGACTTTAAAAGTTTCTAACCTGGCAGAAATGGCAAAGATTTCAGCATATTTGAAAGAACATTTGCAACAGAGATATATTTTGGAATGGAAAAGATGGATCGATTATATTCAGAATAAATATGGGACTAGAAAGTTTCATTTAATATATGAATAAGTATTAGTATTATATGATGTATTACTAATTAGGTTATTTAGTTATTTAGTTATGTTAAGAGGAGTTAAAGTGCGATATAATTTATAGTGTCTTTTTTATTTTTATTTTTTATTTTTTATTTTTTTTATTTTAATTCCATTTATATCCTGCCCTTCTCCGAAGACTCAGGGCGGCTTACAAGCTTAGCAGTAGCCTTCATTCTATGTATATGCCTGCTTATTAGGGCTTTCACACACACCCCAAGCGGCATTATTACAAAGTCAGCTTAATTGCCCCCAACAATCTGAGTCCTCATTTTACCTACCTCAGAAGGATGGAAGGCTGAGTCAACCTTGAGCCTGGTGGGATGCGAACCTGCACTAATTGAAGGCAGCTGGTGTTACTTAAGGAGGCATTAGCCCACTGCTCCACCAAGGCTCTTTTAGTTGTTTAGCATATTTTAGCTTAAGTTGGTTAAAGTTTATACCCTGTATTCAGCTCTGGGAAGTCAGGGGGGCAGGGGGAGGGAGGGGAAGTGGGGGGATGGAGTTTATGTTTTTAAAAATGTATTTTAAAACTTTTCAATAAAAAAGAACAGTTGTTTTTAGCTTTGAATTATATCAAATCTGACACCAGAAACAGACTAACAGATTACCTGAGAGCTACATGTGTTGCTCTGAAACTTACAAAGTATGAGCCAAGGTTAGACAAATTATCAGCATGTATAAAACAGCAAAAATCACATTAATTGTTCAAAAGCATGACACTTCAATCTACATCTTAAGAAAACAGAACTCTTGGAAACGGTCTCTTCCAACAGGAATTTTTATTAAGAGAAATTGATAGTAGGCATGTTAGACAGGATCTGAGGGAGTCCCCCACCATTCAATGTTTTAAAGTATTTCCAAGCAGCCCCCCCCCTGCAGTTTCTCTGGACAATTCAAACTGGCAGATTTCTAGGTGTTAACTCCAGGAAAGGTAACATCAGTCCGGCTCTGTCGGCACAATCATTCAATCCTCTCTTTACCCAGATCACAGGTGTTACATCTCCCCCCTCCCTTTTTCCCCTCACTGCTGGTAAAGAGGAGAGTTTCAGAGGGGCATAGGATAAAAGGCAGATGGCCACATTGTTATGGTTAGCAGACCCAAAGTGAATCAACAAAAGGTTACTTTGTAGTGAATAGAGGAAGTGAAAGTAGTAAAAACCCCATGCATACCTCCCTCCCCCTTAGTAGTATGACAGAATCCAGGAGATAGTAAGAGTTGGTTTTAAATCAAAGAAGATAGATAGAAATGAAATATAACTGGATTCTGACATCCTGCCCCCCTTAAAAATAAGAGAGATCCACCTGTAAAGAAAACAAAACAGGTATAAAAGTTAGTCTAGCTTGTTAGGATACTCTGTATGAAACTTCTTTAATAGCTTCGGGGCTTTTACATGACGTTTATGGATCCACTCGTTTTGTGAGGAGGGGAGGTGTTTCCATGCTACTAGGTATTGAGTTGTCCCATGATATCTTCTAGAGTCTAGGATTTCCTTTATTTTGAAGTGTTGTTCTCCTTCCACCATGACTGGAGGTGGTGAGGGGGGATTTTTGGCCGTAATGGTGACTGTTGTTCTCTTTTTAGCAAACTGCAGTGAAAAATTAGGTGTATTTGTCTAAGATTTTTGGGTAATTCTAATTCTACTGTTACTGGGTTTATGATTCTTTTAATTGGAAAAGGTTCTATATATTTTGGTCCAAGTTTTTTACAGGGTTGTAAGGATTTTAGGTATTTTGTGGACAAATATACCATTTCACCTATAATGAATGGTGTGGGTTCAATTCTTTTTTTATCTGCTTGTGCTTTATATGCTTGTCTAGCTTTGTCTAGGGCTTTTCTAACTATTAGCCAGGTGTTTTATAATTGTTCTATCCATTCTTCCAGTGAAGGGATTACCGGTTCGTTTGGAGTTAGTTCTGGCATGGGGTTGAAATTTTGACCAGTAGCTATTTGAAAAGGAGTGTAACCTGTGCTGGAGTGGACTGCATTATTATAGGCAACTTCTGCGAAAGGGAGTAGGTCTGTCCAATTCGTTTGCTGGAAATTAATAAAGCATAATTGCTCAAGTACTGAGTAAGATTTTTCTGATTGAACATTTCCTTGAAGATGATGACTAGATGTCAGTCCCTGAGTGGTCCCTAAAAGGGATAAAAATTTATTCCAAAATGCCAATGTAATTTGCACTCCCCTATCAGATATGATGCATTGTGGTGCCCCATGCAATCTGTAAATATGCTGCACAAAAATTTTACTTCCGGTGGCTGCGCGGCGCCGGAGACAGCCTTCCTGGGCTGCCCGCGGCTCAGCTGAGTAATTTTCACCCGAAACAGCGCCGATCAGCTGTTTGGGTGAATTTGAAGCCCCCTCCTCGGGAGAAGAGGAGGGGGTGAGGCCCCAGGTAGGGGTCGAGTTCTCCGGGGCCGCCTGAGCTTGTAGCTTGGGCGGCTGAAGGATCAAACTCCCCCGTAGCCTGGGTCGCTCCCAGCTGGCCAGCGTCTCTGCTCCGGATTTTTTGGAGCAGAGCCAGGCGTCTGCGACCACCCCTGCCTGAAGGAAGGACTATGGAATAAAAAGAGCAGGCAGAGCGGTACAAGAGGAAAAGGTGAAGAGGATTATTTTATTTTACTCTCGAGCTTGATGGACTTTTTAAACTTAAGTGAAAGTGCGTCACAATTGAAAGTAAAAGATGGCGGCTAAACCTCCCCCTAAAACTCTTCGGAGTGCTGGAACTTCTCCGGTGCAACAATCATCATTGCAGGCGTTGCATCCTCCTGATGTATTGACACCGAAGGATTTACAAGATGCTCTTGAAAAACATACCCAGGTAATTCTGGAATCAATGGGTGATAAATTTGCACAGATGGAGGAGAAATTGGAGAAATTGGAGGAGAGAATGGAAGAGAGGATGGAACAGAAGTTCAGTGTGATGAAGGTAGACATTTTGTCTTCAGTGCATAAAGTGGCTGAATGTGTGGAAGATTTGGATGAAAAAGTGGAAGATTTGACTCAAAAGAATGCCATATTAGAAGCAAAAGTATTGGAGAATGAAGATTTAAGAGACAAAATGGATAGAGAATTGAGTCTTGCTCAATATTACCAGATGCAGTTTGCTGTTAGAATCAGAGGTTTAAAAGAGAATATTAAGGAAGATCTAAAGCAGCTGGTCTCTGAGGCTCTCGAAGTGGTATTGAATCAGCCAGCATCTGAAATAAAAGAAGGCATGGATAAAGTGTTTCGTGTGAATTCATGGATTGCTAGACAGAGAAAGCTGCCTAGAGATGTGGTGGTTTATTTTGCAAAAAGGGAAATTAGAGATGAAGTTATACAAGCTGCCTATGATACTAAAGTTGTGATTGCTGATCAAGAAGTTCTGGTTCTAAAAGAAATTCCTCCAAAGATTTTAAGGAGAAGGAAGGATTTTACATTTCTTGTGCAAGAGCTCAAGCAATGAGATATAAGGTTCAGATGGGAGATCCCAGCCGGGTTGATGGTGATGCATGAAGGTAAAAGGTACCGTTTGGTTACTGTGATGCAAGCGCGTGATTTTTACAACAATGTTTTAAAAGCAACCCCATTAACACTTCTGGAAGCTGCAAAGGGATCTGGAGAAGGAGAACATCAAGAGGCTGAAGATGGACAGACAGAGGAGAACGGTGCTGGAGGAGATCAAGTTACAACTTCTTTGGATGATCCTAGAGGGTGACGCGTGCTGCTTTAAAACGATCAAAAAAGATAAAAGAACAAGATCAGCAGAAGTCTATGGAACTTCCACAACCTACTTACAGCCAAGCAGTGGGAGGAGCACGGCCTAAAAAAGATAGTCCTATCAAAGCAGTGCTCCAAGAGCTTTGGGATGATATGCATGGCAACTAAATTTTTAACTTGGAACGTTAATGGACTAAATTCACCACAGAAGAGGAAGAAAGTTTTTCAATATTTAAAACAATTTAAGATAGATGTTATATGCTTGCAAGAAACGCATATTAGGGTTGTGGATCAGAAGTATTTATCGAACTCAAGGTTGGGTACGCAATTTGTTGCTTCTGCAATGAATAAGAAAAATGGAGTGGTTGTTTATGTTAAAAGTGCTTTAACAGCAGACCTAATTGAAGCAGATAAGCATGGAAGATACGTTATGATAGAGTTGCTGCTAGAAGGTAAAAAGACGCTTTTAGTTGGATTATATGCTCCTAATCAACAACAAGCTGACTTTTTTAGTTTACTTCATACAAAGCTTACCCAGTTGGATTATAAATCTTTTATTTTTATGGGGGATTGGAATGGTGTTTTGGATGTACAGATGGACAAGGCTGGAGCTTTTAAGCGCGTCCCAAGTCATGCTAGACTGCCTAAATCCTTTTTTGAAATGAAGGATGACTTGGAACTGCGAGATATTTGGCGCGAGATGTCAGGAAGCGGAACCGACCAGGTGGTTCCGCCCCAGGCGCCTGATGGACCCAGATAAATTCCAGATGGCGCTTGGACCGATTCCCACCTCCCTCTCCCACAACCCGGTCGAGTCCTTAGTTAATGCCTGGCAACAGGCTGCTTCGGAGGCGCTCGACCGCGTTGTCCCTTTGCAGCCTCTGACCCGGCGCAAGTCCCGACTCGCTCCTTGGTTCTCCAAGGACCTGCGGGAGATGAAGCGCCAGAGAAGGGGCCTAGAGAGCATTTGGAGAGCCAGTCGGTCTGAGTCTGACCGAACACAGTTAAGATCCTTTTCTAGATCCTATCTTGTGGCAATGAGGGTGGCAAAGCGCGCCTACTTCACCACCCTCATTGCGTCCGCAGATAATCGCCCGGCCGCCCTATTTAGAGTGGTCCGCTCCCTTTTAAGTCAAGAGACGGGAGAGGACCCCCTACATGGACGGGCTGAGGAATTTAGTAAATATCTGGTGGACAAAATTGCTCAGATTCGGGCTGGTCTGGACTCTGACTGGGCAGTATCTAACGAGAGGAAATCGATGAAGTTGGCCAAGTACATCTGGGAAGAGTTCGATCCTGTGACTCCGGATGAAGTGGACAAGATCATGGGGAAACTAAGTGCCGCCACATGTTTGTTGGACCCGTGTCCCTCCTGGCTAGTCTATGCTTCTCGGGAGGTTACACGAGGCTGGCTCCTAGCAGTTATCAATGCCTCACTGAGTGAAGGGTACTTCCCTGCTGCCTTGAAAGAGGCGGTGGTAAGGCCCCTCCTCAAGAAACCGGCACTGGACCCAGCTGTTTTAAACAACTTCCGTCCTGTCTCCAACCTTCGCTTCCTTGCGAAGGTCGTTGAGAGTGTGGTGGCGCGACAGCTCCCTTTGAACCTGGAGGAAGCTGAATATCTAGATCCGTACCAATCGGGTTTCAGACCGGGGCACAGCACGGAGACGGCATTGGTCGCGCTGGTGAATGATCTCTGGCGGGCCCGAGATAGAGGTTATTCTTCTGTCCTGGTCCTATTAGATCTATCAGCGGCTTTTGATACCATCGACCATGGTATCTTACTGCGTCGTCTTGAGGGGCTGGGAGTGGGAGGCACCGTTCTGCGTTGGTTCTCCTCCTACCTCTCGGACCGTTCGCAGACGGTGTTGGCAGGAGGGCAGAGGTCAAGCCCTAGGCCTCTTAATTGTGGAGTGCCTCAGGGTTCGGTGCTCTCGCCCCTCCTGTTCAACATCTATATGAAGCCGCTGGGAGAGATCATCCGTAGCTTCGGGGTGAAATATCATCAATATGCTGATGATACCCAGCTATTCATCTCCACCCCGAACCAACCCAGTGATGCCTTTGATGTGATGTCCCGTTGTCTGGAAGCGGTACAGATTTGGATGGGAGAAAACAGGCTTCGACTCAACCCGGCCAAGACTGAGTGGCTGTACATACCGTCATCTCGTTTAGTCCAAGAGGTTCCATCTCTGACTATAGGAGGAGAGATGTTACCTCCCATTGATAAAGCACACAATCTGGGCGTCCTCCTAGATTCACGACTCAGTTTTGAAGATCACATTGGAACCGTGGCTAGGGGGGCATTTGCCCAGATTCGTCTTATATACCAATTGCGCCCCTTTTTGGACCGAGATGCCCTACGTACAGTCACCCACGCACTCGTTACCTCCCGTATTGATTACTGTAATGCTCTCTACATGGGGCTGCCCTTGAAGACCACCCGGAGGCTTCAGCTGGTGCAGAATGCAGCTGCACGGGTTGTGATGGGAGCTTCCCGATACTCCCATATTACACCCCTCCTGCGTGAGCTGCATTGGCTACCAGTTGCCCTCCGGGTGAGATTTAAGGTGCTGGTACTTACCTTTAAAGCCCTACATGGCTTAGGTCCGGGATACTTGCAGGACCATCTGCTGCCGGGAACAAATTCCCATCGTCCAGTACGCTCACACAGAGAAGGCCTCCTCAGGGTACCGTCAGCTAGGCAATGTCGGCTGGCGACCCCCAGGGGGAGGGCCTTCTCTGTGGGAGCACCAACCCTATGGAATCAGCTCCCCCCTGAGCTTCGGATAGCCCAAAACCTCCAATCCTTTCGCCGCGGCCTCAAAACACACCTGTTCCACCAAGCTGACCTAGACTGACAGGCATTTTAATTAATTTATATTTAGTATTTTTAATTCATTTTAAAATTCTCTAATTTTTTATTGCACTGATGTTCTCAATTTTCATTTTATCTTGATTTATGTACTTATTATATGTTTTATTGTGAGCCGCCCTGAGTCCTTCAGGAGATAGGGCGGGATATAAATCCCATCAATAAATAAATAATAAATAAATTTGCAGGAAAAGGATTATACTTTTTATTCTGACAGACATCAATCTTTTTCCAGGATCGATTTTATTTTGTTGACTAATGATTTTTTTTAAGGACTAAAAAGGTGAAGATTTGTGCAAGAACTATTTCTGATCATAGTCCAGTTTGGCTAGAGATTGATAAGGAGAATAGAGACAGGCGCTCATGGCGCGTAAACGAGAATTTGTTTAGAAATCAGAGAAATGTGGAAGAATGCAAACAGCGGATGAAGGATTTTTTTGAAATTAATATGAATAAGGGCACCTCTATGGACATGGTTTGGGATGCTAGCAAGGCTTATATGAGAGGGGTGTTGATATATATGAATAATAAACATAGACGTGCTGTGGAAGCTAGGAGGAAAGAACTGGAGAATGAAATAAAGGAAAAAGAAAAGGCTTTGATTTTGAATTCAGAGGATGTGAAGACTAAGGAGGCTATTAAACTGTTAAGAGGACAATTTGATAAATTAATGGCTGACCAAGTGGCAACCAATTTGCGGTTTGCCAGTCATAATACTTTTTGCAACGCTAACAAACCAGGTAGATGGTTAGCTTATAGATTGAGGAAAAAACAAAGGGCTTCTAATATAGACAAAATTGAGTATAAAGGAAAGGTTGTGTTTCAACAGGACCTTATCAAGGATGCTTTTGTGGATTTTTATTCTAAATTATATGCTAAGGAGAAGATTAATGAAAAAGACATTGATATATATTTGGAGAACACTAGCATCCCGGTTCTTACGCAAGTACAAAAAGAGGAGATTAATCAATTAATTACAGAAGAAGAAATTTTTACAGCAATTAAGGAATTGAAGGTGGATAAAGCACCAGGTACGGATGGTTTGTCTGCGGCTTATTACAAAAATTTACAATTAGAGATGATGAAACCGTTAAAGGAACTGTTCCAGACAATCCAGAGGGGGGGAAAGGTGCCACCGTCTTGGAGAACAGCTTTTATTTCTTTGATTCTGAAGGAAGACCAAGATGCTACTCAAGTTAAAAATTATAGACCGATATCGCTTTTAAATGCAGACTACAAGATATTTGCTTAGGTTTTGGCTAATAGATTGATGAGGGTTCTGCAACAGGTGATTCATGGGGACCAAACGGGGTTTATTAGTGGTAGGCAAATGAAAAATAATGTGAGGCATATAGTTGATGTGTTAGAGTTTTTGGAAAGGAACAACCAGATCCCTGCGGCGCTAATTTTTCCAGATGCTGAAAAAGCTTTTGATCAATTGAATTGGCAATTTTTGATGAAAGTTTTAGATAAAATGGATTTTGGGGAAAATTTTCTACAATCGATTAGGGCATTATATCAAAAACAAACTGCCCAAATTATAGTTAATAATAGTCTGACAGAAGCATGCAATATTGAGAAGGGCACAAGGCAAGGGTGTCCGTTATCACCCTTGTTATTTGTGTTAACATTAGAGATATTATTGGTTAAAATAATAAGTCTTCTTTCTTTTTTTTCTTTTTCTATTTTAGTTTTTCTATATATATTTAATATTACTAAGGTTTGTTTTATCCTATATAAGCTAGAGAGTGATGGATTTTAGAGTTTATGGTTGTTAGTATATGGTTGTTTATGATTGTTTTTTATATATATACCTTGTATTTAGCTCTGGGAAGTCGGGGGGGAAGGGGGGAGAGGTAGGGGGGGAGGGAGAAGGGAGGGGGAGGGGGGATTTTTAAAGGAAAAATTGTATGTTAAAACTTTTCAATAAAAAAAAAATTTCGCTAAGGCTTTTGCAGTGGGAATTGCAGTACCCCTTCATCGTTTTCTTGGAATAGTACAGCCCCCACTGACACATCACTTGCATCTGCCTGTATTACAAAAGGCTTATCCATGTCTGGATGTCTCAGGCTAGGTTCTGCAGAAAAGAGTCTCTTTAATCTCTCAAATGCCGCTTGGCGTTCCATTGTCCATTTTAGTGGCTGGCTAGGTTTTTCTGATGATACTCCCTTCATTTTTAATAAGTTCATGATGGGCAGGGCTATCTGGGAAAATGAGGGGATGAATTGGCGGTAAAAGTTTCCAAGCCCAGGAAACTTTGCAGTTGCTTTCTTGTGAGAGGTGGTGCTCATTCTAATATGCTCTAACCTTCTCTGGATCCATTTCAATGTCCTGTGGGGATATGCAATAACCCAGGTAGTCTATTCTTTCCTGGTGGAATTCACATTTCGATAATTTGGCACATAGGTGGGTGGCTCACAGTTTCTTTAAAACAGCTCTGACTAGATTGAAATGTTTCTCTTTTATTTTGGTGAAGGTAAGGATGCCATCTAGATAAACCAGAACCCCCTTAAATATGTGCTCCCTTAGTATCTTGTTGATGAATTGCATAAATACTGCAGGGGGCCCTTGTAATCCAAAAGACAAAACTTTGAATTGGTAGCACCCCATTGGGCAATTAAATGCGTTTTTCCATTCATCCCCTTCCTTAATTCTAACGTGGTAATATGCCTTCCTTAGATCTAGTTTAGTAAAAAAAAAAATCCTTTCAAGAGGTGTGATAACATGTCCTTCATGAGGGGTAAGGGATATAGGTTGCTTTTACTGATTGTGTTCAATAGGTGATAATCCATGCACAAACATAAAGAGCCATCCTTCTTCTCTCTAAAAAGAACTGGAGCAGCCACTTTAGGCTTGGCTGGCTCAATGAACCCCCTTTCTAGGTTTTTCTTTATGAATCTTTACATTTCCTCCTTCTCCTTTGGGCTCATGGAATATAATCTGGGTTTCAGGACTTTTGCCCCTGGTTTGAACTCTATGGCACAGTCTGTGGGTCAGTGGGGAGGGAGCTCATCCACCCTCTCCTCACTGAAAACTTCAGCAAGATCTCTGTATTCCTCTGGTATTTTAGGTTGCCCCTTTTCTTCTCCCATGGATGCTTTTTCCCTTCTTAATTTTGGTTGATCCCCTTGACATTTCAAGTCCATGGGGTCCCCCTTCAGGAAGTTGATTTCTGCTGTCCTCCAATTTACCCAGGGGTTCCATATCTTTAACCATTCCATCCCCAGGATCATCAGGCATTCCATGACTGGGGTCACTATGAATGTTATGTCTTCCTCATGGTTCCACAGAGATAGGTGGACTGGTAAATGGCTAGGGTAGCTGGCACCCCCCCCCCCCCGCTATGGACCCATCCAGTCTAATATAAGGACCCACTTAAATTTACATCTTAAGAAGACAGAACTCTTGGAAATATTTTCTCCCAACAGGAACCTTTATAAAGGGAAATTAACTGAAGGCATGCTAGATTGGATCTGAGGGCTCCCCATCATTCAAAGTTTTAAAGTGTTCCCAACCAGCCCCCCCCCAACCTGCAGTTATTCTAGGCCATCCAAACCGGCAGATTCTAGGTGTTTATTTCAGGGAAGATAATATCAGTCCAGCTCAGTTGGCATGATCATTCAATCCTTTTATTGTCCAGACACCAAGTGTTGTATTTTTCCCCCTCCCCTTTTCCCTTGCTGTCGGCACAGGGAAGATCTTCAGAGAGGCACAGGATGAAAGGCAGATGGCTATATTGTTATGTTTAGTATAACCAGAGTGAATCAACAAAAGGTTACTTTGTAGTGAAGACAGAAAGTGAAAGCAACAAAAGTCCCCATGCATTCCCCCTCCCCTTTTTTCATATGACAGAATCCAGGAGAACGCAAGGGCTGGATTTTTAATCAGAGAAGATAGGTAGAAATGAAATCTAGCTGGATTCTGATAGATAGATAGATAGATAGATAGATAGATAGATAGATAGATAGATAGATAGATAGATAGATAGATAGATAGATAGATGATAGATAGATAGATAGATAGATAGATAGATAGATAGATAGATAGATAGATAGATAGATAGATAGATATGAAATCTAACTGGATTCTGATATCTTTCAATAAAATGTTGTTTGTATCATTGAAAGCTTTGTTATTGTGTTTTTCTTTTAAGATAAAAGATGTCAATGTATGAGTTGTTTTTTCTAAACTAAAACCTCAGTATTCAGGTTAAATTGCATTGTTGGCAATTTGCGATAAATAAGTGGGTTTTGGATTGCAGTTTGGGCACTCGGTCTCTAAAAGATTCACCATCACTGCTGTAGGGTATGGGATGATCAGTTAAGACTACAATACCATTGTCCAGAATGCAGATAAGGAACATCAGATTGGAGACTACATGGTGAAGGTGGGGTTCTAAAAAGACGAGTTCTACTAGAGAAACCACTGGAGTCACAAGACAGATAAGATATAGGGAGACAATGCTAGTGGTGTCAGAGTCTCTGCTTTGTGGCATCAAATGCATTGCGGACCAGAGTGCTTGGAAAAGGGCAAGAGAGCCTGTAATGAAAATAAGATTGGACTTTCCCTCCGTCAGGATAAAGACTAAATTAGTTCTCATTATTAGAAATGAGCTGAAATGTGAAGTCTTCTTCCTCTTCGTGTAACATGGCTGGTACTTGTGGTGCTAGTTGAGCTCTCTCTTCTTTCCCTTAATTGAGTCTGTTTCAATAGATTAAGTCCCTTGTTACAGAAGCCACTCTTCACATCTGTGGCTGTAAGCTGTAAGCCACAAGAATTTTCTCCATCCCTGCTCACCAAGCTGAATCAATTTCTTCTAGCAGTTCGTACTTTGCTTACTCTGAACTTATTGCAAGATGGATACTCCACCTGCTTACCACTTTCGACATGCTCCTGCTTCTGATAATTTGTGTTCTGGAAAAAGAACTATCCAGATTTTAAAAAAAATAGATTTAAACTTATCTCCATGCATTTCTGTTCCCTTTAAGCATATTATTTTCTTCTAGTTCATTTTATAACATGGAATTGAAGAGTACCAGCTCCTCTTTACACTATCTCATTTCAGTCATCTATTTGTTTCTGTGTATTGTTTATCCATGAGACATTTTTCTTTCACTTTGTATATTCATTATTAAATCATTCACTGAGAAGATACAGGCCACTGGTTTTTTGCAATTTTCATGAGCACTAGTTATGTTGAAAGCTAAGCTGTTTGGTCCTCTTGCATTAATATTTGTGTGACCTTTACTGGGTGGCAGATGAGAAGCATTAAAATTAAAATGACAAACCCACAAAGATAGCATGCTTGAAAATGGTGGATTTCATTGGCCATCTTGAGCCAAACAGGAACAGGAAAAAAGACATAACCTATTTATCACTAAGTTGTAAAAAAGCATATCATAAGGTAGTCCTCAACCTATGACCAAAATTTCTGTTGCTAAGTGAGACAGTTGTTAAATGAATTTTGCTCCATGTCATGACATTTCTTACTACATTTGTTAAATGAATCACTGCAGTTGTTAAGTTAGTAACACAGTTGTTAAGTGAATCTGGCTTCCCCATTAACTTTGTTTCTCAGAAGGTCACAAAAGGTTATCACATGACCCTTGAACACTTCTACCATCATAAATATGAGTCAGTTGCCAAGTGTCTGAATTTTGATCATGTGACTATGGAGATATTGCAATGGTCATAAGTGTGAAAATGGTCATGTCACTTTTTTCAGTGCTTGAAGTTCATTGTAACTTCAAACAGTCACTAAATTAACTTATAAGATGAGAACTACCTATAATTCGACTATAACTGGGAGCTCTAGTCCCATTTTAGGTATAAGGCCAGCTGATTGCCTTGTACCACTCCCTCCCTCTCAGCCCTAGGAAAGAGGCAATGGCAAAACATTTCCATTGACAGTTTATACTGTTTCTTTCTTTTAGTTCATTACTGAATTTAGGCATTGATTGCTTCTTTGGAATTGGATAATAAAGAGAAATAAATAATACAATCTAAAAATCATAGGGCTGGAAGGGACCTTGGAGATCTTCTAGTTCAAACCCCTGCTCAGTAGCAGGAGATAAGTAAAATGGTTGTCCAGTCTACTCTTGAAAACTTCTAGCATTGGAGTACCCACAACTTTGGGAGGCAAGCTCTTCTATTGATTAATTGTTCTCATTGTCAGAAAATTTCTCCTGGGTTCTACTTTGGTTCTCTCTTTAGTTTCCACTCATCACTCATCACTTCTTGTCCTGCCCTCAGGGACTTGGAAGAAGAAGTCTACCCCTTTTCTCTTTGACAGCCCCTGAAATATTAAAAAACAGCTATCATGTCACCCATAATCCTTTTGTTTGATTAGTCCAGCATACAGTTTAGCCTCCAGACTCCTTTATCAACTTTATTGCTGTTCTATGCACTGCACATTTTCTAGGGTCTCAACATCTTTTTGTATCATAGTAACCAGAACCAGACACAATATTACAAATGTGACCTCATAAGTGCAGTATAAAGTGGTACTATTATCACTTCTCATGATTTTGAAGCTATTGGCTTTTTTGGCAGCTCGGTTTTATCAGCAAATTGATGGCATCTTGCTCTAAAACTTTGAATGACTTTCCTCAGTAATTTCATTTAGGTGTTGAACAGCATGGGGGACAAGATGAACCATAGGTGCCAATATATTAAACATTAATCTCATAGCACCATCTTCTGGACATACCCAATAGTAAGCACTATAATTATTGTGAAACAAGGTCCCTAAGGCCTATTGCTACCAGGCAGTTTGAAACACTGTTGTGATTGATAGTATAAAAAGCTACTGAGAAAACTAGGTGAAAGCTGCACTTTACCTTTCTAATTTCCATCACACATCATGCAACAAGTTGACAAAAAAGAAATTTGAGTAATATATCCTTGCTGAAAGACCAGCTGAAATAGATCCAAAACCTATTTGTTGGTAAGTTAGAAAAATCTGGATAGACAGCATCACCACCAGATGGATTCATAACAGGCTGACAAATTCCAGTCAATGTGTAGTCCTTCTACATCTATATGGAAGGAAGGATGCACAGGGGTACCCCAAGATTCTGTCTTAGGCCCATTACTCTTCATAAATAATTTAGATGATGGAATAGATTTAGAAGCAATTTAAATGAGGAAATAGAAGGGAAAGTCATTAAATTTACAGATGACACCAAACTGGGAGAAATAGCTTATACCCCAGAAGATAGGCTCAAGATCCAGAAGGGCCCAAACTGAAACACTGGACCCTATCTAATAAAATGAAATGCAATGGTGAGAAAAATAAGGTTTTACACTTAGGCAAGAAAAATGTACAGATATACAATAGGTCAGGGCTTTTCAACCCGTGGTACGCGTACCACTGGTGGTATGCGAGCACATGGCTGGTGGTATGCGGTGTCGCCTTCCTACCCCCCCACCTCCCCCCACCTCCTCCCTGCTCCTTCCTAGCTTATTTGCTGCCAGAAAACATGCCGCTGCAGGAACCTACTGGGCTGCGCGAAGAGCACAGGTGCAGAGTGAGGCCCCGCCCTCCCCTGGGACTCATTGTGCAGCAACCATGTTGTCCTTCCCCCAGAAACAAGAGTGAGCCTGAAGGGGACAGAGCCATCCACTCCCTCGGCAGGTAGGTGTTTGCATCCACTCACGTCCATATTCTTTTCCTCCCCCCCTGTGAGCTTGCGATACCCCTCATGGCCCTCACATTGCCTCCCTCCTGGGGCTCAAGAGATTTCCCCCTCTCCTCTTCCCGATGTGCAATGCAAAGGGGAAAACAAAGTGGCCAGATGGCGCGCACCCTCCCCGAGGATTCATCCTGTGGCAGCAGGTGGGAATCGAGGCCCATGTTTGTTTTCCTGATGTGCACCAGGGCAGATGAAGCCATCAGAATGGAGGTGTGGAGGGAAAAATGTGCCCGACTCCCTCTCCCCCACTGTTGGCAACTCCGTACAGCTGGCCCTGACCTCCGCTGACTGGAGCCTATTGGCAGAGGTCGGGGCCGGCCGTATGGAATTGCCAGCTGATCTGTATGGCCAGCCCCGACCTCCGCAAGTGGAAAGCGAGTGAGATTGCAGGAGCACAAATTGGCGCATGCTGAGAAACGCCGATCACGCAGATGCAAGAAAAAGCAAGCTGAAACAGAGCAAGGGATATTGCCAGGAACACAAATCGGCCGATCTCGCGCTGCTGCAACCTCCCTCACTCCATTTGAGCTTGCCTTGCTGCAAGAGAAAGCAAGCTGAAACAGAGTGAGGGAGATTGCCAGGAACACGAATTGGCCGATCTCACGCTGCAGCAATCTCCCTCGCTCAGTTTCAGCTTGCTTTCTCTTGCAACAAAGCAAGCTGAAACCGAGCAAGGGAGATTGCAGCAGCACGAGATCGGCCGATTCATGTTTCTGGCAATCTCCCTCACTCGGTTTCAGCTTGCTTTCTGCAAGAGAAAGCCGGGGCACAGAGCTGCCTCCATGGGTGCTGCTCTAGCACGGAAAGGGAGAGGCCGGTCCCCATTTGGCCTGCCAGCCCTGGGAGAGCCCCATGCAAGCGGCTTGCTGGCCGCCAAATCCTGGCTTTCAAGCAGGAGCGGCCTTTCCTGCTTGCTCTTAGTTGGCACCGGGAGCAGCCACCACCACCCGCCCCGCTTTTCGCAAGCCCTGCTATGCCACCGCTGCAGGTTTCCAGCAGCGGGAACCTCTGGGACGAGGGCCTGTTGGGGGTGAAGGAGTTGGGGCTGCTCTGGCGGGCCGCTTCTGTGGCAGTGGGGCATGCTGGTGCCCTGCACTGCGCTCCGCTGCAAGGGCCGCCCTGGGAAATGTAGAAGCGCAGCTGTAGTCTGGGATGGTCAACCGCTCCGAGCTCTGTCTGGCCGACTTTGTGCCTCCGTCCCCCAAGAGCAGCTGGTTGTAAGGTGCTTGCATGCGCTTCCCTGAGTGCCGGATCTCCCCCCACCCGGGTCTCCGGCTGCGTCTGCAAAAGGCGAGTGGGGCAAAGGGCACTTTGGTGCATCTTCCATCCCTCCCGTGTGAAGGGTGCCTTCCTGCCCTGCAGTCCACAGCAGCATTGTTGGCGTGCATGGATTGACTCTGAGCGAATATGAGGTGTTTCTGTTGCTGGAATAAAGCTTATTAAATGAGCTAGCAACCTCCAAGTATCATTCATAGATCTTCCCCAACTTTCCTCCAGTGCTTCATAAAGAGTTAAGTGGGCATCAGGTTTCTTGGTAAAAATGGATCTGGAAGGAAGGAAGGAAAGAAATGACAATGGAGGGAGAGAAGGAGGAAAGGACAAAGAGGGAGGGAAGGAAGAAAGGAAGGAAGGAAAGAAGGAAGGGACAATAGGAGAGGGAGGGAGAGAAAGAAAGAGAGAGAGAGAAAGAGAGAGAAAGAGAGAGAGGGAGAGAAAGGGAGAAAGGGAGAGAGAGAGGGAGAGAGAGAAAGAGAAAGAAAGGGAGGGAGAAAAAGAGGGAGAGCAAGAAATAAAGAGGGAGAGAAAGAGGGAGAGAGAGAAAGAGAGACAGAGAGAAAGAGAGGGAGAGAGAGAAGGAAAAATAAATAGGGAGGGAGAAAAGGGGAGAGAAAGAGGGAGAGAGAGAAGGAGAAAGAAAGGGAAGGGAAAGAGGGAGAAGAGAAAGAGGGAGAAATGGAGAGAGGGAAAGAGGGAAAGAAAGAAAGGGAAAGAGAGAGAAAGAGGGAGGGAGAGACAAGGAGAAAGAAAGAGGGAGGGAAATAGAGGTAGAGAGAGAGAGAGGGAGAAATAGAGAGGGAAAGTGAGAAATAGAGAGGGAGAGAAAGAGGGAGAGGGAGAGAAAGGGAGAGAGAAAGGGAGAGAGAGGAGAAAGAAAGAGGGAGAGGGAGAGAGGGAGGGGGAGAGAGAGGGAGAGAGAGAAATTAAATTAGTAAAATGATTGTTAAATGAATCTGCAAAAGGCGATCACATGACCTTGGAACAATGTGACCATCATAAATATGAATCGATTGCCAAGCATCCGAATGTAAATCACATGACCCTGGGGATGCTGCAATGGTCATAAGTGTGAAAAATGGTCACAAGTCACTTTTTTCAGTGCCATCGTAACTTTGAACAGTCACTAAGTGAATTGTTGTAAGTCAAGGACCACCTGTATTTTATCATATTTTTTCCCTTTTTGGGGGGGTCAAGTTTTTGACACCTTGCTGGGCAACTGGTGGTACTCAGACTTTGCCTTGTCCTAAAAGTGGTACAATAGATGAAAAGGTTGAAAAGCCCTGCAATAGGTGGTTCCTGGCTCAGTGGCAGTAACTGTAAGAAGAATCTTGGAGTCCTAGTGCAGGGCTTTTCAACCTGTTCACAGATTGTACCACTTTTAGGACATGACAATATTCAAGTACCACCAGTGCTTAGCAAGGTGTCACATGATGTGTCTCCCCTCATAGGAGATGCGGTAGCCCAAGTAGTCAATTTAATTTGGTTGAACTCACATTTTGAGAGTTTAGCATATAATTGAGCAGTTTTGAGTTTTTTAAGCTCTAATCAGCTTCACATGTTCCACCATAGTCTCAATATAAATCAGTATGTAATCCAGATAGACCAACACGTCTTTGTATGCAGCCTCTCATTTATCAGCTGCATGAAGACAGTGGGGGCCCCCTGTAGTCTGAAGAGGAGGACCCTGAATTGAAAACACCCTAAAGTTTTTGAGATTCAAGGTGCTGGTGATGACCTATAAAGCCCTAAATGGCTTGGGTCCGGGATATCTGAGGGAACACCTGCTGCCGGCATCAAGTTTCCTTCGTCCTGTGTGCTCCCACAGGGAGGGCCTTCTCAGAGTGCCGCCGGCAAAGGATTGCCGGTGGGCAACACCCAGGGGGAGGGACTTCTCTGTGGGCGCGCCTGCCCTCTGGAACCAGTTACCCGTAGAGCTTAGGACTGCCCCTGATTTTCGTTCGTTTTGCCGGGACCTGAAGACCTGGCTCTTTGAGCTTTCCAGCCAGGACTGAGGATTTTTTAATGTTTTAACTTATTGTAATTGGGTTTTTAATCAGTTATAGGGGTTTTAGATTTTAATTAAGGAAAATTTATTTTAATTGTTATTAATTTTTGTATTGTAATGTTGTTTTAATTGCCTTGTGAATCGCCCTGGGTCCTACGGGAGAAGGGCGGTATATAAGTTTAATAAATAAAATAAAATAAAGGGCAGTTAAAAGCTGTCTTCCACTCATTTCCTTCTTTGATCCAAACTCAGTAATAGGCTTCCTCAAAGTCCAATTTAGTAAAAATCTTCCCTTTGACCAAACGGGCTAACATGTCTTCAATTAGTGATAGTGGGTAAACATTTTCCATGCACAGAGCATTTAGCCCATTATAATCCATGCATAGATGCAGGGACCTATCTTTTTCTCCTGGAACAGTACTGGGGTGACCACTCTGGGTCATGCTGGGAAAATAAACCCCTGCTTCAGATTTTTTTTCTATAAAAAGCCATAGCTCCTTCAACTCCCTAGAGCTCATGGTGTACAATTTGGGTTTGGGTAGCTTTGGGTAGAGGATGAAATTGACCAGTTCTATGAAGCTCTACAGCACCTTATAGAACTAACACCAAAAAATGATGTCCTTATCATCATGGGGGATTGGAATGCTGAAGTAGGAAGCCAAAAGATAACTGGAATAACAGGCAAGTTTGGCCTTGGAGTACAAAATGGAGCAGGGCACAGGCTGATAAAATTTTGTCAAGAGAATACGATGGTCATAGCAAACACTCTTTTCCAACAACCCAAGAGACGGTTCTACACATGGACATCACCAGACGGTCAACACAGAAATCAGATTGACTATATGCTCTGCAGCCAAAGATGGAGAAGCTCTATACAGTCAGTAAAAACAAGACCAGGAGCTGACTGTGGCTCAGACCATGAGCTTCTTGTTGCAAAGTTTAGGCTTAAATTAAAGAAAGTAGGGAAAAGCACTAGGCCAGTCAGGTATGAATTAAATCATATCCCTGTTCAATATACAGTAGAGGTGACAAATAGATTTAAGGAATTAGATCTGATATACAGAGTGCCTGAAGAACTATGGACAGAGGTTCGCAACATTGTACAACAGGTAGCAACCAAAATCATCCCAAAGAAAAAGAAATGCAAGAAAGCAAAATGGCTGTCTGAGGAAGCTTTGCAAATAGCTGAGGAAAGGAGGGAAGTGAAAGGCAAGGGAGAAAAAGAAAGATACACCCAGTTGAATGCAGAATTCCAGAGAATAGCTAGAAGAGATAAGAATGCCTTCTTAAATGAACAGTGCAAAGAAATAGAAGAAAACAATAGAATAGGGAGGATCAGAGATCTTTTCAAGAAAATTGGAGAGATGAAAGGAACGTTTCATGCAAAAATGGGCATGATAAAGGACCAAAATGGCAGGGACCTAACAGAGGCAGAAGAGATTAAGAAGAGGTGGCAAAATTACACAGAAGAACTATACAAGAATGAGCTTAATGTCCCTGATAATCACAATGAGGTGGTCACTGACCTCGAGCCAGACATCCTAGAATGTGAAGTGAAGTGGGCCTTAGAAAAGCTGAGCAACAACAAAGCTAGTGGAGGTGACAGTATTCCAGCTGAGCTATTCAAAATCTTAAAAGACGATGCAGTAAAAGTGCTACACTCAATTTGCCAGCAAATTTGGAAAACTCAACAGTGGCCACAGGATTGGAAAAGATCAGTTTACATTCCAATTCCAAAGAAAGGCAGTGCCAAAGAATGTTCAAACTATTGCACCATTGCACTCATTTCACATGCTAGTAAAGTTATGCTTAAAATTCTACAAGCTAAACTCCAGCAGTATGTGGATCGAGAACTACCAGAAGTACAAGCAGGATTTCAAAGAGGCAGAGGAACTAGAGATCAAATTGCTAACATACGCTGGATCATGAAGAAAGCTAGAGAGTTCCAGAAAAACATCTACTTCTGCTTCATTGACTATGCTAAAGCCTTTGACTGTGTGGATCATAACAAACTGTGGCAAGTTTTTAAAGAGATGGGAGTACAAGACCATCTTATTTGTCTCTTGAGAAACCTATATGCGGACCAAGAAACAACAGTGAGAACTGTACACGGAACCACTGATTGGTTCAAAATTGGGAAAGGAGTCCGGCAAGGCTGTATACTGTTGCCTTGCCTATTTAACTTATATGCAGAGCACATCATGAGAAAGGCAGGGCTAGATGAATCAAAAGTTGGAATTAAGATTGCCGGAAGAAACATCAACAACCTAAGATATGCAGATGATACCACTCTAATGTCAGAAAGTGAAGAAGAACTAAAGAGCCTCTTGTTGCGAGTGAAGAAGGAGAGTGCAAAAGTTGGGTTGAAACTAAACATTAAGAAAACCAAGATCATGGCATCTGGCCCTCTCAATTCCTGGCAAATAGATGGGGAAGAAATGGAGGTAGTGACAGATTTTATTTTCCTGGGCTCCAAGATCACTGCAGATGGGGACTGTAGCCAAGAAATTAAAAGACGCTTGCTCCTCGGGAGGAAAGCAATGGCAAATCT
Source organism: Vipera ursinii (assembly GCF_947247035.1). Lineage (NCBI taxonomy): Eukaryota > Metazoa > Chordata > Lepidosauria > Squamata > Viperidae > Vipera > Vipera ursinii. The sequence goes on from NC_139517.1 coordinate 57,632,558, forward strand.
AGACGGCACACTAAAAAGCAGAGACATCACCCTGTCAACAAAAGTGCGTATAGTCAAGACTATGGTCTTCCCAGTTGCAATGTATGGCAGTGAAAGTTGGACCATAAGAAAGGCTGAGTGCCAAAGAATTGAAGCCTTTGAACTATGGTGCTGGAGAAGACTCCTGTGAGTCCCTTGGACTGCAAGGCGATCAAACCGGTCAGTCCTAGAGGATATCAACCCTGACTGCTCTTTAGAAGGCCAGATCCTGAAGCTAAAATTCAAATACTTTGGCCACCTAATGAGAAGGAAGGACTCACTGGAGAAGAGCCTAATGCTGGGAAAGATTGAGGGCAATAGAAGAAGGGGATGACAGAGAATGAGGTGGCTGGATGGAGTCACTGAAGCAGTAGGCGTGAGCTTAAATGGACTCCAGAAGATGGTAGAGGACAGGAAGGCCTGGAGGAACGTTGTCCATAGGGTTGCGATGGGTCGGACATGACTTCGCAACTAACAACAACAACAAGCTTTGTCCCCAACAGGATCTCTATGGAGCAGTCCAATAGCCAATAAGTGGGAGTTCATCTGAATCTTTCTTGCTAAACACGAGAAAGTCCCAGTACTCCAACAGAATTTGGAGAATGGATTTCTTCAATTCTTGCATTGCAGCCCCCACCTTCTACCTCAGCTTTGGGGTCACTAAAAATTTTCTGACTTCATTTGAACCTCAGCCTACCAGATTTTGCACAGCCCCTCCTCCAGTTCACATAGGGGTTTCATTTCCATAGTCATGCTAATCCCAGCATCATATATCATTCCATGCCTGGAACCACACTCTGCGTGCACCCCCATCCACATCTCTATCAGCTCAGTGATAAATTTTGCTGAGATCCTCCCCACCATGGAGTCATCTGACTGGCAGAATGCCACAAGTACTTTGAGCTGTCTAAGTCTCACTCCTAACTTCTTCACTAGGGCAGGGTTGACCAAGCACCTGGTGCACTCCAAGTCCAGAAGGCCCATTAGGCTGGCTTTACATCCTAAGGATTGGACTATCTGTTCAATAGGGATTGTCAGTGGGATGATTTGGCCACTTACTAGGGGGTCCTAGAGAAGTGGTAGGGGGGGAAACAAATGAGCTGAAGTGGCAGCAGCAGTGCACAAACCTGAGGGAGAGACAGCTGGAGCTACAGGGCTGTTGGGGCTCAACAGAAGCCCCAGGATCAAAGTCAGACTCCTGCTGATTGGCACTCCCAAAAGCAACATGTAGCTGAAGGTGCAGGGAAAAGGAGTGGGGAGAGAAGAAATGATGTAAAAAGAGGAGGTTTTGGTGGGAAATGGCCAGTGAAGGGTTGTCCCCACCCCAGCCCTGAGTATGCACTCAGGAGATGGTGAGCACTCTGTGTTCCTGCTGACTGCTCAAAAAGAAAAGAGGCCACCCCAGGCCAACCAGGTGCTGATTTACAACCTCATAGCTACCATCAAAGCCAGAACATGCTCAGCCTTAGATCCATGGGGCAGCCCTGAGACCAGCGACAGGCTGCCTCACCCCCTGGGCATGCGTACAGGAGGTGGTGAGCTAGTGTGCAGGGCCTGAGTGTCCCTGGGGGCCACGCTCCAATATTTCACAGGTTTATTTTTTTAAGTTGCCCAAGTCTCTGGGCAGGAGGCTTCCAATTTTGACCCCTCCACCTGTTGCCTCTGCTCCTGAAGAGCCTCTGTGTGACTCTCAGCTCACCTCTCCCACACTTGTGCACATGTTTGTGTGAGTGTTTCTGTATGCGTGTGCATGTGTGTGTGTGTGGGAGTCTCACCTCTTGCAGCCCCACGCTGTGACATTGGGGAGGAAAAGAATGGGAGAGATAAGAGAAGCTGTGATGGGAGCTTCTTGCAGCCATCCACTGGGGTAGAAAGGCAGGAGCTGAGGGGGGCAAGGGACGATGCAAATGGTGCCATGTTGAGAAAAAAACAAGTACTCCAAAAAAACAGCTTTCATTAGTTTGAAGCCTCCCATTACAGAAGGTCTCTGTTGAGGGCATGGGTCTGCAAAGGTTGAGACCCCCCGCATGCACGCACACACACATACACAAACAAACACATGCACAGGTCTGGGAGAGGTGAGCTGAGAGCCACACAGAGGCAACGACAGGGGAGAGGGGTGAAAATGGGAAGCCTCTGCCCATCGCTGCCTGCCTGTTGCCACCTCAGCCTGGAGCTTCTGTCAGCTTAAAAAAAAGCAGGCAAGAAAGGGAGGGAGGAAGGGAGAGAGGAAGGAGTCAGGGAAGGAAAGAATCAGGGAAGGAGGGAGGGAGGGAAAAAAGAAAAGGAAAGAAGGAAGGAGGGCCTGGCTGAGAGTTCTGCGGTGATCAGAACCTTTCTCTGACACCAAAGGCTCTCCAAACGCCGCCTCCTCCTCCTCTTCAGAAATGTCCGACTCAGCTGCCGAAACCACAGGCTGATGCTGAATCACAACAGGAGGGAGGGGAAGGGAGGGAGGGAGAGATGAAAGGAAGGAGGGAGGGAGGGGAAGGAAGGAAGGAAGGAAGGAAGGAAGGAAGGAAGGAAGGAAGGAAGGAAGGAAGGAAATATATTGGAATGAGAGGGAGGGAAGCTCTCAGAGAAGTGCTGCCTTAGCACTTGGCCACAAGCAGCCTTTCTGCCCTTTTGTCATCCCCTTACCCCTTCCTCCTGGCCTATCCTGGTGGTCTCCCATACTATCATGAAGAATGCTTTGGTTACAAAACTGGGTCTCCTCGCATGGAGAGGGAGTGGGCCTCCCTCTGACCCATGCACTTTGCCCTCCTGCCTCCACCATGAGCAACCTGGACAAGAAGAGTGAGCACAGCAGCAGCAGCCTCAAGGAGGAGGTAAGTGCAGCCAGATGCTCCCTTGGGGAACTGGGTTGAGCTTCAGGGTCCAGATGCAAGGTTCTTCCCAGTGGATCATGCCCTGGTGCCAACCCCAGGCCTACCCCTCTCCACTGGAGACCCCTGGGTCCCCCCACAGCCCCTTGCCCCTCTCCACAGGCGCCTCCCAACTGTTGACCTGGCCTCGCCCTCCAGCCATTGACTTTGCCTGTCAGTAAGTGAACTGTTGTAAGTTGAGGACTACCTGTACTTTATCACACACCCTTTTTTTGGTCACCCAAGTTTTTGACACCTTACTAGGTGACTGGAGGTACTTGAATATTGCCATATCCTAAAAGTGGTACAATCGGTGAAAAGGTTGAAAAGCCCTGCACTACATGGGATCACAGCTACTATAGAGCAATGTCCACACCTAAGTCACCCTGAAAACAGCCTGGCTAAAGGGGCTCTTGAAACTTAACATTAAGAAAACCAAGATCATGGCATCTGCCCCTTTCAATTCCTGGAAAATAGGTGGGGGAAAAATGGAGGTAGTGACAGATTTTATTTTCCTGGGTCCCAAGATCACCGCAGATGGGGACTGCAGACAAGAAATTAAAAGATGCTTGCTCCTGGGGAGGAAAGCCATGACAAATCTAGACAGCACACTAAAAAGCAGAGACATTACCCTGCCAACAAAAGTGCATATAGTCAAGGCTATGGTCTTCCCAGTTGCAATGTATGGCTGTGAAAGTTGGACCATAAGAAAGTCTGAGCGCCAAAGAATTGAGGCCTTTGAACTATGGTGCTGGAGAAGACTCCTGCGAGTCCCTTGGACTGCAAGGTGGTCAGTCCTAGAGGAGATCAACTCTGACTGCTCTTTAGAAGGCCAGATACTGAAGTTGAAACTCAAATACTTTGGCCACCTAATGAGAAGGAAGGACTTACTGGAGAAGAGCCTATTGCTGGGAACGATTGAGGGCAAGAGAAGAAGGGGATGACAGAGAATGGGGTGGCTGGATGGAGTCACTGAAGCAGTAGGCATGAGCCTAAATGGACTCCAGAAGATGATAGAGGACAGGAAGGCCTGGAGGAACATTGCCCATGGGGTCACGATGGGTCGGACACGACTTCACAACTAACAACAACAAAGTTGCTCTAGTGAAATTGCGACACATCTAAGAAGCTGACAATGGATAATATCTAGCTATATGAGATACAAATGAACTGATCCAATAAGAAACGATTGTAACAATGTCAAAGGCTCAAGTGATAGGACAGTGAAGTATAAAACAGGAATTCTGAATACAACCAACTGACTTGGGAAATAAAAAAGAAGAAATAATGGAAATAATGGAAAGAAGAGGGATTGAGATAATAGGACTAGCCAATATAAGATGCAAAGGACATGATAGTAAGAAAATTAATAAAGAATACATTTATCTACTCAAGAGGGGACACAGCAAAGAATGGAGTGGACATCTTGGTACATCTAGTCATAACAAAATGCATGTCTGCAAAATGCATACTAGACATCAACTATTTGGACATAATAATACTTTAAAGAGGAGAGCAAATTGAACCATATACACAGTTGTATGCCCCATGTAATCATACACACACAGAAGAAAAATAGGATGATTTCTTCAATGAACTATTTGAGGAGATAGAGAAAGCAGAAACTAACAGTACACAGTATGTAATGGAAGATTTCACTGGTAGAGCGGGTGCTAATGAAGGATGTATGAACAGTTCATTGGCTCACATGCTGCTAAGAACAGTGAAAGAAACAAGAATAGGCAAAATAGGACTTCCGGGTGGAAAGGCGTCGCCGCAGGCAGCCATTCTGACTGTCAGCCCCACCGGCTCCGTAGAGCCACTGAAAACAACGCCAATCAGCTGTTTTGGCGGCTCGGAAGCCCTCTCCTCAGGAGAAAAGGAGGGGGTGAGCGCCCAGGTAAGGGTAGAGCTCTCCGGGGCCGCCAGAGCTAAATGTTTTGGTGGCTGAAGGATTGAGCCCCCCTGAAGCCTGACTTTGCTCCGGACTGCGGGGTGCCTCTGCTCTGGGTTTTTTGGAGCATAGCAGGGCATCAGCAACCATCCCTGCCAGCAAGAGAGAACCTTTGAGAACCTGGATGCAGGCAGAGCGATACAGGAGATCCAGGTGAAAGTGAATTTATGATCTTTAACTCAATGGACTTTGTGGAGTTTGAAAGTGAAAGTGCGTAGCAGGCAATAGTGGGTGAAAATGGCTGCCAAATCCTCTAAAGTTCTTAGAAGTGCGGGGGCTTCTCCAGTGCAGCAGTCTTCATTACAAGATTTATTGCCCCCTCCCCCTGCACCCACACCTGCACCAACTTTTACAGTTAAAGACCTGCAGAATGTGTTGCAAGAGGCTATTGAAAAGCAATCGCAACAATTAGCTGAGATTATGGATGAAAAACTCACAGAGCTTCTGGATGAGAAGTTAACAGAAATAAGGGCAGACATCTTACTTGCATTTCAAGGCATGGCTATATGTATTGAGCGCTTGGACGAGAGAGTGGAAGATCTCAGCCAAAATAATATTAGATTAAATGCAAAAATGACAGAGACTGAAAATGTGGTGGAGAAAATTGATAGTGATTTGACCTTGGTACAGTACCATGAGATGGAGTTTGCTGTGAGAATCAGAGGCTTAAAAGAGGATCCTAAAGAAAATTTGAAGAAAATAGTTTCTGAGGCTTTGGAAGGGGTGCTGGGGCGACCAGCAGTTGCAATTATGGAAGATATAGACAAAATTTTCTGTGTTAATTCATGGATTGCAAGACAAAGGAAACTACCCAGAGATGTGGTGGTTTATTTTACAAAGAGAGCAATTAGAAATGAGGTTATTCAAGCCTCTTACAATATTAAATTTGCAATTGCTGAGCAAGAAGTCTTGATTTTAAAAGAGATCCCTCCAAGAATCCTAAGGAGAAGGAAGGAATTTGCATTTTTGGCACAAGAATTAAGACAACGTGATATTAAGTTCAGATGGGAGATACCAGTGGGTATGGTGGTGATGCATGAAGGCATGAGACATCGTCTTACTACAGTGTTGCAGGCATGTGATTTTTATAATTATGTTTTAAAAGCAGACCCCATACCACTTTTGGAATCTACAAAGAAGAATGGTGAGGGAGAGCCTCAACTACGCAGTGAGAATTTACAAGGTGCTGAAGGAACAACGCAGATAGATGAGAAAGCTACAGGAGTGGATCAAATTTCAGTATCATCGGAGGAGGCCAGAGACCAGAGGATGACGCGTGCTGCTTCGAGACGAATGAGACAAGAGCAAGAACAAGACCAGCAGAAAGTCATGATGGCACCTCCAAAACTTACTTATAGTGAAGCTGTGGGAGGAGCGCGACCTAAGAAAGTGCAGGTGATTCTGGAAGAAGCGCTCCAAAAGCTTTGGGTCATGAAGGATGGCGACAAAGTTTCTAACCTGGAATGTTAATGGTTTAAATTCACCACAGAAGAGAAAGAAAGTTTTTCAATATTTAAAACAATTTAAGAATGATGTTATTTGTTTACAAGAAACACATATTAGAGTTACGGATCAAAAGTACTTATTAAATTCAAGACTGGGTACACAATTTATTGCCTCTGCAACGGATAAGAAAAATGGAGTGGTTGTTTATGTTAAGAATACCTTGACAGCGGAGTTAATTGAAGCAGATAAACAAGGAAGATATGTTATAATTGAACTGTTAATAGAAGGCAAGAAAACACTTCTGGTTGGATTATATGCTCCTAATCAACAACAAGCAGATTTTTATAGTTTACTACACAGCAAGATTACTCAGTGGGATTATAAATCTTTTATTTTTATGGGAGACTGGAACGGTGTTTTGGATGTACAAATGGACAAGAGTGGGTTTTTTAAAAGTGTTCCAAGTCATGCTAAACTTCCTAAATCCTTTTTTGAAATGAAGGATGATTTGGAACTACGAGATATTTGGAGAGAAAGGAATCTGCAAGAAAAGGACTATACTTTTTTTCCGATAGACATCAATCTTTTTCTAGGATTGATTTTATACTAACTACTAATGATTTCTTTTCCAGGATTAAGAAGATTAAGATTTGTCCAAGAACTATGTCTGATCATAGTCCAGTCTGGTTAGAGATAGACAAGGATAATAGAGATAGGCGCTCCTGGCGTCTAAATGAGAACCTGTTTAGAAATCAGGAAAATGTGGAATTATGTACAAAACAGATGAAGGATTTTTTTAAAATTAATATGCATAAGGGTACTTCTATTGAAATGGTCTGGGATGCTAGTAAAGCTTATATGAGAGGTGTATTAATATATTTGAATAACAAATATAGATGCAATCTGGAATTCAGGAGGAAGGAATTAGAGAATGAAATTAGGGAAAAAGAAAAGGCCTTAATTTTGAATCCATCGGATGGGAAGATTAAAGAGGTAATTAATTTATTAAGGGGACAGTTCGACAAGTTGATGGCTGATCAAGTGGCAACTCACTTACGGTATGCTAGACGTAATACTTTTTGCAATGCCAATAAACCAGGTAGATGGTTAGCTTATTTGTTAAAGAACAAACAAAGGGCTTCTAATATAGATAGAATAGAACATAAGGGTAAGGTAGTGTACCAGCAGAGTCTTATTAAGAAGACTTTTGTTGATTTTTACTCTACGTTATATGCTAGAGATAAGATTAGTGAGGCAGATATTGATGTATATTTGATGAATGCTAATATTCCTGTTCTTACACAAGAACAAAAGGAAGAGATGAATCAATTGATAACTGAGGAAGAAATTTTTTCCAGCAATTAAACAATTGAAGGCGCCAGGTACGGATGGATTGACTGCTGTGTATTATAAAAATTTACAGTTAGAGATGGTAAAGCCATTAAGGGAATTGTTTCAGACAATTCAAATGGGAGGAGGGGTGCCCCCATCCTGGAAAACTGCTTTTATTTCTTTGATTCCGAAGGAAGATCAGGATGTCACCCAAGCAAAAAATTATAGACCAATATCACTTTTGAATACGGACTACAAGATATTTGCTAAGGTTTTAGCTAACAGATTAATGAGGGTATTGCAACAAGTAATTCATGGTGACCAAACTGGGTTTATAAGTGGCAGACAAATGAAGAACAATGTGAGGCATATAGTTGATTTGTTGGAATTTCTGGAAAGAAACAATCAGATCCCTGCAGCGTTGATCTTTTTGGATGCTGAAAAAGCCTTTGATCAATTGGATTGGCAATTTTTGTTGAAAGTATTAGATAAAATGAATTTTGGGGATAAATTTTTACAACCAATTAGGGCACTATATCAAAAGCAAACAGCCCGTATAATAGTTAATAATAGTTTGACTTCCGGTGGCGGCGTGGCGCCGAAGACAGCCGTTTCGGGCTGCCCGCTGCTCAGCTGAGTTGTTTTCACCCGAAACAGCGCCGATCAGCTGTTCGGGTGGATTTGAAGCCCCCTCCTCGGGAGAAGAGGAGGGGATGAGGCCCCAGGTAGGGGTTGAGTTCTCCGGGGCTGCCTGAGCTTAAAGCTTGGGCGGCTGAAGGATTGAACTCCCCCTAGACTGGGTTGCTCCCAGCTGTTTAGCGTCTCTGCTCTGGGATTTTTGGAGCAGAGCCAGGCGTTTGTGACCACCCCTGCCAGAAGGAAAGACCTTGGAATAAAAAGGAGCAGGCAGAGCGGTACAGGAGGTCAAGGTGAAGAGGACTTTTATTTTTACTCTCTAGCTTAATGGACTTTATAAACTTAAAGTGAAAGTGCGCAACAAGTGAAAGTGAAAAGATGGCGGCTAAACCTCCCTCAAAAACCCTTCGGAGTGCGGGAACTTCCCCGGTGCAACAGACATCGTTGCAAGCTTTGCTTCCTCCTGCTGCATTGACGTCGAAGGATTTACAAGATGCCTTTGAAAAACAATCCCAGGTAATATCAGAAATGCTGGGTGATAAGATGGCAAAGGTGGAGGAGAAACTGGAGGAGAGGATAGAAGAGAAGTTTAAAATACCATTATTTTAAGATGGAAGAGAAGTTTAGTGCAATGAGGGTAGACATTTTGTCTACAGTGGAAAGCGTGGCTGAATGTGTGCAATGTTTGGACGAAAAAGTGGAGGATCTGAGTCAAAAGAATGCTATACTAGAAGTAAAGGTACTGGAGAATGAAGATTTAAGGGATAAAATGGACGGAGAATTGAGTCTTGTCCAGTATCATCAGATGCAGCATGCTATTAGAATCAGGGGCTTAAAAGAGAATCCTAAAGAAGACCTAAAGCAGCTGATTTCTGAGGCTTTGGAAGCAGTATTGGGTCAGCCAGCATCTGAAATAAAGGGATGCATGGATAAAGTTTTTCGTGTAAATTCATGGATTGCTAGGCAGAGAAAGCTACCTAGAGATGTGGTGGTTTATTTTATAAAGAGAGAAACTAGAGATGAAGTTATTCAAGCCGCTTATGATACTAAAGTTGTGGTTGCTGACCAAGAAGTTTTGGTTTTAAAAGAAATTCCTCCAAAAATTTTAAGGAGAAGGAAGGATTTTGCATTTCTCGTGCAGGAACTTAAGCAAAGTGAAATAAAGTTTAGATGGGAGATTCCTGTCGGATTGGTGGCAATGCATGAAGGTAAAAGATATCGTCTGGTTACTGTGACACAGGCGCATGATTTCTACAATAATGTTTTAAAAGTGACCCCATTATCACTTCTGGAAGCTGCAAAGGGATTTGGAGAAGGGAAACCTCATGAGGCCGAAGGTGGACAGACAGAGGAGAATGGAACTGGAGGGGATCAAATTATAGCCTCGTCGGCTGTTGTTGGAGAGCAGAGGGTGACGCGTGCCGCTTTAAAACGAGCAAAACAAATAAAAGAGCAAGACCAACAGAAGGTTATGGAACTTCCAAAGCGTACTTACAGTGAAGCAGTGGGAGGAGCGCGGCCCAAAGGAGACAGAGGGGCTATTAAAGATGTGCTCCAACAGCTTCGGGATGCCACGCATGGCGACTAAATTTCTAACCTGGAATGTTAATGGACTAAATTCACCACAGAAGAGAAAGAAAGTTTTTCAATATTTAAAACAATTCAAGATTGATGTTATATGTTTGCAAGAAACGCATATTAGGGTTATGGACCAAAAGTATTTATCGAACTCAAGGTTGGGCACGCAATTTGTTGCCTCTGCGATGAATAAGAAAAATGGAGTGGTTGTTTATGTTAAAAGTGCTTTAACAGCGGAATTAATTGAAGCAGATAAGCATGGAAGATATGTTATGATAGATTTGTTGCTAGAAGGCAAAAAAACGCTTTTAGTTGGACTGTATGCTCCTAATCAACAACAAGCTGATTTTTTTAGTTCACTTCATACAAAGCTTACTCAATTGGATTACAAATCATTTATTTTTATGGGGGACTGGAATGGTGTTTTGGATGTACAGATGGATAAGGCTGGTTCTTTTAAGCGTGCTCCGAGTCATGCCAGATTGCCTAAATCTTTTTTTGAAATGAAGGACGATTTGGAATTGCGAGATATTTGGCGTGACACACACCTGCATGAAAAGGATTATACTTTTTTTTCTGATAGACATCAATCTTTTTCCAGGATTGATTTTATTTTGCTGACTAATGACTTTTTTTCTAGGATTAAGAAGGTAAAGATCTGTTCAAGAGCTATTTCTGACCATAGCCCAGTTTGGTTAGAGATCAATAAGGACAATAGAGACAGGCGCTCGTGGCGCGTAAATGAGAATTTGTTTAGAAACCAGAGAAATGTGGAAGAATGTAAACAGCGGATGAAGGATTTTTTTGAAATTAATATGAATAAGGATACTTCTATGGATATGGTTTGGGATGCTAGCAAGGCCTATATGAGAGGGGTGTTGATATATATGAATAATAAACACAGACGTACTTTGGAAGCTAGAAGGAAAGAATTGGAGAACGAAATTAGGGAAAAAGAAAAGGCCTTGATTTTGAACCCATTGGATGTGAAGACTAAGGAGGTTATTAAGCTATTAAGAGGACAATTTGATAAATTAATGGCTGACCAAGTGGCAACCAATTTGCGGTTTGCTAGGCATAATACTTTTTGCAATGCTAACAAGCCAGGTAGATGGCTAGCTTATAGACTAAGGAAAAAGCAAAGGGCTTCTAATATAGATAAAATTGAACATAAAGGAAAGGTTGTGTTTCAACAGGATCTTATTAAGGAAGCCTTTCTGGACTTTTATTCTAAATTATATGCTAAGGAGAAGATTAATGAAAAAGATATTGATGTATATTTGGAGAATGCTAGCATCCCGGTTCTTACGCAGATACAAAAAGAGGAGATTAACCAATTGATAACAGAAGAAGAAATCCTTACAGCAATTAAGGAATTGAAGTTGGATAAAGCACCAGGTACGGATGGTCTGACTGCGGTTTACTACAAAAATTTACAAATGGAGTTGATAAAGCCATTAAAGGAACTGTTCCAGATAATTCAGAGAGGGGGAAAGGTGCCTCCGTCTTGGAGAACTGCTTTTATCTCTTTGATTCCGAAGGAAGATCAAGATGCTACTCAAGTAAAAAATTGTAGACCGATATCACTTTTAAATACAGACTATAAGATATTTGCTAAGGTGTTGGCTAATAGACTGATGAGGATTCTGCAACATGTGATTCATGGGGATCAAACTGGGTTTATTTGTGGTAGGCAAATGAAAAATAATGTGAGGCATATAGTTGATGTGTTAGAGTTTTTGGAATGGAACAACCAGATTTACTATTATTATTGGGGTTTTTTACCATGTATCAACTGTATTTTTAATCGGGCATGTATTTAATTATCTTTTAGTTTTTGTAAATTTCTGTGTTTTATTCGTGCCCTGTACACCGCCCTGAGTCCTTCGGGAGAAGGGCGGTATAGAAATATTAATAAATTAAATTAAATTAAATTAAATCCCTGCGGCGCTAATTTTTTTAGATGCTGAAAAAGCTTTTGATCAATTGAATTGGCAATTTTTGATGAAAGTTTTAGATAAAATGAATTTTGGGGATAAATTTCTGCAACCAATTAGGGCATTATATCAAAAACAAACTGCCCGAATAATAGTTAACAATAGTTTGACTGAAGTTTGTAATATTGAGAAGGGCACAAGGCAAGGGTGTCCGTTATCGCCTTTGTTATTTGTGTTAACATTGGAGATATTATTGGTAAAAATACGGAATTCGGAAAGAATTAAGGGTATACAAATTAGAGATCAGAATTATAGATTGAGAGCGTTCGCAGATGATCTGGTTGTTACGGTGACCCAGCCGGATTACTCTGTTGTGGACCTGATGGAGATAATAATGCAATATGGGAAGGTTTCTGGATTTAAAGTTAATGCACAAAAAACTAAAATTCTGGCCAAAAATATGACAGTATCGCAAAAGGCTCTTTTAGAAGGACTAACTGGATTTGAGATTGTCAGGAGGGTCAAATACTTGGGGGTGTTTTTGTCACCCTCTAATACAAAGTTATATAAAAATAACTATGCAAGATTATGGGGAAAAATTCAAAAAGAAATGGAGAGCTGGGAAAAATTGCAATTGTCTTTGTTGGGCCGAATCACAGCAGTGAAAATGAATGTCCTGCCTAAATTTTTATTCTTATTTCAAATGATACCGGTTCTTAAGAAAGATTCTAATCTGGAGGAATGGCAGCGAGGTATCAATAAATTTGTTTGGGCAGGGAAAAGGCCATGAGTTAAACTTAAGATTATGCAGGATACTTGTGAAAGAGGTGGTCTTAAAATGCCCAATCTTAAATTATATTATGAAGCTGCTGCATTAGCAGGAATAAGTGATTGGATTAATTTGACACAAGAGAGATTATTAAATCTTGAGGGCCACGACTTGTTATTTGGCTGGCATGCATATTTGTTGTATGATAGGAAGGTAGATAATGTGTTTAAAGTGCATATTTTAAGACAGGCATTGTTGAGAGTTTGGAAGAAGTATAGACATAAGTTAGATTGTAAGATACCATTGTGGGCAATCACAAAACATGCAATAGAAAATATAAATGTTGGTTTTAAACATGATGTGACTATGTATAAGGAGATTTTAAGTTTGGAAAGAAATGTCTGGTGTCTGAAACCGTACAGCCTCTTGCGAGATGAGAAGATTGTTCAAACTTGGTTTCAATATGTTCAGCTACGGGCCAGGTGGAAAGAAGATCAGAAAACTGGTTTTACAATGACTGATGAAAATCTGATAAAGCAAATTAGAAATCAGGGTCCAGCACATATCAAACGGATATATCTTGCATTGATAGAAATTGACTCAGAAACAGAACTTGTTAAAGATTGTATGATAAAATGGGCCCAAAACATCCAAGAAGTTATTACAATGGACACGTGGGAAAAGATTTGGGTGAGGAACGTAAAATTTACACGAGCTCAAAACTTAAGAGAGAACTTTTATAAAATGTTTTATAGATGGCATTTAGATCCTAAAAAGCTTGCAAGTATGTATCCGAATTATCAGCCCAAATGCTGGAGGTGTGGTGATGAAGATGCAACATATTTTCACATATGGTGGACTTGTAAAAAGGTTAAGGTCTTTTGGATAAAAATCTGGTGGAACATGCAGAAGATTTTCAAGCAAAGGATAAAGTTTTGTCCGCAACTTTTTTTGTTGGGTATAATTACAGATGTTATGGTTGTGGACACTAAGCTGATGTTGAATTTAATTACGGCAGCAAGACTCTTAATAGGTCAGTATTGGAAGAAGGAGGAACTGCCGACTATAGAAGAATGGACTTTAAAGGTTTCTGACCTGGCAGAGATGGCAAAGATTTCAGCTTATTTGAAAGATCACTCGCAAGAACATCATATTATGGAGTGGAAAAAATGGATTGAGTATATCCAGAACAAATATGGGACTAAAAAGTTTCATGTAGCATTTGAATAAGTCTTCCTTTCTTTTTTCTTTTTTCTTTTTTTATATTTAATATTAATAGTGCTTGTAGTTATCCTATATGAGCTAGAGAGTGATAGATTTTAGAGTTTATGGTTGTTAGCATATGGATGTTCATGATTGTTTTTTTGTTTTGATACCTTGTACTTAGCTCTGGGAAGTCGGGGGGGAGGGGGGGAGGGGGAGGGAGGGATGGGTAGGGGAGGGGGAGGGGGATTGTTAAAGATAAAATGTATGTTAAAACTTTTCAATAAAAAAATAGTTAATAATAGTTTGACGGAAGTATGTAACATTGAAAAGGGCACAAGGCAGGGGTGCCCATTGTCACCTTTACTATTTCTTTTAACATTGGAGATATTATTGACTAAAATACAGGATTTGGAAAAAAACAGGGGAATTCAAATAAGAGATCAGGATTACAGACTGAGGGTGTTTGCAGATGATCTGGTTGTTACGGTGACTCAGCCTGAAGATTCAGTTGTAGAACTGATGGAGATAATAATGCAATATGGGAAAGTTTCTGGATTCAAGGTTAACATACAAAAAACTAAAATGTTGTCTAAGAATATGACAGTATCACAAAAGGCTGTTTTAGAAGAGCTAACGGGATTTGAAATTGTTAAAAGGGTTAAATATTTGGGGATATATTTGTCACCCTCAAATGTAAAGCTATATAAAAATAATTATGAAAAGTTATGGGGAAAAGTTCAAAAAGAATTGGATAGCTGGAAAAAACTACAATTATCTTTATTGGGAAGAATTGCAGCAGTGAAAATGAATGTCTTGCCGAAATTTTTACTTTTATTTCAAATGATACCTATTCTTAAAAAGGATTCAAACTTGGAGGAATGGCAAAAGGGTATTAATAAATTTGTTTGGGCAGGGAAAAGGCCACGAGTTAAATTTAAGATTATGCAGGATACGCATGAGAGAGGTGGTCTTAAAATGCCTAATCTTAAACTATACTATGAAGCTGCTGCTTTGTCAGCGATAAGTGATTGGATTAATTTAACACAAGTGAGATTATTAAATCTTGAAGGCCATGATTTGTTATTTGGTTGGCATGCATATTTATTGTATGATAAGAAGGTGGATAATGTGTTCAAGGTACATATTTTAAGACATGCTCTGTTGCGAGTTTGGAAAAAGTATAGACATAAGTTAAATTATAAGATACCTATATGGGCAATACCGAAACACGCAATAGAAAATATAAGTGTTGGGTTTAAACATGATGTGACTACATATAAGGAAATTTTAAGTTTGGAAATGAATGTATGGTATTTGAAGCCGTATAATATCTTAAGAGAAGAAAAGATTGTACAAACTTGGTTTCAGTATGGGCAATTACAGGCCAGGTGGAAAGAAGACCAGAAAATTGGTTTTTCAATGACTGATGAAAATCTGGTAAAGCAAATTAGAGATCAAGGTCAAGCACATATTAAAAGCACATATTTCTATCTTGCATTGATAGAAATTGATTCAGAGACAGAACTTGTTAAAGACTGTATGATAAAGTGGGCTCAGAATTTTCAAGAAGTCATTACAATGGATACTTGGGAAAAGATTTGGGTGAGAAATGTAAAATTTACGCAGTCTCAAAATTTAAGAGAGAACTTTTATAAAATGTTTTATAGGTGGCATTTAGATCCTAAAAAATTAGCAAGTATGTATCCGAACTGCCAGCCTAAATGTTGGAGGTGTGGTGGTGAAGATGCAACGTATTTTCATATATGGTGGACCTGTAAAAAGGTTAAAGCTTTTTGGATTAAAATTTGGTGGAACATGCAAAAGATATTTAAGAAAAGGATAAAGTTTTGTCCGCAATTGTTTTTACTGGGTATTATTACTGATACTACTGTTGTGGACACTAAGTTGATGTTGAATTTAATTACGGCAGTAAGACTTTTAGTAGGGCAATATTGGAAGAAGGAAGAACTGCTGACTATAGTATAATGGACTTTAAAAGTTTCCAACCTGGCGGAAATGGCAAAGATTTCAGCGTACTTGAAAGACCATTCGCAACAGAGATATATTGTGGAGTGGAAAAAATGGATTGATTATATCCAGAATAAATATGAGACTAAAAAGTTTCACCTAGCATTTGAATAAGTATTGATGTGATATTTATATTACTTGTAGTTATTTTATAAGAGTTAAAGTGCGATAGATTTAATAGTTTATTGTTGTTTGCATAAGGTAGATTATGATTGTTTGTATTTTTATACCCTGTATTTAGCTCTGGGAAGTCGGGGAGGGGGGAGGGGGAAGCGAGGGAGGTGTTGGGAAGGGGTGGGGAGAGGGGAGGGGGTTGGGAGGGGTTTTGTTTTGTTAAAAATAAAATGTATTGTAAAACTTTTCAATAAAAAAAGAATAGGCAAAATATACTAGATTTAATGCAGCCAACATCATCCTTTTATCACTAACACACTTTTTAAACACTGAGGCTCACAATGTTATATATGGCATAAATGGGATGACATTGCTGTTAAAAGTCAGATTGATTACATATTAACAACAGTAAAAAGAAAATACAGAAAATTTGATGCAAAAGCAATCTCCAACAGACTATGTGACACAGATCATAAGATTGTAGAGCTAACAGTAAGAAAGTATAGATTTAATATTAACAAAAAAGACCAAATAAAAACCAGAAAATAATTAGGAGAGCAAAAGTTGTTAGATCGAGTGCGGCCGTGTGGACACAATAACGAGTCAGCATCGTACGAGATGTTGTTTATTGATTACATGATGGAAAGTGAAACCCAACACCCGGTTCACCCATTTATGCTACTGAAGCCCCTGAAAATCAGCCAACCCGGTTGCTCTATTTTCCTGCCGGCCAGGTAACACCCAACCAGGCGTTGTACCTGTTATGTATTCACTTATTATTAATGTTATATATATATGTGTTAAACAGGGCTGAGGTAAAACCGCGGCAGCTTTTGACAGCTGTCAAAAGCTGCCGGACTAAACCACGCAGGCGCCAACCGACTGACAGCTCTCGGCTGTCAAAATCACCTGGTAACAGCACGCGCTGCCGATGACAGCTCCGAGCTGTCAAATCCGACCGGCTTCGATTGGCGGAGCATACGGCGTGGGAAACTGGCTCAGCCCTGATTGGCTAACCTGTTGACAGTTGCTAGTATAAATAGAAGCCCTGTTCTTCTGTTGTTTGCCTGGTTCGTAATAAAAAGTTAAGTTGTTAACTTTGCTGTCTCGCCTGCTTCTTCGATAAAGCAGTACCTTTCCTGCCAGACAGGTTGACCAATCAGGCCAGCTGACCGATGCCACCTGGTGTCTGGTGTCAACTCCAGCCTGGCATCTCTCATACACAACACCCCTTCCCCCCCAACAAGAACGACTACTATTTGAATTCCTAATCTACCTACTACATTTGGAGAATAGCTTGGCTCCCTCTTCTTTGTGGCAGCCCCTGAGATATTGAAACACTGCTATCATGTCACCCCTTACCCTTCTCTTTATTAAACTACACATACCCAATTCCAGCAACCGTTCCCTATATGTTTTAGCCTCCAGTCCCCCAATCATCTTTGTTGCTCTTCTCTGTACTCTTTCTAGAGTCTCCGCATGTTTTTACATTGTGGTGACCAAAACTGGATGCAGTATTCCAGGTGTGGCCTTACCAAGGCATTGTAAAGTGGTATTAGTACTTCATGTGATCTTGATTCTATTCTTCTATTAATGCAGCCTAGCACTGTGTTGGCTTTTTTGGCAGCTGCAGCACACTGTTGGCTCATATTTAGGTGATTGTCCACTAGGACTCTGAGATCTCTCTCACAGTTACTACTATCGAGCAAGGTACCACCTATACTATACCTGTGCATTTGATTTTTCCTGCCTAAATGTACAACCTTACTTTTTTCACCTTTGAATTTCATTTTGTTAGATAGTGTCCAGTGTTCAAGTCTGTCCAGATCCTCCTGTATCTTAAGCCTATCTTCTGGAGTATTGGCTATTCCTGCCAGCTTGGTGTCGTCTGCAAATTTGATGAGTTCCCCATCTATCCCCTCATCCAAATCGTTGATGAAGATGTTGAAGAGCACTGGGCCCAGAACAGAGCCCTGGGGCACTCCACTACACACTTCCTTCCATATAGATGCAGTTCCATTGAGGACCACACACTGAGTATGGCCTGTCAGCCAGCTATGAATCCATCTGGTGGTGATGCTATCTAACCCACATTTTTCTATCTTATCAAGTAGTAGGTTGTGATCAAATGCCTTACTGAAGTCCAAGTAAATTATATCTACAGCATTCCTCTGGTCCACTAGTTTTGTCACTTGGTCAAAGAATGCAATAAGGTTTGTCTGGCATGATCTGTTTTTGACAAACCCATGTTGGCTTTTAGTGATAACTTTGTTCGCATCAAGGTGTTCACTGATTTGTTGTTTGATCATCTTTTCCAGAATCTTCCCAGGTATTGAGGTCAGGCTGATAGGTCTGTAGTTTCCTGGATCTATTTTTTTCCCTTTTTTGAATATGGGAACTACTTCAGCTCTCTTCCAGTCCTCTGGTAGTTCCCCAGTGCTCCAGGATCTTTGAAAAATATAGTTCAGTGGTTCTGAGATCACATCTGCCAGTTCCTTGAGAACCTTGGGGTGTAATCCATCTGGTCCTGGTGATTTGAACTCGTCTAGGCTGGACAGGTGCTCACTTACCATTTTCTTGCCTATCTTAACTTGCGTTTCTATTCTGTTTTTTATGGCACTGGTTTTGGTAGGTTGGACTGTTTTTTCCCTTTGTGTAAAGACAGATGCAAAAAATGAGTTAAATAGTTCTGCTTTCTCCCTGTTGCTTGTCACCTTCTTGCCACTTTCTCCCACTAATGGACCAATCATTTCCTTAACTTTTTTCTTGTTTCTTATATGTTGAAAGAAGCTTTTTTGTTATTTTTGACTTTGGTCGCAAGCCTTAGTTCATTTTGAGCCTTAGCTTCCCTCACTTCATCTTTGCAGGCACGGGCTGTTTGCTGATATTCTGCCTTAGTTATGTGCCCCTCTTTCCACTTCTTATACTTGTCCTTTTTATCTTTCAGTTTATCAGAGAGTTCTTTATGCAGCCATGCTGGTTTCTGTACCTGTACCCCTTTGAGGCCTCACACAGTCCTTGCGGTATGCCGGGGTCTTGTGTGTCCTGGCCAGGTACCTTCCCGCTGTTTCCCAGCTGCTGACTCACTTCCAGGAGTTACTTTCCCTACCAAAGGCTGATCTGTTGACATTTCCTGCAGTGGCCTTTCCACTGGTACTATTCTACTGTCTGTTTCAGTTGACATTGCTGGCCTTGATTGAGATGGAGTTGGATTTGCTACTTGATGAGTTGCTGCAGGTAGTGGTGGTTGTACTCCATCTGATGGCCCCTCTTGTGGTTCTGTAGATTGCCCATTTGACTGCTGCGTGTAGCCCTCTTGTTGATGTTGTCAGTTCTCCGGGGCCCTCTTCCTGAGTTGGTCAATATGCCTTCTGACCTGCCAGCCCCCTTCCTCCTCAACAACATATGAGAAAGGCCCAATTTTGTCAACCACCACTCCTTGCAACCACTTCTCTCCCACCCCATAGCTTCTGACCCACACTAAATCCCCCACAGACAAGTTTCTGACTGTGTTGGGTTGTTCCACCTCTGCGGCCACCCTATCTGGGTGCAGTCTGTCCAATCTGGTTAATAGTCTCCTACCCCAGCGCAGCTCGGTTGGGCTCTTACCCATAGCTGTACATGGTGTTATACATGGTGTTGAGCCAATAAGAATTGAGCCGGTCTCTGATGCCAATCACCATCAATAATGCGTCGCAGTGCGTCTTTCATTGATCTTACCATTCTCTCTTCCAAGCCATTACTGGATGGGTGGAAGGGTGCAGCCATTGTGTGTCTAATCGAGTTGGCCTTGATGAAATCCTGGAATTTGGTAGATGTGAATTGAGGCCCATTATCAAATACAATCACATCAGGTAACCCATGTGTGGCAAAGAGCCCCCTCAGCACCTGTATGGTCTTCGCAGATGTCATGCTTTTCACAGGCACCACCTCTAACCACCTAGAATAGCTATCCATGACCACTAAAAAAGTTGCCCTTGGAAAGGTCCAGCATAATCTATATGTACCCTAGACCACAGGTTGTGCGTGGTTTCCCACCTGTGCACAGGAGCATGTGATTGCTCAGGTCTGGATATCTGACATTGGTAGCATCCCACTACTTGTTCCTCAATGGCTTTGTCCAGGTCCGGCCACCACAAGTAGCTCCTTGCCAGGGCTTTCATGCGCACAACTCCGGGGTGATCCTCATGCAGGTCTTTTAAGACTCTGTTTCTGAGTTTGTCTGGCACTATCACTCTGTTGCCCCATAACAGATGGCCTTTGTGTGAGGACATTTCATTCCTCTTCACAAAGTACGCCTGAAATTGTGGCCCAGGGTTTTTCTCTTGCCAGCCAGATTGGACCCACAATGCCACTCTACTGAACACTGTGTCTTTTGCTGTGCTGGCTGCAATGTCTCTCGCCGTGAGAGGGCATTCAGGGAGTTCTTGTATGGCTAAGACTTGACCTGCTGGTGCAGGATCAGGGTCAGTTTCTGGTAAGGGCAATCTGCTTAAAGCGTCTGCATGCCCCATCTCCTTTCCAGGTCTGTAAACTATTTTGTACATATATGCAGAGAGGAATATTGACCATCTTAGCATCCTTGGGGACATGATTTGAGGTGTTTGTTTGTCTGCTGTAAATGGTCCTAGCAAAGGTTTGTGGTCTGTGAAAATAGTAAACTCCCTTCCATACAAATAATCATGGAATTTTTTAACACCTGCGACTATTGCCAATGCTTCTTTATCAATTTGGGTGTAATTCCTCTCTGCCCTGGACAAGGTTCTGGAGTAGTATGTGATGGGTTTCTGTTCCCCATTTGCCTCCAGATGGCTTATTACAGCACCCACCCCATATGGTGATGCATCACAAGCTATGCAAATGGGCTTGTTTTCAATGAAATGTGTTACTGTGGAGCTACTTGCCAGTAACTGCTTGAGGTTCTCAAAACTATTATTATGAACCTTATTCCAAACCCAAGGTGGTTTTTTGTCTAGTAACCTGTACAAACGTTCAGCTATAGCAGCCTTATGTGGCAAGAATGTGTGATAAAAATTAATTAACCCCAAAAAAGCCTGTAACTCTGCCTTACTTTTTGGAGCTGGAGCCAATTTAATTGCTTTAATTTTGGATTCAGTAGGATGAATGCCCTGAGCATCAATCCTATAGCCCAAGAACTCTGTGGATGTCACTCCTATGGAGCATTTCTCCCTCTTAAGCTTGAGGCCAGCTGCTCTAAATCTGTCTAGCACAGCTTTTAACCTGTTAGCCAATATTCCCTCATCCTCTCCAGCAATTAGCACATCATCAAAATAAGAACAAACCCCAGGAATACCTTTTAAAGTTCTCTCCATCACTTTTTGGAAGATCCCAGGTGCTGCAGAGATGCCAAACTGCAATCTGTTCACCCTGAATGCCCCCTTATGGGTTACAATGGTTTGTGCATCTGCAGTTTCCTTGCTTACACTTAACTGCTGATACACCTGTGCTAAATCTAATTTAGCAAAGATGGCGCCCGACTGGATAGCGAAGAGGACATGCTTCACCGTCGGAACTGGGTAAGCATGCAGATTTAAAGCCCTATTTAGAGTGGCCTTATAATCCACACAAATTCTGATTTCCCCATTGGGTTTGAGGGGGGTGATGATGGGGGTTTCCCAGGGCCCTCCCTCCACCAGTTCTAGCACTCCCTGGCCTACTAACTTTTCCAGTTCACTCTCAATCTTGTGTTTGAGAGCGAACGGAACTCTCCTGGCCTTAATTCTTATAGGAAGAACCTTGGGGTTTAAATTAAATTTAATGGGGGGTCCCTTGTATTTGCCCAATGTCCCATCAAACACGTCTGCAAATCTTTTTGCAGATGGATTCGAGGCTCCTGGGTTGTATCGAGTTGATTCCCCCTAACCAGATTCCTAACGCCCCAAACCAGTTAAGGCCTACCAAACTAGCTCTCCTGCCCTCCGTTACCAGTAGTTCCAATGGACCCTTAAACCCCTTAAAACATACCTCCATAGTGGCCTTGCCTTTCAATTTAATCAGGGCCCGTTGGAAGTCTGTTAACTGGATGGGGTTGGGGGTGAGGTGAATCTGGCGGCCGCTCTTTTCTGAAATTGAGGACAATGTCTCCCATGAAATTATTGAGACAGAAGCCCCCGAAACGATTGCCATCTTGCAGGGAATTCCCTGCAAGAGGACTTCGATTCTAATTTTTGGGCCTAGCATTTGATTGATCGTAGAGCGGCCCGCAGCTACCACCCCATTTCCCCAGTTAGTGGTTAGTGCCTGAGGGCGAAGGGACTCGGTGCCGCAATGTGGAAAAAGTTTGGTACCTGGTGCCCATGCTTCTAAGTCATAGAGGCTGTCCCAGAACCAGCTTCTGCAGATGGTCTGAATGTGGCCCATCTTGCCACAGGCATGACACTTTGCATTTTGGAATCTGCACGATGCTCTCGAGTGGTTTCCCCCACAACTGCCGCATTTTTGCTCGGCATCTCGGCGACTGTTGTTAGTGTCCTTTGGTACTCTGGTTATTGTTGGTTTCCTTTGGCTTCCTCCAGTGTCACGGCGGTTGTTTTGGATCGGAGTCCTCTCAAATCTTTGGGTTATTTCATCTATCTCTGTTTTGAACTCGAGGTCTCCCACTCCGTCGTCCACAAGGCTTTCTTGGTGAATGGAACCGCTCACACCATTGCTATGATGGGGGAAGTCACGTAGATCGGTGGTCTTGTGGGTCATTAAATCGTCCAGGAGTTCTTGAAGGTTCCCTGTGGGCTTCGCGATCATGTTATTTTGTAACAGTTCATCCCTTAGCCCTAAGACCACTCTGTCCCAGATCCTCTCATTTAGGTCCACAAACTTGCATTGGCATGCAGCTTCTCGTACTGCTGCTACAAAGTCTGTCAGGGACTCGCCCGGTAACTGGTTCCGATGCTCGAATTTTCTTCTCCAGTAGAGCTCGGATCATCTAGGCATAAAATGTTGACTCAGTCTTCTATTTAGTTCAGCTTGAGAAACTGAGGCAACCACTGCCGGGTGGCACAGTCCCACAGCTATCTTATAAACCGTCGGTCCGCTGAGGGCTAATAATGCTACTGCTTTTTTGCGGTCCTCATTTATGCTATTTACTAACAAGTAGCCCTCGACTTGGCCCACATGGTCTTCCCATTCCTCCGGGTGATGGACATCGAACTCCCTCACAATGCCGAGCTTCGACATTCTTCCACCTTAGTTGATGGCTTTTTGAATTTCCCATGGTGCACAGCTGTCTCTCGGCTTCTTTGCGGCAATGCTAGCCGGCTTTATTCCGAGTCCTGTCTTAATGCGCTTCACGGAATCCCACCTTCGTCGCCACTGTTAGATCAAGTGCGGCCGCATGGACACAATAATGAGTCAGGATCATACAAGATGTTGTTTATTGATTACATGATGGAAAGTGAAACCCAACCCCCAGTTCCCCCATTTATGCTACTGAAGCCCCTGAAAATCAGCCAACCCAGTTGCTCTATTTTCCCTCCAGCCAGGTAACACCCAACCAGGCATTG
This sequence comes from Vipera ursinii, assembly GCF_947247035.1. Lineage (NCBI taxonomy): Eukaryota > Metazoa > Chordata > Lepidosauria > Squamata > Viperidae > Vipera > Vipera ursinii. The sequence goes on from NC_139517.1 coordinate 57,655,960, forward strand.
TACCTTTCCCGCTGGACAGGTTGACCAATCAGGCCAGCTGACCGATGCCACCTGGTGTCTGGTGTCAACTCCAGCCTGGCATCTCTCATACATAACAAAAGTTAAACAAGAAGTAATAGAACAATTACAATAAAATGTGGAGGCAGCATTTAATCAACTGCCACCAGAGGTGGGACATGCAGAGGATGAATGGAAAGAATACAGAATTACCCTGCTTAACATTGCAGAAAAACTATGTAGAAAAATGAAAAGTGGAAAAAGATGGAACGGGACCAAACACATGATGTGAAGAGGATAAAAAGCAGTAAAATTGAAAAAAGAGTTATATAAATATTGAATAAAATCAAGGAAATAAAATTATATAAACTATACATTACAATCCAGAGATATTAACAGAATCATGAAGAAAGCAAACCAACTATCCTGAGAGTGCTTCAGAAAATCATTAGCAGACAATGAGAGAACAGCCTGCAGAACATTTTACTAAGTAATCAAAAGTATACAGAAAAGAGAAAATTATAACCCCACAGAAATAATTAATGATAAGAATGTAATGTATTGGGCTTGTCTTGTTAAGGGAACACCATGTGGGTTAATTGCTGGAAGGTTGCTTGAGCAGGGAAGCTGGCTAATGGCTCCCAGCTCCCCAGACAACCCATCTCCAGCATCGCTATTGGTTGCCTCTAGAGTGGCAATAGGTTGCTTCAAACCTATTGGCTGCCACCTAGAGGCCAGGGTATAAATTGCTGCATTCGCAGCCCTGTTTCTCAGTTCAGATCCTGCAAGCAATAAACAATGTTCTTTGCTGAACTCACTTGCCTCATCTTCGTCATTGAGCAACGAACCCAGTACACAACACTGGCGATGAAGGTGGGATCCTGCCCCTTAAATTGAACTGAAGGTCACTAGGGGAGGGGCAGTGCATGCCTGGCAGGAAAAGCAATTCCCCCTCTACGGTCGGCTAGCACAGCCACACTAGTGACCACACACCCAGAGGACCTGTTCCTGGGCAACAGAGGAGCAAAATATGAAGACGCCAAGCACCAGCTGCGAAGACCAGCAGAAATGGCCAAGGTCAGAAAGCTGAGAGAATTCAACATTAAGCAGCCCAAAGAGTGACCCTCGTACCTGTCCAGGGTCAAGAACTACCTTCAAGCAAACCAGGTCACCGAGGAAGGACTGAAGGCCACCACACTCCTCTGTGTGTAGGGCCCAGCAACGTTCAACTTAGCAGATAACCTGTTCGCGCCAATGCCGTTGGAGTCCATATCCTTCATGGACTTGAAGAAGAAGCTTGGAGAACATTTCCAGCCCAAGCTGTCGGTGATCGCTTGGCACTATGCTTTTGAGCAAAGAATACAGCAACCAGGTGAAACTGCATCCGAGTACATCGCGGCCTTGATGCAGGCCACATGCCTGTGCCAGTTCTCCGATGTCGAGGAGAGACTACAAGACCGGCTTGTCTGCGGTCTCCACAACCAAGAGCTACAGCAGAAGCTTTTTGCTAAAGAGCTTCTGTCATTTTCAGACGCACAGAAGGAAGTCATGGCAGACGAAGCCACCGGCAGGGCTGTACAAGCCATTTGGCCCGCCAAAACTGCACAATGCGAAGAAGCGATCCACCACGAGGATGCCAAACACACAGAAGACCCTGAAGACAACTCAGAAGTCGACAAGTTACACAGACAACTTGACCAACAGCGTCGCAGCAACAAGCAACATGAGGCCACTTACAAGGCAGATCCCTTCCTTAGATATCCAGGTTGTGGCAGCCGCCACCAATGCTTGGACTGTAGGTTCCGGACAGCCATGTGCCAGGTCTGTGGTAAGATCGGCCACATCGCGTCCATCTGCAGAGGTCACCAGAGGGACCAGCCAGCGAATCACCAGTCAGAAGATCTGACCAGGAGAGGTACCGGGGCCCCAGGTCAGCACAATATGGGGTTTTGCTCCAGCCGCAGAAGCATTTGCTGTACTGGGGCTCGCCGTCCGATTAAGCCCAAGTATAGACTCCAGGTGGAGCTGCAAGTGGTCCCTTGCAAGATGGAGCTGGACACAGGCTCTGCTGTTTCTATTATTTCCTTTGAAACATTTAATTTCGTTTCTAGTCATAGTAAGAAATGGGCCAAGCCGAATCAGTAACTGATTTTCAGAATGCCAGAGTTGCAGTCAAGGGTGAGGCCACACTAGCCATTAAATTTAAGGGGTTTTCAGGGCACCTGGATGTTGTCGTAGTAGGGGGCAAGTGAACGAGCCTGATCAGGCTTGATTGGTTTGATGCACTAGGCATCCAAGTAACCAGAATCAACCGAACACAAGTCGAGAGTCTAGCAACAGTATGCAAGGAATTCGCAGATGTGTTTGACTCAGCTCTGGGAACATACATGGGCCCACCAATAGCATTCAATGTAGTGCCAGTCAGGATTAAACCTCATAGGGTTCCATTTGCCCTCAAACACAAAATAGTTATTGAACTGGATAAACTTGTGGAACAGGGCGTATTGCAGCCAGTAGATGGGGGTGAGTGGGAGACCCCAATTATAACACCACTTAAAGCCAATGGGGAGGTCAGAATCTGTGTAGATTATAAATGAACAATTAACCATGCACTCAAACAGCACGCGTACCCAGTACCAGTAGTAAGCCACATCCTGGCATCCTTGCAGGGTGGTACCATTTTTGCGAAATTAGATTTTGCTCAGGCCTATCAGCAACTTCCTGTCAATATTATTATTATTATTATTATTATTATTATTATTATTATTATTATTATTATTATTATTATTATTATATTTATATACTGCCCTTCTCCCGAAGGACTCAGGGCAGTGAACAGGGCAAGTATATAAAAATACAAAAATACAAAAGTTAAAAAAGAATTAAATACAATGCCCAAACTAAAACAGTAAATACATATATTAAAAAACAACAATAAAATCCCAAACCCATCCCCCCATCAGGCCAGGCCGGCTTGTTCGAATAAGTGCGTCTTCAGATTGCGTCGGAAGGAGCGAAGGTCGGGCGCCATCCAGAGCTCGACCGGCAACCGATTCCATAAATCCGGGGCATCCACAGAGAAGGACCTCCCCCTGGGGGCCACCAGATGACATTCTCTGACCGGTGGCACCCTGAGGAGGCCCTCTCTGTGGGAACGCACAGGGCGGAGGGAAGTTGATGCTGGCAGCAGGTGATCCCTGAGGTACTCCGGACCCATGCCATGTAGGGCCTTGAACACCATTACCAGTACCTTGAATCTCACTCGGAAGACAACTGGGAGCCAATGCAGCTCACGGAGCAGAGGTGTAACATGGAAGTATCGGGAAACTCCCAACACAACTCTCGCGGCTGCATTCTGTACCAGTTAGAGCCTCCAAGTAGTCTTCAAGGGCAGCCCCATGTAGAGAGCGTTGCAGTAGTCTAAACAAGAGGTCATGAGCACATGAGTGACCGTACGCAGGGCATCCCAGTCTAGATAGGGCCACAACTGGCGCACCAGGCGAACCTGGGTGAAGGCCCCCCTAGTCACGGCCACTATGTGATCTTCCAAAGTAAGCCGTGAATCTAGGAGGACTCCCAAGTTGCGAGCCCTATCTACGGGGGGTAATAGCTCACCCCCCCCCATAGAAAGAGATGGAATATTCTGAATATCCTGGTATGCCGGTATGCACAGCCACTCAGTCTTGTCGGGGTTCAGTTGAAGTCTGTTCCTCCCCATCCAGACCCGAACCACTTCCAGGCAACAGGACATCACATCGAGGGCATCACTGGGGTGGTTTGGGGTCGAAATAAAAAGTTGGGTATCATTAGCGTACTGATGATACCCAACTCCAAAACCACGAATGATCTCACCCAGCGGTTTCATGTAGATGTTGAACAGGAGAGGCAAGAGGACCGACCCCTGAGGAACTCCACAAGCAAGAGGCCTCGATGAGGCCATGGCCACAGCACAGACAATTGTAACCCACAGGGGGGTGTTTAGAGTTAAGCGCCTGCAATTTGGGTTCAGTGTAGCCCCAGGCATTTTCCATGGAACATACACTCAAGGGCATTCTGGGTGTTTGCCCCAATTTTGATGACATCCTTATTGCCAGTGAATCCACTGAGTTGCTAGCAAGGAGGCTCAGAGCCATTCTGCAAAGGCTGTGAGAAGGAGGCCTCAAGCTTAAAAAGAGTAAGTGCAGTATTGGAGTCCCTTCAACTGAATTCTTAGGGTTTCACATCGATGCTGATGGCATCCACCCTGCTGAGTCTAAAGTAAAAGCCATTCAGACGGCACCTAGCCCTAAAACAAAAGGAGAGCTGCAGGCATTCTTGGGCCTCCTAAATTTCTATCGTGCATTCCTTCCTAACAAGGCCACAGTGTCGGAGCCACTACACAGGCTCCTGGATAAAAATGCTACATGGAAGTGGACTAGAGTTCACGAGAAGAGTTTCCAGGAATTGAAGGCACTTCTGTCAGTCAGTTCCACCATCACTTATTTCAAAGAATCCAAGCCAGTTTGTTTAGCATGTGACACGTCCCCAGCTAAAAACCACTAAATAACCAATCATATAAGATAGGAAGGTAGGGAGCAAAGAGAAAGAAAAATAAAAAAAGAAAAGCACAAAGAAATAGAGAGTGATGGAAAAGAGGGAAAACCGAACTGTAGAGAAGGAAATATAGGAAACATACCCAAGACCCAAAAGGATTCAAATGCCTATACCCAAACTCTCAAAGTTTAGGGACCAAACAGGGTGAACCTGAAGTACTAGTACTTGAAGTATATGATATAGTTGCTATTACTGAAACATGGTGGGATGAAATTCATGACTGGAATGTATTGATGGAAGGATACAAACTATTCAAAAGCAAGAGACCTAACAAAAAAGGAGGTGGAGGAGCATTATATATAAAAGATTACTATATCTCTACAGAAATCCACAAAACCAAGGATGAAAACCTCCTAGAATCGATATGAGGCAATATAAAAGAAAAAAAAATGACATTGCTGTAGGTGTATACACTGCAGGCAATCCAACCAAGCATAAGAAACAGATGAACGTTTTGCTAACAGTTAACAAATGTATGTAGGAACCATACCACAGCAGTAAAGGCAGACTTTAACTACCATGATATCAACTGAAAGACAAGCTCTGCAGCAAGTGAAAGATCAAACAGATTCCTAATCAACCTAGCTGACAACTTTGTTATCCAAAAGTTAGACAAACGAACTAGAGGAAAAGCTATATTGGACCTAATTCTTACTAATAGAGGACAAGTGATAGAGGGAGTTGTTGACGAAACCTTGGGTGAGAGTGACTACATCATATTGGAATTCAAACACAAGCCATAGAACATAATCCGCCCAGTGTCTTAAAGTTTAAAAGATCTGATTTTAACAAATTCAGAAAAAGCTTGAGAAAGATTCCTTAGATGAAAATCCTAAAGGGGAAAACAACTCAAGAAGCTTGGGAAACTCTGAAAAATATGATCATATAAGAACCCAGGCCAGCACACTACCACTGAAAAAGAAAACCAAGAAATCCAAGAAGAAACCTGCATGGTTGCACAAAGATATATCTGATAAACTGAAAGCCAAAAAGGAATGCATTATTATATGGAATAAAGCTTTTCTATGTCGTCATAAAGACAAATACTGAAAGGGTGTTGATTTTTAAAAAGAAATCCATGTTACAATTTATTGTTGCACATTTATCTTTTGAAACTTAAACTTGTGCCACTGAGACAAATGTTCTTTCAAATTGTAAGTCGTTCCTTTTCCCTCTTATTGAAAGAATTCTGTGGTTCGGTAGTTGTAACGATCTGTGACAAGGGTCCCCAATGGGGAAATTCTTTTGGCTGTCCATGTTCAGCTAAGTATCTGCAATTACAAAAAAAAATTTTACATGTGAATGTGAATTTCAAACTCAGTCATTCTCATTCATGTCAGTAGACAGTACACAGAATTTTTTAGATTACATAACACTACAGATCAAAACTAATATGATTTTAGATATTTTTTTTTGGATTTAAAATTATTATTATTTAAAAGCATTATGTCAACTCTACAATGAACCAGGCTGCAATCATCCTGCTTGTTCTAGGACAGAGGTGTCAAACTCAATTTAATTGAGGGCCGCATCAGCATTGTGGTTGCTCTCAGGGGGCCAGATGGATGTGGCTGGGATGGGCGTGGCCTACTGGGTGGGCGTGGCCAGCTCGACATCACTCGCTTCAGCGGTGCCTGGGCAGGATGGTGGCAGATCTGAGGGTCTCCGGCAGAGGATGAGACCGGGATGAGTGCCAGGACATGGTCCCTCCCACCTTCCCTTCTTCTGTTTCTTCCTTCCTTCCTTCCTGTTCCTTCCTTCCTCCCTCCCTTTTTCCCTCCCTCCCTCCCACTCTCCCTTCCTTCCTCCCTCTGTTCCTTCCTTCCTCACATCCTCCATTCCTTCCTTTCTCTGTTCCTTCCTTCCTTCCTTTTTCCCTCCCTCCCTTCCTCTGTTCCTTCCTTCCTCCCTTTTTCCCTCCCTCCCTTACTCCATTCCTTCCTCCCTCCCATCCTCCATTCCTTCCTCCCTGTTCCTTCCTTCTCTCCCTTTTTTCCCTCCCTCCCACCCTCCATTACTTCCTCCGCTCCTCCCATCTTTCCTCCCACCCTCTGTTGCTCCATTCTGTTCTTTCTCCCTCCATTCCTCCCTCCCTCCCTCTGTTCCTTCCTTCAACTTCTCATCTTTTCCTTCCCCTGCACTCAAGAAGCAGTGATGGGAGGGGGAGAGATTGCCAGCACTAACATGCTGCTGCCAGACATTACTATACCATATGGGTGGGCAGGGGCAGTCCCATTGAAAGGGATGCCTCGTGGCTGTGAGGCTAGAGCTGTTGGTGGGGGTGGGGTGTTGATCTACAACCTGGTTGTGTCCATCAAAGCCAGAATGCACTTAGCCTAAGATCCACTGGAACCAGCAAGGAGCTGCCCTGCCGCCTCTGCCTCACCTCCCGGGTGTGTGCACAGGAGACAGCCAGTGCCAGCGTCCTGGTTGAAGTCAACCTGCAGGGCAAGGCAGCCAGCAGGGATACCAGACTCCGCTTGCACATGGACCCAGGGGCTGGGGTAGGGCTGCCCCATGGATTTAAGGCTGAGTGCATTCTGGCTTGGATGGATGCAACCCAGTTGTAAATCCAGGCCAGTCCTTCGCTCTTTCCAAAGCAGGTCCCAGGCTGGACGGAACAACATATGGGGCTGGTTGCGGCCCGTGGGCCTTGTGTTTGACATGTCTGTTCTAGGTTACCACAAGAATAAGTGGGTGTGTGGAGGATTTTTGCTAGTCTAAATATTTCACTGTCTCATGGGAACCAAAGTCATTTCTGTTGATTAGGTGGGGGGGGCATGAACATTTGGTTAGAAAGCCCACCATAGCTGCATAGCAATGGGGAGGGAAGTTTAGCTTTGTTTTAGTGTTTTTCTTTGAAGGGGATTTCAGACTTGGTTTCACTTTTGACTGGGGAGAATAGCAACAGTGAAGATGAATATTCTACCAAAAATACTTTTTTTGTTCCAAATCATACCTATAAAAATGGGGAAAAATTAAACAAATCAATATTGAAATGTATTTGGCAAGGAAAAAAAGCTAGAATAAAACTGAAAATGCTTCAAGAAGCAAAAGAAAATGGAGGATTTGGATTGCCAGACTGCAGTTTATATTACCAAGCAACCATTCTAACATGGCTAAAAGAGTGGATAGCCCTTAGAGATAAAAGATTATTATACCTAAAGGGACACGACCTATAACTTGGATGGCATACCTTTTTATGGTACGGGAAAAATAAAATTCACACATACTTTCAACAACACTACATAAGAAATGCACTTCTGCTAGAATGGGAAAAAATAAAAGCAAAAATTTATATGAAAATACCTGGATGGCTTTCAACAATGGAAACAGTTGTTCACCCAAATTTAATAAACTGTGACAAAATTGTGACTTATAAAGACATTTTGAATAAAGAAGGAAAATTAAAACACAGACAAGAACTAGAACAGGGGTGTCAAACTGCCGGTCCACAGGCCAGATGCATCACATGGTAGCCACGCCCACCCCATTGCCAGCAATGGCAAAACAGTCCTGATACGTCGCGTGATGTCACATGACATCACGAATTTGACATGTCTGAACTAGAAGAACAGGGTATTAACTTATCATGGTGGCCATATTTGCAAATTCAAATGAGATATTAAAAAGATGTTAAAATATCTGGGTTTAATAAAGAACAGACAGAATTTGATAAGATATTAGTGACATCAGATGAAAAATTGATTAAGAAACTTTATAAATATATGCTAAGCTTAAAGATGGAAGAGGAAAAAGTTAAAGAAACAATGATAACATGGGTAAATAACTTCGGACATAACAGAACTAGAAAAATGGCAAAATCTTTGGGAAAGAAATTTGAAAATCACAAAAGCGGTAGCATACAAAGAAAATTTATATAAAAATTATATAAAATGGCATTTAACACTTGTGAGATTAGCAAAAATGTCTAAAGATGTATCAAACAATTGTTGTAAATGTAAACAAAAAACAGGTACTTATTTACCATCTTTAGTGGACATAGTCTAAAGCTAAAAAAATTTGGTTAAAGAAAACATACATGGTTAGAGAAAATGACAAAAAAACATATAGAGTTTAAGCCAGAATTATTTTTATTAGGTATAATTGTAGGTGATTATGAGAAAGAGTGTATTTAATTTTACATATATTAACTGCAGCAAGAATTGTATTTGTTCAATATTGGAAAAATGAAGAATTAACAAAAGAGGAAGTGTTAGTTTAAAAAATCTTAGAGTGTGCAGAAATGGATAGATTGACATTGATGATGAAAGCGAAAGAAGATTCAGTTTATTTCAGAACATGGAATAATTGGCTAAATAAACAAGGTAGAGAGAAAGGAACTTAATGTGTATTAGTAAATTAGACATTGAAAGCCAGACAATATGTTGCTGATAAATATTTTAAGTACTGTGATTATTTAAAAAAAACTAATAAAATGTATGTAAAAAAAGTGGTCATCTGGTGAAGGATTATGTCTGGGAATTCTGAAGCAAATTCTGAGCGATTGCTGATCCACTACTTCAAGCAAGGGCTGAACTGTGACCTACTCCAAGCGTGCACCTACCAGGAAATTCCAAACCAATTCTGAGAGTGGTACAGCACGGCAGTGACCCTAGACATCAAGTTGGATTGACCCAAGAAGCCGGCAGTCACAGAGTCGAAGCTGAGACAGGAACCAAAGAAGCGCTTATTTGGTCAATGTCCCCAATCTGCCTCTGCAGTCAGCACTCCCAAACCACCTGCTAGAGCTCCCATAAAGTGCTTCAGATGTGATCAGCAAGGTCACTGAGCCACTGAGCTTGGCTCCTGATCCCCAAATCAAGAATGCACCCATACCAGCTGCCAAGTCGAAGAAACCACCATGAGCTGGACAAGAGAAATCTAACTGGGCCAAACAAGAACAAGCTGTCAAAATCTTCTCTTCATCCTGGGGAGAAGAAAAAGCTCCAACTGACTATCTGCCCCTTCCATCACCTTATGAGAGCAATGAGGATGGTGAAGATGATCCAGTAGTAAGTCGATCCATCCCATCTTTCACTATTCCCTCCAAAATTATAGTGCCAAATAAAGGGGTCCAGACTGACTTAGATGTTCTAATCGACTCAGGCTGCACTAGGTGCCTAACAAACCTCCCTACAGGACTTAAACTGGGAATTCATGCCAAACTGTTACCCCTAGCAATGAAGTTTGAACACACAGATGAGTTCCTTATCAGAGATTCCCCTGTGATGCACCTAATCAAGCTGTTACATTTGGAGATGCAATAATATCGGGAGAGCATTCGCTTTGTGGTGTTCCTTAACGTGAAAGAGATTGTGATTCTGTAGTCTTGGCATAACTAGATAAGTGGCAACCAAGCATCTGGTGAGAGAATGGTGGGAGAACTCTGAGATTGGTGACAGGACCTTTCCCACCCACCGACCTTAATGAAATAAAGGGGGCTGCTGCAGTTGAAAGCCAGGGGGAACCCTTTGAGACACTAAAGGCCACTGTAGAATGAATACCAGAGATCCAACTTATTCCCAGTGAATATCGTGATTTGGCAGAGGGTTTTAGCAAGAAGGAATGTGACACACTGCTTCCTCACCAAACCACCAATTGTGCATTTGAAATTCTACCAGGTGCCAAACTCTCAAAGCTCAAGGTGTATTCTATGTTGCCTAGAGAGTGTGGACTGAGGCACTAAAAACTCATAGAAAATTGTCCCCTAAACAAATACTGTAAGGTGGGTGCAGTATTTCAACTGTTTTAATTTCACCCTCAAATGCTTCACTGATGGGAAAAACCTCCTAGCAGATGCTCTGTCTAGAATGCCGCAATATAAAAGCCTCCAGGAGGAAATTATTAATTCCATAATTTCTCTACCACAATCAGCCTCTCAGGCAACCAAGAGAGGGAAAATGCAGAGAAAATCTGACAAGCCCAACTAACTAACTCAAAAACTCAAAGAGGAACTAAAAACAGACCCCTGATTCAGATACAATAGATTGCTATTGACTTTTCAAGATGGACTAGCCAGGAAGGGTTCAAAACTAAACCTTATGGCATCCCTCAGAATTCAAGCCCTTCAACAGAGTCATAATGCAAAACCAGATGGTTATTTTGGTTTTCTAAAAACTTTGCATTTGGTGTGGTAGCAATTTTGGTGGCCAGGCATGACAAAAGACATTGAAAGTTATGTGCAAAGCTGTGCTACCTGTGCAGCTATGAAAAAGTGCCCTGGAAAACCTCCTGGTCTATTGCAACAAGTGGCTGATCTTTCCTAACCCTGGGAGGATAGCCATGGATTTTATTGTGGAATTACCCTAGAGCAGAGGAAGTACAGTGATCTGGACTGTCATTGATCTTTTTTTCAAAGCAAGCTCATTTCATCACTTGTTCATTACTCCCATCTGCCCAAAAGCAAGCCAGGTTATTTTTAAAACAGATATATTGGCTCTAGGCAGCACCGAAAAGGATTATATCAGATAGCAGGGTTCAGTTTACTGCAAAATTCTGGAGGGAGTTTATAAAACCCAGGGGCTTTCATCTGCTTTTCATCAAAGTATGAATGGATCAGCTGAACATACAAATGCAATGGTGGAACACTACCTCAGATGCTATGTTAATTATCAACAGACTAATTGGACAGACCTTCTGCCTTTCACCAAAGTGATATACAAGACTTTCTTAGGGACCGGTTAAAAACAGTGAGGGTCGGGTCTACTTTGTCCACCTCCCTAAAGCTTTGCACTGGCACACTACAGGGCTGTGTGGTTAGCCCGTACCTGTACTCTTTTATACACATGATTGTGTATCATCTGACCCATCTACTGCGATAATTAAGTTCGCAGCTGATACTGCCATGGTGGGTCTTATTACAGGTGGGGATGAGACAGCATACAGGGCTGAGGTACAAAAACTATCCATATGGTGTAGTAACAACAACTTGCACCTAAAATCGGCAAGACGAAAGAGATGGTGTTAGACTTCCAGAGAAAAAAGGAGGAACCTGCCCCACTTTACATCAGGGAGGACTGTGTGAAGAGAGTTTCCTCCTTTAAATTTCTGGGAGTCTACCGTTGTGAAGATCTGACCTGGAAAGTTAACACAACCCAGGTGGCTAGAAAGGCCCAACAGAGGCTTCACTTTCTTAGGGTCTTGTGGAAGAACAGGGTAGAACAACGGCTAATGACCCTCTTTTACCGGTCTACTATAGAGAGCGTCCTCTCATATGGTATTGTGGTTTGGTATGCTGGTCTGACAGCCGCGGACAGGAAAGTATTACAGAGGGTAGTGAGCAAGCACAAGACATTGTGGGCTGTCCCCTGACACCACTGGATGACATCGCCAGGAAGAGTGAGGAAAATTCTCAGGGATGACTCACACCCTGGACAGTATCTCTTTACTCTCTTACCATTGGGTAGGAGATATAGAAGTATACAGTAGCCAGCTGTACCAACAGGCCGAAAAACAGCTTTTATCCGTGGGCTGTTAGGCTTTTGAATGGGATATAATCTCTGTGAACTTATGCAGAATTGACTTGGGAGGCCGGTGTGTGGTGTAGTTTGTTCACATGGTGTGGTAGGATGGAGGGTTTGTTGTCACTGTGTGTTGGGGGGTGGGAGCACGGAGGGAGGCTCAGCTAATCTCAATGTACACATGTTGTACTTTGACAATAAAGGCTTATTATTATTATTATTATTATTATTATTATTATTATTATTATTATTATTATATACAACAACACTGTACACAATAGCACTGGACTTACTCCATTCAAAATAGCTACTGGTCAGGAGTTTGTCCTATGCCCAAATACCCCCAAGAACCTCCTGGTTCACAGACCTTAGAGTAGTGGGTGACATCTTTGCAAACTGTTTGGGCAAATGTAAAAAAAGCTTTAGCCCAAGTTACTAAGATATATAAAGAACAGGCTGATAAGAACCGATCTCCCCAGAAGCCATTTCATGTGGGGGAGAAGGTTTATCTTTCCACCAAGTATCAAGGACTAAAATTACCAAGTAGGAAATTGGGACCTAAGTTTCTTGGTCCTTTCCCCATAGTCAGAATTATAAATCCTGTCACAGTTCAGTTAAAACTCCCACAGCTATTAGGGAAGCTTCGCCCTGTGTTCCTTTGCAGCTGGTTAAAACTAGTCACAGAGTCATCCTTAAGGCCAATCCCTAAGAAATTGCCTGGTCCTGTTTTAGTAGAGGAAGAAACTCATTATGAGATAAAACTCATCCTTGACTCTAAATTACATAAGGGAAAATTACAATATTTGGTACAATGTAAAGATTACTCCTTGTCAGAAGGTACCTGGGTGAAACATATTGATGTGAAGGCAGACAGGTTAGTAAAAAAACATCCTAGGAAGCCCAGGGGGAATTCCTAACCTGCACTTTTGTTTCCTTTACAGGACTAGCTTTCTTCTTAAGAGGGTCTGACTGTCAACTCTACAATGAACCAGGGTGCAGCCAACTTGCTTATTCTAGGTTGCCACAAGAATGGGATGGAGTGTGGAAGATTTCTGCTAGTTTAAATATTTCACTGTCCCATGGGAACCAAGGTCATTTCTGTTGGAGGGGCATGAACATTTGGATAAAAAGCCTGCCAAACTATTCTACTGGGAAAACATAGCTGATTGCATAGCAATAGGGTGGGAAGTTTAACTTTGTAATAGTGTTTCTCTTTGAAGGGGATTTCAGACCATGCTGATACTATGTAACCAATAAACATGTTCTTTGAGGATGTTTCTAGTCTCAGAGTTGCGATTTGTTTGGTCTTGCCTATTGGAACCATGACATATTATACACACTCTACAGGATATAATTGCATTAGTATGTTATTACTATGGTATAAATATAAATGGTAATACAATATACTAATTATATTTGGTGTATGTGGTGGGTTGGGAGACATAAGAAATAAATAAATATACACTATCTACATAGTTTGTATATCATATATATACAAATATGGATATTATATGCTAATGTTCATTAGCTTGATCTAAAAACATACCTTTCCTCCAATCTTGTGGTTTCTATACCATAGCACTCTTACTAGAAAACAGTGCTTATATAAAGACTATTGCTTTTTGACAAAGGAATTTATGTCTAATCTGAGATTGATTATCTCCAGTAAAACCATTGTTAAAACCAATGTTACCCTCAAATGTAATTGTTCTTTTTTTCTTTTAAAAATTTGATAAATCTATGAAAAAAATGAAGTGTTTCCTGGGAAATCTTCAATTTGTAAGGCTTGTTTACCATAGCAAATAAAGACATTATAAGATATGATGTCATTTCATTTAAAATTATATGTGACTTTTGTGGGAACCAGAAAAACTAGTTAATAGAGTTAAGAAAAATAAGCTAACTGAAAAAGATGTGAATGCAATCTTTGGGGAAAGGGATAACTGAAAATGTTATTGGAGTTGAAGTATAAAATAAAGACCTTAAAGGTATTTTTTCAAAGAGCAACTGGATTTTGTTTTTCCTTGAGGAAGATGTTTTGCTTCTCATCCAAGAAGCTTCTTCAGTTCTGAAGTTCAGTCAAAACAAAGTCTAGTTGCCTTTTGAAAAAGCACTTTTGACACAATCATGACCTGGATGACTAAGAATCTACATAGATGTATAAAATAAAGGTTTGAGGTCAAAAAATACTTTCTGAATAACAGTTGCACCTTCCAAATAATAACTTCTTTTTTTTGTAATTATGGAGACTTAAAAACGTAACATTTGGCATCCATATGCCTACTTTTGAAGGGAGAAAGAACAATGTTTCCCTAGAATAATATTACTTAGCATACCTATTCTTAATATATTGTAGTTTATTCTGTTCAAACTTCAAAATACTTAAATACTGATCAAAAGGAAATTCTGCATTGAAATCTATGGGAAGATTAGGATTTCTAGTGAAGGGTAAAAGTTATATGGATGTTTTTGTGTAAAAAAAAGCTAAAAAAAGTGATGCAACTTTCTCTAACCCCAGAAGTTATTTAGAAGAGAGATAAAGACACTGCATACAACATTGTAGCATGGCATAGGTACTTTTGTGCTCAGTATTCCACCCCAAATTTTAAATGGAATGCAGGAATCCTGGAGCAAACTGCTTCTGAATACTCATTTACAACTGTTATGAGATTTGACTCCCTTTTTTTTTTACTAAACCACAGCAATATAATTTTAATATTTAATTTTTCTTTGATGAAATAATCATAATTAGGATTTTCTTTATAATTCATCTGAGCAAATTAAATAATGTGCCTTAGACTTACCCATACATTCGTGAAATTATTGATGGCAATGTTGGTGGAAGATTAGAATTTACTGGTTGGATGGCTGGCCAATGAACCTTGCCAGTATATCCAAGGGTGTTTGGAGAGCTAAAAGGAAAAGTTAAAGGAAGGACTTGATTAAATGGGCACAAGCTTGGAATAATTATTTCCTGATAGCTGTAATTAACCAAAGGTGGTGGCATATGTTTTTACTTGTGAGAAAGGGATGTGGAAGAAAGTAAAACATTAGAGTATGACAATTATATTGACAATACAGTACAAAAAATGGAACAGATGAAAAGTAGTTATAAAATGGCACTATCAAATATATTGTCTGTTGGTAGACTTATTCACATTGCTAGCTAGTGAAAAAAATCTGAAAAAAGACATTTCTACATCACCTCTCTCTCAAAGCAAATGATAGAAAATTAATTCCAGATTCATTAAAAATTAATCGCTTTATAGATCAATCAAACCATTTATACAACATTTATAAGCTAAAAAAAGCCAGTATACCCACATTGAACAAATTTAATCATATGCTCTCAATACAAATATATTGCAGGAAATAGGCTGTTCTTTTATATAGCTGAAAGGGTCTTAATTTGGGAGGGGATATACACACAAATACATATACATAGTTATTCAAATATATTTGTTCTAATAATGTAATTCCATCAAGTCTTGTGGATAGAGCACTGTAGCTCAAAGAACAGAAGAAGATCCATGAAACATGAAATTCCATTATACCTTGCATTATCCAGTAATATTGCAAAATTAACTTACTCTTAATAAATGTTTAAGATTGGGAACTTATGAATCTCATTACACATTGCAAAGAATTTTATTTGTAAACCTTTATAGCATGCAAAGGCAGAGTTGATGTCAGAATCCAGTTATATTTCATTTCTATCTATCTTCTCTGATTTAAAACCAATCATTACTATCTCCTGGATTCTGTCATACTACTAAAGGGGAGGGGGTATGCATGGGGGTTTTACTACTTTCACTTCCTTTATTTACTACAAAGTAACCTTTTCTTGATTCACTTTGGGTCTGCTAACCATAACAATGTGGCCATCTGCCTTTCATCCTATGCCCCTCTGAAACTCTCCTCTTTACCGACAGCGAGGGAAAAAGGGAGGAGGAAAGAAGGGAGTCTGGGTAATAAGAGGATTGAATGATCGTGCCGATGGAGCCAGATTGATGTTATTTTTCCTGAAGTTAACACCTAGAAATCTGCTGGTTTGAATTGCCCAGAAGAACTGCGGGATGGGGGGCTGTTTGGGAACACTTTAAAACATTGAGTGGTGGGGGAATCCCTCAGATCCTGTTTAGCATGCCTATAGTCAATTTCTCTTAATAAAAATTCCTGTTGGAAGAGACCATTTCCAAGAGTTCTGTTTTCTTATGATGTAGATTGAAGTAGGTCCTTACATTAGACAGGATCTGCAATAATAGTCAACCTGGAAGGGAGAACCTTGCCGGGGGACTTTGCAAAAAATACAATGTCAGACAAAGAGGCAGGGAAGGGAGAAACTCTCACAGAGAGGGAGCTGTTTCCCCGACCAAAAACCTGCCAGCTGTTGGAATCTGAAATGTCATACTCTTCAGGAGAAGAGGTGGTGGAGATGCCTATTTGCCCATGATGACCGCTTTAGGGTTTCCCCTTTGACTTGGACAACAGGGTCAGTAGATATGGCTTGGTTGGGCTTCTCGTGTTGACTCGTCCCCTAGTCAGACCCTGCGGCTGGATTATCCTGAACATCCTGAGGTGGTTGTTGTCTGTGCTGACCCAGTCTCTCCAGGAACAGTTCTGGGTCCCTGAAGTCTTCCGCCAGTTCAGGTTCTTCATGTTGGTCTGTTGGTTGCAAGGAATGGCTCTCCTGTTGATTTTCTTCCAGTAGCCTTTCAGGAACCCATCTCCTAACTTGGTCTATGTGTTGTCGGATCTGACGGTCCCCCTCCACCCCTACAATGTAGGACAAGGGTCCTGTTTGAACTGGCCTCACCAAGCCAGCTCCGACATTTGCGGTTTGAAATGTGCCTTTAGCTTCTCTGCGAGGTCCTTATACGTTACAGTCTCGATCGCTTCTGGCACGAACAGGCTGACGGCCAGATCATGGATCGCTGGCCCGCTCATGCAGGTCAGAACTGCTGCTTTTTGATTGTCATCAGTGATCCGGTTGGCCCGTAGGAACACTTTTGACCGGGCTCAGGTGTGAAGCCCATCTCTCAGGAGGGCGAATGTCAAATGCCAGAATTTGGCTGAACTGTGCCATGGCGTGTCCGGTCCTGTGTAATCTGCTTCGGTGAAGGAGTTGGGGAAAGATGCCTCTTTCTCCAACCCTAGTGACTTCAGCTCTGAGAGAAGCAGTATCCCACCTTCGTTGCCACTATTGTGTAGTGGGTTCTAGACCGCATGGAAGACGCCAGGCCACAGGGTACAGCATAGCAGCTCTTCATTGTGGGTGAAACTGAACTGGGGGTTTGGGGTTACCTGAGTCCTTGTATATACTTGGCCAGGTATTCACCTGGCCAATCCATCTGAACCTGGTATTCCCGCCTAAAAATAGCCCAATCTGCATCAGTCCCGGTACAGTGCCACCTGGTGGTATAAGTAACACTGTTACTATGTTGTAACCCAAAACCATACACAACAGAATCTTTTTTGCTGTCATCCTGAAACACACTTTTGGAACTGCAACAGAGGGTATCTATCTCTGGACTAGAACAGATGGAAAACTCTTTAATCTTTCCAGATTGAGAGCAAAGTCTAAAGTCCAGCTGAAATGCCTAAGGATTTCCCCTTTGCTAATGATGCTGCCATTACTGCTCACTCTGCTGAAGACCTTCAACAATTTATGGACTGTTTTAGCAAGGCCTGCCAAGACTTTGGACTAACAATCAGCCTGGAAAAAAACACAAGTCATGGGTCAGGACGTGGATTCACCTCCCTGTATTACAATCTCTGCACAAGAACTGGAGGTTGTCCATGACTTTGTGTACCTCAGCTCAACTATCTCCAACACTCTCTCTTTAGATACTGAGCTGAATAAATATATTGGTAAAGTGGCCACCCCATTTTCCAGACTTACAAAGAGAGTATGGCTTAATAAGAAGCTGACAGAACATACAAAGATCCTGGTCTATAGAGCTTGTGTCTCGAGCACACTCTTGAACTGCAGTGAGTCTTGGACCCTTCACATACAGCAGGAGAGAAAGTTGAACATCTTTCATATGTGCTGTCTCCGATGTATTCTTGGTATCACCTGGCATGACAAAGTTCCAAACAGCGCAGTCCTGGAATGTGCTGGAATTTCTAGCATGTATATACTATTGAAACAGCAAGATCTATGCTGGCTTGGGCATGTCGTGAGAATGGCTGATGGTCGGATTCCGAAAGATCTCCTGTATGGAGAACTAGTTCAGGGAAAGCACCCCAGAGGAAGACCAGAGCTGCGATATAAGAATATCTGCAAGAGGCATCTAAAGGCTTTGGGAATGGACATTAACAGCTGGGAAACCTTGACCTCTGATCACTCAACTTGGAGGCTAAGGACACAGCATGGCCTTCTCCAATCCGAAGAGACACTTGTGCGGCAGGCTGAGGCAAAGAGCCAGTCCCGGAACCATCGAAATCTGGGGGCTGGACAGGGGACAGACTGTATCTGCCCTCAGTGTGGAAGGGACTGCCACTCTCGAATTGACCTTTTTAGCCACACCAGATGCTGCTTTAGGACCTCTTTCCAAAGCATAATACCATAATCTCTCGAGACTGAAGGATGCTAAGAAGAGATGTTGTTAATGTCTATATATCTATTGATGGCTGATTTGTAAAAGTGCCAGACTTCTAGAAATTCCCTGGTATTTTTGGACTTGGCTTGATCTAGGATGACCATATTTTCCCAATTAAAATTATAGTTAAGTCTGTCTATATGTTGTGAAATTAAAGAGTTTTCATCATGTCTTCTGATTGTAATGAAATGTCTGCAAGAAAACAAGCAAGCTCAGAGAGCACTAAGGATCCCTCGTTTTTGTATTTTGTATTTATTTTGTTTGTTATAATGAACCCATTATTAAATTTCTCTGACAGGATTCATTCACAAAAAATGAACATTTTCAAATGCCATTCAGAGGAAAGCATTATAATAGTATTAGTAAGTGCTCAGTTAATGGTTCACTATTTTTGCAGAGCACTAAAGATTTATGTTCAGAGGACATCTAGTGGCAACTAATATATAGGCATGTTAAAATGAAGATGCTTTACTTAGGAAAAATACAGATTACAACCATTCATTTAGTGACCGTTTGAAATTACACAGCACTGAAAAAAGTGACTTATGACTATTTTTTACATTTACAGCCATTGCAGCATCCTTATAGTCACGTGATCAAATTTGGACATTTGGCAAATGGCTTATATTTATGACAGTTGCAGTGTCACGCAATGTGATCACCTTTTGCAAACTTCTGATAAGCAAAGACAGTGGGGAAGCCAGACTCATACAGGTGTGTTACTAGCTTAACAACTGCAGTGATTCACTTAACAATTGTGGCAAGAAAAGTCATACAATGATGCAAAACTCACCGTATTTTCCAGCGTATAAGACGACTTTTTAACCCATGAAAATCTTCTCAAAAGTCAGGGGTCATCTTATACGCCAGGTGCTGAAACTTTAGGGACAGGGCTGGCTGGAAAACCTGGACCGGATCTCCCATTTTGTCTGCGCAGGGAAAGCGGGACACATTGGAGAAGAAGCTGCAGTCCGTGATTTTTTACAGGCTGGGGTCTGGGCGTCTTTCCTTCTAAAGTTGAAGAGCAGCTGTAGTCTATCCCAACTTGAAAGGCAGCTGGGGAATGCAGCAGTCAGAGCAGCTGCTTAGCTCTAAGGACACATTTGACTCAGGAACTGGGCGGGCGGGCTGGAAAACCTGGAGCGGATCTCCCATTTGGTCTTTTTTTTAAAATCCCATTTATATCCCACCCTTCTCTGAAGACTCAGGGCAGCTTACAATTTAAAGCACAAATCAATGTGCTTAGCAATAGCCTTCATTCTATGTATATGCCTGCTTATTAGGGCTTTCACCCCCTCCCACAAGCAGCATTATTACAAAGTCAGCTTATTGCCCCCAACAATCTGGGTCCTCATTTTACCTACCTCAGAAGGATGGAAGGCTGAGTCAACCTTGAGCCTTGTGGGATGTGAACCTGCACTAACTGCAAGCAGCTGGTGTTACGTAAGGCTCGGCGCAGGGGAAGCTTTAGAGTGAATTAGGAAAAGTTTAATCCACTTGCACTGTTTTATGTTTACATGTTTGATGACAAACAGCCTTATGTTTATAAGTGACAGTTTTCCTACTGAGTACCTGCATGTCATAAGCATTTGAATTAAAATTACCATATTAAAATCAAATCTGATGTTTTTTAATTTTTATTTGGTGTGCATTGGAAGAGGGGTAGTCTTATACGGCGAGTATAGCCCAAACCCTATAATTTAACAGGAAATGTAGGGGGTCGTCTTATACGCCCATTCGTCTTATACGCTGGAAAATACGGTAATATAAATCTCCAGGACCCAACAGATTACATCCCAGAGTTCTGAAGGAGTTGGCAGATGTTATCTCAGAACCAATACACCATATCTTTCAAAACTTCTGGAGCACCAAGGAAGTACCTGACAATTGGGAAAGGGCTGATGTGGTTCCCATCTTCAAGAATGGGGGGAAAAACAGACCCAGGAAACTACAGACCAATCCTGGAAGATCCTGGAAAAGATAATCAAAAAACAGATCTGCGAACAACTAAAACCAAACAAAAATATAACTAGCAGCCAGCACAGATTTGTCAAAAACAGATCATGCCAAACAATTCTTATTTCAGTCTTTGATAAAGTGACTAAATTAATAGACGAGTGAAATACTGTGGCTGTAGTATGGATCTATAGCTTACTGGCAAAACATACTCAACAAGTAGTCCTCAGTGGCACTACATCCACATGGAGAGAAGTAAGCAGTGGGGTACCACAAGGTTCCGTCTTAGGCCCACTACTCTTCAATATCTTCATAAATGATTTAGATGAGAAAATTGAAGGGGACCTCATCAAATTTGCAAATGACACCAAACTGGCAAAAGTAGGCAACATCCCAGAAGACAAGCTCAGGATCCAAAAAAATCTTGACAAACTTGAACAATAGACTGTCTCCAACAAAATGAATTTTAATCTTAAGAAAAGCAAAGTTTTACATTTAGGCAGGAAAAATCAAAGGTACAAGTACTGACTGGGCGAGACCTGGCTTAAAAACAATAACTGTGAGAGGCACCTTGGAATCCTAGTGGACGATCACTTAACCATGAGTCAGCAGTGTGCAGCAGCAGCCCCCAAAAGCTAATACAATCCTGGGTTGTATAAACAGAGGCAAAGAATCAAGATCACACGAAGTATTAGTACTGCTTTATAAAACCCCAGTAAGACCACACCTGGAATATTGCAGCCAATTTTGGTCACCATATCACAAAAAAAGATGTTGAGAGTTTGGAAAAAATTCAGAGAAGAGCAACTAAGATAATCAAAGGTCTGGAGACTAAAACATATGAAGAACAGCTGCAGGATTTGGGTCTGGCTAGTCTAAAGAAAAAAAACAGGGACGACATGATAGCATAGTATTTGAGGGACTGCCACAAAGAAGAGGTGGTCATGTTATTCTTCAAAGCACCTGAGGACAGGACAAGAAACAATGTAGAAACCTTACTTTTAAAATGTTTAACAGCTAATTTCAATGGAAAGAAAATAGGTATTTATTTATCTTTCCTTCTTATACAGCAGCAAGAAGCAAGAGTGGGCTGATAATGGGTGATACCAGCATAAAAAGGGACGGGCTTTCTCTGCACAATCATGACCACCATCATGATTTTTTTAATTCCTCTTTGCAGGCAGTCTTGTCTTGATGCAATAGATTGGATTGAGAAATTATAAAAATTCCAGCAGAAGGCAAAGAATATTTAACTTGAATAATAGCTTTCAATTCAGAAAAAATGTACCCAATATATTAAAAATCAAAATAAAAACAAGAACTTGATGTAACTGTCATTTTATCCTACATTTCTTGCATCTACAAATTTTATGAAACATTCTATGACATACAATCATAGAAGTTTTATGACATAATACAAAATGTAATAAAATATTTTCTGTGATCATGTTTTGAATTTGCTATACAGTTGAACATGGACTACAGGAGTCTTCAACTTATGACCAACAGTTGCTTATGGACTGTTTGAAGTTAAACAGACTTCCCCAGAGTTCAAAACTCCAATGACTGCTCATCCCCATGTATGTGAGCCTTGGGGAATTGTGTGATTGCCCCACAACCCAATGTTCCCCGGAATCTGCCATGTGCTGTTTCTCTTCAGGCAGTGTCTATTTCTGTTTAGGCTCCTGTGGTCTACCTGAGGCTGCTCTGAGTCACATGAAACCTTTTTCCTTGAAGAGGCTTTGGAGAATGCTCTTCTGCAGCCTCAAAAACTGCATAAAAGTACACTGCATTCTTGCATGATTTTTGGAGTTTCATTTCTCACATGACTTCAGGAGGTTGCATGAGAGCACGCTCCATTCTCTCAAGGCCCCTGCAGCCTTGAAAAATCATGCAAGAATGTGGCATGTTTTCAAGAACAGTTGTTGCCAGATGTTGGTGATTGCTGGCATGTCACCCAAACATTTTTGGTATATCACTTTTGACACATATCATAGCTTTGCATCATTGACTTATGCACTATAACAAGAAGTCTTATCCTGCATAATATGATATAATAGATGACATCTTGCTCTGAAATTGGAACTATACTTGTAGAGAAATTCCAACCATTTGAACATGGAACATTAAATAGAGCACAGCACATAAAACAGATAACTTCTTTTCAGGTATCATGAAAGCAAGATAAAGACTTATAGAAATCTAGCCTATTTATTACTAATATCAAAAGGACAATATTTCAGTTTCAAAATAAATCTTAAAATAGAAATGCTTAAACCAAAAATGTCCTCACTATACTTCAATCAGACAAATTTAAAGAATTGGTATAAACTATGAATATCTATGTATGTTTCAGTGCTTCTGGCTGCTGCTGCTCTCCTGAGCTGCTACTGCAGTCCCATGATCTTCATTTTCAACTCCCCATCGTCCTGTGCGCTCCCACAGGGAGGGCCTTCTTAGGGTACTGCCGGTGAAAGATTGCCAGCAGGTGACTCCCAGAGGGAGGGCCTTCTCTGTGGGTGTGCCTGCCCTTTGGAACCAACTTCCTATGGAACTCAGGACTGCCTCCGACCTCCGCTCATTTCACCGGGACCTAAAAACTTGGCTCTTTGAGTTGTCTGGCCTAGACTGAGGGGTTTTTAACTGGGTTTTAAAGTTTTAATTTTTAACTTTTGGGCTTTAAATGTAATTAATTGTTTTAAATTTATTTTAACTTTTGTATTGTATGGTTTTAATTGCCCTGTAAACCACCCTGAGTCCTATGGGAATAGGGTGGTATATAAGTCAAAATAAATAAATAAATAAATAAATCTCACGATCTCTCACTTCCTGCCCAACCTAACAGCAGCTATTTACCCACATGCTGGGAAGGGAAGGGAAGGGAAGGGAAGGGGTGGGTGGGTGGAGGGAGGGAGGGAGGGAGGAAGAGAGGAGGAGGAATAGGGAGGAAAGAAGGACCTTCTTCACTCATGCCACATCATTTGTCCATATGCCTTCCTTGACCCCTGGAGCACCTCATACACATCCTTGTGCACCCTTCCCAACCTCCACACCACACCACCTCATTCCCTTTCCTATGTGTCAGCAGCCATAAAGAAGGAAATGTGGAAGGGAGGGAAATGGTCTAATACTAAATATATAACACTATTCTTTACAGTTTATAGTACTGTTTGTTATTGTAGTTGTAGGCTATTGAGCTATGACAGATGGGATACATACATCTACTAAAACAAGCTTTAGTAAAGATTACATATAATATAGGAATGTTAAAGAAAAATACACAGAACTTACAGGAACATTATCAGACATACTATTACAATAAATATAGCATAAAATCATATTAATGCTAGCAATAAAAAGTATATTTTGGAAATATTAAAATGGGTGCTAATATCCCTGGGGAAAGAAAATGTTTATCTGTTTATTGGGTTCGTTGTGCAGGAATGAAGACGAGATGAGTGAGTTCAGCAAAGAGCATGGTTTATTTCTTGCAGGACTTGAACTAGAGAAAAAGGGCTGCAGCTGCAGCAATTTATACCTTGGCCCCTAGGTGGTGGCCAATAGGTTTGAAGCAACCTAATGCCGCCTAGGGGCAACCAATAGCAGCTATGGAGATGGGTTGTCTGAGATGTTGGGAGCCATTAGCTAGCTCCCTGCTCTCGCAACCTACCAGCCATTACCACGTGGTGTTAACAAGCAAGCCCAATACATAATATATCTTCATTGTATTATTGGGTGAGAGCATTTGATGAATACTGAAGATGCACAAATCATAGTGAAAATTGCTTTGGGTAGCCGTATCCCAAACTATTTAGGCCATTCTGGTCATATCAGCACTTTGAATTGGGTCCAGAAATATGTTGATAACCAAAGCTACAAGTAGTAGAGCTTTTTTTTATCACAATAGCATTCAAATAAACTGTACGGCATATAGCTATAACTATGGTGTAAAAAGCAAAGAAAAGAAAAACAAAGCATATGCATGAACCTTTAAATGAACCTATTTAAACAGTGTTATTTCACATGATTTGTGCCATTATTTGTCACTAAGCCTTGAAAATCTGAGCATTTAGCATCCCACTGTAACGTTTATTGAACATCTTATGATGAAATTGCTTAGCATGCTAAGTGCAGTTCTCAGCTTTCCAACTGACGTCAGTAGGGAGCCTAGTGTTTTCACTGTCCTAGATTTGTCATATTAGTTTCAGCAATTGCTGCCTAAGTTGTCAAATTAATGGAATTTGTGAGGAAAATGACAACTTTCTCCATCCATATCTCACATGGTAGTGGTTAATTAAAATTAGTTGAGGGCAGTGGGATTGCTTGATTGGTGAAGTCATCACTGATATAGCTGAATGAGAAAAGAATTTGTTGGGTTTCTTAAAATATATCTAATTTGGTGTGGAAAGTTTGTTGAACAGGTAATGAACATTTCTCAGAGTTCCATAGCTCTCAGTACATTTTCACAAAGTGATACAAAGAGAACCTCATGCCTGGCCAATCAAAATCTCCAGTTCAGCAGTGTTTCTTTCAATATCCCAGCTACATGACTCACATAAAAATATGAATAGCAATAGCACTTAGACTTATATGCCACTTCATCATTCTTTATAGCACTCTCTAAGCAGTTTACAGAGTCAGCATATTACCCCCAACAATCTGGATCCTCATTTTACTGACATTGGAAGGATGGAAGAATGAGTTAACCTTGAGTCAGTCAGAATCAAACTGCTAGCAATAGGCAGAATTAGCCTCCAATACTGCATTCTAACCAAGCATTGGGTTACCATGGCTCTTCTGTTACTTTCTACTATTTCTACTACTTCCTATTACTACTACAATAGATTTATTTTATTTGAAAGATTAAGATTATATAAACTATTTAGCATTAAAATCCCATGTTGCCATTATGTTACCATTATGTTATCATCCAATTATGTAACTATGATTTATATAAGATCATACGTGCACATACATACAGGTAGTCCTCAAGTTACAAACATTCACTTGGCGAATGTTCAAAATTATGACATCTCTGCCAAAAATAGTTATGAACAAATCCCAAAGTTACTTATTTGCAACTTTACAGTGAAAGTTCACACTTAATCGCAGAGATCCTGCAACATGCTATTTTGGTGCCATGCCTGAGAGTCCCGAACTGCCCATGCTCGCCTCCTGCACAGTCTTGGGTGCTGGAGCCATTGTCCAGCCAGGCAGAGAAGGACTGGGCCAGTGTCTCCCCTTCCTTTCCCTTCCCTGCCAAGCCCCAGCTTCTCTCACAAGTGAGAGAGGCCCTGGTCTGCTACTTGCTGGAGTGCTGAACCTCCATGGATTTCACAAATTGCACTGCCGCGGACCTGGAGAGCTTGGTGTGGGACTAAAAAAAGAAGTTCAATCAGACCTTCCAACTTCATGAGATCTTAATTTTTTAAGAGAAGTTGGAAGGCCTGATTGATTTTTTTTTTAGTCCCATGAACTTCTTTTATTTGCACGGCAGTAGAGAAACGTGACAGAGCTGGAAAGCGGGTTTGTTTAAGAGCCCCTCTTGCAATTTAGCAAAGGAATGCTTTTGGCAATTCTGTGGCAGTGGAGAAATGAGACAGAGTTGGAGAGCAGGATTGTTTAGGAGCCTCTTGCAATTTAGTGAAGGAATGCAAGCTCTCCAGCTTTGCAGCAACACAATTTGTGAAACCTGGGTGGGTTCGGCACTCCAGCAAGTGGCGGGGCAGGGCTGCACCTGCTTGTGAGAGGGGCTGAGGCTTGGCGGGGAGGGGGAGAGACCAGTCTGACACTTCTCCACATAGCTGGACAAAAGTTGTGGCACTCAAGACCACACAGGAGGAGAGCGTGGGAAGTGCAGGGCTTTCAAAGACAAATTAGTGGTTGGTGAAGGGATGGTGAGGAAAGGCTCAAGCAGCCTGGGACGCTAAGGGGTAATCATGGGGTCTGTTAATGGGTGGGGGAAGGCTTTGGTGGCTGGGCACAGTGGTCTTGTCCTGCACTAGGCCCCCCATGGCTTTCCTTAGATATCTTGTGTGCACTTAACGATCTGTGCATTTGATTAGTGAATGCATGGGCCAAAACAGGGATTGATCACGTTCAAGTTATACCACTTACACCTACAAATTCTCAGGCTATGAGTGTAATTGGCAAGCTCCATTATATTTGTAACTCAAGGGCTACCTGTAGTTTTTCTATATATGAATCACAGCCCAAGCCACTGAAGAAAAATCCCGTATTTCCAAATAACTCAAAATCCACTTGATAATACAACATGAAGAACTTTCCATGATATTCAATTAAAACTCATCCCTTAATTGATACATAAAGAAGAAAATACATATATACATACTGTGAAGAGTTCACATAATGTGGCATTGTAGTATGAACTTTGTTATAGGTAATTAAGTCAACATAGGGGTTGTCTAGATCCTCAAAATTCTCTGAACCAATACAGCCTCTGTTTGGATGAGAACATGAAAAAATAAGGCATATTAATCTAACTAAATTGTCCAAAAGCAATTATTTCCAGGATGATCAGAAAACTCAGCAGTGCTTATAACAAACCCTCACAAAATATTTTTGGAACATATTTTAGGGAAGCTTAAAAAAAGGAAATGGTTGAATTAATTCCCTGCAAGGCCTTTCTATTCAGGCTTGAGAAACTGACAGATTATATCAAGCCAACATAACTGGTGACCTATCATGCCTATTAAGCTATTTTTGTCACATGGATGTAGACATTTTGGCTGACTATGGTTTTCCTTTGGATTTTATCATTAATAGAGAATTCAGAAAAAGGGCATGATCCTTTGGGAAGCTCATTAAGTTCCTCAAATGTCATACTGTTTGTGACAACTTCATAGCCTTTGCAGCAATTTCATAAACTGAGTTTTAGACAATCTATTGAAAGGATTAACATTAACAGCAGACACTTTACTGAGCCATTCTTTACCAATCATTTCTTTTCTTATTCCATAGCTCCTCTATTGGTGGTCAAGTCATGAGAATATTTACAATAAATAAGAATTTCCAACATCAATAAAAAGAATACAAGTCCTAAAAGTCCACCTTCCTATCATTTACAATAGTTATTTAATGCTTTCAGCAAGTTGTGCTCTTTTGTAGTTTAATCTGAACAGCTGATTATTGTATTGTATTGTATAGTTATATTCAAATATATACAATTTATATTTTATATTTTACAGCATAGTGCCTCTTAATTTGAGTTTATCAAATAGCTATCTATTTTTCATGAAAGTGTTTTAATTTTTTAAATTTTTTACATGACATATTAAGCAAATATTTACCACTATATCTTGCTCAGATGAATTCATATATATACACACATATACATACATATACAGATTTATAGATAACTTTTATTGTCATTTATTTTACTGTGGGCACAACGGCACACATCAAAAATGAAATTTAGTTACCCACTCTCAAAGTGAAAAACATACATGACACAACACCTAAAACATACTATATACAACATATGAATGGACCCACACTCCTACATATACATAACAAATTAATATTAAATACTGTCCATCTTGACTATATAATGGAAGGAGGAATCCTGAGAGTTCACAAGGTTAATGCTGTATGGAATGAAGCTGTGGCTGAATCTGAATGTTCTGCTATGGATACTATGAAACCTTCTCCCAGAAGGTAACAAGGAAAACAGGTAGTGAAGAGGATGTGTAGTGTCCCAGATAATCTTACAGACCCTGCTCAAGCAACGCTTGTGTGCTATGTCATGGATGGAAGGGAGGGAACTGCCAATGATCCTTTCGGCCATCCTCACCACTCTCTGCACCACCTTCCTGTCTGAAGCAGTGATGCTTCCAAACCAGACTGTGATGCTGTATGATAGGATGCTCTCGATTGTCCCCCTGCAGAAAGTGGTAAGAATAGGAGAAGGAAGATGTGCTTTTCTCATGCAATGCAGAAAATGCAGGTGCTGCTGTGCCCACTTCACCAGTGTCTTGCTTTTGAGTGACCAAGCCAGCCTACTCGTTAGCTGCATACCCAGGAATTTGATGCTGGTAACCATCTCCACAGGTGAATCATTAATGCACAGAGAAGTGGAACTATGCCTGCCTTTTCTGAAATTGACAATGATCTCTTTGGTTTTTCCAGTATTTAAAACTAGGCTGTTTTCCTTACATCTAATTTTTTATTGAAGCTAGAAATTACATATTGAAACAGAAACCATAACTTACGTGTATGAAGGGAGATGCTGAGTTCGAGAATTTGGGCTAACACTGTCAAAGATTAAATATATCTTCAATTAGTTAAATTTACTATTAATATAAAATTGTGTACTATGAAATGTAACTATTAAGGCCCAATTATATATTACATGGATTAAGCAAAGAGTAATACCCTTCATACAGACACTACTAGCAATGCCCAAACATCCCCTTCTATCACCTGCAACTCTGTTGCATCCATATATCTAGCATATTTTGGTGCCCACCAGTTTTTTTCAGAAATTACAGTATTACAACCATTTGTCCAGGATGGTATAAGGTCACTTGCTTTGAGCAGGGGATTGGAGTACAAGACTTCTAAGATCCCTTTAAGCTCTGTGGTTTTATGATTCTATCTATTGCTTTCCAACTTCTGCTGGCACAACCAGCACTCTACATTCTGATTGCTGAACTATATTTATTGGCTGTTATACACTATGAGGAAGAGGAGGTATCCACCCTTCCCTCCAGACACAGATTGCTGCTCTTTACATTTATTTCATGCATGGATATTGAGCTATCTGTTTCCCTAGTGGAGTAGAGGAGCTGTCAGAATCCATTTATATTTCATTTCTAACTATCTCTTCTGTGCAAAACCCAAATCTCACCCCCACCCACCCCCCGGATTCTGTCATTCCCAAGGAGGAGAGGGAACAAGCATGGATTTTTATTGCTTTCACTTCCTTCCTCAAATGTAAGCCTTTGTTTATTCCACCTGCCTGCTATCCATCACAATATAATCAACTACTCTCTCGCTAGGCATTTCCCTCTCATCTTACGGGCAACTAAGAAAAGGGGTGGAAAAGGGAGGAATGAAACCCTCAGGAATCTGGTTTGATTGTGTGGATGGAATGTGAGGGGGTAGAAATGATCGTGCTATGAATGGACTGATGTCTCTCCTCTTACCATGAGGAGCTTACCACCTGGAACTTGGCTGATCCAGAAATGACTGAATGAACTGTGGGGTGGGGCTTGCTTGGGGACATTTAAAAATATCGATCTGTGAAGGGATTTCTCAGATCCTGTCTATTATGCCTGCTATCTCCTATTAATCAGTAAAAGTTCCTACTTGGAAAACCTTGTCTCCAAGAGTCCTTTCTTAAGATGTGGGTTGAAGTGGGTTCTGACAATAGGCAGGATCTGCATTAAGAATCAACCTGGAAGGAAGAACTTTACGGGCAACTTCGCAAAAAATACAATGTCTAGCAATGAGGCAGGGAAGGAGGGAAGCCCCATGAAAAGGGAGTTTTTCCCCCGACCGAAATCCCACCAACTATCGGGAGATGAAGCGTCATATTCCTCTGGGGAAGAGGTGGTAGAGATGTGTTACCACAAACTGCAGTGATTGATGGGCCAAAGCAAGTGGGAAAAGGCATCAAGGAAAGTGACCCTGAGATGGAGCAGCGACCAACCCAAATGGAAGCAAGAGATGGAGAATTCCCTGCACATCAGCAGGGAGGACGGGAGTTATGCACCACACACAGATTGGATCTAGAGAAAGCTACTGACCTGATTAAAAAAAACTCTTGGCTCTCTAAGGGACGAGAAACCTGAGTCCTGCAGCCGCACCTGTGCCTGGACCTGCAGCTGGAGAGACAGTGGGGGGGATCCAGAACCTGTAGCACTGGGGGGCATTCACTGAACCCAGAGCTACCATCTCAGCAGCACCCACCCCCCACCAACCCGCAGATGGAGATCAGGATGGGAGGCAATACCGCCAGTGGTGAAGGCACCGATCCATTCAAAGATTCCTGCTTCTGGAAGCAAAATTAAGGGGAAGCTGCCACGCTTGGGGTTTTTCCTTCAGTTATATGGAAGAATATGGATGGGACATTCCCAGTGACAAAGCCTGCATCTGTATCGTGCAATCCGCCCAGGATGTACAGGCAGCAGACTGGGTGGTGAACCTGCATGACTGACGCCTCAAAAATCAATGACTTCAACCAGTTCATGTCATCCTTGAGGAGGAGATCTGAGGACCCCTTGGCTGCTCATAAGGCCGAGGAGATAATAAAAACAATGAGGCAGGGCAGATGTTGGCTGAATATACACAAGAATTCTGGGCCATTGCCAACAAGTTGAACTTGCCAGAAGACATCCTCCTTAGCCATTTCAAAGATGGGCTAAACTACAAGCTGTATGATGATTGCCTGCCTCAAGGAGACCCACACCACCTCGCTGACTGGAGTGGCGTGGAGACCTGAATGTAGGCTGGATTATGTCCTTAGTGTTTGTCAGCTTAGGGGGCACAGTGTGATGAAGCCCTTTGTCTTTCAGTTGTTTCTCAGAGGCTGGGTCAGTCAGTGCAGTTACCCCACTCTCAGCCTGTGTGACAACACCTTTTTTTTCTGTTGAGGTAAAGACAGATTGTTGATTAAATATCTTGTCACAAGGTTGTGTGGTTAGTGGAGCCAAATTAGGTAGATGGTTAGCTTATTTGTTAAGGAAGAAGCAAAGGGATTCTAATATAGATAGAATAGAACATAAGGGTAAGGTAGTGTACCAGCAGAGTCTTGTCAAAAAGACTTTTGTTGATTTTTATTCTAAGTTGTATGCTAGAGATAAGATTAGAGATGCAGATATAGATAATTACTTGGCAAGAGCTAATATTCCTGTTCTTACGCAAGAACAAAAGGAAGAGATGAATCAATTGATAACTGATGAAGAATTTTTTTTAGCAATCAAACAACTGAAAGTGGGCAAAGCGCCGGGTATGGATGGATTGACTGCTGTGTATTATAAAAGTTTACAGTTAGAGATGGTGAAGCCTTTAAGGGAATTGTTCCAGACAATTCAAATGGGAGGAGGGGTACCTCCGTCTTGGAAGACTGCTTTTATTTCCTTGATCCCGAAGGAAGATCAGGATGTCACCCAAGCAAAAAATTATAGGCCAATATCACTTTTGAATACGAACTACAAGATATTTGCCAAAGTTTTAGCTAACAGATTAATGAGGGTAATACAACAAGTAATTCATGGTGATCAAACTGGGTTTATAAGTGGTAGACAAATGAAGAACAATGTGAGACATATAGTAGATTTGTTGGAATTTTTGGAAAGAAACAACCAGATCCCTGCTGTGCTGATCTTTTTGGATGCTGAAAAAGCCTTTGATCAATTGGATTGGCAATTTCTGATGAAAGTATTAGAGAAAATGGAATTTGGGGATAAATTTTTACAACCAATCAGGGCAATATATCAAAAGCAAACAGCCCGCATAATAGTTAATAATAGTCTGACTGAAGTATGTAATATTGAAAAAGGCACAAGGCAGGGGTGCCCGTTGTCACCTCTATTATTTGTTTTAACATTGGAATTATTACTGATTAAAATACGTGATTCGGATAAAATTAAGGGAATTCAAATTAGAGACCAGGATTATACATTGAGGGCGTTCGCAGATGATCTGGTTGTTACAGTGACTCAGCCTGATTATTCAGTTGTAGAATTGATGGAGATAATAACGCAATATGGGAAAGTTTCTGGATTTAAGGTCAACATACAAAAAACTAAAATGTTGTCTAAAAACATGACAGTATCACAAAAGGCTGTTTTAGAAGAGCTAACGGGATTTGAAATAGTTAATAGCTAAAAG
The DNA here is from genome assembly GCF_947247035.1 of Vipera ursinii. NCBI lineage: Eukaryota > Metazoa > Chordata > Lepidosauria > Squamata > Viperidae > Vipera > Vipera ursinii. The sequence continues at coordinate 57,688,427 of NC_139517.1, forward strand.
GGTTAAATATTTGGGGATATATTTGTGAACCTCAAATGTGAAGTTATATAAAAATAATTATGAAAAGTTATGGGGGAAAAGTACAAAAAGAATTAGATAGTTGGAAAAAATTACAATTATCCTTATTGGGAAGAATTGCAACAGTGAAAATGAATGTTTTGCCAACATTTTTATTTTTATTTCAAATGATACCTATACTTAAAAAGGATTTAAATTTGGAATGGCAAAAAGGAATTAATAAATTTGTCTGGGCAGGGAAAAAGCCACGAGTTAAATTTAAGATAATGCAAGATACACGTGAAAGAGGTGGTCTTAAAATGCCTAATTTCAAATTATATTATGAAGCTGCTGCTTTGTCAGCGATAAGTGACTGGTTTAGTTTAACGCAAGTGAGATTATTAAATCTTGAGGGTCATGATTTGTTATTTGGATGGCATGCATATTTATTGTATGATAAGAAGGTGGATAATGTGTTTAAGATACATATTTTAAGGTATGCTTTGTTGCGAGTTTGGAAAAAGTACAGACACAAGTTAAATTATAAGATACCTATTTGGGCAATACCTAAACATGCAATAGAAAATATAAATGTTGGATTTAAACATGATGTGACTACATATAAGGAAATTTTTTGAGAGGAATGTATGGCAATTAAAGTCATATAATATTTTAAAAGAAGAAAAGATTGTACAAACCTGGTTTCAGTAAGGGCAATTACAGGCTAGGTGGAAAGAGGACCAGAAAACTGGTTTTTCAATGATTGATGAAAATTTGGCAAGGCAAATTAGAGATCAAGGTCAAGCACATATTAAAAGGATATATCTTGCATTGATAGAAATTGATTCAGAGACAGAACTTGTCAAAGACTGTATGATAAAATGGGCTCAGAATTTTCAAGAAGTTATCACAATGGATACTTGGGAAAAGATCTGGGTGAGAAATGTAAAATTTACACAGGCCCAAAAATATCGATCTGTGAAGGGATTTCTCAGATCCTATTATGCCTGCTGTCTCCTATTTCTTAGTAAAGGTTCTGGATGGAATGTGAGAGGGTAGAAAGGATCCTGCTACAAATGGACTGATGTATCTCCTCTTACCATGAGGGGTTTACCACCTGGAACTTGGCTGATCCAGAACTGACTGAATGAACTGTGGGGTGGGTCTTGCTTGGGAACATTTAAAAATATCGATCTGTGAAGGGATTTCTCAGATCCTGTCTATTATGCCTGCTATCTCCTATTTCTTAGTAAAATTTCCTACTTGGAAAACCTTGTCTCCAAAAATCGTTCTTTCTTAAGATGTGGGTTCTGACAAGTGGGTTCTGACAAGAACACTGGAATTTCTGTTTAATTGGTTCTCTGGTGGGCTTTCTTTGTTACATGTTCATCAGCAAAATACAGATAATCATTGATTTACAACCACAATTGAGCTCCAAATTTCTGTGACATATTTGTTAAGTGATTTTTGCCCCATTTTATAGAATATAGTAGAACTGGAAGAGACCTTGGAGATCTTCTACTTCAACCCCTCATTCAAACAGGAGAACCTATACCATCTCAGACAAGTGACTGTCTAGTCTCTTCTTAAAACCCTCCAGTGATGGAGCACCCACAATTTCTAAAGGCAAGCTGTTCTGCTTGTTAACTGTCCTCACAGTTAAGAAGTTTCTCCTTAATTCCAGGTTGCTTCTCTGATCAGTTTACAACCGTTGTTTCTTGTCCTGCCCTCTATTGCCTTGGAGAATAGTTTGATGCTCTATTCTTTGTGGCAGCCCCTCAAATACTGGAATACTGCTATCATGTCACCCCTATTTCTTTTTTTCTTTCGACTAGCCAAACCCAAGTGCTGCAGCCATTCTTCATATGTTTTATTCTCCAGGCCTTTTATCATTTTAGTTGCTCTCAACATGTTTTTTTGTAGTTTGGTAACCAAAATTGGTTGCAGTATTCCAGGTGTAGTTTCATTAGGGTTTTATAAAGTGGTACTAATACTTCACGTGATCTTGATTCTATGCCTCTGTTTTTACAACCCAAGATTCTATTAACTTTTTTGGCGGCGGCTGCATACTGCTGGATCATAGTCAAGTGATCATCCACTAGAACTCCAAGGTCCCTCTCACAGTTACTGTTTTTAAGCCAGGCCTCACCCAGGCCGTACTTGTACCTTTCATTTTTCCTGGCTAAATGTAAGACTTTGCTTTTCTCCACACTGAAACTCATTTTGTTGGATAGAGCCCATTGTTCAAGTTGTCAAAATCTTTTTGGATCTTGAGCTTGTCTTCTGGGGTATTGGCTATTCCTACCAGTTTAGTATCATTTGTAAATTTGATGAGTTCCCCTTCTATTCCCTCATCTAAGTTATTTATGAAGATATTAAAGAGTACTGGGCCTAAGATCGAGCCTTGTGGTACCCCATTGCTTACTTCATGTTTGTTGCCACAGTTGTTAAGTGAATCATTGCAGTCGTTAAATTAGTGACATGGTTGTTAAGTGAATCTGGCTCCCCCTGAAGGTCACAAAAGGTGTTCACATGAGCTTGCAACCATCATAAATATGAGTCAATTGCCAAGCATCTGAATTTTGATCATGTGACCATGGGGGATGCTGCAACTGTTGTAAGTATGAAAAATAGTTATGTCACTTTTTTCAGTTTTGTTGTAACTTTGCATGGTCACTAAAGAAACTGTTGTAAGTCAAGGACAAAGTGCTGAAAAATTATTGACTTTTCTCTTTTTTAACCAACTGAAATAGAAATAATCTGCCAGTTTCCCCAACTCTGTAGTAGGAAGAACAGTAAAATAGTTCTTTTTTGTTATTTATTTTCATTGGTCTGTTCATAAATTATCTTCCCACATTTATTTTAGACTAATTTACAAGACAAATTTGATTTTATTTTTATTTATTTTTATTTTTTTGCATCAAACGAGAACTGGAAGCAACAAATAATTCAATAATCTTTTCGGAAAGGGAAAAAATGCTACAAGGGAGCAGCTGGTTGGGGAATCTGGAGATGAAAGACAACTGTGATGTCATGTAGTATTTTGCACTTCCTACATTAAGCACCAACCATTCCAGTAACCAATAATCTGCAGAACACAGGATAATCATTGGCAAATGAACTTGTGGGCACTTCTTTATATTATATGCCAAGTTCACCAACAAAAATCCCAGCAGAAGAGGCACTGAAGCCATCAAAATAAACAGGAGACTAGAGCTGTGATGACTTCATTACTGACTTCCTAAAGTCTTTAATACATTAGGGATTTTTTAAAAAATAAATGTCAACTCTCTAAAGTTAAAAGATACACTTTACAGTTAAAACGTTAATCTTCTCATTATAAAAAGCATCTCATTACATAAAGCAAACATATACTATAATTGTAAAGTCAAATAATAAAAAATAAAACTCACAAATTTATTGGCCTGTATGGTACCGTAAATGTTCTCTTTTGAAATCTGTCCCAGAGGCCTCCAACAACCTAGCATGATAATTAAAATGTATGTGTAGGGGAGTTGAATGTGATCTGGTATATTACAGTTATCATTACTATTTTTACTGCATCATTATATTTTTCATCACAGCAAAATATTTTATAAACAATAGCTCATTTCTTACAGGCTCAAGTTACCAGACCATCAGGTGAAAACAAAACAACTGCAAGTATTGCACATAATTTGTGCATACTTTTCCAAACAGAATCAAAATATCATAAAATAGGTACAATCAGTAAAACAGAAAGGCAGAATGAATATATTTTAAGGAGTCCTTATAATTGTAGACCAGGGGTGTCAAAACTGCTGGCCCACAGGGCAGATGCGTCATCAGGAAACCGCACCCACCCCATTGCCAGCAATGGAGAAAAAGCTCCAATACATCATGTGATATCACGTGATGTTGCAAGTTTGACATATCTGTTGTAGACTGTAATTTTAGCCCTATGATCCTGAGGAGTCACTGAGGAGATAACACATATCTTAGCAACAGCACTTAGACTTGTATACTGCCCCAATGTACTTCAGAGCACTCTGAGTGGTTTACAATGTTAGCATATTGCACCCCAAGACTCTGTGTCTTCAATTTATCAATCATGGAAGGATGGAAGGCTGAGTCAACCTCAAGCAACATCAAGATTGAACTCCAGGCTGTGGGCAGAGTATGCCTGCAATACCACATTTAACCACTTTGTCACCAAAGCTCTTAATTCTAATATAAATTCCCTTCCATGGAGTAAAGCTACTGGTCATGCTGGAACCAAAGGCAGAGAAGGAAAGATCTTTTTCTGCAAGTTGAGCAATCTCTACATGAGAGTCTACTGCTTGTGCTTGGGAGTCTTTAAAATTCACTGTGAACTTCCTATTAATTAGCATCTACATTCCAGATTATTAGTTGAGAACGATAGCCAATCACCAGCTGATGTTCTCCTTTAACAGCTAGTAAGGAATATCTCCTCCAGTTTCATTCTAAAGAAAATCCCTTCTCTCTCATAAATAAAAGGAAAATGACTATTGTTTGCATGGGGTATGATGCCAATAGATTTTGGCCTCAAGGTAGCAAGACAGTATTTTTGTATTAATATCATGTCTGCACTGTTTTCTTTCTTGCAGAATAGCTGAGGGGATATAGAACCCTGACAGGGACTGAAAGCAGGTGTGTCCAACCCATGTCCTATGGGCTACATGACACCCTGGACAGCTAGTAATGTAACCCCACAAGATTATAAACTTTCAACATTATATGCAGCATAAAACAATTTCACTTCACTCAATAAAATCCAGAGAAGCCAAAAGGTTGGATACTCATAGGCTACACAAAAACCTGTTTATCTATTTTGATTGAGGCTTCAATTCAAGGAAGATATGATCAAGCAAAATAAATATCTATGAGCTCCTTTCCTAGCCTTGCCATCATACTCCAGGATCCTAAAGGGGTCAGGACTGGGGCAAGCTATTGTTTCTCATCATGCTAAAGATACAAGGGACTCAACCTGAAGTTATATGGGATAGTAAAAGATGTGATCTACCACTGCACTTTAATCCTGTGCTTGCTTATCCCACATAATCATAATGAAATAGACTTCACAGACTTGGCTTATTTCTTCTGCTGGTTCATATCGCTTGCTTGTAGAAATATCCACCATGGGTTGTAATGTTGAATGTGCAGGCCTGACTTTGGGAGATAACATATTATCCCAGGGAACTTCTTCATATCCTCTAGAACACTCATTAAAATAAAAGAAAAATGATTTTTATTACAGCTAATTTATAAAGCAATCAAAGTCATTCAAATAATAATAATAACAATAATAAACCTTTATTGTCAAAGTACAACATGTGTACATTGAGATTAGCTGAGCCTCCCCCCGTGCTCTCTCCCCCCAACACACAGTGACAACAAAACCTCCATCCTACCACACCATGTCAAATAAAATAAACAGAAAGAGAATTTTTTTATTATTAAAAAGTTTTATAAAAGTTACAATACAAACCCACCCCCAAACCACCCCACTTCCCAGAACTGAATACAGGGTTACAAAAATAACAATCAAAATCTAAATAACATTAACCAACTATATATGTAACCAAGTTCCTAACGCACTTTAACTCCCCTTTAACATAAACTCAAACAAGATAAAAGTAAACATAATAATAAGAACATAAAAACAAGATAATATCCATATTATTAAACAATACTAATAATAAAAATAATAAAATATAATAAAAACTAATAAAAATACCATAAAACATACTAATATTAATAATATTGTTCTATAATTCATTTATAAACTAGATGAAACTTTTTAGTCCCATATTTGTTCTGAATATAATCTATCCATCTTCTCCAGACCGAAATGTATCTTTCTTGTGAATGATCTTTCAAATAAGCAGAAATCTTAGCCATTTCTGCCAAATTTGACACCTTAAGTGTCCAATCTTCTATAGTAGGCAAACTATCTTTCTTCCAATATTGACCTACCAAGAGCTTTGCTGCTGTTATCAAATTCAACATCAAATTTGTTTCTTTAGTATCACAATCTATAGCAATACCCAATAAAAACAATTGTGGAGAAAATTTTATCTTTCTCTTAAAAATCTTTTGAATATTCCACCAAATTTTAATCCAAAAAGCTTTAACATTTCTACAAGTCCACCATATATGATAATAGGTAGCATCCAAACTACCACATCTCCAACATTTGGGCTGTAAATTAGGATACATGCAGGACAATTTTTGGGGATCCAAATGCCATCTATTTTATAAAAGTTTTCTCTTAAATTTTGAGCCTGGGTAAATTTCACATTTCTAACCCAAATTACCTCCCATGTATCCAATGAAATTGGTTCTTGAATATTTTGACCCCACTTTATCATATAATCTTTAACTAATTCTGTTTCAGAATCCAATTCTATTAAAGCATTTTATATTCTCTTTATATGTGCTCGGTTTTGATCTTTAATTTGTTTTACCAAATTTTCATCATTTAATGTAATACCAATTTTCTGATCTATCTTCCACCTCGTTTGCAATTGAGTACATTGAAACCAAGACTGTATGATATTTTCTTGTTTTAACTCACCTAATGATTTTAATTGCCAACCATTCCCTATCCATCTAAGTAATTCCTTATATGAAGTCATATCCAAGCTCACACCCACAGATACACCCTCTATCGTATGGGAATCCCCCAAATTGGTACTTTATAATTTAACTTATAATAATATTTTTTCCATATGCGCAATAAGGCACTTCTTAAAATGTGAGATTTAAATGCCTTACCACTTTTTTATCATAAACTAAATATGCATGCCACCTATATAATAAGTCCCATCCCTCAAGGTAAAGTAATCTTTCATTTGTTAAATTAAGCCAGTCACTAACCGCTGATAAAACAACCGCATCATAATATAATTTCAAATTAGGCACTTTAAGTCCTCCTCTTTCCCGTACATCTTGTAAGATCTTAAATTTAACTCTCGGTCTTTTCCCTGCCCAAATAAATTTATTAATACCCTTCTGCCACTCATCCAAATTGGCATCCTTTTTCAATATAGGTATCATTTGAAACAAAAAAAGAAACTTTGGTAGAACATTCATTTTAACAGCTGCAATTCTCCCCAACAGAGATAATTGTAATTTTTTTCAACTATCTAACTCCTTTTGTACTTTTTGCCATAATATCTCATAGTTGTTCTTATATAATTTCACATTTGAAGCTGAAATATATACTCCCAAATATTTAACCTTTTTCACTATTTCAAAACCCGTTAGTTTTACTAACTTTTCTTTTTCATTCATAGTCATATTTTTAAATATTTTACTCTTATAATTATTTATCTTAAAACCAGAAACTTTCCCATATTGAGTTATAATTTCCATTAAATCTGTAACCGATTGAGTCAGTTGAGATAGTGTAACAACTAAGTCATCCGCAAATGCCCTTAGCCTATAATCATTTTGCTTTATTTTTATTCTCCTTATTTTAGTTGATACACAAATTTTAATCAATAAAATCTCCAATGTTAAAACAAACAACAATGGTGAAAGGGGGCATCCCTGTCTTGTACCTTTTTCAATTTTAAATGCATCTGTTAATCCCCCATTAATTATAATTTGTGCCGATTGTTGTTGATATATAGCCTTAATAGATTGCAAAAATTTATGCCCAAAATTCATCTTATCAACAACTTTCAATAAAAATTGCCAATTCAATTGATCAAACGCTTTTTCAGCATCTAAAAATATCAGTGCCACAGGGACTTGGTTGTTCTTATCCAAACACTCTATTAAATTTACAATTTGTCTTACATTATATTTCATATGTCTTCCAGTTATAAATCCAGACTGATCACTATGAGTCATTTGTTTCAAAACCTGCATTAATCTATTTCCCAATATTTTGGCAAAGATCTTATAATCTATATTTAAAAGCGATATAGGTCTATAATTCTTTGGTTGGGTGGGATCTTGCTCTTCCTTTGGAATCAGTGATATAAAAGCCCTTCTCCAGGATGGAGGCACCACCCCTCCAGCCTGGATATTGTTAAATAAGGCACCACCCCTCCAGCCTGGATATTGTTAAATAATTCCTTTAATGGTTCTACCATCTCTGCAAATAATAATTTATAATTTGCTGATAACCCATCTGTACCAGGAGCCTTACCCAATTTTAAGTGTTTAATTGCTGAAATGATTTCCTCGGAAGTGATTAATCGATTCATCTCCTCCCGTTGCTCATTTGAGAGCATAGGAATATGTGCTTCCTGTAAATACTTATCTATATCTAAAGCCTGTATATTCTCACTAGCATATAAATTTACATAAAAATCTAAAAAACCCTTTTTTAATCAAATTTTGTTGATAAACCTCTTTTATCAACAAAAAAGGTTTTATCAAAAAAAACACCTTTTTTATATTCTATTTTCTCTATAATACGCAATTTCTGTTTTTTCCTTAATTGATAAGCTAACCACCTACCAGGTTTATTTGCATTATAAAAAGTATTATGTTTTGCATACCACAAGTTAGTTGCAACCTGATCCGCCATTAACATATTATATTGCTCTTTCAGCAAATTTATTGAATCCCTTACTCTCTTATCTAATGGGTTCAAAATAAGAGCTTTCTCTTTCAACTTAATTTCTTCTTCCAACTCTTTACATTTTTGCATCTGCTTATGCCTATGTCTATTATGCATATAAATCAAAACCCCTCTCTTATAAGTTTTACTAGCATCCCAAACCATTTCAATCGAAGTACCTTTATGCATATTCAAATCAAAAAATTCTTTCAAATGTTCCCTACATTTCTCCAAAAACTCATCATATCTAAATAAATTTTCATTCAATCTCCAAGATCTTCTAATCCCATCTTCATTAAACAACTCCATCCATACCAGACATTGATCCGATAGTGTTCTGGAAAAAAATCTTGACCTTTTTAACCCTATAAAAAGATCATTAGTGACTTCCGGTGGTGGCGCGGCGCCGAAGACAGCCGTTTCGGGCTGCCCGCTTCACAGCTGAGTTGTTTCCACCTGAAACAGCGCCGATCAGCTGTTCGGGTGGATTTGAAGCCCCCTCTTCGGGAGAAGAGGAGGAGGTGAGGCCCCAGGTAGGGGTTGAGTTCTCCGGGGCCGCCTGAGCTAAAAGCTTGGGCGGCTGAAGGATTGAACTCCCCCGTAGCCTGGGTTGCTCCCAGCTGTTTAGTGTCTCTGCTCCGGGATTTTTGGAGCAGAGCCAGGCATTTGCGACCACCCCTGCCAGAAGGACTTGTAAAAAGGTTAAGGCTTTTTGGATAAAAATTTGGTGGAATATGCAGAAGATTTTCAAGCAAAGGATAAAGTTTTGTCCGCAACTTTTTTTGTTGGGTATAATTACAGATAACTACGGTTGTGGACACTAAGTTGATGTTGAACTTAATTACAGCAGCAAGACTCTTAATAGGTCAATATTGGAAGAAGGAGGAACTGCCGACTATAGAAGAATGGACTTTAAAGGTTTCTGACCTGGCAGAGATGGCAAAGATTTCGGCTTATTTGAAAGATCATTCGCAAGAACGTTATATTATAGAGTGGAAAAAATGGATTGATTATATCCAGAACAAATATAGGACTAAAAAGTTTCACTTAGCATTTGAATATGTCTTCCTTTCTTTTTTTCTTTTTTCCTTTTTTTATATTTAATATTAATAGTGCTTGTAGTTATCTTATATGAGCTAGAGAGCGATAGATTTAAGAGTTTATTGTTGTTAGCATATGGATGTTCATGATTGTTTTTTGTTTTTATACCTTGTACTTAGCTCTGGGAAGTTGGGGGGGAGGGGGGAGGGGGGTAGGGGTAGGGAGGGATGGGTAGGGGAGGGGGAGGGGGGATTGTTAAAGATAAAATGTATGTTAAAACTTTTCAATAAAAAAAAGATCATTAGTAATTAAAAAAATCAATTCTGGAAAACGATTGATGCCTGTCTGAAAAAAAAGTAAAGTCTCTGTCCTCCAAATTTCGCTCACGCCAAATATCTCTTAAATCCAAATCATCTTTCAAATAAAAAAAGGCTTTAGGCAGTTTGGAATGATTAGGGGTATTTTTAAAAGATCCCTTCTTATCCTTACATGAGTCCAAAACACCATTACAATCACCCATCATAATAACAGATTTATAATCCAATTGATTTATTTTGTCGTGTAAAAGCTTATACAACTTTCTTTGCTGTTGATTAGGTGCGTATAATCCAATAATAAGAACTTTCTTCCCTTGTAACAGTAGTTCAATAATAACATATCTTCCTTGTATATCAGCCTCAATTAATCTAACTGGTAAGTCTTTTCTTGAGTAGATAACCATTCCACTCTTTTTATCTGGAGCAGATGCAATAAAATGTAATCCCAGTTGGGAATTAATCAAATACCTTTGATCTTTCACACAAATATGAGTTTCTTGTAAGCAAACAATATCATTTTTATGTTGCTTCAGGTAATGAAATACTTTCTTTCTTTTTTGTGGTGAGTTCAGGCCATTAACATTCCAAGTCAGGAACTTTGTCGCCATTCTTTGCAACCTGAAGCCTATAGAACAATGCCTGAAGATCCTCAGTTGGTCTCTTCAGTCTTGCTCCTCCCACCACCTCAGTAGTAACAGGACCTTGTATTGTAGAACCAGAATCTATCTTCTGTTTCAATTGCTCCTTTTCTTTACGTTTATGTGCAGCCCGTGTCATTCTCTGTTCCTTTGGATCATCCTTTAACACCAAAAACTGTTCAGTAGACTCAGCCTGCTGTGCCTCTCCAGCAACCAATGACATTGCACCTTCAGTTTGCTGTTTATCTTCCAACTTTTCTTCTTTTCTCTTAAGTCGTGGAGATGGTGGTGAATCCGCTTTCAGGACATGAATATAAATATATTTTGCCTTTGAAATCATGTTAAGTCGATATCGTGTCCCTGCATAATTCACCACCATTCCGATAGGTATCTCCCATTTGAACTGAATCTGTCGATTTTTAAGCTCCTCAGAAAGGAAACCAAAATCTTTTCTCTTTCTCAAAATTTTTGGAGGTATTTCTTTTAAAATTATAATATCCTAACCTGCAATTTGAAATCTCTGTTGATAAAAGGCCTGGATAATTGCATTTTGGAGTGACCTCTTAGAAAAATAAATCACCACATCTCTAGGTAAATTTTTCTGCCTCGCAATCCAAGAGTTAACCCTGAATATTTTATCCATCTCTCTTGATAATTCCTCAGGATCACATCCCAAAACGGGAGCTATATCTTTTGCTACCTCCTCCTTCAAGTCTTCACGTGGGTTCTCTTTCAATCCTTATTCTCAAGGCAAATTCCATGTCTCTATATTGTGAGATAGTCACCTCATCCTCCATTCTATCAATTTTATTTTCAACTGTGGCAATTCTACTTTCTAATTTTGCACTGTTTTCCACAACCTCATCCACATGATCATCTAAACGTTCAATGTGTGTGGCCAGCCCTTGGAGTGCAAGCAATATGTCTTCTCTCATCTCTCTATTTTTACTCTCAAAAAGATCAGCCATCTCCTCCTTTATTTGTTGAACTGTTTGTTGAGCTTGAAGCTTCAAAGCATCCTGCAAATCCTTAAGTGTAAATGCAGGTGGTGGGGGAGAAGGTGGAGGAGATTTGGGCTTGGATGTGGATTTCACTGCAGGCTGTGTTACAGGAGAGGAAATTGAACTTTTAGAAACAACAGGAATTCCCTGCTGTCTTGAAGCCATTTCCCCGCTTGTTAAAATTCACTTTCCCTTATCGCTTTCACTTTCCCCCTGCACTTCAAGATAAATAAAGTCCCAGAAAAATCTTTAAAAACTTTAAAAACTCTCAAATACACAAAAATACAATATGTTATTCAAACTTTGTTACAAAATATATCTCTTTCTTCATGCTTTGTTCTTTCTATAAACAAAAGAAAACCATTCCAGTGCCATCTTTTCCCTTTCAAAATCAAATTAGGGTATGGAGAAAATTAATACTCCCTGAGTTAAAGTTCCAAATACTTGCAAATTTAACTCCTCCTGATCAGCTATGTCTGCTTTCAAATCAATCACAGATCGCTATAATCAGCAGATGTGGATGCAGCATCTAGCTTCGCCCCATCAACTCGGAGCAAAGGTGTTCTGGATTTGGAGAAAGCCTTGGGGTCCGAGGGAGCTCTCACCCTCCAACCCCCAGATATTTCTGGGGGTCTAGGGGAGCTCTAACTGTACCTGAGGAAAGCTCACCTCCCCTTCTTCTCCCAAGGGGGAGGTTTACAAGCTGCGGGACAGCTGATTTTCACTGTCTCCGCAGTTCTGATGAAACCTCAGGATGGGCAGCAGAAAAAAGCCGCCATCGGCATGGCGTTGCCACCGGAAGTGACCAGAAAGAGAATTTTGTCCAGATAAAATAGGTAGGTTTTGTGGGGAGGGAGTATAATTGGCTAGAGGGAGAGATAGAAAGCTGATATTTAATGATAGAAAGCCAAGAGTGAGTTGGCGTGGGAAAACTGACTTTGGGCCAGACACTTTCTTCAAAGGGTTGTTGTGGGAAACTGAAGAAGGAGTATTATCTATGTTTGCTACCTTGTGTTCCTTTTAAAGGAGGGATAAAAATCTAATAAATAACAAGAACAACAACTAGTGGGATCATAAAATAGAGAAAGTAATTGAAAATGAAGAAGCTAAAATACTCTGGAACTTTAATTCAAACCAATGTGAACCTGCCACATAACATTTTAAATTTAATAATTGTTGCTAAGACAAAAAAGCCTGGATAGCAAGTGGGCCAGTGGCTGGAGACAGCAGAAAAGAAGAGAAAGATATGGAAAAGATAACAAATTACAAAGACCAGCAAATAGAAATAGAATGACTGTGGAAAAAGAAAGCAATAGTAATAACCAACAAAGATGATTAGGGAGCTGGAAACTAAGACCTACGAAGAATGATTGCAAGAATTGGGTATGTCTAGTCTAGTGAAAATAAAGACTAGGGATGATATGATAGCAGTATTCCAGTATTTGAGGGGCTATCAAAAAGATGAAGGGGGCAAACTATTTACCAAAGTACCAGAAGGCAAAACAAGATCCAATTCATGGAAACTAATCAAGAGAAGCAACCTAGAACTAAGGAGAAATTTCCTAACAGTGAGAACAATCAACCAGTGGAGTGCCTTGCCTTCAGAAGTTATTGAGTCAATTGAGGTTTTCAAGAAGAGACTAGACAGCCATTATCTGAAATGGTATAGATTCTCCTAGATGACCTTCAAGGTCCCTTCCAACTCTGTTATTCTATGTTCTAATAGGCACCTTGGGTGCAAACCCAAAACAACCGAGCACCACTTGCACGCTATTGGCATTGACAAAATCATCATCAGTTACTTGCAAAGAGCAGCTTTGCTCAGAACAGCTTACATTCTGCAACAACAACACCAAGCATCCACCTCTGCCTTGGGAAGGACTCTATAGATGGATAAATAAGCCAAATTCAGTCTGAATATCAAGCTGACTGCAATAAACCATAATAATTACTCTAAGATCAATTCCTATCTTATGGTTCTCTTTTACCACTTAACCAGTATCTGTACAGGTGCAACTAATAAACACTGTACTTTAAGGAAATGTACTTGTATTATCAGCCTCATCAGGAAATATGTTACATAGCATTTTGCCAGTGGATATGATCAGTAAAAGGAGGAACACACAACGAATACAGAAACTCAGTTTAATTGCATTCTTCTTAAGTGAAACTCACCTCTGAATTGTTGATGTATACATATACTTCTGAGCTCTCTTATCTCTGCAGGGTTCAGAAGAAGTATCACCTGACTTAATAAGAAAATACAAAATGAAACATATAGAAAATAATGCAGTGATCAGAATTCAGTTGAACATTTCCAAACTATTTTTCAAGCATATATGAATATGATAACTTCCAATCCTGCTTTTGAAAAGGATAGAGAAAAGTAACAGAGAAAATTAATTTCAAGTGCTCAACTTGTCATATTTTAATTACCTCTTTATTAGCCAAGTCAGAACATTCCTTCATCTTCTAAATATAAAGGTAGTCCTTGAATTATGACAGGTCACTTAACAGCTGTTTGAAATTACAACAGTCCTCCCTCCAAAACCTACATATGATCCCATTTCAAAGTTAAGGTGGCTGCAGCACCTCTGCAGTCATTCACCTTTATGACCAATCATAGCAATGCTGCAGCACATTTCTCCCCACATCCTGTCCTTGCAGGACTCCATAGCACATTGCCCTGCTCAACCTTACTCCTGAAAGCAGCCATCATTTTATGCATTTTGACAATTCCCTGCAGAAATGGCAACTGCTTCGAGCTTTCTGCCCTGGTCAATTGGCTGTCAAGAGCCTGCAAACCACTCCTGGCTCTTGCTAGCTTTTGGAGAAGCCAGCCACCTAGAGTCAAAGGCAGCAACTTCAGGAGTTTCTCAAAACCTTTCCCTTGCTTCATACCCTCCCTCCCCCAGAAACCCACATTTCTTCAATAAATAAAGAAAGGGAAAAAACGGGGAAGGAAACAGACCTGTTGATTTTTCCCCTCCCATTAAAAGCTAATGATTAGATGCTGAAACTGAATTCTCTGCCTCTGTCCTCCAATTTTGAAAGAAAGAAAAGAAAATTTTTCTGCAGCTTGTTTGCATTAAGGAGCTGAGAAAAAAATTCAGCTCAAAATGTTCAGCCAGGTAGAGTACAACATGTGCTGCAAATGGCCAGGGCAAAAGCTGGAAAGTTTTGGAAAAATTTTTGCTATGTGTCAGACTGCCTTTAGGACCCAGCTAGGATTGGAAATTAGAGACTAGAATGTTTTTTTTTTTGTTTCAGGGCAGTGTAGATGTAATCTGATTTTAGAGGACATTAATATTAGTTTCTTGCTATGGTCAGATTACTTTCTGACCACTTTTTAGCTCACTGGTGTCACCCTACCTCACAGTGAGATCATATTACCAGGTAATAAGACTGGTACCATGCCTGATAAATGATAGATATCGCTGGATTCCAGAAAAGACTTGAAGTTTTCCACAGACTCTGTGGAGTGACTTAGTTGAGGCCTTAGTTGCTGCCTGGAATGGGCAAGTGGCAGAGGGAATGGAATGGAACACTTCTTTATATTATATGTCAAGTTCACCAACAAAAATGCCAGCAGAAGAGGCACTGAAGCCATTAAAATAAACAGGAGACTATTGAGCTGTGATGACTTCATTATTGACTTCCTTTTGAACAATTTGCATCCATCAGTCTATTCCAGTCATGGGTTTCATCCCACCAGGTTTCTGTAATGCCAGTTATGTCATACCCATCCTTGTGTACTATTGCTTCTAGTTCACCCTGCTTGTTCTCCAAGCTTTGAACATTAGTATATAAACATTTAAGATTTTTATGTCTGTCCATTGGTATGTTTACTGGATCTCCTGTTTGATTTTTTTTTCTCATCACTCCCTATGTCTTTGTTTGATTTGTTTTCTTGGAATTTATGATTGGTTTTGTGTTCTAGAGATTCTAATGATTGGTCACCCTTCCCCCTCAATTTTTGTTTAAAGCTCTTCTAATGGGTTGGGCCAGTCTTTTTCCAAGTACATTTTTCCCTGTTTTTGTGAGGTGCAGCCCATCCCTTGCCAAGAATCCTTCACACAGGAAATGAAGTCCATGGTCCAGGAAACCAAAGTTTTCTTGGCAACACCAAGCCTTTAGCCTGTGGTTTATTTCTAGAATTCTTTTTTCACTCAATGAGTGTTGTCTTTTGTTGGGAGTACTGATGAGATGTTTTACTTTTTGGGGTGTGATCTGTTTTAAGAAGGTGATATCTCTAATTATCATTAATCGCTTTTTTATTAGATGTTGTTGTGTAAACTAAACTATGCCCTTATATTTCGGTTCCAATTTAGGCATTTTGAGCCATAGATCCCAACATTATGGACATTAATATTTAAGGCATAATTTGTGATCTTTCCTCTACCTTTCATCTATACATATGTGGTTATATATGTATCTCTCTATGAAATGGGATTTAAAATTTTGTTTTATGTATTTTTAATAAAATTGATTTATTAAACAGTTTTTCTTTTGCAATTGAAAAAGGATGTATGCTTGTACCTGTTTTCCTCTAGTCACATATGCACAGGTTACTAGAGTCAGGAAGTAGCTACAGAGATAATGATACCTATATCCAGCTATTCCTTACCACCTGTGTTATGATAAGAATGACTAAATGACTAAATATCCATTCATAAATAAATCATACTGACATAAATTATCTGTGAAGTGTTTATGAATGCAATCTGACTTTAGTAGCATATGTTATGTTAGCATATGGTACCAGGATTACGCCGTGGTGAGAGGGCAGCGGGATTGTCCATCAACCACCCACTGATGTGAGAGATCAGTGGGATGGGTTTCCCTGGTACCCTGGACTCAGTCCATCCCTGGTGGGCTTTCCTCAGTGGCGGTGAGAGAGTGGCTGCGGTTGATTCACCTGGTTGACTCGGGTGAGAGCCGAGTTGGACTGAGTTGGGGGGATTGAGATGCTTATCCTGGCTCATAACATCACATCATTATGTCATCTAATTGCTCATTGGTTTATGGCCCTATGCAGTTGTTATCATGATATGGTTTACATACAATACTCTAGCATGGACTTGTATGCTCTCAGGGGGGCTCCTCCCTCCTGGATATGACCGGTCGCCATGTCCCTTACTTCCCTTAAGGACGGGCCCAATTGTTGGGACCCTGAGAGGTGGCTGGGCTTAAATAGGGGCCTCTGGTGGAAATGCATTAAGATGCTCCTTGTATGTTTTTTAGCCGGTTGTTTTAAAGGGTTAGGGAGGGGGGAATGGGAGGGAGGGGGGAATTGGGGAGGATTTTATCAACCGGCTATCAGTCTGGGCCTCCAATAGTTCCTGATGAGATGGGGTTGGGGGCGTGGGCTTTTGGTTCCGTTGGTATGGGGGTGGGGTTGAAAATCCCCACGATGATTGGGAATGGCAGCTGGTGGTTACACAGAAGGCTGTATCAATATCCGGGACCGCGCCCCCGCTATCTTCGAGCAGTGGCATGTTCCGACCCTCCAGTTAGTACCCTTGTATCCAGGGGCGAGGGGGATCAGGACCCTGAGCTCAGACTGGTGTATTTCAATGCCAGATCCGTGGTGAACAAGGCTCCCCTCGTCCAGGAATTGATCGAGGAGGAACACGCGGATCTGGCATGCATTACGGAGACCTGGTTGGGCCCAGAGGGCGGTGTCCCTCTGGTTGAATTTTGCCCTCTGGGTTTCTGTGTGCTACACCAGTCTCGGGCTCAGGGCAGGGGCGGTGTGGTGGCGGTGGTTATACGGGAGACCTTATGTCCGTGGGAGACCACCATTGTTCAGATAGGCGGGAGTGAGTCCCTTCTCATGAGATGTGGCCCTCGGGCTCAGTTGGGTCTGTTGCTAACATACCTGGCACCCAGCTGTGTGGCAACAGCCCTGCCTGAGCTGCTTGACACCCTCTCAGGGTTGATGGTGGAGTTTCCCAGACTTATAGTTCTGGGCGACTTCAACCTGCCTTCCCTGGGAGAGTCGTCAGAGTTAGCTCAGAAATTCATGGCTTCCATGACGGCCATGGACCTGACCCAAGTAATTCTGGGCTTTCATGATGGCCATGGGCCTGACTCATGGGGTGGGTCACACCCTTGACCTGATTTTTCTATCTGGACAATGGTTGGATGATTTGGGAGGGGGCTCGTCATCTGTTGTCCCCTTGTCATGGTCTGATCATTATCTCCTGTGGCTGGTCTTCCATTGTCCCACCCCCCGCTGCTGGGCTGTGGAGCCGACCAGATGGTTCTGTCCCAGGCACCTAATGGACCCAGAACGGTTCCAGATGGCACTTGGGTCCTTACCTATCTCCCTCACTCACAGCCCGGTCGATGCCTTGGTTGATGCCTGGGAAAGGGCGGCTACCGAGGCACTCAACCGTGTTGTACCCTTGCAACCCCAGACTCGGCACAGATACCGTTGGGCTCCATGGTTTACTGTGGAGCTCCGGGAGATGAAGCATCGGAGACGGGGTCTAGAGAGCGGTTGGAGGTCCACCCGGTCTGAATCTGACCGATTGCGACTAAGAGCCTTTACAAGGTCTTACCTCGCTGCGATGAGGACGGCGAAGTCTAATTACTTCACTGCCCTCATCGTGTCCACAGATAATTGCCCAGCCGAGTCACCAAGGGTGACTCGCTCTCTCCTTAATCGGGAGGTGAGGGAGGAACCCTTACAGGGTCGGGCTGAGGAGTTTAGGCATCATCTGGTGGACAAAATCACTCAGATCCGGACCGGTTTGGACTCTGACTGGACAGAGTCTGGCATGGAGGAATCAAGCGGTCTTGAGCATGTTATCTGGACTGAGTTCAACCCTGTTTCTCCCGATGATGTGGACAGGATTATGAGGAGACTGAGCTCCACCACTTGTTTACTGGACCCGTGCCCCTCCTGGCTGGTTTATGCGGCTTGGGAGGAGACACGAGGCTGGTTCCAGGCAGTAATAACTGCTTACTTGTAGGGTATCTTCCCCGCTGCCTTGAAGGAGGCGGTGGTGAAGCCCCTCCTTAAGAAGCCTGCCCTGGACCCAGCTGTTTTAAATAACTATCGTCCGGTCTCCAACCTTCGCTTTTTGGCGAAGGTTGTTGAGAGTGTGGTGCCGCATCAGCTTCCTCTGTTCCTGGAGGAAACTGATTATCTGGACCCGTACCAATCGGGTTTCAGGCCCGAGTACAGCACGGAGACGGCATTGGTCACACTGGTGAATGATCTCTGGCAGGCTCGGGGCAGGGGATGTTCCTCTGTCCTAGTCCTTTTAGATCTCTCAGAGGCTTTCGATACCATCGACCATGGTATCCTACTGCGGCGTCTCAGTGGGTTGGGAGTGGGAGGCACCGTTTTACGGTGGTTCTCCTCCTACCTCCTGGGCCGCTCGCAGTCGGTGTTGATGGGAGGCCAGAGGTCCGCCCCTAGGTCTCTCATTTGTGGAGTCCCTCAGGGGTCGGTCCTCTCTCCCCTCCTGTTTAACATCTACATGAAACCGCTGGGCGAGCTCATTTGTGGTTTCGGGGTGGGGTATCATCAGTATGCTGATGATACCCAACTTTTTCTTTCCACCCCAAACCAACCCAGTGATGCACTCGACGTGATGTCCCGTTGCCTGGAAGCGGTCCGGGTTTGGATGGGGAGAAACAGGCTTTGACTCAATCCTGCCAAGACTGAGTGGCTGTGCGTATCGGCATCCCAGATAAACCAGGTTGTTCCACCACTAATGATGGGGGTGAGGTGTTACCCCCCATCGATAGGGCTCGCAACTTGGGCGTCCTCTTGGATTCACGGCTCAATTTTGAAGATCATATAGGAGCCATGACCAGGGGGGCTTTTGCCCAGCTTTGTCTGGTGGGCCAGTTGCGGCCCTATCTGGACCAAGATGCCCTACACACAGTCACCCATGCGCTTGTGACCTCCCGGCTAGACTACTGCAACGCTCTCTACATGGGGCTGCCCTTGAGGACCACTCAGAGGCTTCAGCTGGTGCAGAATGCAGCTGCGCGAGTTGTTATGGGAGTTTCCCGATACTCCCGTGTAACAGCTCTTCTCCATGAGCTGCATTGGCTTCTGATTGCCCTCCGGGTGAGATTCAAGCTGCTGGTGATGAAACTATAAAGCTCTAAATGGCTTGGGTCCAGATTATCTAAGGGAACACCTGCTGCCAGCATCAACTTCCCATCGTCCTGTGCGCTCCCACAGGGAGGGTCTTCTTAGGGTACTGC
Source organism: Vipera ursinii (assembly GCF_947247035.1). Lineage (NCBI taxonomy): Eukaryota > Metazoa > Chordata > Lepidosauria > Squamata > Viperidae > Vipera > Vipera ursinii. The sequence goes on from NC_139517.1 coordinate 57,708,231, forward strand.
CGGTTAAGGAATGCCGGCGGGTTATTCCCAGGGGAAGGGCATTCTCTGTGGGCGCGCCAGCCCTTTGAAACCAGCTTCCCACGGAGCTTAGGACCGCCCCCAACCTTCGCTCATTTCGTAGGGACTTGAAAACTTGGTTTTTTGAGCTGTCTGGCCCAGACTGAGGGGTTTTTAATTATTTAATTAATGGGGTTTTAGTTAAGTTCAGGAATTAATTTAATCTTAGTTTTAATTGTTTTTAATTGTATGTGATGTATTTTAACTTTTAATTTTCCCTGTAAACCGCCCTGAGTCCTACGGTAATAGGGAGGTATATAAATTTAAATAATAAATAAATAAATAAATAAATAAATAAATAAATAAATAAATAAATAAATAAATAAAATAAATGTAGGTAGCAGTATGAGAAAAATAATAAACAAAGCAACATGAAACTAGACCAGATCAGAAGCTGGCTGCTTCTTGAAAACTTCACATCAAAGTTGTCAATAGGGTTCAAGTCAGGGCTCTGGCTGGGCGACTCTAGGACATTCACAGAATTGTCCCTAAATCACTCCTTTGTTGTCTTGGCTGTGTGCCAATGTGAACCTTCAGCCCAGTCTGAGGTCCTGAGCACTGTGGAACAAGTTTTCACTGAGAATATCCTTATACTTTGCACCATTTAGCTTTCCCTCAACCCCTGACCAGTCTCCCAGTCCCTGCTACTGAAAAATACCCCACCAGTATGATGCTGCCACCATGCTTCACTGGGATGATACTGGGCAAGTGATGAGCTGTGCCTTGTTTCCTCCAGACATAACATTTAGAATTGAAGCCGAACAGTTCAATCTTGGTTTCATCAGACCAGAGAATCTTATTCCTCACAGTCTGAGAGTCCTTTAGGTGCTTTATTGGCACCAAAATGCATTAAGGCTTATTTCCAGGGAATGTCTTATTTGGGAGGGTGGAGCTGCCCCATGCACCCCCTATCTGCTTGCCTCAGGGGCCCAGCATCAGGCCATTCCCTGCTCAGTGTACTCCTCCCAGAGAACGGAAATGCGGGAAAATACAGGGTGGCAAGAAAGTGTGGACCAATGACCACTCAGTGGAGGAAGGAAGGAAGGAAGGAAGGAAGGAAGGTGTCATGGTTCCGATTAATGAAACACTTCAAATGATTTTCAGGCATTGTTTATTCGAAAAAGTCTATAGTAATGAGAACAAGGCGTCAGCACAGCATGGATAGATATCAGAATCTGAATTCTCCTCCCCTGAACACATTGTATCAAACACAATTCCCTCCCTTAATTTAAACATCATAAAGCACATTCTCCAATTAGTTTAACATGTAAAGCTTTGCTTCCGTTCTATAACACACCATTCCTTATCTTATTAAAAACAACAGGGATAGCATTCTCCCCCCCAGCTTCATTTAATTCAAAAGCAAAAGAGTTTAAAGGAAAAGGCTGCCTCTCATATTGTCAAAGCAAAAACATCCAATGTTTGCAGTGTTGACATCTGCCCCCCCTTACAAAAAGAATGGATCCTGTAATGTATGTCAGGGATTACCAGGGATATGTCAGGGATTATCTCTCAGTTTGTGAGGGTTTTTTTCATGAAACTTTTTGATGAGTTGGTCAGCCTTCACATCGCTAGATTTCACCCAAGTAGCTTCAGACAGCGAGTACCCCTTCCATTGTACTAGGTATTGCAATTTCCCTTTAAAAATTCTAGAGTCAAGAATGCCTTTCACTTCATACTGTGTCTGACTTGCTACTATGAGGGGCCCGGGTGCCTTCTTAGAGGGAGGTCTTAAGGTGGAGTTCTGAAAAGGTTTCAGCAGGCTGCAATGGAAGACAGGGTGAACTTTCCCTAAAACCCTAGGGAGTTTTAATTCTACCATGATGGGGTTTATGATCCTTACGATGGGGAAAGGCCCCAAAAATTTTGGTCCTAATTTCTTGCTGGATAATTTGAGGTGTAAATATTTAGTTGACAGATAAACCTTTTCCCCAACTTGGAATGTTTTTGGGGAGCTGATAAGGATGTGCAGAGTACCTCTTGAGCTAACAAGAGCTTGCACAGAAGAAGAGGATACTGAGAGTAGTCAAGTTTACGCAGGAACCACACAGATACACTGAGGTGTGTAAAAAAGTTTTACTTGTTGAATAATACAATAGCACAGTCCAAGAAAAAAATCAGTCCAGGACATACATGAGTAAAGAGACGATAGCAAATAACAATAGTCCAAGGATGATCCAATACAGAGTCTTCTTACCAGTCCGTAAGTCAAAACACAGTTCTTCAGGTTTAGCAAACAGTAGCAAACCCACAAACCACAATAATCAGCAAGTAACAGCAAATGTAACAGAGAGAATAACAGAGAGAAAGAAGCTATGTCTCTAGCTCCCTCTTATGGCCATTGGAAAAACAGTGTTGGCCAATCATCACACATTTAAAGTGATACAATACAGTTTCTATTACAATAATACAATCATAGTTTATATATATTGCCAATACAACCAGTTTGGCCATAGTCATCTACCTAATGGGTAGGACAATATATTGTTCTTTACAACCTTAGGCCATAACTTTCACAACAAGCTTTGTGCTTATAGGGCAGAGGTACAAAAACTATCCATATGGTGTAGTAACAACAACTTGCACCTAAACATCGGCAAGACGAAAGAGATGGTGTTAGACTTCTGGAAAAAAAGGAGGAACATGCCCCACTTTACATTGGGGAGGACTGTGTAGAGAGAGTTTCCTCCTTTAAATTTCTGGGAGTCTACCTCTGTGAAGATCTGACCTGGAAAGTTAATACAACCCAGGTGGCTAGAAAGGCCCAACAAAGGCTTCACTTTCTTAGGGTCTTGTGGAAGAACAGGGTAGAACAATGGCTAATGACCCTCTTTTACCAGTCTACTATAGAGAGCGTCCTCCCATATGGTATTGTGGTTTGGTATGCTGGTCTGACAGCCGCGGACAAGAAAGTATTACAAAGGGTAGTGAGCACAGCACAAGACATTGTGGGCTGTTCCCTGACACCACTGGATGACATCGCCAGGGCTCGTTGCCTTGGAAGAGTGAGGAAGATTCTCAGGGATGACTCACACCCTGGACGGTATCTCTTTACTCTCCTACCTTCCGGTAGGAGATATAGGAATATAGCCAGCCATACCAACAGGCTGAAAAATAGCTTTTATCTGTGGGCTGTTAGGCTTTTAAATGGGACATAATCTTATGCAGAATTGACTTGGGAGGCTGGTGTGTGGTGTAGTTGGTTCACATGGTGTGGTAGGATGGAGGGTTTGTTGTCACTGTGTGTTGGGGGGAGAGAGCACAGGGGGAGGTTCAGCTAATCTCAATGTACACATGTTGTACTTTGACAATAAAGGTTTATTATTATTATTAACTGCACCCTGAGCTTTGGTAAAATGATCTGCAATGTTATCATCGGTTGCACAGTATTCCAACCGTATTAGTTTATCTTTTACATACTGTCTGACGTTTAAGTATCGTAGGTCAGTATGCTTAGATCGTGTTGTGATGACTGCATTCATTGCCATTTAGATTGCAGATTGATTGTCTTCATAAATGAGGATTGGACTCTCTACAGTTAGTCCCATGTCCCTTTATACTTGTTTATAACATAGTAGTTCAGTACACAAAACAGACAAACAGGAGAATTCAGCTTCCATTGTGGACAGACTGATATGTTTCTGCCAAATGGATTTCCATCCTATTAGCGAATTACCTAACATTATCACCAAACCTGATGTTGATTTCCGAGTAGTTACATCAGTAGCAAAACTCACAACCGCATAAGCAGTTAAAACCAAATCACAATTGGGTTCCAAATATAATGAGTAATGTATGGTTTATTTTAGATATCTTAACTCCCGCTTCGCTGCCTGCCAGTGCTTAACAGTAGGTTCAACATTATATCTAGCTAGTTGGTTCACACTATACGAAATATCTGGCCTAGACCAATTACCTAGATATGAGAGACTACCAATCAAAGATTGATACACCAATTTGTCAAATGCTTGACTTGCTTCATTAACGTGTTTAACGTCCTGTGCCATTGGAGTCTTTGCAGGCTTATAAAGCTCCATGTTGTATCGCTTCAGCAGTTGGCTTATCTTTCCAGCCTGTGAAATCTTGTAACCTTTATCGGTCTTCACAATATCCAGACCTAAATATTGATTAATTTCTCCTAGGTTTCTAATTCTGAACTTCTTTTGCAATTGTGAAACAATGTTAGTTGCTTCCTGTTCACTCTTAGTAACAATTGCTATGTCGTCAGTAAATAACAACAACAAAGAAATTACACCATTATTTTCCTTCTTAAACAAACAAGGTTCTGCGATGCTGGCAACAAAGCCCATTGCAGCTAACTCATTAACAATACACCTGTTCCATTCATATCCTGATTGTTTCAAGCCATAAAGACTCTTCTTTAGTTTCCAACAATCAGGTGTTCCATCAGTTTTTACACCTAGTGGTTTTGTAAGATAGACAGTGTGTTGTAAGGGCGCATGCAGATATGCTGTTTCTACATCTACATGGTTTATTTTGCACAGATTCTTAGCTGCCCAAACTAATGCCACTCTCAACGTAGTAGCCCTCAGACTAGGTGCAAACACTTCATCATAGTCCTTGTCTGACTGAGCAAATCCTTGAGCAACTAAATGTGCCTTATGGGTAACAGTCCCATCTACACCCTTCTTCAGTTTATAGACCCACTTGCAACCAATTGCACGCTCTCCCGGTGGAAGTCTAACATTTTCATATACATCTAAATCCTGTAAGGATTTTAACTCCTTATCCATTGCTGCCTTCCATGCACTCCTTTGCAGGATACAGTTTAATCTCATCAAAGTGAGAAGGTTCTATATTCACCTGACACACAATACTAGCCTCGTATCTATCAGGTGGACGCCTATCACGAGTCGAGCGTCTAGGCAGTACAGGACTTGTTGTTGGACTCTCCTCTTCTACCTCCTCTACCTCCCCTATCGAGTCCTCCTCTTTAACAGTTACAGAAGGTTCATCCACACGTCTGTTTTCAATATCAGGGGTGTCACTAAACATGAGAGGATCAACACCAACACTTTCCTGCTCTAGTTTACTCCAACCAATGTGTTCTAGAAACTTAGCACTAGCACTACAGTACACGTTAGTGGTACCTTGTTCCCAAAACCTAAAAGACCTATGGTTGGACTCATAGCTAACAAAAAACAATTGTCTTGCTCTATGTTGTCCCTTTCGCCTCAGTTGTGCTGGAATATGAACCCATGCTGGGGCTCCAAATGTGTGTAAGTAACCTAGTTCAGGTTTTCTACCATGCCAGCATACATATGGTAGTTCACCCGTTGTAGAATTAACCACAGCATTTAAGACATGGTTAGCACACATTGTTGCCTCTCCCCACAGTTTTTCGGGTAATCCAGAATCAGACAACATTGTTCTAGCCATAGCCTGCAGCATTTGCCCTCTTTGCTCAACAAACATGTTGTGTTGTGGTCTGTAAGGGGCTGAACGCTTGTGTTCAATGCCAGCTGTCTGTAACATAGCTACAAAACGCGTATTGGTAAACTCAGTACCATTATCCGTCACAAGGCAAAGAACCTTACGTTTCATTTTCCTTTCTGCAAACTTCAGCCAGTTTGAAAAATGCTGACATGTGTCTGCTTTGGTTTTCATTAAGTAACAAAAACCATAACGTGAATAATGATCCATGATACTCAAGATGTAGCAGGCTCCACCAAGACTAGGTTTCATAGGGCCAATGATATCTGCAAACACTACCTCTAAAGGTACAGTGGTCTTAAAACCATTAGTTCTGTTTGCAGCGGTTACCTTGCTTTTCTTTCTGATAAGGATGTGCAGAGTACCTCTTGAGCTAACAAGAGCTTGAACAGAAGAAGAGGATACTGAGAGTAGTCAAGTTTACGCAGGAACCACACAGATACACTGAGGTGTGTAAAAAAAGTTTTACTTGTGGAATAATACAATAGCACAGTCCGAGAAAAAATCAGTCCAGGACATACATGAGTAAAGAGACGATAGCATATAACAATAGTCCAAAGATGATCCAATACAGAGTCTTCTTACCAGTCCATAAGTCAAAACACAGTTCTTCAGGTTTAGCAAACAGTAGCAAACCCACAAACCACAATGATCAGCAAGTAACAACAAATGTAACAGAGAGAATAACAGAGAGAAAGAAGCTATGTCTCTAGCTCCCTCTTATGGCCACTGGAAAAACAGCATTGGCCAATCATCACACATTTAAAGTGATACAATACAATTTCTATTACAATAATACAATCATAGTTTGTATATATTGCCAACCCAACCAGTTAGGCCATAGTCATCTACCTAACAGGAGCCCTCTTTTTATCAGCCTGTTTTTATAGGTCTTCGAAGTTTTTTTAATGCCATTTTCATTTTTCTCGAAACTTCTTCCCACCCCCTCACCCATTGATAAAGTGTCTGGGAAGCGGGGAGCACCTGAGGGTATTCAGCTATTGGGCTGAACTCTTTTCCTGTGCTACTCTGAAAGACATGGGAGCCAGTGCTACTGTGAACAGAAATATTGTAAGCCAACATGGCAAAAGGGAGGAGGTCAGTCCACTTTGTCTGTTGGTAGAAAACATAGCATCTGAGATATTGCTCCACCATTTTGTTAGCGTATTCTGCAGCCCCATTGGTCACTGAATGAAAAGCAGATGATAAGCCAATTAATTTAAGAAAACTCCTGCAAACGTTATCTGTGAACTGCATTCCTCTATCTGAAATTATTTGCTTAGGGGTGCCATGCAGTTGGTAGATATGTTTCAGGAACAATTTAGTCAGTCATTGGGCAGATGGGAGTCCTTTGCAGGTGATAAAAAGAGCCTGCTTCAAGAACAGGTCTATCACAGTCCAGATGACAGTATTCTCTCTACTTTCAGGTAGGTCTACAATCAAGTCCATAGCTATTTCTTCCCATGGTTGGGAAGGGTCTGCCACAGGCTGCAGTAACCCTGGAATTCTTTTCATGGTGGCACATATGGCACAACTCTTGACATAGTTTTCCACATCTCGTTTTAGCCCCGGCCACCAACATTGCCAGTGGATGAGATGTAGAGTATTTAAATATCCAAAGTGTCCATCCTGTTTTATATCATGGCTGTGTTTGAGAGCATTGAGACAGAAGGTTTCCAGCAGATACAGTTTCCGCCCCCCCCCCTTGTATGCCAAACCATCTCTGCATGTTAAGAAGTTTTGATTATCTTTGAACAATTGATCAGTGAGGAGTTCTCGTTTTATCTTCTTCGCTCCTGGGTCATCAGGATTAGGGATTCTGCCAGGTGTGAGTTGTGCCGCAGGTTGTGAACTGGGGATAACTGCCTTGTTGACCTGTTCACATTCACTTTTGTACTGGGGCAATTGGGATAGTACATCCGCTAAAAGGTTTTTTCCTCCTGGTATGTACTTTAGAGTGAAGTTGAAATGATTAAAGCACTGTGTCCACCACACTTGTTTTGGAGACAGTTTGCGGGGGAGGGGTCTTCAGTGCCTCTAGGTTTCTGTGATCTGTCCATACTTCAAATGGCACCTTGCTTCCCTCTAAATAGTGTTGCCAGTTTAACAGACTCCACCTAATGGTGAAGGCCTCCTTCTCCCAGATTGCCCATCTCCTCTTGCGTTCAGTGAATTTTTTGGAGGTGTAGGTGCAGAGTTGTAGGACTCCACTTTTGTACTTTTGCAGTAAAACAGCTCCAATGGCAACATCACTAGCGTCAGCTTGGATTACGAAGGGCTCCCCTGGGCATGAATGCTTTACGAGCAGTTCAGCAGCAAATAGTCTTTTTAAATTCTCAAAAGCTGTTTGACAGCTCGTTGTACAAGCAAGTGGTTGGCCTGGTCACTGCTTCCCTGCTCCTTTCCCTGTTTTGAGTAGTTCTGTAAGGGGTAGGGCAATCTCAGCAAAGGAGAGGATGAATTGGCGATAAAAGTTAGCAAAACCTAAAAAGCTCTGAAGTTGTTTGCAACTCTTTGGGGCTGCCATTCAATTATAGTTTTCACTTTGGCTGGGTCCATTTCTATGCCTTCATTGGAAATTCTGTAGCCAAGATAATCTAATCAGGTATGGTGAAATTTACATTTCGACAATTTGGCATGTAGCTTGGCCTTCAAGAGTTTTTTTTAACACTTCTCTCACTAGCTTTATATGATCAGCTATATTTGTGCTGTATATCAAGATGTCATCAAGATACACCAGAACACCTTTGTGTCAGTGATCATGTAGGACCTCATTAATCAGCTGCATGAATACCGATGGGGGCCCCTATAGTCCAAATGGCATGACTTTGAATTGGTAGCTTCCCAAGGGACAATTAAAGGCAGTTTTCGACTTGTCTCCCTCTTTTATTTTCACCCAGTAGTATGCCTCTCTCAGGTCCAATTTCATGAAAACGTTCCCCTTAGCTAGGTGGGTTAACAAGTCTTTCAGAAGGGGGAGGGGGTATTTGTTCTCCACACTCACCATATTAAGCCCTTTATAGTCTATGCAGTGACAAAGAGACCCATCTTTTTTTCCTTGAACAACACAGGGGCTCCCACAGTAGATTTGCTCATTCAATGAACCCCTCACTAGGTTTTTATCCATGTATCGTTGCATCTCCTCCATTTTGAGGGAGGACATGGTGTATCTTCTCGGTCATGGAAGTTTCGCTGCCAGCAACAGTTCAATAGAACAATCATTGGGTCTGTGAGGGGGCAGGGTGTTGCATTCTTTCTCACTAAATGCCCCCGCCAGGTCTCGGTACTCACTGGGGATGGTTGGTTCACCTGGTAGTGGTGAGGCAGCCATGTGCGCTTGTTCAGTTGGTGGCCTAAATTGTCCTGCCACATCTGTTGAATCAGTGGGAGATTTAGGCCCTATAGGTACTCACAGTTCTCATTCCTTTCTCCCACCAGATAAACGACTTCCATTTGTCCAACCAGGCTAATCCTAGGATCACAGCCTCAGTCATTTTTGGGGCCACCAGGAAGTGAATAAACTCCCAGTGCTCACCTAATTCTAGGTGTAGGGGGCTCCATTAATTGCATGACTAAAGTCCCTCCCATCAGGGAGCTATTGGCTTGCTCGAGCCTCACAGATTTGGAGAGCAGTTTTGGTTGTATGCCCAGTTTCATGGCAAATGGCAAGCTAATGATGCATTGGGAGCATCCAGAATCAACTAGCACCTTTAAATCTACCTGTGTACCCAACTTAGGGATTATGAGCTTGGCGGGTAGTGAGAAATGTGGGACTTGTTGGCTCACCATTGGGTCATTTTCTCCTTTGTTATCACTGTCAAAAGAGGGTAGAACAGGGGCAGATCCAGCCTGAGTCCCGGTGTTCTCCCGTGTGGGGGATGTGACCTGGGCAACAGGTTCCTGTGTGATCCAGTTGGATTTCTCTCTCGTTAGGCACTGTGCAGGTTTCTTGCTGCTGGTCATGGTCTATTCTGCAATTGGGGGTACGGGACTGGGCAATTCGCTGCTTGATGTCCTTGCTGTCCACATTGGAAATAATTTATGGGCCTGCAGGTGGCCTGGGTCTTTCAGCCATCACAGTAGTTGGAAGTTTTCATGGGTGTGATTGCCATTTGGGTTGTTCTGGCCTTGGCTTGGCTTCAGGTAAAAGAGGCTTCTTATAGCAGGCAAGCTGAACATCTAATCTTACTGCTGCTCAGTACCATTCTTGCAGCTGGTCAGGTATGGCTCAGTAGATGCAGGCCTGAGAAAGGTGGTTGTCCAACCCTTCCCTGAAATGATGAATTATGGATTGCTCAGGCCATCTCTCTATCTGACCGGCTATCTTGCAAAACCGTCACATATACTCCAGGGCAGGCCAGCCAGCTTGTTTTATCTTGTGGATTTGTTCTTCTGCTTTGAGGGCAATGGATGGGTCCTTAAATCTTTCTCTCAGCCCTAGGAGGAAGAGGTGGGGGTCCTCCAATTCAGGGGTTTGCTCATTATATAAATTGATTAACCATTCTCCTTCTAGGCTGGATGCAATCACATCAACTATAGCACCTGGATCCGGATAGAGATAGGCCCAGCAATTCAAATGAGAGCATATTTGGTTGAGAAAAAAAATCAGTTTCTCTGGATCTCCATCGAAGGTTTCTCTGAAAGATGGGGCCATCATTGGTTGCTGGGCCCCCCACTGTGGCTGTTGTAACCCCAGTTGCTGCTGGGCCCATCCTGGTTATTGATTCAACAGCTGCCGGGGGCCCCACTGCAGCTGTTGAACCCCCAGTTGCTGGCAACCCCATTGGTGCTGCTGTATGCCCAGGGGTTGCGTGTTCAGGCCTGCTGCTGCCCCCCTTGTTGTGGTTGTCTGAGGGGAGGCTGCTGGTTCTCCCTCATTTGTGGGCCCCTCAGCAGTTGGTGTACATTTGGGGGCAGTGACCAATCTCCTAGCTGTGGTCATCCTCCCTACCAGCCTCTGATCTCCAGGCTTCTGCACCACCCCAAGCTGTTGCAAGGCCTCTATTAACTGGGGCAAACTCAGAGGTTGTTGGCCTTCCACTTGCGGGGGTTCCCAAACCTCCCATTGCTGTAGGGGCTGCAGGCTGGGGTTCTCTGTCTCTGTGGAGCTGGAGGGCCTGGCAGGTGACTCCTGGGGCTGGAGGGCTGTCTGGTTTGCAGACAGGATTTTCTACTCACCCAAATTCTCAGTGGCAGACAATCTGATAGCTCTCCATCATTCTGCTTTTGAAGTCCTTGAGGGTGGAAAGGCAGTCTCAAGGCATCTGGAGTCTCTGCTGGAGTGGTTCCAGCTTGACGACCAGATAAGTTCTTCTAACTACTTGGGTTCTGCCCCCAACTGGGAATCCTGCAAAAACTCATCTTCCCACAGCATGTTGTCTGTTGCTTCCTCCTCTGGGATATCATTAGCAGCCAAGTCACCCTCTTTGAGCAGTTTCTCTTTTCCCATGATGAAGATTTTTCCCTGAATCTTTGCCAGCTTCTCTCAAGGCTAGAGATAGGGCTGAGGCTCAGGACCCCAGGTTGTTTGAAAAGAAAGGTGATTCTGGCATGATGTCATGGTTCCAACTAATGAAACACTTCAAATGATCTTCAGGCATTGTTTATTGTAAAAAGTCTATAATAATGAGAACAAGATGTCGGCATGGCATAGATAGATGCCAGAATCTGAATTCTCCTCCCCTGAACACATCATATCAAACACAATTCCCTTCCTTAATTTAAACATCATAAATCACATTCTCCAATTAGTTTAACATGTAAAGCTTCGCTTCCATTCTATAGCACACCATTCCTTATCTTATTAAAAACAACCGGAATAGCATTCTCCTCCCCCCCAGCTTTATTTAATTCAAAAGCAAAACAGTTTAAAGGAAAAGGCTGCCTCTTATATTGTCAAAGCAAAAACATCCAATGTTTGCAGCATTGACAGAAGGAAGGAAGGAAGGAAGGAAGGAAGGAAGGAAGGAAGGAAGGAAGGAAGGAAGGAAGGAAGGAAGGATTAAGGACACCTGGGTAGGCAAGGGAAGCTGCTTTTTTTCCCTTTCTCCCTTTCACAGCTGGGATGGAGGCAGCCAACATGGGTTGCTGCTTCATGCAAGCAGGTGCGACCCTGGCGACTGAGGCTCCTTAGGGCTGCTTGAGCAGTTTTGCTCCTGGGTAGTGGTGAGTGAAACTGACCACCCTGCAGCAGTTTTCCAGCTCTGCCTCTTCCTCAAGCAGCTTACTCTGCCCACCCCCTTACTTTTAGCATTCAGGGAAGCTAAAACATTCCTTAAGTTGCTCTTCAGGCTCTATCCTAACCCCTGGAGACCCACATTTGTCTGGCATAAAAACCTCGGTCAGTCCCACAGCAAAAACTGCTGCCCCCTCCCCATTCTCCATTCTCTGCAGTGGTGGCAATGGAGAGCTAGTGGAAGGATGCCAGGGCTGGTGGAGGGAGGCGGCAGGAGAGGCTTACGCCCCCAGTCATGGCTCAAGCCACAGGAGAGTTGGCAAAGGAGAAGGAGGAGGCAGCTACCACTAGGCAGGTAATCTGCAGGGCAAAGTGGGGACAGTGGGGACTGAATAAAGCCCCTCCAGAAGCAAACATGGCTGTTGCACAACAGCAGCTTTTGCCGTCCCTTCCCACTGGCTCCAAAATGGCAGAGGGAGACTAGGTAAGACCCATACTCCGTAGGATGGCAGTTTGGCTTGGGAGGGGAGTGAAAGGGAAGAGGTGGACAGGCATCTGGGTCATTGAACTGGTGGGGGGGAGGTCATTGAGTGAGGAGTGGCCTGTGTGCAGGGGCCCTGAGGTAGGCAGGTGCAGGGCACATGGGGCAGCTCTACCCCTCCTTCCCTCCCTAGCTTGATTTTTACATCTGCATCTCGCCTCACCTCTTGCCATCAGAGGGCAGGGTCTTAATTAGGGCTTATTTGGGGGTAGGGCTTTTTATTAGGTCACACATGAAAATCAGACTAGGGCTTATTTTTGGAATAGGTCTTATTTTGGGGAAAACGCAGTACAAAAGCCCATCTCCCCCAATTACTCAGTTTGACCGGGCAACCAGCTCTTGGTTGCCTGGTTGTGCAAAACCTCCTCCATTTGAGGATTATGGAGGTCACGGAGCTCTTAGGAACCTTCAGTGCAGCAGAAATTTTATTGTAGCCTTCCTCAAATCTGTGCCTTGTACTAATCTTGTCTCTGAGTACTGCAGGCAGTTGCTTTGACCTTATGGCTTTTACTCTGATGCAGTATGCTTTGTCAGCTGTGAGGCCTTCTATAGAGAGATGTGTGCCTTTCCAAATCATGTCCAATCAATTTAATTTACCACAGGTGAACACCAATCAAAGTGTAGAAAGTTGTCAGCAATGACCAAGAGAAATGGGAGGCACCTGAGCTAAATTTCAAATGTTGTTGCAAAGGGTCTGAATACCAATGTGATATTTCAATTTTTTCTTTTTAATAAATTTACAGACATTTCTAAAATTTTGTTTTCACTTTGTCATTATGGAGTATGAGTGGAGATTAATGAGGAAAAAAATAAATTTCAACAACTGTAGGATCAAGCTGCAATATAACAAAATTGACAAAAATGAAGGAGGTTTGAATACTTTCTGAATGCACTGTATGTAAATAATTAGTGTGTGTCTTAACAAAGTCTAGATATATTGAAATCAATAAAGCTATGAGGTTAACATAGAATATATACTGTGTACTATTTACTGTTAGTCAGGGCTTTTCAACCTTTTCACCCATTGTACCACTTTTAGGATATAGCAACATCCAAGTACCAGCAGTCGCCTAGCAAGGTGTCAAAAACTTGATGACCAGAAAAAAGCAAAAAAAAAAAAAAAGATGAAGTACAGGTAGTCCTTGACTTACAAAAGTTTGCTTAGTGACTGTTTGAAGTCACAATGGCACTGAAAAAGTGCCCCACAAGCCACAGCCAAGCAAAACACCTGCCTGCCTGCCCAGCTGCGTTCTTCCTCCTGTCCGAGGTTTCCACTGTTGTGAGCATTTCTGTTGAGGATTGGCAGTGGGGGTGGGGTGAGGGGAGTGTTTGGTTTTTATTCCCCCTGTCTGCTGGGTGGTTGCAGCAGGTTTTGGTCACTTCACATGACCCTGGGACACTGTGACCATCATAAATATTAATCAGGTGCCAAGCATCTGAATGTAAATCACAAGACCCTGGAGATGCTGCAACATTCCAGCTGATTGGTGCTTTTTCTGGGTTCAGCAGAAGTGCCATGATCAGCGCCGAGCTCCAGCTGGAACCTGGTGCTGATCCTGGTAGTTCCACTGATCCCTGACAACCCCGAAGAAGCACTGATCCTGGCGCTTCTGCTGAGCCCTGTCAGCCCTGCAGCTCCAGCCATCTCTCGCTCAGGCTTGTGCGATACTGCCACCGGTTCAGCTCATTCCCCTCTCCCACTACCACTTATCTAGGATGGTTACGTACCACCTGCCAGGTGCCAATGTACCACAGGTGGAACCTGTACCACTGGTTGAAAAGCCCTGATGTAAGTCATTCACCTATCTAAGATCTCAGAGGGCCAGATATTTCTGAATGTGTTCTCTTCATAAAATCCCAATCTCTGAGCAAGGCTGCATTTCTAGCAACCTCATAATAACTGTTTATTACTGTTCCAGAGCAAATGGAGAGAGCTGATTTTGTGTGCCTCAATAGAAAGGCTTGATGACAGTTAAGTGAGATATAATGGGATGTCTATGATGTTAAATTTATCAATAGCTAGATGGTTAGGATATCATTATAGGTAACAATGTAATGAATTCTAACTTTTTTTAAAAAAACTGACTTATTTTCATTCTTAAATATTTTGTATTTACTGTTTACAATTTGTAACAATCTCTTCATAGGAAGTTCGGTTTGAATCATATATATTTGAATTACAGGCCAAGACTATGTAGATCAAATATCTAATACTGCTAAAACATACTTATAGCATAATCATATTTCAGTAAAAGTCATATTTCATCTGTATACATCTAAAACAATTGTTTGTTCCTATTAAAATGAATCTTCATTTGTCAGACCTCTCATATTATGTGTCACAAAGTCATTGCTCTAATTTATTTTTTATTTTTTGGAATGTAAAATGGAATACATCATGAGGTTAACTGTGATCCTTGGCCCCAGAATTAAATAACCCTTTCCGCCCCAGGTATCTATTATATTTACTACATATTCATTTTTATAGTGTATATAATAACTCTGACTTTTTTCTGTGTCCATCTTATGTGCAAACTTCCTCAATATTCAAAACTTACAAGTCTTTATGCTAAAGTGAACCTCTTTCTAAGTTGTACCTGAATATCTTATGGAAGAAGAAATGTTTGTCTAACAAGGAATTCATTCAGTTTCACATCAACTGAGAATTAAGGAGAAATTTCCTGACAGTGAGAATAATTAACTTAATCTCACTGGGTGAGATCATTCATGGTTTTGGGGTGGGGTATCATCAGTACGCTGATGATACCCAACTTTTTCTTTCCACCCCGAACCAACCCAGCGATGCCCTCGCCGTGATGTCCCGTTGCCCGGAGGTGGTCCAGGTCTGGATGGGGAGAAACAGGCTTCGTCTCAATCCTGCCAAGACTGAGTGGCTGTGCATATCAGCATCTCAGGCTAACCAGACTATTCCACCTCTAACGATGGGGGGGTGAGGTGTTACCCCCCCATTGATAGGGCTCGCAACTTGGGCGTCCTCCTGGATTCACGACTCAATTTTGAAGACCATATAGGAGCCGTGACCAGGGGGGCTTTTGCCTAGGTTCGCCTGGTGCGCCAGTTGCAACCCTATCTGGACCAAGATGCCCTACGCACAGTCACTCATGCGCTTGTGACCTCCCGTTTAGACTACTGCAATGCTCTCTACATGGGGCTGCCCTTGAGGACCACTCGGAGGCTTCAGCTGGTGAAGAATGCGGCCGCGCAAGTTGTGATGGGGGTTTCCCGATACTCCCATGTAACACCTCTACTCCGCGAGCTGCATTGGCTCCCAGTTGCCCTCCGGGTGAGATTCAAGGTGCTGGTGATGACCTATAAAGCCCTAAATGGCTTGGGTCCAGGCATCAAGCTCCCTTCGTCCAGTGCGGTCCCACAGGGAGGGTCTTCTCAGGGTACCGCCGGTAAGAGACTGCCGGAGGACAACAACCAGGGATAGGACCTTCTCAGTGGGTGCACCTGCCCTTTGGAACCAGCTGCCAGTGGAGCTTAGGACCGCCCCCGACCTCCGTTTGTTCTGCCAGGACCTGAAGACCTGGCTCTTCGAGCTCTCTGGCCCAGGCTGAGAATTTTAATTTTAAATTTAATTTTAACTGGGGTTTTATTTGTTCAGGGACGGATATAATTTTTTTAAATCTGTTTTTAACTTTTGTATTTTTTGTTTTAATCACCCTGTAAACCGCCCTGAGTCCTTCGGGAAAGGGCGGTATATAAATATAATAAAATAAATAAATAAATAAATAAATAAATAAATAAATAAATAAATAAATAAATAAACTTGCCACCAGAAGTTGTGGTACTCCAGCACTGGAGCTTTTCAAGAAGAGATTGGGCAACCATTTGTCCAAAACGGTATAGACTAAAGACTCCTGTTCAAGCAGGGGGCCTGACTAAAAGACCTCCAAGGTCCTTTCCAATGCTGTTATACCAGTGCTTTTTTTGTAAAAGAAAAAGGTGCCGGAACTCACACATGTCATATAACCCGCCTTGCCTACCCTACAAGGTTCCATCCAAAAAAGGTGCCGGAACTCCGTTCTGAGCGTTCTATGAGAAAAAAAGCTGTTATTCTACTCTATGTTCAATGCATATCTTCTACTATATCTACTCTATGTTCAATGCATATCTTCTACTATAAATTATCAAAGAGGGCACTGTCTCCACAGCATTACATGGCTTAAGACCAAGTTCTTACCAAATGCAGAAAAAAACTTCCATGAGGATTTGGCTATAAAGATAGGCATAGGCAGTGGTGGGATTCAAATATATGAACAGCTGGTTCTCTGTGTGGATGCTGCTTCTGGAAGTCCATTCTGGGCCCGGGCAACAAAATATTAGCTAACCATTTCTGCCAAAGTGGTGCAAACTGGCTGAATCCCACCACTAGGCAAAGGCAGTACTTTTTTGTCATAGAAGCATGGAACAGCATTCTGGCACCTTTTTTTTTGAAGGGAAGAACCGGCTTTTTCTAAGCTGCCAGCATAAGTAAAGCTCTGGCTCAGTGAAAGGTAAGCTGCCTGGGGAAATTGGGGACATTGAAGATCGACCCAGAAACACTCTTCTCTGCCTTGGTTCATGAAACTCCCCCCACCGCCGCCACCTGTCCTCACCCCCTGTGTTGGCCACCAGGGACCAGGACTGATTCCTAATCCCATTTCTTTTTTTTATTATTATTGAAAAGTTTTATAAAGGTTATAATGTTATCCCATCCCCAACCCCCCCTAAACCCCCCTCCCCCTCCCCCACTTCCCAAAGCTGGTTACAGGGTTACAAATATATAGTAATCATAATCTAGCTAACATTATTGACTATATAAATAACCAAATACATAATACACTTTAACCCACCTATAACATAATTACAAACACTCTAAAATATCCAACTTATAAAAAAAATTATAACAATCTAAAATTTACTCATAAGCTAAATGGAACTTTTTAGTCCCATATTTTTTCTGAATATAATCTATCCATCTTCTCCAAACCGAAATGTATCTTTCTTGTGAATGATCATTCAAGTAAACAGAAATCTTAGCCATTTCTGCTAAATTTGACATTTTAAGCGTCCACTCCTCTATAGTAGGCAGACAGTGCTTCTTCCAATATTGCCCTACCAATAACCTCGCAGCTATTATCAAATTCAACATCAAGTTAATTTCTTTAGTATCACAATCTGTAATAACACCCAATAAAAATAATTGTGGAGTAAACTTTATCTTTCTCTTAAAAATCTTTTGAATGTTCCACCAAATTTTAATCCAAAAAGCTTTTATATTTCTACAAGTCCACCAAATATGAAAATAAGTAGCATCCAAACTACCGCATCTCCAGCATTTGGGCTGTAAATTGGAATACATACAAGACAGCTTTTTAGGATCCAAATGCCATATATAAAACATTTTATAAAAATTTTCTCTTAAATTTTGGGCTTGAGTAAATTTTACATTTCTAACCCAAATTACCTCCCACACATCCAATGGAATTGGTTCTTGAATATTTTGAGCCCACTTTACCATGCAATCTTTTACCAATTCCGTTTCCGAGTCCAATTCTATTAAAGCATTATAAATTCTCTTTATATGCACTCGAGTCTGATCTTTGGTCTGTTTTACCAAATTTTCATCCATCAGTGTCAAACCAACCTTCTGATCTAACTTCCACCTAGCTTGAAATTGAGTATACTGAAACCAAGACTGTACGATATTTTCTTGCTTTAACTCGGCTACCGACCTTAGTTGCCAATCGTTCCCTACCAATCTAAGTAGTTGCTGATAAGAAATCATGTCCAAATTCACACCCATAGATACCCCCTCTATTGCGTGTCCAGGAATCCCCCAAATTGGTATTTTATAACTCAGCTTATAATAATACTTTCTCCAAACACGCAATAAAGCACTTCTTAAAATATGAGATTTAAAAGCTTGATCAACTTTTTTATCATAAATCAAATATGCATGCCACCCAAATAATAAATCCCATCCCTCAAGATAAAGTATACTTTTATTGGTTAAATTAAGCCAATCACTAACCAGTGTTAAAATCACTGCATCATAATATAATTTCAAATTAGGCACCTTAAGTCCTCCTCTTTCCCGAGCGTCTTATAAAATCTTAAGTTTAACTCTCAGTTTTTCCCCCGCCCAAATAAATTTATTAATACCCTTCTCCCATTCATCCAAATTACCATCTTTTTTCAAAATAGGTATCATTTGAAACAAAAAGAGAAACTTTGGTAAAACATTCATTTTAACAGCTGCAATTTTTCCCAACAAAGATAATTGTAATTTTTTCCAATTATTTAAATCCTTTTGTACTTTTAACCATAACATCTCATAATTGTTCTTATATAATTTCACACTAGAAGCTGTAATATATGCCCCCAAATATTTAACCTTTTTCACAATTTCATAACCTGTCAGTTTTACTAACATATCCTTTTCATTCATAGTCATATTTTTAGATAATATTTTAGTCTTATTATTATTTACCTTAAAACCCGAAACTTTCCCATATTGTGTTATGATTTCCATCAAATCTATAACCGATTGAATCGGTTGAGATAATGTAACAACCAAGTCATCCGCAAATGCTCTTAACCTATAATCATTCTGCTTTATTTTTATTCCCTTTATTTTAGTTGATTCCCGAATTTTAATCAATAAGATCTCCAATGTTAAAACAAACAATAATGGTGACAGGGGACACCCCTGTCTTGTACCTTTTTCAATTTTAAATGCATCTATTAAACCCCCATTAATTATAATTTGCGCCGATTATTGTTGATATATGGCCTTAATAGATTGCAAAAATTTATCCCCAAAATTCATCTTATCCACAACTTTCAATAAAAATTGCCAATTCAACTGATCAAAAGCTTTTTCAGCATCCAAAAATATCAATGCTGCAGGGACTTGGTTATTCTTATCCAAATACTCAATTAACTATTTGTCATACATTATATTTCATATATCTTCCAGTTATAAATCCAGATTGATCAGTATGAACCATCTGTTTCAAGACTAGCATTAATCTATTTGCCAATATTTTTGCAAAAATCTTATAATCTGCATTTAAGAGCGATATAGGTCTATAATTCTTAGGCTGAGTAAGATCTTGATCCTCCTTTGGGATCAACGATATAAAAGCCCTTCTCCAGGATGGAGGCACCTCCCCTCCAGCCTGGATATTATTAAATAGTTCCTTTAAAGGTTCTACCATCTCTGCAAGTAAAGTTTTATAATAAATTGCTGTTAAACCATCTGTACCAGGAGCCTTACCCACTTTTAACTGTTTAATTGCTGATATAATTTCTTCAGAAGTGATTAAACAGTTCAACCCTTCCCATTGTTCATATGAAAGCATAGGAATATGTGCTTCCTGTAAATATTTATCTATATCTAAGGTTTGTATATTCTCGCTAGAATATAACTTTTCATAAAAATCCCAAAAACCCTTTTTAATCAAATTTTGTTGATATAATTCTTTACCCTTATATTCTATTTTCTCTATAGTACTTAACTTCTGTTTTTTCCTTAATTGATAAGCTAGCCACCTACCAGGCTTATTTGCGTTACAGTATTATGTTTCACATATCGCAAATTAGTTGCAATCTGATCCGCCATTAACATATTAAATTGCTCTTTCAGCAAATTTATTGAAATCCTTAATCTCTTATCTGATGGATTCAAAATAAAAGCTTTCTCCTTCAATTTAATCTCTTATTCCAATTCTTTACGTTTTTGCATCTGCTTACGCCTATGACCATTGTTCATATGAATCAAAATCCCCCTCATGTAAGATTTACTGGCATCCCAAACCATTTCAATCGATGTTCCTTTATGCATATTCAAAACAAAAAACTCTTTCAAATAATCTTTACATTTCTCTGAAAGTACATCATATCTAAATAAATTTTCATTCAATCTCCAAGATCTTCTTATCCCATCTTCTCTAAATAGTTCCATCCATACAGGACTATGATCTGACAACGTTCTAGGAAAAATCTTAACATTCTTGACTCTGGGAATAAGATCACCAGTAATTAAAAAAAATCAATCCTAGAAAACGATTGATGCCTGTCCGAGAAAAAAGTAAAATCTCTGTCCTCCAAATTCCGTTCCCGCCATATATCTCTTAATTCCAAGTCATCTTTCAAGTCAAAAAAACCTTTAGGCAATCTAGAATAGTTAGGAGAATTTTTAAAAGACCCTTCTTGTCCTTACTTGAATCTAAAACACCATTCCAATCACCCATCAAAATAACAGATTTTGGTTTAGCGGCAGGGTAGGACGAGGGAGACGCGTCTTCAGTTAACAAACTTTATTAACTCAGCCCGGACAACCAGAACAGTACAAACACGCCTTATATAAGCAGCTGTCAAAATAGGACAGCAAATCAGCTGTGGGAATTCTTCCCGCCGAGGGACTGTATCCAATGGGTCAGCTGGCAGCTTGACAATCTCCCCAGTGATAGCGCAAGTGCGTTAGCTGGGGGGAATCCCGTCAGCTGGTTTTGGCGGGCGGGCGGTGTTTTGACAGCTAGCTGCTGTCAGGGCGCATGCGTCAGTTTTGACAGTTCGCGGCTGCCGCTGTAGGCAGCCCGCGGTTTTGACAGCTTGCGGCCAGTGCGCATGCGCAGCATTTGACAGCTGTCAAACGGCCACGTGTTAGACTTAGTAGGCTGCGGGTGTGACTGCGCATGTGCACTTCTTTTGACAGCTGTCAGTGCGGCCACGTAAAGCGGCCTGTGACAGCTGTCATTATTGTTATTAATATGTTGCACCCCTTTCCCCCCCCTTGGTAGGAACAATTAACTCGAACTAAGTTTTAACTGGTGTTGGAGCACGTTGGCGAACTTCCGGCCCATTCAAAATCCGTCAGGTATGCTGGAGGCCTCTTCGGTCGAGTGGATCTGCGTGGTGAAGGTTTTTCTTCTGTCGCGGGGGCCTCCTCGGGGGTGATGGGTTGGAGATCGGTGGGAGTAGGGATATCTTCTGGGTAAATGGTGCTGGGGGGTTTGGGATTTTCCGTCGCTGTTTCTGGTGCGGTGTTGGTGGGTGCTCTGGGTCGAAGTTGGTCGGCATGTCTTCGCAGTGTGAGTCCCCCGCCAACGTTGATGGTGTAAGACAAGGGGCCGGTTTGATCGAGAACTACCCCCTGGGTCCATTTATCCCTTCCCCCATAATTTCGGGCCCAGACATTTTGTCCCTGAGTAAATGTTTTGTGTGGCAGGTCGTTTGGTTTTTCTGCTGCTGGCCTGTCAGGGTGCAGTCTGTCAAGGCAAGTTACCAGCCGGCGACCCCATCTGAGTTCTTCGGGGGATTTCCCGGTGGTGGACACGGGAGTGGTGTGGTGTGCGAGGAGGAAACGGGCGAGTCGACGGTGCCAGTTCCCGACGACCAGTCTGCGGAGAGAGTCCTTGGTGGTCTTCACCATGACCTCTGTGAGGCCATTACTGGACGGGTGGAATGGGGCCAATGTCGCGTGCCTAATACAGTTGCTCCTCGTGAAGATCTGAAAATCACGGGAGGTAAATTGAGGCCCGTTGTCAGTGATTATTACGTCTGGAAGACCATGGGTTGCAAAAACTCCCCTTAAGGCTTGTATGGTGGCACTTGTGGTGGTGCTTGAAACCGGAAGAACCTCCAGCCATTTAGAGTAGCTATCTACGATAATCAAGAAGGTCTGACCCTGGAATGGGCCGGCAAAATCGAGGTGGATGCGGGACCAGGGGTTGGTTGTGATTTCCCATTTGTGTACTGGGGCGTGGGGTGGGGCGGGTCTGCTTTGCTGGCAGAGATAGCAGCCGGCTACATGCTGTTCTATGTCCCTGTCTAGGGATGGCCACCAAACATAACTGCATGCCAGAGCCTTCATTTTAGTGATGCCCGGGTGGCCATTGTGAAGTGTTTGGAGAACCTTTGTTCTGTGGCATGGTGGGACTATCACTCTGCATCCCCAGAGGATGCAGCCTAAGTGGGTAGAGAGCTCATGGCGCTTTGCAAAATATGGTTGGATGGGGGGGCAGGGGCAAGAAGATTGCCATCCAGATGTAACCCAGGAAAGTACCCTGCTGAGGGCGGGATCCCTACTTGTGGCATGTGCAATGTCTTTTGCTGTTACTGGGCATTCTGAAAGTTCTTGTATGGCCAGGACTTGGCCAGCTGGGGCTGGGTCTGGATCTATTTGAGGTAGTGGGAGCCTGCTGAGGCCATCAGCGTGGGACATCTCCTTCCCTGGCATGTAAACTAACTGATAGGAGTATGCGGATAGAAATGTGGTCCAGCGCAGCATGCGCGGGGACAAAATTTGGGGGGTTTGGCGGTCCCATGTGAATATGCCCAGGAGAGGTTTGTGATCCGTGTAGATTGTAAAGGGTTCCGCCGTAGAGATAATCATGGAATTTTTTAATTCCAGCTACTATGGCCAGGGCTTCCTTATCTATTTGTGCATAGTTGCGCTCGGGTTTTGAAAGGGTCCTGGAGTAATATGCAATTGGAGCTTGCGTGCCATCGTTGAAGGAGTGGCTGAGGACTGCCCCAATGCCATAAGGTGAAGCATCGCAGGCGATGCATAAAGGTTTGGTTTCGTTGTAATGCAATATGGTGGTATCGCTAGAGAGCAATTGTTTTAGCTGTTTAAAGCTGTCATTGTGCACTGAGGTCCACTGCCAGGGGGCTCCTTTGTCTAAAAGCCTATGGAGGGGCTCCGCTATAGTGGCTTTTCCAGGCAAAAAGGAGTGGTAAAAGTTCAGGAGCCCTAGGAATGCCTGAAGCTCCATTTTATTTTTTGGAGGGGGTGCGGCTTTGATTGCTTGAATTTTGGAATTGGTGGGGTGAATGCCTTTGCCGTCTATTCTATATCCTAGGAAGTTTGTAGAGGGAACTCCTATTGAGCATTTTTCACGTTTTAGTTTTAAACCGGCTGCCCGGAACCTTGTGAGGACTTCGTGCAGCCTGGTTGCTAGTGAGTGGGTGGAGTCGCCCGCGATGAGGACGTCATCAAAGTACGGGCAGACTCCGGGGATGCCTTTGAGGGTTCGTTCCATGACTTCCTGGAATATTCCAGGTGCCACGGAGTTGCCAAATTGGAGGCGGTTCACTTTGAACGCCCCCCTGTGAGTTACTATGGTCTGGGCGTCAGCTGTTTCCCTGGTTACTGGAAGTTGCAGGAAAGCATGTGCTAGGTCCAATTTGGCAAAAATGGAGCCGGAGCCAATTTCAGAGAGAACATCCCTTACTGATGGGACTGGGTATGCATGGGGATTGAGCGCGCGGTTCAGGGTTGCTTTATAATCTGCGCATATTCTCACTTCCCCGTTAGGTTTGACAGGCGTCACGATGGGGGTTTCCCAAGTTCCGCTGTCAGTGGGTTCTAGGACTCCTAGCTTGAGTAAGCGGTCTAGCTCTTTGTCAATTTTTTGTTTTAAGGCGAAAGGGACTTTCCTAGCTTTTATTCTAATTGGTCCTATCTCCGGTTTGAACTTGAGGTCGATGGGGGCTCCGTTGTATTTACCCAGCGAGCCATCAAAAACATCTGCAAAATTTTTGCAGATATTTTCTAGGGAATGGGTGTGAATACGGTTGGTCCCTTCAAGGCGAATGCCTAATGCCTCGAACCAGTCTAATCCGATGAGGCTGGTTCTGGGTTGTTTAGTTATTTGGGCTGTTAAGTGTCCTGAAAATTTTTTAAAATCGACCTTCAGGGTGGCCTGTCCCTTTAAATCTATTTGCGTGCCCTGGAAATCTGCCAGCATAACCTTGGAGGGTTGGATGGGGATGCGGTGACTGGTTTTGCTAGCTATTCTCTGGAGAGTGTCCCCTGACAGGATGGAAACGGAGGATCCTGAGTCGACCTCCATTTCGCAAGGGATTCCCTGGATTTTGACCCATGCTCTGACTTTGGCCCTGGGGATGTTGTTTGCGGGTGATTTGGTTAGGGAAAATACGGACCCTACAACCCCCTGGGGAGGGCGGGGAAGGACAGTCCTACCTGCGGGGATCTCGTCAAGATCGTGGAGGGTCTCCCAGTTTAGGCTGCGACAAGCGGAGCGGATGTGGCCGGTCTTGCCACAGCCGTGGCACTTCGCATTCCTAAACCTGCAAGTAGCCCTTGCATGGCCTCCGCCACAGCTCACACACTTCGCCCTGGTGCTGGACTGCGCCTTCTTCGAGTTGGGGGCTGTCTGACGGTCTTGGTTGCGGTTCCCTTCACGGCCGGCGACCATACAATTGAAGCGAGAAAGAATTGCATCGACCCCGGAGTCGGGCTCCGGTGGCCCTTGGTCGAGCTCCCTGGCTTGATGGACGGAGGTGCCTGAATTTTCGCCGAATGTCTGGGGTTCGTCACGATGGCTGTCCTCATACGCCATTATCTCCAGAGTGAGCTCTGCGAGGTCCATTGTGGGCCTTGCCACAAGCTTCCTCTGCAGGCGCACGTTTTGGAGACCGGCAATGACTTGATCACGAATTCGGTCCTCCAGGTCGGGGAAATGGCACTTGCGGGCGGCGTGCCTGTCGGCTGCGATGAAGGCAGTGGATGGTTCACCGGGTTGCTGCTTCCGTCGAGCTAAATAGAGTCGCCAATACAGCTCTGACCGCCTCGGCATCAAGTGTTTGCTGAGGTGATCTGTGAGCTCGGCATACGGTACAGTGGCGACCGGGTCCGGGCTGCAAAGGCCAACGGCGATGTCATATACTGCTGGCCCGCTGAGGCATAGGAGCGCAGCGGCCTTGTGGCGGTCCTCCGTGATTTTGTTCACGAGGAGGTACCCCTCGACCTGGCCCCAATGCGACTCCCATCCTTCGGGGTGCCGGACGTCGAACTCCCTCACGTGTCCTAGGTTTGCCATGCTGGGTCCGTGGTACTATGGCACCAGAATGGTTGGCTTGTCCGGTCGGTGACTTAGCTAGTGACTTCAGCGATTGACCGGACAGCTACGCTCCTGGGCCGTGACTTCAGCTAGTACCGGGATCCCACCCTCGTCGCCAGGTGGTTTAGCGGCAGGGAAGGACGAGGGAGACGCGTCTTCAGTTAACAAACTTTATTAACTCAGCCCGGACAACCAGAACAGTACAAACACACCTTATATAGGCAGCTGTCAAAATAGGACAGCAAATCAGCTGTGGGAATTCTTCCCGCCGAGGGACCGTATCCAATGGGTCAGCTGGCAGCTTGACAATCTCCCCAGTGATAGCGCAAGCGCGTTAGCTGGGGGGAATCCCGTCAGCTGGTTTTGGCGGGCGGGCGGTGTTTTGACAGCTAGCCGCTGTCAGGGCGCATGCGTCAGTTTTGACAGTTCGCGGCTGCCGCTGTAGGCAGCCCGCGGTTTTGACAGCTTGCGGCCAGTGCGCATGCGCGGCATTTGACAGCTGTCAAACGGCCGCGTGTTAGACTTAGTAGGCCGCGGGTGTGACTGCGCATGTGCGCTTCTTTTGACAGCTGTCAGTGCGGCCGCGTAAAGCGGCCTGTGACAGCTGTCATTATTGTTATTAATATGTTGCAGATTTATAATCCAATTGAGTTAGTTTATCATGTAAAAACTTATAAAACTTTCTTTGCTGTTGGTTAGGAGCATATAATCCAATAATAAGAATTTTCTTGCCTTGTAGCAATAGTTTAATAATAACATATCTTCCCTGTGGATCAGATTCAATTAATGTAGCAAATAAGTCTCTTCTTAAATAAATAACCACTCCACTCTTTTTGTCTGGAGCCGATGCTATAAAATGTAGTCCCAACTGGGAGTTAATCAAATACTTATAATCTTTTGCACTAATATGAGTTTCTTGTAGGCAAACAATATTATTTTTGTGTTGCTTCAGGTAGTGAAACACTTTCTTTCTTTTTTGTGGTGAATTTAAACCATTAACATTCCATGTCAAAAGCTTTATCGCCATCCTCAGTGACCTGGAACCTCTGGAACGCCACCTGGACATCCGCAGTTGGTCTCTTCGGTCATGCCCCTCCCACCGGCTCCGTAGTAACAGGGCCTTATATCATAGACCCAGAGTCCATCTTCTGTTTCAGTTGTTCCTTTTCTCTCCGTTTGTGCACAGCACGTGTCATTCTCTGCTCTTTTGGATCACCTTTCAACAGCAAACACTGTTCAGTGGATTCAGCCAATTGTGCCTCTCCGACAAGCTGTGCTGATGCACCTTCAATTTGTTGTTTATCTTCTTCCACTCTCTTAGGTAATGGAGATGGTGGTGAACATGCTTTCAGGACATAAGTATAAAAATCTTTTGCCTTTGCAATCGTATTAAGCCTGTATCGTGTCCCTGCATGATTCACCACTATTCCAATAGGTATCTCCCATCTGAACTGAATTTGTCAATTTTTGAGCTCATCAGACAGAAAACCAAAATCCTTCCTTTTTCTCAACATCTTGGGAGGTATTTCGTTCAGAATTATAATATCTTGACCTGCAATTTGAAATCTCTGTTGATAGAAGGCCTGGATGATTGCATTTCGAAGTGACCTCTTGGAAAAATAAATCACCATGTCTCTAGGTAAATTTTTCTGCCTCGCAATCCAAGAATTGACCCTAAAAATTTTTTCCACCTCCCTTGATAACTCCTTAGGATCCCATCCCAGGATGGGAGCAATGACTTTAATCACCTCTTGCAATAAATCCTCACGAGGGTTTTCTCTCAACCCTCTTATTCTCAAAGCAAATTCCATTTCTTTATACTGTGAAATAATCACCTCATCCTCAGTTTTATCAATTTTGTTTTCTGCTATAGCAATGCTATTTTCAAGTTTTTCACTATTTTCCACAACTTTATCCACACGATCATCTAAACATTCAATATGTGCAGCCAGCCCTTGAAATGCAAACAAAATGTCTTCTCTCATCTCTCTATTTTTAAATTCAAGTAGATCAGCTACCTCTTCCTTTATTTGTTGAGTCATTTCGTGTGCCTGCAGCTTCAAAGCATCCTGCAAGTCTTTAAGCCTTGGTGGAGCAGTGGGCTAATGCCTCCTTAAGTAACACCAGCTGCCTGCAATTAGTGCAGGTTCGCATCCCACCAGGCTCAAGGTTGACTCAGCCTTCCATCCTTCCGAGGTAGGTAAAATGAGGACCCAGATTGTTGGGGGCAATTAAGCTGACTTTGTAATAATGCCGCTTGGGGGTGTGTGAAAGCCCTAATAAGCAGGCATATACATAGAATGAAGGCTACTGCTAAGCTTGTAAGCCACCCTGAGTCTTCGGAGAAGGGCGGGATATAAATGGAATTTTTAAAAAAAGTGTAAGTGCTGGTGGTGGAGGAGAGGGTGGAGGGGATCTAGGCTTTGAAGTGGATTGCATTGCAGATTGAACTACAGGCAAAGAAATTGAGATTTTAGAAACAACAGGAACTGCCTGCCATCTTGAAGCCATTTTCCAACTTGCTACAATTCACCTTCTCTTATCACTTTCACTTTCCCTCTGGACTTCAAAAAATAAAAATAAAATCCAAAAAAAAAGAAGAGGAACCCTTAATAATAAGAAGAAAAACAAAATTCTTTAAAACTCTGAAATCCAATATATTGTTTAGATTTTAACAAAATCTTTGTACTTTATTCTTTATTCTTTCAAAAAGAAAAAAACATTTCAGCACCATCTTTTCTCTTTCTCTTTCAAAATCTAATTTATGTATGGAGAAGATTAAAGCACTCAAGTTAAAGTTCTGAATACTTGCAACTATACTTCTCCTGGTCAGCTCTGTCTGCTTTGAAAGCAATCATAAATCACTGTAATCCACAGATGTGGATGCAGCATCTGGCTTCACCCCTGCATGGAGCAAAGACATCCTTGACTCGGAGAAAGCCTCGGACTCCGTGGGAGCTCTCACCCTCCGACCCCCAGATAATTCTGGGAGGTCTTGGGGCGCTCTACCACTATCTGAGGAAAGCTCACCTCCCCCTCTTCTCCTGAGGGGGAGGTTTCCGAGCCGCGGGACAGCTGATTGTCACTGTCTCCATGGATCTAACGAAGCCTCAGGATGGGCGGCCAGAGAAAAGCCGCCATTCGGTGCAGTGTTGCCACCGGAAGACCCTTAATCCCATTTCTTAATCCCATTTATATCCTGCCCTTCTCTGAAGACTCAGGGCAGCTTACAATCTAAAGCACAATGTGCTTAGCAATAGCCTTCATTCTATGTACCTGCTTATTAGGGCTTTCGCCCCCCCCCCCAGCAGCATTTTTACAAAGTCAGCTTATTGCCCCCAACAATCTGGGTCCTCATTTTACCTACATCAGAAGGATGGAAGGCTGAGTCAACCTTGAGCCTGGTGGGATGCGAACCTGCACAAATTGCAGGCAGCTGGTGTTACTTAAGGAGGCATTAGCCCACTGCTCCACCAAGGCTCTTGATTCCTGGAGTGAATCTCTTCAAGGGACCAGGCGCACTCCCAAAGCAGCAGCACCGCCGCTGCCTTGGTCACTCTGGCTCTGGAGGAGGCAGAGGAGGACAAAGTGGCAGAAGACATGCTGACTCTGAACAAGCACCCTCTCAAAAGCTGCAGCAATGGCATCTATCAGCTGATGCTGCTCATGTGATATGCACCTTGGAAGCTCCCTAAAGCAGTCCCCCCCCCTCCATAAGGGCTTTCAACTGGAGCCAGAGCTGTGTGTAAGTTCCGGCACCTTTTTTTTTTTACAAAAAAGCACTGGGCATAGATATAATTAAACTAGAATTTATCTATTCTGAGACTACATCCCTCCTCAGAACTCTTTATCTTGGATGGAAAGCCATTTTGATTAGTGTAATTAGTGTAATCTCCTTCTATAAAGAGCACTCACTTTGTGGCTGCCCATCATAGGACACGATTTTTCATACAGATGATCCAGAGGATGATGTGACCTTCTACATATTAGAAGGTCAGGAGTGCTCTTTCTAGAAGCAGATGTACAACATGGACATTAGATTAAGCATATGGAATTCAAGCACTATGTGAGTGATCTTTTAACAAGAATGATATATGGGGCCATTCTGTCTGAAGATGGAACGGGGCTAGTGGTTGAATAAATTTTAGTGATATCATTTTATTCTTGTTCTTCTGATTCTGATTAGAATGTATGTTATTGATTTAAAGCAGCAGTAGTAAAGAAATTTACCTGAACATCTGTGTCCACATGAAATACAAATGTATGAGGTAAAAAGTTTTCTTTGGCTTTAGGTGGATTTGGTATGACTTTTACTGGACTTGTCCATCCTGAAAAAATAGTTGAACATTTTTCAGTAAATAGTATTCATAGCACTGAGATTACATCTTAATATAAAAGTGGACTTTATAGTATATGACAATCACAATGTGCCATGTATAACATTTATGAATTATTATTTTAATGACATAAAAGTCAGAAGATAAGTAATTACAGTTGGATGCTTTAGCAGTGGATTTGTATATTGTACCAAGCTACCGACAATAGAATTAAAGAAGTGGGGGGAAGGGAATAACTGAAAAGTTGCTTATTCTGAAAAACTATTGCCCAGTTATACAGAGTAAAAAGAGCTGCTGAATACAAGGGATCTATTTTGAGAGTTGTGGAAGATTTATTGACAGCTTTTTACTGAATAAGCTATGAAAAATGTAAAAAAAACTCAGAGCAGTAAATAGGAAAAGTCAGGAGTTAAAAAGGTAAGAGACATCCCTAACAAATCCTAAGTCAACATATAGCTAAACTGAGAAAGAATGTGAATAAATGTAAGCTTTCTGTTGATGTTACATGAACACAACAGTCAGCAGACATCTTCTGTAGAGGTTCCAGTAGCCATGCCCATGAGTGGGATAAGGGCCACTCTCTTCCCTCTCCGTCAAGTGAGTACTCAGAGGAATTTATCTGGGTCAGACATGTCAAACACAAGGCCCAGGGGCTGGATCCGGCCCGTGAAGTGGTTTCATATGGCCTGCGAAGCCATCCTGGAAACAGTGAGGGAATGGACCCCGCTGCTTTGGACCTGGCACAGGCTGGCCAGGAGACAATGTACAATTTTGTGGTGGTAATCTATGCTGAAATACATTCAGTCTTAGCTCCACAAGGCCATTGGAAACAGTGAGGGATCGGCCCCTGCTGCGTCAGCATTGCCCCCTGGGCGTACCCTTTGTGAGGAATGAAGAAATGCACCATCACCTGGAAGTGGCTAGCAATGGCCCTGCCTACTTTGGGCAGGCTAGGGGCTGGGCAGCATTGTGCTTCTCTTCAGATTCATGCCTCCCCCAGCCCAGCCTCTTGGAACTGTGAGAACACCCTGCTGCCTGCCAAAACTGGGCAGGCTGGGGGCAGCATTGCACAGGTAACATCGACTCCTGCTTCTCATGGCATCCCCTCCCCCAGAGCCCACCAAGCCGGATATGTGAAGTAGGCAAGGGCCATGTGCTGGCCACTTCCAGGCAATGGTGCATTTCTTCATTCTTCATGAAGAAGACACTTCCCCAGCTGCGTTTCTTGCCTGTTTTTCTCCCTCCCTCATCTCAGATGTTTTCCCATCACAGGAAGGAAGGAAGGAAGGAAGGAAGGAAGGAAGGAAGGAAGGAAGGAAGGAAGGAAGGAAGGAAGGAGGGAGGGAGGGAGGGAAGGTCTGAAGGAAGTCCTGCCTTAGTCCTTCCCTGCTGGCCTTTCACCATCCCCTTGCCCCCTCCTCCTGGCCTATCCTGGGGGGGTCTCACATCCTATTGCTAAGGAAGCTTTGGATACAAAGCCAGGTCTCCACACATGGAGAGGGAGTGGGCCTCCCTCTTGACTTTGCCCTCATACCCATCATGAGCAACCTGGCTAAGGAGAAATAAGCACAGCAGCAGCAGTGTTGAGGAGGAGGTAAGTGCAGCTGGGTGCCCCCTTGGGGAAGTGGGGCTGGGCTTAGTGCTGCAGGTGCTTGATGGATGGGCTGGGCATTTGACCTTTGCACCACTGTCCAGGACCCCCTCCCCACATGACCTGAGAGGAACAGTGAGGCTCCTCCAGTGGACCATGCCTTGGCACTTGCCCCAGTCCCATCTCCTGCCAGAGACCCTTAGATCTGTTGCACTCCTGACCAGGCACCCATAGGCACCCTTGACACAAACAATGTACAGCTGGCCATGCCCACCCAGTAGGCCACATGCACTCATCATGCCCACCCAGTAGACTGCACCCACTCTGGCCACACCCATCTGCCCCACCCCCCAAGGGCAACCGCAATGCTAATGCAGCCCTCAATGAAATTGAGTTTGACACTCCTGGGTGAACTATAGAAATGGAGTTCTTTCTTTGGGAAAAGAAAGGGAGGCCTAGTGGGTATAGTGGGTATAATAAACAGGATCTGAAGAATCCCCTCACAGATCGATATTTTTAAAGTGTCCCCAAACAAACTCTACCCCTTAGTTCATTTGGTCAGTCCCGGATCAGCCAAGTTCCAGGTGGTAAGCCCCTCATGGGAAAAGGAGAAACATCAGTCCATCCAGAGCAAAATCAATCCCACCCCTTCACATCCCATCCAGAGAAATAAATGAGATTCCCCCCATCCCCTTTCTTAGTTGCCCGTAAGATGAGAGGAAGAATGCCTCTCATCAATCTTATTGTGATGAATAACAGGCAGGCAAAATAAACAAAAATTACATCTAAGGAAAGGAAGTGGAAGCAATAAACCCTGTTGTTTATTCCCTCTCTTCCTTGAGAATGGCAGAATCCAAGGGGGTGGGTGGGCTGAGATTTGGGGTTTGCACAGAAGAGACAGTTAGAAATGAGATATAAATGGATTCTGATACATATCCATGGACAAGCATAAAAGCTTATATACAAATTCTCAAAGCTTGGGGAACAAACAGGGTAAACTAGAAGCAATAGTACACAGGGAGGGTATGACATAGTTTGCATTACATAAACCTGGTGGGACAAAACCCATGAATGAAATGGACTGATGGATGAATACAAATTGTTCAAAAGAAACAATTCTAGAAAAAGAGGAGGGGGAGTTGCACTATATGTAAGAGCACACTACATATCTACAGAAATGAACATGATCAAAGATAAAATCTCTCCAGAATGTATATGGATCAATATATAAGAGAAAAAAGTGACATTGCCATAGGTGTATATTACAGGCCACCCAACCAATCAGAAGAAATAGATGAACTCTTTGTCAACCAGTTAACAAATGTGTGTAGGAAGCATACCACAGTAGTAATGGATGACTTCAACTATCCAGATATCAACTGGGAGACAAACTTTGCAGCGAGCATGAGATCAAACAGATTCCTAACCACCTAGTCAACAACTTTGTCATCCAAAAGGTGGAGGAGGAAACCAGTCATAAAGCTATACTGGACATAATTCTTACAAATAGAGAAGAAGTGATAGAGGGAGAGAAGAAGTGATAGAGAGAGTTGAAGTTGCCAGAACCTGGAAGTGACTATGTGATACTGGAATTCCATATAATGCAAACAAAACCAATAGAAAACAATGCAGTCAGGGTCTTAAACTTCAAAAGAGCTGACATTAACAAACTCAGAGAGAACCTAGGAAAGATCCCATGGATGAAAATCCTAAAGGGGAAAACAACCCAAGAAACATGGGAAACCCTGAAAAATGTGATCATAAAAGCCCAGTCCAGCACAATACCACTGAAAACGAAAAACAAGAAAGTCAAGAACAAACCAGCATGGCTGCACAAAGCTCTCTGACAAACTGAAAGACAGAAAGGACAAGTACAAAAAATGGAAACAGGGGCATATAACTAAGGCCTATTACCAGCAGAAAGCCAGAATATGCAAAAATGAAGTCAAGAAAGCAAAGGCTCAGAACGAACAAAGATTTGCAACAAAAATTAAGGATAATAAAAAAAGTTTCTTCCAATATATTAACAACAAGAAAAAAGTAAAGGAAACTGTAGGTCCATTAAAGAGAGAAGATGGCAAGGAAATAGCAAGCAACAGGGAGAAACTACAACTGCTCAATTCATTCTTTGCATCAGTCTTCACCAGGGCTTTTTTTCTCATACAGTAGAACACTCAGAACAGCATTCCGGCACCTTTTTTTTTTCAAAAAAAATCAGCTCCCTTATTGGCTTTCCTAAGCCTATTACAGGGCTAGGCAATCTTGGCTCTTTTTTATGACTCATGGACTTCAACTCCCAGAAATCCTGAGCCAGCCATGCTGAGGGGAAAGGGAGAGGTTTCCAAGCTGAGCCATGCTGGCTCAGGACTTCTGGGAGTTGAAGTCCACGAGTCATAAAAGAGCCAAGGTTGCCTACCCTGGAGGAGGACATTAAAATTATTTACAGGATTAAACTTTATTTATTTAATTATTTACAGGAACTAAACTTTAGAATCTAAAACAGCTAATTCAAAAAAGCCAACAGGAAAGAACCTCACATTTTTCATCTGCTTCTGTCTTTTGGAAGGTAAAATTAGATAACAAAATAATCTATTTCTTATGTTAACATGTCTTCAATGAAATCAAAGGTAACAGGAAAGAAATGAGAAACATTTTTCTCAATGTAATATGTCTAATTTAGCTGATTCTAGGAAAAAAGTATCTTTTGTACACTCTTGAAAACTATTTTGAATCTATAACCATCTATTACAACTAAACCATTTAAATTAAATAATTCTTAAGAATGAAATATTCTTAATTTGGACTTTACTTTTACTGTATGGACTGTTGTGTGTTTTGAAAAATAGATTATTTAGAATCTAGCTATGTTGTACTTCAGTCTTTAAATAATTAACCTAGTATATATATAACAATATATGATGTTTTCCCTGGTGAGCTTAACATCAATAACAACATTTATTAAAAAGGCTAAATAATTTCTGGTGGTATTATCTGTATAGTAAAATTTTGGACAAGCAGTGATCATGTATCCTAGCAAAAGATGTTACATATGTGCATAAGCGTAGTGAGTAGCATATGCCTTTTTAAAAATATCAAACATGCAAAGAAACAAAAACAAGTCCAAAATATCTGTATTACATCCAGAAATGCCAACTTTGCAACCAATATTTCTCAATCATAACTATGGCACCCTAAGGATACCTGCATACATGCAAATGCTTCTCTGGGATCAGTAACACAGCAGGGATTGCTTTTTCCTTCCAGTAACATATACCTAAAACCAGTTTATTGCATTTGGCAATTGTACTAAAAAAATATCTCATTGTCAACCAATATAATTCATTTAATTTGAAATCAAGTGAAAAATTGATTTAAATTATTTTATTAAAAGAAATTAATGGCAATTCTTTTATAAGAAGTTGCCTCAAACAAAATGAGTTTGACATGCGTGCTCTAGATAGTTGAATGCTCCAAAATAAATTCTAGACCAGGCCTGTATGTGCAGCCTACCAAGCACCCTTGGACAGAGCAAGACTTTAAAAAAAAAAGTAATAATATCACCACCATTGCCCTGAAAGTCATGTTGCCTAGTGCCTCCATGGCTTACCATAACCACGAGTTCTAACACTGTAGATGCTCCTCTAGTCACCAAATCATTGATTAGCCCACCAGCATTCCTTTGCAGACCACAAAGATTTTTAATTTATCAGTGTGGGCCTTTCACTTCTACAAGTTGCACAGATCTCTTCTAGATTTTCCTCTTGCCTTTCCGAGTTAACTCCTTGGTCTGTCATTGAGCAAGAATTGACTTCGTAGGGAAGCATATTATCATTTGATGTATATTTAACATATGTTCTATCTTTATTTACCAATTATATAATATTTGTATGCAATCCACATGGTGAGGTTTGGGGCAACTTACAATAGAAAAAAAATATTTTTAAAATCATAAGATTAAAACATAAAAGCAGGGCTTTTTTTCTCATAGAACGCTCAGAATGGTGTTCTGGCACCTTTTTGCACACACAAAAAAAGCTTTTGCACAAGCTATGCTACTCCCTCTATTGGCTTTTGAAAGCCAATAGGAATTGCTGCTGAGTGCACCAAAAGACCTGACTGGCAAACGTTGCACTGGCAAGTTGTTTGCAGTGAAAGCGAGTAGGCAGGAACTTTGCACCCCTCCCTGCTGGCCAACTACACCATCTCAACTAGGGAAGTAAGAGAGGACAAGGAGTGGGAGGTGGGTTCTGCGGAGTCCATGTGCACTCCTTTGTGCTCACCCGTGTCAGCCAGGCTGGTGGCCTACCTGGTGCTGTACCTGCACCACCATCGTCTCGCCCTGTGTGCCTAAGTGGCCGCCCTGCATTGCCTGGTCTGCACCATCTCTGCTGCCCACCCCACACAACCCCTCTATATAGAGCAGGCCCTGCTGCTCCCACAGCACCAGCTGCGCTGGCTCTGGCCCCAGGGGGGAGCCCGCCACCATCACCCCTCACACCTGTGGCTGCAGCAGTGCTGCTTTCCCCCCCACGCCTCCTGCACCCACCAAGATGAGAGTTCCGGCACCTTTTTTTTTTTTTTAGAAAAAAAGCACTGGTCTTCACACAAAAAGAAACTATAGCTCAGCACATTAAAAAAACCCACTGCAAAAGACAAACTAGAAACTAAAATTAAAATAACCAAGAAAGTTGTAAGAGAACATATATCTGACCTTGATGAATATAAATCTCTGAGACCCAACAGACTACATCCCAAAGTTCTGATGGAGCTGGCAGATGTTATCTCAGAACCATTGAACCATATCTTTCATATATTCTAGAGCACTGGGGAAGTACCTGAGGATTGGAAAAGAGCTGATGTGGTTCCCATCATGAAGAATGGGGGTGGGGAAAATGGACCCAGGAAACTACAGACCAGTCAGTTTAACATCAATATCTGGTAAGATCCTAAAAAAGATAATCAAAAACCAGATCTGCAAACAATTAGAATCAAACAAAGTTATAACTAGTAGCCAGCACAGATCATGCCAAACCAATCTTATTTCATTCTTTGATAAAGTGACTAAACTAATAGACCAGCAAAATACTATGGATGTCGTATACTTAGACTTCAGTGAGGCATTTGGTAAAGTAGACCACAACCTACACATTGGTCAGCTAGAAAAAGTTAGAATAGACCAGATGGATCTGCAGCTGGCAAGCAAACCATACTCAATGAGTAGACTTCAATGGCACTACATCCACATGGAGAGAAGTAAGCAGTGGGGTACCCAAGGTTCCATCTTAGGCCCAGTACTCTGTAATATCTTCATAAATGACTTAGATGAGGGAATTGAAGGAGATCTCATCAAATTTGCAGATGACACTATACTGGCAGGAGTAGCCAACACCCCAGAAAACAGGATCCAAAAAGATCTTGGCATACTTGAACAATAGGCTCTATCCAACAAAATGAGTTTCAGTGTGGAGAAAACCAAAGACATTTAGCAGGAAAAATAAAAGTACAAGTACAGGCTGGGTGAGACCTGGCTTAAAAACAGTAACCGTGAGAGGGACCTTGGAGTCCTAGTGGATGATCACTTGACTATGAGCCAGCAATGTACAGCAGCAGCCAAAAAAGTTAATACAATCCTGGGTTGTATAAACAGAGGCATAGAATCAAGATCATGTGAAGTATTAGTACTGCTTTATAAAACCCTCGTAAGACCACACCTGGAATACTGCAACCAATTTTGGTCACCATATTACAAAAAAGTTGCTGAGAGTCTGGAAAAAATCCAAAGAGCAGCTAAGATGATCAAAGGCCTGGAGACTAAAACATATGAAGAATGGCTGCAGGGCTTGGGTTTGGCTAGTCTAAAGAAAAGAAGAAATAGGGGTGACATCATAGCAGTATTCCAGTGTTTGAGGGGCAGCCAAAAAGAAGAGGGAGTCATTTTATTCACCAAAGCACAAGAGGGCAGGACAATAAACAATGGTTGGAAACTGATCAAAGAGAGGCAACCTGGAATTAAGGAGAAAGTTCCTAACAGTGAGACAATTAACCAGTGGAACAACTTGCCTCCAGAAAGTGAGATTTTTAAGAAGAGGCTAGACAGGACTTCTGGTTTTGCACAATAGTGACTGGTTGTGGGCTTGCGGATTCTCTGCACCCCCGTGGCTAATTTTGCCCTGCCTGGGGGCCCTAAATGGATTTAAGTTGCACCAGAGAGATGACAAAGAAAGAAGGATGCTCCAGCAATTCTGGAATGGTGGTGGGGATTTTGTTGAACTTGGGGAAAGCTTTCTAACCCAACAGGAGAAAGACTGGCCATATTGCATCGACCAGCCCAAGCTACTATCAACCGAAGTTCAAAAGCACTAACCAGCACAACTGTGAACAGTGTGCTTGAAACTTGGTGAGGAATTTGATCTTCTCTTTTTTTATTCTACATGTAATTTCCTGGAAAAGATCCCCAAGAATCAAAACACCTCCAAAAGGGAAGGAGGGGGATTTCCACCCCATCCTGATACTAATGGAAGCAGCAAATTAATCTTTTTATGGAGAATCAAAATATATGGAAGTGAAATAAATATAAAACCTGAAATTTAAAACTTAACTCTGGATAAATCAAACATTGTTTGAATGGTTAACACTCTCATTCTAAAGATAATTGTTCATTTTGGAAATTGAAAAACAAATAGTTGCTGACATCTAGTGGTGGTTGAAGACTATGACAGCTATGACTTTAATATAAGACTTGGCAAAACCTGGGAAAAGTTCATCTGTGTTTGTGATCTACAAAGCTTTAACAATAAAAAACAGCTGTAACAAAAAAAGACAATAATCTGGGCTGTAGAAAAAGAGAATTATAAATTTCAGAAAAAAATCTTTTTTGAGCTATTTGGATTACAAATATCTATTTAATTGGGACTCTAAAGCTATTTTCAGAGAAAAGAAAGGAAGTGAAAAACTTAAATTCTTGGCCATCATGGATCAGAGACATGTAGAAAGAACACATCAAGAAAACATAAATACTTTACAGGAGGAGATATATAGCATACTGCAACTAATTCAAAGAACAATGACTTTAAATCACAAAGAAATTCAAAATAACTTTGAAAATATAAATCAATCTATTTCCAAGTTAACTCTACAACAACAAAAATTCCCAGAAACCAACAACAGAGAAGGAGCAGATAAAACAGATAATTGGACATAGAATTGAGAATAGAGACTTAAAGATGGAACTTAACAAAACAAGGAAACATGATTTAATCCTAGTGGGGAAAAATTCACAAGAATTGGAAAAAACAACTTATCCCTTAAAACTACAAAATAAATATGAGGACAAGAAAACAGTTTGGATAAAATGGACTGTAGAGATGTCAGGAACATCAGAGAGAAAGGAAATAATAAGAGATGTGAAGCGAAGAGAAAGAAAAAGATTTTCAACAAACATGGAAAGGCAGAAGCCCTGTACAAAGACACTTCACCTGATTTACTTTTTATATGTACACCAACATTTATGAATATTCAGGAAAACTTTTTGATTCAGCAAAATACATTGATTAAGAAAGATACTGGGCAAAGGAAAAGGACTAAAGTGAAAACCAAGAAAATAGATGATGGGACTTACCAGAGAGAATACTTTAAAAACAAATATTTGTTTAAATATGGTTAAAGAAATAGAAAAGTTTTGGAATATATATGTCATTCTCAGAGGAATGAATTCCCTAAATAATATAGTATGCTATTTTTCCTTTTTTTCTTCTCTTTCTTGATATGAGTAATTGTCAGAATCCATTTATATCACATTTCATAATTGTATAGGTAGAACAACGTGCTATTACTGGGGATTCTGCCATCTCTCCGAGGGGGGGAGAGAGGATGGTTACTAAAGCGATTTTCAAACAACAGGGGATGTTTTAACGGGGGAAGGGAGGGGGACAGACAGATCTGGTTTGTATCTTCATTTACAACTGAAAAGGGAAGCAATAACCATAAAACCAAGGAGAGTTCCCTTTCCCATGGAAGGACCTGACACCTAGCAACTGATGACAGCCTGACCAAATGGATGAGGGGAGGGACTGGAATGGGAATGGTTTATATAGGATTGAAATGTAACTTTTCTCAGATTCCGTCTTGTATTCCCACAATCGATTCCTTCCTAGTAAACATTTTCCTTTTGGACTAAACTTGCATCCAAGAGTTCTTATTTCCTAAGATGTGGATTGAGGTGGGTCCTGACAGTAGACAGAATCTGCTTTAAGAGTCAACCTGGAAGGGAAAACCTTACCGGGGGACTTTGCAACAAATACAAATGTCTGGCGACGAAGCAAGAGAGGAGGGAAGCCCCATGGAGGGGGAGTCTTCCCCCCAAATGGAATCCCAGACACAATGGGAAGCTGAAGCAGCATATTCCCCCGGGGAAGAAGCGGTGGAGCAGTACGACCGAAAACCCCGGTGGTCGATGGGCGTTGGAAGGAAAAGTGAGTGGGAAAAGGCTTCGGGAGAAAAGACCCTGAGTCGTAGTAACCACCAACCGGAATGGAGGCAAGAGATGGAGAGTTCCCTGCACGCCAGCGAGGAGGAGCGGATCCTGGAAAAGGCCATTGATCTGATGAAAGCAACCCTGAGTTCACTGAGGGAGGAGAGAGCTGAAAATCGCAACCGAGGCAGCGCCTGGGGACGCAACTGGAAAGGTAACGGAGGGGATCCAACACCTGAAACCCTGGGGCCATCCAATGGAACAGGAATTGCTGCCTCAGCAGTACCCACCCCCCCCCAGAACCACAGATGGGGACCAGGATGAGGAGCGATACCGGCCACTGCGCAGACAACGCTCCAGCCAAAAACTCCCGCCCCTGGAAGTCAAATTCAAGGGGGAGCCATCACGACTGGGATTTTTCCTAACCCAAGTCCTCAGCTACATGGAAGAGTATGGATGGGACATCCCCAGTGACAAAACACGCATCCGAATTGTGCAATATGCCCTGGACGGGATGGCTGCAGACTGGGTGGTGAACTTGCATGACTCCAACGCCCCAGAACTCAACGACTTCAACCGATTCATGTCATCTTTGAGGCGACGGTTCGAGGATTCTTTGGCTGACCATAAGGCCCGGGAGAGAATCAAAACGGTGAGGCAGGGCAGGCGAGCAGTGGCTGATTACTGTATACCCAAGAATTCCGAGCCATTGCCAGCAAGCTGAACTGGCCAGAAGACATCCTCCTTAGCCATTTCAAAGACGGTCTGAACTACGACCTGTATGATGCTTGCCTGCCTCAAGGAGACCCACCCCACCTCGACGACTGGTACATCCTGGCGGAGGAAGTGGAAATAGACCTACTGAAGAGACACCGCAGAGGAAAACCATGGGGCCGCCTGCCACCCGAGCAAACACGCGAGGGGGAAAACCCACCAGCCACAGCCCAAAAATCAACAAGTTGCTTCAACTGCGGGAGAGAGGGCCACCGTGCTGCAGAATGTCGTTCAAAAGCCCCCCCACGAAAACCAGAGGCATCATCCTCCAAGAAGCCGGGGAAGCCCCAAGGCAACACAAAAGAATCTTCCATGAAGGGGACAGAGGCTGTAGAGTCCACAATTCCTGCCAGGAACTGGGACTGGACTCCGGCCTGCACCGCAGGGACGGTGGACAACTCGGAAGACAGCTCAG
This sequence comes from Vipera ursinii, assembly GCF_947247035.1. Taxonomy (NCBI): domain Eukaryota; kingdom Metazoa; phylum Chordata; class Lepidosauria; order Squamata; family Viperidae; genus Vipera; species Vipera ursinii. The sequence continues at coordinate 57,748,926 of NC_139517.1, forward strand.
AGGGAGAACCATTGGTAAGTGGACCCCTTCCACCCATACTTAAGACAGTGACTATATTAGCTTCCCCTATGCCTGAAGCAGCCAAAATAAAAGCTCTGATAGACTCTGGGTGCATCCGCTGCCTTATCAGCCCAACGCTGGTGAAGAGATTGAGCATCCCAGTGAGGAGGCTAAAACATCCAATCTCTTTTAGTCAATTAGATGGGACAATAGCAGGGGGAGGACCAGCCACCCTAGCCACTTTACCAATCCACTATCACTGGGGCCCCATGAGGAGGACATAACGTTTATAGTGGCCCCAGGCATGGAATGCCCAATGATCCTAGGACTGGAATGGCTGAAGAAATGGAACCCCAGGATAAACTGGAGGACAGCAGAACTCAACTTCCCAAAGGGGGGACAGAAGAACGTAGACTCCAAAAGCACCCCCCCAACCCAGAGGGAGGAGACAGCAGCAGTGGGGAAAGAGAAGGGATTACCAGAGATACCGGAGGAATACAGGGACCTGGCTGAGGTTTTCAGTGAGGAAAGAGCAGATGAGCTTCCCCCCCACCACCCCACAGACTGCACCATAGAATTCAAACCTGGGGCAAAACTCCCAAAACCCAGGATGTATGCCATGAGCCCAAGGGAAATGGCAGAAATGGAGAGATTCATAAAGAAAAACTTAGAAAGAGGATTTATTGAGCCTGCCAAACCCAAAGTGGCCGCCCCGGTTCTGTTCAGGGAGAAGAAGGATGGGTCCTTTCGTTTGGTTGTGGACTATAGAAATTTGAACACAATTAGTGAATGTAATCTGTACCCCCTTCCCCTAATGAAGGATATGTTATCCCACCTATCGAAAGGAAAGATTTTTACCAAACTAGACCTGAGGGAAGCATACTACCGTATTAGGATTAAGGAAGGAGACGAATGGAAGACTGCATTCAACTGCCCAATGGGGTGCTATCAATTCAAAGTATTGCCATTCAGACTGCAAGGGGCCCCCGCAGTCTTTATGCAATTAATTAATGAAGTGCTGAGAGAGCACCTATATAAGGGGGTCCTGGTTTACCTCGATGACATCTTTATCTTCACAGAAACCAAAGAGGAACATATCAAACTAGTCAGAGCAGTCCTGAAGAAGTTGCGAGCTGCCCACTTATATGCTAAATTATCGAAGTGTGAATTCCATCAGGAAAAAATCGACTACCTGGGATATCGCATATCTCCAGAGGGCATCGAAATGGACCCTGAGAAGGTCAGGGCAGTACTAGAGTGGGCACCCCCCCCCGCACACGGAAGCAATTGCAAAGTTTCCTGGGGTTTGCAAACTTCTACCGCCAATTCATCCCCGCATTTGGCCAAATAGCCATGCCCCTCACAAATTTGTTGAAAACGAAGGGAGGGTCACCCGTGAAACCCAGCCAGCCTCTGAAATGGTCAATGGAATGTCAAGCAGCATTTGAGAGGCTAAAGAGACTTTTTTCTGCTGAACCTGTCCTAAAACACCCAGATCCCGACAAACCTTTTGTAATACAGGCAGATGCGAGTGATGTAGCGGTAGGAGCCGTACTATTGTATGTCTAGTTTAATGAAAAGGACTAGGGGTGACATGACAGCAATGTTCCAATATGTAAGGGGCTGCCAGAAAGAAGAGGGAGTCAAGCTATTCTCCAAAGCACCTGAAGGCAGGACAAGAAGCAATGGATGGAAACTAATCAGAAAGAGAAGCAACCTAGAACTAAGGAGAAATTTCCTGACAGTGAAAACAATTAACCAATGGAATAGCTTGCCTACAGAAGTTGTGAATGCTCCAATACTGGAGGTTTTTAAGAAGAGATTGGATAGCCATTTGTCTGAAATTGTATAGGGCTTCCTGCCTGAAGACCTCCAAGGTCCCTTCCAACTCTATTATTATTGTTGTCGTCGTCATCATCATCATCATCATCATCATCATCATCATCATCATCGCAGGGAAAGGTAGAGTATTTCTTTTTGTGACTACAAGCCAGGTTTTTTAGGATAGAGAGCCACATCTAGCCTGTAGGCTGTAGTTTTCTGACCTTTGCATTAGGAAGGAGGTGAGGCTGAATGGATGTGATTTTGCAATCATGAACTGAAGTCTTGTGGCATTTTTGTATCCATACTCAAAAGAAACGAGGCGTTCATTTGCAGAAAATGCATGTTTATAGTGATATTTGAAAGAAATAAAGTCAAAGAATTAAAGCAGTGAGTGGCCATATTTAAATAAACAAATAAACAGAAGTTGATAGAAGAAGTAATTATTATAAATGATAGCATCCCTAAATTAAAACTAATCTTGGTGAACAAGAATGAAAACCTGAGGACTTCCGGTTTGCCAATGTGATCACTGTGGATGCTTGGAAGGTGAGCTCGTTTTCCATGTCTATTTCCCATGTCTGGTGGGGGACCCTGGAAAGGGTTGAAAGTCACCCTATAGGGACAACCAGCAAGGAGGGGATCCCCACTGGATCACAGGAGAGTGGTAGCTCTTCCGCTCAATCCAGCACAGCCCTCCAAACCAGCAGACAAAAGATTGGCCATAGCAATATGGCTTGTCACTAGGCTGCAGACAGCTGAAGTCACATTTACCACCAGGCACCTTAAAAGCAGCACGGAATAGACTGGGTGAGATCTGAACCTCTCTTTAATCCTAATTATTTTTTCTACCTGTATAAGCTGCCCAAAATATTTTTTCCCCTGTGGAGAGAGGGAAGGGAAACTCTATCTCACCCTCTAATAGCGGTGACTGACTATCCAGGGGAGTTTAAAACATTAAAAGAATTACCTGATTCTAACTGGACTTTTACTTTTCTAAAGCTTGAGGACTAAAAGATTCCTTATTTTTATTGAAGACTTGGATTTTTATCTACAAAAAAGAAGTAAAATCAGGAAAAGGATTACAAAATTTGGACTTAATAAAAAAAAAATCCTAAATGGTATGAGTAAACTTGCTATTACAACCTGTTATTGCCTAACAGACTTGGCATGCAGCCCAGACTATAGATAAGTTCTGTAACTTTAGCAGATATCAGCTGTGAGAAGCCCATCTGTGTTCCATACTCAGTGACAAAATTACTCTTATTCTTTGATTGTAAAGCTTTTAACACACTATTAAGAAACTATGGCTGAAGATCAGGAAAAGATTCTTTTTATGATGAAAGCAATTCTTAAAACTAATATTACAGCTACTGATGAAATAAGAAGCTACAAATACAAATGCAAACTTTGACTACAACTAAAGAATCAACTATACAGAATATAATAGAAGAAGTGGAACAATTAAATACTATTACAGAAGATTTAATTGATCAACAAATAAAGTTAATGGAAAACCCAGGAAAGAGACTGATGATATTGAAAACGGAAAAGACTTTCTACACAAACCAGAAGAAGCCTGAGGACCAAGAAGAAGAACAAACTGAAGGGAAGATAAATATTTCAGGACAAGTGCATTGAGATGAAAAAAGAGAGAGATGATTTGTTAGTACTTCCAAAAAATGGTGATTGGATGCCATTTTAATTTCAAATAATATGTATAATAACAGAGGGAGATCCATTTGATGATTTAAAAGCATGGAGATGGAAGGCAAGTTGGCAAAGAAATAAAGCTAGAATACGGCTGAAGAAAATTGGGGTTTTGACTTATCAGTGAAGATTAAAAGAGAATATACTCAAATAGATAAGATGTGTACTTTGAATACTAAATTTTGTTATGAACTGAGATGAGGAAAATTTTGATTATTTAGAACTTGGAAGTATAAATATTAAAAGTTAAAATTGAATATTGATTTCTCTACAAAGATTGAATGTAAAAGTAATTAAGACATACATAAGCTAAAAATCTATGGATAAATGTAATAAACATGTCTTATCTGATATAATAAGAATTTTACTAGCCTAAGTATGAGATAGTAGACATTAAGAGAAAAAGAGAGAAAGTATTTGATGTTGAAACAAGAGAAATTCTGATTACTAAGGTTAAGATACTTAGAAATTAATAGAAAATAAGAATGCTATATTGTATTATAAATTAGATGATGTGGTTTGAATAGATAAGATGTGTATCCTGAATATTAGACTTTGTGATGAATTTGATAAAGGTAATTTTGATTACTCAAAATTTGGAAATTATAAACAAATGTTAAATCAAATATTAATGGAAACTAAAAATTGGGAAAACTAATTAGGACATTGATTGTCTATAAAGACTGAATGTGCTGTTCCATTTTGGTGAGTTTCTTGGACGTATATGCGCAGGGTTGCAATATCCCTTCATTGTTTTCTTGTAACAGTACAGACCATACTGCCACATCGCTTGCATCTGCATGTATTATACAGTAAAGGCCTTATCCATGTTTTGGTGTTTCAGAATAGGTTCTGCAGAAAAGAGTCTCTTTAATCTCTCAAATGCTGCTTGGCATTCCATTGTCCATTTTAGTGGCTGGCTAGGTTTTACTGAGGATATCCCCTTCGTTCTTAGTAAGTTTGTGAGGGGCAGGGCAATCTGGGCACATGAGGGGATGAATTGATGGTAAAAGTTTGCAAAGCCCAGAAAACTTTGCAGTTGCTTTCTTGTGCAAGGTGGTGCCCATTCTAATACTGCTCTAACCTTCTCTAGGTCCATTTCAATGACCTGTGGGGATATGCGATAACCCAGGTAGTCTATTCTTTCCTGGTGGAATTCGCATTTCGATAATTTGGCATATAGGTGAGCAGCTTGCAGTATCTTTAAAACTGCTCTGACTAGGTTGACATGTTCCTCTTTTCTTTTGGTGAAGATAAGGATGTCATCATAGATAAACCAGGACCCCCTTAAATAGGTGCTCCCTTAGTACCTTGTTTATTAATTGCATAAATACTGCAGGGGGGCCTTGTAATCCAAATGGCAAAACTTTGAATTGGTAGCAGCCCATTGGGCAATTAAATGTGGTTTTCCATTCATCCTCTTCCTTAATTCTAATGCGGTAATACGCCTCCCTTAGATCTAGTTTAGTAAAAAAAAATCCTTTTGAGAGGTGTGATAACATGTCCTTCATGAGGGATAAGGGGTATAAGTTGCTTTCACTGATTGTGTTCAATCCATGCACAAGTGTAAAGAGCCATCCTTCTCTCTAAAAAGAACTGGAGCGGCCACTTTAGGCTTGGCTGGCTCAATGAACCCCCTTTCTAGGTTTTTCTTTATGAATCCTTCCATTTCCTCCTTCTCCTTTGGGCTCATGGAGTATAATCTGGGTTTTGGGAGTTTTGCCCCAGGCTTGAACTCTATGGCACAGTCCGTGGGTCGGTGGAAGGGAAGCTCATCTGCCCTCTCCTCGCTGAACACTTCAGCAAGATCTCTGTATTCCTCTAGTATTTCACGTAGCCCCTTTTCTTCTCCCATGGATGCTTTTTCCCTTCTTAATTTTGGTTGATCCCCTTGAGGTTTTAAGTCCATGGGGTCCCCCTTTGGGAAGTTGATTTCTGCTGTCCTCCAATTTACCCAGAGATTCCACCTCTTTAATCATTGCGTGCTAGTCATTTCCAACTCTAGGGGCCAGTGCTCATCTCCGTTTCAAAGCCGAAGAGCCAGCACTTGTCCGAGGACGTCTCCATGGTCATGTGGCCAGCATGACTAGACACCAAAGGTGCACAGAATGCTCTTACCTTCCCACCGTAGTGGTCCCTATTTTTCTACTTGCATTTTTACGTGCTTTCAAACTGCTAGGTTTTCATAAGCTGGGACGAGTAACAGGTGCTCACTCTGTTACATGGCACTCGGGATTCGACCCGCCAAATTGCTGACCTTCTGATCAACAAGCTCAGCATCCTAACCCACATCCCACTAGAGTCAGGCTAATGAGGCAGCAGGTGCAGCCAGTATCTATTAAGGCTTTCACCTTGACAGCTTCGGGCATGGAGGGAATTAATATAGTCACTGTCTTGAGGATGGCTGCAATGGGTCCACTTACCAGGAGTTCACCTTCTGAGCTGTCGTGTGTGGCATCCACCGGACCTGCAGTGTAGGCAGGAGTTCCTTCCCTGCATTGAGCAGAGGTTGGGGATTCCACAGCCTCTATGGCTGATTCTTTTGGCTTCTCTGGGGACTTCCCAGATTTGCTGGCTGGTGATCTGTCTGGGTTATTTATTTTATTTATTTATTTATTTTAATTCCATTTATATCCCGCCCTTCTCCGAAGACTCAGGGCGGCTTACAAGCTTAGCAGTTATGCTGGGGGGGCTTTCGAGTGGCATTCTTTGGCCCAATGCCCCTCTGGCATTGGCATCGGAGTCATGCAAATTCACCACCCAATCTGCAGCCGGTCCTTCCAGAGGAGATTGCACAATCCTAATATGGGCTTTGTCGCTGGGGATGTACTGGCCATATTCTTCCATGTAGTTGAGGACTTGGGTTAGGAAAAATCCCAAACATGTCAGCTCCCCCTTGAATTTTGCGTCCAGCAGTGGAAGTCTTTGAATTGATCAGTGCCTTAGTCATCAGTGGTATTGTCTTCCATCCGGATCACCATCTGCAGTTCAATGGGGAATGGGGGCTACTGAAATGGTTGTTACTGGATCAGTGGATGTCCCTGGGACTACAGGTTATACTCCCCCCTCAGCATCTCTCGAACTGCCATTCTGGGTGCTGGCCATGGGGCTCAGAACTTTCCTCTCCCAGGGCGCTGAGGGTTCTTTTCATTAGGTCAATAGCTTTCTCGAGGATCCAGTTAGTGTGTTGTGCCCAATTTCCTTCTGGTTGGTTGGGCCCCCGTCTCAGGGTCACTTTTCTTGATTTCTTTTCCCACTCACTTTTCTTTCCAATGCCCATTGAACACTGAGGATTGTGGTTACACGTCTCCTCCATCTCGTCTCCTGAGGAGAATAACACTTCAGATCCTGACAGCTGGCAGGGTTCCAGTCGGGGAAATGGCTCTTTCTCTGGGAGAGTTTCTCCCTTCCCTTCCTCATCTTCTGACATTTTAATTTTTGCAAAGTCCCCGGGCAAGGTTCTCCCTTCCAGGTTGACTATTATCCCAGATCCAGTCTAATGTAAGGACCCACTTCAATCTACATCTTAAGAAGACAGAACTCTTGGAAATATTTTCTTCTAACAGGAATCCTTATTAAGATTGAAGACATGCTAGATTGGATCTGGGGAGTTCTCCCCATCATTCAATGTTTTAAAGTGTTCCCAAGCAGCTCCCCCCCCCATCCCAACCTGCAGTTCTTCTGGGCGATCCAAACTGGCATATTCTAGGTGTTTATTTCAGGAAAGATAATATTAGTCCAGCTCAGTTGGCACGATCATTCAATCCTTTTGTTGTCTAGACTCCAAGTGTTGTATCTTTCCCCCTTCCCTTTTCCCTCACTGTTGGTACAGGGAAGAGGGGCATAGGATGAAAGGCAGATGGCTACATTGTTGTTTAGTATACCCAGAGTGAATCAACAAAAGGTTACTTTGTAGTGAAGACAGGACGTGAAAGTAATAAATGTCCCCATGCATTCCCCCTCCCCTTTTTTAGTATGACAGAATCCAGGAGAACGTAAGGGTTAGATTTTTAATCAGAGAAGATAGGTATTTTATTTTATTTATTTTATTTTAATTTCATTTATATCCCGCCCTTCTCCGAAGACTCAGGGCGGCTTACAAGCTTAGCAGTAGCCTTCATTCTATGTATATGCCTGCTTAGGGCTTTCAAACACACCCCAAGCAGCATTATTACAAAGTCAGCTTAATTGCCCCCAACAATCTGGGTCCTCATTTTACCTACCTCGGAAGGATGGAAGGCTGAGTCAACCTTGAGCCTGGTGGGATGTGAACCTGCACTAATTGCAGGCAGCTGGTGTTATTTAAGGAGGCATTAGCCCACTGCTCCACCAAGGCTCTATAGAAGTAGAAATGAAATCTAACTGGATTCTGACAGATAAACTAAAAATTATTGATAAATGTAAGAATGTTATTTTTATTTAATTGACATAATAAGAAATGTATTACCGGTAGTTTAAAAATGAGACAGTAAATACAAGGGGAAAAGAGAGGAAATATTTAAAGTGATATTTTGAGATTTGTATTAAAGATATCTGTATGTCATTGAATTATCAGTCAACCCAGCTGCCATGTTGCTTTTTAAATACTTAAATGTAAAATTAGGAACTCAATAAAACCTTTTAAAAAAGAATGAAAACCTGAAATAAGATATAGTGAATATATCCTCCACTGGTACAATTTGAAAAGATCTTGAGGCAGTTATGGAAAAAAACATATTTGAGGGGTGGGGAGAGAGAAAGAAACACTCTTGAATATGAGTGTGGTTATTTGAAAAGCAGAGGATTCAGTTTTGACTGTAAAAAGAAAACAACAACAAAATCAAGATATTTGTTGTCTCACTTCCATGGAAACTAAAGAAACATATGCTAATTAGACTCATTAACTTGTGTAATGAAATTAAAGAAACCAAAGCTGGCTATAACTGAATGCCTACTAAGGGTTAAATAAAACTTAATAATAAAATTTTAGGATAGAATCCACAGCAGAATGAGGCTATGATGGATGAAAGTTCTTGGAAACAGAGATAATAAAATTACAATTGCAAACAATTCCACAGAAAAACCAATATAACATAGCAGAGAAAAGAATAAGTTAGTGAAATAACAACATATCATCCAAACACTGAAAAAAACATATATAAGAAAGTGAAAGTGATAAAAGGACACTTCACCAAAAAGGATACTTCATCACAAGAAGAGAGATTAAAACTGTAAAGATTTTACAAGCCAAATAAGATCTTAGAATAAACTGAATTTGTAAAAGACACTAAGAATAAAAAAGTGAGGTATGTTCAAATGTATTAAAAAGAAAAGAAATAAGAAGAGGATATATTCATTGCTTAGTCAAGGTTGCAAAATGCTAATAGAAAGAAAGGAAAAGCAACTATTCAACTCTTATTTTGACTTGTTTTTTCAAAAGAGTATTGGTAGAGCATTAGCAGAGATGAAGGGGCAGGACTGAAGTTTGAAACATAATTGAGGAATATGTATATACAGTGCTTTGAATTAGTTTATATGCACAGGATAAATGAAGTACATCATAAGATTCTGAAGGAACTTGGTGAAACATATTGTCAGGTATCTTTGGAATGCTGCCATAAGAAAGGGGAGGGGGAGCACAAATGGGTGTCAATTGAAAATGTTTCTGTATTGCTAGCATTTGTTTTTACTTTTGCTTTGATGTATTCACATGAGAATTAGGGAAGGAGGAATTAGAGAAGAGGAAATGCCCTTAAGGCCATCTCTGCTCATTCCTGCTGACTGGCACCTGGGAAAACGGTCGCTTATCACCTTTTTGACTCGAAGTTCTCATAACATCTTTGTGCCAGTGGATTGGGTCCTGATGGACTGGGGCACTGAGGTGGGGCTGACAAAATGGGGCTTTTAGCTTAATGCTTTTATGCAAGAACCTCAGATTCTGCCTTTTTACTCTGCAATTACTTTCTCTCAGTAAAAGATCCTCTTTGAAACAATGCTTGTTTCTTGAGCTGTGCTTTCTTTGGGGAATAGGTGAAGCAGGTCCTTACATTAGGCAGAATTAGGCTTTGGCAACTTAGTTTCAGGGACAATCTCAATGGTGCAGTTGAGGGGTTGGTTAGGGGGGAGTTCATCTGACCCACATTAGCTAAATACATCTTTTAAGTCCTGGTATTCTTTTGGTATTTCTGGCACTTGCTCTCCCCTCGCAGTCAGTGTCATTTCCCAGTGGGGTCTCCTTCGAGGAGGGGTGTGATGCTCAGTGCCCAGTGGGTTTTTTACTATCTAGGATATTGAATCTCCCATAAAGGTATCAAAATTGCCTAGAGAAGGTGCGGGTGGTAGTGGAATGGGCACCTGCCCAAACCAGGAAACAGCTACAAAGCTTCCTGGTATTGGCTAATTTTTACCAGCAGTTCATTGCTTCATTTGCTCAAATACCCCTCCCCATCACCAACTTGCTAAAAATAAAAGGAAGGGGTGGAACAAACCAAAATCCAGCCAACCTTTGAAATAGACCATGGAAAGATTGTTTTCTGCTGAAACACCCAGACCCTTTTGTTATCCAAGTGGATGCCAGTGATGTAACAGTGAGGATTGTGCTGTTGCAAGACAATGAGGAAGGAAACCTACAACCATGTGCATACACATCATGGAAGCTGACCAAAACAGAGCAACAGTGGGCAGTGTAGGAAAAGGAGGCTTTTGCAGATAGATGGGCTCTCCTTACATGGAGGCACTTCTTAGAAGGTAGCAAAATCCCATTCCAGGTCTGGACTGATCACAAAAACCTGGAATCTCTGGAACAACCTTCACCCTCACCCCCAGAAAGCAACCACTGTGGGGTCAGTGCTTCCACCAATTCAACTTCACCCTGTGCTACCTACCAGGGGAAAAAAAAACTTCTTGGCTGATGCTCTATCAAGAATGTTGCAACACAACAGCTCCAGGGCAGAAATAACAAAGTCCCTTCTTCCTATAAATCAACTGGTGGCCCAGGTAACCACCAAAGCACAGCACAAATGGAAAACATCTGTGGACAATGTTATTGCAGGCAAATTTTAAAAAGCCTTGGAAACAGACAAATGGCTCAGCCACAAACATCTTTGCTCTGTGCAGGATGGACTGGCATGGGTAGGTGGAAAACAATATGTTACAGCTAACCAAAGACTAAATATCATGCAAACATGCCACAATTTGAAAGTTGTGGGACATTTTGGGTTTGTGAATACCCTACACATCCTCAAAGGCAGTTCTGGTGGCCTTGCTCAAAAAGCACATTGAAAGTTATGTTCCAGCTGCCCCATCTGAGTTTCAGCAAAATGGAGGCAGGGAAAAACACTTGGGCCACTTCAAACAGTAGCTGAACCTTCAGCACCCTGGAGAGAGATTTTCATGGATTTTATTGTGGAGCTTCCAGAAAGCTTCTTGGGCAACACTGTAAATTGGGTTGTGATTGACTTATTCTCCAAGCAAGTCCACTTTATCCCTTGCCAGAAAATTCCCACAGCTAAAGTATTGGCAAAGAAGTTCCTACATCACATCGACCACCTACATGGGGCACCACAATGTATTATTTCAGACAGGGTGGTCCAATTCACGTCTAAGTTCTGGAGAGCTTCTCTGGACCTCTTAGGAACTGACCAAGGCCTCAATTCTAGTCACCAATCTCAAACAAATGGCAAGACAGAATGATCCAACTCAGTACTGGATCAATACCTGTGCTGTTTTATTAACTATCAGCAAGATGACTGGACAGACCTCTTGCCATTTGCTGAAGTAGCTTATAATAATGCTGTACAGCAGCACAGGCTTCACACCATTTCAAGTGGCAACCGGGCAAGATTTTAACCCAATCCTTGAATTACCAGTCCAGAAACCCACAATTCCCTCTTTAAAAGAGTGGATTAATTAATTGAAAAACACATGGCCTGTAGTGTGTAATGCCTTGGCAGTTGCCCAGTCAGCTTACAAGCTGACAAAAGAAGAATAGAACCTAAACCATTCCACATTGGGTACCATGTATACCTGTCCACCCAGTTCCTACAGTCCTCACAACTCTCAAAGAAGTTAAGCCCAAAATAAATAGGGCCTTTCCCTATAAAGTGAATTATTAACCCAGTCACCATAGAATTAGAATCGCCAAAATCATTAAGAAAGTTCCACCCAGTATTCCATTGCAGCTCCTTAAACCAGAAGTGATTTGGCTCTTAAGGCCGGCACCTCCTCTAGTCCCTGAGCCTATTATGGGGGAGGGACTACATCATTTTGAGATCAAGGAGATCCTAGACTCATGCACACACCAGGGAGTCACCCAGTACCTAGTAACATAGAAAGATCGCCCTGGGACCGCGCTGGAAAGGGTGCAAAAGAAACATGTAAAATTCCCTAGACCAAGGATGTCAAACTGCTGGCCTGCAGGCCGGTTGCATCATGCAGAGGCCATGCCCATCCCAGCTCCAACAATGTGAAAAAAGTCACAATACATTGCAACACATCACGTGACACAGTGAGTTGACACCCATGCCCTAGAGTCTAGAGATGGCCCTTGAGGCCATCTGTGTTCCCTCCTGCTAACCGGTGCCTGGGAAAACAGTCACTTATTACCTTTTCAACTTGAAGTTCTCATAACATCTTTGCATCTGCAAATTGGCTCCTGATAGACTGGGGCACTGGGGTCAGGCTGACTTAGCTTAACTCTTTTGCATGGGGACTTCAGATTCCACCTTTTTACTCTGCAATCACTTTCTCTCAGTAAAAGATCCTCTTTGAAACAATGCTTGTTTCCTGAGTTGTACTTTCCTGGGGGAATAGCTAAGGCAGGTCCTTAAACATATATTTGAAATATCTTGGGTGGTACATGTCAGACTTTCTTGCTACCAATCTAGACAGAAGACTGTTAATTGAAAGACCAAGTCTTTTTGAATTCTAATGAGTAATACGTATTAGAAGGAAAGTTAAGATAAAATGACAAGTATTCCAATGAGTAATGAGACAGCAATAAACAGATAATTTATGATGGAAACACCCTCTTTCATTTTCCTGCTTTCTTTTGATGGAAAAGGATGATTGAAAGTGGGGCATGGTACATTGGATAATTATTTTGATAATAGCTACTTGGCTTAGTATAAGAATCAGGTCTCATAGCAAATTATTGGAGGAAAACAAATAGTCTCCTTATTTTCAAAAAGGACAGCAAAGACATTCTGGAAACTATTAATCAACTAATCTGGCATCAATAACTGGTAAAATTCAGAGGCAGATCATAATGCAATCCTTATGTACCTGAAAAAATGATTACCTGTCAAACACAAACACAAACTTGTAAAAACAGATTTTTGCCAAAATAATTTTTTTTTTATTTTTTTCCTGGGTAACTTCCTGGACACCTTGTGAAAATACTCATATTTATTAGGAAACCATTTAACAAAAGTATATAGTGTACTCTATACTCTATACTTATTAGCAAGGTAGTTAAGCGTGGGCTGGATGGCATAAAACAGGGGTCTCCGGGCTGCAGCATGCCAGAAACCAATCCATGCAAACAAGCAAAGCCCCATCAACAGGATGCAGGCAGTACATAAAACCATGCCCTCTCTGGTTCACAGAAAAACCTCTCTCCGTGGAACTGGTCCCTGGTGCTCAAAAGGTTGGGGACCTCCAGCATAACAGATAAGTAGATAAGTAAATAATAACAATAATAATAATAATAATAATAATAATAATAATAATAATAATAATAATAATAATAATAATAAACCTTTATTGTCAAAGTACAACATGTGTACATTGAGATTAGCTGAGCCTCCCCCCGTGCTCTCTCCCCCCAACACACAGTGACAACAAACCCTCCATCCTACCACACCATGTGAACCAACTACACCACACACCGGCCTCACAAGTTAATTCTGCATAAGATTATGTCCCATTTAAAAGCCTAACAGCCCACGGATAAAAGCTATTTTTCAGCCTGTTGGTACGGCTGGCTATATTCCTATATCTCCTACCGGATGGTAGGAGAGTAAAGAGATACCGTCCAGGGTGTGAGTCATCCCTGAGAATCTTCCTCACTCTTCCAAAGCAACGAGCCCTGGCGATGTCATCCAGTGGTGTCAGGGAACAGCCCACAATGTCTTGTGCTGTGCTCACTACCCTCTGTAATACTTACGAAGCTGGCTCAAAAAACATCAACTTATTAACTTCTTCTGACCAAAGTGGAGGGAGATATTGAGTGATGTGCCAAAAGTTTAAAATTCAGACCTTGTACTCTTTATATTTTTATTAGTGGAATAGCTAGGATATGAAGGAATGTTTATCAAATCTGCAGATGATACAAATATGAAGAAATGAATAACAAACGCCCTAGCATAAGGGTTGGGAAATTTTCTCTGTAAAGAGCCAGATTCTGATCCTGCTCTGCCTTCATGGGCATGGCTAGCAGCGTGTAAGTCAAGAAGTGTGATAGTCATTGGACAGAGCCAGCCTGCTAGCAAGGAGGTCACAGAAACTCAACAAGAGCCCAAGTTGCCTTGGATCCACTTCTTGATTCAGCCCTCACTTTGGGATAATTGCAAAGGCTTGGTCCTGGTGATCTGTTGTGTAACTATCCAAACTTAACTCATGGGTTGCACAAAAACAGATGGCAGCATAGAATTGGCCTATGGGCACACCAAGAGGCAAAAATCAAATAAAAGATTCCTTTTGATAGATTGTAGAAATTATCTGAATAAAGTTTGGCAGCAATAAATACAAAGAACTTTATGAAATAAAATGCACATGAATCCTCAAATACATGAGTATGATCAAGAGGTTAGATAAATCTGGATATAATGCAATTCTGTGAAGAAGGACTATTCATGGGGTCATTGACCATGAGTGGCAAAATAAAAGCAGTGGGTGCGACTTATGATTTTTTGTTGATTTATTCATTGAGTTTCTTTGTGGGAAGCTGGCAGGGAGCATCAGAAACCTACCTCCCTCATCATTAACCCTTATGTCAAGCTATGAAGACTGCTTACGTTAGAACTGCCATGCTGCTTCTAGCATGCCTAGAGTTGCGAGGGGGGAGGGGAACGTTTGGAATGCTCAGGTGGATTTTATTTGATGGGAACCAAGGCCACCAGAGGAATGTTGTGGCTAACAGAAACATTCTTTTCATAACAACAGTTTGGGGATTAATTGGACAATGTGACCTGAACTGTCAGAGAGGGGAGGGAAAGTCTTACTCTTTTAATTATCTTTTCCCCACCATATTGCAGAGCTAGTTTTCCATTCTTTTTTTATTGAAAAGTTTTACAATACATTTTATCTTTAACAATCCCTCCCCCCTCCTTCCGCCCACCCCTTCCTAGCCCTCCCTAACCCTCCCCTCCTTCCCCCTCCCCGACTTCCCAGAGCTAAATACAAGGTATAAAAGCAAAAAGCAATCATAAACAACCATATGCTAACAACAATAAACTATTAAGTCTATCACACTCTAGCTCATATGAAATGACTACAAGCAATACTAATATCACATAAAAAAAAGAAAAAAGAACTTATTCGAATGCTAAGTGAAACTTTTTAGTCCCATATTTGTTCTGGATATAATCAATCCACTTTTTCCACTCCATAATATAACGTTGTTGCGAATGATCTTTCAAATAAGCCGAAATCTTTGCCATTTCCGCCAGGTCAGAAACTTTTAGAGTCCATTCTTCTATAGTCGGCAGTTCCTCCTTCTTCCAATATTGACCTACTAAAAGTCTTGCTGCTGTAATTAAGTTCAACATCAATTTAGTGTCCACAACAGTAGTATCTGTAATTATGCCCAATAAGAACAATTACGGACAAAACTTTATCCTTTGCTTAAATATCTTCTGCATA
Organism: Vipera ursinii; assembly: GCF_947247035.1. Lineage (NCBI taxonomy): Eukaryota > Metazoa > Chordata > Lepidosauria > Squamata > Viperidae > Vipera > Vipera ursinii. The sequence continues at coordinate 57,764,298 of NC_139517.1, forward strand.
TTCCACCAGATTTTAATCCAAAAAGCCTTAACCTTTTTACAGGTCCACCATATATGAAAATACATTGCATCTTCGCCACCACATCTCCAACATTTAGGTTGATAGTTCGGATACATAGTTGCAAGCTTTTTAGGATCTAAATGCCACCTATAAAACATTTTGTAAAAGTTTTCTCTTAAGTTTTGAGCTTCCGTAAATTTTACGTTCCTCACCCAGATCTTTTCCCAAGTGTCCATTGTGATAACTTCTTGAATATTCTGAGCCCACTTTACAATCTTTAACAAGTTCTGTTTCTGAGTCAATTTCTATCAATGCAAGATATATCCGTTTGATATGTGCCGGACCCTGATTTCTAATTTGCTTTACCAAATTTTCATCAGTCATTGAGAAACCAATTTTCTGGTCTTCTTTCCACCTGGCCCATAATTGACCATATTGAAACCAAGTTTGAACAATCTTCTCATCTCGTAAAAGATTATACGGCTTCAAACACCATACGTTCCTCTCCAAACTTAAGATCTCCTTGTACGTAGTCACATCATGTTTGAAGCCAACATTTATGTTTTCTATTGCATGTTTCGGAATTGCCCACAACAGTATCTTGTAGTCTATACTTTTTCCAAACTCTCAGCAATGCCTGTCTTAAAATATGCACTTTAAACACATTATCTACCTTCTTATCATACAATAAATATGCATGCCAGCCAAATAACAAGTCGTGGCCCTCAAGATTTAATAATCTCCCTTGTGTCAAATTAATCCAGTCACTTATCCCTGACAACGCAGCAGCTTCATAATATAATTTAAAGTTGGGCATCTTAAGACCACCTCTTTCATGCGTATCCTGCATAATCTTAAGTTTAACTCGTGGCCTTTTCCCTGCCTATACAAATTTATTGATACCCCGTTGCCATTCCTCCAAATTTGAATCTTTTTTAAGAATAGGTATCATTTGAAATAAAAATAGAAATTTAGGCAAGACATTCATTTTCACTGCTGCAATTCTTCCCAGTAAAGACAATTGCAATTTTTCCCAACTCTCCAATTCTTTTTGAATTTTTCCCCATAGCTTTTCATAATTATTTTTATATAACTTTGCATTTGAGGGTGACAAATACACCCCCAAATATTTAACCCTTTTAACAATCTCGAATCCAGTTAACCCCTCTAAAAGGGCCTTTTGCGATGCTGTCATATTTTTAGCCAATATTTTAGTTTTTTGTACATTAACCTTAAATCCAGAAACCTTCCCATATTGCATTATTATCTCCATCAGGTCCACAACAGAGTTTTCTGGCTGGGTCATCGTAACAACCAGATCGTCTGCAAATGCCCTCAGTCTATAATCCTGTTAAGACGCTGAGCTTGTCGATCAGAAGGTCGGCAGTTTGGCGGGTTGAATCCCGAGTGCCGCGTAACAGAGTGAGCGCCTGTTACTCGTCCCAGCTTCTGCCCACCTAGCAGTTCGAAAGCACGTAAAAATGCAAGTAGAAAAATAGGGACCACTCCGGTGGGAAGGTAACAGCGTTCCGTGCACCTTTGGCGTCTAGTCATGCCGGCCACATGACCACGGAGACGTCCTCGGACAAACGCTGGCTCTTCGGCTATGAAACAGAGATGAGCACCGGCCCCTAGAGTCGGAAACGACTAGCACGCATGTGCGGGGGAACCTTTACCTTTACCTTTACCTTAATTTTTTCCGAATTCCGTATTTTAATCAATAATATCTCCAATGTTAAAACAAATAATAAAGGTGATAACGGACACCCTTGTCTTGTGCCCTTTTCAATATTGCATACTTCAGTCAAACTATTATTTACTATTATTCGGGCAGTTTGTTTTTTATATAATGCCCTAATTGGTTGTAAAAATTTATCCCCAAAATTCATTTTATCTAAAACTTTCATCAAAAATTGCCAATCCAGTTGATCAAAAGCTTTTTCAGCATCTAAAAAGATCAATGCCGCAGGGATCTGGTTGTTTCTTTTCAAAAACTCCACCAAGTCAACTATATGCCTCACATTATTTTTCATTTGTCTACCACTAATAAACCCAGTTTGATCCCCATGAATCATCTGTTGCAAAACCCTCATCAATCTATTAGCCAAAACCTTAGCAAATATTTTGTAGTCCATATTCAAAAGTGATATTGGTCTGTAATTTCTTACTTGAGTATCATCCTGATCTTCTTTCGGAATCAGGGAAATAAAAGCAGTTCTCCCAAACGGAGGCACCCTTCCTCCCCTTTGAATTATCTGAAACAATTCCCTTAATGGCTTTATCACCTCCGATTGTAGATTTTTGTAATACACCGTGCCTGGCGCTTTATCCACCTTCAGTTGCTTAATTGCTAAAAGAATTTCTTCTTCTGTTATCAATTGATTAATCTCTTCCTTTTGTTCTTGTGTAAGAACCGGGATGTTGGCATTCTTCAGATATACATCAATATCAGCTTCATTAATCTTATCTTTAGCATATAATTTGGAATAAAAGTCCACAAAGGCTTCCTTAATAAGGTCCTGTTGATACACAACCTTACCTTTATGTTCTATTTTATCTATGTTAGAAGCCCTTTGCTTTTTCCTTAACCTGTAGGCTAACCATCTACCTGGTTTATTGGCATTGCAAAAAGTGTTATGCCTAGCAAACCGTAAGTTAGTTGCCACCTGATCAGCCATCAACTTATCAAATTGTCCTCTTAACAAATTAATAACCTCTTTGATCTTCACATCCGATGGATTCAAAATTAGGGCCTTTTCTTTTTCCCTAATTTCATTCTCCAATTCTTTCCTCCTGACTTCCAAGTTACGTCTGTATTTATTATTCATATATATTAACACCCCTCTCATATAAGCTTTACTAGCGTCCCAAACCATGTCCATAGAAGTATCCTTGTTCATATTAATTTCAAAAAAGTCCTTCATCTGTTTTTTACATTCTTCCACATTACTCTGATTTCTAAATAAGTTCTCATTTAAGCGCCAGGAACGCCTATCTCTATTATCCTTATTAATCTCTAACCAGACTGGACTATGGTCAGATATAGTTCTTGGACAAATCTTTATCTTCTTAATCCTAGAAAAAAAATCATTAGTCAGTAATATAAAATCAATCCTTGAAAAAGATTGGTGTCTATCAGAAAAAAAGTATAATCCTTTTCATGTAGATGTGTTTCTCTCCAAATGTCTCGCAATTCCAAATCATCCTTCATTTCAAAAAAAGATTTAGGCAATCTAGCATGGCTCGGAGCATGTTTAAAAAACCCACACTTGTCCAGTTGTACATCCAAGACACCTTTCCAATCTCCCATAAAAATAAAAGATTTATAATCCATCTGGGTAATCTTACTATGTAGTGATCTATAAAAGTCAGCTTGTTGTTGATTAGGAGCATACAGTCCAACCAAAAGCGTTTTTTTGCCTTCTAACAGCAGATCTATCATAACGTATCTTCCTTGTTTATCTGCTTCTATTAGTTCCGCTGTCAGAGTATTCTTAACATAAATAACCACTCCATTTTTCTTATTGATTGCAGAAGCAGTAAATTGCGTACCCAACCTTAAGTTCAATAGGTACTTTTGGTCCATAACCCTAATATGTGTTTCTTGCAAGCAAATAACATCAGTCTTAAATTGTTTTAAGTATTGAAAAATTTTCTTTCTCTTCTGTGGTGAGTTTAAACCATTGACATTCCAAGTTAGGAACTTAGTCGCCATCCTTGGCGTCCTGAAGCTTCTGGAGCACGCATGCCAGGATCCCCTTAACTTCTTTAGGCCGCGCCCCTCCCACAGCTTCGCTATAGGTACGCTTTGAAGGTTCCATAACTTTCTGCTGGTCTTGCTCTTGCTCTTGTCTCACTCGTCTCAAGGTGGCACGCGTCATCCTCTGCTCTCTAGCGTCTTCCGATGAAACTGTAATTTGATCCCCTCCAGTAACTTTCTCATCTGTCTGTGTTCCTTTAGCATCTTGAGGCTTTCCCTCGCCATTTTTCTTTGCAGATTCCAAAAGTGGTAGAGGGGTTGCTTTTAAAACTTTGCTATAAAAATCACGTGCCTGGATCACTGTGACCAAACGGTGTCTCGTGCCTTCATGCATCACCACCATGCCCACTGGTATCTCCCATCTGAATTTGATGTCGCGTTTCTTAAGTTCCTGTGCCAGAAATGCAAAATCTTTCCTTCTCCTTAAAATTCTTGGAGGAATCTCTTTTAAAACCAAAACTTCTTGCTCAGCAACCACAAGCTTAGTATCATAAGAAACTTGGATAACTTCATTCCTGATTGCTCTCTTTGTAAAGTAAACCACCACATCTCTAGGTAGCTTCCTCTGCCTTGCAATCCGTGAATTCACACGAAAGATTTTGTCTATACTTCCCTCAATTTCAACTGCTGGCTGTCCCAGTACCACTTCCAAAGCCTCAGAGACTATCTGCTTTAAATCTTCTTTAGGATTCTCTTTTAAGCCTCTGATTCTGATAGCAAACTCCATCTGGTGGTACTGGACCAGAGTCAAGTCCCCATCCATTTTATCCATCATATTTTCATTCTCTAAAACTTTGGCTTCTAGTTTGGAATTCTTTTGGCTAAGATCATCCATTTTTTCATCCAAGCATTGAATACATAAAGCCACACCTTCAAGTGCAGGCAAGATGTCTGCCCTCATTGCTATAAACTTCTCTTCCAGCTTCTCCTCCAGCTTCTCCTCCAGCTTTTCCATCTTTCCATCTATAATATCTGCTATTTGTTGTGAGTGCTTTTCCAAAGCATCCTGTAAATCCTTAACCGTCAGTGCAGGAGCAGGTGCAGGAGGAAGTAAGGCTTGCAGCGAGGACTGTTGCACCGGGGAAGCCCCCGCGCTCCGGAGAGCTTTAGAAGTTTTAGTCGCCATCTTCCCACACTTTCACTTGCTACACACTTTCACTTTTAAAGTCCATAAAGCCCATTGAACTAGAGAACAAAAATCCAGTTCACCTTGACCTCCTGTATCGCTCTGCCTGCCTCTTCACACTCGAAAGTCTTTCCTTCTGGCAGGGGTGGTTGCTAACGCTTGGTTGCTAACTCCCAAAAGCACGGAGCAGAAGCGCTGTGCAGCCCGGAGCAAACCCAGGCTTCGGGGGGGCTCGATCCTTCAGCCGCCCGATCTACAAGCTCAGGCGGCCCCGGAGAGCTCAACCCCTATCTGGGGCCTCACCCCCTCCTCTTCTCCTGAGGAGGGGGCTTCTGAACCACTAAAACAGCTGATCGTCGCTGTTTTCAGCAGTTCAAACAAAGCTGCGGAGCAAACAGCCCGGAGATGGCTGTCTTCAGCATCGTGTCGCCACCGGAAGTCTCCTAGTTTTCCATTCTTTAGTGCTGGTAGGCTGTATCTAATAGAGTTTCACATTAGAAATCAGAGTGGCTCTAGCGTATTTGCTTCATCAGAATCATTAGTGGAAACTTGACACGATCATTATCTTCCTTGCTTCTTTCCCTCCCTCCCTCTCCAGAATTTCTGCTAGCTTCCCCATTTATCTTGTACAGGGAGAAAGTTGGTGGAAAAGCCAGCAGGAATTTGCAAATTGAAGGCCAGTAAACAGGTAAGTGGCTGTTGTGAAGATGGGATTAAGGGGGTACACAGGGGTACAGATAAGGAACAATACATGAGACTGTGAGAGAGGTGCCAAATGAGTTAGAAGGGTGCATGGGTGTGTGCCAAAAATGCTAAACAGGTCAGTGGGGATTCCCGTGGGGGAGGGCAGCATAGATTGGGAAGGGCGCCTGGAGGTGTGCAAGAGATGCTATGCAGATCAGATAGGACATGAAGGTGAATGACACAGGTCAGGAAGAATGCATAGGGGTTGTAAATTACCAAGTTATTCAGGAATGGCACATGGCGGGGAGGGTTGGAGTAAGCTGGGAAGGGTGTTTCCCTTTCCTTCTTAACCCATCTCATCCCATTAGGCAAATATGTCATTGCTGCTGGCTGGGAAAGAGTGAGCGATTGCAAGATTGGCCAGAAAACTGCCACAGAATGTCAAGAATGAAGATCATGTGACTTCATTCAGCCTAGCAGTGCAGCAGCAGCCAGTAGCACTGAAGCAACAAAAATTCTTCAATTTTCATTCCTTTGGGAATCATGAGTCCTAAATTTTGGATCCATTCTGTAAGTTAGACCATTTGAGGTGCTTTGGTTCAAAAGTAGTCTGGTTTAAAAATTGTTGGGCAATTATATATTTCACCCAGTTAAATATCATGATAATAAGAATTTTAGTAGTGTATAATATATATGATAAAACTCTACAATATTTGAAAGAATGTAATAAAAAGAGAGTACAGTGTCTATTCTTTTTCAACCCTGCATATAACAGAAAGGCTGATTTCAGTTAAATGTTAAGGGGAAAAATTGTAAGATTTTGTAAATGAAGCTTATGAATATTACTTACAAGATAGGTTATGGATTCTCTTTGCTAGATCATTTCAAGCAAAGCCTGATTTTGAAATGCATACTTTAATTTGGATTCCCACATAGAACAATTGATTGAACTACATGTTCTTTCAGTTCCTGATTGCAATCTCAGCTTGCTGTTTTTCATTAAACCAAACAATATTGTGGGAGAATTGGCTAGAAACTGGGAGATTGTGAGTTACTCTCCTGTCTTGGGCACAGAGGCAGCTGGTGACCTTGGATCAGTTACTTTCTCTCAGCCCTAGGAAGGAGGCAAATGCAAAATCACTTTTGAAGAACTGTGTCAAGAAAACTGCTGGGACTTAACTAGACAGTTCTGAGAATTGATATAATAAAACAGAAAAAAAATCACACAGACACACACAAATACTGACAGTGGCAATTATAATGGCAATAATATTTACCTCCAAGTCTCGATCTGACGGAAATATCAGCTACTGCTCTAGAATTCCACCACTGGTCCTGATTTATTTCTTTCAAGAGTAAGGGTCTCCTATCAGCAGTTTGGACTCTTTTGTAAAATACAGGTGCCTGCTTTGAAGAATGTGTATCCTTCCCATCTCGCAGGGATTCATAAGTTTTCTTATCTAAGATTTGTTGGTCAACTTTACCACCTGGGCTTGAGGATCCTGAACAAGGGTTGATTATTGGCACATCATCCCGATGCGGTGCTAGAAGGTAGCTCTTATCTTCAGGAGGAAGGAAAGTATTGGATTTAAGAAAAGTATTACTGTCCTTTTCTTGGAAACTGGCAAAGAAATGCCTGTCTTCAGGTCCCCGTACAAAAGGCATATACATTCTTTTCAACAAATCTTTGTGCTGGTTTAGATGCATCTTGTGAAGTGAATCAACTGGACTTAGGCATGAATAAGAATGAAAATGTCTTGCAGTGACTTGAGAAGCCATGGTTAATTTTTAACTTGATTTAATAACTTCCATTAAAACTGCAAAGATTTAATAAGATTTAATAACTTACATTAAAATCAGAAATCATAGGCTCAACTGTGAAGCTATTTTTTTTAAAAAATGAAGTGCTTCTTTCTATAGCTGAAATAAATAAAGGCAATGGCAAACCACCAAAGGAATGATGCTTCATATATTCAAAGATTCTCAGTTGCTTAGTGACAGTGGAACATGAACACATAATGTACAATAATTATATGTAGTGCTCTTGCTCTGTAAGTGAAGAAACTTTTCACTTTCACACAAATGGTTTTTATTATCACAGTATTTATCTTTTCTACACCTATATTTGGATAGAATAGAATAGAATAGAATAGAATAGAATAGAATAGAATAGAATAGAATAGAATAGAATAGAATAGAATAGAATAGCTTTATTGACCAAGTGTGATCAGACACACACAAAATTGGTCTCCAGTGTATAAGTTCATAGTGTACAAATAAGCAGAAAGTAATAGGCCACAGGTCATAATCATAGTTACAATCATTACTTATAAGTTACAAACAACAATTGATAAATCCTAAGAAACCAATAGGAGAAGATAGAAGGAAAGATAAGAAAATGAGAAAAGATGAGAAATGAGATAATGCTGTGGTAATTAAGTGTTCAGCAAAGTGATGGCATGGGAGAAAAATATCTTTATGTCTGGTTGTTTTGGCATTCAATTCTCTATAACGGCATCTGAGATGAGAAGTTGAAATAGATTATATAGAGGATGTGAGGGGTCTGTAGATATTTTCTCAGCCCTCTTTCTGGTTCAGATCCTCAATGGAAGGCAGGCTGGGATGTTGACTGTTTCTGCTGGTTTAGAGTCATCTGCAAATTTCTATTCTCTCCCCTAAATTATTTATGAAGAGTGCTGGGCCTAAGACAGAACCCTGTGGCATCCCACTGCTTACTTCCCTCCATGTAGATGTAGTACCATTAAGGATGACTCATTGAGTACAGTTTGTCAGCCAGTTATAAATTCATCTGGTGGTGATGCTGCCTATCCCACATTTTTCTAGCTTATCAAGAAGTGGGTTGTGGTCTACTTTGTTGAATGACTTGCTGAAGTCTAAGTATACTATGTCCACAGCATTTTGCTGATCTACTTATTTAGTCACTTTGTCAAAGAATGGAGTAAGATTGGTTTGGCATGATCTGTTTTTAACAAACCCTTACAGGCTTTTAGTTATAACGTTATTTGTTTCTTGATGTTTGCATATCTGTTTTTTTATTATCTTTTCCAGTACCTTCCCAGATATTGATGCTAGGCTGATTTGTAGTTTTCTGGGTCTAGTTTTTTTTTTCTCCCCCTTTTTTGAAGATGGGGACCACATCAGCTCTTTTCCAATCCTCAGATAACTTCCCAGTGTTCCAGGATTTTTGAAAGATATGATACAATGGTTCTGAGATAACATCTGACAGCTCCTTTAGAACTCTGAAAAGCTTTGGATGAGGTGAAGGAGGCTTATAAAGCACAGGTAGATAAAAACGAATGGAACTGAAACCATTCAAACTAGGGGGAAAATATATCTCACAACCAAATTCCTAAAGTCTTTGCAGACCTCAAAAAAGCTGAGCCCAAAATTTGTAGGACCATTCCCCATAAAATGCATACTTAGCCCAATAACAGTGGAATTGGAACTTCCAAAAATATTTAGACAAGTTCACTCTGTGTTTCACTGCAGCCTGCTTAAATGGGAGCTAACTTCTCCCTTAAGGCCAGCAGAAGCCCCTCACAGCCCATTATGGTAGAAGGGGAACAACATTTTGAAATCAAAGAGATATTAGACTCCAGAAAACATCATGGATTGACTCAATACCTGGTAGCATGGAAAGACCTCCCACTGTCCCAAAATGAGTGGGTACACAAGAAACATGTCAGAGCCCCTAGATTGCTAAAAAGTGTGGGAACGGCCAGAATTTGGCCTCCCAAGAATTTGGTTTCTCAGCCTTCAGCTTTCCCAAACCCCCTTAATTGACCTCCACGTGGGTTACAGTGCAGAGCATACTCTCCTGGCTCACAGGCAGGCTGGCATGTGGGAGGTTTGGGAAACACTATGATAGAGCTTTCACATATATCTTTAGTATCTTGTTTTTGTAATGATCTCATAGGCACCTGAGAAGTTCTCACTATGTATGTATCCAATTATATCTATGTATCCTATGTTCTATGAGATGGATGGAGTTTTTTTGTAATGTTGGAGGTGAATAAAAGTTCAGCGGGCAGTGTTCAAGGGTTGTTTTTTTTTTGTATATGAAAATATACAACATCTACTCTATTACAGGGAGTGGCAAAGCCCAGCAAAAGATCAATTTGATTCTGGTGACCTTGAGTGTCTTAATAAGAGAGAATAGCTGTGACAAAAAAGAAAAAGAAAAAAGAAAACATCTTGGGCTTTCTACAAAGTGAGAATTATAAACTCTAAAAAAAAATTTGACCTGTCTGGATTACAAATACTAACTCAACTGTGACTCTAAAGCTGTCTGCAGAGAAAGGAAAACCCTGATTTTTGGCTATCATGGAAAACCGGAGATCTGCAGAAAGAATATAACAAGAAAAAACAAATACTTCCCAGAAGGAGATCTATGCTATGTTGCCACTAATCCAAACAACAATAATCTCAAACCATGAGGAAATTAAACATAACCGTGAAAACATAAATGAACACAAGTCCAATTTAACTTTACAACACAAAACATCTCACAAAATAAAAATAGAGAGTGAGCAGAAGAAACAGACAACTGAATACGAGACAATACAAGGAAGTATGACAACCCAGATGGGAAAAAAATTACAGGAAACTCTGGACATGAAAAAGACAAATTACACTTTAAGATTACAAAATAAGTTTGAGGGCAAGAAAAAAAGATTTGGCAAAATGGATTTTACCAGAAGAATTACGAAAACTTGAGAGAAAAAATAATAAAGAAAATCAAGAAAGAAAAAAAGAAAGATTTTCAACGAATACAAAGGGGCAAAGCCTTCCTATAAAAACATCTTACCTGTTTTGCATTTTGTATATGTAACAACATTTATAAGATTATGAGAAGATTCTATGACTCATCGAAGCATATTGAACAGGGAAGATGTTGTGGGGGGGAAGGGCTAAAGTGAGAATTAAGAAATTAGATGATGGGAATTACCAGGTAAAGGTAAAGGTAAAGGTTCCCCCGCACATGCGTGCTAGTCGTTTCCGACTCTAGGGGCCGGTGCTCATCTCCGTTTCATAGCCGAAGAGCCAGCGTTTGTCCGAGGACGTCTCCGTGGTCATGTGGCCGGCATGACTAGACGCCAAAGGCGCACGGAACGCTGTTACCTTCCCACCGTAGTGGTCCCTATTTTTCTACTTGCATTTTTTACGTGCTTTCGAACTGCTAGGTGGGCAGAAGCTGGGACGAGTAACAGGCGCTCACTCTGTTACGCGGCACTCGGGATTCGACCCGCCAAACTGCCGACCTTCTGATCGACAAGCTCAGCGTCCTAACCCACTGAGCCACCGCGTCCCTGGGAATTACCAGAGGGAGTATTTAAAAATTAAATGTTTGAATATGGTTAAAGAAATAGAAAGATTTTGAATATAAATGAAGATTAGTTTAAGAGGGATGAACCACTCAAGTAATATAGTATGCCTTCTTTCTTTTTTCTTTTGTGTTTAGTTTTTTGATATGAGAAATATAAAAATGTTGGGATGATTTACATAAAAGAAATGTTTTCTTTGTTTTGTCTTTTTTTCCCTCTTATTCCCTCTTTGTTTCTCTCTATCCCTAAACTGTATCCTTTTTGCTGTTCTGCATAATTGCTCTTTGAACTGTCTCTCCCTTGATGTTACCTTGGGGTGAGAAAGGAATGTCCCTCCAGACATCTGGCTTATCTCCCATTTTGAAAGGGAAGGTGTGAAGGCACTGCAAGCCTGGGAAAGAGTTCTGCTTTCTTAGGATGAGGTATTGAAGTGGGCCCTGACATTAAGCAGGATCTGCAGTAACAGTCAGCCTGGAAGGAAGACCCTTACCGGGGAACTTAGCAAACAATGTTGGATATTGGGACAGAAAGGGAAGAATCTGCAATGGAGGGAAAACCTCCCACCAAGCTGATCCCTGCAGATACAACAGCTCCGAGTCCTCAAGCTCATTGGAAGAGGTAGTGGTCACAGAATGCCGCCACAAGCCCAGGTGGTCTATGGGTATCAGGAAGAAGGAAGACTGGGAGAAGAAAGTCAGGAAGGTGACACTCAGTCGAGGAAGTCATCAACCAGGTTAGATAGTCAAGATGGCAAGGACACTTCATCTTAGCGAAGATGAGGAGGACTGACTGTCACATTCTAGCCAATTTTTGGAACAAGCAATTGATATGTTGAAAATAGCACTCAACTCCATGAGAGAAGAGAAAGCTAACTCATGCTGGGGCATCGTCGGTCTGGGCTCCGCAGAATGAACAGATGGGGGGGGGCTGAACCAGCAGTCCCAAAACCTCCAGGAAACAACACTGAAACCACAGCTGTCACCACCACCATCCCCCACTGAGCAGCAACTGCAGAAAGAGATGAAAGATGGCACAAATGTAAAAGGAGACATCAGTCCATCCAAAAGTTCCCACCACTGGAAGTGAAGTACCACGGTACCTGGGATTTTTCCTAACCCAGGTGCTACACTACATGGAAGAATATGGCCATGACATTGCAAGTGACTGGGCCTGGGTTTGCATTGTACAAGCGGCCCGAGACAGCACTGCAGTGGACTGGGTAGTAGATTTCCTTGATGGTAATGCACCAAAGCTGCAAAATTTCAACCAATGCATGGCAGCTCTTAGATGCTGTTTCGAAGACCCCCTAGCTGATCGGAAAGTGCATGAGTGAATAAAGACTGTACGACAAGGCAGGTGACCCGTAGCGGAGTACACCCTAGCCAGTAAACTAAATTGGCTGGAAGACATCCTAATTAGCCACTTCAAGGACAGCCTGAACTATGACGTCTATGATGCCTTCATCCCCTGAGGAGACCCCAACTGGCTTCAGACTGGTACATTCTGGATGAAGAGGCAGAATTCGATTTAGCCAAAAGGCAGTGATGTGGGGGGAGATCATGGGGAAGGTCACCATGTGAGCCAACCCGCAAGCCATCGAAGCAAGCTCTAACTGCCAAAAGGACATCTTCAAATGTGGGCAAGAGGGACACTGTGCAACTGAATGCCACTCATGCATTCCTGTCCAGAAACCTCAGAAGACGAAGCCCTGATAAGTGGACCCATTATGCCCCTCACCCGGACAATAGAATTGTTAGCCCCCGGCATGCCCAAGAGAGTGGAAATCAGTGCATTAATTGACTCTGGCTGCACCCACTGCCTCATAAGCACAACATTAGTGGGGAATTTGGGAATTCCAGTGAGGAGGCTGAAGAAACCAATCTCTTTCGGTGAATTAGATGTGTCCATAGTAGGGGGGATGCCCATCACACTAGCTACACTGCCAGTCCAGCTCACCATAGGGGACCATGTAGAGACTATAACTAGAAAAGTAGTAGCGGGGGAAGGGAATGAGCTGAACTGGTGGCAGCACCGCACAAGCCTGAGCAAGAGATGGCTGGAGCTGCAGGGCTGTAAGGGCTCAGTGGAAGTGCCAGGATCAGTGCTTCTTCGGGGCTGTCAAGGCTCAGCGGAAGAGCCAGGATAAGCACCAGGATCCAGCTGGAGCTTGGTGCTGATTCTGGCGCTTTTTCTGAGCCCAGAAGAAGCACCGATCAGCTTGAATGTTGCAGCATCTCCAGGGTCTTGTGATTTACATTCAGATGCTTAGCAACTGATTCGTATTTATGATGGGCACAGTGTCCCAGCATTATGTGAAGTGACCAAAACCTGCTGCAACCACCCAGCAGATGGGGGAAATAAAAACCAATCCCCACCCCACTCCACCCCTGCTGCCAATCCTCAACAGAAATGCTCACAACAATGAAAACCTCGGACAGGAGGAAGAGCGCTCTGGGCAGGCAGGCAGGTATCTTGCTCAGCTGTGGCTTGGGGGGCACTTTTTCAGTGCCATTGTAACTTTGAACAGTCACTAAGCAAACTGTTGTAAGTCGAGGACTACCTGTACTTCATCACTTTTTTGTTGTTGTTGTTTTTCATCAAATTTTTGACACCTTGCTAGGTGACTGGTGGTACTCGGATGTTGCCATATCTTAAAAGTGGTACAATGGGTGAAAAAGTTGAAAAGCTCTGCCATAGAAATCTGGTTGGGTACAAAGCTCTCCAAACCCAAATTGTATTCCATGAGCCCGCAAGAATTGGAGAAGATGTAGAAATGACAAAAATTTAGAAAGGGATTTTATTCAACTGGCAAAGCCAAAAACAGCTGTCCCTGTGCTATTCCAAGAGAAGAAAGATGGAACTCTTTGCCTTTGTGTGGACTGTAGAGCTTTGAACACAGTGAGCAAGAGCAGTCTATACCCTCTTCCCCTCATGAAAGACATGCTGCCCCACCTATTGAATGGGAAAATCTTCTCAAAGCTAGATTTGAAAAAAGCCTATTATCGGATTAGAATAAAGGAGGGGGACAAATGGAAGACAGCATTCAATTGCCCCTTAGGATGTTACCAATTTTGAGTTCTACCTTTTGGATTACAAGGAGCACCCGCAGAATTTATGCAGTTGATAACTGATGTATTACGGAAGCACCTGTACAAGGGGGTGCTTGTTTACCTAAATGACATCTTGATATTCACTGAGACCATGGAAGAACATGTGAAGCTGATTAGAGCGGTCCTTAAAAAGCTCTGGGCAACTCACCTTTATGCCAAGCTATCTAAATGTGAATTTCATAAAGAAAGAATTGACTATCTGGGATATCGCATACCAACAAATGGCATAGAAATGGATCCCGGGAAGGCCCGAGCAATACTGGAATGGGCTCTGCACTGAACCAGAAAGCAGTTGCAGAGTTTCCTTGCTTTCGCTAATTTTTACTGGCAATTCATCCCTTCCTTTGCCCAAATTGGGAATATGGCAAAACCCAGGAAAAGGTGGAATGAAATAGAAATGAAATGAAATAAAATAGGAATGGGTTTTGACATCTAGAAAGTTATTGTCCTTGTCTATTAAATGCAAATACAATCAGTTCTGCAACCAAGTTTCATTAGTCTTCAGTTAAAAACACAGTTTCAACTTATAACCACAAATAAGCCTAAAATTCCTATTGCTAAATAGTTAAGTGAATGTTGCCTTATTTTACAATCTCTCTTGCAACAGTTGTTAAATGAATTACTAAAGTGTTAATAACAAGGTTGTTAAGCGGATCTGGCTTCCCCACTGCCTTTGCTTGTCAGAAGGTCACAACAGGTGATCACATGACCCAGGACATTGCAACCATCATGAATCAGCTGCCAAGTTTCTGAATTTTGAACACAGGGATGCTGCAACAGTCATAAGTGTGAAAAAAGTAATAAGTAACTTTTTTCAGTGCTGTTGTAACTTCAAATGGTCACTAAATGAACTATTGTAACTAGAGGGTTACCTATACATTGCTGAAAAAATATGTTTCTTTGATAAGTGAGAGCAAGACCACATAAAAGAAAATTGTATTATTTTGCTAGGAATAAACTCCACTGAGCTAATTCTGTGGAATTGTGCAGAAAAAGTTTACCATAGAACATAAGAGTTGGAAGGGAGCTTGAGGTCTTCTCATCCAATCCTCTGCTCATGCAAGAGACCTTATACCAGGGCTTTTCAACCTTTTCACCCATTGTACCACTTTTAGGATAAGGCAATGTCTGAGTACTACCAGTCGCCCAGCAAGTTGTCAAAAACTTGACCAAAAAAAAGGAAAAAAATGATAAAGTACAGGTAGTCCTCGACTTACAACAATTTGCTTAGTGATTATTTGAAGTTACAACGGCACTGAAAAAAGTGACTTATGACTATTGTTCACACTTATGACTGCTGCAGCACCCCAGGGTCATGTGATTTACATTCAGATGCTTGGCAACTGATTCATACTTATGACGGTGACAGTGTCCCAGGGTCATGTGCTCACCTTTTGCAACTTTTTGACAAGCAAAGTCAATGGCCGGGGGGGAGCTCATCACTCAGGTTGCAGGGTGCATATGTGGGGGGAATCCATGGGTCTCTGGTGGAGGGGGGTTTGACTGGGGTGGGTGCCCTCCTTCATCCCTCTCTCCCATTGTCCCTCCCTTCCTCCTTCCCTCCCTCCCTTCTATTCTCCCTCCCTCCCTCCCTCCCTCCCTCAGGTTGCAGGGTGCCTGTGTGTGGGAGGGGGGAATCCATGGGTTACTATTGTGAGTGGTCAGGAGGGAAACCAAACTTTTCAAAAGAGCCTTGGTGGAGCAGTGGGCTAATGCCTCCTTAAGTAACACCAGCTGCTTGCAATTAGTGCAGGTTCACATCCCACCAGGCTCAAGGTTGACTCAGCCTTCCATCCTTCTGAGGTAGGTAAAATGAGGACCCAGATTGTTGGGGGCAATAAGCTGACTTTGTAAAAATGCCGCTTGGGGGGGGGGCGAAAGCCCTAATAAGCAGGTATATACATAGAATGAAGGCTATTGCTAAGCACATTGTGCTTTAGATTGTAAGCTGCCCTGAGTCTTCGGAGAAGAGCGGGATATAAATGGGATAAAAAAAGGCATGCTACTGTTTATCCCTACCTTTTTTCTTTCCTTCCTTCCTTCCTTCCCTTCCTCCCTAAGTCTAAAGCTTGGGGGGGAGGGGCTGGTGAGGAGAGAGTGGAGAGAATCCACTGGACTCTGCCTCCAGCTGCAGTTTCTCCTCCAATTGGTCCCACTTTCCCTGCACAGACCAAACGGGAGATCCACTCCAGGTTTTCAAGCGAGGCACCTTTGCTTGCCAGCCCACCCGCCCGCCTGGTTCCTGAGTCAGATGCGTCCTTAGGGCTAAGGCAGGGATAAGCAACCTTGGCTCTTTTATGACTCATAGACTTCAACTCCCAGAATTCCTGAGCCAGGATAGCTGCTTAGGGGATACTCCAGCTGCTGCAATTGGACTGAGAGTTCTGACAAAACGTGATCCACTGGAGAAGGAAATGGCAACCCACTCCAGTATCTTTGCCATGAAAAACCTATGGACAGTACCAAAAGGCAAAACGATATGATGCTGGAAGATGAGCCCCTCAGGTCGGAAGGCGTCCAATATGCTACTGGGGAAGAGCAGAGGGCTAGTACTAGTAGCGCCAGAAAGAATGAAGCGACTGGGCCAAAGCCGAAAGGACGCTCAGCTGTGGATGTGTCTGGTGGTGAAAGGAAAGTCCGATGCTGTAAAGATTTTTTCTCCATAGGAACCTGGAACGTAAGATCCATGAATCAAGGAAAGCTGGACGTGGTCAAAAAAGAGATGACAAGACTGAACATCGACATCTTAGGTATCAGCGAACTAAAATGGACAGGAGTGGGTGAATTTAATTCAGATGACCATCAGGTATACTACTGCCGGCAAGAATCCCTCAGAAGAAATGGAGTAGCCTTCATAGTCAATAAAAGAATAGGAAAATCAATACTGGGATACAATCCTCAAAATGACAGAATGATCTCAGTTCGAATCCAAGGGAAACCATTCAATATCACAGTAGTCCAAGTCTATGCCCCAACCACCAGTGCTGAGGAGGATGAAATTGACCAGTTCTATGAAGCCCTACAGCACCTTATAGAAGTAACAACAAAAAATGATGTCCTTATCATCATGGGGGATTGGAATGCTAAAGTAGGAAGCCAAAAGATAACTGGAATAACAGGCAATTTTGGCCTTGGAGTACAAAATGAAGCAGGGCACAGGCTGATAGAATTTTATCAAGAGAATACGATGGTCATAGCAAACACTCTTTTCCAACAACCCAAGAGACGGCTCTACACATGGACATCACCAGACGGTCAACACAGAAATCAGATTGACTATATGCTCTGCAGCCAAAGATGGAGAAGCTCTATACAGTCGGTAAAAACAAGACCAGGAGCTGACTGTGGCTCAGACCATGAGCTTCTCCTTGCAAACTTTAGGCTTAAACTGAAGAAAGTAGGGAAAAGCACTAGGCCACTCAGGTATGAATTAAATCATATCCCTGTTGAATATACAGTAGAGGTGACAAATAGATTTAAGGAATTAGATCTGATAGACAGAGTGCCTGAAGAACTATGGACAGAGGTTCGCGACATTGTACAACAGGTAGCAACCAAAACCATCCCAAAGAAAAAGAAATGCAAGAAAGCAAAATGTCTGTCTGAGGAAGCTTTGCAAATAGCTGAGGAAAGGAGGGAAGCGAAAGGCAAGGGAGAAAAACATAGATATGCCCAATTGAATGCAGAATTCCAGAGAATAGCTAGAAGAGATAAGAATGCCTTCTTAAATGAACAGTGCAAAGAAATAGAAGAAAACAATAGAATAGGGAGGACCAGAGATCTTTTCAAGAAAATTGGAGAGATGAAGGGAACATTCCATGCAAAAATGGGTATGATAAAGGACCAAAATGGCAGGGACCTAACAGAGGCAGAAGAGATTAAGAAGAGGTGGCAAAAGTACACAGAAGAACTATACAAGAATGAGCTTAACGTCCCAGATAATCACAATGAGGTGGTCACTGACCTCGAGCCAGACATCCTAGAATGTGAAGTGAAGTGGGCCTTAGAAAAGCTGAGCAACAACAAAGCTAGTGGAGGTGACAGTATTCCAGCTGAGCTATTCAAAATCTTAAAAGACGATGCAGTAAAAATGCTATACTCAATTTGCCAGCAAATTTGGAAAAGTCAACAGTGGCCACAGGATTGGAAAAGATCAGTTTACATTCCAATTCCAAAGAAAGGCAGTGCCAAAGAATGTTCAAACTATTGCACCATTGCTCTCATTTCTCATGCTAGTAAAGTTATGCTTAAAATCCTACAAGCTAGACTCCAGCAGTATGTGGATCGAGAACTACCAGAAGTACAGGCAGGATTTCGAAGAGGCAGAGGAACTAGAGATCAAATTGCCAACATACGCTGGATGATGGAGAAAGCTAGAGAGTTCCAGAAAAACATCTACTTCTGCTTCATTGACTATGCTAAAGCCTTTGATTGTGTGGATCATAACAAACTGTGGCAAGTCCTTAAAGAGATGGGAGTACCAGACCATCTTATTTGTCTCTTGAGAAACCTATATGCGGGCCAAGAAGCAACAGTGAGAACTGGACACAGAACCACTGATTGGTTCAAAAT
This sequence comes from Vipera ursinii, assembly GCF_947247035.1. Lineage (NCBI taxonomy): Eukaryota > Metazoa > Chordata > Lepidosauria > Squamata > Viperidae > Vipera > Vipera ursinii. The sequence goes on from NC_139517.1 coordinate 57,782,895, forward strand.
TGGGAAAGGAGTCCGGCAAGGCTGTATACTGTCGCCTTCCCTATTTAACTTATATGCAGAGCACATCATGAGAAAGGCAGGGCTAGATGAACCAAAAGTTGGAATTAAGATTGCTGGGAGAAATATCAACAACCTAAGATATGCAGATGATACCACTCTAATGGCAGAAAGTGAAGAGGAACTGAAGAGTCTCTTGTTGCGAGTGAAGAAGGAGAGTTCAAAAATTGGGTTGAAACTTAACATTAAGAAAACCAAGATCATGGCATCTGGCCCTCTCAATTCCTGGCAAATAGATGGGGAAGAAATGGAGGTAGTGACAGATTTTGTTTTCCTGGGCTCCAGGATCACTGCAGATGGGGACTGTAGCCAAGAAATTAAAAGACGCTTGCTCCTGGGAAGGAAAGCCATGGCAAATCTAGACAGCACATTAAAAAGCAGAGACATCACCCTGTCAACAAAAGTGCGTATAGTCAAGGCTATGGTCTTCCCAGTTGCAATGTATGGCAGTGAAAGTTGGACCATAAGAAAGGCTGAGCGCCAAAGAATTGAGGCCTTTGAACTATGGTGCTGGAGAAGACTCGTGCGAGTCCCTTGGACTGCATGGCGATCAAACCAGTCAGTCCTAGAGGAGATCAATCCTGACTGCTCTTTAGAAGGCCAGATCCTGAAGCTAAAACTCAAATACTTTGGCCACCTAATGAGAAGGAAGGACTCACTGGAGAAGAGCCTAATGCTGGGAAAGATCGAGGGCAATAGAAGAAGGGGACGACAGAGAATGAGGTGGCTGGATGGAGTCACTGAAGCAGTAGGCGTGAGCTTAAATGGACTCCAGAAGATGGTAGAAGACAGGAAGGCCTGGAGGAATGTTGTCCATAGGGTTGCGATGAGTCGGACACGACTTCGCAGCTAACAACAATACATAGAATGAAGGCTATTGCTAAGCACATTGTGCTTTAGATTGTAAGCTGCCCTGAGTCTTCGGAGAAGAGCGGGATATAAATGGGATAAAAAAAGGCATGCTACTGTTTATCCCTACCTTTTTTCTTTCCTTCCTTTCTTCCTTCCCGTCCTCCCTAAGTCTAAGGCTTGGGGGGGAGGGGCTGGTGAGGAGAGAGTGGAGAGAATCCACTGGACTCTGCCTCCAGCTGCAGCTTCTCCTCCAATTGGTCCCACTTTCCCTGCACAGACCAAACGGGAGATCCACTCCAGGTTTTCAAGCGAGGCACCTTTGCTTGCCAGCCCACCCGCCCGCCTGGTTCCTGAGTCAGATGCGTCCTTAGGGCTAAGGCAGGGATAAGCAACCTTGGCTCTTTTATGACTCATAGACTTCAACTCCCAGAATTCCTGAGCCAGGATAGCTGCTTAGGGGATACTCCAGCTGCTGCAATTGGACTGAGAGTTCTGACAAAACGTGATCCACTGGAGAAGGAAATGGCAACCCACTCCAGTATCTTTGCCATGAAAAACCTATGGACAGTACCAAAAGGCAAAACGATATGATGCTGGAAGATGAGCCCCTCAGGTCGGAAGGCGTCCAATATGCTACTGGGGAAGAGCAGAGGGCTAGTACTAGTAGCGCCAGAAAGAATGAAGCGACTGGGCCAAAGCCGAAAGGACGCTCAGCTGTGGATGTGTCTGGTGGTGAAAGGAAAGTCCGATGCTGTAAAGATTTTTTCTCCATAGGAACCTGGAACGTAAGATCCATGAATCAAGGAAAGCTGGACGTGGTCAAAAAAGAGATGACAAGACTGAACATCGACATCTTAGGTATCAGCGAACTAAAATGGACAGGAATGGGTGAATTTAATTCAGATGACCATCAGGTATACTACTGCCGGCAAGAATCCCTCAGAAGAAATGGAGTAGCCTTCATAGTCAATAAAAGAGTAGGAAAATCAATACTGGGATACAATCCTCAAAATGACAGAATGATCTCAGTTCGAATCCAAGGGAAACCATTCAATATCACAGTAGTCCAAGTCTATGCCCCAACCACCAGTGCTGAGGAGGATGAAATTGACCAGTTCTATGAAGCCCTACAGCACCTTATAGAAGTAACAACAAAAAATGATGTCCTTATCATCATGGGGGATTGGAATGCTAAAGTAGGAAGCCAAAAGATAACTGGAATAACAGGCAATTTTGGCCTTGGAGTACAAAATGAAGCAGGGCACAGGCTGATAGAATTTTATCAAGAGAATACGATGGTCATAGCAAACACTCTTTTCCAACAACCCAAGAGACGGCTCTACACATGGACATCACCAGACGGTCAACACAGAAATCAGATTGACTATATGCTCTGCAGCCAAAGATGGAGAAGCTCTATACAGTCGGTAAAAACAAGACCAGGAGCTGACTGTGGCTCAGACCATGAGCTTCTCCTTGCAAACTTTAGGCTTAAACTGAAGAAAGTAGGGAAAAGCACTAGGCCACTCAGGTATGAATTAAATCATATCCCTGTTGAATATACAGTAGAGGTGACAAATAGATTTAAGGAATTAGATCTGATAGACAGAGTGCCTGAAGAACTATGGACAGAGGTTCGCGACATTGTACAACAGGTAGCAACCAAAACCATCCCAAAGAAAAAGAAATGCAAGAAAGCAAAATGTCTGTCTGAGGAAGCTTTGCAAATAGCTGAGGAAAGGAGGGAAGCGAAAGGCAAGGGAGAAAAACATAGATATGCCCAATTGAATGCAGAATTCCAGAGAATAGCTAGAAGAGATAAGAATGCCTTCTTAAATGAACAGTGCAAAGAAATAGAAGAAAACAATAGAATAGGGAGGACCAGAGATCTTTTCAAGAAAATTGGAGAGATGAAGGGAACATTCCATGCAAAAATGGGTATGATAAAGGACCAAAATGGCAGGGACCTAACAGAGGCAGAAGAGATTAAGAAGAGGTGGCAAAAGTACACAGAAGAACTATACAAGAATGAGCTTAACGTCCCAGATAATCACAATGAGGTGGTCACTGACCTCGAGCCAGACATCCTAGAATGTGAAGTGAAGTGGGCCTTAGAAAAGCTGAGCAACAACAAAGCTAGTGGACAGTATTCCAGCTGAGCTATTCAAAATCTTAAAAGACGATGCAGTAAAAATGCTATACTCAATTTGCCAGCAAATTTGGAAAAGTCAACAGTGGCCACAGGATTGGAAAAGATCAGTTTACATTCCAATTCCAAAGAAAGGCAGTGCCAAAGAATGTTCAAACTATTGCACCATTGCTCTCATTTCTCATGCTAGTAAAATTATGCTTAAAATCCTACAAGCTAGACTCCAGCAGTATGTGGATCGAGAACTACCAGAAGTACAGGCAGGATTTCGAAGAGGCAGAGGAACTAGAGATCAAATTGCCAACATACGCTGGATGATGGAGAAAGCTAGAGAGTTCCAGAAAAACATCTACTTCTGCTTCATTGACTATGCTAAAGCCTTTGATTGTGTGGATCATAACAAACTGTGGCAAGTCCTTAAAGAGATGGGAGTACCAGACCATCTTATTTGTCTCTTGAGAAACCTATATGCGGGCCAAGAAGCAACAGTGAGAACTGGACACAGAACCACTGATTGGTTCAAAATTGGGAAAGGAGTCCGGCAAGGCTGTATACTGTCGCCTTCCCTATTTAACTTATATGCAGAGCACATCATGAGAAAGGCAGGGCTAGATGAACCAAAAGTTGGAATTAAGATTGCTGGGAGAAATATCAACAACCTAAGATATGCAGATGATACCACTCTAATGGCAGAAAGTGAAGAGGAACTGAAGAGTCTCTTGTTGCGAGTGAAGAAGGAGAGTTCAAAAATTGGGTTGAAACTTAACATTAAGAAAACTGTTCTGAACCAGCCCTCTTCTCGCACCCCTAATCAAAGGAAGAGTCTGGAAAGCGTCCAAGATCAAAAGGCTTCTGCCAAGTTTTAATTACACTGTTACAAAAATACAAGAGCTTGACTTCTCAAAGAAAAAGATGCTTTCAGCAACTAGCCCCTCCCCAAACACTTCTTTTATAGAGAGCTCAGGGCGTGGTCTCCCTGTGCCTCCTCCCGAGGAGTCCCATAGCCTTCCTTTGTTTGTCCCTGCTCGTCTGCCTCCTGCGTCGGGCGTCCTTGAACAGGGCCAGCTGTGGGTCATCATCCTCCGCACTCTCGGGCTCACACAGCTGAGAAGAGGTTCCCGGCTGAGGACTCTGCAAAGTCTCCAAATCATCATCAGCCGGTTCGTTTCCCTCCTCCCCCACATCTGAGTCCTCCGATACATCGGACCCGGCTGTCGGGCCCACAGGCTGGCCCTGAGTCACAACACTATCCCGCACCGCAGGGCCCTTCCCCCGGGTCTGCCGATCCGGATGCGGTCGGGATGGGAACTGTTCGTGAAAAGCAGTCACCAACGCAGGGGCATGAACGGCGGTCGCGTCTTCCCATGTGAAGTCCTCCGGCCCGTACCCTTTCCACTCGATCAGGTACTGGAAGCGACCTTTCAGCCAGCGGGAATCCCTGATGCTGGCGACCTCGTACTCGGGGGTGCTGTCGCCATCACGAGGTCCTGATGGGGGAGGTTCCGCTTGGCGAAGTGGACAAGCCGGTTGTTCGGGGACCAACAAGGACCGATGGAAGACGGGGTGCACGCGCAGGGAACGTGGCAGAGTTAAACGATAGGCGACCGGGTTGATGACGGCCTCGACTGGGAACGGTCCAAGGTAACGGTGGTCCAGCTTCCTCGCCGGCCGAGTGGATGGTAGGTTCCTGGTGGACAGCCAGACCCGATCCCCCACCGATAATGGAGGCGTATCCCTTCTCGACCGATCGGCGAACCTCTTGTAGTCGGCCTTGGCCTTCTCCAGCTGCCGTCGCACCAACCGATGGATCGCCTGTAACTCCGCCATGAATTCGTTCGCTGCCGGCTCCGGTGAGTCCACGGGAGAAAGGGGGAAAAACCGAGGGTGATAACCCACATTGGCCAAGAACGGTGTCATCTGCGTGGAGGTGTGCTGCGAGTTGTTAAAGGCAAACTCGGCTATGGCCAAATAGTCCACCCAATTGTCCTGCTGCAGGTTAACGTAGCAGCGCAGATACTGCTCCAAAATGCCGATGACCTTCTCGGTACCCCCGTCGGTCTGAGGATGATGCGCGGACGAGAGGCAAACCTTAATGTCCAACGCCCGCATCAACTCCTGCCAGAAGCGGGCTGTAAACTGGGCCCCCCTATCGGAGACGACTCTATCGGGAAGGCCGTGCAGCCGGAACACCTGTTGGATGAACATGCGACTAGTGGCGCGAGCTGACGGTAAGCCGCGACAGGGGATGAAGTGCGCCATCTTGGTCAACATGTCCACCACCACAAACACTGTCGTGAAGCCGGAGGATGGGGGTAGATCCGTCAGAAAGTCCATGGACACAGCCCCCCAGGGTCTCTTGGGCGTTGGCAAAGGCTGCAGTAAACCAGGCGGGGCCCCTGTCGCTGACTTGGCCTGCCTGCATGGGACGCAGGAGGTGACATAAGACTGGACATCGTGTCGGACTCGGGGCCACCAGAATGTACGGGAGACCAGGTTCAGAGTCTTGAACAGGCCAAAATGCCCCGCAGCCGGGTTATCATGACATTGGCTGAGGACGAGTCCCCTGAGTGGCCCTCCTGGAACATAGAGCCGGTCACGATAATACAGGAGTCCATCCGTGACCGACCAAGGCGAATCTGGCCCCACCTCTTCCTTCCGCTGAGCCACCCACGCCTCCTGCTGCTGCGCCTCCCGGATCCGAGCCCGTATATCCACCGGCTCCCGCACCGCAGCAAAAGACTCGACGGGGATCACGGTCCTGGGCGGAAGCTTGTCTTCCACTCGGGTGTACTCGGGCTTCCTGGACAGAGCATCCGCTCTCTGGTTGTGCCCGCTTGGTATGTACCGCACCCGGAAGTCAAACCTCGCAAAGAAGAGGGACCACCGGATCTGGCGTTGGTTCAAATTCCGAGCGGTCTGCAGGCTTTCCAGATTCTTGTGGTCCGTCCGGACCTCGATTTGATGCCGCGCCCCCTCCAGATGATGCCTCCAAGCCTCGAACGCCGCCTTGATGGCCAGCAGCTCCTTCTCCCAGATGGTATAGTTGCGCTCCGAGGGATTCAATTTCCGTGAGTGATACGCGCAAGGGAAAAGGGTACCGTTGGGCGTCGCTGCCTGAAGTAACACGGCCCCAATGGCAATGTCGGAGGCGTCCGCCTCCACGACAAATGGCCGTTGCGGGTCAGGATGCTTCAAGATGGGCTCCTTCATGAAGGCGTCCTTCAGAGCTTGGAACGCCTGTTGTTCGGGGGCGTTCCACTGGAACCGAGTCTTCTTCTGCAGGAGCCGGGTGAGGGGGGCTGTCAAGGCAGCAAAGCCAGGGATGAATGTCCGATAGTAGTTGGCAAATCCAAGAAGTCGCTGAATATCCTTCACGCGACGCGGGGGTTGCCAACTCTGCAATGACTCAACTTTACTCGGTTCCATGGCGATGCCCTCAGGAGAAATGCGGTGACCCAAGAAATCAATGGTCACCTGGTAGAACTGGCACTTCTCCAACTTGGCAAACAGCCGATGATTCCGGAGGCGCTGCAGGACCTGACGGAGATGCTGATGATGCGCTTCACGCGACGGGGAGTAAATCAGGATGTCGTCCAGGTAAATCACAACAAACTGGTCCAACAGATCCCGAAAGACGTCATTCATAAAATGCTGAAACACAGCGGGGGCGTTGGTCAGGCCAAACGGCATCACCGTGTACTCGAAATGTCCATAGCGAGTACCAAACGCCGTCTTCCACTCATCACCCGGCCGAACCCTGACGAGGTTGTAAGCTCCACGCAGGTCCAGTTTCGTGAAGATCTTAGCCTCCCGGAGTCGGTCCAAGAGCTCGGGGATGAGGGGCAGCGGGTAGCGGTTACGCACCGTGATAGCGTTGAGTTTCCGGTAGTCACAGCAAAGCCGTAACTCGCCCGACTTCTTTTTGACGAAGAGCACGGGCGCAGACACTGGCGAGGACGAGGGCCGGATGAAACCACGAGCCAAGTTCTTCGTCAGGAAGTCCCGCAATGCAGCCAACTCGGGCTCCGACATGGAGTACAAACGCCCCACTGGGAGAGGCGCATCAGGGACTAGGTCAATGGAGCAGTCGTAGGGCCTGTGCGGGGGTAATTGGTCCGCCTCTGACTCGCTGAACACGTCAGCAAAGTCGGACAGTTCGGGAGGCAAGGAAACCCCTGAGGAACCCTCCACCTGGCCGGCACAGATATGGCGGGTGTGGTCCACGCACTGCAAACTTGGGAAGGTGACCAAGTTCTGAGACCAATAGATCTGTGGATCATGCGCCCGGAGCCACGCCAGTCCCAAGACCACGGGGAAGTGCAGATCCGAAGTGACGTAGAACTGAATGGCCTCCACATGGGTACTGATGGCCATACACACGGGTTGCGTGGCGGCCGTGATAGGCCCGGACAGGAGCACTCGACCATCGATGGTCTCCACAAGCATGGGCGGATCCACTGGACACTGGGGAACAGCCCATTTGGCCACAAAGGCCGAATCCATAAAGTTAGTGGTAGCCCCAGAGTCAATTAAGGCATGGACTGGAATCCCCTCTGACTTGCCAGGGAGGATCAGACGTGCCTCCAAAATCAAATGCCGTGGAGGTTCACAGGCACCGTCGGAACGGCGTCGCTCGGTGTGGATGTTGTGGGTCGCCCGATCTTTCACACCGTCTAGATCGGGCTCGGGCCGTTTCCCGATAACAAAGCAGGGGACTTTCTCAGGGCAGGCTTGGTCACTGACGCCCGCTGACGCTTCTTCGGGCAAGAAGCAGCCAAATGTCCAGGGTCCCCACAGTAAAAACACAACCCCTCCGATCGTCGTCTGTCCATTTCCGTCACCGATAGACGGGACCTGGCGGCACCCAGCTCCATTGGCTCCTCCCTCTGGACCGGGGGCTCACGCACAACAGGGGCGGCAGGGGTCTGTGGGGTGGCACGGCGACTCTTACGCTGCTGCAGCCGGGCATCGATCCGCAGACAAAGATGGATCAGCCCATTCAGGTCTGAGGGAATGTCCACGCGGGCCAGCTCATCCAACATCTCCTCTGACAAGCCATCCTGAAAGGCATCCACGAGCGCAGCCTCATTCCAGGCGGAATCCTGGCTAAGCAGCCGGAAATCGCTGATATAGGCCTGTAGAGGGCGCTGACCCTGCCTCAAAGCTTTCAGGCGTCGGGTGGCCGTCTGTGCCTTAATTGGGTCCTCGTACATGAGGCGCATATGGTCACAAAACCCCCCAAAGTTATCCAACAAAGGGCTAGGCTGTGCCAACAGAGGCGTGCCCCAACGAGCTGCATCTCCCGACAGAAGGCTCAACACGAATCCCACCTTATCTCGGTCAGTGGGGAAATCAGCTGCTCTCACGCTGATATAAAGCTGGCATTGTCCCAAGAAGGCAGGAAACAGTTCTGGATTACCAGCGAATTTATCCGGCATAGCTATCTGACATTTCCTCCTGGGTGGGGGGGCAGCATGTACCTGAGCCTGCAGTTGTGCCACCTGAGTGGCCAGCAAGGTGAGTTGCTGGTTGAGCTGGACATTCTCGGCAAGAAGCTGCTCCATCGTAGTATTAAGGGGTGGGTGGCTGAAAGCAAACTGTTCTGAACCAGCCCTCTTCTCGCACCCCTAATCAAAGGAAGAGTCTGGAAAGCGTCCAAGATCAAAAGGCTTCTGCCAAGTTTTAATTACACTGTTACAAAAATACAAGAGCTTGACTTCTCAAAGAAAAAGATGCTTTCAGCAACTAGCCCCTCCCCAAACACTTCTTTTATAGAGAGCTCAGGGCGTGGTCTCCCTGTGCCTCCTCCCGAGGAGTCCCATAGCCTTCCTTTGTTTGTCCCTGCTCGTCTGCCTCCTGCGTCGGGCGTCCTTGAACAGGGCCAGCTGTGGGTCATCATCCTCCGCACTCTCGGGCTCACACAGCTGAGAAGAGGTTCCCGGCTGAGGACTCTGCAAAGTCTCCAAATCATCATCAGCCGGTTCGTTTCCCTCCTCCCCCACATCTGAGTCCTCCGATACATCGGACCCGGCTGTCGGGCCCACAGGCTGGCCCTGAGTCACAACAAAAACCAAGATCATGGCATCTGGCCCTCTCAATTCCTGGCAAATAGATGGGGAAGAAATGGAGGTAGTGACAGATTTTGTTTTCCTGGGCTCCAGGATCACTGCAGATGGGGACTGTAGCCAAGAAATTAAAAGACGCTTGCTCCTGGGAAGGAAAGCCATGGCAAATCTAGACAGCACATTAAAAAGCAGAGACATCACCCTGTCAACAAAAGTGCGTATAGTCAAGGCTATGGTCTTCCCAGTTGCAATGTATGGCAGTGAAAGTTGGACCATAAGAAAGGCTGAGCGCCAAAGAATTGAGGCCTTTGAACTATGGTGCTGGAGAAGACTCGTGCGAGTCCCTTGGACTGCATGGCGATCAAACCAGTCAGTCCTAGAGGAGATCAATCCTGACTGCTCTTTAGAAGGCCAGATCCTGAAGCTAAAACTCAAATACTTTGGCCACCTAATGAGAAGGAAGGACTCACTGGAGAAGAGCCTAATGCTGGGAAAGATCGAGGGCAATAGAAGAAGGGGACGACAGAGAATGAGGTGGCTGGATGGAGTCACTGAAGCAGTAGGCATGAGCTTAAATGGACTCCAGAAGATGGTAGAAGACAGGAAGGCCTGGAGGAATGTTGTCCATAGGGTTGCGATGAGTCGGACACGACTTCGCAGCTAACAACAATACATAGAATGAAGGCTATTGCTAAGCACATTGTGCTTTAGATTGTAAGCTGCCCTGAGTCTTCGGAGAAGAGCGGGATATAAATGGGATAAAAAAAGGCATGCTACTGTTTATCCCTACCTTTTTTCTTTCCTTCCTTTCTTCCTTCCCGTCCTCCCTAAGTCTAAGGCTTGGGGGGGAGGGGCTGGTGAGGAGAGAGTGGAGAGAATCCACTGGACTCTGCCTCCAGCTGCAGCTTCTCCTCCAATTGGTCCCACTTTCCCTGCACAGACCAAACGGGAGATCCACTCCAGGTTTTCAAGCGAGGCACCTTTGCTTGCCAGCCCACCCGCCCGCCTGGTTCCTGAGTCAGATGCGTCCTTAGGGCTAAGGCAGGGATAAGCAACCTTGGCTCTTTTATGACTCATAGACTTCAACTCCCAGAATTCCTGAGCCAGGATAGCTGCTTAGGGGATACTCCAGCTGCTGCAATTGGACTGAGAGTTCTGACAAAACGTGATCCACTGGAGAAGGAAATGGCAACCCACTCCAGTATCTTTGCCATGAAAAACCTATGGACAGTACCAAAAGGCAAAACGATATGATGCTGGAAGATGAGCCCCTCAGGTCGGAAGGCGTCCAATATGCTACTGGGGAAGAGCAGAGGGCTAGTACTAGTAGCGCCAGAAAGAATGAAGCGACTGGGCCAAAGCCGAAAGGACGCTCAGCTGTGGATGTGTCTGGTGGTGAAAGGAAAGTCCGATGCTGTAAAGATTTTTTCTCCATAGGAACCTGGAACGTAAGATCCATGAATCAAGGAAAGCTGGACGTGGTCAAAAAAGAGATGACAAGACTGAACATCGACATCTTAGGTATCAGCGAACTAAAATGGACAGGAATGGGTGAATTTAATTCAGATGACCATCAGGTATACTACTGCCGGCAAGAATCCCTCAGAAGAAATGGAGTAGCCTTCATAGTCAATAAAAGAGTAGGAAAATCAATACAGGGATACAATCCTCAAAATGACAGAATGATCTCAGTTCGAATCCAAGGGAAACCATTCAATATCACAGTAGTCCAAGTCTATGCCCCAACCACCAGTGCTGAGGAGGATGAAATTGACCAGTTCTATGAAGCCCTACAGCACCTTATAGAAGTAACAACAAAAAATGATGTCCTTATCATCATGGGGGATTGGAATGCTAAAGTAGGAAGCCAAAAGATAACTGGAATAACAGGCAATTTTGGCCTTGGAGTACAAAATGAAGCAGGGCACAGGCTGATAGAATTTTATCAAGAGAATACGATGGTCATAGCAAACACTCTTTTCCAACAACCCAAGAGACGGCTCTACACATGGACATCACCAGACGGTCAACACAGAAATCAGATTGACTATATGCTCTGCAGCCAAAGATGGAGAAGCTCTATACAGTCGGTAAAAACAAGACCAGGAGCTGACTGTGGCTCAGACCATGAGCTTCTCCTTGCAAACTTTAGGCTTAAACTGAAGAAAGTAGGGAAAAGCACTAGGCCACTCAGGTATGAATTAAATCATATCCCTGTTGAATATACAGTAGAGGTGACAAATAGATTTAAGGAATTAGATCTGATAGACAGAGTGCCTGAAGAACTATGGACAGAGGTTCGCGACATTGTACAACAGGTAGCAACCAAAACCATCCCAAAGAAAAAGAAATGCAAGAAAGCAAAATGTCTGTCTGAGGAAGCTTTGCAAATAGCTGAGGAAAGGAGGGAAGCGAAAGGCAAGGGAGAAAAACATAGATATGCCCAATTGAATGCAGAATTCCAGAGAATAGCTAGAAGAGATAAGAATGCCTTCTTAAATGAACAGTGCAAAGAAATAGAAGAAAACAATAGAATAGGGAGGACCAGAGATCTTTTCAAGAAAATTGGAGAGATGAAGGGAACATTCCATGCAAAAATGGGTATGATAAAGGACCAAAATGGCAGGGACCTAACAGAGGCAGAAGAGATTAAGAAGAGGTGGCAAAAGTACACAGAAGAACTATACAAGAATGAGCTTAACGTCCCAGATAATCACAATGAGGTGGTCACTGACCTCGAGCCAGACATCCTAGAATGTGAAGTGAAGTGGGCCTTAGAAAAGCTGAGCAACAACAAAGCTAGTGGACAGTATTCCAGCTGAGCTATTCAAAATCTTAAAAGACGATGCAGTAAAAATGCTATACTCAATTTGCCAGCAAATTTGGAAAAGTCAACAGTGGCCACAGGATTGGAAAAGATCAGTTTACATTCCAATTCCAAAGAAAGGCAGTGCCAAAGAATGTTCAAACTATTGCACCATTGCTCTCATTTCTCATGCTAGTAAAGTTATGCTTAAAATCCTACAAGCTAGACTCCAGCAGTATGTGGATCGAGAACTACCAGAAGTACAGGCAGGATTTCGAAGAGGCAGAGGAACTAGAGATCAAATTGCCAACATACGCTGGATGATGGAGAAAGCTAGAGAGTTCCAGAAAAACATCTACTTCTGCTTCATTGACTATGCTAAAGCCTTTGATTGTGTGGATCATAACAAACTGTGGCAAGTCCTTAAAGAGATGGGAGTACCAGACCATCTTATTTGTCTCTTGAGAAACCTATATGCGGGCCAAGAAGCAACAGTGAGAACTGGACACAGAACCACTGATTGGTTCAAAATTGGGAAAGGAGTCCGGCAAGGCTGTATACTGTCGCCTTCCCTATTTAACTTATATGCAGAGCACATCATGAGAAAGGCAGGGCTAGATGAACCAAAAGTTGGAATTAAGATTGCTGGGAGAAATATCAACAACCTAAGATATGCAGATGATACCACTCTAATGGCAGAAAGTGAAGAGGAACTGAAGAGTCTCTTGTTGCGAGTGAAGAAGGAGAGTTCAAAAATTGGGTTGAAACTTAACATTAAGAAAACCAAGATCATGGCATCTGGCCCTCTCAATTCCTGGCAAATAGATGGGGAAGAAATGGAGGTAGTGACAGATTTTGTTTTCCTGGGCTCCAGGATCACTGCAGATGGGGACTGTAGCCAAGAAATTAAAAGACGCTTGCTCCTGGGAAGGAAAGCCATGGCAAATCTAGACAGCACATTAAAAAGCAGAGACATCACCCTGTCAACAAAAGTGCGTATAGTCAAGGCTATGGTCTTCCCAGTTGCAATGTATGGCAGTGAAAGTTGGACCATAAGAAAGGCTGAGCGCCAAAGAATTGAGGCCTTTGAACTATGGTGCTGGAGAAGACTCGTGCGAGTCCCTTGGACTGCATGGCGATCAAACCAGTCAGTCCTAGAGGAGATCAATCCTGACTGCTCTTTAGAAGGCCAGATCCTGAAGCTAAAACTCAAATACTTTGGCCACCTAATGAGAAGGAAGGACTCACTGGAGAAGAGCCTAATGCTGGGAAAGATCGAGGGCAATAGAAGAAGGGGACGACAGAGAATGAGGTGGCTGGATGGAGTCACTGAAGCAGTAGGCATGAGCTTAAATGGACTCCAGAAGATGGTAGAAGACAGGAAGGCCTGGAGGAATGTTGTCCATAGGGTTGCGATGAGTCGGACACGACTTCGCAGCTAACAACAATACATAGAATGAAGGCTATTGCTAAGCACATTGTGCTTTAGATTGTAAGCTGCCCTGAGTCTTCGGAGAAGAGCGGGATATAAATGGGATAAAAAAAGGCATGCTACTGTTTATCCCTACCTTTTTTCTTTCCTTCCTTTCTTCCTTCCCGTCCTCCCTAAGTCTAAGGCTTGGGGGGGAGGGGCTGGTGAGGAGAGAGTGGAGAGAATCCACTGGACTCTGCCTCCAGCTGCAGCTTCTCCTCCAATTGGTCCCACTTTCCCTGCACAGACCAAACGGGAGATCCACTCCAGGTTTTCAAGCGAGGCACCTTTGCTTGCCAGCCCACCCGCCCGCCTGGTTCCTGAGTCAGATGCGTCCTTAGGGCTAAGGCAGGGATAAGCAACCTTGGCTCTTTTATGACTCATAGACTTCAACTCCCAGAATTCCTGAGCCAGGATAGCTGCTCAGGGGATACTCCAGCTGCTGCAATTGGACAGCCCAAGCAGCAGAGAAAAGCCAGCAAGTGAAGGCAAGCATAGTCAGGGCGCTTCCCACAGCTGTGGGAAAAGACACCTCGGGGGAGGGGTGGGACAGCTTCCTTCCCCAGGAGGAACCGGCAGGCCAGGCGGTGGCTGCAGCAGGCATGGAGAGCTTTGTCTTTCCGGAGCTGGAAAGAAGGAAGCTGAGCTTGTTCCTGATCCTTGTGAGCCACAGTGGGGCAGTTCCACACAGGGCCAGCTCCTCCTTCCCGTGGCTCCCAGCATGTGCCTGGAGGATGCTGCATGCTCGCTCAGCCTTATCTATGCCCAGACAAGGACACAGGGAGAAGCGGAGAGAGAGGAGGAGAAGGGAAGGAAGGAGAGGAGGGTGCCAAAGCCACTCCTCCCTTGCCCGCCCGCCACCACAGCAGCCTCTGCCAGCTGGAAGCAGCACTGTACAGGAGCCTCCGCATCACAACCAGGTGGGAAGGCTGGCTTCCAGCCAGGTGACCGGGTAGGCGAAGAAGGACAGAGGAGCAACGTGCAGCCAGGTCCCTGGCTTGGAGACGTCTTGGCCAATCAGGCTTTTAGATCCCCCATTCCAGCCACCCGCTTTCAAGGGCAGCTACGGGTTCTTAATTAAAAAACATGGGGAACAGTAGCAAGCCACGGCAGCAGGCGCTGGGTCACATCTCCCGCTCAGCGAAGACAAAACACCTCAGCAGGTCTTAAGTGGAGCTACCAAATCTGGGCTGCTGATATCCAACAGGTGAGAGAAGTCCTCGTAAACAGGACAGCCACATATGGCAGAGGTGCTGCTCGGAGCTGGAGGGGAGGCCGGGCAGATTACAGGCACTGGTGGCAGTGCTGGCACGGAGGGTGCTCGCGCGTGTGATCACCCTCCAGCCCCAAGCAGCACCTCTGCCATGTGAATCTGTCCCATTTGTGTGTGTGTTCGCCCTCTGCGCCAGTGCCCACAATCTGCCAGGCCTCCCCTCCAGCCTCGAGCAGCGCCTCTGCCATGTGTGGCTGTCCTGTTCATGTGTGTGATCGCCCTCCAGCCCCAAGCAGCACCTCTACCGTGTGATCACCCTCTGGCCCCAAGCAGTGCCTCTACCATGCAATCACCCTCCATCCCAAGCAGTGCTTCTACCGTGCAATCACCCTCTGTCCCAAGCAGCACCTCTATTGTGCAATCGCCCTCCAGCTCCAAGCAGCACCTCTACCATGTGATCACCCTCCGCCCCAAGGAGCACCCACAATCTATCTGGCCTCCCCTCTGCCTGCTTTACACAACTCCTCCTGGGCCCACCACACCCGTTAACCCTCCTGCCACCATGCAGGGTAAGGTGACTGCCCCTGACCCCACCCAGATGCCCTCGCCTCCCCCAAGCATTTTTTTAATAACCTGTTTTCAGCTGCATTCTGTTTCTCCATTCCCTTCTCAGTCTTCCCTACATGTTTGTCTTCAGAATAGGTGCTTCATCACTGGAGGTTTTAACAAAAGACTGGACAATTAGCTGTCGGTAAAAGAGAAAAAAAGTTCCATGAGACTTTCTAACTTCTCGCGAGATCTCGTGAGAAGTTAGAAAGTCTCATGGAACTTTTTCTTTGTCCCACAAACACTAAAAGCTGAGAAGCAAATGGAGAAACAGAATGCAGCTGAAAGCAGGTTAGTAAAAAAATGCTTTTTTAGGACTTACAGGTGGCAAGGTGTCGCCGAAGACAGCCATTTCCAGGCTGTCCGCTCTGCGGCTTTGTAGAATCGCTGAAAACAGCGCCGTTCAGCTGTTTCGGCGGTTCGGAAGCCCCCTCCTTGGGAGAAGAGGAGGGGGTGAGTACCCAGGTAGGGGTAGAGCTCTCCAGGGCCGCCAGAATGTAAAGTTTTGGCGGCTGAAGGATTGAGCCCCCCCGAAGCCTGGGTTTGCTCCGGGCTGCGCGGCATTTCTGCTCCGTGCTTTTAGGAGCAGAACAAGGCGTTCGCAACCATCCCCGCCAGCAGGAAAGGATTTTGGAGAACGAGGATGCAGGCAGAGCGATACAGGAGATTAAGGTGAAAGTGGACTTTTGATCTTTAGCTCAATGGACTTTGCAGACTTTGAAAGTGAAAGTGCGTAGCAAGCTATAGTGGGGGGAAATGACGGCTAAATCTTCCAAAGTTCTTAGAAGTGCGGGGGCTTCCCCGGTGCAGCAGTCTTCATTGCAAGCTTTATTGCCCCCTGCACCTGCACCTACACCAGCCCTGACAGTTAAAGATTTGCAGAATGTGATGCAAGAAGCTTTGGAAAAGCAATTGCAGCAAATAGCTGAGATTATAGATGAAAAGCTGGATGAGAAGCTAACAGAAAAACTAGCTGAAGTTATGGATGAAAAGCTGGATGAGAAGTTAACAGAAATAAGGGCGGACATTTTGCTTGCATTTCAAGGCATGGCTATATGTATCGAGCGCTTGGATGAAAGAGTGGAAGATCTCAGCCAAAATAATATCAAATTAGATGCAAAAGTGTTAGAGACTGAGAATGTGGTGGATAAAATTGACAGTGACTTGACCTTGGTGCAGTATCACGAGATGGAGTTTGCTGTTAGAATCAGCAGAGAGAGAATCCTAAAGAAAATCTGAAGGAAATAGTCTCTGAGGCTCTGGAAGGGGTGCTGGGATGGCCAGCAGATGGAATTGTGGGAGATATAGATAAAATTTTTCGTGTCAATTCGTGGATTGCAAGACAAAGGAAATTACCCAGAGATGTGGTGGTTTATTTTACAAAGAGAGCAATCAGGAATGAAGTAATTCAAGCTTCTTACAATACTAAGCTTGTAATTGCTGAGCAAGAAGTCCTGGTTTTAAAAGAGATCCCTCCAAGAATTTTAAGGAGAAGAAAGGAGTTTGCTTTTTTAGCACAAAAGCTCAGGCGACGTGATATCAAGTTTAGATGTGAGATACCAGTGGGTATGGTGGTGATGCATGAAGGCACGAGACATCGTCTTATTACAGTGATGCAGGCACATGATTTTTATAGTAATGTTTTAAAAGCAACCCCCATACCACTTTTGGAATCTACAAAGAAGAATGGCGAGGGAGAGCCTCAAGGTGCTGAAGGAACAAAGCAGACAGATGAGAAAGCTACAGGAGTGGATCAAATTTCAGTATCATCGGAAGAAGCTAGAGACCAGAGGATGACGCGTGCTGCTTTGAGACGAATGAGACGAGAGCAATAACAAGACCAGCAGAAAGTTATGGAACCTCCAAAGTGTACCTATAGCGAAGCTGTGGGAGGGGCGCGACCTAAGAATGTAAAGGGGATTCTGGAAGAAGCGCTCCAAAAGCTTTGGGTCGCTAAGGATGGCGACTAAGTTTCTAACTTGGAATGTTAATGGCTTAAATTCACCACAGAAGAGAAAAAAATATTTCAATATTTAAAACAATTTAAGACTGATGTTATTTGCTTACAAGAAACACATATTAGAGTTACGGACCAAAAGTACTTATTAAATTCGAGACTGGGTACACAATTTATTGCTTCTGCAATGAATAAGAAGAATGGAGTGGTTGTTTATATCAAGAATACTATGACAGCGGAGTTAATTGAAGCAGATAAACAAGGAAGATATGTTATAATAGATTTGTTAATAGAAGGCAAAAAATGCTTTTGGTTGGATTATATGCTCCTAATCAACAACAAGCAGACTTTTATAGTTTATTACACAGCAAGATCACTCAGTTGGATTACAAATCTTTTATTTTTATGGGAAACTGGAATGGTGTCTTGGATGTACAAATGGACAAGAGTGGTTCTTTTAGAAGTACTCCAAGTCATGCTAAATTGCCTAAATCCTTTTTTGAGATGAAGGATGATTTGGAGCTGCGAGATATTTGGAGAGAAAGAAATTTACAAGAAAAGGATTATACTTTTTTTCTGATAGACATCAATCTTTTTCTCGGATTGACTTTATATTAATCACTAATTATTTCTTTTCTAGGATTAAGAAGATAAAGATTTGTCCATAGTCCAGTCTGGCTAGAGATTGATAAGGATAACAGAGACAGGCGTTACTGGCATCTAAATGAGAACCTGTTTAGAAATCAGGAAAATGTGGAAGAATGTAAAAAACAGATGAAGGATTTTTTTGAAACTAATATGAATAAGGGTACTTCTATGGAAATGGTTTGGGATGCTAGTAAGGCTTATATGACAGGTGTGTTAATATATATGAATAATAAATACAGACATAATTTGGAATTTAGGAGGAAAGAATTAGAGAATGAAATTAGGGAAAAAGAAAAGGCTTTAATTTTGAATCCATTGGATGTGAAGATTAAAGAGGTCATTAATTTATTAAGGGGACAGTTTGATAAGTTAATGGCTGATCAGGTGGCAACTAATCTACGGTTTGCTAGACATAATACTTTTTGTAATGCCAATAAACCAGGTAGATGGTTAGCTTATATGTTAAGGAAGAAGCAAAGGGCTTCTAATATAGACAAAATAGAACACAAGGGTAAGGTAGTGTATCAACAGAACCTTATTAAGGAAACTTTTGTTGATTTTTATTCTAAATTATATGCTAGAGATAAGATTAATGAAGCAGATATTGATGTATATTTGAGGAATGCTAGTATTCTGGTTCTTACACAAGAACAAAAGGAAGAGATGAATCAATTGATAACTGAGGAAGAAATTCTTTTAGCAATTAAACAATTGAAAGTGGGTAAAGTGCCAGGCACAGATGGATTGACTGCTGTGTATTATAAAAATTTACAGTCTGAGATGATAAAGCCATTAAGGGAATTGTTTCAGACAATTCAAATGGGAGGAGGGGTGCCTCCGTCTTGGAAAACTGCTTTCATTTCTTTGATTCCGAAGGAAGATCAGGATGTCACTCAAGCAAGAACTATAGACCAATATCACTTTTGAATACGGACTACAAGATATTTCCTAAGGTTTTAGCTAACAGATTAATGAGGGTACTGCAACAGGTAATTCATGGTGAGCAAACTGGGTTTATAAGTGGCAGACAAATGAAAAATAACGTGAGGCATATAGTTGATTTGTTGGAATTTCTGGAAAGAAACAACCAGATCCCTGCTGTGCTGATCTTTTTGGATGCTGAAAAAGCCTTTGATCAATTGGATTGGCAATTCTTGTTGAAAGTATTAGATAAAATGAATTTTGGGGATAAATTTCTACAACCAATCAGGGCATTATATCAAAAGCAAACAGCCCGCATAATAGTAAATAACAGTTTGACCGAAGCATGTAATATTGAAAAGGGCACAAGGCAGGGGTGTCCGTTATCACCTCTATTATTTGTTTTAACATTGGAGATATTATTGATTAAAATACAGGATTCGGAAAAAATTAAGGGAATTCAAATAAGAGATCAGGATTACAGATTGAGGGCGTTTGCAGATGATCTGGTTGTTACGGTGACCCAGCCAGAAAAGTCTGTTGTAGGACTGTTGGAGATAATAATGCAATATGGGAAAGTTTCTGGATTCAAGGTTAATATACAAAAAACTAAAATGCTGTCTAAGAATATGACAGTATCACAAAAGGCTGTTTTAGAAGGGTTAACTGGATTTAAAATTGTCAAAAGGGTTAAATATTTGGGGGTATATTTGTCACCCTCAAATGCAAAGTTATATAAAAATAATTATGAAAAGCTATGGGGAAAAGTTCAAAAAGAATTGGATAGCTGGAAAAAATTACAATTGTCTTTATTGGGAAGAATTGCAGCAGTGAAAATGAATGTCTTGCCGAAATTTCTATTTTTATTTCAAATGATACCTATTCTTAAAAAGGATTCAAACTTGGAGGAATGGCAAAAGGGTATTAATAAATTTGTTTGGGCAGGGAAAAGGCCACAAGTTAAATTTAAGATTATGCAGGACACGCGTGAAAGAGGTGGTCTCAAAATGCCCAACTTTAAATTATACTATGAAGCTGCTGCTTTGTCAGCAATAAGTGATTGGATTAATTTAACACAAGGAAGATTATTAAATCTTGAAGGTCATGATTTGTTATTTGGCTGGCATGCATATTTATTGTATAATAAGAAGGTGGATAATGTGTTTAAGATGCATATTATAAGACATGCTCTGTTGCGAGTTTGGAAAAAGTATAGACACAAGTTAAACTATAAGATACCTTTATGGGCAATACCGAAACACGCAATAGAAAACATAAATGTTGGGTTTAAACATGATGTGACTACATATAAGGAAATTTTAAGTTTGGAAAGGAATGTATGGCATTTGAAGCCGTATAACTTTTTACGAGGATAAAAGATTGTTCAAACCTGGTTTCAGTATGGGCAACTACAGGCCAGGTGGAAAGAAGATCAGAAAATTGGTTTTTCAATGACTGATGAAAATTTGGTAAAGCAAATTAGAAATCAGGGTCAAGCACATATCAAAAGGATATATCTTGCATTGATAGAAATTGATTCAGAGACAGAACTTGTTAAAGATTGCATGATAAAGTGGGCTCAGAATATTCAAGAAGTTATTACAATGGATACTTGGGAAAAGATTTGGGTGAGAAATGTAAAATTTACGCAAGCCCAAAATTTAAGAGAGAATTTTTATAAAATGTTTTATAGATGGCATTTAGATCCCAAAAAATTAGCAAGTATGTATCCGAACTACCAGCCTAAATGTTGGAGGTGTGGTGGTGAAGATGCAACGTATTTTCATATATGGTGGACCTGTAAAAAGGTTAAAGCTTTTTGGATTAAAATTTGGTGGAATATGCAAAAGATATTTAAGAGAAGGATAAAGTTTTCTCTGCAATTGTTCTTACTGGGTATTATTACTGATACTACTGTTGTGGACATTAAATTGATGTTGAATTTAATTACGGCAGCAAGACTTTTAGTAGGGCAATATTGGAAGAAGGAAGAACTGCCGACTATAGAAGAATTGACTTTAAAATTTTCCAACCTGGCGGAAATGGCAAAGATTTCGGCATATTTGAAGGACCATTCGCAATAGAGATATATTGTGGAGTGGAAAAAATGGATTGATTATATCCAGAATAAATATGGGACTAAAAAGTTTCATTTAGCATTTGAATAAGTATTGATGTGATATTTATATTGCTTGTAGTCATTTTATAAGAGCTAAAGTGCGGTAGACTTAATAGTTCATTGTTGTTAGCATATGGTAGTTTATGATTGTTTTTACTTTTATACCTTGTATTTAGCTCTGGGAAGTCGGGGAGGGGGGAATGGGAGGGTGGGGAGGGTTGGGTTGGGTTGGGAAGGGGTGGGTGGGTGGGGAGGGGTTGTTTTGTTAAAGATAAAATGTATTGAAAAACTTTTCAATAAAAAAAATGCTTTTTTAAACTTTTTTTCACAATTTTTTTTACGGTGCTGTTCAACTGGTCCTTTGCGTACCATCAGCCATGTGCTTGCGTTCCACTAGTGGCATGCGTACCACCAGTTGAAAACCCCTGCCCTATACTATTTCAAACAGCTAATTGTCCAGTCTTTTGTTAAAACCTCCAGTGATGAAGCACCTATTCTGAAGGCAAAGTGTTCCACTGGTTGTTCTCACTGTTAAGAAGTTTCTCCTTAATTCCAGGTTACTTCTCTCCTTGGTTAATTTCCATCCATTGTTTCTTGTGTTGCCTTCTGGTGTTTTGGAAAATAAGTTGACCCCCTTTTCTTTGTGGCAGCCCCTCAAATACTGGAATACTGCTATGAGATCACCCTTAGTGTTCCTTTTCTCTAGACTAGCTATACTCAATTCCTGCAACCATACAATGTTTTTGTCTCCAGACATTCAATCATTTTAGTTGCTCTCCTCTGCACTTATTCCAGTCTCAACATCTTGTTATGTGATGACTAAAACTGGCTGCAGTATTCCAGATATGATCTTACTAAGGATTTATAAAGCGGTACTAATACTTTACCCCTTCATGGATTACTGCCTTGTCGTGGCGAAGGGGCTTGTGTAATACAATGAAGCTATGAGCTATGCCGTGCAGGGCCACCCAAGACAGAAAGGTCATAGCAGAGAGTTCTGACAAAATGTGATCCACTGGAGAAGGAAATGGCAACCCACTCCAGTATCTTTGCCATGAAAACCCTATGGACAGTACCAAAATGAAAACCAAGATCATGGCATCCAGCCCTCTCAATTCCTGGCAAATAGATGGGGAAGAAATGGAGGTAGTGACAGATTTTATTTTCCTGGGCTCCAAGATCACTGCAGATGGGGACTGTAGCCAAGAAATTAAAAGATGCTTGCTCCTGGGGAGGAAAGCCATGGCAAATCTAGACAGCACACTAAAAAGCAGAGACATCACCCTGTCAACAAAAGTGCGTATAGTCCAGGCTATGGTCTTCCCGGTTGCAATGTATGGCAGTGAAAGTTGGACCATAAAAAAAGCTGAGCGCCAAAGAATTGAGGCTTTTGAACTCTGGTGCTGGAGAAGACTCCTGCGAGTCCCTTCGACTGCAAGGCGATCAAATCGGTCAGTCCTAGAGGAGATCAATCCTGACTGCTCTTTAGAAGGCCAGATCCTGAAGCTAAAACTCAAATACTTTGGCCACCTAATGAGAAGGAAGGACTCACTGGAGAAGAGCCTAATGCTGGGAAAGATTGAGGGCAATAGAAGAAGGGGACGACAGAGAATGAGGTGGCTGGATGGAGTCACTGAAGCAGTAGTCGTGAGCTTAAATGGAGTCCAGAAGATGGTAGAGGACAGGAAGGCCTGGAGGAACGTTGTCCATTGGGTCGCGATGGGTCGGACATGACTTCGCAACTAACAACACCACTAATACTTTAAATGATTTTGATCCTATCTCTCTGTTTATACAACCAAGGATTGTATTCATTTTTTGGGTGCTGTTGCACACTGCTGGCTCCTATTTCAGTGATTATCCATTAGAACTACAAGGTCCCTCTCACAATTACTGCTATTAAGCCAAGTTTCACCTAGTCTGTATCTGTACATTTAGTTTTTCTTGCCTAAATACAAAAGCTTGCTTTTCTCTACACTGAATTTCATTTTGCTAGATAGGGGCCAGTATCCCAGTCTATTGAGATCTTTCTGGATCTTGAATCTATCTTCTGGGGTGTTCACTATTCCTGCCAGCCTGGTGCCGTTGGGAAATTTAAAGTGTTCCCCTTCTATTCCCTCGCTTATGGAGATGTTGAAGAGTACTGGGCCTAAAACAGAACCTTGGGTTACCTGCTGCTTACGTCTTTCCATGCAAATTGAGGATTATACTTTGAGTGCGGTTTATCAGCCAGTAATAAATCCATATGGTGGTATGATGCTCTCTATCCAATATTTTTCTAGCTTATCAAAATGTAGGTTGTGGTCTACTTTGTCAAATGTTGTACTAAAATCCAAGTATACTATGAACACAACATTTCACTGGTCCATTAATTTAGTTACTTTGTCAAAGAATGAAACACGATTTGTTTGGCATGATCCGTTTTTGACAAACCCATGTTGGCTTCTGCTTGCTTGCTTGCTGCTAGATTTTTTGCAGATTTGTTACCTATCTTTTCCAGGATCTTCTCAGGAATTGAAACCAGGCTGATTAATCTAGTTTCCTGGATCTATCCCCCCCTCTTTTTTTTTTAAAGAATGGAATCATATCCTCTGGCAGTTCCTTCGTTCTCCTAGATCTTTGACAGATATGGTCCAATGGTTCTGAGCAGGGCTTTTTTCTCATAGAACGTTCAGAATAGCGTTCCGGCACCGTTTTTTTTGCAAAAAAAAAAAAATCAGCTCCGTTATTGGCTTTCCTAAGCCTATTGTAGGGCTAGGCAATCTTGGCTCTTTTTTATGACTCATGAACTTCAACTCCCAGAAATCCTGAGCCAGCCATGCTGAGGGGAAAAGGAGAGGTTTCCAAGCTGAGCCATGCTGGCTCAGGACTTCTGGGAGTTGAAGTCCACAAGTCATAAAAGAGCCAAGGTTGCCTACCCTGCACTAAAGGAGGACATTAAAATTATTTACAGGAACTAAACTTTAGAATCTAAAACAGCTAATTCAAAAAAGCCAACAGGAAAGAACCTCACATTTTTCATCTGCTTCTGTCTTTTGGAAGGTAAAATTAGATAACAAAATAATCTATTTCTTATGTTAACATCTTTGCAATGAAATCAAAGGTAACAGGAAAGAAATGAGAAACATTTTTCTCAGTGTAAAATGTCTAATTTAGCTGATTCTAGAAAAAAAAGTATCTTTCTTACACTCTTGAAAACTATTTTGAATCTATAACCATCTATTACAACTAAATCACTTTAAATTAAACAATTCTTAAGAATGAAATATTCTTAAATTGGACTTTACGTTTACTGTTTGGACTGTTGTGTGTTTTGAAAAATAGATTATTTAGAATCAAGTTATGTTGCACTTCAGTCTTTAAATAATTAACTTAGTATATACATAACAATATATAATGTTTTCCCTGGTGAGCTTGACATCAATAACAACATTTATTTAAAAAGCTAAAATAATTTCTGGTGGTATTATCTGTATAGTAAAATTTTGGACAAGCAGTGATCATGAATCCTAGCAAAAGATGTTACATATGTGCATAAGCGTAGTGAGTAGCATATGCCTTTTTAAAAATATCAAACATGCAAAGAAACAAAAACAAGTCCAAAATATCTGTATTACATCCAGAAATGCCAACTTTGCAACCAATATTTCTCAATCATAACTATGGCACCCTAAGGATACCTGCATACATGCAAATGCTTCTCTGGGATCAGTAACGCAGTAACGCAGCAGGGATTCCTTTTTCCTTCCAGTAACATATATCTAAAACCAGTTTATTGCATTTGGCAATTGTACTAAAAAAATATCTCATTGTCAACCAATATAATTCATTTAATTTGAAATCAAGTGAAAAATTGATTTAAATTATTTTATTAAAAGAAATTAATGGCAATTCTTTTATAAGAAGTTGCCTCAAACAAAATGAGTTTGACATGCGTGCTCTAGATAGTTGAATGCTCCAAAATAAATTCTAGACCAGGCCTGTACGTGCAGCCTACCAAGCACCCTTCGACAGAGCACAGACTTTTTTTTAAAAAAAGTAATAAAATCACCACCACTGCCCTGAAAGTCATGTTGCCTAGTGCCTCCATGGCTTACCATGACCACGAACTCCAATACTGTAGATGCTCCTCTAGTCACCAAATCATTGATTAGCCCACCAGCATTCCTTTGCAGACCACAAAGATTTTTAATTTATCAGTGGGGGCCTTTCACTTCTACAAGTTGCACAGATCTCTTCTAGATTTTCCTCTTGCCTTTCCGAGTTAACTCCTTGGTCTGTCATTGAGCAAGAATTGACTTTATAGGGAAGCATATTATCATTTGATGTATATTTAACATATGTTCCACCTTTATTTACCAATTATATAATATTTGTATGCAATCTACATGGTAAGGTTTGGGGCAACTTACAATAGAAAAAAATATATTTTTAAAATCATAAGATTAAAACACAAAAACAGGGCCTTTTTTCCTCATAGAACGCTCAGAATGGTGTTCTGGCACCCTTTTTTGCACACACAAAAAAGCTTTTGCACAAGCTATGCTACTCCCTCTATTGGCTTTCGAAAGCCAATGGGAATTGCTGCTGAGCATGCCAAAAGACTTGGCTGGCAAACGTTGCACCGGCAAGTTGTTTGCAGTGAAAGCGAGTAGGCAGGAACTTTGCATCCCTCCCTGCTGCCCAACTACACCATCTCAACTAGGTAAGTAAGAGAGGACAAGGAGTGGGAGGAGGGTTCTGCAGAGTCCATGTGCACTCCTTCTTTGTGCTCACCTGTGTCAGCCAGGCTGGTGGCCTACCTGGTGCTGGACCTGCACCACCGTCATCTCGCCCTGTGTGCCTAAGCTTCAACTGTGCATGCCTAAGATGGTTGCTCGCTGGCTTTTGAGTTTCTAATGTGGAGCGGTTTTCAGCTCTGCTGGGTGCCCATGGGGCTTTTTGTTATCGTTTTGGCCCCCATTCAGTTGGTGGAACTGCTGGCGGAGTGTTAGCACCCTCCCCCATCGGGATATGTCTCAGAATGGCTGAGGACGGGGGAGGAGAAGCTGGAGAAGCCGACTTACTGGTGAGAGGATGCTGGCGGCTGGGCGGGGCCAACTCGACTGTTTCCCTGCTCATCTAAGCCAAGCGGAGCTGTGACAAGTGATCTTTGTTGGAATTTTGGGCTCTGTTTGTGCCTGTTTGTTTTTACCGAGACCAGGGTTGTGGCAGGAGGAAGGGAGCCTCGATGTTGTTTCCCCCCTCCCCCTCTGCCACTCGGCGAGTTCGGTTCCGTGAGTGCAGTGGACCTGGTCCTGCTGGTGCTGTGGCTGCGGCTGTGGGGTCTGCTGTTGTTGTTGCTTTTCCTGCCGCTGCAGAGGCCGCTGCTGCCCTTGTTGCTCTGCTTGAATCTTGTTGTTTTGGGTCCGTCGCCATTGTCATCAGGCCGCCTCCCCCTTTTTTAGACTTGTCATCATCACCTGTTATGGCTCTTGCTGCTGCCGCCCTAGACTACTCCACTCTTACCACGATTATAGCTCTGAGACCTGCCACATGTCGACTGAATTTTCCATTGACTCCATCTGCTGGCACCCTTCATTGTCCGATGCTACTGCCTTCCTTTGTATGCCAGCGTATACTTTTAGAGAACTTTACTCGCTGTGAGATTCCCCCCTCTCGTAGGAACGCCCATCTGTCCTACAGAAGAACTTTCTTGATGATGGGTTGTGGGACCCTGTGACATGGCATGCTTCAAACAGGGGGCTGAGGGGATTTTTATTTTTTTTATATAAAATTTTAAGGGGACCCAGGAGTGGGGAGGCCTCGGGGATCCGGAATGAACTTGGGGAGTTCAACCCGGACAGCAGTCCAGACCATCGGACAGTCGCCGGGGGGGGGGAAATAGGGGTTTGGGGGCAGACTCAGCTCTGAGTGCAGAGGGTCTCCCTATCTTGACGGTGATTGGGAGGGGCAGAGAGTATGGGAGCAGAGGGCTTTATCGTTATTGTGGAACGGGCCACCGCTGTCTTCAAGCGGTTTCCTGTTCCCACCCTTGTTGCTCGTCTCACTTCCCCAGGGGCATAGAATTGCAGAACCCTGGGCTCAGGTTGGTTTATTTCAATGCCAGGTCTGTGGTGAACAAGGCTCCCCTCATACATGATCTTGTTAAGGAGGAGAACGTGCACCTGACTTGCATCACAGAGACCTGGCTGGGCCAAGAAGGAAGTGTCCCCCTCTCAGAATTATGCTCACCAGGCTTTCAGGTGCTTCACCAGCCATGGGCCCAGGGCAGGGATGGGGGGTGGCGGTTATTATTAGGGAGAGTCTTTGTCCGTGAGTGGCCACTGTCCCTCAGATAGGCAGGTGTGAATCTCTACTGTTGAAGTTGGGTCCTGGTGTTCAGTTGGGCCTATTGATTACGTACCTGTCTCCCAGCTGCATATCATCAGCCCTGCCCAAGCTTCTCAACGTCTTGCCCAGGTTGGCGATTGAGTTCCCCAGGCTTATAGTTCTGGGGGATTTCAATTTGCCTTCCGTGGGTGAGGCATCTGAGTTGGCTCGGGAGTTCATGGCTTCCATGACGGCCATGGACCTGACTCAAATAATTCAGGACCTGACTCATAATGGAGGTCACACACTTGACCTGGTTTTTATCTCTGGCCAGTGGATTAATGATCTGGGTAGGGGTGATTTAACCATCCATCCCCTGTCATGGTCTGATCATTTTCTTCTCCAACTAGGCTTTTAGTATGCCACCCCCCACTGCTGGGAGGCAAAACCTACCAGGTGGTTCCGCCCCAGGCACCTGATGGACCCTGAGAGGTTCCGGATGGAGCTTGGGACATTCCCTAGTGGCAGCCTGGGAGAGGGCAGCTGCTGGGGCCTTGGATTGAGTTGTGCCTTTGCGGCCTCTGACCCAGTGTGGATCCCAAGTGGCCCCCTGGTTTACCGAGGGACTCTGAGAGATGAAGCGCCGGAAAAGATGCCTAGAGAGTCATTGGAGGTCCAGCAGATCCGAATCTGACTGAACACAGTTGAGAACTTATCTTAAGTCTTACCTAGTGGTGATGGAAGCGGCAAAGCATGTTTACTTTTCCGCTCTCATCGTGTCCTCAGATAACCGCCCAGCCGCTCTGTTTAGAGTGACCCGCTCACTGCTTAATCAGCAACCGAGGGATGACCCCTTGCAGGGTAGGGCTGAGGAATTTGTACAGTATCTGCAGGACAAAATCGCTCAGATCCGGTCTGGTTTGGACTCCGACTGGGTGGAATCTGGCAGAATGGAAGAGGCAGGTCTTGGTTATACCATCTGGGATGAGTTTGACCCTGTATCTTTGGATGATGTGGACAGGATTATGCGCAGACTGAGTGCTACAACCTGTTTACTGGACCCATGTCCCTCTTGGCTAGTTTCGGCCCCCAGGGAGGTGACAGAAGACTGGCTCCAAGCAGTTGTCAACGCTTCCATTGACAGAGGGTGTCTTCCCCTCCAGGCAGTGGTGAGGCCCCTCCTCAAGAAGCCTGATTTGGACCTGGCCTCATTGAATAACTATCGTCCTGTCTCCAACCTTCGCTTTGTAGTGAAGGTTGTTGAGAGTGTTGTGGCGCGTCAGCTTCCGCAATTCCTGGATGAAGCGGACTATCTGAACCTGTACCAGTCCGGTTTCAGACCCGGTTACAGCACAGAAACGGCATTGGTTGCACTGGTAGATGATCTCTGGTGGGCCCAGGACAGGGGCTGTTCCTCTGTCCTGGTCCTACTTGACCTCTCAGCAGCTTTTGATACCATCGACCATGGTATCTTGCTGCGACGGCTCAAGGGTTTGGGAGTGGGAGGCACTGTTTTACGGTGGTTCTCCTCCTACATCTCGGGCCATTCGCAGTTTGTATTGGCAGGGGGGGCAGAGATCCACCCCAAGGCCTCTTTTTTGTGGGGTGCCTCAGGGGTTGGTTCTCTCCCCCCTCCTGTTTAACATCTATATGAAGCTGCTGGGTGAGATCATTCGTGGTTTTGGGGTGAGGTTTCACCAATATGCGGGTGATACCCAGTTGTTCATCTCCACCCGAAACCAACCCAGTGATGCCCTTCACGTGGTGTCCTGGTGCCTGGAGGCGGTACGGGTCTAGATGGGAAGGAACAGGTTCAGGCTCAACCCCTCCAAGACCGAGTGGCTGTGGATACCGGCATCTCGTATTGTCCAACATGTTCCATCTCTTTTGATGGGGGGAGGTATTGCCCCCCTCTGAAAGGGCTCGCAACCTGGGTGTCCTCCTGGATTCACGGCTTAATTTGGAAGAACATTTAACTGCTGTGACCAGGGGGGCCTTTGCACAGGTTCGCCTGGTTCCCCAGTTGTGCCCCTTTTTGGACCGAGATGCCATATGCACAGTCACCCATGCCCTTGTCACTTCTCGACTGGATTACTGTAACGGTCTCTACATGGGGTTGCCCTTGAAGTATACCCGGAGGCTTCAGCTGGTGCAAAATGCGGCCACACGGGTACTTATGGGAGTTCCTCGATACTCCCATGGTACTACACTCTTGCGTGAGCTTCATTGGCTTCCAGTTGTCCTCCGGGTGAGATTCAAGGTGCTGGTAATTACCTTTAAAGCCCTACATGGCTTAGGCCCGGGGTATTTGCGAGACCACCTGCTGCCATTGTCAACCTCCCATCACCCAGTTCGCTCCCACAGGGTCGGCCTACTCAGAGTTTCGTCAGTTAAGAAATACCGGCTGGCGACCCCTAGGGGTAGAGCCTTCTCTGTGGGCATGCCGACCTTCTGGAATGAGCTGCCTCTGGAGCTGCGGATGGCCCCTGACCTTAGGTCCTTTCGCCGTGACCTGAAGACGTGGATGTTTCAACAATCGGGCCTGGACTGACTATGGTTTTAAATTTGGTTTTATGGGGTTAAATTACTATGTATTGAACATATCTACTGTTTAATTCTTTTTTAAATTTCGTATTTTCATGTTCTTTTTCAGTTTTTATTGTTGTGAGCCCCCCTGAGTCCTTAGGGAGAAGGGCAGCATATAAATATAGTAAATCAAATCAAATCAAATCAAGTGGCTGCCCTGCATCACCTGGCACGCACCGCCTCCGCTGCCCACCCCGCACAGCCCCGCCATATAGAGTGGGTCCTGCTGCTCCCACAGCACCAGCCGTGCTGGCTCCGGCCCAGGGGGGGAGCCCGCCACCAACACCCCTCACACCCATGACTGCAGCAGCACCATTCCCCCCATCTCTTGCACCCACCAAGATGCGAGTTGAATGAATGAACCTTTATTGTCAAAGTACATCCATGTATACATTGAGATTAGCTGAGCCTCCCTTCGTGCTCCAACCCCCCCAACTCACAGTGACAACAAATCTCCATCTTATTGCACTAATTGCATCACACACTGGCCTCCCAAGTCAATTCTGCATAAAGTTTATAAAAATTATTTCATGTTCAAAAGCCTAACAGCCCATGGATAAAAGCTGTTTTTCAGCCTGTTGGTGCAGCTGGCTATACTCCTATATCTCCTACCAGATGGTAGGAGAGTAAAGAGATACCGTCTAGGGTGTGAGTCATCCCTGAGAATTTTCCTCAATCTTCCAAGGCAACGAACCCTGGAGATGTCATCCAGTGGCGTCAGGGGACAGCCCACAATGTCTTGTGCTGTACTCACCACCCTCTGTAATACTTTCCTATCCACGGTTGTCAGACCAGCATACCAAACCACAATACCATATGAGAGGACGCTCTCTATAGTAGACCGGTAAAAGAGGGTCATTAGCCGTTGTTCTACCCTGTTCTTCTGCAAGACCGTGAGAAAGTGAAGCCTCTGTTGGGCCTTTCTAGCCACCTGGGTTGTATTAACTTTCCAGGTCAGATCTTCACAGAGGTAGACTCCCAGAAATTTAAAGGAGGTGTCAGGACCCACTCCAAACCACATCTTAGGAAGACAAAACTCTTGGAGCCAAATCTAGTCCAAATCTATGACATGCTTGGTTGTAGGAATACAAGACAGGACTTAATATTGTTCCACGAACTAAACCCTTATAAAGAGTTCCCGGTTTAACCCCTCCCTTAACCCCATTTGGTCAGTCCCCCATCATTTACCTCGTATCATCCCTCTCGTGGGAAAAAGGAACATACGACCTTTTATGTTTATTGCTCTCTTCCGTGACACAAGCCAGATGCTAGCCCCCCCTTTTGTTTTCCCAGTTCAAAAGGCTTCTCTTTTCCTTTGAAATGCCTAATACCAGCTCAATACACATCCTTTCTCTCCTCTTCGGGAGAGGGCAGAATCCATGGAATAATGTTTTAAACATACATTTATGAATATGATACAAATGGATTCTGACAGTCCGCTCTCCTTAGAAAACAGATATGTCCATCTGTAGGGGAAGAAAAGAAAAGAAAAAGAGAAAAAAACATATATAAATGTTTACTCGGTTTGTTTGGATATTCTGTATGAAATCTCTTAAGCAGCTTTGGTGGTTTAACGTGGCATTTGCTGACCCATTTGTTTTCTGAGGAGGGGAGATGTTTCCAAGCCACTAAATATTGGGTCGTTCCATGATATTTCCTGGAATCCAGAATTTCTTTCACCTCAAAATGTTGTTCCCCTTCCACCATGATGGGAGGTGGTGGTGGTGGAATTTTTGTTCATAGGGGAGATTGTTGTTCTCTCTTTATTAGACTGCAGTGAAAGATTGGGTGTATTCATCTAAGATTTTTAGGTAGTCCTAATTCAACTGTAGGGACGTGGTGGCTCAGTGGATTTGGATGCTGAGTTTGTCGATCAGAAGGTCGGCAGTTTGGCGGGTTGAATCCCAAGTGCCACGTAGCAGAGTGAGCGCCTGTTACTCATCCCAGCTTCTGCCAATCTAGCAGTTCGAAAGCACGTAAAAAATGCAAGTAGAAAAATAGGGACCACTACGGTGGGAAGGTAACAGCATTCCGTGCGCCTTTGGCGTCTACAATCATGCCGGCCACAAGACCACGGAGACATCCTCGGACAAGCGCTGGCTCTTCGGCTTTGAAATGGAGATGAGCACCGGCCCCTAGAGTCGGAAACGACTAGCACATATGTGCGGGGGAACCTTTACCTTTAATTCAACTGTTACTGGGTTTATGATTCTTTTAATTGGAAAAGGTCCAATGTATTTTGGTCCTAGTTTTTTACAGGGTTGGAGAGACTTAAGGTATTTTTTAGACAGATATACCATCTCTCCCACCTTGATCGGTGTGAGATCAGCTCTTTTCCTGTCTGCCTGTGTCTTGTGTGCTAATCTAGCTGTTGTGATTCAGGGTCAGCCTGTGGGTTCAGCAGTTGGGTCGGACGATTCAGAGGAGGAGGAGGGGGGTGTTGGAGAGGTTGCTGAGGGTGTTGGAGAGCTTGCTGATGAGAGCACTCAGCCAAGCCCCTCCCACCTGGTTACAACGCAGACCCAGCTGTGTGAGCCTGACAGCGTGGATGAAGATGACCCACAGCTGGCCCTGTTCAAGGACGCCCGACGCAGGAGGCAGTCAATCAGGAGTAAACAGAGGAAGGCAATGGGGCACCTCGGAAGGAGGCAGAGAGAAGCCACGCCCTGAACTGTTTAAAAGGGGAATGCATGGGAGGGCTGGTTTGCTGAAGGCAACCGTTTCAATAGCTCCTGTTTCATGGTTCGTGTCTTGTTTTTGCTCTGTTTGCTTTTTTGTCCATAAATTTGGCAGGCTTAGTTCCAGCCTCTTGCCTTCTTGTAAAGGGGTTGTCCCTGCCTTATCTGCAGGGCCAGTAGTAGGCTGGTACAGAACACTAGCCTCTGTTAACGCTTTTCTGACAATAGGCCAGGTGTATTGTAACTGAGCAATCCATTCCTTTAGTTCTGGAATTACTGGTTGTTTTGGGGCTAGATCAGATATGGGGTTGAAGCTCTGGCCTGTAGCTACTTGAAAAGGAGTATAACCTGGGCTGGAGTGAACTGCATTGTTATATGCCACTTCTGTGAAAGGCAGTAGGTCCGCCCAGTCCGTCTGTTGGAAACTTATATAACATCTTAAATATTGCTCAAGTACTGCATTAGACCGTTCAGATTGCCCATTCCCTTGACTAGATGTCAGTCCTTGGGTAGTTCCTAACAGGGATAAAAATTCCTTCCAAAATGCTGAGGTAAATTGCACCCCCCTGTCAGATATAATGCGTTGTGGTGCCCCATGCAATCTGTAAATATGCTGTACAAAAAGCTTTGCTAATGCTTTTGCAGTTGGATTTTTTTGGCAAGGTATGAAATGGACTTGCTTAGAGAACAGATCAGTGACAGTCCAGACAATGGTGTTTCCGTTGCTTTCTGGTAGTTCTACGATAAAGTCCATGACTATTTCTTTCCATGGGACTGAGGGATTCACCACCGGTTGTAACAATCCTGGCAATTTCCCTTGTAACCTCTTGGCCATTGCACAAATTTGACAACTGCTCACATAGCTTTCTATGTCTTTTTTCATAGATGGCCACCAAAATTGCCTTTTAGTTAAGTGTAATGTTTTACAAACCGGAAATGTCCTGCTGATTTTGTATCATGGCACAGTTGCATGAAATTGGTCCTCTGGGTAGCAGGTATGTATAACTTCTCACCCACCCAAGGTAACCCATCTTTAATAGTGCACACATGCCTATTTTTCTGGAACCATTCGTCCCCTTCCAAGGACTTTCGGAATTCTATTCCGGTTTGGCTATCCACTTTTGGCTTCATTTTTACTTGTGCCCTGGTGGTGACTGGTGCTGCCAGTTGTTGTTCTGGTACGAGTGGTTTAAAGTCAGTTACCCGTGTGCTGTTATATTGGGGCATGCGAGATAATGCGTCTGCCAGGAAGTTCTTCCCCCCCTGGCAAGTGTTTGAGAGTGAAATTGAATCAGTGAAAGTGTTGGGACCAGCGGGCTTGCTTAGGAGTGAGTTTCCTGGGCATTTTTAGTGCGTCTAAATTTTTGTGGTCAGTCCAGACCTGGAAAGGTATTTTATTTCCTTCCAAAAATTGGTGCCATGTTAATAACGACCACCTTAATGAGAATGCTTCCTTCTCCCATATTGGCCATCGTTGTTCAGTTTCTGTAAGTTTCCTGGATGTATATGTGCAAGGTTGCAACGCCCCATCATTTTCCTGTAGTAATACGGCTCCGACTGCTACGTCGCTCGCATCTGCCTGTATTAGAAAAGGTTTGTTGGGATCTGGGTGTTTAAGTACAGGTTCAGCAGAAAAGAGTCTCTTTAGCCTCTCAAATGCTGCTTGACATTCCATTGACCATTTTGGAGGCTGGCTGGGTTTCTCGCGGGACCCTCCCTTCATTTTCAACAAATTTGTGAGGGGCATGGCTATTTGGCCAAATGCGGGGATGAATTGGCGGTAGAAATTTGCAAACCCCAGGAAACTTTGCAATTGCTTCCGTGTGTGTGTGGGGGGGGTGCCCACTCTAATACTGCCCTGACCTTCTCAGGGTCCATTTCGATGCCCTCTGGAGATATGCGATATCCTAGGTAGTCGATTTTTTCCTGATGGAATTCACACTTCGATAATTTAGCATATAAATGGGCAGCTCACAACTTTTTCAGGACTGCTCTGACTAGTTTGATATGTTCCTCTTTGGTTTCTGTGAAGATAAGAATGTCATCGAGGTAAACCAGGACCCCCTTATATAGGTGCTTTCTTAGCACATCATTAATTAATTGCATAAAGACTGTGGGGGCCCCTTGCAGTCCGAATGGCAATACTTTGAATTGGTAGCACCCCATTGGGCAGTTGAATGCAGTCTTCCATTCGTCTCCTTCCTTAATCCTAATATGGTAGTATGCTTCCCTCAGGTCTAGTTTGGTAAAAAATCCTTCCTTTCTATAGGTGGGATAGCATATCCTTCATTAGGGGAAGGGGGTACTGATTACATTCACTAATTGTATTCAGATTACGGTAATCCACACACAAGCGGAAAGAACAATCTTTCTTCTCCCTGAACAGAACCAGGGTGGCCACTTTGGGTTTGGCAGGCTCAATAAATCCTCTTTCTAAGTTTTTCTTTATGAATCTTTCCATTTCTGCCATTTCCCTTGGGCTCATGGCATACATCCTGGGTTTTGGGAGTTTTGCTCCGGGTTTGAATTCTATGGTGCAGTCTGTGGGGCGGTGGGGGGGAAATTCATCTGCCCTCTACTCACTGAAAACCTCAGCCAGGTCCCTGTATTCCTCTGATATCTCTGGTAACCCCTTCTCTTTCCCCACTGCTGCTGTCTCCTCCCTTTGGGTTGCGGGGGTGTTTGGGGGTTTTACTTTTTTCTGCTCCCCTTTTGGGAAGTTGAGTTCTGCTGTCCTCCAGTTTATCCCGGGGTTCCATTTCTTCAGCCATTCCAGTCCTAAAATCATTGGGCATTCCATGCCTGGGGCCACTATAAACATTATGTCTTCCTCATGAGACCCCAGGGACATGTGGATTGATAAAGTGGCTAGGGTAGCTGGTCCCCCCCTGCTATAGATCCATCTAATTGACTGAAGGAGATTGGTTGTTTTAGCCTCCTCACTGGGATGCTCAGTTTCTCCACCAGTGTTGGGCTGATGAGGCAGCGGATGCAGCCAGAGTCTATCAGAGCCTTTATTTCGATAGCTTTAGGTATAGAGGAAGCTAATATAGTCACTGTCTTAAGTATGGTTGGAAGAGGTCCACTTACCAATGATTCTCCCTCTGAGCTGTCTTTCGAGGTATCCACTGCTCCTGCGGTGTAGGCCAGAGTCCAATCCCAGGTTTTGGCAGGAATTGTGGACTCTACAGCCTCTGTCCCCTTCATGGAAGATTCTTTTGGGTTGCCTTGAGACTTCCCCAGCTTTTTGGAAGATGATGCCTCTGTTTTGTGTGGAGGAGCTTTCAAACGACATTCTGCAGCACGGTGGCCCTCTCTCCTGCAATTGAAACATCCCTTTGATTTTTTAGCCGTGGCCGGTGGGTTTTCCCCCTCACGTGTTTGCTTGAGTGGCAGGCCGCCCCATGGCTTTCCTCTGCGTTGTCTCTTCAATAGGTCTATTTCCACTTCCTCTGCCAGGACATACCAGTCATTGAGATGGTAGGGGTCTCCTCGAGGCAGGCAAGCCTCATACAGGTCGTAGTTTAGACCATCTTTGAAATGGCTGAGGAGGATGTCTTTTGGCCAGTTCAGCCTGCTGGCGATGGCTCGGAATTATTGGGTATATTCGTCCACTGTTCACCTGCCCTGCCTCACCGTTTTGATTCTCTCCCGGGCCTTCTGGTCAGCCAAAGGATCCTCGAATCGTCACCTCAAGGATGACATAAATCGGTTGAAGTCGTTGAGTTCTGGGGCATTGAAGTCATGCAGGTTCACCACCCAGTCTGCAGCCGTCCCGTCCAGGGCAGATTGCAGAATTCGGATGCGTGTTTTGTCACTGGGGATGTCCCGTCCGTACTCTTCCATGTAGCTGAGGTCTTGGGTTAGGAAAAATCCCAGTCGTGATGGCTCCCCCTTGAACTTTGCTTCCAGGGGCGGGAATCTTTGACTGGAGCATTGTTTGCGCTGCGGAGGGTATCGCTCCTCATCTCAATCCCCATCTGGGGGGGAGGTACCGCTGAGTCAGTGACTCTTGTTCCATTGGACGGCCCTGGGGTTTCAGGTGTTGGATCCCTTCCGTTACCCCTCCAGTTGCGACCCCAGGTGTTGCGTTGGTTGCGGTTTCCAGCTCTCTCCTCCCTTAGTGAGCTCAGGGTTGCTTTCATCAAGTCAATGGTTTTTTCCAGAATCCGCTCTTCCTCAATGGTGTTCAGGGAGTTCTCCATCTCTAGTTTCCATTCTGGTTGGTGGTCGCTCCGTCTCAGGGTCACTTCTCCCAAAGCTTTTTCCCACTCACTTTTCCTTCCAACGCCCATCGACCATCGGGGTTTCCATTCATGCTGCTCCGTTTCCTCCCAGGAGGAATATGACACTTCAGCTTCCCAATGTTTCTGGGAATTCAGCTGGGAGGAAGACTCCTTCTCCGTGGGGCTTCCCTCCTCTCTTGCTTCATTATCAGACATCATATTTATTTGCAAAGTCCCCCGGTAAGGTTTCTCCTTCCAGGTTGACTTCCAGTGCAAGTCCTGTCTAATGTCAGGACCCACCCCAAACCACGTCTTAGGAAGACAAAACTCTTGGAGCCAAATCTAGTCCAAAAAGAATCTTTACTATGATATGCTTGGTTGTAGGAATACAAGACAGGACTTAATATTGTTCCACGAACTAAACCTTTATAAAGAGTTCCAGGTTTAACCCCCCCCCCTTAACCCCATTTGGTCAGTCCCCCATCATTTACCTCATATCATCCCTCTCGTGGGAAAAAGGAACTTAGGACCTTTTATGTTTATTGCTCTCTTCCGTGACACAAGCCAGATGCTAGCCCCCCCTTTTGTTTCCCCAGTTCAAAAGGCTTCTCTTTTCCTTTGAAATGCCTAATACCAGCTCAATACACATCCGTTCTCTCCTCTTCGGGAGATGGCAGAATCCATGGAATAATGTTTTAAACATACATTTATGAATATGATATAAATGGATTCTGACAGTAGGAAACTCTCTTCACACAGTCTTCCCCGATGTAAAGTGGGGCAGGTTCCGGCACCTTTTTTTTTTTTTTTTTAGAAAAAAAGCACTGGTTCTGAGATCATAGCTACCAGCTCCTTCAGAACTCTGGGATGTAATCTATCATGACTTGGTGATTTGAATTTGTCTACAGTAGACAGGTGTTCTCTTACCATTTTATTCCCTAATTTAATTAGCATTCCTAGTCTTTTACAATTCTGTTTCTGGTAGGTTGGCTATTTTTTCTTCTTGGATGAAAACAGATGCAAAGAAAGAATTAACCAGCTCTTTCTCTTTGTTGTGAGTCACTTCCTTACCATTGTCGCCCATTAGTGTGGAACACTTGTTTCCTTGACTTTTTTCTTGTTTTTTAATATGTTAAAAGAAACTTTATTATTTTTGACATTTGCAAGTTCATTTGAGCTTTAACTTTCTGCACTTTATCTTTGCAAATTTGGGCTATATGCTGATATTCTCCCTGACTAATGTGTCCCTCTTTCCATTTTTTATCCTTTTTGTCTTTCAGTTTATCAGAGAGTTACCATACTGGTTTCTTTTTCAATGATATTAGCTGGACTGGGCTTTTATAATCATGTTGTTTAGAGTGGGTTTTCACCCATGGAATCCTTCCCAAACTCTGTTTATTGAAATCAGTTATTTTAAAGTCTAAGACACTGGTTTGATTATGTTCCATTTCTTGTGTCTACATTATATTGAATGACATGGTCATTCTCCCTTAAAGTTCCTGCAACTTCAACCCCCTCTATCATTTCTTCTGTTAGGAAGAATTAGGTCCAGTATAGCTGTCCCCTCTACCTTTCAGATAACAAAGTTGTCAGCAACTTTGTTTGTAAGGAACCATCCATCACTTGATGAAGGGTTTGTCTCCCAGTTGATTTCAAAGTCCCTCATGACTACGTGGTGTTTTCTACATATATTTGTTAACCAGCAAAAAGTTCACCTATCCATTCCAGACGTCTTCTTCAATTCATTTAAAGACACGGTACATTCTCCCACCCCCTCACCCCACCCCCACGATCTGCGCTATTGTGTCCTTTCTTGCTGAAAGTGACACTGATTCGTAGCTAAATTACAATTAGCAGAGGCAGAACTTCTTAACCTACACAAATGAATTGGGTAAGACATAGAGAACGTTCTAAGAGTGCAGAAAAAGGCAAAATCCTATTAAGTCATGTACTGCTCAAAGTACACGGAGAAATCATGGCCAATAAGTCAACTAGGCTTTTAGGTCACCGATACGATGATATAGCCAATAGTTT
Organism: Vipera ursinii; assembly: GCF_947247035.1. Lineage (NCBI taxonomy): Eukaryota > Metazoa > Chordata > Lepidosauria > Squamata > Viperidae > Vipera > Vipera ursinii. The sequence goes on from NC_139517.1 coordinate 57,821,595, forward strand.
GTAATTGCGTAAGAGTCGCAGCCGAGCGCTCCACGCCACGCGAAGACGCCAGCCGAACACTTCTGGGCCGAGCTTCATTGTACTTCCTCCGCCCCTCCCCCTTTCCGTTGTGACGAGAGGCATTCGACGCCAGCGACTAAAGAATTTGTTGACGTCTGCGTGCGAAAAAGTGGAGCGGAGAGCGGGAACTTATCCAGTCCCGCAGGATTTGTTGGCATGCGGGGATGCGGCGCCAAGGATTGCGGAGAAGACGTGACTTCTCTGCATACTGGAGTTTCTGTGTTCCTTGGGTCGCTCTGGCATTGTCCCTATTGCAGGGATTTCCCTTAGGTAAAAGAGCGCGTACTTCAATATTTAGGAGGAAGGGTACAGGAGGCTTCCCAGCTCCACCCCCTTGAGTCCATAATGTGCCTTCTGTCTTCCTCCTGGTATATTGGTAGCGTAATTCGCGAGGAAAGTTCCCGATAATACTGCATGTTTGATTGGTTTAATCGTCTATGGTTGCTGGACGGAGGAGTATAACTAGCAAGCAAACCCATAGTGATGATTCGCATAGAAAAGCCTACAAACCAGTGTTTGTAGTTGGGCAGTTGGCATTCTGTCTTCCAATCCATGTTTCCTGGGCTAGTAATGTATGGTCTCCGTATGAATAACCCAGTTTTTGCAAAAAAAAATTGACTGGAGAATGTTGTGTTTGATTCCCATATAGATTTTACCTTTCAATCTTCTGAAAGCCTTCTGAAGTAATTTTTGGGGAACTAGGTGGGATGCTTCCTATGTAAATTGCCCTCACCCAGTTGAATATATAAAGTGCTAAATCCCAGGTGCTTCACCAATAGACGTCTTGAGTCTGACAATTCTGTTATTTCATGTTTAAAAAATAATAATCATGTGGATTAATGATCATGAAGAAACTTAAAAATCTTTTTGGGACATGTCGCACAGTTCTTCACAGTGATTATTGATTTTGAATTATTTTAAACCTTCAAAACTTTTAAACCAAAGATTTATGCAATGTGTTGAGAAACTGATGGAGTAGACTCGGGACTGGAGGAATGCTGGTGGCCTGCTCACTGATGAATCCTTATTTGTTCTGGCACCTATTTTGGGATTGGCAAAATAACCTTTTGGGAAACTGATTGATCTACTTCTATAATGTACTTATCATAGTATTGTAATACATACATTCATGATAGAAGTATGTAACAATGGATTTATTTGCCTGTCAAAAATATCGCCAATTATTTCTACTAACTGGAAAGGTATAGTACTTTCTTCTCTGGCAAACATTGGATAATATTGATGAATTCTCATTGTTATATTAAATTTTCCCAATGTCTATTAGGTTTCACATAATTGAAGGGAATGATTTCAATGTTACATATCTATTCTCCCTTCCTCCCACCAAAAATTAATGTGTCAGGAAAAGGTACAAAATATCTTAAAATAAATTTCAGTCCCGGAATTCATTTGGGTACTAGATATAAGCATATAGACTTTTTATCGCTTCCTAGTTTTCTGTTCAACTTTCCTTTGTTTCAACAAACCAGTTTTGGGCGTGGGTGTTGTCGCAGTTGTTCAGTGATAAATCACAGATCTGCTATTCGTTATGGAAATTTCTATCTGCTTCCACCATGATGAACTTGCAAACTATTTTCTAGTAGTTTTGTTTTGTAATTTTCTAAAAGGATATGAAAGCAAAATGAAACTAAAAAATAAAGTTATTTTGAATAATAATTATTTTTTATTAGACAAATAAAAGTAACATTTATTTCAAGATTCAAGACCTTTCAAACAAAGGATCCTAAAATGCATTTGAGCAAATATACTAATAGTTGAGAGAACAAAATAAATGGATTTCATTTTTATCTGAGAAAGAATATTGTATTAAAATGTATTTTTTTTCCAGATTTTATAATTGAAAACAGTTGTAGAAAAATTGTAAATGTTTAGAATTACTGTAATTTATTATATTTTCCTTATTTACATATATATGGTTGTATGACTCCATCTTGTGGCTCTGCATTGTAGTTATTTTCTTATCAGAAAAGTGTACTATAGTTTAAAACGTAGAAATAAGCACATGGGAAGAAATTTGCCTTCAATTGAACAGCAAAATACATATCATGAAAACAGGTTAGTTAGTTAGTTGTATAAAATTTTATTTCTGGCTTGGTGTTCAAACTAAAATCCAAAAATGGTAGGCTTTTGTTTTGTTAATCTAATAAAAGGGATGCATGGTTCATAGGCAAACTGAAACAAAAGACCAGAAAGCAGAAATTATACTAACCCTTTTTGAGCTTCAGATTGAAATAATGCTAGCTTTAGAAATGTATAAGAAAGACCGAGTACATTATAGTTAAGCCTTGCTTAGTGAAAAGCATAGATAAAATACTTGCTATGCTACTTGCTATGCTGATAACACAAAAATAATAATCGGAGTTTTCTGGTTGCTCTCCATGTCAGCTAGCATCTAATGGCTAATCAAAAGGAAGTTTTTATTTAATTTTGGTTTGGTTTTAGGCTTATGGTCATCTCAGCAATAGAATATTTAGTTCACCGAACTAGGAAACAGATATTCTCTGGATTAGACCACATGTACCTCTTCTCTGAGCCTGAAAATTGCTTAGGTAGTCAACCTTAGGATAATATATATCAGGGGTGTCAAACTCAATTTTATTGAGGGCCACATCAGCATTGCGGTTGCCCTCAGGGGGCCGGGCAGATATGGCCAGGGTGGGCGTGGCCTACTGGGTGGGCGTGGCTAGAGTGCGTATGGCGTACTGGGTGGGCATGGCCAGCTCTACATCATTCGCATCAAGGGTGCCTATGGGGGCCAGGGCAGGAGTGGGACAGATCTGAGGGTCTCTGGCAGAAGGAGGGTCTCTGGGCCAGGGTCAAGGCAGAGGGGGCCATTCCCTCACTGTTTCCAGGATGGCTTCGCGGGCCACATGAAACCACTTCACAGGCCGGATCCGGCCCCCGGGCCTTATGTTTGACATGTCTGATATATATAATCAAGGTTTGGATGATGCACAAATTTGTGAATCATTAGAAATCTATGTTGAACCATAGATAAAACTTTTATAATATTGCTTCCCTTAACTGAGGGTTAGGCAACCTTGCCTCTTTTATGACTTGTGGACTTCAACTCCCAGAATTTCTGAGTCAGCATAGCTGGTCCACAAGTCATAAAAGAGCCAAAGTTGCCTACCCCTGCCATAATTCAAGCTGTATTATGTATTTGTATATCCCAGGGGTCAGCAACCTGAAACAGTGAAAGAGCCACACGGAACCGGTTCCCTCACAAAAGAAAAAACTGGGAGCCGCAAAAAATGTGTGCGCATGCGCATACATGCGTGCATGCTCAGAACAGGGTTTGACTGAAGAGTGGAGCCAAGGCGAGATATGCACCTACCCTGCATATTTGAATTGATTGGTTGAACTTTTTGAGTCCCACTTTTTTTTGGGGGGGGACTGCACATGGTAGAGGACTGGGAGCCGCAGGAGCCGCGGGTTGCAGACCTGTGGTATATCCCATTTTATATGTGACTTAGCACATGTTAACTATGTATTGATTGGACTAAAATTTTAAAATAAAAAGTTATGTGATAATCTTATATTTGAAAAAAATGAGTTCTGAATAAGAATTTATAGGACTGTACAAAGTATAATTTATACTTTTCTAGAGTATAATTGTTTCATTTGTTTTAAGTTCATGCTTGTGATAGCCAGTTTGTCGTCTTTTGGTCATTTTTTACTATTTTCAAAATCAAAAGCATCAAGGTCTCCTCTGATTATTCTTGACTATGTAAAATCTTACAATGTTCATATAATGTTCAAATGTTTAAGCTTTAGATTATTACATAACTGCAAACCATTTGCATTATTCTCATGTTGGTGACCTAAATTAGATAATCTAATAATCTAAACCTTAAATATTTGAACATTATATGAACATTATAAGATTTTATGAAGTCAAGAATAATCAGAGGAGACCCTGATGCTTGAAGATCCTGAAGATAATAAAAAAATAGTCAAAAGATGACAAATTGTTTATCACAAGCATGAACTCACAACAACTGAAATAATTACATTCTAGAAAATAACACTTTGTACAGTCCTTAGAAAAGAAAAGCTGATGCCTTTGAATTGGGGTGCTGGAAAAACCACACCTGTGGCTACAAGAATAATTAATAAGTAAAAACAGACTGCTCCTTAGAAGTAGTTTGATTTTACTTTACTTAGTAATTAATTATTCCTGTAGCCAGAGATGTGGTTTTTCCAGTACCCCAGTTTCAAAGGTATCAGCTTTTCTTTGTTCTTTCTGATGATCTATCTTTTATAGAAAACTTATAGCTTTGACAATGCATAACTTTACTATTAGTATGAACTTTAATATTTTATCTATATTTGTCATTGTAGTTCTCCCATTATTAGATGAGTAGTTTCTTTTTACTCCACTGAGCATTGCCATTTTATCCATACCTGGCTTGCAAACTGTATATAATTTTATCTGACTTTAATTGCTACTGCTAAGCTTGTAAGCCACCCTGAGTCTTCGGAGAAGGGCGGGATATACGGTAAATGGAATTAAAATACATAAATAAATAAATGGCATCACCTTATAAGATTATAAGTAGTCTTTCCCCTATTTTCCTAACTCTTCCAAGTTTATTGTTAGCTGTGTTTTCTAGAATCCCCTTACTTTCAGTTTGCAGAATGTCTGGCTCTAATTTGGTGACCAAACTTTCAAACTTAACTGGCCCAGCTTATTTGAAGGACTTTAAATATGGAATGGAAAGAAGATCAATCTTTAGGATGTAATCCCAAGCATAAACCTGAAGACAACCAATTATATAGTGCGAAAGAAGGGGAACTCAGACATAAAACATGATACATAGAAGGCAAATTCAGGGACAGTCAAAAAGAATGTAAAACATAGAATAACAGAATTATAAGGGACCTTAGAGGTCTTCTACTCCAATACTTTTCAATATTTTCACAGATTGTACCACTTCTAGGACATAACAATGTTTAGCAAGGTGTCAAAAACTTGATGACCAAAAAAAAAGAAAAAGTACCAGTTTTAATTTCTTTCATGGCGTTTCCTTTGTTGAACCACTTTTGCTTTGCACTGACAGACATATGAATTTATGCATATTTATTAATATGCACCACTACTTTGGTGGTCAGGTGGCTGGCCAGCCTTTTTTCCTATCTGTGCTATTTCTCTCTCGCACACACAGCCTACTCCATTGGTCTCTCTCCTTCTCTCATAGAAGCCTCTCCTCCTCTTCTCTCTTTCTTCTTACTGCTTCTCTCACAGAAGCCTCTACTTCTCCCACAGAAGCCTTTCCTCTCCTTCTCTTCTCACTGCTTCTCTCACAGAAGCTTCTCTACTCTTTTCACTGCTTCTCACGGAAACCTTTCCTTTTCTCCCTCTCTCTTTCTGTTTCCTATTGTCTTTTTTTCCTCTCCCTCTCCCACCAAACCCTCCTTTTATATCCTCTCCTCTCTCCAGCCTCCTCCTTTTCTTTTCCAGATGTGCCACTCTCTGGGGCTCAGGGAGAGCTCCAGCATTGGTTGCCACCACTCCCACACGTAGTAACCCATTCCCCAGCTGGCTGCTGCACACAGCTCGATCAGGTAGAGCTACACATGCCGATCCTAGGCCCTTGGCAGTTCCAGCTGACTCTCTTACCCCAAGGCCTGTCTGTTGGTCCCAATGATAGCAGAGACTGTCGGAAGTGCCCTCAGCAGAGCCCCAGCAACACTGCAGCTCCAGCTGACTCTTCCCCCAGGTCTCTCTGGTGCTTTTGCCACTTCAGCTGACACCCTCCCCCTGCCTGCTACACATGTCTAGGTCGCATACCATCTGCCAGGTACCAAAGTACCACCAGTGGTCAGTATACCACAGGTTGAAAAGCCCCTGCTCAAGCAGGAGACGCTGTACCATTTCAGACAAGTGGCTATCCATTCTCTTCTTAAAATCTTCCAGCTTTCGGGCACCCATAACTTCTGAAGACAAGGCATTTCACTGGTTAATTGTTCTCACTGTTAATTGTTCTCCTTAGTTCTAGATTGCTTCTCTTCATGATTGGTTTCTATCCGTTGTTTCTTTTTCTTGCCTTACCTACTGGTGCTTTGGAAAATAGGTTGACCCATTCTTTTTAGTGCTACTCCTCAAATATTGGAACACTGTTATCATGTCTTCCCTAGTCCTAGTTCACTAGACTAGACATAGCCAGTTCCTGCAAATGTTCTTCATAAGTTTTAGCATCCAGCCTCCTAATCACCCCTTGTTGTTCTTCTCTGCATTCTTTCCAGTGTTCTAATATCTTTTTTATAGTTTGATGACTAAAATTGGATGCAACATTCTAAGTTTGGTCTTATTAAGGCTTTGTAAAGCAATACTAATACTACATGTGATCTTGATCATATCCCTCTAATGAAGCCAAGGATTGCATTGACTTTTTTGGCTGCTGCCATACACTTTTGGTTTATAGTAAAGTAATTGCCACTAGGATTCCAAGATCCCTCTCATGTTACTGGTACAGAGCCAGGCTTCACCTTGTCTCGTGGTGGCGAGCCTATGGCACGTGTGCCAGACTGGGCACACAGAGCCCTTTCTGTTGACATGTGTGCCAGAGGGACGCTTACCTCCCCCTCTCCATGAGCACTTGACTAGTGGGAACTGGAGAGGGCAGGGAAACCAAATCTAGCAGTGCTCTCTCTAGCAGTGTGAGAGCTGAGCAGGGATAGGGGAATCTATAAAAGGAGCAGGTTTTGGCGGGAAGGCAGTGAGTGAGTGAGCAGACGGCCTTTGGAAGCGATGGTGGTCATGAGTTTGGAGAAGACAAGTACGATGTGGCGTCCGTTTGTGCTTTGCAGAAGGATAGTGGAAGGAGGACACATGAGTTTGGATTTTGGAGAAAGGGGGAGAGGGAGGGAGGGAGAAGGAAGGCAGGAAGGAAGGTGGGCCTGTCAGCTGTTGTGCAGATGCGCAGTAAAGCCTGCCCAGGTGACACCGAAGCCAGCCAGCCCTTTTGCAGGAAAGGTGGGGGGAGAGCAGCTACCCCTGAGCACCATGCCTGCCTCCCTTCAGGCTCACTTGGCTTCTCCGCCCCCCTCTAGGCTGGGACTGGTCAGATTCCCCCCATGGGAAGTTCTGTGCCCACCACCAGCCCATCCCTGTCCAGCCCTCCTCCATCCTCTTCCTTCTGCGGGCGGACCGCGGCTTACCGAGCCGGATGGTGCCTCGCCCCGCACACATCCTCAGATGGAGGAATTGGGCAGCCTTGGCTCTTGCTCCCTTCCAGCCTCCATCCGCCCAAGGCGCGAGCTCGGCGTGCCCAGCTGGCCAGTGACGGGCTGGAGAGCGCCAGACGGCAGCAGCTGCCCCAGGATGAGCGGTAAGTGGGATGGGCACTCCCAATGTCTGCGGAGCTGTGGCATCTGTGGCAGAAGAGTGCAGGCAGGCAGCGGAGGGCATGAGGAACCCTGATCCCAGCACAGCCCTTCCCCTCCTCCTCCCCTCAGAAGAGCTGTGGGGCTGAGGAGCCTCCCCGCGCCTCCCCACCCCCCTGGTCCCCAGAGCATGCTGACCCCCTTTCTCCCCAAAGGAAGGAGATGAGCCACCTTGGCAGTAGCTGCTGGGCATTGGAGGATCATTTTTCTAATCCAGTTCCCCCCCCACACACACAGTGACAAGGGTGAGACAGACCGTGCCAATCTCTGTTGGTGCTGCTGAGCTGGCACCCCTGACTCGAGATGGGACCCCCCTGCCCAATGTTCTGTGATTAAGAGGCTCTGGCAAGTGCTGGGGGGGGGAGTCAGAGGGGCAGTGAGTCCACCCATATGGCCTCCAAGGACTGTATCATTGAAAGCTCTGTTTTTGTGTTTTTGGGAGGTGGAGTGAGTGGGGAATCTTTATTTTTTGCCTTGTTTTGCTCTTTTAAAGAGAATGTGTGCCCAACGCCCCCTGCTTAGCCAGAAGCCTTGCACCATCACCGTTCACCTGCTGTGCTCCCCCAGCCCCTCTCTTTCCCTTCCTTTGAAACAAACAACCCCCCCCCAATCCTCCCCTTCTTGCCTTCTGAATTAAAATGAGAGAAAGCCAAGTTTTTTTCTTTTGTGGTCTTTACTTATTTAAACTACAGCTAGAAGGAAGTGGGAAAGAAAATCATTGCAAGACACTCTTCTGTTGTAACTTTTTTTCCTTGTCACTTTTTGGAGTTTTCATTCTTTCGTGAGAGGGCAGTGTTTGGGAGGGGGTATAGCTGTCCCTTCCCCCCAAGCCATCAGCTGAGCAAGACGCCCTCCTGCCTACTGCCCTACTTACCAGAGACCCCCTGGATCTCCCCCAACCCTGCTTGGCCCCCACAGGCATCCCTCCCCAGGAGCAACATCAAGTTGGCCATGCCCACCCATTGGGCCCTGCCCACCCCACAATACATAAATGGGTTTTGGGTTGCAGTTTGGGCACTTGGTCTCTAAAAGATTTGCCATCACTGATGAACGTGTACAAACGTTTATTCTTACCTAGGTGTAAAATTGTACTTTTATTCACTTTGAATTTCATTTTATTATATAGGCACAGTGTTCTAATTTGTTGAGATCCTTCTGGATCTTGAACCTTTCTTCTGGGATGTTGGCTATTCCTACTAGCTTAGTGTCATCTGCAGATTTGATGAATTCCCCTTCTGTTCCCACATTTACGCAGATATTGAACAATACTGGGCCTAAAATGGAACCCTGGCATACCCCATTGCCCACCTCCCTCCATGTGCATCATGTGGAGTATGGTTTTTCAGCCACTGTCAGGACCCACCCCAAACCACGTCTTAGGAAGACAAAACTCTTGGAGCCAAATCTTAGTCCAAAAGGAATCTTTACTATGACATGCTGGTTGTAGGAGGCGAGACAGGACTTAATATTTCCACGAAGTAAACCCTTATAAAGAGTTCCCGGTTTAACCCCCCTTAATCCCCATTTGGTCAGTCCCCCATCCTTCCTCTCGTATCATCCATCTCGTGGGAAAAAGGAAGTTAGGACCCTTTTGTTTATTGCTGTCTTCCGTGACAAAAACCAGATGCTAGCCCCCCCTTTTGTTTCCCCAGTTCAAAAGGCTTCTCCTTTCCTTTGAAATGCCTATTGCCGGTTCAATACACATCTATCCTCTTCTCTTCGGGAGATGGCAGAATCCATGGGATATGTTTGAAACATTCCATTTATGAATATGATATAAATGGATTCTGACAGCCACTTACAAATCCAACTGATGATGGTACTCTCTATCCCGCATTTTTCTAGCTGTCCATGAAGTAGGTTGTGATCTATTTTGTCAAATGCCTTGCTAAAATTTAAGTATATTATGTCCACAGCATTCCACTGGTCCATTTAGTCACTTGATCAAAGAATAAAATAAGGCTTGTTTGGCTTGATCTGGTTTTGACAAATTTGTGTCCACTTTTGGTTATAACTTTGCTTCCTTCTAAGTGTTCGCAGATTTGTTGCTTGATTATCTTTTCCAAGACTTTTTGATTAGTTTGTAGTTTCCTAGATACATTTTTTCCTTGGAAGATGGGAATCACATCAGTTATTTTCCAGTCCTAAAATAGTTCCTGGGTGCTCTAAGAACTTTGATAGATATAGGTCAGTGGTTCAGAGATCATATCTGCCAGTTCTCTCAGTTCTCTGGGTTGTAATCCATCAGGACCCAATGATTTGAGTTTATCTAGAGCTGACAGGTGTTCTCTTACCTTATTTTGGCTTATTTTAATTTGCATTCCTAGCCTGTGATTTATGGTTCTATTTTTGGTAAGTTGGGTTGTATTATCTTTTTGCATGAACACAAATGCAAAGTATGAATTAAGCAGTTTTGCTTTCTCTCTCCTGGTAGTTACTTGCCATTATCTCCCATTAGCGCAGGGCTTTTCAACTTTTTCACCCATTGTACCACTTTTAGGATACGGCAACATCCGAGTACCACCAGTCACCTAACTAGGCGTCAAAAACTAGATGACCAAAAAAAAAAGAAAGGAAAAAGTGATGAAGTACAGGTAGTCCTCGACTTACAACAGTTCACTTAGTGACTGTTTGAAGTTACAATGGCACTGGAAAAAGTGCCCCCCAAGCCACAGCTGAGCAAGACACCTGACTGCCTGCCTGGTGGCGCTTTTCCTCCTGTCCAAGGTTTTCATTGTTGTGAGCATTTCTGTTCAGGATTGGCAGCAGGTGGGGTGGGCATTTGGTTTTTATTTCCCCTGTCTGCTGGGTGGTTGCAGCAGGTTTTGGTCACTTGACATGACCCTGGGACACTGTGACCGTCATAAATATGAATCATTTGCCAAGCATCTCAATGTATATCACAAGACCTTGGGGATGCTGCAACATTCCAGCTGAGCTTCTTGGCTCAACAGAAGCGCCGGGATCAGCACTGAGCTCCAGCTGGAGCCTGGCGCTGATACTGGCACTTCCGCTCAGCCCTGCAGCTCCAGCCATCTCTCGCTCAGGCTTGTGTGGTGCTGCCACCAGTTCGCTCATTCCCCGCCCCCGCTACCATTTTTCTAGGATGGTCGTGTACCACCTGCCAGGTGCCAATGTACCACAGGTGGTACCCGTACCACTGGTTGAAAAGCTCTGCATTAGTGGACCAATTGTTTCTTTGACTTTTTTCTTGTTTTTATATGTTGAAAGAAACTTTTTAAATTATTTTTAACACGTTGCAAGTCTTCATTTTGAGCCTTAGCTTTCCTAACTTCATATTTGCAGGTTTGGGCTATTTGTTGGTATTCTGCCTTAGTTATGTGGCCCTCTTTCCATTTTTTCTCTTTTTTTTTCACTTTGTCCAAAAATATATAAGGGTAGCTATGACATTGTTGCCATTACTGAAATGTGGTGGGGTAAAACCCATGACTGGAATGTATGATTGTTATTGTTGTTGTTAGTTGCGAAGTCGTGTCCGACCCATCGCGACCCTATGGACAATGTTCCTCCAGGCCTTCCTGTCCTCTACCATCTTCTGGAGTCCATTTAAGCTCACGCCTACTGCTTCAGTGACTCCATCCAGCCACCTCATTCTCTGTCGTCCCCTTCTTCTATTGCCCTCAATCTTTCCCAGCATTAGGCTCTTCTTCAGTGAGTCCTTCCTTCTCATTAGATGGCCAAAGTATTTGAGTTTTAGCTTTAGGATCTGGCCTTCTAAAGAGCAGTCAGGGTTGATCTCCTCTAGGACTGACCGGTTTGATCGCCTTGCAGTCCAAGGGACTCACAGGAGTCTTCTCCAGCACCATAGTTCAAAGGCTTCAATTCTTTGGCGCTCAGCCTTTCTTATGGTGCAACTTTCACTGCCATACATTGCAACTGGGAAGACCATAGCCTTGACTATACGCACTTTTGTTGACAGGGTGATGTCTCTGCTTTTTAGTGTGCTGTCTAGATTTGCCATGGCTTTCCTCCCCAGGAGCAAGCGTCTTTTAATTTCTTGGCTACAGTCCCCATCTGCAGTGATCTTGGACCCCAGGAAAATAAAATCTGTCACTACCTCCATTTCTTCCCCATCTATTTGCCAGGAATTGAGAGGGGCGGATGCCATGATCTTGGTTTTCTTAATGTTAAGTTTCAACCCAACTTTTGCACTCTCCTTCTTCACCCGCAACAAGAGGCTCTTTAGTTCTTCATTTTCTGCCATTAGAGTGGTATCATCTGCATATCTTAGGTTGTTGATATTTCTTCCGGCAATCTTAATTCCAACTTTTGATTCCTCTAACCCTGCCTTTCTCATGATGTGCTCTGCATATAAGTTAAATAGGCAGGGTGACAGTATACAGCCTTGCCGGACTCCTTTCCCAATTTTGAACCAATCAGTGGTTCCGTGTCCCGTTCTCACTGTTGCTTCTTGGCCCACATATAGGTTTCTCAAGAGACAAATAAGATGGTCTGGTATGCCCATCTCTTTAAGAACTTGCCACTGTTTGTTATGATCCACACAATCAAATGCTTTAGCATAGTCAATGAAACAGAAGTAGATGTTTTTCTGGAACTCCCTAGCTTTCTCCATGGTCCAGCGTATGTTGGCAATTTGATCTCTGCCTCTTCGAAATCCTGCCTGTACTTCTGGTAGCTCTCGGTCCATATACTGCTGGAGTCTAGCTTGTAGGATTTTAAGTATAACTTTACTAGCATGAGAAATGAGTGCAATGGTGCGGTAGTTTGAACATTCTTTGGCACTGCCTCTCTTTGGAATTGGAATGTAAACTGATCTTTTCCAATCCTGTGGCCACTGTTGAGTTTTCCAAATTTTCTGGCAAATTGAGGGTAGCACTTTTACTGCATCGTCTTTTAAGATTTTGAATAGCTCAGCTGGAATACTGTCACCTCCACTAGCTTTGTTGTTGCTCAGCTTTTCTAAGGCCCACTTCACTTCACATTCTAGGATGTCTGGCTCGAGGTCAGTGACCATGTCATTGTGATTATCAGGGATGTTAATAATATAATAATAATAAACCTTTATTGTCAAAGTACAACATGTGTACATTGAGATTAGCTGAGCCCCCCCATGCTCTCTCCCCCAAACACACAGTGACAACAAACCCTCCATCCTACCACACCATGTGAACCAACTACACCACACACCGGCCTCCCAAGTCAATTCTGCATAAGATTATGTCCCATTTAAAAGCCTAACAGCCCACGGATAAAAGCTATTTTTCAGCCTGTTGGTACGGCTGGCTATATTCCTATATCTCCTACCCGATGGTAGGAGAGTAAAGAGGTACCGTCCAGGGTGTGAGTCATCCCTGAGAATCTTCCTCATTCTTCCAAGGCAACGAGCCCTGGCGATGTCATCCAGTGGTGTCAGGGAACAGCCCACAATGTCTTGTGCTGTGCTCACTACCCTCTGTAATACTTTCCTGTCTGTGGCTGTCAGACCAGCATACCAAACCACAATACAATACGAGAGGACGCTCTCTATAGTAGACCGGTAAAAGAGGGTCATTAGCTGTTGTTCTACCCTGTTCTTCCACAAGACCCTAAGGAAGTGAAGCCTCTGTTGGGCCTTTCTAGCCACCTGGGTTGTGTTAACTTTCCAGGTCAGATCTTCACAGAGGTAGACTCCCAGAAATTTAAAGGAGGAAACTCTCTCTACACAGTCCTCCCCGATGTAAAGTGGGGCAGGTTCCTCCTTTTTTCTCCGGAAGTCTAACACCATCTCTTTCGTCTTGCCGATGTTTAGGTGCAAGTTGTTGTTACTACACCATATGGATAGTTTTTGTACCTCCGCCCTATATGCTCTCTCATCCCCACCTGTAATAAGGCCCACCACAGTTGTATCATCTGCGAACTTGATTATCGCAGTGGATGGGTCAAATGATACACAATCATAAGTGTATAAAGAGTACAGGTAGGGGCTAAGCACACAGCCATGTGGCGTGCCGGTGCAAAGCTTCAGGGGGGTGGACAAAGCAGACCCGACCCTCACTGTTTGTAACCGATCCCTAAGAAAGTTTTGAATCCAATCGCAGATGGCGGGGGAGAATTTCAAGTCAGTCAGCTTCTCGATGAGAATGCTCGGCAAAATGGTGTTGAAAGCCGAGCTGTAGTCAACAAAAAGCATCCTGACGTAACTTCCAGGTTTCTCGAGATGACTTGCTACAGAGTGTAAAGCAGTAGCTATGGCATTGTCTGTTGACCTATTTCCCCTGTAGGCAAATTGATGTTTATCAAAGTCCAGTGGGAGGCATGTCCTAAGATGTTGGAGAACCAAACTTTCGAAGCATTTCATGAGTACAGACGTTAATGCAATAGGTGTGTAGTCATTCAGGCACTCAACTGCAGTTTTCTTGGGGACTGGGACAATGGTAGCTGCTTTCAAGCACGATGGTAAACATGCCGTTTTCAAGGAGATGTTAAAAATCCTTGTCAGGACCCCTGCTAATTGATCGGCACAATTCCTGACCACTATCCCCAGCACCCCACCTGGGCCTGTGGCTTTGCTGGGATTCACAGCCTTCAATACAGCTCTCAGTTGGTGTTCACACAGGGTGAGTGGCTGAGAGTTAGAAGGCCGGCCAGCAAAGGCTACAGGGTCTGGTCTTTTAACCTCATAGCGGGTGAAGAAGATATTCAGCTCCTCAGCCAACGAGGCATCGGTGTTCGCCATGCTCCTCATGCTGCCTTTATAGTTGGTTAAGTGCTGCAGTCCCTGCCATACTTGCCTCGGATCGTTGTTCGCTAAATGGTTCTCCACCTTTTGTTTGTATTGTTGTTTTGCCATCCTAATGCCTCTTCTGAGATTTGCCCTGGCCTCTCTGTATATGTCCCTGTCCCCTGCCTTAAAGGCAGAATCCCGGGCTCTCAGGAGTGTTTGTATCTCTGCAGTCATCCAGGGTTTAAAGTTCTCGTAAACTCTAATGCACTTATCCGTTGTTACACTATCAGTGCATGTTCTAATATAAGAGAGTACGGCATCTGTATATGAATTTAGATCTTGTTCTTCAAATACACTCCAGTCAGTGGTTTCAAAGCAGTCCTGCAACTGACTGTGAGCACCCACTGGCCAGGTTCTGACTCTTTTTGTGACTGCCTGAGTCCTTTTCCTGAAAGGAACATACTTTGGGCACAACAGGAGTGAAAGATGGTCAGATGTACCCAGGTGGGGAAGAGGGAAAGCTCTGTATGCCTGTTTCAGATTGGAATACACATGGTCCAAAGTGTTCTTCCCTCTGGTGGAAACTTGCACATACTGTACAAACTTAGGGAGAACTGTCTTCAGACAAGCTTGATTGAAGTCCCCAGCCACGACAAGAGCGCCCTCTGGGTGAGTTTGCTGCTGCCTGGTGATGACGTCATACAGCTGGGAAAGTGCCATGTTGACATTGGCATCAGGTGGAACATAAACAGCTATAATAATTACCACAGTAATTTCTCTAGGCAGATAGAAAGGCCTTCATATAACAGTCATCTTGTATAAGCTCATTCTTGTATAGTTCTTCTGTGTAATTTTGCCACCTCTTCTTAATCTCTTCTCTCTCTTCTTGTTAGGTCCCTGCCATTTTGGTCCTTTATCTTGCCCATTTTTGCATTGAACGTTCCCTTCATCTCTCCAATTTTCTTGAAAAGATCTCTGGTCCTCCCTATTCTATTGTTTTCTTCTATTTCTTTGCACTGTTCATTTAAGAAGGCATTCTTATCTCTTCTAGCTATTCTCTGGAATTCTGCATTTAATTGGGCATATCTTTCTTTTTCTCCCTTGCCTTTCGCTTCCCTCCTTTCCTCAGCTATTTGCAAAGCTTCCTCAGACAGCCATTTTGCTTTCTTGCATTTCTTTTTCTTTGGGATGGTTTTGGTTGCTACCTGTTGTACAATGTTGCGAACCTCTGTCCATAGTTCTTCAGGCACTCTGTCTATCAGATCTAATTCCTTAAATCTATTTGTCACCTCTACTGTATATTCAACAGGGATATGATTTAATTCATACCTGAGTGGCCTAGTGCTTTTCCCTACTTTCTTCAGTTTAAGCCTAAAGTTTGCAATGAGAAGCTCATGGTCTGAGCCACAGTCAGCTCCTGGTCTTGTTTTTACTGACTGTATAGAGCTCCTCCATCTTTGGCTGCAGAGCATATAATCAATCTGATTTCTGTGTTGACCGTCTGGTGATGTCCATGTGTAGAGCCGTCTCTTGGGTTGTTGGAAAAGAGTGTTTGCTATGACCATCGTATTCTCTTGACAAAATTCTATCAGCCTGTGCCCTGCTTCATTTTGTACTCCAAGGCCAAACTTGCCTGTTATTCCGGTTATCTTTTGGCTTCCTACTTTAGCATTCCAATCCCCCATGATGATAAGGACATCATTTTTTGGTGTTAGTTCTATAAGGTGCTGTAGGGCTTCATAGAACTGGTCAATTTCATCCTCTTCAGCACTTGTGATTGGGGCATAGACTTGGACTACTGTGATATTGAATGTTTGCCTTGGATTCGAACTGAGATCATTCTGTCATTTTGAGGATTGTATCCCAGTATTGCTTTTCCTACTCTTTTATTGACTATGAAGGCTACTTCATTTCTTCTGAGGGATTCTTGCCCGCAGTAGTATACCTGATGTTCATCTGAATTAAATTCACCCATTCCTGTCCATTTTAGTTCACTGATACCTAAGATGTCGATGTTCAGTCTTGTCATCTCTTTTTTGACCATGTCCAGCTTTCCTTGATTCATGGATCTTACATTCCAGGTTACTATGGAGAAAAAAATCTTTACAGCATCGGACTTTCCTTTCACCACCAGACACATCCACAGCTGAGCGTCCTTTCGGCTTTGGCCCAGTTGCTTCATTCTTTCCGGCGCTACTAGTACTAGCCCTCTGCTCTTCCCCAGTAGCATATTGGACACCTTCCTACCTGAGGGGCTCATCTTCCAGTGTCATATCGTATTGCCTTTTGGTACTGTCCATAGGTTTTTCATGGCAAAGATACTGGAGTGGGTTGCCATTTCGTTCTCCAGTGGATTACATTTTGTCAGAACTCTCTGCTATGTCCTTTCCGTCTTGGGTGGCCCTGCACGGCATAGCTCATAGCTTCATTGAATTACGCAAGCCCCTTTGCCACGACAAGGCAGTAATCCATGAAGGGGATTTCATTAATATTACTATGCTAATAATTTGTTTATATAATTGTCTGAAGTTGTATAGTTCATGAACTTACATGTTACCATTTTCATCATATTCATTCTGTTATACCTGGAATGAATGCCCATAGGTTGCATATAGCCCAATAATGCTTTAGTTAACAGTTTAGATATCAAAGATGCCCATCAATTGGCATAGCATTTGAATATATATCTGCAGTTTCCATATATTCACCTAGGACAATTACCAAATATAGGTAGTCACTTATTTAGTGACTGTTCAGTGTTACAAACACACTGGAAGAAGTGATTTATGACTCTTTTTCAGTTATAACCTTTGCAGCATCCCCATATTCAAATGATCAAAATTTAGATGCCTGGCAACTGGTTCATATTTATGACCGTTGCTCTGTCCCAAAGTCATGTGATCATCTTTTGCGTCCTGACAATCTCAGTGGGAAAGCCAGATTCACTTAACTGGGTTACTAACTTATCAGTTGCAGTGATTCACTTAACAACTCTTGTAAGGAAGGTCATAAAATGAGGCAAAACTAACTTAACAAATGTGTCACTTAACAACAGAAATGTTGGACTCAATTGTGGTTGTAAGTCAAGGACTACCTGTAATGCTTTGGGTATGCCTTAGATTGCTTCTAAAATTTAGTGGTGGCTTGTCACCAAAATGTGGCAGCAGAGCAGCTGATTGGCACTTTTTATACCAAACATATTTTTTGTTCCCTGTATCACTCAATTGTTACTTAGCTTTTCCTTTACTTATGATTCCATTTTTCCTGCAGAATGACATTTGGAAACCATGACTGTCAGTAGCAGATACTTTGATATTTAGAGGCAAAGTGCTTTCTGAAGCCATCAAACAGAATTAGATGTTCTTAATGGTCTTAAAAATCAGTAGTATTAATGTTTGCAAGTAATTTATAAGTGCAGTAAATAACATGAATTGATTAAAAATTGATCAAAACTGAATAGGAAATTAAAATATAATTTAAATGAATATTGTGTTTCTGAAATTAATGCGAGGAATGTGCTAAGAAATCAATTGTCAAATTAATGTATCAGTCTTATATTTTTCATAGGGATTAATATATAAATAAATAAATGTTTTGCAAATTAATAAATAAAGACTGATAAGGATTTTGAAAATTTGGATATGTTCTGCTCTGGCCCTATCTCTTTTTTGAGATTGTTCATAAGATCATGCATTGAATTTTGATTGAAATCTTCCAATTCATTTGAGTTATGAAAATTTTGGCTTTTTCAAAAGAGTAACGATAATAAACATAGGTAAATTATTCAGGATATTATCACTTTGATACCTAATATTAAACCAGCATTTTCTGATTTGAGTATAGAATGAAATATTTATCCTGTGCAAGTCTGGTTTTTAACACCAAATCTAGCATGATGGGAACAGCAAAGAAGAATGTAATATTTCAGCATTTATCCAAGGCATCTTGAAATAATTTTAAAATGTTTGGATTATTGTTTGAATATAGCCATTTCATTCTGTATTCTTGCAATTGTGTGTGAAGTGACTGTGGTTGCTTAGATCTTTTATTGTTCTCTGATTAGTCAACAGTCATTTGTGTCTAGTTATTTTTCTAAGATTTGAAATTATGCTATTTTTTCCCTTTTTTTGACAGTTCATTCTTCTACCAGAATAGATCCTCGTGCACTGAAAGTTGTAGGATCAACAAATTTACCAGGTATATAGTAAACAAATTTGAAATTTTAGAGATGTTTTCAGCATTGGCTATATTCACATGTTCGTATTTTGTCTTTAAATGAAATACACAGTTCATGCCTCATGAATGTTAATGCCATTTCTTTACTCTCTTTCATTACTTTCTATGAGAAGTGAAACAAATAAAAAAACAAAGTTCCTATTAACTAGAATTAACAAAAACTGTGGTTAAGGGTTAAACTAAAGGTGTCACCATATAAAATCCTGATTTATAGTTGGTTTCTTTTCCTGGTTTTTTGAAACCTATTTACCATAATTAATATAGTTAATAGTTCATTGATCTCCATGTACAGGTAATCCTCAATTTACAACCACAATTAAGCCCAAGATTTCTGTTGCTGTTAAGTGAATTTTGACCAATTTTATGACCTTTCTGATCACAGTTGTTAAGTGAATCACTTGTTATTAAATTAGTAACATGGTTTTTAAGTGTCTCTGGCTTCCCCATTGACTTTGCTTATCACAAGGTTGCAAAAGGTGATCACAAGACCCCAGGACATTGCAACTGTCATAAATATGAACCAGTTGCCAAGCATCTGCATTTTGATCAGATGACCATGGGGATGCTTCAATAATTGTAAGTGTGAAAATGGACATGTCACATTTTCCAGTGTTGTTGTAACTTTGAATTGTCACTAAATGGTTGTAGGTTGAGGACTAGAAATGGTTGTAGGTTGAGAAACAGACTCCAAAAAAGAGAGAGGAGCAGTTGCACTGTATTTAAGAAATCACCAGACTTCTACAGATATACATAGTACCAAGGAGAAAAGACTTCTTGAATGCATTTGATGAATATTAGAAGAAAAAGAAATGACATTGTTAGGTACATACTAAACAGGCCATCCAACCAAGCAGAGGAAATAGAAAAATGTTTGGTTAATCAGTTAGCTAGGAGTGCAGGAAATACACCACTATAGTAGTGAAGGACATTAATTGGGAGACAAATTCTGCAGCAAGTGGGAAATCAGACAGGTTCCTGATGAGCCTAGCTAACAACTTTATCACCCAAATGTTAGAGGAAGAAATTAGAAGGTCAGTTAATTCTTACTAATATGGATGAAATGATGAACGGGGTAGAAGTTGTAGGAATTTTAGGAGCAGAGTGACCATGTCATACTAAAATTCAATATAATGCACACACAGTAGTTGAAAAATGTCAGAGAGGTGTTTTAGATTTCAAGAGAGCTGACTTCAACAAACTAAGAAATTAGGAAGGATTCCATTGATGGAAATTCTAAGGGAAAAATAATTCAATATTGGGAAACATTGAAAAATGAGATTAAAAAAGCCCA
The DNA here is from genome assembly GCF_947247035.1 of Vipera ursinii. Classification (NCBI taxonomy): domain Eukaryota; kingdom Metazoa; phylum Chordata; class Lepidosauria; order Squamata; family Viperidae; genus Vipera; species Vipera ursinii. The sequence goes on from NC_139517.1 coordinate 57,841,277, forward strand.
ATCAAAATACCACAGAGAAAGAAAAATGAGAGACCAGATAAAATCAGTGTAGTTCAGCAAGGAGCTCTCTGACAAACTGAGATACAAAAAGAAGTATAAAAATGGAAAGAGGAGCTCATACTAAGAACAGAATACCAACAGATAGCCTGAATGTGCAAGGGTGGAGTCAGGAAATGCAAGGCTCAGAGAATGAAGTAAGACTTGCAACAAATGCCAAAAATAACAAAAAAGTTTCTTTTAATATGTAAGAAATATATATATTTATATATTTATATTTATTAAATTTTTATACCGCCCTTCTCCCAAAGGACTCGGCGGTGTACAGGGCAATAAATATCAAAATATACATACAAAAGTAAAAAAGAATTAAATAATTATGCCCAATATAAAACAATGATTAAAAAATGTTAAAACCAAATCCAAACCCCAACCCCATCAGACCAGGTCGGATTGTTCAAATAAATAATTTTTTAGATCGTGTCGGAAGGAGCGAAGGTTGGGGGCCGTCCGGAGCTCAACCGGCAAGCGGTTCCATAGGTCTGGCGCACCCACAAAGAACGCCCTCCCCCTGGGGGCCACCAATCGACATTCTCTGATCGGAGGCACCCTGAGGAGGCCCTCTCTGTGGGAGTGCACTGGGCGGAGGGAAGTTGACGCCGGCAGCAGGTGCTGCCATAGGTAATCCGGACCCATGCCATGTAGGGCTTTATAGGTCATCACCAGCAGCTTGAATCTCACCCGGAGGGCAACTGGCAGCCAATGCAGCTCGCGGAGCAGAGGTGTAACATGGGAGTATCGGGAGACCCCCAACACTACTCGCGCGGCTACATTCTGCACCAGCTAAAGCCTCCGAGTGGTCCTCAAGGGCAGCCCCATGTAGAGAGCGTTGCAGTAGTCCAAACGAGAGGTCACGAGCGCATGAGTGACTGTACGCAAGGCATCCCGGTCTAGATAGGGCCGCAACTGGCGCACCAGGCGAACCTGGGCGAAGGCCCCCCTAGTCACAGCTCCTATATGGTCTTCTAAGGAGAGCTGTGAATCTAGGAGGACCCCCAAGTTGCGAGCCCGATCTACGGGGGGTAATAACTCACCCCCCATAATAAGAGATGGAATAATCTGCATTTCCCGAGATGCCGGCACGTACAGCCACTCAGTCTTGTCAGGGTTGAGCTGAAGCCTGTTCCTCCCCATCCAGACCCGGACCGCCTCCAGGCAACGGGACATCACGTCGAGGGCATCACTGGGGTGGTTTTGGGTTGAAATAAAAAGTTGGGTATCATCAGCTTACTGATGATAACCAACTCCAAAACCACGAATGATCTCACCCAGAGGCTTCATGTAGATGCTGAACAGGAGAGGCAAGAGGACCGATCCCTGAGGAACTCCACAAACGAGAGGCCTCAGGGTCGACCTCTGCCCCCCTGCCAACACCGACTGTGAACGCCCCAGAAGGTAGGAGGAGAACCACTGGAGAACTGTGCCTCCCACTCCTAACCCCCTGAGACGCCGCAGTAAGATACCATGGTCGATGGTATCAAAAGCCGCTGAGAGGTCTAACAGGACTAGGACAGAGGAATAACCCCTGTCCCGAGCCCGCCAGAGATCATTCACCAGCGTGACCAATGCTTTCTCCGTGCTGTACCCGGGCCTGAAACCCGATTGGTACGGGTCCAGATAGTCAGCTTCCTCCAAGAACAAAGGGAGCTGATGCACCACCACGCTCTCAACAACCTTCGCGAGAAAGCGAAGGTTGGAGACCGGACGAAAGTTATTTAATACAGCTGGGTCCAGGGCAGGCTTCTTGAGGAGGGGTCTCACCACCGCCTCCTTCAAGGCGGCGGGAAAACTACCCTCACCCAAAGAAGCAGTTATGACTGCCTGGAGCCAGCCTCGTGTCCCATCCCGGGCTGCATAGACCAGCCAGGAGGGGCACGGGTCCAATAAACATGTGGTGGAGCTCAGCTTCCCCATGATCCTGTCCACATCTTCAGGAGTCACAGGATCAAACTCCTCCCAGATAATATCGACAAGGCTGCCCTCGTCCTCATCGTCAGACTGCCCAGTCGGAGTCCAAACCGGTCCGAATCTGAGCGATTTTGTCCGACAGATGTTGACTAAACTCCTCAGCACGACCCTGCAAGGGCTCCTCCCTCACCTCCTGATTAAGGAGGGAGCGGGTCACCCTAAACAGGGCAGCCAAGCGATTATCTGCGGCCGCGATGAGGGAGGCAAAGTGATTAGACCTTGCCGTCATCGCCGCGAGATAAGATCTCGTAAAAGACCTTAGTCGCAACCGGTCGGATTCAGATCGGCTTGATCTCCAACAGCTCTCTAGGCCCCGTCTCTGACGCTTCATCTCCCAGAGCTCCATGGAAAACCATGGAGCCCATTGGGATCTGCGCCGGGTCAAGGGCCGCATGGGTACAACTCGGTCAAGTGCCTCCGTGGCTGCCCTTTCCCAGGCTTCCACTAGGGCATCGGCCGAGCTGTGAGCAGAGGAGGCAGGTGGGGACCCCAGCGCTGCCTGGAACCTATCAGGGTCCATTAAGCGCCTGGGGCGGTACCATCTAATTGGCTCCACACACCCACGGCGGGGAGTGGCAAAACGGAAGACCAACCGCAGGAGGTGATGATCGGTCCATGACAGGGGCATGACAATTGGGGAACCCCCACCCAGATCATCTAACCACCGTCCAGATAGAAAAACCAAATCGAGCATGTGACCCCCTCCCTTGAGTTGGACCCTGAATAACTTGCGACAGGTCCATGGCCGTCATGGAAGCCCCAGGGATAATCCCCCCAGGGATGGTAGATTAAAATCACCCAAAACCATAAGTTTGGGGAACTCAATCACCATCCCTGAGAGGATGTCGAGAAGCTCAGGCAGGGCTGCTGCTGCGCGATTAGGCGAAAGGTACACCAGCAGCAAGCCCAACTGAGCTCTAGGGCCGCATCTCAAGAGGAGGGACTCACACCCGACTATCTGGACAACGGTGGCCTCCCGCGGACATAAGGTCTCCCTCACAACTACCGCCACTCCTCCGCCCCTACCCTGAGCCCGAGGCTGGTGCAGCACCCGGAAACCCGATGGACAAAGATCAACCAGAGGTACACCGCACTCTGGGCCCAACCAGGTCTCCATAATGCAAGCCAGGTCTGCATGCTCCTCCTCGATCAAATCACGTATAAGAGGAGCCTTGTTAGCTACGGACCTAGCATTGAAATACACGAGCCTGAGCTCAGGTGGCTGCTCATCCTCGCTCCCGGAACCATGGGCTGAAACCAGAGGGTCAGAGCGCATCACCACTTGGAAACAGCGGGGACGCACTCCCAAATATTGATACGAGCCTCTGTTCGCACGCCTGCTGCCATTCCCAACCACCGTGAGAATAAACAAACCCACACCCCGCTCCGGGGCCCTGGAGGCACCCAACCCAAGCCTCGTCAAGGCGCGATCAATCCCAGGCCTAACGGTTGGTGGAACCCCCCCCAGTTCCTGACCAAACCTCATAAGCAGAAAGTCAAGGAAATGATCAATCGACTAGTGGAAGAAGATGGCAAGATGGTGACAGACAGTAGGGAGAAAGTAGACCTTCTTAATTCCTTCTCTGCATCAGTTTTCATGCAAAAAGAAAAAAACTTAGCCCAGCCTATCAAAAGCAGCACCATCGGAGACAGAACAGGAATGCAGATCAAAATAAGGAAAAATTTACTAAGTGTATACCTATCTATTTTAGATGAGTTTAAATTGCTGGGACTAGATGATTTACATCCCAGGATTCTGAAGAAGCCAACTGATTTGACAAATCAGCTTGACATCAGTATCTTGGGAAATCCTGGAAAGGAAAATCAAGCAATGGATCTGCAAATAGATCCAGCAGTGGCAGATTTGTAAGCACCTACAAATGAAAAGGGTGATTACCAGAAACCAGCCTGGGTTTGTTTAAAACAGATTTTGCTTTATTGTCTTCTTTGATAAAATGACTAAATTAATAGATCAAGGAAATGGTGCGAATATAGTATACTTAGACTTCAAAGAGTGGATAATAATCGATGATTTTTTTAAAAAAATTGGTTTTTTAATTTAAATCAGCTTTTTTATTTTTATCAAATATATTGAAATAAAATGCTTTTGGGAGTAAAAAATTTAAATATAGTTTTCTATTTAAGATATATTAATAATTTAGTTATTCAGCATGAAATGGAGTTTAGTTATGTAGCATGAGGCTGTATATTCTGCAATATTTACATTTCAGGAATATTCTTTTATCCCATTGTTTTGCAAATCTATGTACACTACAAACTGATTGTTCGAAGAAAAATGCATCTCTACTAGGCTCTGAGTGTTTTAAATAAAAGAATTTGAATAGTTCTCCAACTATCGTGTTTCCCTGAAAGAAAGACCCAGCCTTATATTATTTTTGCCTCCAAAAGAGGCATTAGGTCTTATTTTGGGGGGATGTCTTATATTTTTTGTGACACTTGCCTCGTCTCGCGGTGGTGGCACCAACAGCCCCTTCCAACAGTCCACAGTCCACTTCTGCTGTGGCTGCTTGAGGAAGGAGACCGCATGGCACATCTCACCACTGCCGCCACAACGAGGTAAGGCAGGGCGGGGGAGGGGATGGAGCTGCTGCAGCCACCCTGCACCCATTTACTTCAGGGCCCCACCAGCCAGACCATTCCTTGCTGGGTGACCTTCCCTTTCATTCTCCTCCCGAGCTGAACTGCCATGCTCCAGAGGATGGACGGGGTAGGCCTGGTCCCTCCACTGTTTCGGAGCCAGGGGGGAGAGATGGCAAAAAGCTTTGATGCCGCTGTGTGCCACTGGAGGGGCTTTCTTCACTCTGCCCCACAGATCATCTGCCTGGTGGCAGCCGCCACCTTTCCAACTCTCCTGTGGCTTGTGCCATGACCAGGCAGTGCAAGCCTCCCCTGCCGCCTCCCTCTGCCAGGCCTCCGTCACCACCACTGGAGAGAACAGAACAGGGAGGGGGGGTGTCTATGTGCAATGATGCAGAGAAGAGTACTTGCTTGCAGCCCTGTGTTGCACTGCGTCTCCCTTCTCCATTCTGGAAATGGCAGCCCCGTTTCCTGCCACTTCTCCCAGTGCTGCTGCAGTGTTTGGCGCACCACCACCCAGCTCCTCTCTCTTCCCAAAGGCATTTCTTCACTAACCTGCTTCCCAGCTCTGGTACATTTCTCTCCTTCTGCAGGGAAACACAGTTTGTGGGACTAAAAAAAGTTCAGCCAGACCTTCCAACTTCTCGTGGAAAAAAAAAGAGAAGTTGGAAGGTCTGACTGAACTGTTTTTAGTCCCACAAACTCCATTTCCCTGCAAAGGGCGATGCAGGGCAGCAAGCAAGTACTCTTCTCTGCTCTGCATCGTTCTCTGTTCTCTCCAGTAGTGGCGACGGAGGGAGATGGCAGGAGAGGCTTGCACTGCCTAGTCACGGCACCACAGAATATTTGGTGGAGTAGGAGGAGGTTGCTGATACCAGGCAGATGATCTGGGGGTGAAACATGAAGAAAGCTCCTCCAGCAGTGCACAGCAGCAGCAGAGCCTTTTGCTGCCACTCCTCCCCTGGTTCCAAAACGGCGGAGGGGGACCAGGCCTATCCTGTCCATTCTCCATAGCATGGTAGTCTGGCTTGGGAGGGGAGTGAAAGGGAAGGTCGCCGAGCAAGGAATGGCCTGGCTGGGAGGCCCCTGAAGCTCCCCCCTCCCCCATTTGCCTTGCCTTGTTGTGGCGGCAGCAGTGTGAGGTGGGACAGAGCGGACAGGGTCCTAACTAGGGCTTATTTTTGCAGTAAGGCTTATATTAGGCCCACCCTCAAAAATCAGGGTAGGTCTTATTTTCAGGGAAACGGTATGTGTGATTAACCTAAAATTGGTTCTGATATTGCTGTTTTACTAACCTGACAGCTTATTATTCTAAATAGGAAACCTTCATTTTGTTTGAAAATAATATTAAAGATTTTAACTACTGGCAAGAATGAGTCCTTATGTTTAAAGAGCACCTGTCATTTCAGATCCATCATGGCAGCTCCTGTTAGCGGGCATCCACTCACCTGCCTGCCACATCCCTCACCTTGTTGTGTCACTGCCGCATCACCAGTCATCCCATTAAAGTGAATGGGATTGTCAGTGAGTCAGCAGTGGGTCAGAGGAGGAGCTGCTGCGGGACTGAGATGACAGTTGTTCTTTAAAAAACATGATTTAAATCGAGTTGATTTAAAGCAAGCCTTTAAATTTAAATTATGATTTAAATCATGATTTAAATTGACTTGATTTAAATCAAATCCACCCTGAGACTTCAATAATGCATTTGACAAAGAAGAGTACAGCTTACTTCTTGATAGGATAAAAACAATGTGAATAGATCATTGCCTACCTCTTGGTAAGATAGAACAATGTGGGGTAGACAATACTATCGCCCGATGGATTTATGGTTGACCAACTTCATTCAGCATGTAGTCTTCAGTGGAACTTCATTTACTGTATATGGAGAGATGTATGCAGTGGGATACCTCAGATTCTATTTTGGGGCCAGTATTCTTCAACATCTTAATAAATGATCTAGAAGTGAGGATAAAAGGGTAGCTCATTAAATTTGCAGATGAAACCAAAGTGGAGGGAATTGCTACCACCATGAAAGAGAGACTCGCAGTTTTGAAGGATCTTGACAGACCTGACCATTTGGTCCTGTCCTAAATAGGATGCAGTTCTGTGATGATAAAAGTAAGGTCTTGCACTTAAGCAGGAAAAATCAAAAGCAGGTACAGAATAGATGGTTCTTGGCTCAATAGCAGTAACTGTGAGAGGGCTCTAGATGTCTTCATGAACAATCATCTAAGTGTGAGCCAGCAGTGTGCTGCAGCTGCCAAAATTAAAGCAATCTTAGGCTATATCAACAGAAGGACAACATTGAAATCATAGTGATGCTCTGCACTGTAGTAGTAAAGCCATTCTTGGAATGCTGCATCCAGAGATTTGGAGGCTAAACCATACAATGGAACAGTGGAGGAAACTAGATATGGCTGGTCTAATGAAGAGAAGGATTAGGGGTGACATGATAGCTATCTTCCAATACTTGATGGACAGTCATAGAGAAGAGGGAGCTGACATTCTCCAAAGCATCTGATAGCAGGATAAGAAATAATGGGTGAAAGTTAATTAAAGAGAGATTTAATTTGGAACAAAGAAATTTACTGCCAGAACAATTAATGGAACAGCTTGCCTCCTGGAGTTGTGGGTGCTTCATTAATGGAGGCTTTCAAGAAAGGATTGGACAACCATTTTTTGGGATGGTATAAGGAGTCCTGCCCTGGGCAGGGGGTTGGGCTAAAAGATCCCCAAGGTGCCTTCCAACTCTATGTTTCTAAGAAATCTATTGCTAAAAATGTGAATCCCGGCTTGTCTATCAGTCTCATAGAAGAATGGAATGTGAGCAAAGGATATAATCTTTATTTTTTAATGTAACATTTAATTATTGAGATAGCATAACTAAAGATATAACTTTGCTAGTTATAACAGACATCCTATATCTGAAAGTCTGAACACATGTATTCTTTGTGTATGCTAATTAAATTATTTCATGCAATCCTGAATTACTTACAAACAAATTTCCTTGAAATTAATTGTATTACCTTCTAAGTAAATGTATAAATGTTGAAAGTAGCATAGATTTACTTGGATAATTGTTATTTGAAATGAATTTTATTTTTATGTACTTTCTTTTAACAAATATTAATTAAATTATATTTTCAGTCAAAGTGTACGTCAGGCAGCATCATAACAGTCCACATATTCTATGTTTAACAAATCATCTGAGAAATTCAGAATTGATCGACCCAATATTTGAATGGCATGGACCAAGTGGTGATTTGGTTACAGGTATTTTCCTCTAATATTACATAATAACGTTTTCCTGTTTTTCATCAAAAACAAAAACAGAATGTCAATTTACATGTACGCTCTTGTATATTAACTAAATCTAAAGGGTTTAATTTAATTTTAGTTATAATTAAACACATAAACCAAGCTAATTGTTTTTAACAATTATTTATTTATTTATTTATTTATTTAAATTTTTATACCGCCCTATTCCCGAAGGACTCAGGGCGGTTTACAGGGCAACATAAAATACAATATAAAAATAGTATAAAATTAAAATAGATTAAATTAATTAAGCCCAACAATTAAAACAATATTAAAAGCTAAAACCCCTTCAGTCCAGGCCTGATAGATCAAAAAACCAGGTTTTCAGGTCCCTGCAAAATGAACGCAGATCGGGGGCGGTCCGAAGTTCCACCGGTAAATCATTCCAAAGGGCAGGCGTGCCCACAGAGAATGCCCTCCCCCTGGGGATCACCCGCTGGCACTCCTTAACCGCCGGCACCCTGAGAAGGCCCTCCCTGTGTGATCGCACAGGACGATGGGAAGTTGATGCCGGCAGCAGGTGTTCCCTTAGATAATCCGGACCCAATTATGGCTAGTTCTTGACTTACAAGCATTCATTTAGTGACCATTCAAAGTAATGACAGTGCTAAATGAATGGTGGTTACAACCGATTCTTGGAATTCTAGCCATCTAGGCATCCTCATGGTCTTGGGATCATGATCTGGGTGCTTGGAAATCGATTTTTACAGTCTTAGTTGTAGCTCCCTCAATCATTTGATCGCCATTTGCAACCTTCCTTGTCAGCTTCCCCAGGAAGTCTTCCCCACATGTATGCTCTTCTCCACTTTCTTAAGATCATAGCTTTGCATCTCCCTTATACTCTTGAGTACCCCCATACATTTACCCTTATGCACTCAAAGCTTGTCTCTCTGTCACCCTCATATAGCTGTCTTTACCCTTCCCTACCTGCTGCTTGTCCCTTACCAGTTTGCTGACTTCCTTGCAAGCTGCTTGGGATTTGAAACTTAAGCTGGCTTCTCTACTGACTTGTGGGAAGCCAGCAGGAAATTGCCTCACCAAACTACTGTAGCTTTTGGTTAATAATGGCAACCAGGACTGCAGACATTGCCGTTGCTAAATTATGTGGATGTAACTTTATGACCAAATCATTTAGCAGTGGAAATTCAGCCCTAGTTGCCATTGTACGTCAGGTTTTGAAGTTCAAACCCCCAAATTTACTCAAATAGAGGTATTCCTTAGACCAAAAAAGTTGTGTTCTTCTGTTTAAATGCAAGAGAAATTATAGATATAGATATAATTTAACTTTGGTTATATTGTCTTGCTCCCTTACATTTGTGCTTCTACAGTTTGTATTCTACCCTCACCCACAGAACTCACTGGGTAACTGGGCCAGTCATTCTCAGCCAGTTACCTCAGAGCGTTATTGTTGTGGGTCAAAAATAGGAGGGAGTATTATGTATGGAGATTTATTACAGGTAGTTCTCGAGTTATGACCGTAATGGACCTTGTACATTTAAGTGGAATGTTAGGACAATATTAAACAATTTGCCTCAAGTAATGACTAGCTATCCCTGCTCTCCCCAGTGCATTTATGAAACAAAGGCATGGATTGTTAAATGGAGCTTGGGGGTTGGGGATATCCTGGAGACCTAGTTTAGGCACAAGCCCACCTGCCTCACACCTCCCAAGGCCTCTACCACCCTGAGATACCCATGTTCCACTTCCCACTCTCTGACTTACCACACAGCTAACTATTTTGCCAGAGAGAAAAACTGGTGAAGGAAAATGCTGGGTAGATCTGCTTTCCTAATTTTGCTTCTGCCTTTCCTACTGCCAAGATTCCCTTCCTTTCTGGGAGAAAAAAAGGACCAGTTCCCTAGCCTTCCAGAGTTTTCACATCCTGGACATAAACTATTTCAACTTCTCCCCTCAGATTGCCTCTATAGGGCACTTCATATCAAAACAAGGAGACACAAAGATAGTTTTCTCCCCCTAAATTATATTTATATTTATATTCTATATTTATTAAATTTTTATACCGTCCTTCTCCCGAAGGACTCAGGGCGGTGTAAAGGGCAATAAATATAAAAACGATGTACAAAAGTTAAAAAACAATTAAATATTATGCCCAAATATAAACAATAATTAAAAACCATGTTAAAACCCCAACCCTTACCCCATCAAACCAGGCCGGATTGCTCGAATAAATAAGTTTTTAGATCCCGCCGGAAGGAGTGAAGGTCGGGGGCCATCCGGAGCTCAACTGGCAAGTGGTTCCACAGGTCTGGCACGCCCACAGAGAACGCCCTCCCCCTAGGGGCCACCAATCGACATTCTTTGATAGGAGGCACCCTGCGGAGGCCCTCTCTGTGGGAGCGCACTGGACGGAGGGAAGTTGACGCCAGCCGCAGGTGTTGCCGTAGGTAATCCGGACCCATGTTTACTCTGTTAAACAACATTATCTTAAGCCTAAAGATATTTACCTATCTTGCTATTATCCTTCTTATCTTTCTAATTTTCTTCTCTTTCCTACTACCTTCTCAAACTAGTATCTTATGATTTATTATTCGTTAGTATCTTATGAATTATGATGGTTTCTTATGATTTTTGATCTATAACTTATTACTTTGTTGTTTGTATGCACACTGAGAGCTTATGTACCAGAGACAAATTCCTTGTGTGTCCAATCACACTAGGCCAATAAATAGAAAAGAAGAGAATAGAAATAGAAATAGAGCTGGAAGGGACCTTGGAGGTCTTCTAGCCCAGCGCTCTGCTCACACAGTCTCAGACAGGTGAATATCTAGTCTCTTCTTGAAAATCTCCAGTGATGGAGCACCCACGATTTCTGGGGGTAAGCTGTTCCACTAGTTGATTTTCCTCACTGTCAGGAAGTTTTTCCTTAATTCCAGGTTGCTTCTCTCTTTGATCAGTTTCCAACCATTGTTTCTCATCCTTCCCTCTGGTGCTTTGGTGAACAACCTGGCTCCCTCTGCCTTGTGGCAGCCCCTCAGATACTGGAACACTGCTATCATGTCTCCCCTATTTCTTCTTTTCTTTAGACTAGGCAAACCCAAGTCCTGTAGCCATTCTTTGTATGTTTTAGTGTCCAGGCCTTTGATCATCTTAGTAGCTCTTTTCTCAATTTTTTCCAAACTCTCAACATCTTTTTTGTGATATGGTGACCAAAATTGTCTGCAGTATTCCAGGTGTGGTCTTACTAGGGTTTTATAAAGTACTAATACTTCATGTGGTCTTGATTTTATGCCTCTGTTTATACAACCCAGGATGGTATTAGCTTTTTTGGTTGCTGCTACACACTGCTGGCTTATAGTCAAGTGATCGTCCACTAGGACGTCAAGGTCCCCCACTGTGTGTAAGCCAGGTCTTGCCCAATCTGTATTTATACATATAATAATAAAACCTTTATTGTCAAAGTACAACATGTGTACATTGAGATTAACTGAGCCTCCCCCCGTGCTCTCTCCCCCCAACACACAGTGACAACAAACCCTCCATGTGAACCAACTACACCACACACCGGTCTCCTTTGGTTTTTCATGCCTAAACGTAAGACTTTGCTTTTCTCCACATTGAAACTCATTCTGTTGGATAGGACCTATTGTTCAAGTTTGTTAAGATCTTTTTGGATCCTGAGTTTGCCTTCTGGGGCGTTGTCTACTCCTGTCAGTTTGGTGTCATCTGCAAATTTGAAGTTCCCCTTCAATTCCCTCATCTAAGTCATTTATGAAGATATTGAAGAATACTGGGCCAAAGACGGAACCTTGTGGTACCCCACTGCTTACTTCTCTCCATGTGGATGTAGTGCCAGTGAGGACTTCTCAGTGTTCCGGTATTTCAATTCTATCAGCTGGCCACTGATCTCCTGGCTGGAGAGAGGCTACAAGTCTCTCCTGGTTCTTGCAGGGTTTTAGGAAGCCAACCCCTGTGTGCAGAACAGCAGCTTCAGGACAAGCTTTCCCTTGCTTTAATCTCCTCCCTCCTCCAGAAAGCTTCCCAAACCTTTCCCTTGCTTTAACCCCCTCCCTGCCCTAGAAAGCCACACTTCTTCAATAAAAAAACAAAAAAACTTGAGAGGGATGGACTTGTTAATCTCTCCCTCCCCCCAATTATGTATAAAAACTAAAATCCTGCTGTCCAATATCTATCCCTTTTAAAATGCTTAACTTGGCTTCAGGCTGAAGAATAGAGAGATAGAAGCAAGGAAGCAGAGAAAATCTTTCTGCTGCCTTTTGCTTGAGGAGCTGCAGAAAAAATTCAGCTCCAAAAGCTTAGCCGGCTATAACATATGTGCAACAAAATGGGAAATGTTGGGTCCTTGAAAAGTTGTTTTGCTGTTTGTGTGACTACCTGAAGAATCCAGGTAGGACTTAAAAGTGAATTCTAGCTGGGTTTTAAAGGCAGTCAGATGAACAGTTTCTCTCCTGTTTTGCTGCATAAACAACAAAATAAAGTTTTTAAGGAACTGGCTTCTTCTCCTGTTTCGGTTTTGCTGCATAAACTTGCAGGGCTGAATTTTTTCTGCAGCTCCTCAAGACAGAAAGCTGCAGAAGGATTTTCTTTGTTTGTTCCTCTACTATTCAACCTGAAGTCAAGATAAGGTTTATAAAAGGGATAGAGATTGGAGAGCAGAAATGGAGAGTAATTTTTGTACCTAATTGGGGAAGGAAAGGGAAAAAGATTTTTTTCTTTATTGAAGAACTGTGGATTTCTGGGGGAGGGAGGAGGTTAAAGCAAGGGAAAGGTTTTGAGAAGCTTGTCCTAAAGCTGGTCCAATGAAACAATGTACAAAAGAGACGGTTTGCATCCATCAAAGAAAGGGACTGTGTTACTTGGCAATAAACTCAAAGATTTTCTGGAGGAATATTTAAACTAAACAACGGGGACACTGAGTTAATTGATACAGAACATCCCTGTCCCCGGCAATCAAAAAAATTACAGGGTTAGCAGTGCATGTAACATAGATGTGTGTGTGGACAAGAATATCAACCTTGCTATCAAGCAAAATCAAGCTTTTAATAGCGAGTGCTACACAAAGTTCACTAACCAAACATGATAAGAAAATAGGGGAACTCTGGCACCACACAGGTTATATAGAAAGTAAACATAGGGTCAGTCATAAAGGACACAAATGTCTATGCGCAGAGTATGAACAGTAAGCAGGGTGAACTAGAAATTCAGGTAAATGAGGGCAGATATGATATTGTCATTGTGGAAACTTGGTGGGATGAAACCCACAAATGGAACACTCAGCTAGAGGGATTTAAATTATTTAAAAGAAACAGACCAAATAAAAGAGGAGGTGGACTTGCTCTCTATATAGGAAATAACTACATCTCTATAGAAATAGAACACAACAATGATGAAAACTGTCTTGAATGCATTTGAGTCAATATAAAAGGGGGGGAAATGACATCGTCATAGGTGTATACTATAGGCCACCCAACCAAACACAGGAAATAGATGAACTTGTTGCTAGTCAACTAAGGTATGTAGGAAGCACATCACAATAGTAATGGGGGACATGTAAAAAAACAAGAAAAAAAGTTAAGGAAATGATTGCTCCATTAGTGGGGGAAAGTGGCAAGAAGGTGACAAGCAACAGGGAGAAAGCAGAATTATTTAACTCATTTTTTTCTTTTTGCATCTGTCTTTACACAAACAAAGGGAAAAAAACAGTCTAACCTATCAAAAACAGTACCATAAAAATAGATTAGAAACACAAATTAAGATAGGCAAGAAAATGTAACAGAGCACCTATCCAGCCTAGACGAGTTCAAATCCCACGACCAAATGGATTACACTCCAAGGTTCCTTGAGAACCTTGGAGTGTAATCCATTTTCTTCATTGATGGATTGGTAGAAACTTTTCCGATTGGATTGAAATTAGAGGTTCTGCCTATAATTTGCAATTCGAGCTTCATGTCTACTGATTTTCCTGGCTATAGCTGTCATTTGCTGTTTTATTATTTCCATTGCTTCCTTGATCTTCCTTGTTTCTAAGTGGTATTTCTTGATTAGGTATTCTTTGGTCTTCTTGTTCTTCAGCTTCTTTTCTTTCATCTGCTTTTATGTGATCTTAACTTGCTGATCTTATTTTGTAGTCTAACCTTCCATTTTTGTGGTGCACTGTTTGTTTGTTTTTCTTCTTTGTTGATTTTGCATCCCAGGTATTCAGTTATAACTGCAGCTGTGCTGTGCATTAGTTGGTTTGTTTCTTGCAGTGAATTGGTGCTTATACTTGATATTGCAGTATTTGCATCTTTTAATGCTTGTGCTAGCTGTTTCTTTGGAAAAAGCTTCAAGGCAGGCAGCCTTATTCTGTTGTTTTTGTGCTGTTTTAGATGCTCAGTTATTCTTTGTATCAATTCTTTTATTTCTTTAGTTAGAGGGCTTTGTTCTTCCTGAGGAAGAGGTGCCTGGTTTCCAAATGAGAACAGTTGTATATCTTGCTGGATTCCTTCACTGCCAACTCCCCCTGGCTTGCCTCTACATTCTGAATTACTTCTGGCAAGGCTTTGATTTCTTTACCCTGGCTAAACCTTTGCAGTTCATCCAATTCTGTTTCTGTGAATACTTTATTGCGTATTATAAATCGGCATTGATCAGCTAGTCTCTGTTCTGTTATTTCTGATTCTGGATTGTTGTTGTTGTTGTTGTTGTTGTTATTATTATTAAATGCAAGAGTGAAACCTTTCCAGCAGATGAACTTAAAATATTCCCTCCTGCTAACTTTGGGCTGTTCTTAAGAGTACAGAGAGAGAAAGTGGAAAAGAAAAGAAAACAAAAAACACATTTCTCTTTACTTTGTTTGTTGGCCAGACAAAAGTGAAGGTATTTCCTTTTTGTGGCTTAATTAAGCAGAATTTCTAGCAGAATTTTAAAATTCTTTTTCTTTTTTTGTATATGTTTTATTGGTATTTTTAACATAACATTAATCATTCAGTAATTTGTAAACAGTATGTTGTCTGGGTAACATTTATAAGACAATCTTTTAACAATTAGTTTCTATAATCTATATTCCATATGTTAATTTCATTTGATTTCCTTTTTCCCCAAAGTATCTTTCTTTGCAAAATATTAGATTAAGACAATTCTCATTATTTTGATTAACAATTCAGTATATAGTTTTTCCAATAATCCTATTTGTCATTTTAATTGCCTTATCGTAAATCCTGTTACCATGCTTATTTCAGCTTATTTCTCCCCCCAAATTCTAAATATTCTTACTAGTGACAATTTTTTAAACAATTAATTACATTTACATTGGTGGATTTAATTCTATTTTTTCCATATAAGCCCTCTCATATTTTTATATTTCTTACTAAGTAAAAAAGTAGAAAGAGAAAAGAAAAGAGAAGAGAGACAAAAAAGAGGGGGGGGAGAAGAAGAAAAAAAGAAAAAAAAGACAAATGCACTGATATAAGAAAAATAACATACAACTTAAAATATGTATCCCTCCTAATTTAATATATATTTATTTCCTCAATTTCTTATTCTTTTTGACCATAGCTAAGAATGTATTTAATCTATTTAAACTTTAAACATTCCATTCAGTAGATCTAATCATCTAATCCTTTAACTCCCATTCAAAACACATTTTTTATGTTTTTCTTATCGTCACATTTAAATAACTAAAACGTTTGCTTTGTTTAAATCATTTCAACTTTTTTTTCTCTTACAGAAAGGAAAAATAAAAAATATTGTATTAATTAAAAAAAAGTTCATTCCTCTTTAGCCATATTCAAACAAATGTTTCTTGTTGTATTTGTTAACAAAAAACTCATCTCTAAGAGTAATAGATTACAAAGTTTTTCCATTTTTAGCCATTTTCAAACAAATGTTTCTTTTTAAGTATTCTCTCTGATAGGTCCCATCATCTATTTTCTTGATTTCCATTTTAATCTTTTTTTCTCTGGCCATTGCCTTTCTTAATCAGTATGTTTTGCTGCATCATTTGTTTCCTGTAAAGTATTTTTTTCTCATTCTTTTCCTTATCTTCAAAGTTGCTTGGACATGTTGAAATATTTCCCATTTGAATTAAATCATGATTTTTTATTTTATACGGTTCCATCTTTAAGTCTCTATCCTCAGAATTATGTTCAGTCATCTCTACTGTATTTTCCTGGGAAATTTCTTGGAGTGAAATTAAGTTGGAGATAAGTTGACTCATACTCTCAAGGTTGTTCTGTATTTCTTTGTAGTTTAAAATCATTGTCCTTTTAAATTGTTGCTGCTTATCTTATGTTTCCTTTTGTAAAGTATTTATTGCTTCAGATTTGTTACTCTCACTTTGTTTACACAGCTGCATTTTCTAAGAACGTTGAGGGTCAGAGAAAAAAATCCTCACCCACCAGCGTTTGCTCATTTTTCAGATCTTTCTAGTCTTTTTTCTCTCTCTAAAGGGTAAGTTTCGCCGCTTCCAGTAACCAAAAGGAGGGAGTAAAATCCCCCTCCTTTTTTGGAGATCTCTTATTTTGGGGACTTTCTTCTTCAGGAAAATAGGTAGGATAGAGAAAATCAATATTCTTATCCAGATTCAAGCATGCTGTTTAAAATCCGCTTAGTTTAAAAGCTTATGGCTTCCGTTGTCTCCAACTATGGCTGGACATGGAGTTAGCCAGCCCTTTTTTCTGTTGGTTTCTGGGAGATTTCTCCTGGACTGTTCGGGGAGACCGCCATCTCTCCTAAGTCCCTGGGATTTCCTTCATTCATTCCACCCCTTCGAGGCGGGTTCTGACCCCTTAGGGTCCCCAACAAAAAGAAATTTCAGGGTTCGGCATTCCAAATCTTCAGACTGCTCACTGGAAAACAGGAACTGGAAGCCTGAATTTTAAAATTTTAAAATTCTTTTCTCTTTGGATTAGAAACAGTTAACAGTCACATTTAGCTCATACACAAAGACTTTGACACACATATACACACAAAGACAAAAGAACAGAAATGGAAACAGAAGTCTTAGTTTTATACATCCTAGTCATTCCCATCATAAATCTCAGTTAACTCAAATTAGGGAAGGCACAAATCTTAAACATACCACATGATTGCAGAGTGAGAGAGAGAGAATCACTATTTCTTATTTTCCCTTGAAGTACCTTTATTTAGCCAAATTGGGTTCCCAGCAAAGCCCTAAGCAAAGTCCATTTTTATATACCTATCTACCTATCTCTTTTTCATAACTGCTTGAACGGGTAGCTGATTCCCATCCCAGGCTCAAGCAAGCATTACACAGGAGTCTATCTTGACCCTTGAACTAGAACATCCCATGATTCCCATATTCCTGATGCAGGGTTTCACTTTGGTTCTATTGGGTCTGGTGCACTGAAGCCTCTTGAGGATGTATTTTAAGTGCCCTATGTGACAGTTTCTTCCCCTAAGCATGGGGAACATTTTGTTGTTCTAGCATCTCAGATTGCAATTTATTATTGTAATATTGGATGAATAAATAGGTTAAATCACGGGTTGGCAACCCGTGGCTCCGGAGCCGCATGCGGCTCTTTGAGCCGTCTCTTCGAATGGTGCGCGCGCACCTCCGCCCAAACGGGCAGTGGCGCCGCTCATTGGGAAAGCAGCTGCGGCCCGTTTGCAGAGCTGCCGCCTTCAGAGAAAGGCGGCAGCCTGCAAACGGGCCGCGGCAGCTTTCCCGACAGACGGCGCCACTGCCCATTCCAAGAGGTGCGCGCGCAACTCTCCGAGCGGGCGGAGGTGCGCGTGCAACTCTCCTTGCAGGCGCCGCTCATTGGGAAAGCTGCTGCGGCCCGTTTGCAGAGCTGACGCCTTCAGAGGAAGGCGGTAGCTCTGCAAACGGGCCGCGGCAGCAGGTCTGTAAACGGGTGGCGCCGCGCGTACACCTCTCCGAACGGGTGGAGGTGCGCGTGCACCTCTCCGAATGGAAAGTTGCCGTGGCCCGTTACTAAACTCTACATATTGCAGACCACACATAACTGGCCAGTTTCTAAGGAAACTGACCGGGGCCTGCGCACGCCGGTATCCCTCGCATACCTTGTCTATACCTGCGGGGGCGCGCGTGCGCAGGGTGGTGGTAGTGGTGATGGTGAGCGCCCTACGCTTTGAAGCGCTGTTGTTCAGCTTGCAACTATTTCTTGGAAAGCCTTGAATGTGGTGTCTGTGGCACCATCCACGCGCCCGGTGACAAGTCCAAACGGCGCAGATTTGCAAGGGAAATGCTAAAAGCCATGATTAAGGCATTGATTGCGGCCCTCTGCCGGGGGCTTAAAAGAAGCCAGTCAGGCTTGTCGCGGTCTGATGTTGATGACAAAGAAGCTTACATTTCCTTTAAAATAAAATAAAATGGATTCCCCTTCCCCTCCTTCCACCCCCCCACCTTGCCCCCCGAAAGGAACACAGTATAACACGACTAGGCATTTTATGTGAGGGGAAACGTCTCTTGTCTTCGCCCATCTTTGCCGCCGATGCTGTTTCCCGAGGCGCTCGGCTGAGGAACCTTTTTTTTTGAGCGTGGCTGGGACGGAGGACTTGTCCTGCGCATCCACAGGCAACAAGGGCAAAACCCCTTGCGACCTGGTTGTGAGATGGGGAGAATGAACACCCCTCCACACACACACACACTCGGCCTCCCTGTCGCCTGGATTCTCACTTCCTCTTCAGGCATGCTCTGAGACTCAGGCACGCGGTGCTTTTCGTTTGCGGAGCTGGGGGGAAAATGTTGCCTTTCCCCGAAGTGCCGCGACTCCCTTGAAGCGACTCGTAGCGGGCCTCGTTTCCCCCCCCACACCTCCGCACAACTTCTGGCTATCCCCCATTTGCCAGGTCTGCAACTAGAGGTGAGCGCCTCGCCTTCAGCCGAAGGGCAAAAGCCCGATCTCGTCCTGCTCCCGTTTTCTCAGAGTGCCGCTTGACGGGCTCTCCGCGCGGGTTGAATGGTTGTCTCTGTCCATTCCCACCCCCCGCCCAACCTCGCCATCGATTCTGTAAGTACCGCAAACGACACCCCCCCCCGGGGCAATTGAAGAAAATAGGATGATGAAGGACTGCAAACTAATACGTTACACGTCTCCATTGATTAGCCATCGATTAACCATTATTTCCCTGAATGACAAGCAAGCCGGTGGTCAAGTAAGTGAGGCTGATGATTTATTTACACGTGAGACAGGGAGAGACGATTTCTTTATTCCGCTGGCGAGCTCAGCGCCCGGCAACCTTTGGCGAGTCAAGAGCGCGGCTCTGGGAAGCGCGCCGGCCTTTCCTGCCTGGGTTTTATGAGGGACGAAGTGAGTTGGGCTGGAAAGCTGCGAAACGACTGCGCTTCTCCGTTCCGCCTGGGAGGATAAGGACGAATACCTGCAGTATAACTACAGTTAAGGAGAAGATCGTTTTATGGATTCAATATTTACACGAATATTGATCGGTGTTTATTGAACTTTTAATTTAATTCTCTGGTTCACACAGTGTCTTATTGGCAGTTAAGCACAAGTGTATAAAAGGAAGAATTAGAGAGGCTCCAGGTACTTTGAATATTTTGGCCCGAAGCCACTAGGCTTCGGTGACCGAGGCCGCGATCGCGGTGGGTAAGGAAAAGGGAATCGGGCTTCTTTCAAGGGTTTGTCGTATCTCTGCCACCCCCCTCCACCCAGTCTCGCCCCTTGTGGTCTTTCTGCTGCGTGGGAGGCAGAAATACTGGGGCAGCCAGCGCTGCCTGAGGGCTGATCGTGCTAAATTTCTGCCTTTCTCGTAGTTACTAAAGCATCGAATGGCACCAAGAAGGGGTGGGGTTCTGCCATTTTGTCGAAATGGGAAAACGTCGAAGTTGGGGAGCAAGTTCCTCGGAACTCTCTGGGACTTTTTAAATTAAACCAGCACAATACTAGGCTGTGTGGAGAGCTGATGCAATGGAGGAGTGCCACTTTGTAAGATTTGGGCTTCTATGTCATGGGGAAAAGAGCACTTTAACAACAGGGTCTTTTCTCGTAAAGAAAAAACAAAAAGCTCACTCTCTGTGTTGCTTTTCTTTCTCCCTGTATTTCTATGATTAAGGAAGCTTTGCCAGAAAATTTTATGCGGGTGGTTGAAAGATGGCATCACAATAAGGAGGTGACCATTTGACTGGGTGCCAGATTAATGTCGGCTCTGCAAACGGGCCGTCGCCGCCGCGCAACCGGTTCCATCACACATAAAGTGGCAACCGCGCGCGCGTGTCTGCGCACGCGCAATAAACAAAACATTTTGCGCATGCGCAAAATGTTTTTTGCACGTGCGTGGACGCACGCACGCAGCTCCCACTTTTTTTATGTGTGATGGAACCGGTTCCCAGCATAGCAAGACAATACAAACATGTTAATGTTCTTTCTTGTACTTCAGAATGTCCCTCTTAGGATTTCAGCTTGCTAGCTCCTACAATGTTTTTTTTCAAAGAGATTTTATTGTCCCAAAATGAACTGTAGCATTTTTATTGGCAGGTTTGGTTCTTGGATGTCAGTCAGGCAAATATTGCAGTGTTATTTAGAGAGAGTGAGAGAAATATTTTAGAATGCTTTATTTTCCTAGATTTTTTTTCGTTTAAGTAAATGTACCATATTTCCCGGCGTATAAGACAACTTTTTAACCCATGAAAATCTTCTCAAAAGTCGGGGGTCATCTTATAAGCTGGTATATGGCGTGCTGAAACTTTAGGGACAGGCACCCTCTAGCTGAGCCACCGTGTGCTGCATCCCGGCCAGCCGACCCCCTCTCCCTGCTCTCATGCACTGTCGAGCCCTGCAGGCTCGACACTTCGAAGGGATGCCCTGCACATATGAGGACACCCCAGCCCGTTCCCTGGCTTTCACCTTGCCGTTTCACAACGTGGCTGCGTATCCGGACAGTCCTGAGAGGATTTCCACGGCGTGGAGGACTTCTGCGGCCACGCAACAGCTGACGGCCGCGTCTGCGCAGTCGAGCCTTCCTGCAGGCCTCCGGCATGGCCTGCTGGTTCTTCAACACGACCAGAGGCCAGGCTCAATGCAAACCAGCAGGCCGAGCCGCAAAGGGACAGCAGACCACCATGGCTGGTGCTGGATGTGCCAGGACCTCTACACGCAGATGCGAGGCTCGGCGGATGGCGGTAACAGGATGGATGCCGCGATGAGTGTTGGAGGGGCCGACGGATACCGGGCCCGAGCCAGGGACGTTGGGGGGAGGGTCTCTGCTAGTCCAACCTGGGGGTGCGGGGCAGGGGCTGGCTAGGCCTGGGGGGTGGTCTCGGAGTGGGGGTCGTGTGGCCTGGGTGGTGGGGGTGCATATGATATGGGCGGGAGGACAGAGGATAGAATGCTAAGGGGCGGGCTGAGTGTTACCTGGCAGGCTTGCTTGACAATGGATGATGCTTCGCAGGGCTTGGGGCAGGCGCACATGGGAGAACTGGGTGGGGTATTTATCAGCCTACGGGCGGATGTTGGCTTGTGTTGGTGGGATGGGGTTTTTGAACGGGCGAACGATAGAGTGATGGAGCAGGATGCTGCCAACGCTGACTTTGTTCCAGTTTAGTTATTCCTGTTTGGCTGTGTGGAAATAAACATTGTCACTCGTACCTACAACTGTGGTTTTTGTCGGGGACGCACTGTGACACTCACATTGCGTACTACCGCTCGGATCGTCTTGAAGACAGGGTGGGCTGGGCAGGCAGGGAGGGAGAGCTGACCCACCCAATCCAAGCAGACTTTGTATGCAGTGTGCACAGGAAATACATGGCTTGCCGTGATTGGCTGGTTGATCTATACTGGGATTGGCGATTCTGAGGGAAGGCAGTCTATCTGGTGAGCAAATACATTTGGTGGTGAATACAGTACAGCACAGCACCAGTATCTGTACCGGTTCATACAGTACAGCACCAGTACATACAGTACAGAATACAAATGGCTAACAGTCAAGACCCCATCATGGCTCCACCAGCAAGAAGAAAGAAATATGAAGCCAGTTTCAAACTTAAAGTTGTAAACTTTGCCATAGAACATAATAACTGTGCTGCTGCAAGACAATATGGAGTAACAGAAAAGATGGCTTGGTATTGGAAAGCAAATGAAAAAGCATTTATGCCAAGGGGTAAGTGTGCCTTAAGAAGAGGCACCCCACATTGGCCAGAAGTCGAAAAACATGTAACAGACATGGTGATTGAGCATCGCCAAAGTGGTTATGTAGTGAACTGAAATAAAATACATTTGTTTGCACTTCAGTGGGCCAAATCTAACCCAGATCACAGCAACAGATTTAGGGCCACTGTATCCTGGTGTACTAGATTCTTGGAAAGGCATAATCTGGTACTGAGGCAAAAGACGAAAATTGCACAAAAATTACCTGCAGATCTTGATGCCAAAGTAAATAGTTTCTATCGATACATAATACAACAGCGCAATAAACATGGCTATGTGTTAAGTAGTATCGGAAATATGGATGAAACTCCAATGAGTTTTGATATGGTTGGAAATAAAACTGTCCATCCAAAAGGTGAAAAATCAATTTTAATTAAAACAACAACAGGACATGAGAAGTTCAGTTTTACAGTGGTACTAGCATGCACAGCTGATGACGCCAGACTGAGACCAATGATTATTTTTAAAAGAAAAACAATGCTGAAACTCATGTTCCCTCTTGGTTGTTTTGTACATGTGAATGAAAAAGGCTGGATGAATGAAGAAGGGGTAAAGCTATGGCTTGATAATGTATGGAGCAGGCAACCAGGTGGACTTATTCAAAAACGTAGTCTACTGGTGTGGGATATGTTCAGGGCTCATTTAACTCCCAGCACCAAGCAAAGGCTGGCAAGAATAAACACAGATGCAGCAGTTATTCCTGCAGGATTGACATTGTTGGTACAGCCACTGGATGTGTGCCTAAATAAGCCATTTAAAGATCGCATTCGAGAACAGTGGAATGAGTGGATGGTTAGCGGCGAAAAGTCATTCACAAAAGGAGGAAACATGCGTGCTCTACAGTTGGATGTTTTGTGCAAGTTTGTCATAAAAGCCTGGAATGATATTGATGCAGAAACAGTAATCAAGTCTTTCAAGAAGTATGGCATATCAAATTTATTAGATGGTATGGAGGACGACCACTTGTGGCAAGATGAAGAGGAAGCTGAAGCTGAGACCACACCATCTGATACGGAATTAGATCCATACGATGACTTCCTTACAAATGTATCACAAGATGTCAGTGATGTACTTATGATATCAGATGACGAACAGGAGGATTTTGAAAGCTTTTAAAGGGAAACTGTCATGCCAGCAAATCCTGTAAAAATAGCTTGGAGTTATGATGGGCATTGCTGACTCGCCAGGGACTTGCCCGGCACTTGCTCGCTCTCTATTGTTTGTTATCTTCCTCCTATCATCATCAGTTCCAGTTTGGTTGACAGCTTAGAAAACAAACAGCATGGCAGCTCCCATGGGTTTATTGTCTTATCCTTCCTTTCAGCTTTAGAGTGAATTAGGAAAAGTTTAATCCACTTGCACTGTTTTATGTTTACATGTTTGATGACAAACAGTCTTATGTTTATAAGTGACAGTTTTCCTACTAAGTACCTGCATGTCATAAGCATTTGAATTAAAATTACCATATTAAAATCAAATCTGATGTTTTTTAATTTTTATTTGGTGTGCGTTGGAAGAGGGGTAGTCTTATACGGTGAGTATAGCCCAAACCCTATAATTTAACAGGAAAAGTAGGGGGTCGTCTTATACGCCGGAAAAGACGGTATTTTACTGGATTGAAAAATAATTATTGCATAATATTTTTGATTAATCTTTTTTCTTCATCAGTATTTTTAACTTGTTTAAAAATAAACTCTTCGTTGTAAAAATCTAGCTTTTAAAGGTAAATATTCTCTGTTCAAAATTTGAGTTGCGTACAGAATTGGAGTTAGGATGTTATGCTATTGCTGTGATTTCCTGTAATCATGATTTAAAACCCTGCCCACACAATCTTCATAAAAATCTTGTTGAGAATTTTGAGTAAATAAAACTTTTACTTCGTTTATAGAAAAAGTAATGTTACTGAAATATCTTGTTACTTAATTTTAACAACTGATAGGATACTGAAAGTTGAATCATGGCAACTGGGCTTTTTTGGGGGGGGGTTGAAACATTTCACTGCTTATCCAAGTACCTTCCTCAGTGTTTTAACCCATAGGATATTAAATCCAATATTCCATATTTAATCACATGAGTGAAGAAAGCAGTAATGTTGCTGATCGTGAAAC
Source organism: Vipera ursinii (assembly GCF_947247035.1). Classification (NCBI taxonomy): domain Eukaryota; kingdom Metazoa; phylum Chordata; class Lepidosauria; order Squamata; family Viperidae; genus Vipera; species Vipera ursinii. The sequence goes on from NC_139517.1 coordinate 57,865,434, forward strand.
TCCTAGGAGAAACGAATTGGCTGGATCCTTTCCAGTCTAGATTCAGTTCATACCTAGATTGGCATGGAAGTACTTTGGTTTCCTAAAGAAGAATGTAGTGGGAGAGAAATGGAGAATACAACTTATTGATACTCTGGATTTCTCAGTGATATTTGATACGGCTAAGAGCAATAACTTTTTGGAGACTTAGTGCTGAACATTGGAGGTGCTACAGTGAGGGAAAAATTTAACTTGATCCCCTGCTGATTTTGTATGTTTGCCCACTGACAAAGAAATGATCACTCTATAATTTTAATAGGTTTATTTTAAGAGTGAGAGACAGAATAACAATAAAAAATCCAGAAAAATGCATTTCAAAAAAGTTATAAATTGATTTGCATTTTAATGAGTGAAATAAGTATTTGATCCCCTATCAATCAGCAAGATTTCTGGCTCCCAGGTGACTTTTATACAGGTAATATAATATAAAAATACAAATTACAAAAATTAAAAGAGAATTAAACACGAGCCCAAACTAAAAACAGTAGAAAATGTAAAAAATCCCCAATAAAAAACCCCAACGCATCCCCCATCAGGCCAGGCCGGCCTGTTCAAACAGGTAGGCCTTCAAGTCGCGTTGGAAGGAGCGAAGGTCAGGTGCCATCCAGAGCTCAACTGGCAGCTAATTCCATAAAGCCGGGGCGCCCACAGAGAAGGCCCTCCCCCTGGGGGCCACCAGCCGACATTCTCTGACCGGTGGCACCCTGAGGAGGCCCTCTCTGTGGGAACGCACAGGGCGGAGGGAAGTTGACGCCGGCAGCAGGTGGTCCCCGAGGTACTCCGGACCCATGCCATGTAGGGCTTTAAAAACCATTACCAAAACCTTGAACCTCACCCGGAAGACAACTGGCAGCCAATGCAGCTCGCGGAGCAAAGGTGTAACATGGGAGTACCGGGAGACTCCCAAGACAACTCTTGCGGCTGCATTCTGTACCAGCTGGAGCCTCCGAGTGGTCTTCAAGGGAAGCCCCATGTAGAGAGAGTTGCAGTAGTCCAGACGAGAGGTCACGAGCGCATGAGTGACTGTACACAGGGCATCCCGGTCTAGATAGGGCCGCAACTGGCGCACCAGGCGAACCTGGGCGAAAGCCCCCCTAGTCACAGCCACTATATGATCTTCCAAAGTGAGCCGTGAATCTAGGAGGACTCCCAAGTTGCGAGCCCTATCTATGGGAGGTAAAAACTCACTCCCCCATAGAAAGAAGTGGAATATTCTGAATATCCCGGGATGCTGGTATGCACAGCCACTCATTCTTGTCGGGGTTGAGTTGAAGTCTGTTCCTCCCCATCCAGACCCGAACTGCCTCCAGGCAACGGGACATCACATTGAGGGCATCACTGGGGTGGTTTGGGGTCGAAATGAAAAGCTGGGTATCATCAGCATACTGATGATACCCAACTCCAAAACCACGAATGATCTGACCCAGCGGTTTCATGTAGATGTTGAACAGGAGAGGCGAGAGGACTGACCCCTGAGGAACTCCACAAACGAGAGACCTCGGGGTCGACCTCTGCCCCCCTGCCAACACCGACTGTGAATGTCCCAGGAGATAGGAGGAGAACCACTGAAGAACTGTGCCTCCCACTCCCAATCCCCTGAGACGCCGCAGCAGGATACCATGGTCGATGGTATCGAAAGCCGCTGAGAGGTCTAATAGGACTAGGACAGAGGAATGTCCCCTGTCCCGGGCCCTCCAGAGATCATTCACCAGAGCGACCAATGCTGTCTCTGTGCTGTACCCGGGCCTGAAACCCGATTGGCACGGGTCTAGATAATCCGCTTCATCCAGGACCAGCAGGAGCTGATGCGCCACCACACTCTCAACAACCTTCGCAAGAAAGCGAAGGTCGGAGACCGGACGAAAGTTATTTAACACAGCTGGGTCCAAGGCAGGCTTCTTGAGGAGAGGTCTCACCACCGCCTCCTTCAAGATGGCAGGGAAACTACCCTCACTCAAAGAGGCAGATATGACCGCCTGGAACCAGCCTCGTGTCCCCTCCCGAGCTGCATACATTAAGATGTTAATTGGCCAATGGGTGTGTAAGTGTTCTCATGGCCATAAGAGGGAGCTAGGAACGTAGCTTCTCTCTCTGAATTCACTGCTCTCTACTATTACTGTTTTTGCTCTGTTTTGTTATACTGTTGGTTTACTACTGTCGTAAACCTGTACAACTGTGTATTGACCTCTGGACTGGTAAGAAGGCTTTGTATTTTGGATTACTCCTTGGACTGTTGCTATTGTGTATGACCTGGGCTGTTTATTTTTGACCGTGCATTTTTGTTTTACACCACCTCAAAGGTAAAGTACTTTTTGCTTTCACAACTCAGTGTACTCTTGTGGTTACTGTGTGACTCTTACTGCTCTCAGTACCCTTCCTTATCTGTGCAACTCCTTGGTAGCACAAGGAGACCACTGCACAACAATTCCTTAACAGGGGTAAAATCCAGCTTGTTTAACTAGGATTACAGATTCTACTGCTAAGGTTGTTCTGTTTAACACAAGTCTTTCTAAAGGTTTTTAGGTGACACATAGAAGAGCAATTGGCCTGTAACTTTCAAGAGCTTTAGGATCCTTCCCTGATTTCAAAATTGCAATATTTTGGTCTTGTTGAATATAGGAGACAGCCATCCTGAGTATAGTATGGAACTAAAAAAGAAGGCAAGGCAATGTTTAATTGCTGGTCCACAGTTCTTCAGTAGTTCTTTGTACATGGCATCAAATCCTGTAGCTTTTCTTTTCTTTTTTGTAAAGAATCCAGGCCCCTCTACACTTCTGGTGTAAATGAGTGTAAGTATAAAGCAGACATGTCAAACTCGCAACGTCACATGATATTGCATGATGTATTGGAACCTTTTCCCCATTGCCGGCAATGGGCTGGGTGCAATTTCCTCGTGATGTGTCCGGCCTGTGGGCTGGCAGTTTGACACTCCTGGTATAAAGCATGTAGTGGAAAGTCCTGTCTCAGTAATCTAAATTCAGATCTAATTTGTCTGGTGAATTTTGTATGTCTTGTTGTCCGTTTTTTTATTGAAAAGTTTTTCAAAACATTTTATCTTTAACAACCCCTCCCCCCCACCCCCTACCCAACCCTTCCTAACCCTCTCCCCTCCCCTTCCCCCCTCCCCATCCCCGACTTCCCAGAGCTAAATACAAGGTATAAAAGTAAAAGCAATCATAAACAACCATATGCTAACAACAATAAACTATTAAGTCTATTGCACTCTAGCTCATATAAAATGACTACAAGCAATACTATTATCACATCAAAACTTATGCAAATGCTAAATGAAACTTTTTGGTCCCATATTTGTTCTGGATGTAATCAATCCACTTTTTCCACTCCGTAATATAACGTTGTTGCGAATGGTCTTTCAAATAAGCCGATATCTTTGCCATTTCCGCCAGGTCAGAAACTTTTAAAGTCCATTCTTCTATAGTCGGCAGTTCCTCCTTCTTCCAATATTGACCTACTAAAAGTCTTGCTGCCGTAATTAAGTTCAACATCAACTTAGTGTCCACAACAGTAGTATCAGTAATTATGCCCAATAAAAACAATTGCGGACAAAACTTTATCCTTTGCTTAAATATCTTCTGCATATTCCACCAGATTTTAATCCAAAAAGCTTTAACCTTTTTACAGGTCCACCAGACATGAAAATACGTTGCATCCTCGCCACCACATCTCCAACATTTAGGTTGATAGTTCGGATACATACTTGCAAGCTTTTTAGGATCTAAATGCCACCTATAAAACATTTTATAAAAGTTCTCGCTTAAATTTTGAGCTTGCGTAAACTTTACGTTCCTCACCCAGATCTTTTCCCAAGTGTCCATTGTGATAACTTCTGTCCTTTAAGTAGAAATAATATGGTTAGCTATGGATTCCACACTGATGGTAGAATGTTTTCTGGGTGGTACAGATGATGAGTCCAATTTTCAGATGAGGGACCAGGTTTTCCTGTCAGAGGGATAAAGTTTAGATTTTCTACAATCCTGGATTATTTCTTTTTCCTAGCTCTCTCCAGAGACATTGGCAATTAGGTTGCTTTCTCCAGATTACTGTCCTGTTTAAACTCGTTGCACAAGTGACTTATCTCCTCACTCCATCCAGAGACATAATCTTTATGGTGGCCTCTGGGAATGTTTCTTTTAGCTACAGATTTAATTAAGCCAACAAACCTGTCACAGTTCTTAGGGACTGCTTTGATCCATCCAATATTAGCATCAGTTCGCTTGGCAGAAGTATTCCAATCTGTTTTTGGAAGTTCCAGCGAGATTTAGGAGTGGATCTAATTACTGGGGTCTGGAGTCCTATTCTATAGATTATAGGCCTATGCTGACTGTGAAACAGTCAAAAGATGGTGTTGGTAAATACTGCTTGAATACTGGGAAATTTTCTGCATCAGGGTTGAAAAATTTCATATTGTTTCTCTTACTTAATATGCACTTAAGGCTTTTGCAAAAGTTCATGGGGTTTGGAGCCCACTAGCACTAGTACATGGATAACATTGGCAATATTTCTGTTTCTTGCAAATTTGGATCTAGTAGAATAAACTGTAGCAACATTTGGAGAAAAGAAATTGTTTGTTATGGATTTGTTGGATTTCTGAATAGGCTTGCATCAGTCTAAGAATGGATATTCCTGGAATTAGCATTAATGTTGGACAGCCATGTAATATCTGTGGAAGAAAGCCCTTTCATTAATTTGGGTTGATACCAGGAGAGAGACCAGGGATCAGTGTCACATTATTTTTGTCATTGATTCTGTTTGATGTTATTTTCAATGGCAATTGGGAGTGTGGTCATAAACCACACTATCAGGTTTAGTGCTACCATAAGGCACAATGCCATTTAATAACTAAAAGCTTGGCATTCCCTGTCGCTGTTGTAACCCCATGCCTGCATGGATTATTAAGTGGGAAAATAAGTGGGAGGTAAAGAACATGGGAATGGGTAGGATCCTCTGAATAGGTGCTGGGGAGCAATGACAACAGGTGGGCTCTGGAGACAGTATTACAGAGTATATATCTCAGGATTTATAGGGGGAGGCTGGGAGAAAAAGAAGTGGGAATGACTTATGAGAGCGAATTGTTGCCTACCAACTTCTTCGTTGACTTTTTTTCTGGGAAGTTGCTAGGGAAGGTTGCAAACGGTTATCATGTGACTGCAACTTATTTTAGTGTAATTGTAAGCAGTGCTTTTTTTCTAAAAAAAAAAAAAGGTGCCAGAACTCTCATCTTGGCGGGTGCAGGAGGTGGGGGGGCAGTGCTGCTGCAGTCACAGGTGCGAAGGGTGTTCACGGCGGGCTCCCCTCCCCGGGGCTGGAGCCGGCGCGGCTGGTGCTGTGGGAGCAACAGAGCCCACTCTATATGGTGGGGCTGCGCGGTGCGGGCAGCTGAGGCGGTGCGGGCCAGGCGATGTTTTAATCTTACAATTTTAAAAATATTTTTTTTCTATTGTAAGTTTCCCCAAACCTCACCATGTGGATTGCATACAACTATTATATAATTGGTAAATAAAGGTAGGACATATGTTAAATATACATCAAATGATAATATGCTTCCCTACAAAGTCAATTCTTGCTCAATGACAGACCAAAGAGATAACTCGGAAAGGCAAGAGGAAAATCTAGAAGAGATCTGTGCAACTTATAGAAGGCCCACACTGATAAATTAAAAATCTTTGTGGTCTGCAAAGGAATGCTGGTGGGCTAATCAATGATTTGGTGACTAGAGGAGCATCTACAGTGTTGGAGTTCGTGGTCATGGTAAGCCATGGAGGCACTAGGCAACATGACTTTCAGGGCAGTGGTGGTGATTTTATTACTTTTTTTTTTAAAGTCTGTGCTCTGTCCAAGGGTGCTTGGTAGGCTGCACGTACAAGCCTGGTCTAGAATTTATTTTGGAGCATTCAACTATCTAGAGCATGCATGTCAAACTCATTTTGTTTGAGGCAACTTTTTATAAAAGAATTGCCATTAATTTCTTTTAATAAAATAATTTAAATCAATTTTTCACTTGATTTCAAATTAAATGAATTATATTGGTTGACAATGAGATTTTTTTAGTACAATTGCCAAATGCAATAAACTGGTTTTAGGTATAAGTTACTGGAAGGAAAAAGGAATCCCTGCTGCGTTACTGATCCCAGAGAAGCCTTTGCATGTATTCAGGTATCCTTAGGGTGCCATAGTTATGATTGAGAAATATTGGTTGCAAAGTTGGCATTTCTGGATGTAATACAGATATTTTGGACTTATTTTTGTTTCTTTGCATGTTTAATATTTTTAAAAAGGCATATGCTACTGACTACGCTTATGCACATATGTAACATGATCACTGCTTGTCCAAAATTTTACTATACAGATAATACCACCAGAAATTATTTTAGCCTTTTTAATGAATGTTGTTATTGATGTTAAGCTCACCAGGGAAAACATCATATATGTATATACTAGGTTAATTATGTAAAGACTGAAGTGCAACATAACTACCGGTAGATTCTAAATAATCTATTTTTCAAAACACACAACAGTCCAAACAGTAAAAGTCCAAATTAAGAATATTTCATTCTTAAGAATTGTTTAGATTCAAAATAGTTTTCAAGTGTGTACAAAAGATACTATTTTTTCTAGAATCAGCTAAATTAGACATATTACATTGAGAAAAATGTTTCTCATTTCTTTCCTGTTACCTTTGATTTCATTGCAGCGATGTTAACATAAGAAATAGATTATTTTGTTATCTAATTTTACCTTCCAAAAGACAGAAGCAGATGAAAAATCTGAGGTTCTTTCCTGTTGGCTTTTTTGAATTAGCTGTTTTAGATTCTAAAAGTTTAGTTCCTAAAGAAGTAATCCTGTAAATAATTTTGGTGTCCTCCTCTAGTGCAGGCTCTTTTATGACTCGTGGACTTCAACTCCCAGAATTCCTGAGCCAGCATGGCTCAGCTTGGAAACTTCTCCCTTTCCCCTCAGCATGGCTGGCTCAGGATTTCTGGGAGTCGAAGTCCTCTAGTCATAAAAAAGAGCCAAGATTTCTAGCCCTGCAATAGGCTTAGGAAAGCCAATAAGGGAGCTGGGTTTTTTTTTTGTTTTGTTTTGCAAAAAAAAGGTGCCGGAACGCTGTTCTGAGCATTCTATGAGGAAAAAAGCCCTGATTGTAAGATTGGTACCTGTATCATGATGACAAGACCCAACTACAGCAGCAGCAAATTGTAGACAAGTCACAATTTCCCCTTTTTCAGTTCTGTCAATATAGTGTTCAAATATCTCACACCTGACAGAGTTGTGGTTGAGAATATAATACACTGCTAAAGACATTTTTACTCTCTTGTGTATAGGGATAATGGAGGCAATAACCGAGCACACACACACACAAATCTTAAAGTAATTTTATTTCTATGCACTTCTGCAACTTATGAAGATCTCTTTTTAATTCTGTCTCTTATACCAGTCTGGTTATATTGAACCAATTAGTACTGTTGCAGAATCAAGAGACTCAGACCCCGAAATCAAAAGAAGTTTGTTTTATTTTGCGCAAAATGTTCAGAACAAAAAGCAATATCAATGTCTGAACACGTTTTCAGGGAAAAGCAAATGCATATACTGTATAGTCTTCAAAAGTAGCAAAACACGGAAATGTAACTTATGAGCATTGATTGGTTACTTGAATTACAGCCCCCAACTCCCCCTTGTTGCTATGCTGAATTTAGCTAAATATCTTGCAACATTTTTACTGATCGAGGTCACAGGTTCCTAACTGCTTAAGTTTCAGGCACCATGTTTGTGGTTAGCTACAAACGAGACATATGTGGTTAGATGTATCACAGCTCTGTGCTTGACTAAATAGGTGTGAGAGACAGATGAACTCGTGTTTGGCATTTTCCATTTCCTTGTTCTTTTCTAACTAATACACACATTTTCTTCATGCCTCACTTTTATGTCCTACCTCACTTTTATGACATGTAGCATTTTTATGTATTCTTTGTATCTTTCTTTATGACCTGCCTCAGTACTTCCTGGTTCTGTTGATCTTTTTAAAAATATTTCTAGGGAGTATTATAATTTGAAAAAGACACACAAATACAGGTAATCCTCAGGTACAAACATTCATTTAGTGAGTTTTTACAAAAGTGAATTTATTCAGAAGGGTTACTTACATTAGAAATTCAAAATTGCAAGCAAAAAGAGGCCTATGTAGCCATGTGACTTGGATTCAGTTATTGTTGCAGCAACCCTGTCCAGTTACAAATGCAATTTCCTGAAGCCGGAAAGGTGGTAGTGTTTTTTTCCCCTCTGGTCACGTGGCCAAACGAGCTGAACCAGCGCAGGTTTGTTTTTGCTTTTTTGGTGCTGCATGGAGAATGCAGCTGCCTGGGCTTGAGGACTGCTTCTGCAAGTGTTGTAAAATATATATATTTTTCTTACTCTATAGTAACCATTTCTAAGCACTGTACTTTGCAAACTATTATGTTTATAAATACAGTACTTTGAAAAGATAAAGTTTGTCTGCATTCTTCTTGAAACTTGTAGAAATGCTAGCCAGGATCTACACAAAGCATTCTATAACGTTGTGTTTCCTTGCTTTTATTTTGGAGAAATGTGTATATTATTGTAATTTGTAGGTTTTAAATTTAAATTGCCTCCAGAAGTTGTGGGTGCCCCATCACTGGAGGCTTTTAAGAAGAGACTGGATAGGCATTTATCAGAAATACTCTGTTGTGAGAGTAGTGGGTTAGACTAGATCAGGAGTAGGCAACCTTGGCTCTTTTATGACTCATGGACTTCAACTCCCAGAATTCCTGAGCTAGCCATGCTGCCATGCTGGCTGAGGAATTCTGGGAGTTGAAGTGCACGAATCTTAAAAGAGCCAAGGTGTCAGGACCCACCCCCATCCACATCTTAGGAAAGAAAGAACTCTTGAACCAGGAATTGCCCAAAAGGAGCTTTTACTAAAACATGATTGGTAATGGGAATACTAGACAGGATCTGAAACTGTGTTACAGTTTCGTACTTTTAAAGAGTCCCCAGTCAAAACCCCTCAAACCATCTGGTCAGTCCCGGATCAATGAAACTTCAGGTGTCAAACCCTTCCATGGGAAAGAGGGATCTTCCCATGCCTTTACGACAATTACCTCCTTCCTTTCAAATTCTAATCGGAGATGCAAACCAGATCTCTCCCCCCCACTTCCTTTGTTGTTCTCAGTTCAAAGGTTCTTCCCCTGGTCTTTGAAGACAGCCTTCCGGCAATCTGAATAAACAATCCTTGCCCCTATTAACATCTCTTTTCCTCCTTGGAAAAATGGCAGAATCCAGGGAGAGATATAAGATTTTAGAACATACAGATAAGAGTTTTATGAATGGGATTTAAATGGATTCTGACACAAGGTTGCATACCCCTGGACTACATGACCTCAAGGTACCTTCCATCTTTGCTACTGTTGCAAACAGAGTTCTGCAAATCCCTTCCCCATGTCCCTCTTTGTGCCTGGCTGGAGACTTTTAAGCTAATTAGTGGCAAGTGGGGTTTTTTTTAAAGCACTTGTTCTGGGCAGTTGAAAATGCTTGTGCTAACTAGCAGCAATTGTTTTTTTTTGAAAAAAGCAACTGCAATAGCTGCAAGCCCTACTTGGAGGCAGTTTAGTTCCTAAGTTGGTTGTATGGGAAAAAACTGATGGGTAGCAGGCAGAAAAGCCTCTCAGTTCAATTAATGTGGCAGCAATCAATTAAAAAATCAGGAATAGTAAGTCAGATCATTGTTCATTTAATAACCCATTTGATTCAGTTAATGAATTTGATTTTAAAAATTTGTAAAATTGAGTGTGATCCATTTGACAATTTTTTTTTACTTAAGAGCCTAATGGGCAGGCTCCATTAGGTTCGTACCCCAAGGACTACCTGTACATACTATATATATGGATGTTTGTATGTATGTCTCTCTCTCTTCTCTCTCTCTCTCTCTCTCTCTCTCTCTGTGTGTGTGTGTGTGTGTGTGTGTGTGTGTATAATATATCTATATCTAGATAGATAGATAGATATAGTTATAGATATATTATTATTATTATTATTATTATTATTATTATTATTATTATTATTATTATTATTATTAATTTTATTTGTATACCGCCCTTCTCCCGAAGGACTCAGGGCGGTGAACAGGGCAATGCATGTTAAAAGACAAAATACAAACATTAAAAGAGATTAAACAGAATGCCCACAACTCTTACAATAAGTTAAAACACAATAAAAAAGTTAAAACACATTAATAAAACCCAACCCCATCCCATCAGGCCAGGCCAGCTTGTTCAAAGAGGTAAGTCTTTAGATCGCGCCAGAAGGAGTGGAGGTCGGGCGCCATCCGGAGCTCAACCGGAAGATGGTTCTATATATATATATATATAAATAGAGAGAGAGAGAGAGATTGATATATACAATATCTATATTGATATGCTTTAAAATCAAGACTAAATAATTAAAATATATAGTTACTATGGTTTGAAAGTCCTTAAAAAAGTTATTTTATCTTTTCAAAACAGGAAATGAATCTGTGACAATATCCCCAACAGGAACACTTTTATTCCAACATTTCAAATCTTATATGAGTGGAATTTACACATGTTCCCTAGTGTTTAAGCCTACAACTGAGCAAGAAGAAAAAATCTATTTAATTAAATATGTTATTTACGGTAAGATGAATAACTCCTTTTTTCAGTGTTTAGTTTTTTTGTCAGAATTATATAATGAAATTCATATATAGTTAAATGTTGCTGCAATTAATCTGTAACCAGCTAACTCAGAACAATTGGTATTTAAAATATCCTTGGTATAGAACAAGGGTAGGAAACCTTGTCTCTTTTATGACTCGTGGACTTCAATTCCCAGAATTCCTGAGCCAGCATAGCTCAGCTTGGAAAACTCTCCCTTTCCCCTCAGCATGGCTGGCTCAGGATTTCTGGGAGTTGAAGTCCACGAGTCATAAAAGAGCCAAGGTTGCCTACCCCTGGTATAGAATATAGGCATATCGATTTTCTTGTAGTCTTTTTCTTCTTTTAAAAAGGTAGCAAGCTCTAAGTAAGTAGAAAAATAACATCTGATTAATAGCTTGAATATTGGGGATAAGCAGAATGTTCAGCTTAAGGTCATGTTTAAACTACTTGGAATAAAACTGAATTACAGTATTTTATCTCAAGCTTCAAAAAAAAACAACATCCTGTGATCCAGAGTTTTATCTCAAGTTTGGATCAATGTGAGGTAATTTTTTCTGTAGTTGCAATTGCTTCAGTATTCTGTGGTTGGTTTTATTAAAACATTCCTTAAAGCCATGACCTTAAAACATGCATTATTTCAGTCTTTGCTGCCACTGGCTTCGCTGCCACATATTTCATATACTGAGAAATATTTTGGAGATAAGAAAAATAATGCTGCCTCCCTGATAAAATATTTTCTAAGTAGTTTGAGTTTATTCATTGTGTTCAATTGTGTTGGTGTTGTCCTTTTGGGGGGAGGGGTAGGTTGACCAATAACTGGCACTCACGTTTGCCATATCCATTCTGGTTGTAGAATGAAAAAGGAAAGTCTAGTGTCAAGTTGCCATTATTCCATATGACAGAACACACAAAATAGTTTTTTATTAGGATTGAAACCGCTTAAAACAGTCTGACAAAACAATGTTTAATTCTTTGTTTAATATCAACTTTGAAACAAAATTTGGGTATCCTATTCAATATTACATAATAATATACTGTAAACATAATGCATTCAAAAATCAAACTACTTCTTTAAAATATTTTTCCCTTTAGAGTATTACTTAGAAAATATTTTCATTCTATACTAGAGAATTAAGAATTCACATCAAAAGTTGTTCTGCAGTTGGCTTCGGATAAATCATAATGTGAATATGTTATTTGTCTGCACATTTCCTCTTTAAGCTGCCCCTTTCCCAAAAACCTGTAGCTTATTTGAGATATATTTCAAATAGTTTCTTATTACATCAAGATAACTAAATTAGTTTAATTCCTCTTTCTAGACTTTCAGATTTTAGTTAGTAAAGGTTAACTAAATAATAGTTTATGTCAGCTTAACTTGGTTGATGAAATCCACTCCACAGGAAGTCTAAAACTACTTTTATTGAGATTGGTTAAACTGTAATAACGAAGTTGTGCAAGTCTGATTGTATGGTGCCTTCTTTCTTATACTCTAGTGCACGGGTGTCAAACTCGCCGTATCACGTGACGTGTCGCGACGTATCACAACTTTTTCTCATTGCTGGAGTTGGGAAGGGTGCGGCATTTGAATGATGCAACTGGCTCCTGGGCTGGCAGTTTGACATACCTGCTCTAGTGAATTAAGGAGGTGTCTCTGACCCACTTCTAAACATTAAATGGACATTGTGGACATAGAAAACGTTTCACCACTTGCGTTGACAACAGAGATTACATATTTCTGTTAGTGTCCTCTATCATGGTCTCTACAGTTTCTGGATTGGGATAGAAATGGAAATTGTAGCTTAAATAAACTAAGTATCAAATGGTGTATCGAAAGGCAATAAAATAGGTTGCAACAAGGCCTAAGTCTTAAAATATTGATCATGATATAATATGATTTATTTTTACTAAGCTTTTTTCTACATATGCATGGGTTGAATCGATCCAACTGATAGAACTATTTCCTTTGTTTTAAGTGAAAAGTTATTGAACCCTAATTATTTTAATTATTTTATATCAATGATTGTTAATTAACAATGCAAAAAGTATCTTAATTTCACAGAAACATTTTTATATTACGATTAGACTAATCTCAGAGGGTAATATTTGCTGTGATAGCACTTTCTTTTTTATTTTCCATATTCTATAGAACAGGCATCCCCAACCCCCGGGCCACAGCTCACTATAGGGCCTTGAGCCCTTTGGAATTGGGCTGCGGAAGTGGCAGGTGAGCGTTTCCGCGCACATGCATTTCCACTTGTGTGAGCGGCAACCAAACACATACATGCACAAATGGAGCTACACATGTATGTTTGCCTGCCTCCCACGCAGAATCCCCAGCCATACTGGTTGAGCAACTCTGCTGTACAGGCCTTCTTTGTTATGTAAAGTTGTTTCTCAAATTTGGGTCTTCTTTTGGGCAATTTGGGGAAATGCAGTAGCTCAGTGGTTAAGATGTTGGCCTTGTTTGCTGGAAAAGCAGGCAACCTAGGTTTGAAATCAGAATACCATGCGATGGGTGGAGCTCTCCTCCTAGCCACAATTCTTGCCAGTCTAGCAGTTTGAAATCTTGCAAATCTGAGTATATAAATAGCTAGCACTTCAGTGGGAAGGTAACAGCACTCCGTGATACAATGCTGGCCATATGACTGCAGAAATGTCTTCAGACAGCACTGGTTCAATGGTCTTGAAATGGAGATGAGCGCCACCCTCTATAACTGGCAACGACTAGTGGAATAAAATCAACTGGGACATGTTTAGTTTATTTTTGGTCAGTTCTTAATCTTAGAAATATTAATTGATATTATTATAGAGATTGCATTGAAATTAAGCTCTGTAGCAGAACCATTAAACAGATCTATCTCTTAGAGCATCTGTGCTCACTGAGTCATTTTCTTAGAAGGAATTTTTGAAAGTAGGAACAATTTTTAATTTCTTTGGTTCTGATAAAACATTTAAAAGAAATATCATGGATAAGCTTACATCAGGCATTATTATTTATCCTACTCTCCAGTGTCAATGAAAATATTTAAATTTGCTGTTGTAAAAATTGGATACTAGAGAAAATTAACCATTACAGTTGAAAGAGAAGAACATTGTAACATAATTACAGATTGAAGCAAAATACTGTAACATGGGACATACTGAAAGAGGTTTTTTTGAATAATGGATCCAGAAGATAATTTTTATAGTTGTCAGAAGAAAAAGAAGGAATATAAACTTGGTTTATTTGATCAAATTTGAAATAGATATATTGCTATCTACAGTAACCCTAAGTGGACTCCTGCTGAGATCAGGACTGAAATGCTTTATGGATTCGTTTATAGAAAAGAAATGAGATCTGGGAAGAGGAGATTATTTGTTGCATTATAAGAGAAAGTGATAGGTTACTAAAATTGTTTATACTTGTTATGAGGAATGTTGGAAATAATTTATTTATATGTTTCTATTTATATTGTAGTCTTATTTTTCTTTTGTATTTCTCTATTTTATCCATCTACTCTATTTTTTCAGCATGTAGTAGTTTTTGCTGTTGAAATTATACTCTTTAATAAAATGTTATGTATGCAATATTTGAATTGTGTGAATATGCTGTTTCTAGTTATTTATATTTGCTTCTTTTCTCTATTTTAATTTGAAAATAATAGTCTTGTTTTAATGGGGTATGCTACTATTAATGCATACTAATGTGGCAGTCCTCTTCCCCTAAGCCCTTTTTAAATCATATGAATCTTTTCCTATGAAACAATAGTCGCTTATTGACTTGTGACCTTATCAATAAAATAAAAGTCTAATTCCAGAATAAAGTAGATAGGAAATACAATGATAAAATACATATGTAGTTATAATCAGTAGTAATCAGATGAATTTCCCTTGCAGAGAAATTTGTTTAGTGTACCAGGTTTTTGGGACCACTGCCTTAGTTATAAACTTAGCAGTTTTCCGTAAATATATACAGTACATCTGATCCCAGGAAGAAACATGTCACTGTATGGTTCAGGTCCCAATGGGCTGTTCTTTCCAATAAGCCTAGTGGGGGCGTAGTTGAATAAACTATGAGAAATATTTTCAATGGCTAGGGTACTGCATATACAGGTTCTCTCATAATATGAGAAGTGGTGGAAACACCCATGTTTGGCCATGGAATCCAGCAAGTCAAATTTTGCTCTGAGATAGGCCATTCTTAAAATTTTTGTCAGTTTCACTGACAGGTATTTTTCAGGTTGAAAAGTACTTTTATTTTTAGTCAGCCAACTTACTTCCATTACTAAATGCATTTTTTTCAGTTTTAATCTGCCTACTTTTAAGCCAGTAATTTTAATAATATACAATCCATGATAATAAAAAAATAAAGAAAATTAAATATCTAGATCTCAACTTCAAAAATGCATGAGTTATTTTTAATCATGAAATCTTTACTCTTGTGATTTTGAACAATGAACAGTATTTTAACAGTGGTTGGATAAAATTTTATCTGCTGTTCAAAAGAAAAAGATCCCACAGGAGAATTCCAACTACGTGATTATACCTAAAGTTAAGCAGCTTAGTTCCCAAGTATAGTATTCTAGGGGATGGTATTTTTTTTCCTTTGGTGCAATTAATTCTTGTTTAAAAATAAATTCAGTAATTTTAAATCTTAATCTTGGTATCTTGGTTTTGTTTGAATCTAAACTTTTTTTTCCTGCAGCTTATTCTGATCCTAACTTTTACTATGAGTTAACAGCACGATATCATTCAGCTCCCTGCAATAGTATCTATAATACTAATTTTGAAAAGAAGCTGCTTCAGATACTGGCCAAGCTTGTTGTGGAGCTAGCTTGTGAGGTTTCATTACAAAAATCTGAATGTCATCATGTAAAAATGCAAAGAGCTGGAATGCAAAATGAACTATTCTTCACTTTTAAAGGTAAGACTAGTTTGAAGAGTTGTTCATGGATGCATGTTTTTCGTGATAAGTTGAAAGCTATTTTTGTCCCATACATTAAAGGTGTATCTGACAGAAATTATGTAAAAGTAATTGAGATGTTAATTGATAATGTACAATGAAATAATTTGACAGCTTGCTGATTTAGTAAATGACCAGATCATTTTAATTATATATTAAGAAAATATATTATGATTGAAATAATGATTTCAGCAGAGTCCTGTTTTCCTTGATTTTAGAGATATTTGCAATAATAAAACATAATTCAGTATTACAGGTAATCCCTGAGTTGCAAGCGTTCCCTTACTGAACATTCAAAGTTACGTGATAAGCGCCCCCTAGTGCTTATGAGACAGTCCCAAAATTACGAATGTTGCTGCACCACGGCAGTCGTTCACCCTTACGAACAACCGCAGTAGCACTGTAACATTCACCCTGGTTATTCCCTCCCTCCCACCACCCCGGGTCTCCCTAGGCAATAGGTCTTGTGAAGATTGAGATCTTTTGCTTTCTTTTTCCCCCCCCAAGATGGCGGTGCATTCACATGCAGTGGCCCTGAACTCCCGGTTCTGGTGTGTGTGATTGGAATAATGTATTGCGGTGCATTCACATGCAGTGGCCCTGAACTCCCGGTACTGGTGTGTGTGATTGGAATAATGTATGTATTGATGAGTGTGCACAATGTAGTGCGAGGGGCTAAATTAGCCTACACATGCATAGAGCTGCTAAACATCGGGCTCGCAAGGCAATCTGGAATTACCAGCAATTTTCACCAGTCCCATAACATACCGAACTGCGTAGCGAGGCCAGATCACCGTGGATTGTCATCAGGCCGGGGAGGACGTAAGTGAAAGAGAAAAGAGCAAAAACAAAAACATGGCTGCAGAGCCAGGCTGCTGGCTCGGCTCAGGAAGCAGCCTTATAGACCAGCGCTGCCAAGTGTTTTCTTGAGTAATGCCAGATCCCTCGTCCATAAAATTGACAAATTACAGCTGCAGATGGCAGCAAGCAGGCTTCTCCATGAATGTGTGATGGTTGTCACAGAGACCTGGCTACATTCAGCTGTGCCAAATGCAGCAGTAGAACTGACAAGCCAAGTCATTCACTGCTCTAACAGAAATGGAGGTTCCGGTAAGAGCAAGGGAGAAGGACTCTGTGTCTATATACATTGTGACTAGTGTGCCAACAGTAGATTATTGCTCCCCAGACGTGGAACTGATGACTGTCACATGTAGGCCATTTTTTCTGCCTAGAGAAATTACTGTGGTAATTATTTTAGCTGTTTACATTCCACCTGATGCCAGTGTCAGCCCGGCACTTTCCAAGCTAGATGATGTCATCTCCAGGCAGCAGCAAACTCACCCAGAGGGCCCTCTTGTCGTGGCTGGGGACTTCAATCAAGCCTGTCTAAAGATAGTTCTCCCCAAGTTCTCCCCAAGTGCAATTTTCCACCAGAGGGAAGAATAGTAGACCATGTGTACTCTAACGTGAAACAGGCATACCGAGCATTCCCCCTCCCCCACCTGGGTACATCTGACCATCTCTCACTCCTGTTGTGCCTGAAGTATGTTCCTCTCAGGAAAAGAACTCAGTCACGAAAAGGATTAAAATCTGGCCAGCAGGTGCCCTCAAGTCAATTGCAGGATTGCTTTGAAACCACTGACTGGAGTGTATTCGAAGATCAAGACCTGAATGTATATACGGATGCCGTACTCTCTGATATCAAAGCGTGCACTGATAGCGTGACAACAGAAAAGTGCATTAGAGTTTCCGGGAATTGCAAACCCTGGATGACTGCAGAGGTATGAATACTCCTGAGAGCCCAGGATTCTGCCTTAAAGGCAGGGGACAGGGACACATACAGAGAGGCCAGGGTAAATCTCAGAAGAGGCATTAGGATGGCAAAACAACAATATAAACAAGGTGGAGAACCACCTAGCATATAACAATCTGAAGCAAGTGTGACAGGGACTGCAAGCACCTAACCAACCACAAGGGCAATACAAGAAACATGGTTAATACTGATGCCTCGTTGGCAGAGGAGCTGAATATCTTCTTCGCTCGCTACGAGGTGGAAAGACCAGACCCCGTAGCCTCTGCTGGCCAGCCTTCTGATTCTCAGCCACTCACCCTGTGTGAACATCAAGTGAAAGCTGTACTGAAGGCTGTGAATCCCAGCAAAGCTGCAGGCCCAGATCGGGTGCTGGGGTTAGTGGTTAAGAACCGTGTTGATCAATTAGCAGGGGTCCTGATAAGGATCTTTTAACATCTCCTTGCAAACAGCCTTTCAACCTTCATGCTTGAAAGCAGCTACCATTGTCCCAGTCCCAAAGAAAACAGCAGTTGAGGGCCTGAATGACTACAGACCTGTTGCATTAACGTCTGTAGTGATGAAATGCTTCGAAAGACTGATTCTCCAACATCTTAGAACATGCCTCCCACCGGACTTCAACAAACATTCATTTTCCTACAGGGGGAACAGGTCGACAGACGATGCCATAGCTACTGCTCTACACTCTGTAGTAAGCCATCTAGAGAAACCTGGAAGCTATGTCAAGAAGCTTTTCATTGATTACAGCTTGGCTTTCAACACCATTCTGCCAAGCATCCTTTTTGAAAAGCTAACTGACTTGAATTTTCCCCTTCCATCTGCAATTGGATTAAAGACTTTCTAAGGGACCGGCTACAAACAGTGAGGGTCGGGTCTGTTTTATCCATCCCCCTGAAGCTTTGCACAGGCTTGCCACAGTGCTGCATGTTTAGCCCCAACCTGTACTCATTGTACACATACGATTGTGTATCGTCCAACCCATCTACTGCGATAATTAAGTTTGCAGATGATATCACCATAGTGGGTCTTATTACAGGTGGAGATGAAACAGCGTACGGGGGGAGGTACAAAAAATATCCATATGGTGTTTGGAGAACAACTTGCACCTGAACATCGGCAAGACAAAGGAGATGGTGCTAGACTTCCGGAGGAAAAGAGAGGAACCTGCCCCACTTTACATTGTGTGTGTGTGTGTGTGCGCGCGTGCGTAGAGAGTTTCCTCCAGAGTCTACCTCTGTGAAAATCTTACCTGGAAAGTCAATACAACCCAGGTGGCCAGAAAGGCCCAACAGAGACTCCACTTCCTCAGGGTCTTGTGGAAGAACAGGGTAGAACAAGGGCTAATGACCTTATTTTACTGGTCTATTATAGAGAGTGTCCTCTTGCACAGTATTGTGGTTTGGTATGCTGGCCTGACAGTTGCGGATAGGAAAGTATTACAGAGGGTGGTGAGCACAACACAAGACATTGTGGGGTGTCCCCTGACACCACTGGATGACATCGCCAGGGCTCGCTGCCTTGGAAGAGTGAGAAAAATTCTCTGGGACAACTCACACCCTGGTCAGTACCTCTTTACTCTCCTACCATCGGGTAGGAGATACAGGAGAATAGCCAGCCGTACCAACAGGCTGAATAACAGCTTTTATCCATGGGCTGTCAGGATCTTGACTGGGAAATCACTTTATGTATGATTGACTTATGAAGCTGGTGTGTTGTGCAATTAGCTCACATGGTGTAACAAGATGGTGGGTTTGTTGTCACTGTGAGTTGTGGTGGTTGGGGCATGAAGGAAGGCTCAGCCAATCTCAACGTATACATGGTTGTACTTTAACAATAAAGGTTCATTCATTCTTGGCTGCTCCAGTCCATCAGTGTGTTCGCAGACAGTGGAGGCCTAAAGTAATGCAAGATCACACGAGATCAGTAGTGCGAGATCTCACGCTACTGATGTCACGTGATCTCATGGTACTTTAAGCCTCTGTTCTCTGCAATAGATAACGGAACTGAAGTTGGGCGATGCTTCTGCGTGCCTCCGAAGGCCCAATCTGGGCATTGGAGGGCTTTTCCAGGTTGTTGCCGCTGCAGATGAGACTGGGAGACGCTTCCCTGTGCCTCTGAAGCCTGATCCAGGCATTGGAGGGCTTTCCCAAGCTGCTGCTGCCCAGAAATGAGGCCAGGGGATGCTTCAGCATGCGTCCAGAAGCCCAGTCCAGGCCTCTGAGGCCTCCTCCAGGCCTCTGAGGCCCAGAACAGACTTCTGGAAGTGGCATCCATGCACTTGTGCAGGTCCATTCTGGGCCTAGCAGGCCTCCTATGCACCTCCCAGATCCAGAACGGAGTGAGGGGATGGCTTTTAGATGCCTCTGCAGGTCTGTTCTGGGCTTGGGAGGCCTCCCAGGCCCAGAACGGACTTCCACACACTTCTGCAGGGCTGTTCTGGGCCCTTCCAGGCCCAGAACAGAGGCCGTGGGTGGCGGCCACGTGCTTCTGGAGGTCTGTTCTGGGCTTCAGAGGCTTCCCTCTGCTCTTGCTGGGAACAGAGAAAGAAACAGAGAGGCTGCAGATCCTCACAAGGTAAGTGACCCAGCATGGCAGGATTGGGTGGGGGAGCAATTATGGGGACCCCAAGGGAGGGAGCATAAGGGAGGAGCTTGGGTGGTCTGAAGCAGGTGGCCTGTTTCATCAACAGCCCCCCCCCCCCCGGCCTTTCCCACCCTGAGATACCTCATGTTCACTTAATGAGCCGCGCATTTGCCCATGCATTCGATTAGTGAAAGCTGGGAGTGAATCACATACAAGTTATGAGATTCACTCCTACGAATCCTCGAGTTACGAATGGAATGGGCAGGCTCCATTATATTCATAACTCGAGGACTACCTGTACTTAATAATGGAACACTAAAATAGTGGTGTATTTAGTAGACAATGAATAGTTATATGCACAGATTTATTACTGAACATATTGTAAGCCATTAACATATTTGTTGTGGCATAAACCTCTGTGGATTAGAATCCATCATCAAATCTGTGAAATTTGAAGGTTGCACAGAGTTAAGTTGGTAAATACACATTTCAAAAAGTATAGGCTTTGACAGCCTGGAGTTGAAATACAAGTGATCCTCATTATTGGCCGGGGTTCTATTTAGATCTAATAACAGCAGATAAAAACTTGAAAAAATATACTTGACCCACCCAGGAAATCGTATTTTGTGGAATAATAAAATTGTGACAGTGATGACAAATATGATTATTCATATAAGCAGTAAATATATTTTGTGGTCTTTATATAACTACATATTCTCTTGTTCTTTTAGTCTCAATCTTAGCTCCTTTGTACCACGTCAAGTCATATCTTTGATCTGTTTAGTCCAATAGTGTGTGTTGAACAATAGGATTTTCTTCTTTAAAAAGAGGTCTTAATATTCAGTTTAAAAACTAACTTCTAATTTATGTATTCTATGCCAGAGTTCTAAATATACCACATACTTCTAAAAGATTGTTCATTGCATCACTTACATATACAGAGTATAAAAGTAAAATTTGATGGTGGCAGCGTACTTTTCAATTATATGTGCAAGAGGATTAAATTCCTTAATTATTTAAAAATATACTATTAAATAGATGCCATAGTGGCTGAGAACACCTTAGTGACCTCAGCAGATCTCAGAAATTTAAGCGGCATGGACCAAATTAGTGCTTAGGTGGGGGAACTTCCAGAAAATCTAGCATTGCAGAGTAAAGTGAGATGTTGAAAAGTACTTTGGAAGATTGCATTGACATATTACTTACCAAATGTTGCCAAGAAATTGATATAGTTATCTAGTCAGGAGGAGTTGAAGTTGACTCAAAGCAGTCTTTTATCCTTTAAATTCAATTTCCTTTAGAAAACAAGACTATGTGTACTGTATTGTTTCTCATATAGCTGAATATTTTTATAGTTTCTTCTCTAGAAGCAGTAAAAGGCAAAAGTGTGTGTCAGAAAAGTGTATGTGATGTATCAAGAAGATTACGAAAGGTAATATAAATACTTCAGAAAAGAAATGAAGTTCACAAGAATGTAACATTGTTTATCTTTCAAAAAGTAAATAGCTTTAATATTTTTGTGTAAGTTGTAAAAGATTGAGTTAAAAAGAATGATAATATAGTTTATTATCAAAGAATATGGGATGAAATAAGAGAGAGGTTCATGCAGGAAGTTAGTTTTTGTCAAATTAACAATATTAAAGAATTAAACCTCATTCCATACAAAATATTAAATTTTGTTCCAACTTGGTGATGGTTATGCATACATACTGTTGGTTTGTTCTGTAAAAATTGTGGACATCCATTTATAAAAGAATATAAAATTCTGCTTTTAGTATATTAACAACCTCTCTCCCTGAATATTTACTTCTTTTAATAAAGTAGAAATGGATTACAATAGCAAGTGGAGAAAACTATAGAAATCGAGCCAGTGGTCACTTTACTCCCTTAGGATCTCTAGCTTTTATCAATGCTGTGTGATTTCTGACCAGTTTAGCAAGGCACCCAAGAAGGGCTATGCTGTTATTGATTCTTTGCACTTCTGGCGAGTGGGCCCTTCTCTTAAACAATCCAGATTCTTTATCTTTCATTAGCAAGGTAGGGAGAGGAATAAATATCCACCTGAGAAAACTATGGTGCAAGTTATAATTCAAGTCAATGTTTCCTTATTCATTGTAAAGCTATTATGCCTACTAAGCCATGACAATTCTTTGCTATTACTGCTATTCATGTTGGTCAGAGAAGGGAGCCCACAAAATGGAAATTTGAGATTCTAGAAGCTTGGGTGGAGTACTTCAAGGAATATTGGTATATTGTTGGCCCTAAAGAAGAAAAAATATGATAGAAAAATTGAATAGGAGCCCATAGCAGTGTAAAACAATTATCCCAGGAATTACCATAACTGAAAAAATGATACCAGTTCAGAAGACTTATTTTCTTATTTGTGAGAGTGAAAAATCTTTCCATTGTTCATATAGAATACTTATCCCTGTGAGAAGTGAAAAGGAAACAAAGAAATGTAAATACTCTTCATTTAAGCCCAAAAGAGTATTTCATTCAACTTCCCAATTACTATTGGGTTTTATTTTTTAATCTATGCTGCCCAGAATACATGGTTTGCCTTCTTTAATAAAGTGACTAAAGAAGTGGATCAAGGAAATACTGTGAATATAGTATACTTAGCATTGGGGGTCTGAGTATACTATAAGACATCTCACAAAGTAGACCACAACCTATTTCTTGGTAAGATAGAACAATGTGGGATAGTACCATCACCAGATGGATTTACAATTGGCTGACAACAGACACTCCACATCTGGTCTTCAATGGAACTACAACTATGTGGAGGGAAGAATGTAGCATGTACTTCATGGTTCTGCCTTGGGCTGTGTTCTTTAGCATCTTCATAAATGATGTAGATAACCAGATAGAAGAGGAACTTACAAAATTTACAGATGACACCAACCTGGAAGGAATTGCTAATACTTTAGAACATAGACTCAAGATTCAAAAGGATCCTAACAGATTTGAGCAATAAGTCCTATCCAATAAGATGCAATTTGGTTATGAGAAAAGGTCCTGAAAAAACAAATGCTCAGGTATAGAATAGATAGTACCTGGTTCAACAGTAATAACTGAGAGTGATTTAGATGTCCTAGAGGACTACCACTTGAACATGAGCCAACAGCTTCCAAAAAACCAATGCAGTCCTAGGCTACATCATCAGAGGGATATTATCAAGATCACAAAAAGTGATAATACTGCTCTGTATTGCACCTAGGCCACACTTGGTATGATATGTCCAGTTCTTGTCATGATAAAAAAAAGATGCTGAGATCCTAAAAAAAGTACAGAGAAGAGCAAGAAACATGATAAGAGGTCTGGAGGTACCTCTTAAATATATGATGAATGATTAAGGGAAATGAGTATGTCTAGTCTAATGAAGAGGAGGATTGGTGTCAGACCTGCCCCAAATCTAACTCTAGAAAGGAATGATCCTAGACTCCAGTTGGTTGAAGTAATAGATACTTTAACTAGAGTAGAATGGTTGCAAGGCAAGTAAGGTGGGATCTGAAGAATTCCCACAAAAAGCACCAAATTTTTCCTTCCCTCCTGGTCCACCTCCCTTGAGCAATCACCAGTGTCCAATAGCAAGTTGTTTGGATGTTTTGGGAACTCTTCGATGGTGGGCAGTGCATCTGCTCATACTCAGGCCAGTTGTCCTTGAAGTCTGGAGCAAACTGGTAAAAGCACCTGGTTATTTTCTCTTCTGTTATTTTCTCTTCTCCTGGCTCCTTTCTTACATTCTCACCCTGGCTGTAACCCACATTCCATAACCCCACTCCTTCCTGAAATTTGATGTCAGGATTCCAGCAGAAGCATGGTCTGAGGTGCTGAAGTTGGCAGACCTGACATTCGCCCTCCATGAGCAGGGATGTTAGTCCTGGAAAAGAAAAAGAGACAAGGGAAGGGAGAGAGAGAAAGAAATGTAGATGTCAGCCTGGTTTGTCTAGGTATTTGGAGTGGAATTTTTTCAGCAAGCGCAGGGCATTGACATAGTGGGCATCTACCTGTTCAGTGTCTACTGGGGGAAGATGCTTCCAAACAACAAGATACTGGATTTTCCCTCTTATGTGTGCAAGAGTCTAGAATGTCCTTAACCTCAAAATATTGTTCACCTTCGTTGAGGATAGGAATGGAAGTGTTGGTTCAGTAGGGCACAGTGGAGAGGTGCTTGCAGACTTAAGCAAGTTGCAATGAAACACCGGGTGAATGTGCCTTAGCACATTCTAAGTAATTCTAGTTGGAAAATTACTAGGTTGATGATTTTATTTATTGGGAAAAGGCTGATGTATTTTTGGAGGGCTGTCTTGATTGAAGATACTTAGTGGATAGGTAGAATAGGGCTCCTATTTTAAATTCTTAAATTTTGCGTCACCTAATGTTTATAAACCACCAGCCAGGTGTTTTGAATTTGGGTCACTCATTCTTCCAGGGTGGTTATGTAAGGTTGAGGTAACTTGGGCATGGTTACAAAGTCTTGGCCAGAAGCCACTTTGAACGATTTAAAGCTAGTGCTCCTGTGGACGGAATTGTTGTAGGCTACTTCTACAAAGGGAAGCAGATGAATCCAATTGTGTAATTGACATAGCACCTGAGATATGTGTCTAATACAGAATTTGTAAGTTGACAGGATCCATTAGTGCCCGGATGATGGGAAGAGCTAAATCCCTGGGAAGTTCCCAAGAGTTTAAGGAACTTGTTGACAGAACCAAGAGGTAAATTAAACTCCCTGATCTCTGAGATAATGCATTCAGGGAGACCATTTAAGTGGTAGATGTGCTGAATAAACAGTTTAGCCAGCATGTGCACTGGAAGGATTTTGTGACGGGTGCACTTGTTTAGAAAAGAGGTCAGTTATGAGTTTTTGCCAATGCTTTCAGGGAGTTCAACTATAAAGTCCATGGATATTTCTTTCCATTGGGGTTTAGGATTTAACTACTGGTTGGATAAGTTCTTGTTTTTTCCCCTGGCACTGTTTTGCTGAGGCACACAGTGCCTCACAGCCACCAGAATTGGCGCTTTACCATGTGTAAAATTTTTATGAACCCAAAATGACCTGCTGTTTTAGAATCATGGTTCTTTTGAAACACTGTTATTTGTTGGCTTTGGGGGATGTATGCCATAGCAAGTTCATCAAGCATTGTGCATTCCGCTTTATGGTCCCTAAACCTCGGGTCTGAGCTTAGAGCCTCTTTTAAGAAAGTGAGTAAGTCTTTTGCCAGGGAGAAGAGAGTTTCCCTGCCCGTCAGGTGATTGCTGGAGCTGCTAGTTGTTTTGAGGGAATCACCACTCGGACTATTTCTTTTCTCTATTGTACTGGGGCAGCCTGGATAGGGCATCCACCGGAAAGTTTTTTCCTGCCAGAAGGTATCGTAAGGTAAAGTTGAATCAATTAAAATATTGGCCCCACCAGACCTGTTTAGGGGTCTTTAGTGCCTCTAGATTCTTATGATAAGTTCAGACCTCAAATGGGATTTTGCTCCCTTCTAAAAATGCTTCCAACTAAGCAGCTCCCACCAGACTGCATATGCCTCTTTTTTCCCCATACTTACCACCTGCACTCGATTTCAGTAAGTTTTTTGGAGGTATAGGCACAAAGCTGAAGGATTCCTTGATCATTTTTTTCTGTAGCAGCACAGCCCCACCACCATGTCACTTACATCTGCCTGAATGATGAATGAGAAATGGGATCAGAGTGCTTTTTGCACAAGCTCAGCCGCAAACATGTGTATGAGTTTTTCAAAAGTAGCTTGACATTCCATTGACCATTTAAGAGATTGGCTGCCCTTTGGTTTCCCTCCTCTTTGGTCTTTAGCAAGTTCATCATGGGTAGGGCTTTTTGTGCGAATGCAGGGATGAATTGGCTTTAAAAGTTGGCGAAACCTAGGAAGCTCTGAAATTGCTTTCTGGTGCTTGGACTTTTGCAGGGTCCATTTTGATTTCCTTATGGATGATGTGACACCCTAGATAGTTAATTTTGCTTTGATGGAATTTACCTTTCAATAGCTTGGCATATAGTTTGGCAGCCTGCAGCTTTTTTAACACAGCTTGCATAGCTTTACTTGCTCAGCCATGGTTTCCATATAGATCAGAATGTCACCTAAGTACACTAGGACTCCCTTGAATAAACGTTCCTGCGGCACTTGGTTAATTAACTGCATAAATACAATGGCCGCATCTTGCAGTCCAAATGGAAGTACTTAGAATTGAAAACATCAGAGCGGGCAATAAAAAGCGGTTTTCCATTCATCCCTTTCTTTGATCCTGATTCAATAGTAAGCCTCCCTGAGATCCAGTTTAGTAAAAAAAAAATCCCTTGGGCCAGATGAGCTAGCATGTCCCACATAAGTGTCAAGGGGTATACTGCATTTAACCTTCGATAGTCCATACAGATGAAGGGACCCATCCTTCTTTCCTCAAAAAAGTACCACTACTCGTGGTCTAGTTGACTGTATAAAGCCTCATTTTAAGTTTTTGTCAATAAAAGCCTGGACCTCGTCAAACTCCCTTGGAGTCATTGAATATAGCTTGGGCTTAGGGTGTGTAGCCCCTGGCAGTTTTTCTATAGTCTGTGGTGGTGAGGTGATGTTCGTCTGAGCCATACTGCTTTGGGATTTGAGACTCGGCTTTGGGTCTTTCCTTCACTTCTACCCCCACTTCCTCTCTGGATTTCACCATATTTCTGTGTTTCCAATTTTGAGCATTCTTTCCCTGGGATTCCCTCAGGTTTCTGCTGCTGCATCTTTAAGAGCCAATTCTTCCAGTTCACATAGGGATTCCACTTTGGGAAGCCATGTTAACCGTACCATAACGGGCCTTTCTATGCCAGGTGCCACAATGAAACTTCAATTATCTGTCTGCTCCCCCATCTTCATTTCTATTGGTTCAATGATGAATGTGGCAAGGGCTCCACCAGCCACTGACCCATCCAGCTGGCAGAATGCCACAGGCACTTTAAGTTGCCTCAGGTGTAAGCCCATTTCTTCCACTAGACAGGACTGCCCAGGCACTTGGTGTAGCCTAAGTCCAGAAAGGTACCAACTTCCCCTGTGACCTGATGAGCGGACCATTAGCTCTACTTGTACAGTCATCGGTGTCGGGGCAACTTACCAAGGGGTCATCGTCTGCTCTCACCTGAGCTCTTTGGATCCTGGTCCGAGTTCCCATGTCCCCAGTGGGAGGAGGGGTGAACTTTGTGACCTCTATCCTTTTCAGAGCTAACTCTTGGGTTCCTGTCGCCGGTTTCCCTTGCTTCTTGGCAGGACCCATCATGAGCTGCTGGACTGACACGCAGCAGTCAGTAGCTCAGTTCCTCTCCTTTCGACACTTGAAGCAACCAGTGGAGCATTGATGGGAACTTTGCTTGCAGCTTCTAGGTCTCACTTTCGATGGTGAGGGATGTTCTCCATCCGTGGCTGGCATGGGTTCAGGATCTAGCTAAATTAATCTCTTATCTCCTCAGTGAGGACATACCATGCATGTAGCGTGCGAGGGGCTCCTCAGGAGAGGCAGGCTTTGTATACATCATCATTCAGCTGTCCTGAAAACTCTAGATTAGCATGTCCTGCAGCCAGTCAGTTAGCTTGCAGGCTGGGTGCAAAATTCTTGGGTGTAGGCAGCCACAGATATTTGCCCTTGGTTAATGGTGTTCATGCAAATTCTGGCCTGCAAGGGGGTCTTCCAATGTCTTACAAAGGGCCATCATGAACTGACTGAAGATGCGCATCTCTGGAGCGGCTCCTTCTAGGGCAAGGGTAACACACTACACTTTTGTTCCTTTGATGGGCAGGTCTTCCCCATACTCCTGCAGGTACATTTGCATCAGGAAGAAGGCCAACTGCTTTGGATCGCCACCAAATTTACCCCCAGGGCAGGGGGTTCTGCTCCTTCTCCTTGGTGCAGGAACCCACTGGGCTTGAGTCTGCTGAGCCACTGGGGCTGGGGCAATCTGTGGTTAAGATGGTGTGGCTTTGGCTGTAGCCACTGGAGGAAGTGTGGCCACGGGGGATTGCAGCTATTCCATCATCCATGTGGCAGTGACTGGCAAGGAGCCCCATCTGGGCCATGGCCTTGAAGTTGCCAAATGTTCCTCTAAGGAAATTGAGTGCCTGTTCAAATAGCACATCTTTGGGCTCAGGCTTGTCAGGTGCTATGAACTCTTCCTCATAGCAGTGGGTTCTTTGCAGCAGCTTCCACAACTTCCCCTTTATGGATCCCAGAAGTGGATCCCAGAAGGCTTCTACTCCCAATCTTTTTCCTTCCAGGTACCTAGGGACCACCTGGGCTTCGGCTGCTTGTCACAGGCTTCGAGTTCCACAAGCCACTCAGCATGATCTTCACTCTGGGATTTGGCCGCTGGTTCAGCCCAGTCTTCTCCCTCCTCCTGTTCACTGTCGTGAGTTAACATTGTGTGCACGATCTCCATGGTAAAAGGTGTTTCCAGCTTGACCAATTTTGTAGATCCTGCCTAATGTCAAAACTGTCCCAAATCTAACTCTAGGAAAGAATGACCATAGACTCCATTTGATGTTTTTTTTAATTGAAAAGTTTTACAATACATTTTTTAAATAGAGAAAAAAAACTCCCTCCCCTCCCCCCAACCCTCCTCCCTCCCCAACTTCCCAGAGCTGAATACAGGGTATAAACTTACAAACCTAAGCTAAAACATGCTAACAAGAAAAATAAAACATTAAATTCTATCGCGCTTTAATTCTCCGTAAACATAACTATATTACTAACAAATAACTAATAACTAATAATACATCGTATAAAACCACTACTTATTCAAATGCTAAATGAAACTTTTTAGTCCCGTATTTATTCTGAATATATTCAATCCATCTTCTCCATTCCACAATATATCTCTGTTGCGATTGTTCTTTCAAGTATGCTGAAATTTTTGCCATTTCTGCCAAGTTAGAAACTTTCAAAGTCCACTCTTCTATAGTAGACAGTTCCTCCTTCTTCCAATATTGGGCTACTAAAAGTCTTGCTGCTGTAATTAAATTCAACATCAATTTAGTATCTATAACAGTAAAATCTGTAATAATACCCAACAAAAACAACTGTGGAGAAAACCTTATCTTTTTCTTAAATATCTTTTGCATATTCCACCAAATTTTAATCCAAAAAGCTTTAACTGTTTTACAAGTCCACCATGTGTAATAATACGTTGCATCCTCACAACCACACCTCCAACATTTAGGCTGGTAGTTCAGATACATACTTGCTAGTTTTTTAGGGTCTAAGTGCCATCTATAAAACATTTTATAAAAATTCTCTCTTAAATTTTGGGCCTGTGTAAATTTTACGTTTCTAACCCAAATCGTTTCCCAAGTATCCATTGTTATAACCTCCTGAAAGTTCTGGGCCCACTTTATCATACAATCTTTAACAAGTTCCGTTTCTGAGTCAATTTCTATCAATATATCCTTCTTATATGTGCTTGACCTTGATCTCTAATTTGTTTTACCAAATTTCCATCAGATATCAAGATACCAACTTTCTGATCTTCTTTCCATCTTGCTTGTAACTGCCCATACTGAAACCAAGTTTGCACAATCTTTTCTTCTTTTAAAATATTATATGGCTTTAATTGCCATACATTCCTTTCTATCCTTAAAATTTCTTTATATGTAGTCTCATCATGTTTAAATCCAACATTTATATTTTCTATTGCATGTTTAGGTATTGCCCAAATTGGTATCTTGTAATTTAACTTATGTCTATATTTTTTCCAGACTCGCAACAGAGTATAGCTTAATATATGTATCTTAAATACATTATCCACCTTCTTATCATACAATAAATATGCAAGCCAACCAAATAACAGATCATAACCCTCAAGATTTAATAATCTCCCTTGTGTTAAATTAAACCAATCACTTATTTATGATAAAGCAACAGCCTCATAATATAATTTAAGATTAGGCATTTTAAGACCACCTCTTTCCCATGTATCTTGCATTATCTTAAATTTGACTTGTGGCTTTTTCCCTGCCCAAACAAATTTATTAATACCTTTCTGCCATTCCTCCAAATTTAAATCCTTTTTGAGTATAGGTATCATTTGAAACAAAAATAAAAATTTTGGCAAAACGTTCATTTTTACTGCTGCAATTCTTCCCAATAAAGATAATTGTAATTTTTTTCCAACCATCTATCTCTTTTTGTATTTTTAACCATAACAATTCATAATTATTTTTATATAATTTCACATTTGAAGCTGAGAGATAAACCCCCAAATATTTAGTCTTTTTAACTATTTCAAATCCTGTTAACTCTTCTAAAACAGCCTTTTGTTCTATAGTCATATTTTTAGACAATATTTTAGTTTTTTTGCGTATTTATATTAAATCCAGAAACTTTCCCATATAGCGTTATTATCTCCATCAACTCTACAACTGAGTAAGTCGGTTGACTTACTGTAACAACCAGGTCATCCACAAACGCTCTCAATCTATAATCTTGATCTCTTATTTGAATTCCCTTAATTTTATTTGAGTCTCGTATTTTAAGCAATAATATTTCCAATGTTAAAACAAACAGCAGAGGTGACAACGGACACCCCTGTCTTGTACCCTTTTCAATATTACATATTTCTGTCAAACTACCATTAACTATTATTTGAGCTGTTTGCTTCTGATATATTGCTCTAATAGATTGTAAAAAATGTTCCCCAAACTCCATTTTCTCCAATGCCTTAAATAAAAATTGGCAATCCAATTGATCAAAAGCTTTTTCAGCATTCAAAAAGATCAGCGCTGCAGAAAACTGGTTATTTCTATCCAAAAATTCCAATAAGTCTACAATATGTCTCACATTATTCTTCATTTGTCTACCATTTATAAATCCAGTTTGGTCACTATGAATCATTAGCTTCATTACCTTCATCTATTTGCTAAAATTTTTGCAAATATCTTGTAATCAGTATTAAAAAGCGATATTGGCCTATAGTTTTTGGCTTGGGTAGCATCTTGATCTTCCTTTGGAATCAGCGAAATAAAAGCTGTTTTCCATGATGGAGGCACTTCTCCTCCCAATTGAATTGTCCTAAATAATTATCTTAAAGGTTCCACCATTTCTGACTGTAAATCTTTATAATAGACGGCAGTCAAACCGTCTGTTCCTGGTACTTTACCCACCTTTAATTGCTTAATTGCTAGAATAATTTCTTCATCATAAATCAATTGATTCATCCCTTCCCTTTGTTCTTGTGTAAGAACAGGAATGTTAACTTCTTGCAGATATCTATCTATATCTACATCTTGAATCTTGTCTCTAACATACAACTTAGTGTAAAAATCAACAAAAGCCCTTTTAATAAAATTCTGCTGATACACCACTTTACCCTTGTGCTCTATTCTATCTATATTACGTGACCTTTGTTTCTTCCTTAACAAGTAAGCTAACCACCTACCCGGCTTATTAGCATTGCAAAAGGTATTATGTTTAGCATACCGTAAGTTGGTTGCCACTTGATCTGCCATCAACATATCAAACTGGCCTCTTAGTAAAGTAATTACCTCTTTAATTTTCCCATCAGATGGATTCAAAATTAAAGCCTTCTCTTTTCTCTTAATTTCCTCCTCTAATTCTTTTCGCCTATGTTCCAGTTTACGTCTGTATTTATTATTCAAATATATTAACACTCCTCTCATATAAGCTTTACTTGCATCCCAAACCATCTCAATAGAAGTACCCTTATGCATATTCATATTAAAAAATTCTTTCATCTGTTTTTTACACTCTTCCACATTTTCTTGATATCTAAACAAATTTTCATTTAGTCGCCAAGACCATCTATCTCCATTATCTTTTTCTATTTCCAACCATACTGGACTATGATCTGATATAGTTCTTGGACATATCTTAATCTTCTTAATCCTAGAAAAAAATCATTAGTAATTAGTACAAAATCAATCCTGGATAAAGATTGATGCCTATCGGAGAAAAAAGTAAAGTCTTTTTCTTGCAAGTGTCTTTCTCTCCAAACATCTCTCAATTCCAAGTCGTCCTTCATCTCAAAAAAAGATTTAGGCAATCTAGCATGACTTGGTGTACTTCTAAAAAGGCCTTTTTTGTCCATTTGTACATCCAAAACTCCATTCCAATCTCCCATAAAAATACAAGATTTGTAATCCCACTGGATGATCTTGCTGTGTAATAATTTATAAAATTCTCTTTGCTGTTGATTAGGAGCATATAATCCAACCAAAAGTATTTTCTTGCCTTCTAGTAATAGTTCAGTTATAACATATCTTCCTTTTTTTTATTCCATTTATATCCCGCCCTTCTCCGAAGACTCAGGGCAGTTTACAAGCTTAGCAGTAGACTTCATACTATGTATATGCCTGCTTATTAGGGCTTTCACACACACCCCAAGCGGCATTATTACAAAGTCAGCTTAATTGCCCCCAACAATCTGGGTCCTCATTTTACCTTGTTTATCTGTTTCAATAAAACTAGCTGTTAAAGTGTTCTTAACGTAAATAACAATTCCATTTTTCTTGTCAGGAGCAGAGGCAATAAACTGTGTGCCCAGCCTAAAGTTTATCAAATACTTTTGATCAACTGCTCGAATATGTGTTTCCTGTAAGCAAATAACATCATTTTTAAATTGTTTTAGGTATTGAAATACTTTCCTTCTCTTATTCGGCAAATTTAATCCGTTAACATTCCAAGTTAGAAGCTTTGTCGCCATCTTTTGCGACCTGAAGCTTTTGGAGCACCTCATCCAAAATCACCTGCACTCTCTTCAGTTTCGCTCCTCCCACTGCTTCACTATAAGTAGGTTTCTGAGATGTAATTATAGCTTTCTGTTGTTCTTGTTCTTGTCTCATTCGTCTGGTTGCAGCCCGTGTCTCTCTTTGTTCTCTAACCTCTTCCATTGGTACCGGAATCTGGTCCACTCCTGTAGTTTGCTGGGATTCTCTTTCTTTCTGCTGAATAACTCCTTCAGCTCCTTGTATGCTCTCCATTCGTGACTGACGCTCTCCTTCACCATTCCTCCTTTTAAATTCTGAAGATGGCGGAGATCCTGCCTTCAAAATATTGGTATAAAAATCTTGTGCCTGCAAAACTGTGTTAAGACGATATTTCATGCCTGCATGCATCACCACCATACCTATTGGAATCTCCCATTTAAACTGGATCTCCCGTTTCCTTAATTTTTCTGCCAAGAAAGCAAATTCTTTTCTTTTCCTTAAAATTCTTGGAGGGATCTCTTTCAGAATTAAAACTTCTTGCTCAGCTACTGTACATCTATTATTATAGAAGGCTTGAATAACCTCGTTTCTGATTGCTCTCTTTGTATAGTAAACCACCACATCTCTAGGTAACTTTCTTTGTCTTGCAATCCAAGAATTAACACGAAATATTTTATCTATATCCCCCATAATATCTTCTGCTGAACGCTCCAAAACTTGTTCAAGAGCCTGTGCCACTATTTCTTTCAAATTTTCCTTAGGATCTTCTTTCAAACCTCTGATTCTCACAGCAAATTCCATATCACGATATTGTAGCATGACTACATCATCATCAATCTTTTCCATCACATTTTCAGCATCCAGCATTTTAGCATCTAATCTCATGTTATTTTGACTAAATTCTTCCACGCAGTCATCCAGACGCTCAGTACACACTGCCAGCCCTTGAAATGCAACCAAAATGTCTGCTCTTATTTCAGTATTCTTCTCCTCAATAAGTTCAGCTATTTGTTGGGATTGTATTTTTAAAGCATCCTGCAAATCTTTTATTTTTAAAGCTGGTGCGGGTGCCGCAGGAGGAGGCATCAAAGCCTGTAATGAAGACTGTTGAACTGGCGAAGCACCAGCACTTCTAGGAACTTTACTTGGTTTGGAAGCCATTTTAACACTGTTACTTCTGTTGCGTACTTTCACTTTCCGCACCACTTGCAACTTTTTCCACAAAATACTCTGAGTTAAAGTTCAAATACTTGCTAATACTTGTGATGGGAGTTTCCCGTTACTCCCATGTAACACCTCTGCTCCGCGAGCTGCATTGGCTTCCAGTTGCCCTCCGGGTGAGATTCAAGGTGCTGGTGATGACCTATAAAGCCCTATATGGCTTGGGTCCAGGATATTTGAGGGAACACCTGCCGGCATCAAGCTCCCTTCGTCCTGTGCGCTCCCACAGGGAGGGTCTTCTCAGGGTGCCGCCGGTCAAAGAATGCCGGCGGATGACACCCAGGGGGAGGGCCTTCTCTGTGGGGCGCCTGCCCTCTGGAACCAGCTGCCTGTGGAGCTTAGGACTGCCCCCGACCTTCGATCATTCCGCCGAGACCTGAAGACGTGGCTCTTCGAGCTTTCCGGCTCAGGCTGAGTTTTAATTGGGTTTTAACTGGGGTTTTACATGTTGCAGGGACTTAGTTTAATCTTTTTTAAATTGGTCTTAATTTTTGTATTAATGTTTTAAAAATTATACCCTGTAAACCGCCCTGAGTCCTTCGGGAAAGGGCGGTATATAAATTCAATAAATTAAATTAAATTAAATTATTACAGCATTCTCCTGTACAGCTCTGCCTGCATCCAAGTAATCCACGATTGACTATCGATGGCAGGGATGGTTGCAGTGTCCTGCTCTGCTCCAAATCCTTGGAGCGAAGGCGTCCCAGAGTCCGGAGCAAACTCAGGCTTCGGGGGGGGGGCTCACACCCTTCAACCACCAGAGTTAAAACTCTGGTGATCTAGGGGAGCTCTACCCCTGCCTAAGCGCTCACCCCCTCCTCTTCTCCCGAGGAGCGGGTTTCTGAGCTGCCAAACAGCTGTTCGTCGCTGTTTTTAGCGGCTCTACGGAAAGCAGTTGGGCTGACGGCCGAAACGGCCGCCATCAATGGAGCCTTGCCACCCAGAAGCCCCATAGACTCCATTTGATTGAAGTAATAGGTACTTTTACTAGAGTACAATGATGGCAAGGCAAGTAAGGTGGGATCTGAAGAATTCCTGCAGAAAGCAATAGATTTCTCCTTTCCTCTTAGTTCACCCTCCTTGAGCCAGTGACCAATGTCCAATAGCAAGTCATTTGGATGTTTTGTGCACTGTTTTATGGTGGGCAGTTCATTCGCTCATTCTCAGGCCGGTTGTCCTTGAAGTTTGGAGCAAACTAATATAGGCACCTGATTATTCTTACCCCTGTCAATTTCCCCCTCCCTCCTATCTCCTTTCTTCCCTTCTTACGCTTGTTCTAATCCACATTTCATAGCCCTCCCTCCCTCCTGTCCTTTGATGTCAGCAGAAGTGCGGTCTGAAGTGCTGAAGCTGGCAGATCTGACAATTGGGGTGACATGATAGCTGTCTTCCAGTATTTGAAAGAAGAAGTTGATCAGTTTATTCTCCAGACCATCTGAGGGCAGGACAACAAGCAATGGGTGGCAGCTCATTAAAGAGAGAAATTTCCTGACAGTGAGAGCAATTAACCAAAGGAACAGCTTGCATCCCATAATTTTGGGTGCTCCATCATTGGATGCTTTCAAGAAAAATTGGACATCCATTCATCAAAGATGGTATAACGAATTCTGCCTTGAGTACAGTGTTGGACTGGAAGATCTCCAAACTCTTTTCCAGTCCTATGATTCTATAAATAATCTTCCACTTCTCCTTCTAGACCAGGGGTCCACAACCTTCAGTCCTGGTCATGGCACGCCAGAAATCCGGTCACACAAACAAGCGGAGCCCCATCTGGGATGCAGGCAGCTTGCAAAACCGTGCCCCCTCCAGTCAATGGAAAAAACTCTCTCCATGGAGCCTGTTTCTGGTGCTCAAAAGGTTGGGGGCCACTGCTCTAGATACTTTAGGAGATAATCTTTTTTGGAGACTATAAGGGGGGAAAAAACTAAAGCAAGAACAAAAGTATACTTTTTCCATTTAGTTCTTAGAAAAAATGTATCTACCCTCTGAAAGAAAAGAAATTGAAGGAGAAATTGGGATAGATTTGACAGCATCCTCTCATTGGAGAGATGTATTTAATTATCCTCACTTTTGCCTAAGTCTGTAGCTATTTGAATACCAGGCAAACTAAAAAACTTGATCTATCAGATTTGATAATTGGAGCTAAGATTAAGATATCTCTCAACCATCATAACTATTTACTATCTTGATACCCAGAGTCCTGTAAGAGAATCAAGAAGTTTGAATGGGCCACTAAGGCCATTTAATCCAAACAGCTAATCATTGTAAGATTTCTAATACTCTGTATTTCAAATATCCTGCAACATATTCAGTATTATACAACCTGCATTCTAGGATGAGAAAGGACAAATTTCTCTGATATCCTTTCAAGTGTTTGAAAAGTGTTTTTCTCTCTCCCCTCCACACACATTAGTCATCTTTACTCAAGGGTGAACAAACATAACTCCTTCAATCTTTTTTTTTGAAATTTAGTTTTTAGTGCTCTGAACCAGCATGTCACAAAGACATTCTCTCATGTATAAGAGTATTTATTCATTGTATATTGCAATAAATACATTAGCCAAGGATAAACACTTAATGTTATTGATACAGTTTGTATTTTTTATACAAGTAAGAAAAGAAGCAAGTAAAAAAAATGCTGATTTTTATCTTTATCAAGAAAGTAATTTCTTTTTACTTCAGGCAAAAGACCTAATAGAGAAATTCTTTAGCCAACAAGTTGAAGTTCTTGGAAAAAGAACAGCACCACTACCTGAAATATACTACATTGAAGGCACTCTGCAAATGGTGTGGATTAATCGCTGTTTTCCAGGTTATGGAATTAATTCTCTACTACATCCAGATTGCCCTAATTGTTGTGGTAGGTTGGAAACATAACAATTTTCAGAATTATAAATACAGATTACTAGATATTTTAGAGGAATTATCTAGTTAACTATTTAGCATTCACATGTCCCATGTTACACCCTCCCCCTTGTTCTACTGTTCAGTTTGGTTCACAAAAGTTGGGCTAAGGAGCAGGGGAGATTGCATGTGTGTGTTAGATGCATGTGTGCTGGGTGAGGCAGCTTTGAATCCCAAAGGCAGTGATGCAGAACCACATAGCACGATCTGCCAAGCGGATGGACAAGGCATTTTCTGCACTTGCTCAGAGGCATGGGGTTTTTGAATTTATGTAAAGAAAGCTATCCTTCTAAGCATTTAAAGCATGTGCAGAGAGCAGGTAGAAACTCTCATATAGAGCAAATGCATGAAGAGAATATTTTAAATCATTATTGCACTTCAGCTTTTTAGCTTGGCCACCAATGCCTTTTTTATTCCATCAAAGCAGCCATCCAGCTCTTCCCAAGAGCCAGCTTGGTGGTTCAGTAGTAGAATTTTCACCTGCCACTTGGAAGCCTGGGTTCAGTTCCCAGCCAACAAGAGTGCTGCTGCTGCTTTTGCTGCCTTCCTTTAGTTCTTTCCTTTCTGGCTACTTTAATTTATTCACTTGTACAATGAATATTTTTACTGTTTATTGTACATATTTCTTTTAATTAAATGGTCTCTGTGGGTCCAACTCTAGGGAGAAAAGGCAGCTAGGCAAGTAAAATCTATTTTTCTGGTTAAATATAACTTTTTTCTAGAAAACATGCAGTGATTTAATCTTTGGCTAAATATATTTTTCTAGCAAAGTGAAACCCTAGAACTACAAAAGATCTGCTGCATTGACCAGAAATCGAACGCAGTCCTGCGGCATGGCAGGCTAGAATTCTACCACTGAACCACCAATATAGTTATTGTAGATACAATGGACAATTCATTCTCTCTCTGCTGCTCCAGCCTGTTGCTAAATTTATATGATGTATTTCTCAGATTTATATAGCCACTCATCTTACAGATGCATGACTCATTTTATCCTTTTTTAAACTTAATTTTGGAAAAGGGCCTAAATTCCTTCCGCTGGTCCTTGCTTGCTCCTGGCTTCCTTGTACCTGGCTCCCCCACTATTGCAAGGCAGCAGCAAGGCAGAGGCTGAAGCCAGCAAGGAAGAGGAAGAGGAGACAAAGAAGAGTGTGTCAGCTGCAGCTTTTCAGCTGCTGCATTAGCCAAGTGGGAAGGTGCTTCCCCCGATCCCCCTCCTCTTTCAGGTAGTGACCCCTCTGCAAGGGGAAAATGTTGTGAGAGGTGATTGTGAGATTAAGTCAAAGCTGAGAATTTTACAATCTATGAAAACTTTGAAAGCAGGGGGTTATGATGATGATGATGATTAACAACATACTGGCCAAAGGTAGCTAAAGGCTTTGGACTTGAGTAAGATACTATCCTGGGTGAGAAGTAAGCTAAATTCTGAATTAATTGGTTAGAGATAGATATTTTATTTTCATTCTCTTATTTTTGTCCTCCTTACCATTTGAGGATATGACCAAAGAAATCTACAAATGGAATGCAGGGCCGAATCTGGGCAAGGGGGCCAGCTGGTGCATCCTTCCACCAGTGGCCAATGGCACATGGGGGGAGGAAGCAGCCTCCTGGTCTCCCCACACCAGTGTTTGGTGAGTTATACCATGGCTAAGTGTCCCACATGGAAGAGTGGCCAGGGAGATTTGTTCTACAGTGAATCACCCAATGCAGGGCAGCGGGGGACAGGATGAGGAGCAGGAGAAGGCCAGTGGTGAAGGGACACCCAGGGTGTGGAGCCTGTGGTGGTGCACTGGGAGCTGGGTAGCCATGGCAATGTGTTGGGGGCAGCTGGGGGGGCTGCAGTGAAGTGGCTGAGGCAATGTGGTTATAGCTAATTGTCCCATTCCAGACTGGGAAGGTTGCAAATGGTAATCTCGTGACCCAGGATGCTACAACCATAGTAAATACATTCTGGTTGCAAAGGCCCTAATTTTGATCATGTGTCTCTGGGGATGCTGTGATGGTCATAAGTGCAAGGATCAGTTGTAAGTCACTTTCCAATGCTGTTGTAACTTCAAATGGTCGCTAAATGAATGATTGTAAATTGAGGGCTATTTGGACTCAAGAAGACCCTACTCTTAGAAGCAAATGAACAGTGCAGACCCTGTCTTACTATATTTTCTAAAGTTCTTTGACATTAAATTGCAGGAGAAATCACTCAAGGACTGAGTTTCAATAGTTTTGTTCATAAGAATTGTTGGAAGCATACCTACATAACAAACTAAGCCAACCATAATGATAAATAGTAGGTACATAACATTACAAGATTTATATTTTATTTTGGTACTACTGTGTTTCCCAAAAAATAAACTTTGGCTTGATTTTTACACCTGTGCCTAATATAAGCCCTACCCCCAAAGTAAGCCTTAGTTAAGAGCCTGCACAGTTGGCCACTTGCCCACCCAGTCTGGTTGTTCGTAGTGGGAGAGGGGGTGGAGCTGCTCCATGCGCTCCATACCCAGTTACTTTGGGGGCCCTGCAGCCATCCCTACCATGCCTGACACTCGCCACATGGCGGCATCAGCCCCATCCAAGCAGGAGCCCTCATGGCCACCATCAGCTCACTTCTGTGGCCATTCATGTACATCATCCCCCCCCCCAGGCTCCATTTCACTGGCAGAAGCCTTTAGGAAATGCCTCTGCAGCCAAGAATGGAGCCCTGGGTTGATGTGTGCATCACCCTCCCAGCCTCCGTTTCAACAGCAGAGACCTTCAGGAAACCCAGGCCTCCAATCTTGGCTGCACAGGCCCTTCCTGAAGGTCTCTGATGGCGAAATGGAGCCCAGAGGCAACACACGCATTAACCTGGGGCTCCATTCTCCGCTGCAGAGGCCTTTCCTAAAGGCCTCTATTGGCAATAGTGAGGCTAGGGGTGATGTGTGCAAGCAGCAGTGAGCAGCCACAGAAAAAGTGGGCCAATGGCAGCGACGTGGGCTCCTGCTGGACATGGCTGTTGGTGCTGCCGCTGTGAGGCAAGACAGTGGAAAAAACAAGACATCTCCTGACCTAATGCTTCTTTTGGATCCAAAGAAATTATAAGACTGGGTCTTATTTTGGGGAAACACAGTAGTTGTGAAATATGTATGAGTTTTCATACAATACAAAGCCCCAAGAAAAACAATACCAGATGTTCTGTACCTGTAATTATTCACAATATAGTTGAAGATAAATCTCAGAATATGATGGGATGGAGCAGAGATGTTAGCTGTATACAATGTGTTGCAGATAACTGATGGAGTCGTCTCAAAGTTTCTTGCACCTATGATGGCTGTCTTACACATTTTACATTTACTTCTGCTTATGCTTACTGTTTCCTTATTTTTTCTTAAAACATTTTTGTGAGTGTGAACCCCAAATTTAGGAAATAAATCTTGAAGCAATTAACTGGCTTTGAATTTGAAATTTTCATTCTATTGCAAATTGCAATATATTTGATGACATGATTATTTTTGTTTGTTTTGTTTTCCTTTCTTTTGTTATAGTGGTTTGCAGTCCAGGATCATTCAATCCTCATGAAGGAACTCATTGTCTTCAATGCAACAGAAGTCTGGCATATGGAGCCAAACATTGTTACTAGACTCTTGGCATAATCCTTTCGCTATGTTTAGTGACTTTCCTGTACTTTCATCTCTATAATCCAAATAAAAGGATTTTTCAAAAAAGTAATTTATATTACGAGATTACATTTATATGAGGAATGATATTTGGCAGAAGAGAATAAGGAGAAATTTCCTGTGATTAATTAGTAGAATGGCTTGCCCTCGGTAGTTGTGGGTGCTCCACCACTGATGGTTTTAAGAAGCGATTGAACAACCATTTGTCCAAAATGGTATAAGGTTTCCTGCTTGAGCTGGGGGATGGACTAGAAGACTGTTAAAGTCCCTTCCATCTCAGTTACTCTATTTCATTCTTAAAAAATAGTTGCATTCCCCTGGCAATTTTATATTTCTGAAGATGCAATTATGTTTAAATTTCAAGTGGGGAACCTTTCAAGTATCTTTGGTTTTAGAAAATTCAACACCATAGATAGGAAACATGACAACATAATATATCATCTTCAGTTTCATAGTCTTATGGTATGCAAAGAATGTTAGATCCTGATACTTGCTGATTCAACACTTCAATCTTGTATGAGAAAAAAATGGATTTTTTCTTCGTTTAAGATGCATTTTGCTATTCAGTAAAAAATAGTAAATAACACTAAAAGCAAAAATACAATACTTAGAATTGCTCTATTAAGCAAGGTTTCCATTAATTTTGTTTACATTACAACTATAATAGATACCACCTCCCTTCCATCTGACATAAATGGAAAACTTAATTCACCATTCCATTCTTTTAAAAATGCTTTTCATGTACTTTTGGATATTTGGAGGTTCAGAGTATATCTGATAAGAAAAACCACTGAGCTCTTATTCAGTTATCAGTTAAGTTATTTAGGCAAGAAAGTTAAGGAGTTGGGATTACAAGTGGTATTTTCATGGGAAGATTAACATTCAATGAGAGAACAAAGCATTGTAGAAATAAACCAGTTTAAAATGTTTGAAAAAATAACGATCCCAATTGGAATTTTATTTCATAAAGCTTGTGGACTGAAAGATTTTTTTACTCTTTACTTTTTATTATTTATTTCTGTTGAAAATTTGTGTTTTTCCTTATAAACCTTTTCCTTATTTTTTAATTTGGTTTTTTAACTTTTGTATGGTGGATTTTTTAATTCCCTGTAAACCGCCCTGAGTCCTCAGGGAATAGGGCGGTATATAAATGTAACTAAATAAAATAAACAAGAAGAAAAACTGAAAAGATTTTAAAAAAATTCTGGGACTCAAAGGGAAACTTTAAAAGGTAGAGGCGACACCGTGTGGTCAAACTTGGTATCTCAATCTGTTATTCTTCAGGGGTTTGGCCGACACCATAGAAAACAGATAAGACATACGTTACCTTGAAAATTTTGAAACAACAGCTGTGAAAAGTTCTGCTATGCTTCATATCCCGGAAAAAAAAAACTTTCGCTTTCTTTTGGATTTCCTAATTGTAAAGCCCCTAGTCTAAAATACCAATATGGAAGAAGATCAGGAACAGAAATTCCTTATGGATAAAGATCAACAAATTCTTTTAATGATGAAAACAATCAAACTGTCATCACAGCCAATGAAAAATTAAGAGGCTACAGAAAAGAACAAAAAGACAGACCAGATATGAAAGCCCAAACTTTGACCAGAACTAAAGAACCATCTATACAAAACACAATAGAAAAAGTGGAACATTTAAATGCCATGACAGAAGAATCAATTGCTCAACAAATACTGACATTTGAAAATCCAGAAAAGACACTGATACCATGGAAAAAGAAAAAGGTTTCCTATGTAAATCAGAAGGAATTGGAGGATCCAGAAAAAGAATACTTGGAAGAGAAGACAAACAATTCAGAACAACCACATCAATACAGAAAAATAAAGAGACAATGTGCCAGATCTACTAGTCCTCTCAAAAAAATGGTGACTGGATGGTTTTGTCAACGCCAAATAACATATATGACAATATGATTGGTTTGATGATTCAAAAACAAGGAAATGGAAGATGGCTTGGCAAAGAAAAAAAAGCTAAAATTAGACTGAAGAAGAATGGAGTTTTGACCGTTTTACGAAAATTTAAAATAGAATATATTCAAATAGATAAGACATGTATGTTGAATATAAGACATTGCTATGAATTGAGATAAAAGGTTTTGGGCATTAAAAATTAGTAGCATAAATACTAATAGGTAAATTTTAATATTGAAAGAAAATGTGTGTATAAAGGTCGTGTAAAGGTGAATAAGATATATATATAAGCTAAAAACCTATTGTTGAAAGTATTAAACAGGTCTGTATGGAACATTAAAAACAAAAATTGACAGAATGAAAGATTAGAACAAGCAAATCAAAACTTAGAAGGAGCAGTCACTGCCTTGCAAGTGGAGAAAACTGTACACTATTTGAGATTCCAGAACATACCCGAAGATAAAGAACAAGATATAGCAGAAGTGATTATTACTCTATTAGCAGAGGCTCTAAAAATTGAAAGACTGGAGATGCAGCAAGAAGTGGATGAAATATTTAGAATGAATTCAAGTTATGCGAGGAAACACAAATTGCCCAGAGAAGATTTATGAAGAAAACAACAAGGAATGAGATATTAAGAAGAGTCAGAGATGACCCATTACAATATAAAGACAAAGAAATAGTAGTGCTAAAACAGATTCCCAAGAGAATAAGGGATAAAGACAATATCATTTGTTGACTACAAAGCTGATTGCAAAAGGGGTAAATTTTAGATGGCCCACCCCAGAGTCTGACTGTTTAGTAGAGTAGGCACAGTGGTCACTGAGATTTGGCTGGTTAACCTGGTCAGGGGTCCCATGTTGCACTTCTGAGCTGCCATGTTCCTCTTCTGAATCAAGTTCCACTGAGAAAGGAAAACCCTGGTGGTTCTGGTGTGAGCTGGCTTGGGCGCCAGCTTGAGGACCTCAGGAGGGACTTGTGTCATAGTCC
Source organism: Vipera ursinii (assembly GCF_947247035.1). Classification (NCBI taxonomy): domain Eukaryota; kingdom Metazoa; phylum Chordata; class Lepidosauria; order Squamata; family Viperidae; genus Vipera; species Vipera ursinii. The sequence continues at coordinate 57,908,924 of NC_139517.1, forward strand.
TCACTTAGTGACCATTCTGGAAACCTTTTCCTAAGTTGGTCAATATGTCTTCTGACCAGTCGCCCTCCCTCCAACCCCACTTTATAAGATAGGGGTCCAGAGTCTTTGATCACCTGACCAGGAACCCACAAGTTTCCAGGCCCATAGTTCCTGGCCCAAACCCAATCACCTATTTGCAGCCCCCTTGGGAGTTTTGGTTTAGAGGCTTCGGATGCCAGTCTGTCTGGATGCAACCTGTCCAGTTTAGTAATTAAGCACCTTCCCCAATGCAGCTCAGCAGGACTTTTACCAGTAGCTGTGCAGGGTGTAGTGTGTTGACAGAGCAAGAAGTCTGCCAGTCTATGATGCCAGTCACCTGTGATGATGCGCTTGAGCGCCTCCTTTGTTTTTCCTCACCATGCGTTCGGCTTGTCCATTCGTAGAGGGGTGAAATGGTGCAGATGTAGCATGTCTGATGAGGTTACCTCTGAGAAAAGCCGGAAACTCAGCAGCAGTGAATTGAGCCCCATTTTCAGAAACCAAAACATCAGGCAACCCATGTGTTGCAAAAAGTTTTCTCAGCACCTGGATGGTCCTAGCAGTAGTCATATTAGGGACTGGAACTACTTCCAGCCATTTTGAGTGGCTATCCACTACTACCCATAAAAAGCTATCATTGGAAAGGCCCAGCATAGTCTATATGAATCCTGGACCAGGGGGTATGTGTTTCCTCCCACCTATGAACTGGGGCCTGAGGCATTTCAGGCAGGTATAGCAACCATGGACTTGATCCTCCACAGCCTTATCCAGGCCAGGCCACCAAAGGTAGCTTCTAGCTAAGGCTTTCATCCGTACAATGCCTGGATGGCCTTCATGTAAGGAATGTAAGACTGTCCCTCAATGATGTGGGGATAATGACTCTGTTGCCCCATAATACACAGCCCTTATGTGCAGACAATTCATGTCTTCTGACAAAATAACTTTGGAAATCGGCCTGGAGTTTCTTTCAACCAGCCCGTGTATACCCATGACAGTGCTCTGCTCAGAATTTTATCTGTAGTAGTCTCAGCAGCAATATCCCCAGCATGGAGAGGAAACTCAGGCAAGTCCTGAATGGACAATATTTTAGCAGCAGGAGCTGGATCAGGATCCATTAGTGGCAGTGGTAGTCTGCTGAGGCCATCTGCATGGCCCATTTCCTTCCCAGGTTTGTGAACTAACTTAAATTTGTATGCAGACAAAAATATAGACCATCTCAGCATTCTTGGAGATAGTACATGGGGGGTTTGCTTATCTGTTGTGAATAGGCCCAAAAGGGATTTGTGGTCAGTGAAGACAGTGAAATCCCTGCCATATAAATAATCATGAAATTTTTTGACTCCAGCCACTATGGCTAAGGCTTCTTTATCAATTTGTGCATAATTACACTCAGCAGCAGATAAGGTTCTAGAATAGAATGCAATAGGAACTTGTTTCCCATTCTTCTCTATGTGACTTAAGACTGCCCCCACCCCATAGGGAGGTGCATCACATGCAAGGCATACAGGTTTAGACTCAATGTAATGAGTTACAGTCTACTTTTCTGAAAGAAGGGCCTTGAGATCCAGGAAACTTTTTTCATGTAAGTCAGTCCACTTCCAAGGGGCTTTTTTATCAAGTAGCCTGTGAAGGGGCTCAGCTATTGTAGCCTTATGAGGTAGAAATGTGTGATAAAAGTTCAGGAGGCTCTGCTCTGCTTTGGATTTTGGCCTAGGAGCCATTTTGATGGCTTTAATTTTTGACTCAATGGGGTGAATCCCACTAGCATCGATACGGAACCCCAAGAATTCCATTGAAGAAACCCCAATACTACATTTGTTTTTCTTTAATTTGAGGACTGCATTGCAGAGCCTTTGTAACACAGTCCTGAACCTGTTGACCAATACTTCTGGGGATTCCCTGGCAATGAGAACACCATCAAAATAAGGACAGACACCCTGAATACCTTTAAGTGTGCGTTCCATAATGCCTTGGAAAATACCCGGTGCAACGCTGACTCCAAACTGCAAGCATTTGACTTTGAATGACCCTCTATGAGTTACTATTGTTTGAGGCACAGCCGTGGCCTCGTCTACCAGCAGTTGCTGATACACCTGTGCTAAATCAAGTTTAGCAAAAATGGTTCCCTCTTGCAAAGAGGCTAGAATATGGCTGACTATCGGGACCGGGTATGCATGTTGATTTAAGGCTTTATTTAATGTGTATTTGTAGTCTGCACAAATGCAAACCTTCCCGTTGGGCTTTAGTGGGGTGACAATAGGAGTTTCCTACTCCCTGCCATCAACAGGCTGTAATACACCCTGCTCTACTAACTTATCAATTTCAGAATCGATTTTGTGTTTTAAGGCAAAAGGAACTCTGTGAGGCTTGACCCTTATCGGTACAACGGTAGGAACTAATTTAAAGGAAATTGGTGACCCAGTATAAGTTCCCAGTTTTGACTCGAAAACATCTGCGAATTCCTCACAAACAGCCATGAGGTCTGCTGTCTGTGTCTGGTTAATGCCTGTTATTTGAATGCCCAAAGCCTCAAACCAATCAAGTCCTATAAGACTTGTTCTTTGGCCCCCTTACTATGACATCCAGGTGCCCCCAAAACCCTTTAAATTTCACCAATAAGGTGGTTTCACCCTTAACTTTAACCTGAGCACTCTGAAAATCTGTTAAAATAATATCTGAGGGCCTTAGTTTAGCCTACTGTTTGCTGCGTCTGCACACAAGATTGAATGTATCATGCGAGATGATTAAGACTGCCGAGCTGGAGTCCAGTTCCATTTTGCATGGAATTCCTTGTAGCTCCACCAAGAGCTTAAGTTTAGGCTTAAGGGGATGACAAGCCCCAGTGCAACAAACACTTCTCCGCCTTTTGAAGAACCCCACACTGACTGGACCCAGGGCCCCAGTACCTTTCCTAGTTGGTTCCTCCGACTGGTGCTTGGGTGGCCTGTCTCTCTGGCGAGCTCTGCACACCACCACGATGTGACAAGTCCTTCCGCAAGCTCTACACGTGGCCAAATGGAATCTGCAATTTGCGCGGGAGTGGTTGTCTTTGCATCCCTTACAACTAGGTAAGATAACTGCCTTGTAATTGTTCTCTGCTGATTGCCGTGGTTTTGCGTGCTTTGCTGTCTCTGGAGCTTGTTTATTTCTCGTTCTTCGTCTTCTGACAATTCGCCGTCACATTTGGCGACCTCGTGGTGGACGGAATCTTCTATCTTTGGAGATTTGGTGGGCTGCACTGTTTGTACTGCGCCTCCGGCTGCTTCGTCAGCCATGACCTTGTCCTGTGCTTCGGTGAATGTGAGATTTGGTCTGGCAAACAATCTCAGCTGCAGGGTTCTGTGTCTCAGGGCACAGATGAGTCGGTCTCTCAGACGCTCCTCTAAATTCGAAAACTTGCAAAGACGTGCAGCCTGCCTTAAGCCCGCAATAAACTCTGATGCTGTCTCACTGGGAAGCTGCACTTGTTGGTCGAATTTAAAATGCCATGCCATCTCTGACATTTTTGGCTGAAAATGCCCAGTCAGCTTCTTCGTAAGGTCAGCAAACGATACTGCTTCAATGGGCGTTGGCGTGAAGAGGTTTTCTGCTAGATCAAATGTCGCTGGCCCACACACGCACAGCTTTTAGGCCTTCCTCTGCAATCTGGTTAGCTCGTAGGTAATTCTCCACTTTTGAGAGGTAAGACGGCCAATCTTCTCGATGTTTGATGTCCTCAATTCCTGCGCTGTTGTTGGATCCTGCTTCTTAGGCTCAGGAACGCGTGCTCTGAGCACGGGGCCGCTAGTGTAGCTTACTAGCCGGCTAGGGGGGGGGAGATGCCTCTTCCCTCCAGCGAGTAATGCTATCCCCTTGTGACTTCAGCCCTTAGGCGGAGAAGCAGGATAATCAAATATCTGAGTTTCTTTTGTCTAGCCCAGTCCTCCTCTCAAGATGACAAGTTTGGGACTTTTTATTCATGGATACTATTATGTCGTGGGCTCTGAAGAGCAGGAACGAAGACACGCAGATGAGTACAGAAAAACTCATTACTTAAGCAGAAACTACTAAGGATTTGGAGTCACCCTGTCTCAATATATGGTCAGGCCCTCTGGAAACAACCAATTGGATTGTACCCATGTTTGCTGCCCAAAGTTGACCAATTGCAGGACTGGAGACATCCTGTCTGGGTTGCTGGAGCGTTGCTCCAGCAACGCACATGGTGATATTCCAAAAGCCCAGTACATAACAGATTGAATTCCCCATCAAAAAGAAAAAGAATTTTCAAACTACAGAAATTAAACATTGATATAATTTGTTTGCAAGAGATACACATAAAGAAAATTATAAATTTTTGGAAAATCCAAAACTTGAAAAACTTTATTATACATCAGCTCAACAACAAAAAAAGAGGAGTAGCTATATATGTTAAGGAGACAATAGATTCCAAAATGATTTATGCAGATGAAGGAAGAATACTAATGGTAGAAATTTTTTAAAATCAAAAACAGATACTTTTGATAGCAATATATGCACCAAATAACAAAGGTTTTACCAAAACCTTCACAGAAAAATAGTAGAAATGAAATATCAAAATATATGCTTAATTGGGAATTTCAAAGCAATAGTAGATGGGACATTAGATTATAAAAGCAGTAAATCAGGGAAACAAGAAAGAAAAAGATTACCCAAGATTTTTTTTTTTAACATGATAGAGGAAATTGGTGTACAAGATATTTGGAGAGAAACAAACCCAGAAAAATCACAATATACATTTTATTCTAATAGTCATAAATCTTGGTCTAGAATTGATATGATTTGGATGATGCCTGAATTAAGGTTTAATAGGCAGGAAATTGAAATAAAATTAGGTACTTGGGCAGATCATAATCCTTTAAAAATGGTGTGGAAAGGAATGCAGCAAAAATTAAGATGGACTTTGAATCAATCCATATTAAAAGAGAAACAATTTATAGAATTAGCAACAAAGGAAATGGAATTTTTCTTCAAAGAAAAAAGAAGATACATTACAAAATGTATGGAATACAGCCAAAGCATATTTTCGAGGCGTAACGATAACATACATGGAGAAAAGACAAATGGAAATAATAAAACATAAATTAAATTTAATAGAATCAGAAACACTGGGACAGAGAAAAAGAATCACACAAAACCCCAAACTCCTCTTCAGCTTCACCTGGTCTCTCCTCGACAACAACCACCACCAGTCTTCCCTTTCTCCTTCCCCTTTTGTTTCCTTCTGCCTGATCCACACCCGCCATGCCCAAACCGGCAGCAGCTTCCTGAGCTTCCTACTTCCCTCTCTCTGGCCAGGCTCCCGCAAAACCTTTCGGCCAGCCCTGTTACACACTCCCCCAACCAAAGAGGTTTCTTTGGTCCCCCAAAGAATAGCAAATTTACTGCTAAGCATCTATATTATCTGACAGTGAATCAAACTTCATTTCACAGTAGGCATCACTCTCTCTATGCTATGACCCAGGGCATCATACGTTAATCTCTTCACTGGATGCATAGGCCTTGGCCTCTATACTTTAGGCTCAGCAATATCGCGGGTGCCATCCTCTCATAACTCTCCACTCCTGGAGGCACCTGAGACTGACCGCTCCTCCTCCAATTCTGGTAATTGTGGGATGTATGAAGTGACCAGATCCATCTTTAATGGCTCCTCTAACTGTGATCTCCGGGGTGAATGACCCCTCCTGTCCCAACAGTACCCCAGATTGATTCACTACCTCAAGTACTTGAGGGGTCCTCTCCCATTTGCAAACTTTAAGTATCAGTTCAGAAATATCAGGCCCAGACTGTTCTGAGTCCACCTCAATACCCACAGTGGAGGGTGTCATCCCAGTATCCCCCGATGACCACAACCAACCTATACAACTCTCTTCTTCTTCAGAATCTTCCAGTTCTCTTCCTGCAGACAGATCGGGTTTTGCCCTAGTTTCTAACTTTCTTACTGAGCAGGGCTCAGTTGTGATGGCTGGCTGGGTGACTTGTATTGCCTTATTTAAGGGCAATAAATGGTTTTGATGCCACACCTTCAAACATCCTGAACTTCCCTCTGGTCATATCTGATACACTGGTAATCCCGGCAGCTTCTCATTAACAACATACAACTGGGAGCCCCACCAATCTGTCAGGCTGTGCTTCCCAGAGGGGCCTAAATTCCTTAATAGCACCTGATCGTCAGACTGCAAATCCTGAACTCTCACTTTCAAATCATAGTTCCTCTTATTCCACCATTCTTGAACCCCTGTGGCCACTGAGGCCTTTTCATAAGGCCCCTTCAGATTTTTCTTCAATCTATCTACATAATTACGATGTGACCTAAGTGAGGTCTCATCCAATGAGGTGCCAATGTCTACAGGCAGGCGGGCTTCCCTACCAAACATGAAGCGATACGGGGAATACCCAGTGGTGTCATTCCTCATGCTATTATACGCATGCACGGTGGTAGAAATATATTGTGTCCAGACTTCCGGTTTACCGACGCTGGGGGACCCTGGAAAGGGTCAAAAGTCACCCGGTAGGGGTGACTAGCAAGGAGGGGATCCATGCTTGATCACAGGAGGGCAGTAGCCCATCCGCCCAATCCAAACCGGCAGACAAAAGACCAGCCATAAAAAAATGGCTCGTCACAGCCGGTCAAACTTACCACCAGGCACCTACAAAGCAGTGCGGATGAGACTGGGTGAGATCTGAACCTCTCTTCAATCCTATTTTTTCCACCTGTATAAACTGCCCAAGGTATTTTCCCCCCTGTAGAGAGAGAAGGGAAATTCTATCCCACCCTCTAGAAACAGTAGTGACTGGCTATCCAGGGGAGTTTAAAACATTGAAACAATAGCCTGATTTTAATTGATTTTTATTTTTCTAAAACTTGAGGATTTCCTATTCTTATTGAAGATTTGGGTTCTTACTTACAAAAAAGAAGTAAAATTGAAAAAAGGACTATAAAACTCTTGGATTTAAAAAAGAAAATCCTAAATGGTATGGGCGACATCTTGTGGCTAAACCTGATATTACAACCTGTTATTGTCTAAAAGAGACTTGGCTTGAAGACCAGACTATAGATAAGACTTTTGTAACCTTGGCTATCAGCTGTGAGAAGCCCAGCTGTGCTCTATAAGTGATAAAATTATTTTTACTTTCTGATTGTAAAGCTTTTAATTCACACCACTAAGAGAACAGATTTTATTTATGTTGAAAGCAATTCATGAAACTATTCTTAAAGCCACTGATGAAATAAGTTTAAGTTTATTGAATTTATATACCGCCCTTTTCCTGTAGGACTCAGAGCGGTTTACAAAGTATTTAAAAACATCAATACAATACAAGAGTTAAAAACAGTTAAAATAATTAAATTTGATCCCTGAGGGGGGAAAAAAAACTCTCAGCCTGGCTACGGAAAAGAACAAGTTGTCAGCCTAGATAAACGAACCCAAACTTTGATCATAACCAAAGAATTAACTACACAGAATAAAATAGAAGAAGTGGAGCAATTAAATACTATGATAGAAGATTCAACTGATCAACAAACACAGTTAACGGAAAACCCAGAAAAGGGATTGACAACTTTGAAAATGGAAAAGACTTTCTATATAACCCAGAAGAAACCTGAGGTTCAGGAAGAACAGACAGTTGACTTAGCAAGGTGGCCATATTTGCAAATTGAAACAAGATATAGAAAAGATGCAAAGACAATGGGATTTTATAAAGAACAGGCAGAATTTGATCAAATATTATTAAAAACAGACAAAAACCTGATTAAGAAACTTTACAGATTTCTGCTAAACTTGAAGATGGAAAAAGAACAAGTACAAGATACAATGATAACATGGGCAAAAAACTGGATATTCTATAGATTTGGAGGACTGGCAAAAATTATGGGATAGAAATATTAAATTGACTAAAGCAGTTTCATATAAAGAACATTTGTATAACATGTTTTACAGATGGCATATGACACCAGTAAGATTAGCTAAAATGTTTAAAAATACTTCAAATAATTGCTGGAAATGTAAACAAAGACCAAGTACCTATTACCATATCTGGTGGGTATGCCCTAAAGCAAAAAGGTTCTGGCTTAAGATACATACATGGTTGGAAAAGATGACTAAAATACAGGTTGAATTTAAACCAGAACTGTTTTTGTTAGGAATATTAGGAGCTAAGTATGAGAAAGAGAATGAGTATCCAATATTGCATGTATTGACAGCAGTGAGAATAGCATTTGCCCAATACTGGAAAAATGAAAACCTACCAACTGAGGAGATTTTAATCAAGAAAATTTTAGAATGTGCGGAAATGGACAGATTAACTTTAGAGATTAAAGAGAAAGAGGATTCAATTTATTTTAAAACATGGGATAAATTTTACCAATGGTTAGGAAAACGAACTAGCGATATGTTATTTTGAATATATATTAGTATATATGAATATATATTAGTAAAGAGAATGATATATATTGACTAATTGATACTGTATATGATTATCATTTAGCATATATATTATAGCTATTTACTGTTATATTAATTAGTGTTAATTAAACATATGTACCCGGACAATAGTCTGTTTGCTAAAGTTTGAAAATGTTATTGAAGGGTAACCCCAATGTTGTTCCCAACCCCATTCCTACCCCTATCCTGATCCTAACCCCATCCCAAATCCTGATTCTTACCCTGGTTATATCTTCTTCCTAACCCTATAAAATGCAATAAAACTCTTATAAAGAAGAACAACAGACAGAAGGGAAGATAAACATTTTAAGACAACTACGCCGAGAGAGAGAAATAGAGAGATGATTTATTAGCCCCTTAAAAAAAATGGTGACTGGATGGCCTTTCTTACTTCAAACAATATATATAATAACAGGGAGATCTATACGATGATTTAAAAGCATGGATATGGAAGGCGAATTGGCAAAGAAAGAAAGCTAGAATAAGGCTGAAGAAAATTGGGGCTTTGATTTATTAGTAAGGATTAAAATAAAATATACTCGATTTAACAAAATATGTACTTTGAATACTAGATTTTGTTATGAACTGAGATAAAGAAAACTGGTTATTTTAAAATTTGGAAGTAAATACTAAAATTAAATTTGAATATTGATTTGTTTATAAAAGTTGAATATAAAGCTATTTAAGATATATAAGCTAAAAATATATTGATAAATGTAATAAACATGTTTTTACTTAGCTGATATAATAAAAACTACTAGCTTAAATATGCAATAATAGACATTATGAGAAAAAGAAAGGAAGTATTCGTTCAAATGAGAAAATTTGGTTATTAAATTTAAGATGTTTGGAAATTAATAGAAAATAAGAATGTTATACTGTATTATCAATTGTTGATGTAAGATAGTGAGAAATAGAATATATCTAAATAGATAAGATGTATATTCTGAATATTAGACTTTGTGATGAATTATGAAAATGGGAACTTTGATTATTTAAAACTTGGAAATTATAAATATTAAATGTTAAAGTTGAATATTAATGGGAAATTAAAAATTGGGGAAAACTAATTAGGACATTGATTGTCTATAAGGACTGACTGTTAAAATAACAAGGATATGTATAAGCCAAAAATTATTGATGAATGTAAGAATGTCATTTTTATTTAATTGATTTAATAAGAACTGTATTAGTTTAAACAGGAGACAGTAAATGCTAAGGGGAAAAGAGAGGAAAAATGTAATGTAGTAGCTTGAGACCTGTACTAAGCATACTTGTATGTTATTGTATTATCAATTAACCCAGCCGCCATGTTGCTTTTTAAATACCTAAATGTAAAACTAGAAAATCAACAAAACTTTTTTTTTTTAAAAAAAATGTTGCATCCAGTGTTGTTTCTGTTCTTCAGTGAGTGTCCCCAAAAGAGTATGATTAAATCTCTCGGGCTGCAGATCTTCTTGTGGATGATAAGGGGTGGTACATGACTTCCGAATACCCAGTAACCCCAATAGTTGCTTAACAAGTCTACTTCCAAAGTCTTTCCCTTGGTCAGAGTGTATGACCTGAAGTAGCCCATAATGTACAAAGAACTGCTCCACCAATATTTTGGCTACCATAACAGCGCACTGATCTTTTGTCGGGATAGCCTGGGCATAATGGATAAAATGATCAGTCATACATCCACTTACATCCAGTTCCAGGCAAAGAAAGTCAATGCAAACCAAATCCAAGCGCCCATAACTTTGCAAATGGCCCATCGGTACAGTCCTCGAAGGTAGGGTTTTCCTCTGAACACAACGCAGACAGGATCTACAAAAATCCCTAACTTTTGTCTTCATACAGGCCAATAGAATCGATCCATTACTAACTTAAAAATCTTTTCTGGCCCCATCTGCCATGCTCATCATGTAGCGCAATCAACACTGCTTCTCTGAGTTTCTCTGGAAGCAAGAGTTGCCACCTTTCTTCAGGCCCATCTGAAGGCCCCCTCCAATAAACCACTCCATCGTGAAGCTGTAAGCAATCCCACTCCTTGTACAACACTTGGGCTCCTTGCAATGAATTGGCAAGTAAAACATCCTGCTGGCCACTTCTCAGAGCAATTTCAACCAGGCCACAGAAGGGATCTTCCACCTGGTCCCTCCTTAGATCTTTCTTAGTCAGAACAACCTACCCTACCCTCTGACCTGAATGGGATTACAATATAATTTGGGAACACTTGCAATAGTAATCCCCACCAATTCAGCCCCAATTGCTCCCTAAGCTCATGCTCAACCCTTCGGTACAGCCATCAGGGATCAATTGTATCCACTCTCCAACATATGCCCCTGAATCATGGGGTCTCCTTGACAAAGCATCTGCATCCATGTTCCTCACACCCAGGCAATATTTCAAACTGAACCTAAATCCAGAAAGGATGGCCAACCATCAATGCCCCATAGCAGTGATGGCAAACCTTTTAGAGACCGAGTGCCCAAATTGCAACCCAAAAGCCACTTATTTATTGCAAAGTGCCAACACGGCAATTTAATCTAAATACTGAGGTTTTAGTTTAGAAAACAACAACTCATACATTAACATCTTTTTTCTTAAAAGAAAAACACAATAACAAAGCTTTCAATGATACCAACAACTTTTTACTGAAAGGTAAAAGTTTGCATTTGGCATGTTTTTGAACAATTCATGTGATTTTTGCTGTTGTATGCTTGCTGATAATTTGTCTAACCTTGGCATATACTTTGTAAGTTTGAGAGCAACACATGCAGCACTCAGATCTTATATTAGTCTGCTTCTGGTGTCAGATTTGATATAACTCAAAGCTGAAAACTGCACTCCCTCTGGAGGCTTGATTTGGCTAGGAAGGGGCTTGAGAAATGGCTTTTTCCTATGAAAACATAGCCAAAGAGTGAGGCATGCATGCCCACAGAGAGAGCTCTGAGTACCCCCCCCCCAGCATGTGTGCAATAGGTTGGTCATCACTGCCCCATAGCATCAAGTTTACTGGTTATGACCAAATACGTGAGTGGATTATTATCTGTCTTAACCTCAGACTCCGCCCCATACAGATAATCCTTCAATTTATCCACAACTGCCCACTTGAGTGCCAAAAATTCCAACTTATGAGTGGGATAATTCTTTTCCACTGGAGTTAAACCCCTGCTGATGTATGCAATGGGCTTCAGCTGTTGATCACATTCCAGATATAACACACCTCCAAGGCCATCCCGACTATCATCCACATATAACTCATATGGTCGATTAGGGTCTGCATAAGCCAGGAGTGGGGTTCTCGTAAGCCTCCACTTCAACTGGTCAAAAGCTTGCTCATGCCATTCAGTCCATTCTCCCTGAATAGACCCCCAAGACTTCCTGGGTCCCTTAGTTTGATGGACTGGATTTAAACAACCCACCACTTCCTCTACTTCATTCTTTAACAACTCATTGAGCAAGCAAGCTATCGTTGCAAATCCTTCCACAAACGTCTGATAATATGAACAAAATCCCAAAAACTATTGCAATTCAGCTACATTTTGGGACTTGGCCCAAGAAACTACTGCCTCAAGCTTGGCAGGGTCCGTTGCCACCCCCTTGGCCGAGACAACATGACCTAAATAAGTGACAAATGGTTCATAAAATTGGCATTTCTCCAGTGTCAATTTCAGCCCTTCCTCATGAAGCCTTGTCAATACCTTCTCCAAATGCTCCTCATGCTGTTCAAGGGTCTCACCAAAGACAATAATATCATATCAATAATATCATCTAAGTAAACCAACACCTCTAGCAGGTTCATATCCCCCACTGTCCATTCCATGAGCCTTTGAAAAGTCGCCAGAGCCCCTGACAGCCCTTGAGGCATTCAATTAAACTCGTAAAACCCCAATGGGCACATAAAAGCAGTTTTATCCCTATCCTCTGGGTGCATGGGGATCTGGTGGTAAATCCAGTACACTAAACCACTTTGCCCCTGACAAACACTGCAGAGCATCCTCTATCTGAGGAGCTGTATACTGATCTCCTTAAGAGTGCGGTAATCTATACACATTCTCAGGGACCCATTCTTCTTCTAGATCACCACTATAGGGGAAGCATAAGGGCTTTGGGATTCCCTAATGACTCCAGTCTTTTTCAGCTCTGCTAGATGCTCTCTAAGGTCATCTAGGTCACTTAAGGGAATCCACCAAGATCTTTCCCTGAAGGGCTTATCCTCCTTCAGTCAGATTACATGCACTCCTAGCATAGTCAACATCAAAATCAATTCTCAGAAATAGGTGTTTCCACTTGCAAAACTGATCTCTCACCCTCTCCCACCACTTAGGATAAAGCTGTTTATTCTTGGGATAGAACTGATCCATCGAAACCTCCCCCTCAGTCTTTCCCCTATCATTCAGAGACCCAATCAGGATAGTTGGGCTCACTTGCCCCAACAACATCCGATTCCTCAGCCGTACAGGGAGGGTCGTGATATTCCAGACCCCAATCAAGATCCGCCCTTTTGCTTGCCGTAATACTCACATGGAGACTACCTCTTTAATTAATTCCACTTCACTGCTCCATCCCTTCAGTTACACTCAGCAGCCGTGCTCTCAAGGTGTTGATAGAATGTCCTTTTTAGTGGGAACTCATGTGGAGTGAAGGGGTGGCAGTTTCACATCATCAAAGAACAAAAATGACCAACCCCTAGCCATGGCAGACAGTGTTTATCAACCCTCTAGCAGTTGTGACAATAATAGTCAATGGCTTGTAGCAGCTGCTTGGGAAAATGGGGGGAGATCCTCCGGCTCTGGGCAGCAATGGAAAGCATCAGCAAAGATAGTCAGCGCTCTGCAGCAACAGCTTGCCCCAAGAGGGCAGCTCCCCACAATGTCTACAGCTCGCACAGGTAATAATGATCAAAGTTTGGATGTCCACTGGTCTCTAAAGCAGTAGTGACCAGCCTCTCCTTCTCTTCTGTAGGCACTCGTAGTCCCAGGTCTCTCTATGCCAAATCCCCCCCTTCTTTCTAGTTAAAACCTGAATTTAAAACCCCACCAAGCTTTCCCTCTTCTCACTCTCACTCTTCCCTTCATTCTCCCCCTGCGAAAGAAAGCAATAAAACTCTGCTTTCTCTCTCTCTCTCTCTCTCCTTCCCTTTATTTCAGAGGAAAAGAATCACAAAAACCCCAACTCCTCTTCGGCTTCACTTGGTCTCTCCCCGCCCACCACCACCACCACTCTTCCCTTTCTCCTTCCCCTTTTCTTTCCTTCTGCCAGATCCATGCCCACCACGCCCAAACCGGCAGCAGCTGTCTGAGCTGCTTCCCCCTCTCTGGCCAAGCTACCACAAAGCCTTTTGGCCAGCCCCGCTACATATACAAAAAATACAAAAATTTATATTCAATTCATTCATGATTATTTAGTTAAGAAATACTGTAATCCTTATAAATATGCAGAGAAAAAAGAAAAAGAGAAAAAACAGATCTGTACCTAATTCATTGGGGTGGGGGGAGAACACGTGCAAATAGATCTAATTCATTTTGCTGTTGTCTGTGTAATTATGCACTATTAATGGTAAAAGAATTATTCTACAAATATTGAAGAAAAATAGTACTGTCTATATAGAGAAACTACCACCAAGCTAAGATGCTATGCTTGACCGTTCAGCAGAAACAGAGGAAGCTGTAGACCAGAACTCACCAGGGCTCACCAGAATAAACTTTGCATCCAAATAAATGTTTTAATTCCAAGTTTTCTTTTCTCTCTCAGTGCCATCTTTTCCTCCATTCACTTTTTCCCACCTGTGGATGCAATTCTATGCATGTTTAGGGTTTTTAAAAAGATTTTAAATACGTTATTCAGGAGAGCCCTGTTTCTGCATGCCTGCCAGCAGACAATAAATTTAATTGCTATTGCTATCTATTACTATTCAAAAATCATGCACATCATTCCACCAAATATGGAAATAACATTGAATTTACAAGTAATTTAGAACAGACCTGTGAACATTGCTGCTTATAAGTGTAGTTATCCCAGACTCCAAAAGACCCTTTTAATTTCTATATTAAAAGTTATACAGTTTTGCATTCTTGAGTTGTAGTGATAAATCTCTTTACACTTGTATGTAACAAGACTTGTTTTTTATAATTGTCCTTGCTTCAACATAATACCTCTGCCTTTCCCCAATTATAATTATGAAGTCTGCATTCCTGTGATAAACCTTTGTCCCCTGCTTCATTTATAACAAGACTTGTCTTTTATAATTGTCTATGTTTCAAGTTATGTTTCAAGTCATGCCTTTCAAGTCATGCCTTTCAAGTTAAGATATGCCTTCTTGACTGATGACAACCCTTGTATTCTCTGTTAGCATTTGTAATATGATAAGCTATGCTTTATTGTTTCCTGTGATGATCTTTGCTCTCTTCATTAGCAGATGTATGCAATGAGTTATGTTTTCCCTTTGACCTTTCATGAGTGTGTTTTCCCCTCCCAAATGAAACAGCATAATAAAAGGAGGGTGTGCGGAGCTGTTCGGGGGCAAAACATCTACCCCGGGCACTCTGTGCTCTCTCACCTTGAACCAACTTGTATTGGTGCCTCAGTTTGTCCTAGGACTCTGCCTCTGAACCATCGCAGTTCCCAAGTGTGACCGTTGGAACGTCCGGCACACTGGGTCGGTGGCAAAGGGCAAGATCCTTCCATATTCAAGGTGTTCACCCTTGCGAGGGTCCCTCTAAATTCTCACCCCTGTTACGGGGCTCTAAGAGTTGAGGCTAGAACCCTGATCAACCGCTCAGCGCAACATATAAGGTTGAATGGAAATAAATTTAGTCCTGGCCAACCACAATTGGGAGTAAAAACTCAGTTGCTAAGTGGTGCGTTGTTTAATTAGGTGAACATCATGTGAACATGTTAGGTTATGATCAGTTCTGTAGTGTCCGGTCTGGTCGGCGAGTGACCACGCAGAGGCGAGCTGGTCTTAACTGTTTATTCAGGTACATGTGGCCGAACTGGCCTTACCTGCCCCGTCGCCTGTATATGTATGCCAGGCGTTCCTGGTGCTGGCCAACCCGCAGGCTCCAATCTCCCGCGCTTGCCCTGGCCACCCAACCCAGTGTCCAGGGATTCCCGCCGCGCAGTTGGGCCAATCAGGTGGCCGGACAGGTGTATACCTAACACTCCTTTCCCCCCAATTGGATCCGCTATTGTCTTATGTAGTCTTTATATGCTGGGGGCCTGTGTGCCCTGGTAGGGTATCTCCCCGTGGACCTGGCTGGTTCAGCCCCCCTCTCCTGAGTCTGATTCCTCCCCTGATCCTGCCCTGCTGGTGGTAAGGACCCTGCGTGTTCCCCTTGCCCATTGTCTGTGTTTGGCTCTGGTGTCCCTGGCTCGCTTGTGATGTCCCTGGGTCCCTCCATCTCAGGTGCCTTGGTCGTAACCCTGGTGTTGGCCTGTTGTGGGGCGATTGGGAGTGTGAATGTTTCTGTGTGTGTTGTTTGGTGGCTGCTGGGACTGGTTATGTGTGGTGATTTCTGGGGCCCTCTTCCTCAGTTGGTCAATGTGTCTCCTGACCTGGCGTTCCCCTTCCCCCTCAATGATGTATGAGAGTGGGCCCAGCTTGTCCGCCACCACTCCTGGTATCCACTTGTCCCCTTGGCTATAGTTCCTGGCCCACACTAAGTCCCCAACATTCAGAGTCCTGGCTGTGCACTCTTGTTCTATTTCTGCTGTTGCCTTGTCCTTGTGGAGTCTGTCCAGTTTGGTCGTGAGCTTCTTGCCCCACCTCATTTCTGCTGGACTTTTCCCTGTTAGGCCTGTGAGATGATCTCATGAGGTCAATGGATCGTTAAGGTGCTTCCAAGTAAAAGGCATCACGCAGAGATGCAATCATATTAAGTTTATTCAATGATAGATTAAAGAGAAAGAAATACTTGGCATGAAGGCATTCATGCCTGCATGTGAGAGAGAACAAAAGAAAGAAAGAAAGAAAGCTAGCATAGCATAACTGGAACAGAAGAAGAACTAGAAGCTAGGATCTGAGGACAAAGAGCAGCCCCTCGTGCAGAGGTATTTATGGGGGGTCTTGGTCCCTCCCTGACCATAAAACTCTCTCGCCAATGGGGCTGTAGGGGTCTGAGACCCTTGGCTCATCAGTGGAAGCAAAGAAGCCTCTTTGCCTCCATCTGATGACCCTTTTGGGGAACTGCCACGGCTGGCACTAAACATTTAACAGGGCCAGCAGGAACTGTGCCAGTCTATGAGGCCAATCACCGGTGATGATCCGTCGTAGTGCGTCTTTTGTGGTCCTTACGTTCCTTTCAGCCAAGCCGTTGCTGGAGGGGTGGAAGGGGGCTGACGTTGCGTGTCTAATCCAGTTGGCCTTGAGGAAGTCCTGAAATTCATTAGACATGAATTGGGGCCCGTTGTCAGACACAATCACGTCAGGTAACCCATGGGTGGCAAAGAGTCCCCTCAGGACCTGTATGGTCTTGGCTGACATGTTCTTGACAGGCACTACCTCTAACCACCGGGAATAGCTGTCAACCACTATTAGGAATGTTTTGCCTTGAAATGGCCCCGTGTAATCGATGTGTATGTGTGACCATGGGTTATGCGTGGCCTCCCACCTGTGGACTGGTGCATGGGCCTGCTCTGGCCTAGACCTCTGGCAGAGGTAACACCCCGCTACCCTTTCTTCGATGGCCTTGTCTAGTCCTGGCCACCATAGGTAAGCCTGGAATTGTGGTTCCTGGATCCCTCGATTCCACCCCCTAGGGCCCATGTTGCCACTCTGCTTAGCACTGGGTCCTTGCTGGTGGCATTGGCGATGTCTTTGGCAGTTATTGGGCATTCTGGGAGTTCATCTATTGTTAGGATTTGGCTCGCTGGGGCTGGGTCAGTGTCTGTGTCTGGGAGGGGTAGTCTGCTTAGTGCATCTGCATGACCCATGTCCTTGCCAGGTCTGTACTGGATGGAGAATGTGACAGGAATATGGACCACCTCAACATCCTTGGTGACATTATTTGTGGGGTCTGTTTGTCAGTGATGAATAATCCTAGTAGCGGTTTGTGGTCAGTGAGTATTGTGAATTCCCTCCCGTATAAATAATCATGGAATTTCCTTACACCTGCCACTATTGCTAATGCCTCCCGGTCAATTTGGGCGTAGTTGCGCTCCGCCTTGGTTAGGGTCCTGGAATAATACGCTATGGGTCTTTGCTCCCCATTACTATCCCAATGACTGATCATTGTCCCTACCCCGTATGGCGAAGCATCGCATGCCAGGCAGATTGGCTTCCCTTCACAGTGGGTTACTGTGGGCTTACTGGATAGTATGTCTTTAAGTGTTTGGAAACTTTTCTTGTGTTGCTCCTGCCAGTGCCAGGGTGTTTTGCTGTCCAATAGCCTGTGCAGTGGTTCAGCTATGGCAGCCTTGAGTGGGATGAATGCGTGATAGACGTTTATTAGGCCTAGGAATGCTTGGAGTTCAGCCTTATTCTTGGGATCTGGGACAGCCCTGATGGCCCTTATCTTCCCCTCTGTAGGGTGGATGCCCTGTGCATCAATCCTGTATCCCAAGAACTCTGTGGATGTTACCCCTATGGAGCACTTTCCCTTTTTTAACTTGAGCCCAGCCTTCCTAAATCTTTCTAATACCCTTTCCAGCCTTTCTGCTAATGCCCCTTCATTTTTTCCTGCAATTAACACGTCGTCAAAATAGGGGCACACCCCAGGTATACCTTTCAATGTCTTCTCCATCACTTCTTGGAAAATACCTGGGGCTGTAGCTATTCCAAATTGCAGTCTGTTGACTCAGAACACCCCCTTGAGAGTAACTATCGTCTGAGCATCAGCCACTTCCCTGGTGACTGTAAGTTGCAAATACGCCTGCGCCAAATCGAGTTTAGCGAGGATGGCGCTGTCCTGGATGGTCGCGAGGACCTGCTTCATCGTCGGGACTGGGTAAGCATGCTGCTTTAATCCGCAGTTCAGCATGGCTTTATAGTCCGCGCAAATTCTCACGTCCCCGTTAGGTTTAAGTGGGGTAACGATAGGCGTTTCCCAGGGCCCCCCGTCTACTGGTTCTAGCACTCCCTGGCCTACTAGTTTGTCCAGCTCATTTTCTATTTTTTGTTTGAGGGCGAATGGCACTCTCCTCGCCTTTAGTCGTATGGGCTGTACGGAGGGGTCTAGTTTAAAACTGATCGGCGGCCCTTTGTATTTTCCTAAGGTGCCATCGAATACGTCCGCGTATTTGTCGCAGACGGACTGCAGGTTATGGGTTTGGATTGAATTAATTCCCCCGACCCATATGCCTAGCGGTTCGAACCAGTTGAGGCTGATCAGGCTAGTCCTCCGGCCCTCGGTGACTAACAGCTCGAGGGGTCCT
This sequence comes from Vipera ursinii, assembly GCF_947247035.1. NCBI lineage: Eukaryota > Metazoa > Chordata > Lepidosauria > Squamata > Viperidae > Vipera > Vipera ursinii. Next base: position 57,927,763 of record NC_139517.1, read on the forward strand.
TTGAGCCCCTTGAAGCTGACCTCTATTGTGACTGTCCCTTGTACTTTTATGGGTGACTTCTGGAAATTGGCTAACTGTATGTGTGTGTTTTTTATGGGGACCCGGCGACTGCTTTTGGCCTCGATGCGAGCCAGTGTCTCTCTGGAGATTATGGACACTGCCGCTCCTGAGTCTACCTCCATCTTGCATGGGGTGCCCTGTAGTCGGACCTCGATTTGGAGTTTGGGCCTGAGTATTTGGTTAACGGCCTCGACCACCCCTCGGTTACGGGTTCGTGCCTAAGGGACCCTTTGCCACCATTCCGGGGGGTTACCTTACCTGTGGCTCTGAATGTGCCCGGTCTTCCCGCAGTTCCTGCACTTTGCGTTCCTGAACCGGCAACTCGCATGGGGGTGATTGCCTCCACAGCTACCGCATTTCGGGTCCACGTCCCGGTGTCTGTTCGGGCCTTCCCTTGGTGGTCTTGCTTGCTGGGGGGGTGGCTGCCTGCTCCGATCGGTGTCGTCTGCTTTCACTGTGGTCTTTCCGAACCGTCGGGTGACTTCGTTGATGTCTGGCTCCCATGAGTAGTCCTCCACCCCACCGTCCACAAGGCACTCTTGGTGGATGGAACCAGTCGCGCCGTTGCTATTGTGGGGGGGGGTCGCATTGCCCGGTGACTTTGTATGTGAGCAGTTCATCAAGGACTTCTTGCAGATTCCCTGTGGGCTTAGCTATGATTCTGTTCTGTAGCTGTTCATCGCGTAAGCCCAGGACCACTCAATCTCAAATGCGCACCTCCAGGTTATCGTACTTACAGCGGAGTGCGGCTTCTCGCACGGCTGCCACGAACTCCGTTATCGATTCCCCAGGTCGCTGGTTACGCTTTTCGAAAATCCTCCTCCAGAATAGTTCGGATCTCTTTGGGGTGAAGTGTTCACGAAGTTTCCCTAGGAGTTTGGCGTATGAGACGCTGGCGACCGCTGCTGACTGGCATAGTCCCACGGCGACCCGATAGACTGGTGTCCCGCTGATCGTCAGCAACGCGGCGGCTTTTTTCCAGTGGTCCGTGATGCTGTTCACCAGCATGTATCCCTCGACCTGGCCCACGTATTCCTCCCAATCCTCTGGGTGTCTGGGGTCGAATTCGCGGATTGAGCCGACTTGCGCCGACTTGCGCCATTCTTTCTTGCTTGTTTCAGATTGTCGCTGTTGACGGCTCTTTGAATTTCCCGCTTCGCGTCTGCTCGTCTCGCACTTCTCTCTGCCACTGCCAATCCCACCTTCGTCGCCACTGTAGTGTCCGGTCTGGTTGGTGAGTGACCACGCAGAGGCGAGCTGGTCTTAACTGTTTATTCAGGTATACGTGGCCGAACTGGCCTTACCTGCCCCGTCGCCTGTATATGCATGCCAGGCGTTCCTGGTGCTGGCCAACCCGCAGGCTCCAATCTCCCGCGCTCGCCCCGGCCACCCAACCCAGTGTCCAGGGATTCTCGCCGCGCGGTTGGGCCAATCAGGTGGCCGGACAGGTGTATACCTAACAAGTTCTGATTAGTCATTAAACAAATCACTGTGGGCCATTAAGCACAATGTTACATGACTGAATAGTGACTTCCTGCCTAATTCCCCATTGACTTTTCTTATCAAAGGCTGTCTGTTAAATGATAATCATGTGATTCTAGGAATGTTGCAATGGATGCAACTTTGAAAACTGGTTGTAAGTTTCCTTTTTTAGTACCATTGTAACTTTGAATGGTCACTGAAGAAGTGGTCAGTAAATGAGGATTGCTGTATATATCTATTTACTTACTACAAATTTAAGCTTGTTTTATTTATTTATTTTAAATCCATTAAGTTTGCTTTAATCTTAAAATGTGGTTAATACATCAATTTTCCTCATACAATAGATTTTAGCTTCATGAACCTGGGTATAATTATTATACTGTTACAGAAGTAATCCAGAAATTGAAGCAACAACTCTTGAGGATGTTTTTTCCCTCTTAAAAAGGGGTTGTCAACACTGTGATAAACCAAAATGAAGCCATTTTCATTTTGTCTTCATTGCCACATATATAGTTAGAAGAAGGAGGTGGGGGTGTAGTTTTCAGTTAGCCAAAAGATTTCACATGTATGGGTACTAAGGTCATTGCTGATAACATTTTGGCGGGCTAGAGCAGCTGGGAGGAGTGTCTGAATTTTAAAACAATTGGTGAATGTGATTTATGATAGCAATTTGGGGTGGGAAATGAAACTTGCAAATTTGTAACCAAGGGGAGGGGGAATTAGTCTTGGGTTCACCCTTGTATGCGCTGTTATGTTGTAGCTAAATAAAAATGTTCTTTAAGGAAGAAATGCTTGTCTTGAAGTTCTTTTAGATGGTCTCATCTATCGGAACTATGACAGGGGTAGGTAATTTGTGGACCATAACAGATGATTACACTGTTTTGTAATCTCCTGAATGTCTCAAATATTCCAGCAGTGAGCAAGGTAAATATGTTTGCTTTTTTGTTGTTCCATTTTGAGTTCTGAGAAGATTTAATGAATAAAAAGTTGCCTTAAATCTTGTAATATCTTAAAGCATCTATTCCCTGACTATTCCTGGAGCACTGGGGAACTACCAGAGGACTGAAAGAGAGCTGATGTAGTTCCCACCTTCAAAAAAGGGGGAAAAATAGATCCAGGAAACTACAGACCTATCAGCCTGACCTCAATACCTGGGAAGATTCTGGAAAAGATAATCAAACAACAAATCAGCGAACACCTTGATGCAAACAAAGTTATCACTAAAAGCCAACATGGCTTTGTCAAAAACAGATCATGCCAGACAAATCTTATTGCATTCTTTGACCAAGTGACAAAACTAGTGGTCCAGAGGAATGCTGTAGATATAATTTACTTGGACTTCAGTAAGGCATTTGATAAAGTAGATCACAACCTACTAGTTGATAAGATAGAAAAATGTGGGTTAGATATCATCACCACCAGATGGATTCGTAGCTGGCTGACAGGCCATACTCAGCATGTGGTTCTGGGCCCAGTGCTCTTCAACATCTTCATCAATGATTTGGATGAGGGGATAGATGACGACACCAAGCTGGCAGGAATAGCCAATACTCCAGAAGATAGGCTTAAGATACAGGAGGATCTGGACAGACTCGAACACTGGGCACTATCTAACAAAATGAAATTCAATAGTGAAAAAAGTAAGGTTCTACATTTAGGCAGGAAAAATCAAATGCACAGGTATAGTATAGGTGGTACCTTGCTCAATAGTAGTAAGTGTGAGAGAGATCTTGGAGTCCTAGTGGACAATCACTTAAATATGAGCCAGCAGTGTGCTGCAGCTGCCAAAAAAGCCAACACAGTGCTAGGCTGCATTAACTGAGGGATAGAATCAAGATCTAGTGAAGTACTAATACCACTTTACAATGCCTTGGTAAGGCCACACCTGGAATACTGCATCCAGTTTTGGTCACCATGATGTGAAAAAGATGTTGAGACTCTGGAAAGAGTGCAGAGAAGAGCAACAAAGATGATTGGGGGACTGGAGGCTAAAACATATAGGGAACGGTTGCTGGAATTGCATATGTGTAGTTTAACGAAGAGAAAGGTGAGGGGTGACATGATAGCAGTGTTCAAATATCTCAAGGGCTGCCACAAAGAAGAGGGAGTCAAGCTATTCTCCAAAGCACCTGAAAGCAGGACAAGAAGCAACGGATGGAAACTAGTCAAGGAGAGAAGCAACCTAGAACTAAGGAGAAACTTCTTGACAGTTAGAACAACTAACCAGTGAAACAACCTGCCTCCAGAAGTGGTGAATGCTCCAACACTGGAAGTTTTTAAGAAGAGACTGGCCAGCCATCTGTCTGAAATGGCATAGGGTTTCCTGCCTGAGCAGGGGGTTGGACTAGATGACCTCCAAGGTCCCTTCCAACTTATTATTATTAATAGACCATAACCAATTAAATATTACATATATTTTCTTATTTGGAGGGATTTATGGGTATATGGAACTTTTAAGCTTCTATATTTGTCATCCATTTTGATTCCTAACCCTCAACAATTCCATCACAAAATATTGGCCTTACCTACATTAGCTAGATGTTCAGACTGGATTTGGCATTTTTTTCCACCTATTGAGTACTTTTCAAAGACCTGGGATAGACAGCTGTTGATGTTTTGTGGCATCATTACAGAATGTAAGCTGTTCCAAGTAAAGCTGCCTTTTGCAATTGACTGGTGGTGAATTTGTAAATGCTGATAGTGTTCAAATACTGCTCCAGTTGCTTTTGGATTGCATCTAAAGTTCTTATTACAATCAGTAGCACCTTTGCTTTCTTTTGCCACAGTCATTCTATTTCTACTTACAGGAGTTTATATTTTGTTACCTTTTCCAGTTCCTTCTCTTCTATCCTGCTGTCTCCAGGTACTGTTCATGTCTATTATCCAGACTTTTTTCTCTTTCTTATCGATAGTTGTTAAGTCTGGCATGTTATGTGCCTGTCTGTTAGAATTCTAATGTCTCACAGCACATTAGATTGTATATGGGTCAACATAAAGGGGGGGAAGTGACATTGCCATAGGTGTGTATCAGAAGAAATAGATGGACTCTTTGCCAACCAGTTAACAAATGTATGTAGGAAGCATACCACAGTAGTAATGGGAGACTTCAACTATCCAGATATCAACTGGGAGATAAACTCTGCAGCAAGGGGGAGATTAAACAGATTCCTAATCAACATATTCAACAACTTTGTCATCCAAATGGTGGAAGACGCAACTAGAAGTAAAGCTATAATGGACCTAATTCTTTCTAATAGGGAAGAAGTGATAAAGGGAGTTGGAGTTACCAGAACCCTGGGCAAAAGTGACCATGTCATACTGTAATTCAATATAATGTAGACACAAGCAATACAAAATAATCCAATCAGTGTCTTAAACTTCAAAAGAGCTGATTTTAACAAAATCAGGCAGAACCTAGGAAAGATTCCACAGATAAAAATCTTAAAGGGGAAAATAACTCAAGAAGCATGGGAAACTCTGAAAAATGCAATCATAAAAGCCCAGTCCAGAACAATACCACTGAAAAAGAAAAACAAGACATTCAAGAAGAAACAAGCATGGCTGCACAAAGATCTCTTAGACAAACTGAAAGTCAAAAAGGACAAGTACAAAAAAATGGAAAGAGGGACACATAACTAAGGCTGATTATCAGCAAACAGCCTGTAGTGTATGCTGGGCTGGCATACACGTGTAGCAGCCACATCAGGAGGCGCGGAGCTGGACAGCTCCATGCAGGAGCTGCGTTCGGCAGGAAAGCCAGATTTAAAGGGATTGGCTGCCTGACCAGTGGGAAACCAGGGTTCAAACCTATTGGTCAGGCATTCACCTGGGCAGGTATAAAGCATGCCCAGGTACCTGTTGTCCGGTTGTTCAGGCCACGCTACCAGCAATAAAGATCATGCACACACCAACGCCTGCATCTCTTCCATCCGCAAACCCGACTTAACAGTGGTGTCGAGGGTGGGATCCTGCTTCGATCAGTGGTAAGAGACCCGCAGTCAGCCGCAGCTGCCAGGTATCTCACCTGAAGTCGAAGTAGGATCAGTCGGATCGGACGCAATGGCTCAGGTTGGTCAGGCTCCTGTTTTTAACATCGCTCAGCCTGAAGAGTGGGAGGCATTCATGGGGCAGCTGGAGTTCTTTATGAAGGTGAACCGCATTACTGAGGATGGCATGAAAGTTGCTGCACTGCTCAGTACTTGCAGAAAGGACATTTACAACCTGGCAGTGGGGTTGTGCTCACTGACGGCCATCAGTGCTGTGACCTATGGCGACCTCATTGCCAAACTGAACCAACACTTCAACCCGCACGTCAGAGGTAGCGTGGAGGTTCCAGTTCATGAAAAGAGACCAGCAGCCGTGCGAATCAGCAGCCGCCTTCATAGCTGCAGTCCGGCAGGTGGCTCGTTTATGCAACTTTGAAAACCTAGAGAACAGGCTGCGCGATCGAATCGTTTTTGGACTCAGGGACCGGAGGTTGTGGCAGAAATTGTTCGCCAAACTGAACCTGACTCTCAAGATGGTCCAGGAAGAAGTAATGGCCTGAGAACTAGCGGAGAAACCAGAGATGGGCGAAGCCAGCCACAGCAGCCCGAGCACCACCATGCATCAGACGAGTGGACCCGGAGGAAGCAGCGAGGATGGACCAGCGGCAGAGGTAGATGCGCTACACCTGAAGGCAAACCAACCATCAGAGCAGCATGGTAGCCTGAGGGGTCAACGATCGACAGCCACCACCACCTGCCAGGAGAAGAAATGCTCCACATGCAAGTGCGGGTAGTCTAAACAAAGATGCACCGGGTGCGGAGGAAATCATAACTGAGCCACCTGCAAATTCAGGTCAGCCAAGTGCAGAGAGTGCGGCAAGACGGGACACATCGCATCCGTCTGCCGGAGCCGAAACCGCGACAACCTGCACGAGGTGGATGCCGAAATTCACCTGCCGACAGGTACTGGGGCTCCGAATTGTATCGTGCCCATCAGCTACACCGAAAGCAGATGGGCAGTTTGTAATACGGGGGCTTGTCCATTCCTCACCCCCAAAATCAAGCTTGATGTGCATCTGCAAGGGGTTCCCTATAAAATGGAGCTGGACTCCGGCTTATCAGTCTCTGTCATTTCTTCCGAGACTTATAAATTAATTTGCAGCTGGAGCAGCCAGCGGGGCCCCTTGAGGTCATCTAGCATCACCCTAACCAATTTTCAGAACACCCCAATACAAGTCCGGGGGGAGGCTACCTTCTCTGTGCGATACAGGGAGTTCCAGGGGCCCTTAGACGTCCTAGTGGTCAAGGGACAAAGGACCAGCCTGTTAGGGTTAAACTGGTTTCAAGCACTGGGAATCTGCATTATCGGAATTCACCAGACCCAGGTTCCCATCATCAAGTCCGTGTGCAGGGCATTTGCAGAGGTGTTCAATGAAACGCTGGGAAAATACACGGGACCACCAATCGCGTTCAAATTAAACCCCAACATACAGCCCATCCAAATCAAACTCCGGAGAGTACCGTTCGCATTAAAACACAAAACTGAGCGGGAACTCGACAAGCTAGTCACGCAGGGGGTGTTGCAGCTGGTCGAGGGAGCTGAGTGGGAAACCTCCATTGTGACCCCAATCAAAGCAAACGGCGAGGTGAGGATCTGTGCTGACTATTAATGCACACTCAATAAAGCATTAAATCCACACGCATACCCAGTTCCCACGGTCAGCAGCATCCTCGCATCGCTCCAGGGTGGCGCAATCTTCGCCAAACTGGACCTCGCTCAGGCTTATCAGCAACTCCTGGTCAACCCAGAGACCACAGATGCACAGACTATTGTAACCCACAAGGGGGCATTCCAGGTAGACCGGTTGCAGTTTGGAGTTAGCGTACCTCCAGCCATCTCCCAGGAGGTGATGGAGTGAACACTTAAGGGCATACCAGGGGTATGCCCGTACTTCGATGATGTTCTCATTGCAGGGGAATCAGAGGAGGTTTTGGCAGGCTGTTTTAGGGAGATTCCGTGCTGCTGGCCTCAAGCTCAAAAGGGAAAAGTGCAGCATTGGAGTGCCAGAAACAGAGTTTTTGGGGTTCAGAATTGATGCTCAGGGTGTTCACCCCGCAGCATCTAAGGTGCAAGCAATCAAGGAGGCCCCCACGACTAAAAGTAAGGCGGAGCTGTAAGCTTTCCTGGGGTTACTGAATTTCTATCATGCCTTTTTACCCCACAAAGCATCTATTGCTGAACCTCTGCACAGATTACTGGACAAGCACACCACATGGAACTGGACCAAGGTACATGACACCAGTTTCCAAGCCCTAAAAGACCTGCTCACAAGCAATGCCACAATCACGCATTACATAGAAACAAATCAATCTGCATTGCATGTGATGCTTCTCCTTATGGGGTGGGGGCTTTGTTAAGCCACTTAGAGGAGGATGGCAAACAGGTCCCCATTGCTTATTACTCCAGGACATTGTCTGGGGCTGAACGTAACTATGCCCAAATAGACAAGGAAGCCCTGATAATAGTTGCTGGAGTAAAGAAGTTCCATGACTACTTGTATGGAAGGAGCTTCACCATTTTCACAGACCATAAACCATTATTAGGCCTGTTTATAACAGACAAACATACCCCGCAAATCCTGTCACCCAGAATGCTTTAGGTGGTCCATCTTCCTGTCGACTTATGCATGCAAATGTACCAAGCCGGGCAAGGAAATGGGCCATGTTGACGGTCTAAGCAGACTTCCTTTATTTTTTTATTTTTTATTTTAATTCCATTTATATCCCGCCCTTCTCCGAAGACTCAGGGCGGCTTACAAGCTTTAAATCACAGGGAACCAGATCCCACACCCACAGCCCAAATACTAGCCATCCAAGATCTGCCAGAATGTCCCCTCAGTGCCAGAGACATTGCAGCCAAAACACCCACAGACAAAATCTTGAGTAGGGTACAGACGTGGGTAAACAACTGGGTGGCAAGACAAATCCCCAGGGCCAGAATTCACGGCATTCTTCACCAGAAGGCACGAGTTGTGCACACACAAGGGTTGCCTGTTGTGGGGATGCTGGGTTATCATACCAGAGGAACTGAGGAACCGGGTCCTTCGCTCACTACACAAGGGTCATCCAGGGGTGGTACGAATGAAGGCGTTGGCAAGGAGCTACCTGTGGTGGCTGGGCCTTGACAAGGACATTGAGGGACAGGTAGCTGGTTGCTATACCTGCCAAAGATCTCAGCCAGAACAGCCTAACGCCCCAGTCCACAAGTGGAAGAAAACACACACACCCTGGTCCTGAGTCCACATTGATTATGCAGGCCCGGTTAACTGGCTGACAAACTGTACTCAACGAGTAGTCCTCAATGGTACTACATCCACATGGAGAGAAGAAAGCAGTGGGGTACCACAAGGTTCTGTCTTAGGCCCAGTACTCTTCAATATCTTCATAACTTAGAGGAGGGTATAGAGGAGGAACTCATCAAATTTGCAGATGACACTAAACTGGCAGGAATAGCCAACACCCCACAAGAGAAGCTCAGTATCCAAAAAGAACTTGACAAACTTGAACAATGGGCCCTATCCAACTAAATGAACTTTAATGTGAAGAAAAGCAAGGTTTTACATTTAGGCAGGAAAAATCAAAGGTATAAATATAGATTAGGTGAGACCTGGCTCAAAAACAGTAACTGTGAGAGGGATCTTGGAGTCCTAGTGGAGCCAGCAGGAGGCAGCAGCCGCCAAAAAAGCTAATACAATCCTGGGTTGTATAAACAGAGCCATAGAATCAAGATCGTGCAAAGTATTAGTACTGCTTTATAAAACCCTAGTAAGACCACACCAATTTTGGTCACGATACTGCAAAAAAGATGTTGAGATTTTGGGAAAAAAATCAGAGAAGAGTAACTTAGATGATCGGAAGCCTTGAGACTAAAAAATATGAAGAATGGCTGCAGTAATTGTGGTTGGCTAGTCTGAAGAAAGAGTGCCTGAAGAACTATGGACAGAGGTTCGCAACATTGTACAACAGGTAGCAACCAAAACCATCCCAAAGAAAAAGAAATGCAAGAAAGCAAAATGGCTGTCTGAGAAAGCTTTGCAAATAGCTGAGGAAAGGAGGGAATCGAAAGGCAAGGGAGAAAAAGAAAGATACGCCCAATTAAATGCAGAATTCCAAAGAATAGCTAGAAGAGATAAGAATGCCTTCTTAAATGAACAATGCAAAGAAATAGAAGGAAACAATAGAATAGGGAGGACCAGAGATCTTTTCAAGAAAATTGGAGAGATGAAAGGAACATTTCATGCAAAAATGGGCATGATAAAGGACCAAAATGGCAGGGACCTAACACAGGCAGAAGAGATTAAGAAGAGGTGGCAAAATTACACAGAAGAACTATACAAGAATGAGCTTAACGTCCCTGATAATCATAATGAGGTGGTCACTGACCTCGAGCCAGACATCCTAGAATGTGAAGTGAAGTGGGCCTTAGAAAAGCTGAGCAACAACAAAGCTAGTGGAGGTGACAGTATTCCAGCTGAGCTATTCAAAATCTTAAAAGACGATGCAGTAAAAGTGCTACACTCAATTTGCCAGCAAATTTGGAAAACTCAACAGTGGCCACAGGATTGGAAAAGATCAGTTTACATTCCAATTCCAAAGAAAGGCAGTGCCAAAGAATGTTCAAACTATCGCACCATTGCACTCATTTCTCATGCTAGTAAAGTTATGCTTAAAATTCTACAAGCTAGACTCCAGCAGTATGTGGATCGAGAACTACCAGAAGTACAGGCAGGATTTCGAAGAGGCAGAGGAACTAGAGATCAAATTGCTAACATACGCTGGATCATGGAGAAAGCTAGAGAGTTCCAGAAAAACATCTACTTCTGCTTCATTGACTATGCTAAAGCCTTTGATTGTGTGGATCATAACAAACTCTGGCAAGTCCTTAAAGAGATGGGCATACCAGACCATCTTATTTGTCTCTTGAGAAACCTATATGCGGGCCAAGAAGCAACAGTGAGAACTGGACACGGAACCACTGACTGGTTCAAAATTGGGAAAGGAGTCCGGCAAGGCTGTATACTGTCGCCTTGCCTATTTAACTTATATACAGAGCACATCATGAGAAACGCAGGGCTAGATGAATCAAAAGTTGGAATTAAGATTGCCGGAAGAAACATCAACAACCTAAGATATGCAGATGATACCACTCTAATGGCAGAAAGTGAAGAAGAACTAAAGAGCCTCTTGTTGCAGGTGAAGAAGGAAAGTGCAAAAGTTGGGTTGAAACTTAACATTAAGAAAACCAAGATCATGGCATCCGGCCCTCTCAATTCCTGGCAAATAGATGGAGAGGAAATGGAGGTAGTGACAGATTTTATTTTCCTGGGCTCCAAGATCACTGCAGATGGGGACTGTAGCCAAGAAATTAAAAGACGCTTGCTCCTTGGGAGGAAAGCCATGGCAAATCTAGACAGCACACTAAAAAGCAGAGACATCACCCTGTCAACAAAAGTGCGTATAGTCAAGGCTATGGTCTTCCCAGTTGCAATGTATGGCAGTGAAAGTTGGACCATAAGAAAGGCTGAGCGCCAAAGAATTGAAGCCTTTGAACTATGGTGCTGGAGAAGACTCCTGCGAGTCCCTTGTACTGCAAGGCGATCAAACCGGTCAGTCCTAGAGGAGATCAACCCTGACTGCTCTTTAGAAGGCCAGATCCTGAAGCTAAAACTCAAATACTTTGGCCACCTAATGAGAAGGAAGGACTCACTGGAGAAGAGCCTAATGCTGGGAAAGATTGAGGGCAAGAGAAGAAGGGGACGACAGAGAATGAGGTGGCTGGATGGAGTCATTGAAGCAGTAGGCGTGAGCTTAGATGGACTCCAGAAGATGGTAGAGGACAGGAAGGCCTGGAGGAACATTGTCCATAGGGTCGCGATGGGTCGGACACGACTTCGCAACTAACAACAACAACAACAAGTCTGAAGAAAAGAATAAATAGGGGTGACATGATAGCAGTATTCTAGTATTTGAGGGGCTGTCAGAAAGAAGAGGGTGTCAAATTATTCTCCAAAGCACCAGAAGGCACAACAAGAAACAATGGTTGGAAACTGGTCAAAGAGAGAAGCAATCTGGAATTAAAAGAGAAGCTTCCTAATGGTGAGGACAATTAACCAGTGAAGCAGCTTGCCTTCAGACATCGTGGGTGATCCATCACTGGAATTTTTCAGAAGAGACTAGACAGTCACTTTCTGAAATGGTATAGGTTCTCTTGCTTGAGCAGGGGGCTGCACTAGAAGACCTCCAAGATCCCTTCCAGCTCTATTCTATTCTTCATTTTCTATTATTTTCTCTATTTTATAGTCCTACCATTTTTTACAGATCTTCCAATAAAGGTTTATTGTTACTTTGTCATTCTGTTGTTTGTAGTTAGTCTGTGTAATCTTCTTGCAGCAGCTAACCAGGTGATCCACTGTTTTTCAGCTTCTTGCAGAGGTGACACTTGCTATCTGTTGCTGTCTTCTGAATGCTGGCTTTGTATGCATTTATTCTTAAGGCTTGGTTTTGTATAGCCAGAATTAATCCTTCTGTCTCTTCAACTTTCCTGCTTAGATATTGCTAGGTCTTGTTAGTATCTGGTCACTTTATATAGTGACCATGTAATAGTTTACCTTCCCAGTGCCTCTTTTCTGCTCTTCATTTAGTCCTTCTTGTAGGCCATTTCAACTCTCCAGTATTCAGTAAACCTTGGTTTATTGACTTCAGTAGATCTTTTTCACTGTCCTTCACATGTTCTTCTAATGCCCTCTTTATGTATTTATTATATTTTAATCATTTTTATTTTTTAAAAAAAATGTCAGATGATGGACACGTGTTTATCCTAAGCATGTTTAAACTCAAGCTCCTGATGATTAACCCATTACCTCCATTGGAAGTTGGTTCCAAATTTCCACTACTCTTTCTTGATTTAATAGTTTCTAACATTGCTTTTGAACTTCCCACCTGTCAGCTTGAAGTTATGCCCCTATGTTCTTGACTTTTGCTTAATATTGAAAATACTGTCTTCTAAAATCTTATTCATACCCTTAATATATTTAAATTTTTCAATCATGTTACCCTTTCCCTTCAGAAGCAGAAAGCTTGTGCAGGAGAACTACTGTATAGTAGAAGCAAAGTTGGACTTCTCTGGAACTAGAGATGAGGGAAGGTATAACTTGAAGTCAAGAAAACATTCAAAGAGCAGAATATTCAAAGAGCAGCAAAACTCTGCTTTGGTAAGGAGAACCTCTGTAAATGTGTGAAAAGAGCTCAACTAAGCTCCTGGACTCCTGGTTTAGAGAAGGTGCCAAACAGACTCTGAAATACATAGGAATCAGGCATTATTTAGGGTATATTAGCAGAAGTAAGCTGAGAAAATCTCTCCTCTCAAAATAGAAGTTCTAGGTTAAGATGTCAATTTTGCCAGATTTTAGCAGAGGAGTTTTTTTTTTTAAAGGTTGAATATTAAAATGGTTTTTGTCCATCTGCAGTAGTAATGCAGTTGACTGGGCAATGCTTAGTCTATCACAGATTCTTATTAATATATTTTCTTTATCAGGGAAGTGAAAAATCAGAAGAGAAGGGTGAAGCAATGCCTCATTTTCTTCTGTTTTACAAGTTGCCATCTAAAAAGTTTACTTAAAAGATAAGCAGAATTGATCATCTATCTATCTATCTATCTATCTATCTATCTATCTATCTATCTATCTATCTATCTTCTAAACATCAAATTTGCAGATAACGCTAAACCGGTAGGAATAGCCACACCCCAGAAGATAGTCCCAATATCTAGATGGATCTTGACAGACTTGAATATTGGGCTATATCTAACAAAATAAAATACAATGTGGAGAAAAGTAAGGCTTTACACTTAGGCAAGAAAAACCAAATGTATAAGTACAGATTAGGTGAAACCTGGTGTCAGGACCCACCCCAAACCACGTCTTAGGAAGACAAAATTCTTGTAGTCAAATCTATTCCAAAAAGAATCTTTACTATGACATGCTTGGTTGTAGGAAATGAGACAGGACTTAATATTATCCCACGAAGTAAACCCTTATAAAGAGTTCCCGGTTTAACCCCCTTTAACCCCATTTGGTCAGTCCCCCATCCTTTCTCTCGTATCATCCATCTCGTGGGAAAAAGGAATTTAGGACCCTTCATGTTTATTGCTCTCTTCCGTGACAAAATCCAGATGCTAGCCCCCCCTTTTGTTTCCCCAGTTCAAAAGGCTTCTCCTTTCCTTTGAAATGCCTAATACCGGTTCAATACACATCTATTCTCTTCTCTTCGGGAGATGGCAGAATCCATGGAATAATGTTTGAAACATTCCATTTATGAATATGATATAAATGGATTCTGACACCTGGCTCAATACCAGTAACTGAGAGGGATCTTGGAGTGCTAGTGGGCACTTAAATATGAACCATCAGTGTGTGGCGGCAGCCAAAAAAGCCAATGTAATCCTGCATTAATAGAGCAAAATAATCAAGATCATGTGAACTATTAGTAACACTTTATAAAGCTTTAGTATTCACACTTGGAATACTGCATTCAGTTTTGGTCACCATATTATAAAAAAGATATTGAAACTCTGGAAAGAGTGCAGGTAAGAGCAACAAAGATGACTAGGAGGTGGGAGGCTAAAACATACGAAGAACAGTTGCAGGAATTGGGTATTTCTAGTCTAGTGAAAAGAAGGACTAGGGGTGACATGAAAGTAGTGTTCTAATATTTGAGGGGCTGCCACAAAGAAGAAGGGGGTCAACCTATTTTCCAAAGCACCAGAAGGAAAGACAAGAAACAATGCATGGAGATTAATCAAGAAGAGAAACAATCCAGAACTAAGAAGAAATTTCTTAACAGGGAGAACAGTTAACCTATGAAATAGGTTGCCTTTAGAATTTGTGGGTGGTCCATCATTGGAAGCTTTTAATTAAGAAAAGACTGTATGGCCACATGTCTGGAATGGTATAGGGTCTCTTCCTTGAGTAGGGGGGTGGACTAGAAGACCTCCAAGTTCTAGGAATCTCTGTTATTCTGTTATTATTATTAGGGAGTTGATATTGGATCAATATTATATTAGCTGTGTCTTCTAGTGAAAATGACCAAATCCTGTAAATTGACCATGCTAATAATCTTATTGTCAATGCTGCAAACATTGACATGTTTTTGCACTGACAATATAAGAGGCAGCCTTTTGCTTTAACTGTTGGGTTTTGAATCACTAAAACGCGGGAAAAGTGCAACCCAGATGTTTTGACAAGATAAGGGAGCCACTTCAGAAGGGAAACGAAACTTCATGTGTTGAATTAATTGGTAAATGTGATTCATAACATATAAATAAGGGAAGGAAATTCTGTATGATGTGGGGGTCAAGGGGAGGAGAATTCAGATTCTGGCATCCATTCATGAGTGCCAATGCTTCGTTTCATTATTATAGACTTTTTAGATAAAACAATGCCTGAACGTTGTTTGAACTGTCTCATTAATCGGAACCACGACATCATGCCAGAACCTATTTTCCTTCAAACAACCTGCTGCTGTTTCTAGCCTTGAGAGAAGCTGGCAAAGATTCAGGGGAGAATCTTTATCATGGGAAAAGAGAATCAGCTTGGAGACGGTGACCTGGCAGCTGCTGACAGCTCAGAGCAGGAATTAACAGACAGCAGGGACCACTACGGTGGGAAGGTAACAGCGTTCCGTGCGCCTTTGGCGTCTAGTCATGCCGGCCACATGACCACGGAGACGTCCTCGGACAAGCGCTGGCTCTTCGGCTATGAAACGGAGATGAGCACCGGCCCCTAGAGTCGGAAACGACTAGCACGCATGTGCGGGGGAACCTTTACCTTTACCTTTATGCTATGGGAAGATGAGTTTTTGCAGGACTCCCATTTAGGGGCAGAACCCAAGCAGTTAGCAGAAATCAGCTGGTTGTCAGGCTGGAACCACTCCAGTGGAGACTACAGATGCCTTGAGACTGCACTGCTGAAGCCCTCAAAAGCAGAATGGTGGAGAGATGCCAGACCATCTGCCACTGAGACTTTGGGTGAGTGGAAAATCCTGTCAGCAGACCAGACTGCCTGCTAGCCCCATGAGTCCCCCGCCAGGCCCTCCAGACCCACAGAGATGTAGGATCCCAGCCTGGGGCCTCTGCAGCAATGGGAGGTTGGGGAACCCCCACAAGTGAAAGCACAACAACCTCTGAGCTTGCCCCAGCTAATAGAGGCCTTGCTGGGGGTGGTGCAGAGGCCCGGAGATCAGAAGCTGGTGGGAGGACAACAAGGGTGGCGGCAGCAGGGCCCAAACGTGCAAGCCCTGAACATACAGCAGGACCAGTGGGGCCAGGAGCAGTGGGGGCCCTGTCAGCCATTAAATCAACAACCAGAGTGGGGCCAGCAGCAACTGGAGACACAACAACAGCAGTGGGGCCCCCAGCAAACATTTAACTAACAACCAGGGTGGTGCCAGCAGCAATGGGGGCCTCCAGCAAGCAATGATGAGTCCACCCTTCAGAGCAACCTTCAATGGTGTTAAGGATTTGTTGTGCAGAGGTCTCCTTGTGCTACCAAAGAGTCGCACAGACAAGGAAGGGTACTGAGAGCAGTAAGAGTCACACAATAACCACAAGAGTACACTGAGTTGCAAAAAGCAAAAAGTATTTTACTTTGAGGTGGTGATGCACGGTCAAAAATAAACAGTCCAGGTCATACACAATAGCAACAGTCCAAGGAGTAATCCAAAATGCAAAGTCTTCTTACTGGTCCAGAGGTCAATACACAGTTCAGGTTTATCACAGTAGTAAACCAACAGTACAGCAAAACAGTAATAGTAGAGAGCAGTGATTTCAGAGAGAGAGAAGCTACGTTCCTAGCTTCCTCTTATGGCCATGAGAACACTTACACACCCATTGGCCAATTAACATCTTAAAGACATAACATCATGGTTAATATATTTTCAACCCAACATTGTAGGCTATCACCATATGCCTAACAAATGGGAACCCAAACAAACTGATTTTCTTCCTCAACCAAGTATGCTCTCACTTGAATCGCTGGGCCCATCTCTACCCAGACCCAGGTGC
Organism: Vipera ursinii; assembly: GCF_947247035.1. NCBI lineage: Eukaryota > Metazoa > Chordata > Lepidosauria > Squamata > Viperidae > Vipera > Vipera ursinii. Next base: position 57,944,410 of record NC_139517.1, read on the forward strand.
TATGGTTGATGTAATTGCGTCCACCCGAGGGAGGAGCATCCGAATGGTTGAACAATTTATATAACGAGCAGGCCCCTGAGTTGGAGGACCCCCACCTTTTCCTCCTAGGGCTGAGGGAAAGATCCATGGATGGAAAGATCCATCCATTGCCCTCAAAGCGGAAGAACAAATCCACAAGATAAAACAAGCTGACAGGACTGCCCTGGAGTATGTGCGGGAGTTTTGAAAGATGGCCAGTCGGATAGCGAGATGACCTGAGCAATCCATAATTTATCTTTTTAGAGAAGGCTTAGATGACCACCTTTGTCAGGCATGTATCTACCGAGCTGTGCCTGACCAGCTGCACGAATGATACCAGGCAGTGGTGAAATTAGATGTTCAGCTTGCCCACTGTAAGAAGCCTCTCCTACCTGAAGGTCAGAACAACCCAAATGGCAATCACTCCCATCAAAATCTCCAGCTACTGTGATGGCTGAAAGACCCAGGCCACCTGTAGGCCTGGCAATTAAGTGTTTCCGATGCAGGCAGCAGGGTCATCAAGCAGCAAAATACCCAGTCCCCTTCCCCCAACAGCAGAACAGACCAGGGCCAGTAGTGAGAAAGAAACCTGCTCAGTGGCTAAGTGGAGAGAAGTCCAACCAGATGACGCAGGAACCTGCTGATCAGGTCACATCCTCCACACAGGAGAACGGACCCACCCCCATTCTACACTCTTTTGACAGCGATAACAAAAGAGGGAACGACCTGATGGTGAGCTGACATGTCCCACCTTTATCGCTACCTGCCAAGCTCATAATCCCTAAGTCAGGTACGCAGGTAGATTTAAAGATGCTAATTGATTCTGAATGCTCCCGATGCATCATTAGCTTGCCATTTGCCATGAAACTGGGCATACAAGCAAAACTATTCTCCAAACCTGTGAGGTTCGAGCAAGCCAATGGCTCCCTGATGAGAGGGACTTTAGTCACAAAATTAACAGAACCCCTACGCCTAGAAATAGGTGAGCACTGGGAATTTATTTGCTTCCTGGTGGCTCCAAAAATGACTGAGGCTGTGATTCTAGGATTAGCCTGGTTGGACAAATGGAAGCTGTTTATCGGGTGGGAGAAAGGAATGAGAACTGTGAGACTATCCATAGGGCCCGATCCCCCCATTGATTCAACAGAAGTTACAGGGGATTTTACCCCACCCATTGAGTGAGTACACATGGCTGCCTCATGCCCACCAGGCAAGCCGCTCATCCCCAGCGAGTACCAGGACCTAGAGTACCTTGCCCCCACCCCGGTCCAATGATTGTTCCATTGAACTGTTGCCAGGGGCCAAACTTCCACGACCAAGAATGTATGCTATGTCCCCCCTTGAAATGGAGGAGATGCAGCGATATGTGGATACAAACCTAGTGAGAGGATTCACCGAACAGGCCAAGTCTACTGTGGGAGCTCCTGTGTTGTCCAAAGAGAAAAAAGATGTGTCTCTTCATCTCTATGTAGACTATAAAGGTCTTAACGCTGTGAGTGTGGAAAATAAATACCCTCTCCCCCTCCTGAAAGACTTACTAACACACCTGGCTAAGGGGAGCGTCTTCACTAAATTAGACCTGAGAGAAACATATTACTGGGTGAGAATAAAGGAGGGGGATGAGTGGAAAACTGCCTTCAACTGCCCCTTGGGAAGCTACCAGTTCAAAGTCATGCCATTTCGACTGCAGGGGGGCCCAGCCATATTTATGCAGTTGATTAATGAGGTCCTACACGATCATTTATACAAAGGGGTTCTGGTGTATCTTGATGACATCCTGATATACGAATATGACTGACCACATAAGACTGGTCAAAGATGTGTTAAAGAAACTATGGAATGCCAACCTTTATGTCAAATAGTCAAAATGCGAATTTCACCAAAACCAATTAGATTATCTTGGTTATAGAATTTCCAATGAGGGCATCGAAATGGACCCAGCCAGAGTGAAAGCTATAATTGAATGGCAGCCCCCCAAAACTCGCAAACAGCTTCAGAGCTTCCTAGGGTTTGCCAACTTCTACCATCAATTCATTCCCTCTTTTGCCAAGATTGCTTTACCTCTTACAGAACTACTCAAACCAGGCAAGGGAGGGGGAAAACCACAACCTGGCCAACCACTAGCATGGACTATGAGTTGTCAGAAAGCTTTTGAGAATTTAAAAAGACTATTGGCGGCTGAACCAGTTCTAAAGCACCCTTGCCCAGGGGAGCCTTTCATAATTCAAGCAGACACCAGTGACATGGCAGTCGGAGCTGTGTTACTGCAAAGAAATAAAAGTGGAGTCCTGCAACCTTATGCCTACACCTCTAAGAAATTCACTGAAAGCTAGAGGGAGAGACACTCTGGGAGAAGGAGGCCTTTGCAATTAGGTTGGGACTGTTAAAATGGCAACATTATTTAGAAGAGAGCAAGGTGCCTTTTGAAGTATGGACAGATCACAAAAATTTAGAGGCTCTAAAAACTCCCCACAAATTGTCCCCAAAATTAGTGCGATGGGCACAGTACTTTAACTGTTTTAATTTTAAAGTACATACCAGGGAAAAAAAAACTTCCTAGCTGATGCGCTATCCTGATTGCCACAGTACAAAAGTGAATGCAAAGAGGGCTTCCGGTGGCTCCGTGGCGCCGGAGACAGCCTTCCCGGGCTGCCCGCAGCTCAGCTGTGTGATTTTTCGCCCGAAACAGCGCCGATCAGCTGTTCGGGCGAATTTGAAGCCCCCTCCTCGGGAGAAGAGGAGGGGGTGAGCCCCCAGGTGGGGGTTGAGTTCTCCGGGGCCGCCTGAGCTTGGAGCTTGGGCGGCTGAAGGATTGAACTCCCCCGTAGCCTGGGCTGCTCCCAGCTGGCTAGCGTCTCTGCTCCGGACTTTATGGAGCAGAGCCAGGCGTCTGCGACCATCCCTGCTTGAAGGAGAGACTATGAAAGGAAAAGAGCAGGCAGAGCAGTACAAGAGGGAAAGATGAAGAGATGAAGAAGATTATTTTATTTTACTCTCAAGCTTGATGGACTTTGCTTAAAACTTAAAGTGAAAGTGCGTCACAATTGTAAGTAAAAGATGGCGGCTAAACCTCCCCCTAGAACTTTTCGGAGTGCTGGAAATTCTCCGGTGCAACAACAATCATTACTGCAGGCGTTGCATTCTCCTGATGTATTGACTTCGAAGGATCTTGAAAGACATACCCAGTTAATTCTGGAGTCAATGGGTGCTAAATTTGCACAGATGGAGGAGAAATTGGAGAAATTGGAGCAGAGAATGGAAGAAAGGATGGAACAGAAACTTAGAGAGATGAAGGCAGACATTTTGTCCTCAGTGCATAAAGTTGCTAAATGTGTGGAGGTGCTGGATGACCAAGTGCAAGACTTGACTCAAAAGAATGCTATATTAGAAGCAAAAGTTTTGGAAATTGAAGATTTAAAAGACAAAATGGATAGTGAACAGAGTCTGGCCCAATTTTACCAGATGCAGTTTGCTGTGAGAATTAGAGGCCTAAAAGAGAATATTAAGGAAGATTTAAAGCAGCTGGTTTCTGAGGCTTTTGAGGGGGTATTGAATCATCCAGCATCTGAAATAAAACAAGGTATGGACAAAGTGTTTCGTGTGAATTCGTGGATTGCTAAACAGAGAAAGTTGCCTAGAGATGTGGTGGTTTATTTTGTAAAAAGGGAAGTTAGAGATGAAGTTATACAAGCTGCCTATGATACCAAAGTTGTGATTGCTGGTCAAGAAGTTTTGGTTCTAAAAGAAATTCCTCCAAAGATTTTAAAGAGAAGGAAGGATTTTATTTTTCTTGTGCAAGAGCTCAAGCAAAGGGATATAAGGTTCAGATGGGAGATCCCAGCTGGGCTGAGCTTCATGTATGATGGCAAAAGGTACTGTTTGGGTAATGTGAAGCAAGCGCATGACTTTTACAACAATGTTTTAAATGTAACCCCATCAACACTTCTGGAAGCTGCAGAGGGATCTGGAGAAGGAGAACATCAAGAGGATGAAGATGGACTGATAGACGAGAAGGGTACAGGAGGAGTTCAAGCTGCAACTCTTTTGGATGATATTAGAGAACAGAGGGTGACGCGTGCTGCCTTAAAACGCTCAAAAAAGACAAAAAAATAAGACCAGCAGAAATCTATGGAACTTCCACAATATACTTATAGACAAGTGGTAGTTGTGTTTTTAAAAGTTTTGGGATGATATGTATGGTAACAGAATCTTTAATTTGGAATTAATGGACAATTTATTACAGAGGAAGAGGAAGAAAGTTTTGTGGGTTAATGCGGGTTAATTTGTGTAAGAACTATCTATTATAGTCTATTTTGGCTAGAGAGGTTAATAGGGATAGGTGTTTGTGATGTGTAAATGAGAATATGTTTAGGTAATAGGGAAATGTGGAAGAACATAGATGGGAATGATGCTAGTTTTCTTTTATTTTAGTTTTTTATATATATTTAGTATTGTTAAGGATTGGTTTACTTTATATAAGCTAGAGAGTGATGGATTTTAGAGTTTATAATTGTTAGTATATGATTGTTTATGATTGCTTTTTAGATATATACCTTGTATTTTGCTCTGGGAAGTCGGGGGGGGGAGGGGGGGAGGAGGGGAAGTAGAGGGGGGGAGGCAGGGGAGGGAGGAGGGAGAGGGGGAGGGGGGGAGATAGGGGGGAGGTAGGGAGGGGAGGAGGGAGGGGGAAGGGGGGTTTCTTAAAGGAAAATTGTATTTTTTAAAACTTTTCAATAAAAAAAAAAAAAAAAAAAGTGAATGCAAAGAGGTCTATGAGTCAATTATCCCCAGTTCACAACCTGCAGCACAACTCACACCTTGCAGAACCCCTAATCCTGATGACCCGGGAGCGAAGAAGATAAAATGAGAGCTCCTCACCGATCAATGCTTCAAAGATAATCAAACCTCCCTAACATGCAGGGATGATTTGGCATACAATGGGGGGGGGCTGTATCTATGTGAAACCCTCCGTCTCATTGCTCTCAAATGCAGCCATGATGTAAAACAGGCTGGACACTTCGGATATTTAAAAACTCTACACCTCATCTGCCAGCAATTTTGGTGGCCAGGGCAAAAACAAGCTGTGGAAAACTATGTCAGGAGTTGTACTGTATGTGCCACCATGAAAAGAATTCCAAGGAAAACCCCTGGGTTACTGCAGCTGGTGGCAGACCCTTCTCAACCATGGGAAGAAATAGCTATGGACTTTATTGTAGACCTACCCAAAAGTAGAGGAAATACTGTCAACTGGACTGTGATAGACCTGTTTTCAAAGCAGGCTCAATTTATCGCCTGTAAAGGACTCTCATTTGCCCAACAACTGACTAAATTGTTTTTGAAACATATCTACTGACTGCATGGTGCCCCTAAATGAATAATTTCAGATAGAGGAGTGCAGTTCACAGCAAAATTTTGGAGGAATTTCCTTAAACTAATTGGATCATCTCAAGGCTTATCATCTGCTTTTCATCCAGCTATCAATGGGACTGCAGAATCCACTAACAAAATGGTGGAGCAATACCTCAGATGCTATGTTTCCTACCAACAGACAAACTGGACTGACCTCATTCCTTTCGCCGAGGTGGCCTACAATAATTCTGTTCACGGCAGCACTGGCTACACACCTTTCAGAGTAGCCACAGGAAAAGAGTTCAGCCCAATGCCTGACTACCCTCAGGTGCCCTCTGCTTCCCAGACACTTGATCAATGGGTGAGGGGGTGGAGGAGGAACACGAAAACAGCATTTAAAAAGACTTCTAAAACTTATAAAAAACAAGCTGACAAAATGAGGGCTCCCCAAAGAACATTCCAAGTTGGGGAAAAGGTTTATCTATTAACTAAATATTTACGTCTCAAATTACCCGGCAAGATATTGAGATCAAAATTCTTGGGGCCTTTTCCCATTGTGAAAATCATCAAACAGGTCACAGTAAAATTGAAACTCCCCAGACTTTTGGGGAAAATTCACCCGGTTTTCCATTGTAGCTTACTGAAACCTTTTTGGGCCTCCACTTTAAGACCTCCCCCTAAGAAGGCATCTGGACCCCTTGTAGTAGCGGGTCAGACCCATTATGAAGTGAAACATATTCTTGACTCTAGAATCTTTAAGGGAAAATTACCGTACCTAGTACAATGGAAGGGATACCCATTGTCTGAAGCCATTTGGGTGAAGTCTAGCAATGTGAAAGCTGACAGACTTATCAAAAAGTTTTATGAGAAACACCCCAACAAACCAAAAGCCAGCTCCTAACTTGTGTTTTATTTACATTACAGGATCTGTCCTTTTTGCAAGGGGGCCGGATGTCAATGCTGCAAACATTGACATGTATTTGCACTGACAATATAAGAGGCAGCCTTTTGCTTTAACTGTTGGGTTTTGAATCACTAAAACATGGGAGAAATGCAACCTGGATGTTTTGACAAAGGAGCCGCTTCAGAAGGGAAGTGAAACTTTGTGTGTTGAATTAATTGGTAAATGTGATTCATGACATATAAATAAGGGAGGGAAATTCTGTATGATGTGGGGGTCAAGGGGAGGAGAATTCAGATTCTGGCATCCATTCATGAGTGCCAATGCTTCGTTTCATTATTATAGACTTTTAGATAAAACAATGCTTGAATGTTGTTTGAACGGTCTCATTAATCAGAACCATGACACCTATATTTACTTAAGAGGAAGAAAATGTTGAATTTAAGATGATTCTCCCCTCAGGAAGGTAATAGAAAAATTATCTGTTGCTATTATTACATTCTTTTAACATAATGTTGGAATTTGTAAGATAAGTTGTTTGAAAAATTTGTGTCATTGTTTCATCATAAAAATACAATAAATAAAACACCTTAGTATTTTCAAAAATATTCAAAATACTGAATGTAAATTTATTTATGAAACAAACATTTATGAGGAGGCTAATTAATAAACAAACATAAAACAAATGTTTTCCACTTCTTTGTCAAGAGCTGAGGTATATTTGAAAAGTGCTATTTTTCACTGGAATTATATCAGTTCTTTAGCCTTTAAATTGAAAAGAAATACTAATCTTAACAAGTTTAACGGTTTTAATAACAGTAAATTATTTTGAGATATTTGGGAAAGATGCCTAAATTAATTAAATGGTTAAAAATTCTCCTTATTGGGGTTTATTTTAAAAAGGCCATTTTTATAGATCGAGAGATGCCAGGATTTTCCAGCATTTAATTTTCTAACATAAAAACTGTAATATTTTTCATTCTGTCTTGGATTCTTGAAAATGATGTCATAAGAGCACTTGACTTGAACATGATTGACAATCTGTCTTTTCACAAATAATTTATAAAGAGCCATGGTGGAGCAGTGGTTAGAATGCAGTATTGTAGGATAATTCTGCTGATTGCTGCCGCTGGCAGTTCAGCAGTTTAATTCTCATTGGCTCAAGATTGTCTCAGTCTTCCATCCTCCCGAGGTCAGTAAAATGAAGGCCCAGATTGTTGGGAGCAATATGCTGACTCTGTAAACCACTTAAAAGAGTTCTGTAAAGCACTGTGAAGCAGTATATAAGTCTAAGTGCTATTGTTATTACTATTACATATTAGGTAGGAATGCCATGTGTTATATACTTTACAATGTTTTGTCAGACATTATTTGCCTATCAGGAAAAGTAATTTCAATTAAGTTAAAACAGAATAAACATAAATTATATGATTTATTCATATGCATTAAATGCTTAACCACAGAAAATTCACAACTTATATTTCCAGACTATTGATGGGAGACTAATTTTCTTATAACAGAATGTAAAAATTAGGCAGCAGATTATGAAGTAGCCCAGTTACTCTCAGATTACCGTATGTTCATGCCAGTGTATGTCAACAGTAAAGTAATATTGGCACATATTGTGTGCATATTTCTGTGCAGATGAAAATTACTAAAGTCAATAACAACTCTTTGCAAATTTAAGTGGTTATAATATTATCTATTTTTTACCTTTCCTAAGCCTGTTGTTGTTCCTTCATAAAAATAGTCTATATAATATAACAAACATTATTTTATGCATGGTCAGTTATGCAAGAAGACAGTCAACCATTTATGTTACTTTAATTAGTATCTATATAAAACATTAAATTTAAACTAATGGAACTATAGAAATAATATAATCTGTGATTCTATTGTAAAGTACTCACTTGGAAATATAACACAATGACATAACTATTTTAAGTGCAAATGTTGACATATATATTTCTTCCTGTCAAAAACAAAATCTGCTGCCTGCTTAATCTTCAACAAAATGTCCCTTGAAATTGACTGCTTTTTACCAAAACATCTGGTGGATTTAAATATTTTATAAAAGTATCCTGAGTCCCTAGATTAATAGATGTGAATTTGCTTGCATTCGTGTCTGGTACACATAGCTTGTCGTTCAATTCTCCAAGTAATTTCTTCGTAAGTACAGTGGCATATAGTACATTCATCTGTCTTCACTTCTCGACCTGCTGGAATAACCATGGTCTCAGCAAAACAATTTGGCCCTAAAATAGAAAAAAAAGAGGTGTTTCATATGACCCTGATTCCATGAGATTGGCTGGCATATATAGATAGGTGAATTGAAATCCTTTTCATGTCCAAAACCTCACTGTGTGCCCTTACGTTGATCGCTTTCTGCTTGACCTATGTCAGAAAGTTGTAAGGATGAATACACAGTACACTAAAACACTAATGAAATTATTTCTACATATGATTTAGCATGAGGCGTCTCCAAATGTATATTAGTTTTCCATATATTTCCTTGTTGAAAAGATGCAAGCAACAATATGCTAGCTTGCAAGACCATCTCTAGTTTAGAAATCCTAACTTGTGTACAATAGTGTGAGAAGTAGGTGTTTATTGACATAGTGGTCTAAATATTCACTCAATTGACATCTAAATACTGACTCAATTAGTAACCTATTTTTATCTTTATCTGGTACAGAATGCAGCCGCGAGAGTGGTGTTGGGAGTCTCCCGATACTCCCACGTTACACCTCTGCTCCGTGAGCTGCATTGGTTGCCAGTTGTCTTCCGGGTGAGATTCAAGGTACTGGTAACGGTATTCAAAGCACTCCATGGCATGGGGCCGGAGTACCTTAGGGAACATCTGCTGCCGGCATCAAGCTCCCTGCGCCCTGTGCGTTCCCACAGAGAGGGCCTCCTCAGGGTGCCACCGATCAGAGAGTGTCGATTGGTGGCCCCCAGGGGGAGATCCTTCTCTGTGGGCGCTCCGGAGCTGTGGAATCAGCTACCGGTAGAGCTCCGGATGGCGCCCGATCTTCGCTCCTTTCGCCGCGATCTCAAGACATTTTTGTTTGTACAAGCCGGCCTAGCCTGAGGGGGAGTGTTGGGGTTGTTTTATTTTTTGTTTTTTAATTGTTCTGGGGGTTTTTAGCGTTGTATTATATTGTTTTTAACTAGGGCAATTGTTTAATCTGTTTTTAATGTTTGTATTGGTTATTTTATTCTGCCCTGTGAACCGCCCTGAGTCCTCAGGGAGAAGGGCGGTATATAAATGTTATTAAATTAAATCTTATTAAAAATATCATATGAAAGCTTAACTAACCACAGCAGCATCAGTGATCATTATCCATGGCCTTGCTTCTTGATGATCAGAGCATATGAAAGACTATGACTGTGTAAAAGGAGTAAATGTGAATAGCATTAATTAATAAACAGAAAGAAATTTCTGAAATTAAACAAAAGAAAAATGATGTAAGAAAAATGGTGATAAATGAAAAACTAAAAATGAGGTTTGAGGAAAATTGGGTAAATTTATGTATACTTTTTTTACACAAGAAAAATATGAAAAATACAGAAAATGAGATTAAGAAAGAAAAGAAAGTGCAGAAAAATTTTAAAAGGGCAAAGGAAAGATATTTTTTAAAATGACTTTTGATCTTTAGCAGAGTTACAAACAAACTTAGTATCATTCCATCCTCTACGATTACATTACATTATGGCTTCTTCCCATAGTTAACCCTTTTCAATAGGCAAATCCAAAAATCATCAAGTCATTTCTATTCATTTTCAGCAGAAAACTTCACAAAAGGTTTCTGATGTTTTATAAAGGATTTATTATCCCTGATCAAAAAATTTTTCCCTTATTCTGATACCCTAGCTTAATGTTAAGATGTTTTTTTAGAAACTGGTTTCTTGTCTTCTTCCTGATAAGATCTACAAGGTACAGGTCTTAACTTTTCATTTTTCCCCCTATTAATTCTGTGTATCTTATTCACTTCTACATCCATGTTTTCTTCTCATTCTGAAAAACTTTTTAGGGTTTCAATAACACTATCTTTTCTTTCTTCACTAGATTGCTCTATAGCTATTCTCCATCTCAGGCAAAATCCTTTTTCCATTTAAATCCAGTAATGTCATATTGTCTAAATCTTTTTTCATTTCTTGAATTATTGTTTCTGTCTCACTCATTTATATTGCAAATTCTTCAGATTTATATTTATCCTTTCTTTTATTCTGTATTTGTAAATCTTTTTCCCTTCTCCCTTCAAATAAAATAAAATTTCTCTGAATAGATGCCACAATAATATTCGTAAAATGGAAAGTTATATAAATTTTATTGGTAAATATTTATTGGTAAATAAATATTATTTTCAGATTTGTACATCATCCTTTGTATAGTCTCTGGGAAAATCCAGATTTGCTCAGTTGACACTCATTTTCTTTCCTAATCCACCAATTAGCCCTCTTAAGAAAGTCTACTTTCCCATGAAGATATTTGTTTAATTAAATTCAAGTACTTTGAAATAAATATTCAAAATATTCCTTAATCCATTTTAAATTTTATAATTCAAACTTTTAACATTTCTTATTTCAATTAATTCTAAACCCTTATAATTATTTCTTTACATTTTACTTTGATCTTGTTCCAGTTCTAAGGGAGGAGCTGTGGTGGTAAAGTGGTTAAAATGCAGTATTGCAGGTTAATTCTATTGACTGCTGACTGCCATCAATTTGGAAGTTCGAGTCTCACTGGCTCAAGATTGACTCTGTCTTCCATCCTTCTGAGGCTGGTAAAATAAGGCCTGAGATTGTTAACTCTGTAAATCACTTAGAGAGGGCTGTAACGCACCCTGAACTGGTATATAAGTCTAAGTGCTATTGCTAAGTGCTACCTTTGTTGAATTTTCAGAATACAGAATAACAAAATTGGAAGGGACGTTGCAGTTCTTCTAGTCCAATGCCTTACTCAAGCAGGAGATGCTATACCATTCCAGACAAATGACTGTCAATGTCTTCTTAAATACTTCTAGAGGCAAGCCATTCCACTGGTTAATTTTGTTACTGTCAGGAAATTTCTCCTTACTTTTAGGTTATTTTTCTCCCTGATAAATTTCCATCTGTCTTGTCCTCAGGTGCTTTGGAAGATAGGCTGCTCATCTTCTCTGTGACAACCTCTCAAATATTGGAAGACTGCTACCATGTCACCCTTAATTTTCTTTGTTAGACTAGATGTACCCAGTTCTTGTAACTGTCAAACATTTTGGTCTCCAGTCCCCTACTTGTTGTTGCTTTTCTCGGTATTTTTTCTAGAGTCTCAACATTTTTTCTGTGTCGCAGTAACCAACACTAGATACAGTATTCCAAGTGTGATCTTAAAAAACAGTATAAAGCTGTAGTAAACTTCACCTGATCCTGATACTATCCCTGTTAATGCAACCTAGGACTGCATTTTTTGGCAGCTGCAGTTCACCATTGGCTCATACTTAAGTGGGACTTTACCTCAAAACACACACACACAAAATGAAGCTTTGATTTCAGGCTGTGACAATTAACTTAGTTGTTATTGAAATGACTTTTATCTAGAAGAGTTGTAAAGTAAAAAGTTGAGGATGTAACTTAATTTTGTACTCTACTGCAATGAAAAAGGTCATGTCACTGATTTTTTTTCTTTAACATCCTCACTCTCACCCATCTTTCTCCTTCCTTTCTGATCTTTATTGCTATCTGAATATTAAATTATAATAAATTCTAATAAGGGGGAAAGACAGGCTCTATCTGAGGCTGGGTGCTTTTATAATATTTTTTATAGTATTTTATTGGTTTTCCAATTTTACATTTAGCTTAGTGGGTTAGGACGCTGAGCTTGTCGATCAGAAGGTCGGCAGTTTGGCGGGTCGAATCCCGAGTGCCACGTAACAGAGTGAGCGCCTGTTACTCGTCCCAGCTTCTGCCAACCTAGCAGTTCGAAAGCACATAAAAATGCAAGTAGAAAAATAGGGACCACTATGGTGGGAAGGTAACAGCGTTCTGTGCACCTTTGGCGTCTAGTCATGCCAGGCACATGACCACAGAAACATCCTTGGACAAACGCTGGCTCTTCGGCTTTGAAATGGAGATGAGCACCGGCCCCTAGAGTTGGAAACAACTAGCACGCATGTGCAGTGGAACCTTTACCTTTACCTATTTGAAAAGCAACAGGGTGGCAGGGTTAAACAATAATTCAGTAACATAAACTTTAGTACCCATCTCAGGTTACATCATCAAATATTTCTTCTTCATTTTCCCTTAATCAAGCTAGTACATTTCTGATTAAATCAACTCAATAAAAACATCATTGTTACATTTATCAATGCATTTTAGCTTATACATATTTTAATTAATCTGGGTATAACAATCCATGTCCTGTTATTAATTTTTACTTAATTTTAAAATTCTCACCAATATTCCAATCAACCTTTAAAATCCATTATTTTCAAGCTCTAGGTAACCAAGGTTTCCCTTATCTCACTTCATAAGAAACTATTAATATCCAAAATACACATTTTACCTGTTTAAATGTAATCTTATTCTATTTCCTAAAGATTTTCTATTTCCCACCATACTAAATTTTCTAGTTAATAATAAAATATCCCCTTTTAGTAGATCATAGCAATTATACATATTGCCTGGATTAATCAGTAAGTCAAACATATTCTTGATAGTTAATTTTTATTTCCCTTTCAATCCTTATTTTTCAATATTATACAAATCAGAGCCTTATTTCCCACTAATTTCCCACTATTTTAAATCTAATAACCCAGATTCCCCTTTTAACCCTGTAATTGACAAGGTAGACTCCCCTTTAATAAATCAAATCCCCAATCTTCAATCTTATTCTAGATTTCTTCCTTTGCCAAAGAGGCTTTTATATCAACGCTTTTAGATCATCAAGTGGGTCTCCCTCCATTTTCATGTGTAGTATTTGTATCAGAGCTATCTGGATTAAGGCTGTTTAAACTCCTAAGTCTGGGTTTCTCTATATCAGGGGTCTTCAAACTTGGCCCTTTTATGACTTGTGGACTTCAACTCCCAGAATACGCTGGCTGAGGAATTCTGGGAGTTGAAGTCCACAAGTCATAAAAGGGCCAAGTTTGAAGACCCTTGCTCTATATCTTTGGTTCTCAAGAATGGAATGATCAGGTGAAACAACCCCTGAAGCAGAGGATTCTTGTCCTCAGCAAACAATAGATATACAGTAATCCTCATTTAGCAACTGCCTCGTTAAGCAACTGTTTGCAAATATGACAATAATAGTAAAAAAAAATTTCAACCAAAATGTACACTTACATACAATTTTCTGCACCTGACAATACATGCCATGAGTGAAAATATTGTTGCCACTAATGCACAAGAGAATTTTATCTAGAGTCTTCATAGACTCTATAGTCTATGAAGACTCTATAGTCTTCATATGGTTTGCTTTGTGATCATGTTGCTTGGTGACTATTTTACCTGAATTAGTTGCAGTTGCTAAACCAGAACTACCTGTATTATCATTGTTGCTGGCTATCTCACAAAGCTAGTAACATCGAGTGGTCAGAAAGCTTTGTCTCTCATCCAGTGCCATGTTCTCTCCTCCAGATGGCAAATAGAGAAAAGAAGCATTGAATGAAACACTCTACCTTTTTGATTCTAGAGATATGGAAATCACAAAACATACTCCTTTTATAAAAACATTTGAATCAGAGTCAATCTTCCTTTGATCAGCAAATATCCTGGTTGCTCAGATGCTGATTATACATGAACTACCATTTATTACTGTGCATATGGCTAGATTTTATGCAGCAGCATATAAGATCCACTTAGAATACAATAGAGCTGGAAGGGACCTTGGAGGACTTCTATTCCAGCCCCCTGGTCAAGCAGGAGAACCTATACCATCTCAGACAGGTGAAATCAGTTAAAATTGAGCTAGTTCAATTTGAAGAGAATAAAAAAAAGGTTTGTACAGAGAAAGGAGAAGATTAAAGAAGTTAGTAATTACTATAGGGTACTTTACAGAAGTTCAACAAATTAATGATGAAGTGGATATTTTAGGAAGTAAAAAAATAACAAATTTGGACAAGACCTTGAGGTCTTCTAGTCCAAGGGTGGCAAACTCAATTTCATTGAGGGCTGCATCAGCATTGCAGCTGCCCTCGGGGGCCGGATGGGTGTGGCCAGGGTTGGCATGGCCTACTGGGTGGGCATGGCTGGAGTGTGTGTGGCCTACTGGGTGGGCATGGCCAGCTCTACATCATTTGCATCAAGGGTACCTATGGGGGCCTGGGCAGGAGTGGGACAGATCTGAGGGTCTCTGGCAGAAGGAGATGGGACTGGGGTAAGTGCCAAGGCATAGTTCACTGGAAGAGCCTCACTGTTCCTCTCAGGCATGTGTGTGTGGGAGGTTGGACAATGGCGCAGAGGTCAAATGCACAGCCCAGCCCTCAAGCACCCACGGCACTAAGCCCAGCCCCACTTCCCCAAGGGTGCGCCCAGCTGCACTTACCTCCTCTCCTTAGCCATGTTGCTCGTGATAGGTATGACAGCAAAGTCAAGAGGGAGGCCCACTCCCTCTCCATGTGAGGAGACTTGGCTTTGTATCCAAAGCTTCCTTAGCAATAGGATGGAACCCCCCCCAGGATAGGCCAGGAGGAGGGGGCAAGGGGATGGTGAAAGGGCAGCAGTGAAGGACTAAGGTAGGACTTCCCTCAGACCCTCCTTCTATTTCCTTCCTTCCTTCTTTTGAGTGGTGGGAAAATATTTGAGATGAGGGAGGGAGAAAAACAGGCAAGAAATGCAGCTGGGGAAGTGTCATCCTTTGTGAGTAATGAAGAAATGCACCATCACCTGGAAGTGGCCAGCACATGGCCCTCACCTACTTCATATATCTGGCTTGGTAGGCTCTGGGGGAGGGGATGCCATGAGCAGCATGAGAGTTGGTGTTACCTGCACAATGCTGCCCAGCCCCTAGCCTGCCTGGTTTTGGCAGGTAGCGGGGTGCTCTCCTCACAGTGCTGAGAGGCTGAGCTGGGTGGCATGAATCTGAAGAGAAGCGCAATGCTGACCAGCCCCTAGCCTGCCTGAAGTAGGCAGGGCCATGGCCTGGCCACTTCCAGGCAATGCTGCATTTCTTCATTCCTCACAAAGGGTGATACCTTCCCAGCGTGTGCCCAGTGGGCGGGGCCGACACGGCAGGGGCTGGTCCCTCACTGTTTCCAGATGGCCTTGTAGAGCTAAGACTAAATGCGTTTCAGCATAGATGGCCACCATGAAATTGTACATTGGCTCCCCGCTGGCCTGGGCCAGGGCCAAGGCAGTGGGAGCCATTCCCTCACTGTTTCCAGGATGGGTTTGCAGGCCACATGAAACCACTTTGTGGGCCTGATCCGGCCCCTGGGCCTTGTGTTTGACATGTCTGTTCTAGTCTAATCCTCTGCTCAAGCAAGACAGCCTATACCATTTCAGACAAATAGCTGTCTAGTCTCTTCTTAAAAACTTCCAGTGATGGAGCATCCACAACTTTTGAAAGCAATCTGTTCCCTGATTAATTGTTTTAGCTATTAGGAAGCTGTTCCTTATTTCTAGGTTGGTTCACTTCTTGATTAGTTTCCATCCATTCCTTCTTGTCTTACCTTCAGATGCTTTGGAGAATAGGTTGTCCCTCTCTTTTCTTTGACAGCCTCTCAAATATTGGAAGACTACCCAGTTCTTCTCTGCATTCTTTCTAGTGTCTCAGCATCTTTTTTGTACTGTGATGATCAAAATTGGATGCAGTATTTCAAGTGTAGTCTTACCAAGACACTATATAGTAGTACTAATACTTCATGTGATCTTGATACTCTTCCTCTTTTCATGCAGCCTACACTGCATTGGTAGCTGTAACACACTGCTGGCTCATATTTAAGTGGTTTTCACTATGATACCTTGACCCCTCTCACAGTTACTATTGTTGAGCCAGGTACTACTGTTATGTATCCAGGTGCAGGCATCTGCATAGCAGCAGCCACCAGGGGGCGTTGGCCTGGACGATTTTGGCGGGAAACCCAGTTTCAGTGGGAAACCTAGGGCCAACCCCATTGGCTAGCCACCTACCTGGCCAGGTATATAAGGAGGCCAGGTAGCCCTTGTTCTCCAGTACGAACCCCCCACAATAAAGAGCTGAACATGTACTCTGGCTGGCGTCTCTTCCTTGCGTCGGACCCACTACATTACAGTGGCGACGAAGGTGGGATTCTGCTGACAGAAGAGCTGAAGTCACTAGGGAAACGCACCACACGCTGAAGGAAAGGAGGAATCTTTTCCTTTTCCCCCAACGTGACCGCCAGCCACCGCAACCGGCCACCACGAGACACCGGAGACCGGCTCCAGCCACCGCAACAAGCAACGGAACTACACACTGCAGCAGCTAACGGAACAGCGATGGCACGAACAGGGCAACCCCGCGAGTTCGACACCCGCCACCCGGAAAAATGGACCTGGTACCTGTGGCACGCCGAGCTGTACATGAGGTTTAACCAGATCTCGGAGGACGGCTCAAAGGCGGCCGCCATGCTCTGCATAGGCGGACCCGCACTCCTCGAGGTTGCCGCAAACCTGTTCGCCCCGGAGGCCATAGATACCGTCTCTTACTGGGACCTCGTCACCAAGCTAAACACTAATTTCCGGCCCCACATGTCCAAACTGGCTTTGAGGTCACAGTTTGAGAAGAGGGACCAATGTCCTGACGGGTCCGGGGCCGAATACATCGCCGCCCTGCGAGAAGCCGCTGTCGCCTGCAAATTTTCGAACCTGGAGGAGCGGCTACGCGACAGGCTAGTTTGCGGCTTACGAGACATGAGGCTGCAGGAGCGCCTGTTCGCGAAAGACGAGATCTCGCTCCAGGAGGCCCAGGGCGCCATCCTGGCCCACGAAGCAGCCTGTGGGGCTGTCCAGGCTGTCCAGGAGTCCAGAACCAGCAGCCAGACGGCCAGCATCCACCAGCAAGTCACCTCAGCTGAGGACGAGGAGTACGAACAAAGCATCGACCTCCTCCGGCGGAAGTCGACCCCCGACCAATGAGGTGGGCACCTGGACAAGCCCAAGCTGGCCAACAACTCGCAGAAGTGTGCAGGCTGCGGCAGAAACCACGTGCACAGCCTCTGTAAGTTCCAGTCGGCCACGTGTCGGGCCTGCAAGAAGACAGGCCACATAGCCGCGGTCTGTCGTAGCCACCGCCCCCGAGAGGAGATCCATGAGCTGTGCCGGGAGGAGTCGCCGTTGAGAGGTACTGGGGCCCTGATCCAAATTAAAATTGGCTATGTCAAGAGCCGGCTGGGCATACACCACACAGGTAGCCGCCGGCTGCTCAGACCCAAAATTAGATTAACAATCTGCTTGCAGGGCGTTCCCTGCAACATGGAACTTGACTCCGGCTCTGTGGTCTCCGTCATCTCCGACGAGACCTTTAATTACATTAACAGCCAGAGCAAGCAGCGGATTCAATTACAGCCCTCAAAATTAGCGCTGACCGACTTCCAAAACATGCCGGTCAAGGTAAGGGGGGAGGCCACCCTTTCCGTGGGGTTTAAGAGTCGCAAGGAGCACCTGGATGTAGTGGTGGTAGAGGGCCAGAGAGCCAGTCTAGTCGGCCTAGACTGGTTTGAGGCCCTGGGAATCGGGGTCACGGGGATCCACCGGATCCAGGGAGAATCCATCGAGGCCATCTGCAAGGAGTTTGCAGACGTCTTTGATGGGAAGCTGGGGAAGTACACAGGGCCCCTTATCGCATTCAAGTTGAACCCGAGCGTCCCCCCCATTAGGGTCAGGCAGCGGCGAGTCCCTTTCGCGCTCAAACAGAAAATCGAGAGAGAACTGGACAAGCTGGTGGGCCAGGGAATCTTAGAGCCCATAGATGGGGGAGAGTGGGAGACCCCGATAGTCACCCCACTGAAATCCAATGGGGAGGTGAGGATTTGCGCCAACTACAAGTGCTCGGTGTACCGCGCCCTAAACCCACACGCTTACCCGGTTCCCACAGTCAGCCACGTTCTCGCTTCCCTCCAAGGCGGCGCCATCTTTGCGAAGCTCAATCTTGCGCAGGCGTACCAACAGCTCACGGTTACCCAGGCAACAGCTGACATTCAAACAATAGTGACTCACAGGGGAGCTTTCAGGGTGAACAGGCTGCAGTTTGGTATCAGCGTAGCCCCTGGAATTTTCCAGGAAATCATGGGAAAAAACCCTCAAGGGCATCCCAGGAGTCTGCCCTTATTTCGATGACATCCTGATTGCAGGAGCATCAGCTGAGGAACTGGCAGGTAGGCTTAGGGAAGTCCTAACCAGGCTGCGTGCTGCTGGCCTCAAATTGAAAAGGGAAAAGTGCAGCATAGGTGTCCCTTCCACGGAATTCCTGGGGTTCAGGATAGATGCCAAGGGAGTCCACCCTACAGAGTCCAAGGTAAGGGCAATCAAGCTGGCACCCATGCCTAGGAACAAAGCAGAGCTACAGGCATTTCCTGGGTCTGCTCAATTTCTACCACACCTTCCTTCCACACAAGGCAGCAATAGCAGAACCATTACACAGGTTATTGGACAAGAAGGCAGCATGGACCTGGACCCCCATCCACGATCAGAGTTTCAGAGCCTTAAAAGCGCTCCTGTCAGACAAATCCACAGTAACACATTTTATAGAGTCCAAGCCCATTTGCATCGCATGCGATGCGTCCCCTTATAGCGTGGGCACTGTCCTAAGCCACCTGGAACCTTCAGGGGCCCAAATTCCAATTGCCTATTATTCCAGAATGCTGTCTGGAGCAGAGAGGAACTACGCCCAAATAGATAAGGAAGCCCTGGCAATAGTGGCAGGGGTAAAAAAGTTCCATGATTATCTATACAGCAGGGAGTTCACAATTTACACAGATCACAAACCACTGCTTGGCCTGTTCACAGCAGACAAGCAGACCCCCCAAATTCTATCTCCCAGAATGCTCCGGTGGTCCATCTTCCTTGCAGCATACAATTGCAAGCTTGTGCACAAGCTAGGGAAGGAGATGGGCCACGCAGACGGCCTAAGTAGGCTACCCATAGACACCCCAGAACCAGACCCGGCCCCAGCAACACAGATCCTAGCACTGCAGGAACTAACAGAATGCCCAGTACATGTCAAGGACATTGCAGCCAAGACAGCATCAGACAACATCACGAGCAGGGTACACTCATGGGTTTGCACAGGCTGGCAGGACAAGTCCCCGGGTCCCGAATTCCAGGCATTCTTCACCAGGCGACATGAGCTATCCACACACCGGGGTTGCCTCCTTTGGGGTAGCAGGGTCATCATTCCCACAGCAGTCCGGGGCAGAGTGTTGGAGTCCCTGCACGAGGGGCATCCAGGGGTGGTCAGGATGAAGGCACTGGCCAGGAGTTACCTCTGGTGGCCAGGGTTGGACAAGGACATTGAGGAATGGGTCAAGGGTTGTTACACATGCCAGAGATCCAGATCAGAGATTTATTTATTTATTTATTTATTTTATTACATTTATATACCGCCCTTTCCCGGAGGACTCAGGGCAGTTTACAGGGTAATTAAAAACCAAAAATACAAAAGTTAAAAACCAAGTTTAAAAAAAGATTAAATTCATCCCTGTATAAATAAAACCCCAATTAAAATAGATTAATTCTCAGCCTGGGCCAGAGAGCTCGAAGAGCCAGGTCTTCAGGCCCCGGCGGAATGAACGGAGGTCGGGGGCAGTCCTCAGCTCCACTGGCAGCTGGTTCCAAAGGGCAGGCGCCCCCACTGAGAAGGCCGTATCCCTGGGTGTTACCCGCCGGCAATCTCTTACCGGTGGCACCCTGAGAAAACCCACCCTGTGGGAGCGCACTGGACGAAGGGAACTTGATGCCGGCAGCAGGTGTTCCCTCAGATATCCCGGACCCAAGCCATGTAGGGCTTTATAGGTCATCACCAGCACCTTGAATTTCACCCGGAGGGCAACCGGAAGCCAATGCAGCTCGCGGAGTAGAGGTGTTACGTGGGAGTATCGGGAGACCCCCATCACAACTCGCGCGGCTGCATTCTGCACCAGTTGAAGCCTCCGAGTGGTCCTCAAGGGCAGCCCCATGTAGAGAGCGTTGCAGTAGTCCAAACGGGAGGTCACGAGCGCATGAGTGACTGTGCGTAGGGCATCTCGGTCCAGATAGGGTCACAAGTGGCGCACCAGGCGAACCTGGGCAAAAGCCCCCTGGTCACGGCTCCTATATGGTCTTCAAAATTGAGTCGTGAATCCAGGAGGACGCCCAAGTTGCGAGCCCTATCAACGGGGGGTAACACCTCACCCCCCATCGTTAGAGATGGAATAGTCTGGTTGACCCGAGATGCTGATATGCACAGCCACTCAGTCTTGGCGGGATTGAGACGAAGCCTGTTTCTCCCCATCCAGACCTGGACCGCCTCCAGGCACCGGGACATCACGGCGAGGGCATCGTTGGGTTGGTTCGGGGTGGAAAGAAAAAGTTGGGTATCATCAGCGTACTGATGATACCCCACCCCGAAACCACGAATGATCTCACCCAGCGGCTTCATATAGATGTTGAACAGGAGGGGCGAGAGAACCGACCCCTGAGGAACTCCACAAATGAGAGGCCTCGGGGCGGATCTCTGCCCTCCCGTCAACACCGACTGCGAGCAGCCCAGGAGATAGGAGGAGAACCACCGTAAAACGGTGCCTCCCACTCCCAACCCCCTAAGACGCCACAGCAGGATACCATGGTCGATGGTATCAAAAGCCGCTGAGAGATCTAATAGGACCAGGACAGAGGAGCAACCCCTGTCCCTAGCCCTCCAGAGATCATTCACCAGCGCGACCAATGCCGTCTATGTGCTGTATCCGGGTCTGAAACACGATTGGTACGGGTCCAGATAATCAGTTTCCTCCAGGAACAGAGGAAGCTGATGCGCCACCACACTCTCAACAACCTTCACCAAAAAGCAAAGGTTGGAGACTGGACGATAGTTATTTAAAACAGCCGGGTCCAAGGCAGGCTTCTTGAAGAGGGGTCTCACCACCGCCTCCTTCAAGGCGGCAGGGAAGACACCCTCCTTCAAAGAAGCAGTTATTACTGCATGGAACCAGCCTCGTGTCCCCTCCCGGACCGCATAAGCTAGCCAGGAGGGGCACGGATCCAACAAACAGGTGGTGGTGCTCAGCCTCCCCATGATCCTGTCCACATCATCAGGGGAAACAGGGTCGAACTCAGTCCAGATAACATGCTCAAGACCGTCCGATTCCTCCACATCAGACTCTGCCCAGTCAGAGTCCAGACCGGTCCGGATCTGAGTGATTTTGTCCGCCAGATGATGACTAAACTCCTTGGCTCGTCCCCGCAAGGGATCCTCCCTCACCTCCTGATTAAGGAGGGAGCGAGTTACCCTAAACAGGGCGGCCGGGCGATTATCTGCGGACGCGATAAGGGCAGCAAAGTAGTTAGACTTCGCCGTCCTTATCGCCGCAAGATAACACCTTATAAAGGTTCTTAACTGCAATCGGTCAGATTCGGATCGGCTGGACCTCCAACCGCTGTCTAGACCTCGTCTCCGACGCTTCATCTCCCGGAGCTCCACAGAGAACCATGGAGCCCAGTGGGATCTGTGCCGGGTCAGAGGTCGCAAGGGTACAACGCAGTCAAGTGCCCCGGCGGCCGCCCTTTCCCAGGCATCCACCAGAGCATCGACTGGGCTCTGGGTAAGGGTGATGGGTATAGGCCCAAGTGCCCTCTGGAACCGTTCCGGGTCCATTAGGCGCCTGGGGTGGAACCACCTGCCACACACCCCCATGCACAGGTGGGAGGCCACACACACACCCTGGTCCCGCATTCATACTGACTATGCTGGGCCCTTCCAGGGCCAACTGTTCCTAGTGGTAGTGGATAGCCACTCCAAGTGGTTGGAGGTAGCTCCAGTCCCCAACATGACCTCAGCAAGGACAATCCAGGTGCTCCAAGCCCTCTTTGCCACACACAGCCTCCCCGATGTAATTGTGTCTGATAACGGGCCTCAGTTTACTGCTAATGATTTCCAGGCGTTCTTGAAGGCGAATTGGATTAGACACGTCACCTCCACGCCCTTCCACCCATTGACTAACAGGCAAGCTGAACGGATGGTAAGGACGACCAAGTACGCACTCTGGCGCATCATCAGCGGGGACTGGCATCACAGGCTGGCAAAACCTACTTTTCTCATCACTGAATTGCATTTTGTTGCCTAGGGCTCAGTGTTCAAGTCTGTCAAAATCTTTCTGGATCTTGGGCCTATATTCTAAAGTGTTGGCTCTTTCCCCAAGCTTGGTGTCATCTGCAAATTTGATGAATTCCTCTTCTATCCAGTCATCTAAATCATTTATGAAGATATTAAAAAATACTGGACCTAAGTGAAATACCCAATTGCATATTTCTTTCATAATAATGATAATGATAATAATAATAATAATAATAATTTAATTTCTATATAGATGTAGTTCCATTACATATTGAGTGTGGTTTGTCAACCAGTTACAAATTCATCTGGTGGAGATACTGATACACATTATTCTATCTTAAGAAGCAGCAGATTGTGATCTACTTTGTCAAATGCTTATTGAAGTCCAAGTATACTAGGTCCACAGCATTTCACTGGTCCACTAATTTAGTCACTTTGTCAAAGAATGTAATGATTTGTTTGCATGGTCTGTTTTTGACAAACCCATATTGGCTTCTAGTAATAGCTTTGCTTGCTTCCAGGTGTTCAAAGATCCATTGCTTATTTTTTCCAGGTTCTTCCAAGATATTTATGTCAGGCTGATTAGTCTGTACTTTCTTGGATCTATTTCTTTTCTTTTTTGAAGATGAGAACCACATCAGCTTTTTTCGAGTCTGCTGGTCATTCTCCAATGTTCCTCGATCTTTGAAATATATAGTTCAGTGATTCTAATATCACATTTGCCAGCTCCTTCAGAACTCTGGGATGTAATCTATCTAGTCCTGGTGATTCACAGAGGAGCTGTAGGTTTTGAAAAGGATTAAGTGCATAGAGCATAACTGGAGAAAAATGAAGGATGACTCCAAATGGACATGACTTAGAGGTGCCATTAAGGCCTATCTTGTGGTTATAAGAGTGGTGAAATGGCATTTTTCTGTCTTTATTGCATCTGGTCCATCAACCTTGGACCAAATCATCCAGTCCCTCCTGGACCAGGGAGACTCAGACAATCATTTGGCAGGCTATGCAGAGGAACTTGCTGATGGATAAAGTCACTTGGATTCATTCCAGGTTGGAACCCAAGCATGGTGCAGGTCATCGTGAGATGTCTCGGGAAAAACCTTGCTTGGTGATCTGGAAATGGCTTGATCCTGCTGGACTTAAGGAACTGGACAGGGTCCTTGGTTCTGTCAGTGCAACCACCTGTCAATTAGACCCTTGTTCCTCCTGGTTGGTGAAAGCCTCCAGGATGGTGACCATCAGGTGGGTTCATTCATGGATAAATTCCTCACTGCAAATGGAGACATTCTCAGAGCCTTTTAAAGAGGCCCGATCTGCTTTCTCCTTAAAAACCCATTGTTTGATCACCTCTGGCTGGGCAATTTTTGTCCAGTTTCCCATCTTCCCTTTTAGAAAAGGTGGTTACTTAGCAGCTTCAGAGGGTCCTGGATGAAATAAACTTTCTGGACTCCTTTCCCCAGCTAGGGGACATCACCGATCACACTTCTGGATGTGACATTCTGGCGACAGCGGGGTGGTGGTGGGGCAACCATCCTTGCTCTTCTTGACTTCTCAACAGCATTTGATACCATCAACTATAGTATTCTTTTGGATCAGCTGCAGGGTGGGGGGTTAGGCAGCACATGTCTGCACTGGTCTGGCTCCTTTCTCCAAGACTGGTCCCAATTAGTGTTGATACAGAGTCAGAGATCCACCCCCCACTCCCTCCTTTGCTCTTGTATGCTCAGTACTCTCTCTGCTCTTGTTTAACATCTACATGAAGCTGCTGGTGAGATCTCATTACCATGGGTTGAGGTATCATCAATGTTATGTACTGAGCTTTGGGGGGTTTAATCACGTGTGCTGCTGGAGAACTAACGGTTCTCCAGCAACCCAGACAGTCCTGGCAGCAGTTAACATGGCGGGAATAATGGGTTCAATCTGATTGGTTATTCAGAGTATGTGGACTATATATATTGTGCAACGTTACCCAAAAGCCCCAGTACAATTCAGTCTGACTTACAATAAAGCTATGATTCTTCTGTACTCATCTGCCTGGCGTCTTTCCTGCTCTTCAGAACCCACAACACAACAATGAATATACTGATGTTACTCAACTATATCTCTAGATATAAGTTGATTTAAGTATATTGTCTTCAAACTGAATTGAAATTTAATTAGCTACAATTTTAATTATCAGAAATATTTTTCCCCTCCTAAGTATTAAAAATACAAACAAGAGCTCTAAGGCTAGTATTGGAGGCTCTGGAAGACTGCATGTAAACCTGACCTAACAGACTGTATTGCACTGAAAAATGTATGCACTTGAGCAATTTGCTTCTTTTAAAGTTTCTATTTTAGCTCAATTCCAACATGTTTAAAGCAGTATTTTTAAATATATTAGCAGTAAGAGAAAACAATTTATCTTTCAATTAATTATTTTATTTCAATCATTGACTGGTAAAACAAAAGTCACAATTGACTAGAGTGAATCAAGCTGTAAAATCATAAAAAATAGAAGTGAAATTGTAATTTAAAATTTAAGAATTTGAGATGTAAAGATTAAAGTAGCAAAATATGATATACAAGGTAACTAAGTAATTGCTTAGAATAATAGAATAGTAAAATTACCAATCTGGAATATATAGAATCATAATAATGCTAAAAGTTATGGGAAAGTTGTAGTAAATATTACTGCAGCTAAAGAAAATGTAGTAATATATAAGGAAGGATAATACATAAAGCATAATTATGGTTTCCAAACTGAAAGAATCCAATTATAATGACTATTTATCTGTACAGTTAAAATAACTCTGAAATTAAGACAAAAATAAGATTTAGCTGACCCTAAGGAAACAAAAATATTGATCAAAATTAGAAAATAAATGTCAGCTGCATTTCAAATATTTTCAAATGAAAAATATCTATGAGGAGAAATTATAGTGTATTTTAACCACTAAAATATTAGTATCAAGATGGAAAATAGTCAAGTGTTCTTTCATATTAAGAAGACTAGACTCTGAAAGACTAGAAACTGGGCTACATTAAAAACTGCTAATGATACCTAAATAAACATCATAATAAATGTAGATTTAAAATTTTACACATTTTTGTAAGTCTGGCATTTTTTCCTGACATGTTATAAAATAAAACAACTTTACAATATGCCTATAATTCCATTATACTTAAAAAACTAATTATGTCCTATTTATTCACAGTAAATAAAAATTTGTTGACATCTTGTGATTGGAAACATATACCAAAGCTCAAGAAAGAACCAAATCCTTAAACTAGAATAGAATGTTTGGTCTGGTACACAACAATAGAATTATATCTTTTCTAGACAATAATAATATTTACAATGCAAAACTCCCAAGAGTGTGCAACTTACAGAATCCTCAGAACTGTATCAGCCTCTAATCAGCCCTTTGGAAGCACTTACCCACCTGACCTCCACATCTATCCATCTTCCAATTTTCAATTTCTTGATGGAAAAGAAAAGGGAAACCTTTCAGTGGATCCTTTTCTCTCCAGCAAAATAAATGAAAATTGCTGTGTATCCATTATACTGGTAATAAACTTGCAGCAACTTTAAGCATTTCTACTGACAAAAATATCTCACATTTGGAAATTTTGAGCAAAAATATGAGATTTTTAATAGGGCACAGGTATTTTGGCAGGCAAAAATCGATCTGGGAATTTGAGAGTCTGAAATTCTTCAATAGGTGAAACAAGTTCAATTAGTGAAAAGTTTTATCCTTCAATCATCATAGTCCTCACTCTGTCTCTAATCTTAGAATTGTATGCCAATATTAACAAAAGTACACCATGTTTCCCCATACACAAATCAGCTCTAAATATCTCTGCATTCTTAAAATAAGGGAAGTTCTGATGTTTAGAAAGCTGATTAGATTTAAAACATAGGTTTTTTAAATTGGTATGCGCTTTCAGCCTCAGAGAAAATAGCATTCTTTGCAATTTGCTGAGGCAATGAGATTTCCACATGTGCAGAATAAGTGAACTGTTTCTGCTTTATTTTTATATTTACAGAATAAAAAAATGCAAACTGTAAAGTGTTGTTTCCTTACATATGGCTATATTTGAAAAAATCATACTAATAAATGTATGTAACATCTATTTGGTAGTTTTGATACAAACTTTAATTAGTCTTTAAAATAAGGAATTCTCATGGGAATCCATTGCTACTTTTTAAAAAATCCACTATGATTTTGTGACTAGTTGCAAGCATCTCTATTATACTTCACTATTTTTAATAGTAAAATTAACGTTTTCTATCAAACATACCCCTTCATGGATTCTGCCTTGTTGTGGCGAAGGGGCTTGCGTAATTAAATGAAACTATGAGCTATGCTGTGCAGGGCCACCCAAGACAGAAAGGTCATAGCAGAGAGTTCTGACAAAACGTGATCCACTGGAGAAGGAAATGGCAACCCACTCCAGTATCTTTGCCATGAAAACCCTATGGACAGTACCAAAAGGCAAAATGATATGATGCTGGAAGATGAGCCCCTCAAGTCAGAAGGCATCCAATATGCTACTGGGGAAGAGCAGAGGGCTAGTACTAGTAGCGACAGTAAGAATGAAGTGACTGGGCCGAAGCCGAAAGGACACTCAGCTGTGGATGTGTCTGGTGGTGAAAGGAAAGTCTGATGCTGTAAAGATTTTTTCTCCATAGGAACCTGGAATGTAAGATCCATGAATCAAGGAAAGCTGGACGTGGTCAAACGAGATGACAAGACTAAACATCGACATCTTAGGTATCAGCGAACTAAAATGGACAGGAATGGGTGAATTTAATTCAGATGACCATCAGGTATACTACTGCAGGCAAGAATCCCTCAGAAGAAATGGAGTAGCCTTCATAGTCAATAAAAGAATAGGAAAAGCAATACTGGGATACAATCCTCAAAATGACAGAATGATCTCAGTTCGAATCCAAGGCAAACCATTCAATATCACAGTAGTCCAAGTCTATGCCCCAACCACCGGTGCTGAAGAGGATGAAATTGACCGGTTCTATGAAGCCTTACAGCACCTTATAGAACTAACACCAAAAAATGATGTCCTTATCATCATATGGGATTGGAATGCTAAAGTAGGAAGCCAAAAGATAACCGGAATAACGGGCAAGTTTGGCCTTGGAGTACAAAATGAAGCAGGGCACAGGCTGATAGAATTTTGTCAAGAGTATACGATGGTCATAGCAAACACTCTTTTCCAACAACCCAAGAGACGGCTCTACACATGGACATCACCAAACGGTCAACACAGAAATCAGATTGGCTATATGCTCTGCAGCCAAAGATGGAGAAGCTCTATATGTGGCTCTTTGAGCCGCCGCATGCAACTCCCAGGCCTCCTCCCTCTGCCATGTTTACTTTTGGGGGGAAAAGTGGCACTAAAAAAATTTAATCAATTTAAACTTCTCACAAAAAAACCTTGAAAAGTTTAAATTGATTGGTTGGTTTGTGACTGCACTTGGCAGAGTGGAGGAAGAGACGGGAGAACTAAAAAGGTGAGTAGGGTGGGGTGGCGGAGGCTTGCAGATCTGCTGCCTTCACCACCTCTTCATTTGCAGTGGGGGGGGGGGTAGGGTTAGGGTTGCCTCCCCTTCTCCTTGCCGAGGCTAGCAGCCCGAGCAGAGAGAAGGGGCAGTTTTCCTCCCCTTCTCCTTGCCGAGGCTAGCAGCCCGAGCAGAGAGAAGGGGCGATTTTCCTCCCCTTCTCCTTGCAGAGGCTAGCAGCCCGAGCACAGAGAAGGGGCGGTTTTTCTCCCCTTCTCCTTGCAGAGGCTAGCAGCCCTAGCAGAGAGAAGGGGCGATTTGCCTCCCCTTCTCCTTGCAGAGGCTAGCAGCCCGAGCAGAGAGAAGGGGCGGTTTGCCTCCCGTTCTGTCTGCGAGGCTTGAAAAAGTTCCTCCATAAACATGTAACCGAATCATTACTTGACTCTTTCACAAAAACTAATACATTAATCTCTAGTTTGCACATTAGTTTCTAGCTTCATAAAAATGTTCTGCACTTGGTTTTCCACTAAGGAAGCAAAAAAGACATATCCAAATTTTAAGGGTTTTATTTAAACTTCATTTGTGAAGCATGTAACTTTAACTTTGATAATCATAAGCAGCTAACATTGCTTTTTCATTTTGTGCAATTACTGTATTAAATTTGTATGTATATTTGGAGCCGATCTTGAGCTGACTTTACTACTTTTAATTCCTCCCTTCTGTTTGTTGTGATATTTAGTTGTACAGCTAAAGCACATTTATTCTTAAAAGCTTTTCCATTGGTATTTTGGGTCACTGGACCTACTTCTTAATATCTTGAATCCAAATGTTATATGATTGATATTTTTATTAGGTCCAGTTTTCAAGTGTTTCCATAGCTATAAAATTCCTATCTTGTGAAACTTCTAGAGCAGACCTTATGAGCAAGTTACCACTATTATTGCAGAGCTTATGCTTGTTTGGGATTGTGGTCTGAGCTGGTAAAGGGATTTCTAGAGAGCTGCAAACCGAGTATTTTATAAGGGACTTTATATTTCACACAGATTGTGCAACCCTCTAATAAATGTTTCAGACTCTGCAGGGGGAGCTCCTCCTCTCCCCCGCCCCCCCAAGAGATGGAATTGCAGCTTCTCTTGCTTGGTGGGCTTCAGGAGGGGGGCAGGAAGACCCTTGGCTCCTTCCCTCCCTCTTTCTCTCTCTTTCTCTTCCTCCTTCTCACCCTCTGCTCTCGGATCAGGCTGCGAGGCTCGGCTGGATGGCTTTGGGTGGTCCTGGCAGCTGACCCGGGATCTCTGTGTGTGCGTGTGCACATGCATGCACATATGTTGTACATAGACCAGAGAGGTGAACAGGCCGGCGTGTGGGTGGGAGGCCCGTGTGGTGTGTATTTCTTCCTCTTTTTCCCACTCCCTCCCGCCCCCTCCTTGATCTGTAAAGAGGTTCTGTAACCCCCGTGGGGATATTTGGGTGTTTTCCCCCCCTTCCTCTCTCTCTCTCTCTCTTTCCCCTCATCTCCCCTTCTTGGTGTCTCCCCGTTCTTCTCCGTCTGCACGCCCCTCCCCCGTCCTCAGAATCTTTCAGAGAACCTCTTCCCCATCCCCTCCTTTTCAGATTTTCAAAGGTGTATTTTGGTTTTTTTTTGTTTTTATCTCTTCGATTTTTCTGTTTTTCTTCTTCTCTTGCTTATAAATGAATAATAAAAGTCACCAAATGGGAGGGGCATTTACTCGTTCCCAAGCAGCTGAGGGGGAATGGTCTTGGAGCTGCTCACAGCCACCTGTGTGCAAGGCTGGTTTTTTAAAAAGGATTTTACCTTAAGAACCTGGGTAAGGAGGCGCAGGTGGGGCTGCCAGCCCCAAGGACTCGGGTTAGGCAACCTTGGCTCTTTTATGACTTGTGGACTTCAACTCCCAGAATTCCTGAGCCAGCCATGCTGAGGAGAAATGGAGAGGTTTCCATGCTGAGCCATGCTGGCTCAGGAATTCTGGGAGTTTAAGCCCAGGACTCATAAAAGCCAAGGCTGCCTACTCATCACAAGGGGAAACCAGATTCACTTAACAACCTGAATATTAATTTATCAACTGCAGTGATTCACTTAGCAACGGTGCTAAGGTCGCAAAATGGAGCAAAACTCATTAAACAAATGTCTCACTTCACAAATGCAACTCAACCAAATAAAATGGCTTAACAAAAAGGTATTCGTCTCTTAACAGTGATTTTTTGAAAACTGCTGGAATACTGCTGACTAAAGAAAAGGCCAGTTTATTCCTCAGGTGACTGTCCTACTTTCCAAGTAAGTGGCAGGGAGGGGGGGACGGAGAGAGAGAGAAGGAGAATATGAATATATGTGGTTGTCCTTACTAGACTTTTAGTAAAGAACTTTAATGAAATATTTTGATGTTTGTTTAATTAAGAGATGAGGTATGGCCCAATTATGCTGTATTTAAAGATGGTAGATTAGCTGCTAAAATTGTTTTTACTTGTTGGAATGAAGGAGAAAGGGTTTTTTTCCCCTTTCTCCTGTCCTTTTCTACACACACACATATCCCTTTTTTTTCTTTTGTATTTTTCTATTTTATAGTTTGCACTGGCTTTTACTATTTTCATTTATAATCCTTAATATAAATATTTGAAAAACAGGACATAAAAATGTGACAGAGACAGAGAGAAAGAGACAAATAGAGAGAGAGAATAACCTGCTATAATCCTGCTGGAATGAAAGGTTATGACAGCTCAGATTACATTGCAGGATCCTCTCTCAGTGTGGATCGTTGTGAGTCCTCTGGTTTTCAGAGGGTGGGACCAAGAGAGTGACTGGATGAAAATGAGTGCACCTGATCAAGCACAATTAAAGTTCTTAAACTTTTTTTGTGATATCGATAAAGATGGTGAAGCATTTTAATGTCCATGTTAAACTCATGAAGAACTGGCTGGCTGGGGAGGGGGGATCATGGCTCTCAAAAAATAAGAGCCGGCTGTGCTTCTCGTTCATGTTCACTTGCCTTCTGCACCTTGAGTGTGGG
Source organism: Vipera ursinii (assembly GCF_947247035.1). Taxonomy (NCBI): domain Eukaryota; kingdom Metazoa; phylum Chordata; class Lepidosauria; order Squamata; family Viperidae; genus Vipera; species Vipera ursinii. Next base: position 57,975,450 of record NC_139517.1, read on the forward strand.
AGGGGGGGAGGACGAGCTTTGCTGCTGCGGTTTGCTTGGCCATGCTCGGGCTATGTCCTGCTGCTGCCTCCCAACCTCCACCTTTGCCACTGGGTAAAGCAGCGGTGGAGCGCTCTGTCCTGGGGTGAAGCAGCAGTGGCAGTGGAACGCTCCATCGGGTGGGGGGAGTAGTGGAGGCTGGGTGCTCTGTGTGTGGGGGGAGAATCTTTGCAGGAAACTGGTTCTTACATTATTTAATTCACAATACTGGTTATAATTGCCACCGTGTGACACCCACCAGCATGAGATTTATTTTGCTGTTTGCCCCTCAATAGGCCATTTTCTTCCAAGAGAAGAAAAATTTTGGAAGAACACAGAGTGTTTAATGATGAATGGGCACATTCATTTGCTTTCACCACTGACAAGACTGGTTTACCAGTATGTCTAATATGTGGTGAGAAATTTGCAAACAATAAGAAGTCTAATGTTGCAAGACATTTCCAAAATAAACACACAGCCTTTGCTGAAAAATACCCAGAAGGAGAAGAGAGAAAAAAAGCCATTTCGGAATTGATGCAGAAGGTTGATCAGAGCAAGAATCAATTTAAGAAGTGGGTGACGTCTGCAAGTTCAACTACATATGCTAGTTTTGTGGCTCCTCAGGAAATAGTCAGGCACGGGAAGCCGTTCACAGATGGAGAATATATGAAGGAATCATTCATTAAGATTTCAGAACATCTATTCTCAGACTTCAAAAACAAGAGTGAAATCAGAGATATGCCCCTCTCCGCGAAGACTGTTAAAGACAGAACCCTAAAAATGGCAGAAAACATCACCAGACAGCAAATTAAAGACATCAATTCAGCTGAGGCATGCTCAATTGCCTGTGATGCATCCAAAGACACAGGTGATATTGAACAAATAGCTGCCGATATGTGAACTCTGCTGGGCCACAGGAAGAAATGTTTGAGTTGATACCACTGAAAGGCCAAACAAGGGGAGAGGACATCTGTGAGGCTGTCTTGGATTATTTTAGAACCAATGAAATCAATACCACCCACCTTGTGTCATTGGCTACTGATGGGGCACCGAGTATGACAGGAGCGCAGAAGGGCTTTGTGGCTTTACTGCAGAAGTCGCTGGGTAGAAAGCTGCTAACATTTCATTGCATCCTGCACCAAGAGGCATTGTGCGCTCAAACATTTCCTCCAGAATGCACAGAAGTGATGAACCTTGTCATTCAGATTGTCAATAAAATAATGGCACAAGGTTTAAATCACCGTCAGTTCCGTTTGCTACTAGAGGAGGTGGAAAGTACGTATTCTGATCTCCTGCTGCACAACCAAGTCAGGTGGCTGTCCAGAGGGGAGGTGCTAAAACACTTTGCTGCGTGTCTGGAAGAGGTGAAAACGTACCTGGGCAGCAAAGGGCTCACCTATCCTGAGCTGGAACATCCAGAGTGGCTGGAAAAGCTATACTTCATGGTAGATATGACAGCACACCTGAACAAGCTGAACACAAGTCTTCAGGGTAAAGGAGGCACAGCCCTGCACTTGCTGGAGGAAGTTATGGCATTTGAACGCAAGTTGACAGTGTTTGACAGAGATTTACAGAGAGGTACACTGTCTTACTTCCCCTCTTTGAGAGAGTTCAAACAAGGTAACAATGTGATAGATTCAGAGAACTTGCAGTCTGCAATCATTGCAATGCAAACATCATTTGGGAAGCAATTCTGTGAGTTCAGAGAGGAAAAAAATACATTATCTTTCCCTGTCACTCCCCTGACCAGCGATCCATCTGCTTTGAATATGACTGCATTTGCAGGTGTAAGTCAACCAGATCTGGAGATGGAACTTACAGACATAGCCGACAAAGAGATATGGGCGTCCAAGTTCCAACGCTTGACAGATACTCTTGAAGATGTTGCCCATTAGAAGGCCAGTCTTGCACTGAATCACAAATGGAGTGATATTGAAAACCTTCCCAAACAGGACATTGATACATGGAATGCCCTCCCCAGCACGTACAGAAATATGAAGAAGTATGCATTTGGAGTCCTGTCAACCTTCGGATCCACATATGTATGTGAACAGGTCTTCTCCAATATGAACTATATTAAAAACAAATATCACTCACGCCTCACAGACAACAGCCTGCAATCTTGTTTAAAAATGAAGGTGACATCTTACAGCCCTGATATGCAGATGCTGTGTGCTGATGTTGAGAAGCAAAAATCACATTAACCAAGTAAAATAATCATTTTAATTTGCTATTATTTTGCAAATATATATTTGATGTTTTTCAGTGAAAGAGTGCTTTTTTATTCCTTGCCAGCTGACTGCACACTCCAGTACAGATGGATTGGCAGACGGGCACATGGACTGGTGGACGAGCAGACGGACGGACAAGCAGACGCATGGGCAGATGGACTGGCAGACGGGCACATGGACTGGTGGACAAGCAGATGGATGGACAAGCAGACACATGGGCAGATGGACTGGCAGACGGGCACATGGACTGGTGACGAGCAGACGGACAGACAAGCGGACGCATGGGCAGATGGACTGGCGGGCAGACGGGTGGATGGATGGACAAAACGACAGAAGCAGACAGCATTTTGGGTTTGCTGCAGGTGGATAAGTTAAGTTTGGATTTTCATTTCATAAATATGAGGACTCAAATAGACACTGAGTATTATATATATAATATATATACTGCTAAGCTTGTAAGCCGCCCTGAGTCTTCGGAGAAGGGCGGGATATAAATGGAATTAAAATAAAAATAAATAAATAAATATTCGAAATTAACATTTAACCCAGTGTCTTTTTTTGGAGTTCAAAATGTTTCTGTTGCATGCTGAAATAAAAATTGGCTATTATTTTGCAAATATTTATTTGATGTTCACTGAAATAGACCTTTTTTTATTCATTTTCAGCTGACTGGATGCTACAGTACAGACTTATCCACTGGTGGATGGGCAGATGGACAGGTGGATGGGCAGACAGATGGACAGATGGACGGACGGGCAGATGGACGGGTGAGCAGGCAGATGGACTGGTGGACAGATGGCAGATGGACTAGAGGGCGGATGCGCGGATGGACAGACAAGAGGATGATGGGCAGATGGACTGGCAGACAGGCAGATGGGCGGGTGGGCAGATGGGCAGATGGACAGAATGACAAGCAGACAGCATTTTGGGTTTGCTGCATGGGGAAAAGTTAAGTTTGTCTTTTTATTTAATAAATATGAGGAGGACTCAAATGGACATTGAGTTTTTTATTTGAAAGTAACCTTCGACCCAGCGACTTTTTTTGGAAGTTCAAAAAATGTTTTTGATGTATACAGAAATAAAAAATTTTCTTTGTAGAAGTTCATTGATTTCATAAATTTAGCAGCTCCCAATGTTTTGTTTTTGGTGAGAAACGGGGACGTCAAGGTGTTCAAATCTAGGTGGGCTCCCAGCAAACACGCGCCAAAGAAGTGATGGGAAGAGGGGGAGGAGTGCCCCGTTTCTTCTTCAGGCAAAAACTCTGTGCTGAAGCCGGATTGGGGAGGGGGATGATGAGGAGGAAGAGCTGTGATTGACAAACTGCCAGCCAAACTCTTTGGGAGTGGGGGCGCAGGATGGAGAGGAGGGCAGCTTGCCTTGGAGAAGGAGGGGGGAGCCAATTTTAAAGGTTGTCCAGCTAAAAGGGAGAGAAGGCAAGCAGGCAGCGCATCTGCACGGGCTGGTTGGGCTTTCTGCAGGTTTTGCCTGCAATTAAGGCAGGGTGAGTTTTTTGGCTCAGGGGAGGCTGGGGGAGGGGGAGCTGCTTGTGGGGGGACTGCTCACATAAGTGCAAATGTGTTTCTTCTGCATGGAAGCTGCTTTGCTGAAGGTTATATCTTCTTTCTTTCCTTCTTTTTCTTCCACGTTCTTTGCCTCTCTGCGTTGATCCGCCTCTGGGGATGGAGGGGGAAATTTGCTCTGCACCTTTTCCTCGTGTGTGTGTGTGTGTGTGTGTGTGTGTGTGTTTGAAGCCTCTGTTTGCTTGCCTGGCAAGTCCGGGGAAATTTGCTCGGCCTCCTCTCTGGTGTATATCTCACTTAGGTAAGCTCCACTTTAATCAAATCCTGTTCTGTGTATGTGCGCGCCTACCCCTGCTCTATACAGTCAGTAAAAACAAGACCAGGAGCTGACTGTGGCTCAGATCATGAGCTTCTCATTGCAAAATTTAGACTTAAAGTGAAGAAAGTAGGGAAAAGCACTAGGCCACTCAGGTATGAATTAAATCATATCCCTGTTGAATATACAGTAGAGGTGACAAATAGATTTAAGGAATTAGATCTGATAGACAGAGTGCCTGAAGAACTATAGACAGAGGTTCACAACATTGTAGAACAGGTAGCAACCAAAACCATCCCAAAGAAAAAGAAATGCAAGAAAGCAAAATGGCTGTCTGAGGAAGCTTTGCAAATAGCTGAGGAAAGGAGGGAAGCGAAAGGCAAGGGAGAAAAAGAAAGATACGCCCAATTGAATGCAGAATTCCAGAGAATAGCTAGAAGAGATAAGAATGCCTTCTTAAATGAACAGTGCAAAGAAATAGAAGAAAACAATATAATAGTAATAGTAATAGTAATAATAATAATAATAATAATAATAATAATAATAATAATAATAATAATAATAATAATAATAATAATAATAATTTTATTTATATACCGCCCTTCTCCCGAAGGACTCAGGGCGGTGAACAGGGCACACATATAAAAATACAAAGATACAAAAGTTAAAAAAGAATTAAACACAATGCCCAAGCTAAAACAATAAATAGATATATTAAAAACGACAGTAAAATCCCAACCCATCCCCCATCAGGCCAGGCCGGCTTGTTCGAACATGTGAGTCTTCAGATCGCGTCGGAAGGAGCGAAGTTCGGGCGCCATCCGGAGCTCGACCGGCAACCGATTCCATAAATCCGGGGTGCCCACAGAGAAGGACCTCCCCCTGGGGGCAACCAGACGACATTCTCTGACCGTTGGCACCCTGAGGAGGCCCTCTCTGTGGGAACGCACAGGGCGGAGGGAAGTTGATGCCGGCAGCAGGTGATCCCTGAGGTACTCCAGACCCATGCCATGTAGGGCCTTGAACACCATTACCAGTACCTTGAATCTCACCCAGAAGACAACTGGGAGCCAATGCAGCTCACGGAGCAGAGGTGTAACATGGGAGTATCGGGAGACTCCCAACACAACTCTCGCGGCTGCATTCTGTACCAGTTGGAGCCTCCGAGTGGTCCTCAAGGGCAGCCCCATGTAGAGAACGTTGCAGTAGTCTAAACGAGAGGTCACGAGCGCTTGAGTGACCGTACACAGGGCATCCTGGTCTAGATAGGGCCACAACTGGTGCACCAGGCGAACCTGGGCGAAGGCCCCCCTAGTCACAGCCACTATGTGATCTTCCAAAGTAAGCCGTGAATCTAGGAGGACTCCCAAGTTGCGAACCCTATCTACGGGGGGTAATAGCTCACCCCCCATAGAAAGAGATGGAATATTCTGAATATCCCGGGATACCGGTATGCACAGCCACTCATTCTTGTCGGGGTTGAGTTGAAGTCTGTTCCTCCCCATCCAGACCCGAACCGCTTCCAGGCAATGGGACATCACGTCGAGGGCATCACTGGGGTGGTTTGGGGTCGAAATAAAAAGCTGGGTATCATCAGCGTACTGATGATACCCAACTCCAAAACCACGAATGATCTCACCCAGCGGTTTCATGTACATGTTGAACAGGAGAGGCGAGAGGACCGACCCCTGAGGAACTCCACAAGCGAGAGGCCTCGAGGTCGACCTCTGGCCCCCTGCCAACACCGACTGCGAACGTCCCAGGAGATAGGAGGAGAACCACTGAAAAACTGTGCCTCCCACTCCCAATCCCCTGAAACGCCGCAGCAGGATACCATGGTCGATGGTATCGAACGCCGCTGAGAAGTCTAATAGGACTAGGACAGAGGAATGTCCCCTGTCCCGGGCCCTCCAGAGATCATTCACCAGAGCAACCAATGCCGTCTCTGTGCTGTACCCGGGCCTGAAACCCAATTGGTACGGGTCTAGATAATCCGCTTCATCCAGGACCAGAGGGAGCTGATGCGCCACCACACTCTCAACAACCTTCGCAAGAAAGCGAAGGTTGGAGACCGGACGAAAGTTATTTAACACAGCTGGGTCCAAGGCAGGCTTCTTGAGGAGAGGTCTCACCACCGCCTCCTTCAAGACGGCGGGGAAACTGCCCTCACTCAAAGAGGCAGATATAACCGCCTGGAACCAGCCTCGTGTCCCCTCCCGAGCCACATAAAACAGCCAGGAAGGGCACGGGTCCAATAAACATGTGGTGGAGCTCAACCTCCCCATAATCCTGTCCACTTCCTCTGGAGTCACAGAATCAAACTCCTCCCAGATAATATCGACAAGACCGCCCGTGTCCTGATCGTCAGACTCTGCCCAGTCGGAGTCCAGACCGGTCTGAATCCGAGCGATTTTGTCCGACAGATGTTGACTAAACTCCTCGGCACGACCCTGCAAAGGTTCCTCCCTCACCTCCTGATTAAGGAGGGAGCGGGTCACCCTAAACATGGCGGCCAGGCGGTTGTCTGTGGACGCGATAAGGGTAGCGAAGTGATTAGACCTCGCCGCCCTTATCGCTGCGAGATAAGACCTAATATAGGTTCTTAGTCGCAATCGGTCGGATTCGGAACGGCTGGATCTCCAACAGCTCTCTAGGCCCCGTCTCCGACGCTTCATCTCCCGAAGCTCCACGGAAAACCATAGAGCTCGCTGGGATCTGCAGCGGGTCAGGGGCCGCAAGGGTACAACTCAGTCAAGTGCCTCCGTGGCTGCCCTTTCCCAGGCTTCTACTAAGGCATCTGCCGAGTTGTGAGCAATGGAGGCAGGTGGGGACCCCAGCGCTGCCTGGAACCTATCAGGGTCCATTAAGCGCCAGGGACGGTACCATCTAATTGGCTCCACACACCCACGGTGGGGAGTGGCAAAACAGAACACCACCTGCAGGAGATGATGATCGGTCCATGACAGGGGTATAACAATTGGAGAGCCCCCACCAAGATCATCTAACCACCATCCAGATAAGAAAACCAAGTCAATGGTGTGGCCTCCCACATGAGTCGGTCCATGAATTACTTGCGTCAGGTCCATGGCCGTCATGGAAGCCATGAACTCCCGAGCTAACTCAGATGATCCTCCCAGGGATGGTAGATTGAAGTCACCCAAAACTATAAGTTTGGGGAACTCAATAACCAATCCCGAGAGGATGTTGAGAAGCTCAGGCAGGGCTGCTGCTGTGTGACTAGGTGAAAGGTACACCAGCAGCAAGCCCAACTGCGCCCCAGGACCACATCTCAGAAAGAGAGACTCACACCCGACTATCTGGAGAACGGTGGCCTCCCGCGGACACAAGGTCTCCCTCATAACTACTGCCACTCCCCCGCCCCTACCCTGAGCCCGAGGCCGGTGTAGCACCCGGAAACCTGGTGGGCAAAGATCAACCAGAGGAATACCACCCTCTGGGCCCAGCCAAGTCTCCGTGATGCAAGCCAGGTCCACATGCTCACCCTCGACCAGATCCCGGACAAGAGGAGCCTTATTAACAATGGACCTGGAGTTCAAGTACACCAACCGGAGCTCAGGTGGCTGCACATCCTCGCTCCCGGGACCTCGGGGCAGAAACAGAGGGTCAGAGCGCCTCACCGCTTGTAAATAGCGGAGAGGCCCTCCCAGATGTCGATACGGCTCTCTGTTCGTGCACCTGCTGCCATTCCCTAACATCGTGGGAGTAGGTAATCCCACAACCTGCTCCAGAGCTCCGGAGGCAACCGACCCCTGCTCCTCCCCCCACGTGATCAATCCCGGACCTGGCCTGAACAACGGTTGATGGACTACCCCCCATTTCCAAACAACCACGAGAAATTCCCACCCCCTCCCTAACCCTACAAAAAATTTAACTAAAAAACTAACCAGGGGCTTCTTATTAAATTTATACCGGAGGCCCCTGCCCCTGCCCAGCCATCTCTCAGGGTCCCAACAATCGGGCCCTTCATCAAGATTAAGTGGCAAAAAAGGCGGGTCGCACCCAGGAAGGGGGGCACCCCTGATGAACAAGTCCGTGCTGGTGTAACAAAGATGAGGCATAAGTGTCCAAGCAAATCCAGGGGAAGGCAGTCCCATAATTAATTAATTAGGAGGATCTAAAACAGAGGGTAAGTAGGTGTCCAGACCGTCAACCCAGCTTCACTGCCACTCAAGCTGGGTGAACCCCCAGAACAGGCCGACCACCATCCTCTCACGACGGTCGCAGCTCTGTTCCCGGGGGTGGTCTGGAACACACACTCTGGGTAGGGCATACCCCATAGAGCTCTTACCTCTAGGGGGCAGCAGATGTAAGTTTAAGCCACCCTCTCACCGTGGCTTATACCCAGGTCCCTCTGAGTCCTTTGGGGATGGTATGCAGGAGAGTTAGGCAGATGTTCGTACACGGCAAAAGTATGAATAGGGAGGACCAGAGATCTTTTCAAGAAAATTGGAGAGATGAAGGGAACGTTTAATGCAAAAATGGGCATGATAAAGGACAAAAATGGCAGGGACCTAACAGAGGCAGAAGAGATTAAGAGGTGGCAAAATTACACAGAAGAACTATACAAGAATGAGCTTAGCGTACCTGATAATCACAATAAGGTGGTCACTCACCTCGAGCCAGACATCCTAGAATGTGAAGTGGGCCTTAGAAAAGCTGAGCAACAACAAAGCTAGTGGAGGTGACAGTATTCCAGCTGAGTTATTCAAAATCTTAAAAGATGATGCAGTAAAAGTGCTACACTCAATTTGCCAGCAAATTTGGAAAACTCAACAGTGGCCACAGGATTGGAAAAGATCAGTTTACATTCCAATTCCAAAGAAAGGCAGTGCCAAAGAATGTTCAAACTATCACACCATTGCACTCATTTCACATGCTAGTAAAGTTATGCTTAAAATCCTACAAGCTAGACTCCAGCAGTATGTGGATTGAGAACTACCAGAAGTACAGGCAGGATTTCGAAGAGGCAAAGGAACTAAATTGCCAACATACGCTGGATCATGGAGAAAGCTAGGGAGTTCCAGAAAAACATCTACTTCTGCTTCATTGACTATGCTAAAGCTTTGATTGTGTGGATCATAACAAACTGTGGCAAGTTCTTAAAGAGATGGGCGTACCAGACCATCTTATTTGTCTCTTGAGAAACCTGTATGTGGGCCAAGAAGCAACAGTGAGAACTAGACATGGAACCACTGATTGGTTCAAAACTGGGAAAGGAGTCCAGCAAGGCTGTATACTGTTGCCCTGCCTATTTAACTTATATGTAGAGCACATCATGAGAAAGGCAGGGCTAGATGAATCAAATGTTGGAATTAAGATTGCCGGAAGAAATATCAACAACCTAAGATATGCAGATGATACCACTCTAATGGCAGAAAGTGAAGAAGAACTAAAGAGCCTCTTGTTGCAGGTGAAGAAGGAAAGTGCAAAAGTTGGGTTGAAACTTAACATTAAGAAAACCAAGATCATGGCATCCGGCCCTCTCAATTCCTGGCAAATAGATGGGGAAGAAATGGAGGTAGTGACAGATTTTATTTTCCTGGGCTCCAAGATCACTGCGGATGGGGACTGTAGCCAAGAAATTAAAAGACGCTTGCTCCTGGGGAGGAAAGCAATGGCAAATCTAGACAGCACACTAAAAAGCAGAGATATCACCCTGTCAACAAAAGTGCGTATAGTCAAGGCTATGGTCTTCCTGGTTGCAATGTACGGCAGTGAAAGTTGGACCATAAAAAAGGCTGAGCGCCAAAGAATTGAGGCCTTTGAACTGTCCCTTGGACTGCAAGATCAAACCAGTCAGTCCTAGAGGAGATCAACCCTGACTGCTCTTTAGAAGGCCAGATCCTGAAGCTAAAACTCAAATACTTTGGCCACCTAATGAGAAGGAAGGACTCACTGGAGAAGAACCTAATGCTGGGAAAGATTGAGGGCAATAGAAGAAGGGGATGACAGAGAATGAGGTGGCTGGATGGAGTCACTGAAGCAGTAGGCGTGAGCTTAAATGGACTCCAGAAGATGGCAGAGGACAGGAAGGCCTGGAGGAATGTTGTCCATAGGGTCGCAATGGGTTGGACACAACTTCGCAGCTAACAACAACAACAACAACCAAACATAAGCCAGAAGTATCATAATTTGGGTAGAACTTAACGGAACAGTAAAAATCTATTTAATTTACTGCAAAAACATTTTTTTACATTTGGAAGAGTATTCTAGATTTGTTAGAAAAATGGCAAAATAAGGCATCCTATGTAGTATGTATTAAAATAACAAATAAACCATGTTATAGGTTGAGGTATCCTTTTAATGTTGTCCTTGGTGTTGCATATGTCCTTGGTGCTGCATATGTACATCCCTTTCTAAAGAACTAAATCAAAAGCAAGCTTTTAAAAGTTTAACCTCAAAAAATGGCAGCAAAATCATTTTGTTCATAGTGAAAATAACCAGAGAAAAGAGGATATTTTCAGAAGGTCTAAATGAAACTGAATTGCAAATTATATGGAATGTATAATTTCACTTTTTCTGTAAAAAACTAACTTCTCTCCCATTTTTCCACCATATTGTCAGCTAATGTAGTTTTGGAAAATTGATTACTATCTTTCTCACTTTCAGCAGATAAAAACCCAGTGATGATTACTCCTAGTATATTAGATGCCCATAACAGAGAACAAACAGCAATAATTTAAGCACAACTATACTTAAGAAGGAATACAAGAAATCAAGAAATCATAAAATATCAAAAAGAAGAACAGAATATAGCTGTTTAATCTTGCTTCTCAGTCACCTGGGCTCAATGTACATAGAATAATTTCTTCATTGCAACAGTCAGTTACACAGTGACTAAGGCTGTTTCTTTGTGAGGTTTTAATTTATTTATTTATTTTATTTATTTTGTTGAATTTGTATACCGCCCTATTCCCGTAGGACTCAGGGCGGTTTACAGGGCAGTTAAAACCATGAAATACAAAAAATTAAAATCAATTAAAACAATTAAATTAAATTCAAGCCCCAAGAGTAAATCTAAAACCCAGTTAAATTAACAACCCCACAGTCTGGACCAAACAGATCAAAGAGCCAAGTTTTCAGGTCCCGGCGAAATGAGCAAAGGTCGGGGGCAGTCCTAAGTTCCGTGGGTAGTTGGTTCCATAGGGCAGGCGCACCCACAGAGAACGCCCTTCCCCTGGGAATAACCCGCCGGCATTCTCCAAATCCTGATCTTGCTATAGATTAGTTTTAATGGACTCATAATATGAATGAGGATCTGGTATTCTATTGTTTTGAACATTTTTTATTAGATATAGCCTGTAATGCTTTAAAATCCTAGAATAATAAAAAAGGAATAAGTACAATTTTTTAAACATCCTGTTGATTCAAGAGAATATTGTTAGTTATTATTTTATTTCTTTGGGGAATAATAGCAATAGGACTTAGTCTTATATACTGCTTCACAGTGCTTTAGAGACCTCTATAATCAATTTAAAGACATTGCCTCCAACAATCTGAGTTCTCATTTTACCGACCTTGAAAGGATGGAAGGCTGAGTCAACCTTGAGCTGGTCAGAATCAAATTCCTGGCTGTCAGCAGAATCAGCCTGCAATACTGCATTCTAACCAGTATGCCACTGTGCCACCAATATATTAATGAATAAAGCAGATTTATGGGAAAATCTTTAAATGTTAAAGATCTTAACATTACATACTAAAACTTTGGAATTTGACTGTTAATCAAGGTATAGTTATATCAAGCATGGGAAGGATATTTTAGTACTTCTCAAACATCTGAAAGAACATCATGTGGAAGAAGATTAAGACTTATACATTTTTATTTGATGAAAACGATAAGCTAGCACATCTCTGAATGAGTGGAGATGATGATGTGTATTGTGTAGTGGGTTCTGGAATGCAGGAAAGATGCCAGGTCGATGAGTACAGCATAGCGGCTCTTTATTGGTGGTAGAAACTGTATTGAGAAAATAGGAGTTACCTTTATATACCAGGCCAGGTACGCCCTCAGCCAATCAGTTTAAATCTTAGTTTCCTGCCAAAACTAACTGGCTACAGCAGTTTCGGTACAGCGCCACCTGGTGGTATCGGCTATGCCGCGGCTTACTGTATCTCTTAAACCCCCATACATAACACCCCTTCCCCCTTTAAGAACCAACAATAGTTTTGATAGAATGAACAGCAAATAACTACAATACAGTAACAACAGGCTTACAACGACACACCGTAATACCATGCCCTTCCGCCTCCCATGTCCGCCCATATTCGGCGAGATAGGCGGGTGGTCTATGAGTCATGGATGACCGTCTTAGGGGTTCCCCCCCTGTCCTGGACAGCAGAGTCAGTGGCTGAGTCCTGGCTGGCCGTTTCTGGTTGACCCATCCCAGAGTCTGACCCTGTGGCCAGGTTGTTGTGATGGCCCTGGGCCGGCTGTTGCCCGGACTGGGCTCTCTGGCAACCGTGGTGGGTCCATAAGGTCCTCCTCGGGCTCGGGTCCAGTTGTCTGTTGGTAGGGTTGATAGTGATGATTTGTGGATGATGAAGGGTGGTCCTCCAGTTGGTTGTTTTGTGACCTTTCAGGAACCCATTTCCTGACTTAGTCTATGTGTCGTCTGATCTGTTGGCCCCCCTCCACCCCTACAATGTAGGATAAGGGCCTGGTTTTATCAACCACCACCCCGGAATCCATGCATGTCCCGGACCATAGTTCCTGGCCCAAACCAAGTCGTCGGTGTGTAGCTTCCTAGGGGGTTTGGGTTGCTCAGTCTCCACAGCCACTCTATCAGGGTGGAGCCTGTCCAATTTGGTGATGAGGCCCCTGCCCCAACAAAGTTCCGCTGGGCTCTTCCCCATGGCTGTGCATGGTGTGGTGTGGTGTGCTAACAGGAATTGTGCCAACCTGTGATGCCAGTCACCGCTGATGATGCACCTCAACGTGTCCTTGGTCGTTCGCACCATGCTCTCTGCTTGTCCATTGGTCAATGGGTGGAAGGGTGCGGCTGTGACATGCCTAATCAAGGGCTTCCTTGTCAATCTGAGTGTAATTCCTTTCTGCCCCTGACAATGTTCTGGAGTAGTATGCGATGGGCACCTGTTCCCCGTTTCCTTCTAGGTGATTCAGCACTGCGCCCACTCCATAGGGGGAGGCATCGCAAGCGATGTAGATGGGCTTTGACTCAATGATGTGTGTGACTGTAGATTTGCTGGACAGTAATTCTTTTAAATTTTGAAAACTTTTTTCATGGACCTTGGTCCAGTTCCATGCAGCCTTCTTGTCTAGGAGCCTGTGCAAGGGCTCAGCTATCGCTGCCTTGTGGGGGAGGAAAGAGTGGTAGAAATTTAGGAAGGCTTGCAGTTCCACCTTGTTCTTGGGGGTGGAGGCCATTTTGATTGCCCTCATCTTGGATTCTGCAGGGTGAATCCCCTTGGCATCAATTTTAAAACCTAAAAATTAACACTAATGCAGCACATGTCTCTTTTTAATTTGAGACCTGCAGAGCGAAAACTACCTAAAACTGCCTGCAATCTCTCAGCCAACACCTCTTCTGTGTCCCCTGCGATGAGGACATCATAAAAGTAAGCTCCATTTTGCAGGGAATGCCTTGCAAATGGATGTCCAGTTTAATTTTGGGGGTGAGCAGCCGGGGGACCCCTGTGATGCAGATGGCCCTCTGGCTTTCGAAATAGTCTATGGTAGTGCGCTGATGGGCCCCAGTACCTTTCAGCGATGCGTCCTCTGGATGGAGCTCGTGTAGGCCGTCTCAGGAACGGTTATGGCAGACCGCTGCGATGTGGCCTGTCTTCCCGCAGGCCCGACACGTGGCTGTCCAGAACTTGCAGGTCGTCCTTGCGTGGTTCCCGCCGCAACCAGCACACTTGGGGGAGGTTGCACCGCAGCCAGAACACTTAGGGAAGGTTGCTGGCTTCCGCTGGGCCCCCTGGTTGCCACAACATTGCTGTGGTTGCTCTGACCTCCGGTGAACCAAGTCGATTTCGGCCTCCCCATCTGCTTCGCCGCTCCCGTCGTACCCAGCGTTCTCCAGGTGAATGGATCCTTCTGGGCTGCTGGGTCGGGGGGGTTGGACCGCATGTACTGCACCGCCGGCCACCTGTTGGCCAAGACCTCATCCTGGGCATCTTGGAAGGTCAAGTTGGGCCTCGCAAACAGCCGCTGTTGTAGGCGCTTGTCACGTAGGCTGTACACACGCTGGTCGTGCAGCCTCTCGTCCAGGTTGCTGAACTTGCACAGGTGTGCGGCCTCTCGCAAGGCTGTGATGAATTCCAATGCCGACTCGCCAGCCGTTGAAACCGCATTTTGAACTGGCCCCGCCAGGCCAGCTCAGACATTTGTGGCCAGAAGTGAGCATTCAGCTCACTTGCTATCGGGGTTGGCGGAAACAGGTTGATGGCCAAATCGTAGGTTGCGGGGCCACTCATGCAGAGCAGGGCTGCCGCTTTCCAGCTGTCTTTTGTGATCCGGTTGGCCTGGAGGAACCCCTCAACCTGCCCCAGGTGTAAGGCCAATCGTTTGGGGTGGCGGATGTCGAATTCGCGGATTTGGCCAATCTGTGCCATTCTGCTGCATCCGGTTCAGGAGTCCTGCTTCAGAGATGACAGCTAGCATGGTGACTAGTCGGTCGTTGATGGGGGGGGGGGAAGATGCCTCTTTCCTCCAGCAAGCGATGCTGTCCCCAAGTGAATTCAGCTCTGAGGTGAAGCAGGATCCCACCTTCGTCACCACTATTGTGTAGTGGGTTCTGGAATGCAGGAAAGACGCCAGGCCCATGAGTACAGCATAGAGGCTCTTTATTGGTGGTAGAAACTGTACTGAGAAAATAGGGGTTACCTGTACCTTTATATACCTGGCCAGGTACGCCTTCAGCCAATCAGTTTAAACCTTAGTTTCCTGCCAAAACTAACTGGCTACAGCAGTTTCGGTACAGTGCCACCTGGTGGTATCGGCTATGCCGCGGCTTACTGTATCTCTTAAACCCCCATACATAACAATGTGGGTATAACCAAAGGACCAGCAAGGAGACAATTCCCATGGAGTGTCTCCTTATAAGAAGAAAATGGAAGATTGTCTACTTGTTGATGACTGCTCCTTTCAAAGAGACTGCAGGATAGTGATTATCTTTGGTTCTGAGAGACAAAGGGAAACCATCTGTGGCAGAGTCTATTTAAGGATATTGGGTTTGCAAACTTCACTTTCTAGTAACTTTTGGAAATTACCTATCTCAGAGCTTATAGACATCTTCAAAAATACAAGTTTGCAAATCAAAGTGCACCTAGTAACTTTACCTTCATTCTAGAACAAAGGAAAATGTAATGATAAGTTTAAGAATTGAAAGACTATAAAATAAATGACAAAATCTAATTTTTAATTCAAGAAAATTATGAATAAATTAAGAGACCAGACAAATTTGGAATATTAAGAATTTTGCCATAAGACTTTAGAAATAATAAATACCTTCCTCGTGAGAACTAAATTACTTTGTCTACCCTAAATAAATTATAAGAGAAAATCAAGATTTTATGATTCCAGAAATTGGATACTAGAGGGGACTAAAGATTCCAGGCATAAAAAAAGAGAGAGAGAGAGAGGCTTTGCTTTTTGCCTTTGGTCAGCATAGCAACAAAATGACAAAAATGATATGACAGCTGAAATGCTCCAGGAGATATCTGAAGAATGGGGACAAGAAATAGCAGCTGTAATGTCAGCAATGTTCTCTGCATCGATGGATAGACTATGCCCAAAAGATATTTTAAAAAATGACTGATGTGCAAAAAGGAATTATCTTAGAGGATCTATAGGATCTATAGGATAAACAGTTTAATGTTTCCCAGGTAAGGAAATATGACTAGATGAGCTAATTCTACTTTTAAGGATACACTAATAGAATCTTGCAAATCTGATAATACAAATCTCCTGCTGTTTTTTTACAACCTTTTACTAGGCACTCCCTTGTCATACCCAAGGTCATTCCCACATATCATTGCATTGAAACAAGCTTTATCAATAGTGATTGGTCTATATGTGCCAAATGAGGGAAAAAGCAACTTTTTTGAGTATCTTATGGACCAACTCTTGCCTTTTTCATATGAAAACTGGCTTATGCTGGGGGATTGGAATGGAGTGACTTCACCACTTTGGGACAGAACACTTATTAATAATAATAATAAACCTTTATTGTCAAAGTACAACATGTGTACATTGAGATTAGCTGAGCCTCCCCCTGTGCTCTCTCCCCCCTTATTAAAGGGATCAAACCATCTTAAGGCAAACTACCAAAGTCATTTTTTGAAATGATGGATAATTTAATGCTAATAGACTCATGGAAGCTTAAAAATGGCTCTGCAAGAGAATATACCTTTTTCTCAGAAAGACACAAATCCTTCTCAAGGATCGATGTGAATCTATGAATCTCTAAAAACGTAGCAAATAGAATTTTTAAAGTTGACATTTTACCTAATTTTTTTTCTGAACATAACCCAGTTGTATTGGTCTTTAGAAAAAAGAGTTTGAGTTATAGATGAAGATTAAATTAATCTATTTTACAAAAGGAGACAATTGTAAAGGACTCTAAAAAGAAATCACACTAATATTTTGATAACAATTGGGGTAAAGGGACAGATCTAATAACTACTTGAGAGGCTAGTAAGGAGGTTATGAGGGGTTATTTTATACAATACAATCAGAGAAGAATTTTTTTTTAGAAAAGACCCAAAAGATACTCAATGCAATTAGACAGAAAATAATTGGTCTACAAAAGTCACCTACGGATTCTAAAATTTTGCACCAAATTAAGTTACTACGTCAATAACTGTCTATGTTGACAGTGCAGGAACTAGAAACAAAATTGAGATGGTTGGCATATAGATTAAGAAAGTAGAGGGAAAAGGGAATGATTGAAAAAATTGTGAAGGTAATAAAGTAATAGGACACAGGAGTTAGATAGGTAAAAAATAAGTGAATATTTGCCCCTGGCCCAGATGGACTTACAAGTCAATATTATAAATGTTTTGAAGATGAACTTCTTCACCATTAGAGGATGTAAAGAATGTTATATTCCATTCCATTCCATTATATTATACCCCCAATATGGACAGAAACTAATATTGTGTTACTTCTGAAGGAGGGTCAGGATGCCACAATGATAAAGAATTACAGACCAATCTCATTATTAAATAAGGATAATAAACTATTTGCTGCAATTTTGGAAGAAAGAGAAAAAAAAGGCAAGATGACAAAATAAAAGGTATTAATGTTAAGAAGGAAGTTTATAAATTGAAGGCCTTTGCTGATGATTTGGTGTTATTTCTGCAAGACCCAAAAAATAATACAGAACGCTTGATGAGGAAACTAAACTATTGCTAAGCACATTGATTTGTGCTTAGATTGTAAGCCGCCCTGAGTCTTCAGAGAAGGGCGGGATATAAATGGGATTTAAAAAAATGAGTTTGGGTTCTTGGCCGCTTTCAAAATTAATAAGCAGAAAACATCAAAGTTGATTAAGAATATGACTGCACAGGATGGTGATATACTAACTAAAAAGTGCACTTTTGGGGTTGAGAAAAAGGTGAAATATTTGGGGGTTACATTAACAAACTCAAACACAAACTTGTTCAAAGATAATTATGTGCCTCTCTGGAATGGCATCAAAAAAGATTTATTAAGATGGGTCAGATTTATTAAGATGGGTAGAATTTCTGTGATTAACATGAATGTTTTACCAAAGATGTTCTTCCTGTTTCAAACATTACCACTACTTGCAACTGATACTCCATTTAAACAATGGCTATATGGCAGGGGGAAAAATGAGAATTAGATACAAATTATTGCAAGATGCTAAGGAAAGAGGGGGTTTGGGCTTACCAAATTTGAAACTGTATTTCGATGCTTTTTCTTTGGTTTGGCTAAAAGAATAGGTGAACCTTCAGAATAAGAGGTTACTAGATCTAGAAAGCCATAAATTAAGGTTTGGTTGGCATGGTTACTTGTGGTATGATAAATGTTGATTTTAATAACCATTTTTCTAGGCATGCCATTTTGAAAGTTTGGAATAAACTTTCAACAATATGCCACTTTGGGTTTCCCCACAATAAGCCTTTTTTAAAAAAGAGATGGTGATGAAGCCAAATTAATGGACATACGGTAAAATAATATTTCTTAATCTGGTGAGCCTACCCTCAAATCCAAGGAGGAGCTAGAATCATGTTTGCCATTGGTTTGCATATATGAAATTGAAAGAAAGATTTAAGTTAGATAAAAAAATCATGGGTTTAATTTTGTTAAAAATGAACTGGAAACCCTATTGTGCAGTAGTGATGAACATATTATTACTAAAGTTTATAAAATGTTATTGAATTTAAATCTGGAAAATGAACAAGCAAAACATTGTGTGATTCAGTGGGCAAGGAATTTTGGGTACAATATAATGCTTGAACAATGGGAAAATATGTGGAATAAAGGAATAATAATAATAATAATAATAATAATAATAATAATAATAATAAGAAGAAGAAGAAGAAGAAGAAGAAGAAGAAGAAGAAGAAGAAGAAGAAGAAGAAGAAGAAGAAGTAGTAGTTGGAAGGAACCTTGGAGGTCATCTAGTCTACCCCCCTACTAAGGCAGGAAACCCTATACCATTTCAGACAAATGGCTGTCCAGTCTCTTCTTAAAAACTTCCAGTGTTGGAGCATTCACCACTTCTGGAGGCAGGTTGTTCCACTGGTTAGTTGTTCTAACTGTCAGGAACTTTCTCCTTAGTTCTAGGTTACTTCTCTCCTTGACTAGTTTCCATCCATTGCTTCTTTTCCTGCTTTCAGGTGCTTTGGAGAATAGCTTGGCTCCCTCTTCTTTGTGGCAGCCCCTGACATATTGGAACACTGCTATCATGTCACCCCTCACCCTTCTCTTAAATTAAATTATAATTTAAAAGAAAATTTTTATAAGATGATGTACCATTGGTACATGACACCAGACAAGTTATCAAAAATGTATAAAGGTATTTCAAATGAATGTTGGAAATGTAAAGATAAAGAATGGACTTTTTACCATTTATGGTCAAAGTGTATAAAGCAAGAAAATATTGGAGTAGGATTCAAATGTTAATACAGAAAATTCTCAAAGTGAATATAGAAAGAAAACCATACAGTTTTCTCTTGGGGCTAATGGACAAAGACCAAAAAATATGGAACTTTGATGTTATATATGCCAGGGCTTTTCAACCAGTGGTATGGGTACCACCTGTGGTACATTGTGGTATGCGGCCATCCTAAAAAAGTGGTAGTGGGGGAGGGGAATGAGCTGAACCGGTGGCAGCACCACACAAGCCTGAGCGAGAGACAGCTGGAGCTGCAGGACTGTCAGGGCTCAGCAGAAGCACCAGGATCACTGCCGCTTTCCAGCTGATTGGCGCTTCTTCGGGGCTGTCAGGGCTCAGTGGAAGCGCCAGGATCAGCGCCAAGCTCCAACTGGAACTCGGCGCTGATCCTGGCAGTTCTGCTGAGTCCAGAAGAAGCACAGATCATCTGGAAAGCAGCACTGATCCTGGCGTGTCTGCTGAGCCCAGAAGTGCTGATCAGCTAGAATGTTGTAGCATCTCCAGGGACTTCTGATTTACATTCAGATGCTTGGCAACTGATTCATTTTTATGACAGGTACAGTGTCCCAGGGTCATGTGAAGTGACCAAAACCTGCTGCAACCACCCAGCACATGGTGGAAGGATAAAAACCAAACTCCCCCCCCACCCCACCCCCACTGCCAATCCTCAACAGAAATGCTCACAACAATGAAATCCTTGGACAGGATCAAGTGTGCTCCGGGCAGGCAGGCAGGTGTCTTGCTCGGCTGTGGCTTGGGGGGCACTTTTTTCAGTGCCATTTTAACTTTGAATAGTCACTGTGAACTGTTATAAGTCGAGGACTACCTGTACTTTATCACTTTTTTCCTTTTTTTGGTCATCAAGTTTTTGATACCTTGCTAGGCTACTGGTGGTACTTGGATGTTGCCATATCCTAAAAGTGGTACAATGGCTGAAAAGGTTGAAAAGCCCTGTTCTAGACTTTATGCTTGAGATGGAAAAAAATAAAATTTTGATTTTGGGTCTTACCAATTACATAGACTTGATGTTATCAAAATGGCTAGCTTATATTATTTGTATTAAAAGTAAAAAGTAAAAAGTTGAGATTTGAGGTATTCTACTTTTCTGCACCAAAAGAAGTCAGAAGTCAATGCCTTTTTTTCTCCCTTACCTCACTTCTCTATTCTCTTTTCCCCCATCTTTTCTGCTATTTACTTTTGTATTTTCATTATATCATATATTATAAACTAATAAAACTTTTAAAAAGGAAAAAAAGAAACAAGCTTTATCTGATGCTGAAAAATTAGAACGTAAGGATGAAATACTGAAAAATGAACAAAATGGATAGAGATGACAGTTAAAATAAAAGTCAGTGACCTGGACAATGACTAGACTTACAGAAGAGGTTTATTAAAGCCTTGAAAAATAATGGGAAAAGAATTTCTGATCAAACTTGGAAGCTTGGCAACTGTCATGTATTTATGATTGTTGCAGCACCAGGGGTCATATGATTATCTTTTGTGAACTTCTGACAAGAAAGTAAAAGGGGAAGGCTGATTCACTTAACAACTGTGTTGCTAACTTAACAACTACAGTGATTCACTTAACTGTGCCAAAAATATTGTAAAATGGGGTAAAATTCTCTTAACAACTATCTTACTTAGCAGTGAAAATTTTGAGCTCAGTTATGATTGTAAGTTGAGGATTATCTGTAATCAAAAACTTTAGTTATTCTGAAATACAGATTAACTGTACAAAAATACAATAGATAAGTTTGAAAATATCGGAAGATAATAAGAATATGACAGGAAAACTGTATAAATTAGCACAGATAGCATGTCCAGGTTTTATACGCAACTCATGTGAACACTTAAATGAGAAAGATATGCAATATATACTTCAAAACAATCTATTAAATCAATAATCTGCTATTAGATACATCATTTAATCATAATGCATAAATTAAAAATCAGCAAGTCAGACATGCAACAATTTTTTTATTGTTCTAGACAGGTGTGTTCTCCTATATTTCTTTTCTTCTTTTTCCATCCTTAGTTTCCCTAGGTTATCTGAAGCAATTTTTTCTTTACCCATTTTACACTAAGTATATGGCATAGTTCAATTATGCTACATTTGCTCAGCTTTATACTTCTAGATCATGTGCAGACAAAAATGATTTTGGAATGTACTTCTTCAGCTAGTGACAGCATGTACCAATAGGGTTGGGGTTCAGTTGGGAGAGGGCTGAAATGCTTATGCAAAGACATTTGCATCTGTTACCTACCATTTTTGCAGATGGGACAACACTGATCTGGTTCATATACAGGATCCACACAATCAGTCTGAGGACAAGCAGACACAGTGCACACTACTTCACCATTGGCTTCACAGTGACATTTCTCACAAGATGAAACCTAAAAATAAATCAAAGCACATTAATGTTAAGGTGCTGAAATGTAAGACTGCCTCAGCTGAATCTCTCAAGAAAGCAGAACTCCTGAAACTGGCATCATTTCAACAGGAACTTTCATTGAGAGTTAGTGAAAGCAAAGGAAGGCAGGCAGGATCTGAAAAGCCCGCACAAATTCACTAGGTTACACACCAAAGTTTAAAAACCCTCCCAAAGTTTAAAAACTCTCCCAAAGTTTAAAACTTCTCCAATAGGAGGCAATCCAGGGGTGTTAAAATGTTGTGAGAACTTGGGACAGAGACAATGATAAGAAGATCACAGGTATCTCTTCCATGGTGAAGTGGAGCAGATAGCCTTGGGCAATTGCCTCCCCATTACATTCCCCAGAAAGATACATCAAAGCGAAGAGGAACTGAGTAAACAAAGCAAACTAAGCACAGTACAGTAAAGTAGAGCTCCAAAGGTTTCCCCTCCCCTCACGATGGCAGCATCCTGACAGAGATCTATAGGGACCTGACATGAAAATTCTTGATTTAACCCTTAAACTTTTTTTTCTGCTGGATCTTTGAGTTCCACCAAACTGAGAGAGATAGTGAATATAGTTGCAGAATGGGGGCTTAAGGGATACATTTAAACTAGGTATGTATATTTGGATTAATATTCTAGGTAGAATTATAATCATGCAAACTAAAAAAAATAAAAGGAGAAGGAAAATAGTTGCTGTGTAACTACATGTGATCCTTATTTAACAATTATTCATTCAGGGCTACCATTTGAAATTATGACAGAGCTGAATGTATGGTTCTTATGACTTGTCCTCATACTTAACAATGGTTGCAGCAACACAGCAATCATGTGATCACAATCTGGGTGTGCAGCACCTGGTTTACAATAATGACATTGCAATTTATTTGTCAGAAGCATCACAATTAAAATAAGGCATAATATCTGACATAAAATTTAAAATATAAAAACAACATTAAATATGTACAAATTAAACAGATCTCGTCTAGAAACTAACATTAATTGCATTCTGTTGTGTTGCCTTGAGGGCCTCAAATATAAATTGATTGGAGCACAAATGGCAGTTTTACATACATGTTGTTTACATGTCACCAGAATCACAAAGAGCAGAAGCAACTGGTGTAAGGACCCACTTCAATCTACATCTTAAGATGACAGAACTCTTGGAATTAGTTTCTTCCAACAGGAATCTTTATTAAGAGAAATTAACTGAAGGCATGCTAGGCTGAATCTGGGGAGTCCTCCCCACCATTCAATGTTTTAAAGTGTTCCCAAGCAGTCCCCCCCAACCCGCAGTTCTTCCAGGTGATCCAAAGCAGCAGATTCTAGGTGTTTATTTCAGGAAAAATATTATCAGTCTGGCTCCCTTGGCACAATCATTCAATCCTTTTTTTTATTAAAAAGTTTTAGAATACATTTTATCTTTAACAAACAACAAAAAGAAAAAGAAAAAAGAAAAAGAAAAAAAAACCCAGCCCCCTTCTCTCCCACCCTCCCCAACCCCACCCTCCCTTTCCCCTCCCCCCCCACTTCCCAGAGCAGAGTAGAGGGTATAAAAATACAAACAATCATAATCTAGCTTACGCAAACAATCCTGAACTATATAGACTATCGAACTTTAACTCATATAGATAAACTCCAAACATATATATATATATATATATATATATATATATATATATATATATATATATATATATATATATATATATATATATATATATATATATATATATAAAAATTTAAGTTTGGAAGTAATCTATGGTATTTTAATTTGTATAATATATCAGGATAATATGAATTTAAAGCTTAGTTGGGAAGAAGAACAGCTTTAGACAATTGATATAAATTGTTTTATTTGTGATTGTTTTTATTGGGTAGATTGAAAAGTATTATCTTGTTTTTGAATAATTATTGATATGATATATATATATATATATATCATATCAATAATTATTCAAAAACAAGATAATACTTTTCAATCTACCCAATAAAAACAATCACAAATAAAACAATTTATATCAATTGTCTAAAGCTGTTCTTCTTCCCAACTAAGCTTTAAATTCATATTATCCTGATATATTATACAAATTAAAATACCATAGATTACTTCCAAACTTAAATTTTTTTATATAATCACATCATTCTTATATTCTTATATTCTATTACCTACTCCAATATTGCCCATAAAAGTATTACAAATTAATTTCAATAACACATAAAACAATTTATATCAGTTTTATAAAACTATTCTTCTATCCAACTAAACTTTAACATACTAAAACCAAGTTTATACAACCTTTCCTTCTCCTAATGTATTATACAACTTAAAATACCATACATTACCTTCCAGGCTTAAAACTTTCCATCCAAATAACAAAGCATAACCTACAGAATATCAATAAACACTACTACAAATCTTCCCAATTAAATTTTCATAATCATCTTAAAACTAAAGCAACACAAAATATTATATAATTATTTTATAAGGGTGAAAAATGAATCCCCAAATACTTAATCCTTCTAGCATCCTTATTACATTATTATCTCTTGCAATTATGCAACTAAATCCTCAGGTTTGCTTCATTCTTCCAGAAGCAGCACACCTCTTCCAATTTCTGGCCTTCTCCCGTGGTGATGAAATTTGACCCACTCCTGTAGCTTTCACATCTGTCTGCGTTAACCCTTCAACATCTTGTGGATTCTCTCTGGAACGTTGAGGCTCTCTGTCACCTTTTTTCTTTGTAGACTCCAAAGACGGTATGGGGACTGCTTTTAAAACATTACTGTAAAAGTCACGTGCCTGAATCACCATGGTAAAACAATGCCTCGTACCTTCATAAGTCACCACTATACCCTCTGGTATTTGCCATCTAAACTTGATATCACGTCGTCTCAATTCTTGTGTCAAAAAAGCAAATTCCTTCCTTTTTCTTAAAATTTTTGCAGGAATCTCTTTTAAAATCAAAACTTTTTGCTCATCCATTACAAAATCAATATTATAGGAGGCCTGTATAACTTCATTTCTAATCTTTCTCTTTGTAAAATAAACCACCACATCTCTGGGTAATTTCCTTTGTCTTGCAATCCACGAATTAACATGGAATATTTTATCTATATCTTCCATTATTTCATCTGCTGGTCGCTCCAACACCCCTTCCAAAACCTCAGAAACCATTTTCGTCAAATTTTCCTTAGGATTTTCTTTTAGGCCTCTGATTCTCAAAGCAAACTCCATCTGAGAATACTGTGTCGAAATCAAATCATAATCCATTTTCTCTATCACATTTTCAGTTTCTGTCATTTTGGCTTCCATTCTAATATCATTTTGAACAAGATCTTCCACTTTTTCATCCAAAATCTCAATGCTTTTAGCCATATTTAACATTATAGATGTGATGTCTGCTCTCATTTCTGCTAATTTCTCTGTAAACTTCTCCTCCAGCTTTTTCTCCATTATCTCAACAAATTGTTGCATTTGCTTTTCCATAGTCTCTTGCAGCAAACTCTGCAAATCTTTTACTGTAAAAGCTGATACAGATTCAGATGCAGAGGACAATGAAGTTTTCACCGAAGACTGCTGCCTCAGGGCAGGAACTTTAGAAGATATAGCCGCCATTTTCACCCTCTATTGTTAACTACGCACTTTCACATGCAGATTCAGCAAAGTCCATTGAGTTAAAGATCAAAACATCATCTTCACCAAAATCTCCTGCATCGCTCTGCCTGCGTCCTCGTTCTCATAAGCTCTTCCTTGCTAGCAGGGATGGTTGCGAATGCCCTGTTCTGCTCCAAAAAACCCGGAGCAGAGACGCCTCACAGTCCGGAGCATGCCCAGGCTTCGGGGGGGGGGGCTCAATCCTTCCGCCACCAAAACTCTAAGTTCTGGCAGCCCCGGAGAGCTCTACCCCTACCTGGATGCTCACCCCCTCCTCTTCTCCTGAGGTGGGGGCTTCCAAGCCGCCGAACAGCTGATCGGCACTGTTTTTGGCGGCTCTATGGAGCCGCGAGGCTGAAAGCCAAGAAATGGCTGCCTCCGGTGTCGCCTTGCCATCCGGAAGCCTCATTTAATCCTTTTATTGTCCAGACTCCAAGTGTTGTATCTTTCCCCCTCCCCTTTTCCCTCCCTGTTGGTAAAGGGAAGAGCTTCAGAGAGGCATAGGATAAAAGGGAGATGGCTACATTGTTATGCTTAGGAGTAAATCAACAAAAGGTTACTTTGTAGTGAAAACAGGAAGTGAAAGTAATAAAAGTCCCCATGCATAACCCCTCCCCTTTTTTAGCATGACAGAATCCAGGAGACAGTAAGGGTTGGATTTTTAATCAGAGAAGATAGATAGAAATGAAATCTAACTGGATTCTGACAATTGGATAGCCCCATTTCTTCAAAGGGTCTCTGGATATTGTACCCTTCTACAGTCTGTTTAATGATTTCCATTTTTTCCCAGCTTTCATCAGACCCAAGTGCCAGCTCCTCCATTGGTTCCATCCAGTGTTGATTCTTTGTAGCTTTCCATAGATCCATTCTGCTTTCAAATTCTTCAAAGTCTTCTGTTAACCTAAGGAAGCTTTTCCTGGATTTTATTCTCTACTAAGCTTGTTGCAAGCCATGGAAAGGGTGTTGTCTAGATCAGAGGTCCCCAACCTTTTGAGAGGTTTTTCTGTGGACCAGAGAGGGCATGGTTTCATGTACTGCATCGTGCAGGTGGGGCTTTGCTTGTTTGCATGGACTGGTTTCTGGCATGCTGCGGCCCGGTGCCAGTCCATGGACTGGGGGTTGGGGACCCCTGGTCTAGATATTGATGATTTGAGTCTGTCTCTGTATGCTGCTGCTTCTCTGCAAACAGCAGGCAGGGCAATGCCGGCTAGGTCAGGGCTTTTCAACCAGTGGTACGGGTACCACCTGTGGTACATTGGCACCTGGCAGGTGGTACGGGACCACCCTAGAAAAGTGGTAGCAGGGGAGGGGAATGAGCTGAACCAACTGGAGCTCGGCGCTGATCCTGGCGCTTCTGCACCCAGAAGAAGCACCGATCAGCTGGAATGTTGCAGCATCTCCAAGGACTTGTGATTTACATTCTGCTTGGCAACTGATTCATATTTATGATGGTCACAGTGTCCAGGGTCATGTGAAATGACCAAAACCTGCTGTAACCACCCTCGCTGCCAATCCTCAACAGAAATGCTCACAACAATGAAAACCTTGGACAGGAGGAAGAGTGCCGCCCGGCAGGCAGGCAGGTATCTTGCTCAGCTGATACTTTTTCCAGTGCCATTGTAACTTCGAACAGTCACTAAGCGAACTGTTGTAAGTCGAGGACTACCTGTACTTCATCACTTTTTTCCTTTTTTGGGGGGATCATCACATTTTTGACACCTTGCTAGGCAATTGGTGGTACTCGGATGTTGCCATATCCTAAATGTGGTACAATGGGTGAAAAGGTTGAAAAGCCCTGGGCTAGGTGATAGATCTTATCTAGAGGGGTAGGTTTAAGGCATCTGGTAATAATTTTGCTAGCTTAATTCAGAGCAACATCTACTTTTCCAGCATATGCAGATTTATACCAGACTGGGCAGGCATATTTGCCTGCTGAGTAGCAAAGAGCTAAAGCTTTGTCTTAAGGACTCTTGGTTTAGCACCTCAAATAGAGCTCATTAATTTCCTGGCAATGTTATTTCATCCACTGACCTTTGGTTTAGTGCTGGTACAGTGCTGCTTATATGTAAGGGCCCTATCTAAAGTGACTTCTAAATATTTAGGCTGTGGCAATATTCCAATAACATCCCTCTTCATATAATTTGCAGCCTGCTTATTGCAATAATGGAACCCACATACTTGAATTTTTGCTGCATTTGGTCTTAACTATCACAATAGTATTGTACTATCTCAATCATTGTTCAACCTCAGGAATGAAGGTTGTGTCCCAGGATAATGTTGTAGGTTCTAATCTGTGTCAGTCAGTCTAGGTTATTGAACCTTCTCAAATGTTTTTCCCTGTACAGCCATTGCTTGATCATCAACATACATATATGTGTTGCTACCTTCATGAAGTGGCTGATAATTGATGTAAATATTTTTTAAAAAACTGAGCACCCTTTTATATAGGTGCTCTCAGAGCACGTCATTTATTAATTGATTGAACACTGCAGCCGGAAGGGGTAGAACCCTGAACTGGTAGCATCCTAAGGGGCAAGTGAAAGTTGTTTTCCATTTGTCTCCCTCTTTAATTCTAATCCTGTAATACGCCTCCCTTAAGTCCAGTTTCATAAATATTTTTCCCTTTCGATAGATGTGCTAGCATGTCTTTCATGAGAGGGAGGGGGTATAGGTTACTCTCACTCACTGCATTCAGAGATCTATAGTTCATGCAGAGGCAAAGAGTCCTGTCCTTCTCAAAATAGCACGGGGGCTGTGGTCTTGGGCTTTGCCAGGTAGATAAAACCCCTTTCCAGGTTTTTATCTATGAACTTTTGCATCTCCTCTAGCTCCCGTGGGCTCATGGAATACAGTTTTGGCTTGAGTAATATTGCCCCTGGAAAGATTTCGATGGAGCAGTCCATGGGTGAGTGGAAAGGCAATTTGTCAGATTTCTCCACACTGAATACTTCAGCTAGGTCCCGATATTTCTCTGGAATGTCCTGTAATTCTTTCCCCCCCATCGCTGCTGCACTTTCGAAGGGGCTTTCCCTAGTTTGGGGTTGAGTTGGAGTTCTTACTGCCTCTCCATCTGGGAATCTGAATTCTCCCATCCTCCAGTCCACCTGCGGGTTTCACTTGGTTAGCCATGACCAGGATAAGGGGGCATTCCATGCCAGAGGTCACTATAAATATTATAGTCTTTACATGATTCCCTATGGTGAATTGGATAAGTAATGTGGCAAGAATGGCTGGTGTCCCCCCTGCAATGGACCCATCTAATTGACTGAATGAGATCAGTTTCTTTAGCCTCCTCACCGGAATTTCTAAATTTCCCACTAAAGTGGGGTTTATGAGGCAACAGGTGCAGCCAGAGTCTATTAGTGCTCTGAATGCAACCCTCTACTAAAGCTTGCGACCAAAGTCAAAAATAACAAAAAAAAGCTTCTTTCAGCATGTAAAAAACAAGGAAAACGTTGAGGAAATGATTGGTCCATTAGTGGGGGAAAGTGGCAAGAAGTTATCAAGCAAGAGGGAGAAAGCAGAACTATTTAATTCATTTTTTTGCATCTGTCTTTACACAAAGGGAAAAAACAGTCCAATCTACCAAAAACAGTGCCATAAAAAACAGATTAGAAACACAAGTTAAGATAGGCAAGAAAATGATAAGTGAGCACTAGATGAGTTCAAATCACCAGGACCAGATGGATTACACCCCAAGGTTCTGAAGGAACTGGCAGATGTGATCTCAGAACCACTGAACTATATTTTTCAAAGATCCTGGAGCACTGAGGAACTACCAGAGGACTGGAAAAGAGCTGATGTAGTTTCCATCTTCAAAAAAGGGAGGGAAAGATCCAGGAAACTACAGACCTATCAGCCTTACCTCAATAGCCTTGGTGGAGCAGTGGGCTAATGCCTCCTTAAGTAACACCAGCTGCCTGCAATTAGTGCAGGTTCGCATCCCACCAGGCTCAAGGTTGACTCAGCCTTCCATCCTTCCGAGGTAGGTAAAATGAGGACCCAGATTGTTGGGGGCAATTAAGCTGACTTTGTAATAATGCCGCTTGGGGGTGTGTGTGTGAAAGCCCTAATAAGCAGGCATATACATAGAATGAAGGCTACTGCTAAGATTGTAAGCCGCCCTGAGTCTTCGGAGAAGGGCGGGATATAAATGGAATTTAAAAAAAAAAAAATACCTGGGAAGATTCTGGAAAAGATAATTAAACAACGATTCAGCGAACACCTAGAGGCAAACAAAGTCATTACTAAAAATCTTATTGCATTCTTTGACCAAGTGACAAAATTAGTGAACCAGAGGAATGCTGTGGATATAATTTACTTGGACTTCAGTAAGGCATATGATAAAGTAGATCACAACCTACTACTTGATAAGATAGAAAAATGTGGGCTAGACAGCATCACCACCAGATGGATTCGTAGCTGTCTGACTGGCCATACTCAGCATGTGGTCCTCAATGGAACTGCATCTACATGGAGGGAAGTGTGTAGTGGGGTGCCCCAGTGCTCTGTTCTGGGCCCAGTGCTCTTCAACATGTTTATCAAAGATTTGGATGAGGGGATAGATGGGGAACTCATCAAATTTGCAGACGACACCAAGCTGGCAGGAATAGCCAATACTCCAGAAGATAGGCTTAAGATACAAGAGGATCTGGACAGACTCAAACACTCAGTGCTTTCTAACAAAATGAAATTCAATGGTGAAAAAAGCAAGGTTCTGCATTTAGGCAAGAAAAACCAAATGTACAGGTGATACCTTCCTCAATAGTAGTAACAGAGAGATCTTGGAGTCCTAGTAGACAATCACTTAAATATGAGCCAGCAGTGTGCTGCAGCTGCCAAAAAAAGCCAACACAGTGCTAAGGTGCATTAACAGGAATAGAATCAAGATAATGTGAAGTGTTAATACCACTTTACAATGCCTTGGTAAGGCCACACTTGGAATACTGCATCCAGTTTTGGTCACCACAATGTAAAAAAGATGTTAAGACTCTAGAAAGAGTACAGAGAAGAGTAACAAAGATGATTAGGGGACTGGAGGCTTAAACATATAAGGAATGGTTGCTGGAATTGGGTATGTCTAGTTTAATGAAGAGAAGGGCTAGGGGTGACATGATAGCAGTGTTCCAATATCTCAGGGGCTGCCACAAAGAAGAGGGAGTCAAGCTATTCTCCAAAGTGCCTGAAGACAGGACAAGAAGCAATGGATGGAAACTTTGAATAAAAGTAATTGCTATGCTTGTGTTCAGGGGAAACATGTAATCCATGTAGTCCCCTTCCCACTGGAATGGACTAAAAACCCAGAAGGCATAACATGCATATTGGCTATCAACATAGAATGGCCTGGGAAAATGAAAGTTGTAAATCCTTTTCTCTCCTCTTTCCACCAGTAAAAACCCTAGATATTAAGAAACCACCTACATTCTTTGCAACCTATGGTAACCACATTGCATGTCTCAAAAGCCAAGGTATGGATTCTGACCTGATAGTAGGAGAACTGGAAGCATATGTGGAAACAGTAGATGTAACCACAGCAGCTGAAAAAATGAATTATTCCAACATGGGCATACCTAGAGCTGACTTATGGTGGTATTATGAGGATAAAATATTAAGATATGTTGTTTCCCAAAATTGGGCAGGTACTTGTGCAATTGCCCAATTGGCTATCCCTTTCACCCTGGCATTTGAGAAAGATAGTAAAAGAACACCATAGAATAAAAAGAGATGTATTAGGAACATCCTTTGATGACAAATTCTATTTGGATGCTTTTTCCCAGAGGAATTCCTGATGAATATAAGGTCCGAAACCAGATAGCCACTGGGTCTGAATCACTGCTCTGTTGAGTGACTATAAACAAGAATGTAGATTGGATCAATTATATCTATTATAATCAATTCATTAATTACATCAGAGATCAAAGACATAGCTGCACAGCTAGATGCCACCAGTAGAATAACTTGGGAAAATAGAATGGTGCTAGATGATATTGGTAGAGAAAGGAGGAGTGTGTGTAATGTTAGGAGGTAGGTGCTGTACCTTTGTTCAGAATAACACAGCATCTGATGGAACAATCAAAAGGCCTTATAAGGCCTCACTATGTTAGCAGAGGAATTGGCTGATAACACTAGAACAGATACCTTCTGTACTGGGTGGCTCAATTCTTGGTCTAGAAAATGAAAGGGAGCAGTTCTATCATTAATGACTTCAGTAATAGCAGTATTTGGAATTCTAACAGCTTTAGGTTCTTGTATACCTTGTTTTCAGAGGCTTAACTCAAAGAAACAGCCATAACTAAGAGAATGCCACTAGGAGAACCCCCTCCCTATAAAGAAGCACATTTAATGTGCATGAGAGAGGAATATGAAAAGCTATTACAACAATTTGAACAAAATTATAGCATTTATAGCATGTATTAGGGTTTAGAAGGCAATAAAAAGAAGAAAATGGGGGAATTGTGAAATATGAAATACTGCTTCTAAGTTTAATTATAAAGAAAGTTGGGAAACAGTTTGAAAAATTAGTATTGTTCTTACAGTTAACAGTGTAGTTCAGAAAAGTCCAGAAAAAAATAAGGGAGAGGGGGTGCTTTCTGAGTTATAGCTAGGGAGACTTTGCCCTGTAGCTAGGGTGACTTTATCCTAGCTAGGGAATGTTTGTGAATAGGAACTCTAGATAGGTTGTGAGCTTGTTAGTATCCAGCCGATGGGAAACCAGAACAGTGCTGAGCGCCAGGGGGGAGCAGGGGAAGGGGTATAAAAACCTGTTGCCTGCTTTAATCTGGGTCTACCTCATGTGCACCCTTATTTGCAAATTCGTTAATAAAATTCTGCTACTTTTTGGTACTGGAGTGCCTTCATTGCTTTATTGCTTACTTATTTCTAACATACCTAAAATAAAGTTTTGTTTTCCTTTCCCCCCACCAAAGAAATGTAAGTATCAATCTAAATCCTTTTGTCAGTGCTTGTCCCCATTTTTCATTAAAATTGAAATAATGAAAGTCCTTCAATGAAATGAAGTATGGATTTTGAAGGAATGATGAAAAATAACAAATATCACATCACCTAGGCGCTAGGGATATTGGTTGTCTCTTAGCCTGCAGAATTTTTCAGAACTAAAAATAGTAACAAAAATTCATTCTTTCTATAGCTCCATTAGATTTGAAATTTTATTTATTTAGTTACATTTTTAAAATCTCACTATTATTTTTATAGATAACTCAAAATGGCAAACATGCGTAATACTCCTTCCTCCTCTTATTTTCCCCATACCAACAATCCTGTAAAGGCGAGTCAGCTGAGAAAATGACAGGGCCAAAGTCACCTAATTGGTTTTCATACCTAAGGTGAAATTAGAACTGTCTCCTCATTTCTAGTCTGGTGCTTTAATCACTAGATCAAACTGGCTTTCATCAAAGCAAAATATATTGCATTGTCCCACCTCAATGCTGACTAACTACAGCAGTATTACCCTACTTCCTGAACACATATCAAGTGTTATTTGCAGAAAAGATCCTAAAATCTTGTTTTATAGGATTAAATTGTGGGCACTCTATCACTGGAGATTTTTAAGAAGAGGCTGGACAGTCGCTTGTCTGAGATAGTATAGATCCTTCTGCTTGAGAAGAACTAGAATACCTCCAAGGTCCCTTCCAGATCCATTCTATTCAGTAACTTCTTTATATGTAGTCAAAATCCTAGAGAACAGTTTGGCCATCTTTTAATTTTTTGGGATCTTACTAAGGGAAATCAGCTCTCCAGAGAAGGAAATATTAAAAGGGCAGAAAAATATATTTCCTAAAAAGAAATAGAAGAACCAGGAAAGCATGCCCAGTTTTCTTAATAGTCTCAGGTCTCCTTCCCCCCTGCCCCCCCCCCCCGCCGCAAACAGAAAATCAGTTCTATAGACATGCAAATGTGAACCATCAAGAATGTTGGAGCTACAAGCTTAGGAAGACAAAGGCCTAACATCTACATACTCCAGCCCCAGGGAAGCAGGGGCTGGGACATACCCACCACTATCAAGAATCCTAAAAGGGCATGTCACTGCACGTTTTTTTTTGTTCGTCAGAAAAGTTCATTTCTAACTGTACATTTCCCCTGCTCTCTGCACCTGTTGTGATAATGTATCTGGTAACCATAGTGAATCCCATATGACTAGTTATGTTATGGTTTCAGTCTGTTTAGTGTGCATGTCTAGAAAAAGTTCTCACAGTTTTTTCTTTATTGCCTTTCACTTTGCTGTTACTGTCTGTTACGTTAGGATGTAGTCAGCTAGCTCTCTTTATAATATATATTTAGTTTTTATATTTTTGTAATTAAAAGGTATTTAGTAAGGTTATGCGTCGTGTTTTATTTCCTTCCTTCATGCACATCATGCATTCTCTGAAGCACGGTCCTTCGCCCTCTACTAAGGTGATTTTTACCTTAACAGGGCACACCTGGACTCAGGTCAGGATACTTGACACAGGAAATAGCCTCAAACAAGAACAGGAAATAACACCAAACAATACAGGTGAAACTCGAAAAATTAGAATATTGTGCAAAAGTTCATTTATTTCAGTAATGCAACTTAAAAGGGGAAACTAATATATGAGATAGACTTATTACATGCAAAGCAAGATAGTTCAAGCCATGATTTGTCATAATTGTGATGATTATGGCATACAGCTCATGAAAACCCCAAATCCACAATCTCAGAAAATTAGAATATTGTGAAAAGGTGCAATATTCTAGGCTCAAAGTGTCCCACTCTAATCAGCTAATTAAGCCATAACACCTGCAAAGGGTTCCTGAGCCTTTAAATGGTCTCTCAGTCTGGTTCAGTTGGAATCACAATCATGGAGAAGACTGCTGACCTGACAGTTGTGCAGAAAACCATCACTGACACCCTCCATAAGGAGGGAAAGCCTCAAAAGGTAAATGCAAAAGAAGTTGGATGTTCCCAAAGTGCTGTATCAAAGCACATTAATAAAAAGTTATGTGGAAGGGAAAAGTGTGGAAGAAAAAGGTGCACAAGCAGCAGGGATGACCGCAGCCTGGAGAGGATTGTCAGAAAAAGGCCATTCAAAAGTGTTGGGGACTTTCACAAGGAGTGGACTGAGGCTGGAGTCAGTGCATCAAGAGCCACCACACACAGACGGATCCTGGACGTGGGCTTCAAATGTTGTATTCCTCTTGTCAAGCCGCTCCTGAACAACCAACAATGTCAGAAGCATCTAACCTGGGCTAAAGAAAAACAGACCTGGTCTGTTGATCAGTGGTCCAAAGTCCTCTTTTCTGATGAGAGCAACTTTTGCATCTCATTTGGAAACCAAGGACCCGGAGTCTGGAGGAAGAATGGAGAGGCACACACTGCAAGATGCTTGAAGTCCAGTGTGAAGTTTCCACAGTCTGTGTTGATTTGGGGAGCCATGTCATCTGCTGGTGTTGGTCCACTGTGCTTCATTAAGTCCAGGGTCAATGCAGCCGTCTACCAGGAGATTTTGGAGCACTTCATGCTTCCTTCCGCAGACGAGCTTCATGGGCATGCTGACTTCATTTTCCAGCAGGACCTGGCACCTGCCCACACTGCCAAAAGCATCAAAACCTGGTTCAATGACCGTGGGATTAGTGCTTGATTGGCCAGCAAACTCACCTGACCTGAACCCCATAGAGAAACTATGGGGCATTGCCAAGAGAAAGATGAGAGACATGAAACTGAACAATGCAGAAGAGCTGAAGGCCGCTATTGAAGCATCCTGGTCTTCCATAACACCTCAGGAGTGCCACAGGCTGATAGCTTCCATGCCACGCCACATTGAGGCAGTAATTGCTGCAAAAGGGGCCCAAATCAAGTACTGAGTACATGTGCATGCTTATGCTTTTCAGAGGTCCGATATTGTTCTATGTACACTCCTTGTTTTATTGATTGCATGTAATATTCTAATTTTCTGAGATTGTGGATTTGGGGTTTTCATGAGCTGTATGCCATAAACATCACAATTATGACAAATCACGGCTTGAACTATCTTGCTTTGCATGTAATGAGTCTATCGCATATATTAGTTTCCCCTTTTAAGTTGCATTACTGAAATAAATGAACTTTTGCACGATATTCTAATTTTTTGAGTTTCACCTGTAGAGTCTAAGGGGGAATAAAAACCCACTACCCACATGCACTCAGTCCTTTTCTGTTGGATCCATCCTTCTGTCTGGCTTTCCTTTGTAATAAACTGTAACCTTCTTCCTAAAGCAGTCTCCATGTTGTTTATCTCCGGTTTGGATGGAACCATGATGAAGACTTTTCTTCCTACATTACTGCTGATGTTAGATTAGCCAAAGAATCACAGATCTATTTCTGTTGTTTTGTTGTACAGATAAGACAAATACTTCACATCCAATTACTTATCAACACAATTCTTTCTTTACTCAGATTTTTACATATCCTAAGAAACTCCATGCCTGATAAGCATAGCTAGAGATGATGAGCCAGTTTAACAAAGTCCACCTTACACTATATAGTATAGAGATATCCTGATTATTTCTATGCATGTTAATCTTCTTTATTAAAGCAGATTTTCCACAGTTAGAGCAGTCAATGAAAATGGAAAGAATGCATAATGAAAGTAAGAAATCTTTATGATAATCTAAATATGCCATCAGTAGTTACTAGTTCATACTTGGGCTAAAACACAATTGAGTGGTAAAGATTAGACAAGCAGATAGAGCCAATTATATCTGGTATCTGAAGCCAACTTGATTTTCAATTTTACCATATCATTCCTTACATAAGGAATTAGAATCTAGAACTTTCTTAAATGTAATTTTTAAAAAATATCCTTATAACTTTCCCCTCTTAAATTCTCTTTTTAGAGTCTGACTTTAAGAGCAGACACTGCCTGTACACTGATCATTCATTTGGTTGGAGATCAAAGTAAAAATGCTAAGAAACAGTTTGGAAAGTTACACAGATAGTGATCAATCAAAGTTACAACAGCACTGAAAAAAGTGACTTATCACTACTTTTCATTTCAACCGTCAGCATCCTTATGGTCAAGTTATTAAAATACCAGTGCTTGGCAACTGGAATGTATTTATGATGTGTCAGAATCCATTTATATCCCATTCATAAATCCCTATCTGTATGTTCTAAAATTTTACACCCCTCACTGGATTCTGCCATTCCCAAGGAGGAGAAGAGATGTTAATTGGCCATCCCTATCCATTTGATGCAGGGTGTTTATTTCAGCCTGCCTGGAGGCCGTCATTAGACCAGGGGAAGAACCTTTGAACTGAGAAGAACAAAGAAAGGGAGGGGGGGAGAAATCTGGTTTGTATCTCCAATTGGAATCTGAAAGGGAGGAAGGAAATGACATAAAGGCATGGAAGATCCCTCTTCCCTTGGAAGGTTTTGACACCTGAAACTTAATTGATCCGGGGCTGTCCAAATGGACTGAGGGGAGGGGGTTTCACTCGGGGACACTTTAAAAGTATTAATCTGTAACACAGTTTTCAGATCCTGTCTAGATTTTCCACTGACAATCATGATTTAGTAAAAGTTTCTTTTTGGACAATTCTGTCCCCAACAGTTCTGCTTTCCCAAGACGTGGATTGGGGTGGGACCTGACATTAGACAGGATCTGCAGTAAGAGTCAACATGGAAGGAAAACCCTTACTGGGGGACTTTGCAAATAATACAATGTCTAACAATGAAGCAAGGCAGAAGGAAAGCCCCATGGAAAGGGAGTTTTCCCCCCAACCAAAACCCCACCAATGGTCGGAAGCTGAAGTATTGGATTCCTCCGGGGAAGAGGTGGCGGATACGCACGACTGCAAACTGCGGTGGTCGATGGGCATTGGAAGGAAAAGTGAGTGGGAAAAGGCATCGAGGAAAGTGACCCTAAGGCGGGGCGGCCACCAACCTGAATGGAGGCAAGAGATGGAGAATTCCCTGCACGTCAGTGAAGAGGAGTGGATCCTAGAGAGAGCTATTGACCTGATGAAGAAAACCCTTAGCTCACTGAGAGGAGAAAGCTGAGTACCGCAGCCGCAGCAGTGCCTGGGGCTGCAACTGGAGAGACAGTGGGGGGGATCCAGTACTTGCAACACCGGGGCCATCCGCTGGAACAGGAGTTGCTGCCTCAGTAATACCCCCCCCAGAACCACAGACAGGGATCAGGATGAGGGGCAATACCACCCGCTGCACAGACAACAATCCATTCAAAGACTTCCGCCCCTGGAATCAAAATTCAGGGGGGAGCCACCACGCTTGGGGGTTTTCCTAACCCAAGTCCTCAGCTATATGGAAGAATATGGACAGGACATCCCCAGTGACAAAGGCTGCATCCATATCATACAACCCGCCCAAGACGGACCGGCTGCAGACTGGGTGGTAAACCTGCATGATTCCAACGTCCCAGAACTCAACAACTTCAACCGATTCATGTCATCCTTGAGGAGGCGATTCGAGGATCCTTTGGCTGATTGTAAGGCCCGGGAGAGAATCAAAACAGTCAGGAAGGGCAGACGGCCAGTGGCTGAATATACCCAAGAATTCCAAGCCATTGCCAGCAAGCTGAACTGGCCACAAGATATCCTCCTTAGCCATTTCAAAGATGGGCTAAACTATGACCTGTATGATGCCTACCTGCCTCGAGGAGACCCACACCATCTCAACGACTGGTATGTCCTGGCAGAGGAGGCGGAGATGGACCTACTGAAGAGGCACCACCGGGGGAAACCATGGGCCCGCACGCCACCCGAGCAAACATGCGAGGGGAAATACCACCGTCCACAGCTAAGAAATCAACAGGCTGTTTCAAATGCAGGAGAGAGGGCCACCGCGCCGCAAAATGCCGCTCAAAAGCCCCCCAGCGTAAATCAGTGGCATCACCTTCCAAGAAACTAGGGAAGCCCCAAGGCAACCCAAAAGAATCTTCCATGAAGGAGACAGAGGCCAAGAACTGGGATTGAATTTCAGCATACACCGCAGGGGCGGTAGACACCTCAGAAGACAGCTCAGATAAGTGGAAGAAGACCTTTGATAAGTGGATCCATTCCACCCATCCTTAAGACAGTGACTATATTAGCTTCCTCTATGCCTGAAGCCGTCAAAGAGCCCTAATAGACTCTCTTTGCACCCGCTGCCTCATCAGCCCGACGCGGTGGGAAGATTGAGCACCCCAGTAAGGAGACTAAAACAACCAATCTCCTTTAGCCAATTAGATGGGTCAATAGCGGGGGGGGGCAGCTACCCTAG
The DNA here is from genome assembly GCF_947247035.1 of Vipera ursinii. NCBI lineage: Eukaryota > Metazoa > Chordata > Lepidosauria > Squamata > Viperidae > Vipera > Vipera ursinii. The sequence goes on from NC_139517.1 coordinate 58,013,972, forward strand.
CCACTTTACCAATTCACCTATCCCTGGGGTCCCATGAGGAAGACATAACATTTGTAGTGGCCCCAGGCATGGAATGCCCAATGATTTTAGGACTGGAATGGCTGAAGAAATGGAACCCCAGGATAAATTGGAGGACAGCAGAACTCAACTTCCCAGAGGGGGAGCGTAGGAGCTTAAAACCCCAAAGTATCCCCCCAACCCAAAGAGAGGAGTCAGCATCGGTGGGTGAAGAGAAGGAGTTACCAGAAATACCAGAGGAATACAGGGACCTTGCTGAAGTTTTCAGTGAGGAATGGGCAGATGAGCTTTCCCCCCACCGTCCCACAGACTGCGCTATAGAATTCAAACCCAGGGCAAAACTCCCAAAGCCCAGGATGTATGCCATGAGCCCAAAGGAAATGGCGGAGATGAAAAGATTCATAAAGAAAAACTTAGAAAGAGGATTTATTGAGCCTGCCAAACTCAAAGTGGCCGCCCCGGTTCTGTTCAGGGAGAAGGACGGGTTCTTATTGTTTATGGACTATAGCATGGACTATAGATCCCTAAATGCAATTAGTGAATGTAATCTGTATCCCCTACCCCTAATGAAGGATATGCTATCCCACCTATCAAAAGGAAGGATTTTTACCAAACTAGACCTGAGAGAAGCATATTACCGCATTAGGATTAAGGAAGGAGATGAATGGAGACTGCATTCAACTGCCCAATGAGTTGCTACCAGTTCAAAGTACTGCCATTTGGAGTGCAAGGCCCCCCCGCAGTCTTTATGTAATTAATTAACAACGTGCTAAGAGAGCACCTATATAAGAGCGTCCTGGTTTACCTAGATGATATCCTTATCTTCACTGAGACCAAAGAGGAACATATCAACCTAGTCAGAGCAGTCCTGAAAAAGTTGCGGGCTGTCCACCTATGTGCTAAACTATCGAAATGTGAATTCCACCAGGAAAGAATAGACTATCTGGGGTATCACATATCCCCTGAGGGCATTGAAATGGACCCTGGGAAAGTCAGGGCAGTATTAGAATGGGCACCACCCCCCCGCACACAGAAGCAATTGCAAAGTTTCCTGGGATTTGCAAATTTCTATCACCAGTTCATCCCTTCATTTGCCCAAATAGCCCTGTCCCTCACAAACTTGTTGAAAACGAAGGGGGGGGGGCAGTGAAACCCAGCCAGCCTCTGAAGTGGACAATGGAATGTCAAGCAGCATTTGAGAGGGTAAAGAGACTTTTTTCTGCTGAACCTGTCCTGAGACACCCAGATCCCGATAAACCTTTTGTAATACAGGCAGATGCTAGCGATGTAGCGGTGGGAGCCGTATTATTACAGGAAAATGATGAGGGGGCGTTGCAACCATGTGGATATACATCCAGGAAACTCACAGACAGAACAACGTTGGCCCGCATGGGAAAAGGAGGCATATTCTGTGAGATGGGCTTTACTTACATGGCACCAGTTCCTGGAAGGAAATAAAATCCCCTTCCAGGTCTGGACAGACCACAAAAATTTGGAAGCACTAAAAACACCCAGGAAACTCACTCCTAAGCAAGCCTGCTGGTCCCAACATTTTCACCGATTCCATTTCACTCTCAAACACTTACCAGGGGGGGCAGAATTTCCTGGCGGATGCATTATCTCGCATGCCCCAATATAACAGGACACAGGTTACTGACTCTTAAACCACTTGTGCCTGAACAACAACTGGCAGCACCAGGGCTCAAATAAAAATGAAGCTGAAGGTTCATGAAGCCAAAATGAAGCCAAACTGGAATAGAATTCCAAAAGTCTTTGGAAAGTGATGAATGGTTCCAGAAAAATAGACATGTGTGCAGAATTAAAGATGGACTACCCTGGGTGGGTGAGAAGTTATACATACCTGACACCCAGAGGATCAATTTCATGCAACTGTGCCATGATACAAAATCAGCAGGGCATTTTGGGTTTGTAAAAACCTTACACTTAACTAAAAGGCAATTTTGGTGGCCATCCATGAAAAAGGACATAGAAAGCTATGTGGGCAGCTGTCAAATTTGCGTGATGGCCAAGAGGCTGCAAGGAAAATCGCTAGAACTATTACAACCGGTGGCGAACCCCTCAGCCGCATGGAAAGAAATAACCATGGATTTTATAGTGGAATTACCAGAAAGCAGCAGGAACATGGTAGTCTGGACTGTCACAGATCTGTTTTCTAAACAAGTGCATTTCATACCTTGCCAAAAGATCCCTACCGCAAACGTTTTAGCAAAACTCTTCATACAGCATATTTACAGATTGCATGGGGAACCACAATGCATAATATCTGATAGAGGGGTACAATTTATGTCGGCATTTTGGAATTACCGAACCGGTAATTCCTGAACTGAAGGAATGGATTGCTCAATTACAAAACATCTGGCCAATCGTTAGAAAGCTTTAGATGAAGCTAGACAAGCATACAAGACACAGGCGGACAAAAAAAGAGTTGATCCCATACCATTCAGGGTGGGAGAGATGGTATATTTATCCACAAAATACCTTAAATCACTACAACCCTGTAAAAAACTCGGACCAAAATATATTGGACCTTTTCCAATTAAAAGAATCATAAATCCAGTAACAGTTGAATTAGGACACAGGTCGGCAACCTGCGGCTCCGGAGCCGCATGCGGCTCTTTGAGCCGTCTCTTGCGGCTCCCAGCTGCCCGGTGCGCACGCACTTTCTTCCAACGGGCAGTGGTGCGCGCGCACCTCTCCAAATGGAGAGTGGCACCGCCCGTTTGGAGAGGTGCACGCGCACCTCCCCGAATGGGCGGAGGTGCGCGCGCACCTCCCCAAACCTTTGGAGAGGTGCGCGCGTACCTCCGCGCGAATGGGCAGCGGTGCCACTCTTTCAGGAAGCTGCCGCGGCCCGTTTGTGAAGCTGCCGTGGCCCGTCTGTGAAGCTGCCGAAAGCGGCAGCTTAGCAGACGGGCCGCGGCAGCTTCCTCAAAGAGCGGCGCCCCTGCCCATTCCGAGAGGTGCGCGCGCACCTCTCCGAACGACCGGAGGTGAGGGCGTACCTCCGCGCGAATGGGCAGCGGTGCCGCTCTTTCAGGAAGCTGCCGCGGCCCGTCTGTGAAACTGCCGAAAGCGGCAGCTTAGCAGGCGGGCCGCGGCAGCTTCCTCAAAGAGCGGCGCCCCTGCCCATTCCGAGAGGTGCGCGCGCACCTCTCCGAACGACCGGAGTTGCGCGCGCACCTCCCCAAACCTTTGGGGAGGTGCGCGCGTACCTCCGCGCGAAGGGGCAGCGGTGCCGCTCTTTGAGGAAGCTGCCGCGGCCCGTCTGTGAAGCTGCCGAAAGCGGCAGCTTAGCAGACGGGCCGCGGCAGCTTCCTCAAAGAGCGGCGCCCCTGCCCATTCCGAGAGGTGCACGCGCACCTCTCCGAACGACCGGAGTTGCGCGCGCACCTCCCCAAACATTTGGGGAGGTGCGCGTGTACCTCCGCGCGAAGGGGCAGCTGTGCCTCTCTTTTTGAGGAAGCTGAGACGGGCCGCGGCAGCTTCCTCAAAGAGCGGCACCGCTGCCCATTTGTGCGGAGGTACGCGCGCACCTCCGGTCGTTCGGAGAGGTGCGCGCGCACCTCTCGGAATGGGCAGGGGCGCCGCTCTTTGAGGAAGCTGCCACGGCCCGTCTGCAAAGCTGCCGAAAGCGGCAGCTTTGCAGACGGGCCGTCGCCGTCGGGCAACCAGGAACCGGTTCCATCTCATTTTTTAAAAAATGGCAGCCGCGTGCGTCCGCGCATGCGCAAAAAACCTTTTTGTGCATGCGCGTGCATGGACACACGCACACGGCTCCCTCTTTTTTTAATTTGTGATGGAACCGGTTCCCAGTGGCTCTTTTTCTTTTTTAGGTTGCCGACCCCTGAATTAGGACTACCCAAAAATCTTAGACAAATACACCCATTTTTTCACTGCAGTTTACTGAAAAGAGAACAACAGTCACCCCTACGAACAAAAACCCCACCACCACCACCTCCCATCATGGTGGAAGGAGAACAACACTTTGAGGTGAAGGAAATCCTAGATTCCAGGAAACACCAGTATATAGTAGCTTGGAAACACCTCCCCTCCTCAAAAAATGAGTGGGTCAATAAACACCACGTTAAAGCACCAAAGTTACTTAAGAGGTTTCATACAGAATATCCTAACAAACTGGGCTAACATTTATGTTTTATTTCCTCTACAGATGGACCTATCTTTCTTTTAAGGGGAGCAGATTGTCAGAATCCATTTATACCCCATTCATAAATCCCTATCTGTATGTTCTAAAATCTTACACCCCTCACTGGATTCTGCCATTCCCATTTCGGGCTATCCGCTTCACAGCTGAGTGCAACAGACATCGCTGCAAGCCTTGCTTCCTCCTACACCTCCTGTGGCATTGACGCTGAAGGACTTACAAGATGCCTTTGCAAAACAATCCCAGGTAATATCAGAAATGCTGGGTGATAAGATGGCAAAGTTGGAGGAGAAATTGGAGAAATTGGAGGAGAGGATGGAAGAGAAGTTTAAAGTAATGGAGGAGAGGATGGAAGAGAAGTTTAGTGCAATGAGGGTAGACATTTTGTCTACAGTGGAAAGCGTGGCTGAATGTGTGCAATGTCTGGACGAAAAAGTGGAGGATCTTAGTCAAAAGAACACTATATTAGAAGTAAAGGTACTGGAGAATGAAAATTTAAGGGATAAAATGGACGGAGAATTGAGCCTTGTTCAGTATCATCAGATGCAGTATGCTATTAGAATTAGGGGTTTAAAAGAGAATCCTAAAGAAGACCTAAAGCAGCTGATTTCTGAGGCTTTGGAAGCAGTATTGGGCCAGCCAGCATCTGAAATAGAGGGATGAATGGATAAAGTTTTTCGTGTAAATTCATGGATTGCAAGGCAGAGGAAGCTACCTAGAGATGTGGTGGTCTATTTTACAAAGAGAGCAACTAGAGATGAAGTTATTCAAGCTGCTTATGATACTAAAGTTGTGGCTGCTGAGCAAGAAGTTCTGGTTTTAAAAGAAATTCCTCCAAAGATTTTAAGGAGAAGGAAGGATTTTGCATTTCTCGTACAGGAACTTAAGCAACGTGATATTAAGTTTAGATGGGAGATTCCAGTCGGATTGGTGGTGATGCACGAAGGTAAAAGATATCGTCTGTTTACTGTGACTCAGGCGCGTGATTTCTACAATAATGTCTTAAAAGCAACCCCTCTATCACTTCTGGAAGCTGCAAAGGGATCTGGAGAGGGAAAACCTCAAGAGGCCGAAGTTGGACAGACAGAGGAGAATGGTGCTGGAGGGGATCAAATTATAGCTTCGTCAGCTCCTGTTGGAGAGCAGAGGGTCACGCGTGCCGCTTTAAAACGAGCAAGACGAGCACAAGAGCAAGACCAGCAGAAGTTTATGGAACTTTCAAAGCGTACCTATAGTGAAGCTGTGGGAGGAGCGCGGCCCAAAGAAAATATAGGGGCCATTAAAGATGTGCTCCAAAAGCTTCGGGGTGCCACGCATGGTGACTAAATTTCTAACCTGGAATGTTAATAGATTAAACTCACCACAGAAGAGAAAGTTTTTCAATATTTAAAACAATTTAAGATTGATGTTGTATGTTTGCAAGAAATGCATATTAGGGCTATGGACCAAAAGTATTTATCGAACTCAAGGTTGGGCACGCAATTTGTTGCTTCTGCGCTGAATAAGAAAAATGGAGTGGTTGTTTACGTTAAAAGTACTTTAACAGCGGAATTAATTGAAGCAGATAAGCAAGGAAGATATGTTATGATAGACTTGTTGTTAGAAGGTAAAAAAATGCTTTTAGTTGGACTGTATGCTCCTATGTATGCTGACTTTTTTAGTTTACTTCATACAAAGCTTACTCAGTTGGATTACAAATCGTTTATTTTTATGGGGGACTGGAATGGTGTTTTGGATGTACAGATGGATAAGGCTGGTTCTTTTAAGCGTGCTCCGAGTCATGCTAGATTGCCTAAATCTTTTTTTGAAATGAAGGACGATTTGGAATTGCGAGATATTTGGCGTGACACACACTTACATGAAAAGGATTATACTTTTTTTTCTGACAGACATCAATCTTTTTCTAGGATTGATTTTATTTTGCTGATTAATGATTTTTTTTCTAGGACTAAGAAGGTAAAGATCTGTGCAAGAACTATTTCGGACCATAGTCCAGTTTGGTTAGAGATCAATAAGGACAATAGGGATAGGCGCTCGTGGCGTGTAAATGAGAATTTGTTTAGAAATCAGAGAAATGTGGAAGAATGTAAACAGCGGATGAAGGATTTCTTTGAGATTAATATGAATAAGGATACCTCTATGGACATGGTTTGGGATGCTAGCAAGGCCTATATGAGAGGGGTGTTGATATATATGAATAATAAATACAGACATACCTTGGAAGCCAGAAGGAAAGAATTGGAGAATGAAATTAGGGAAAAAGAAAAGGCCTTAATTTTGAATCCACTGGATGTGAAGACTAAGGAGGTTATTAAGCTATTAAGAGGACAATTTGACAAATTAATGGCTGATCAAGTGGCAACCAACTTGCGGTTTGCTAGGCATAGTACTTTTTGCAATGCTAACAAGCCAGGTAGATGGCTAGCTTATAGACTAAGGAAAAAGCAAAGGGCTTCTAATATAGATAAAATTGAACATAAAGGAAAGGTTGTGTTTCAACAGGATCTAATTAAGGAAGCCTTTGTGGATTTTTATTCTAAATTATATGCTAAGGAGAAGATTAATGAAAAAGACATTGATGTATATTTGGAGAATGCTAGCATCCCGGTTCTTACGCAAGCACAAAAAGAGGAGATTAACCAATTGATAACAGAAGAAAAAATTCTTATAGCAATTAAGGAATTGAAGTTGGATAAAGCGCCAGGTACGGATGGTTTGACTGCGGTTTATTACAAAAATTTACAAATGGAGTTGATAAAGCCGTTAAAGGAACTGTTCCAGACAATTCAGAGAGGGGGAAAGGTGCCTCCGTCTTGGAGAACTGCTTTTATCTCTTTGATTCCGAAGGAAGATCAAGATGCTACTCAAGTAAAAAACTATAGACCGATCTCACTTTTAAATACAGATTATAAGATATTTGCTAAGGTGTTAGCTAACAGATTGATGAGGGTTCTGCAACAGGTGATTCATGGGGATCAAACTGGGTTTATTAGTGGTAGGCAAATGACCAGGGGAAGAACCTTTGAACTGAGAAGAACAAAGAAAGGGAGGGGGGGAGAAATCTGGTTTGTATCTCCAATTGGAATCTGAAAGGGAGGAAGGAAATGACATAAAGGCATGGAAGATCCCTCTTCCCTTGGAAGGTTTTGACACCTGAAACTTAATTGATCCGGGGCTGACCAAATGGACTGAGGGGAGGGGACACTTTAAAAGTATCAATCTGTAACACAGATTTCAGATCCTGTCTAGATTTTCCACTGACAATCATGTTTTAGTAAAAGTTCCTTTTTGGACAATTCTGTCTCCAAGAGTTCTGCTTTCCTAAGACGTGGATTGGGGTGGGACCTGACATGTTTGCAGCATCTTGGATTCATGTGATCACCACCTGTAATTTCTCCAACTGTCTTCTGACAAGGAAAGTTAATGGGAGAAGCCAGATTTACTTAACAGCTCTATGATTCACTTAGCAACTGTAACAATTCACTTAACAATTATGGCAAAACAGTTTTAAAATGGGGTGCAACTCACTTAACAACTACTTGCTTAGCAATAGACATTTTGGGCTCAATTGTGGTCATAAATGGAGGACTACCTATACCACACAGAGAATTGTTGAAAGCAGCATCACATAAAATATTTTAAATCTAAACTACTTATTGTGGCACACAAAATGCAAAATTTATCACATACTAAAAATCTTAATAAAATCTTGATTAAAAATCAATCTATTATATCTTGATACATACTCAGTAACATAATTTCTATTTCATAGAAGTGAATTACAGAATACAGAATAATAAAGTTGGAAGGGACCTTCCAAATGTACCTTCCTGCGCGAACATGAGTGCCTGCCACTTCCACAGCCTTGTTCTGATCTGGAGTGTTGCCTATACCTTCCTGCTACATGGAAGGAAGTGTGTAGTGGGGTGCCCCAGGGCTCTGTTCTGGGCCCAGTGCTCTTCAATATCTTCATTAATGATTTGGATGAGGGGCTAGATGGGGAACTCGTCAAATTTGCAGACGACACCAAGCTGGCAGGAATAGCCAATACTCCAGAAGATAGGCTTAAGATACAGAAGGATCTGGACAGACTCGAACACTGGGCACTATCTAACAAAATGAAATTCAATGGTGAAAAAAGTAAGGTTCTACATTTAGGCAGGAAAAATCAAATGCATAGGTATAGTATAGGTGGTACCTTGCTCAATAGTAGTAACTGTGAGAGGGATCTCGGAGTCTTAGTGGACAATCACTTCAATATGAGCCAGCAGTGTGCTGCAGCTGCCAAAAAAGCCAACACAGTGCTAGGCTGCATTAACAGAGGGATAGAATCAAGATCAAGTGAAGTACTAATACCACTTTACAATGCTTTGGTAAGGCCACACCTGGAATACTGCATCCAGTTTTGGTCACCACAATGTAAAAAAGATGTCGAGACTCTAGAAAGGGTACAGAGAAGAGCAACCAAGATGATTAGGGGGCTGGAGGCTAAAACATATAGGGAACGGTAGCTGGAATTGGGTATGTGTAGTTTAATGAAGAGAAGGGTGAGGGGTGACATGATAGCAGTGTTCCAATATCTCAGGGGCTACCACAAAGTAGAGGGAGTCAAGCTATTCTCCAAAGCACCTGAAGGCAAGACAAGAAGCAACGGATGGAAACTAGTCAAGGAGAGAAGCAACCTAGAACTAAGGAGAAACTTCCTGACAGTTAGAACAATTAACCAGTGGAACAACCTGCCTCCAGAGGTGGTGAATGCTCCAACACTGGAGGTTTTTAAGAAGAGACTGGACAGCCATTTGCCTGAAATGGTATAGGGTTTCCTGCCTGAGCAGGGGGTTGGACTAGATGACCTCCAAGGTCCCTTCCAACTTTATATTATTATTATTATAGTGTCATCTGCAAACTTGATGAGTTCCCCTTCTATTCCCTCATCTAAGTCATTTATGAAGATATTGAAGAGTACTAGGCTTAAGACAGAATCTTGTGGCACCTCACTGCTTACTTCTCTCCATGTAGACGTAGTACTATTAAGGACTATTCATTGAGTGGAATTTGTCAGCCAGTTACTAATCCATCTGGTGGTGAAGCTGTCTATTCTTCATTTTTCTAGCTTACCAAGAAGAAAATAATATAAAGTAATGTAATCTAAAGAATCTGAGCATATGCAATTAAAATAAAATTAAAAACTAACAGTAAAGAAGCATTTTGGCTCTTTATTAGTTATGATAACCATAATCTCAAATGAATAATTCATGGAGAGGGAAAGAGAAAGGCCATCAAGGTAGTGGTGCATATTAATAAATATGGAGAAATTCATCATACATTTGTCAGTGTAAAAGGAAAGTGATTCAGCAAAGGAACTGCCACCAAAGAAATTAAAACCGGTACTTTTTTTTACAGTTTGTAACATTTTATTACATTATGGAATAAAATACAAAAATACAAAAGCAAATAGTAGACACAGTGGAGAGGGAAAGGGGGGGGGAAATGAGGGGGAGAAGGGAAAAAGAAAAGGCATTGACTTCTAACTTCATCTGTTGCAGTAGAAGGAAACATTAACACTGAACCTCAACTTTTTACTTTTCCATAATATTATAAACTACCTATTTCTATAGCAACAAATGAATGTAACCACTAAAACCCAAATCCCTTCCTTCTTTTAGTCATCAAGTTTTTGACACCTTGCTAAGCACTTGTGGGACTAAAAGTGGTACAATCTATGAAAAGGTCAAAAAGCCCTGCTCTAGACTATTCCAGAATCTCTCTCTAGTATTACCTATAGTGTTTTATGCAATCCATCTTTTTTACATCTCTGCCATTCCTTGGTTCCATTTCTAACTCTCATTCTTCCATAATTGCTCCTTTGCTCCTCAGAGCTTAGCAGTTTCCCCCCTTGCTACAATCTACCTAAGGCTGATCGTTCCATTACTGTTCTTAGTTAAAAAACAGGAATGTTGCATAGAATATATAGTTTTAATCTTAATGCATGCCCTTTAGGCAACCTATATACAACACAATTCTCTACTAACAAATTATACTTTTCCAATATTAAATAATGTAATTACCTAAGAACCTAAAGTTAACCTAAAAATATATTTCTGATTGAGCCCCAAATCGAAATTAATCAGTATGCCTACAAGTATAAATTACATTTTTTCAGGATAATTAAAATACTGTCTCTCTAGAAAGATTTACCAGCTATAAATACTGAGTGATTATATTTTCCATGTTCTCTCAGTTTAATGTTAGTATTATACATGGTGTGGTAGGATGGAGGGTAATATTATACATGGTGTGGTAGGATGGAGGGTTTGTTGTCACTGTGTGTTGGGGGGAGAGAGCACGGGGGGAGGCTCAGCTAATCTCAATGTACACATGTTGTACTTTGACAATAAAGGTTTATTATACTATAAACTCCATAATAAGTGTGATACAGATTATAAAAGTCTGCCATCTCATTTATGAAGAAAATGATAAATAAATTAAAATAATAAGTTACCTAAATACATTTTCCCACAATTCCTTTTGTGGAAAATAGTTGTGGAATACTTGTAGAATTTCTACAATAAGTAAAAATTATCCTACCAGAGCAATATATTTTAATACTTGTAAAACATATTCTGATAACCAGGGTTTTTCTTAAAAAAAAAAAAGGTGCAGGAACTCTCATCTTGGCAGGCGCAGGGGGTGGGGGAGGCAGCACTGCTGCGGTCATGGGCATGAGGGATGTTGGTGGTGGGCTGTCCCCCGGGGCCGGCACGGCTGGTGCAGTGGGAGCAGCCGGGCCTGCTCTATGCAGCAGGGCTGCGCGAGGTGGGCGACGGAGGTGTGGCGGGCCAGATGATGCAGGGTGGCCACTTAGGTGTGCAGGGCGAGGCGATGGTGGCGCAGGTCCAGCACTGGGTAGGCCACCAGCCTGGCTGACACGGGTGAGCACAAGGAAGGAGTGTACATGGACTCCTCAGAACCTACCTCCCACTCCTTGTCCTCTCTTACTTACCTAGTTGAGATGGTGTAGTTGGGCAACAGGGAGGGATGCAAACTTCCTGCCAACTCACCTTCGCTGCAGACAACTTGCCAGTGCAATGTTTGCCAGCTAGGTCTTTTGGTGCTCTCAGCAGCAATTCCTATTGGCTTTCAAGTAGCATAGCTTGTGGGAGAGAGGGAGTAACATAGCTTGTGCAAAAGCTTTTTTTGTGTGTGTGCAAAAAAAAAAAGGTGCCGGAACGCCATTCAGAGCGTTCAATGAGAAAAAAGCCCTGCTTTTATGTTTTGATCTTATGATTTTAAAAATATATTTTTTTCTATTGTAAGTTGCCTCACACCTCGCCATGTGGATTGCATACAAATATTATATAATCGGTAAATAAAGGTAGAACATATGTTAAATATACATCAAATGATAATATGCTTCCCTACAAAGTCAATTCTTGCTCAACGACAGACCAAGGAGTTAACTCAGAAAGGCAAGAGGAAAGTCTAGAAGAGGTCTGTGCAACTTGTAGAAGGGAAAGGCTCACACTGATAAATTAAAAATCTTTGTGGTCTGCAAAGGAATGCTGGTGGGCTAATCAATATTTGGTGACTAGAGGAGCATCTACAGTGGAGCTCGTGGTCATGGTAAGCCATGGAGGCACTAGGCAACATGACTTTTAGGGCAGTGGTAGTGATTTTATTACTTTTTTTAAAAAAAGTCTGTGCTCTGTCCAAGGGTGCTTGGCAGGCTGCACGTACAGGCCTGGTCTAGAATTTATTTTGGAGCATTCAACTATCTAGAGCAGGCATGTCAAACTCATTTTGTTTGAGGCAACTTCTTATAAAAGAATTGCCATTAATTTGTTTTAATAAAATAATTTAAATCAATTTTTCACTTGATTTCAAATTAAATGAATTATATTGGTTGACAATGAGATTTTTTAGTACAATTGCCAAATGCAATAAACTGGTTTTAAGTATATGTTACTGGAAGGAAAAAGCAATCCCTGCTGCGTTACTGATCCCAAAGAACCATTTGCATGTATTCAGGTATCCTTAGGGTGCCATAGTTATGGATGAGAAATATTGGTTGCAAGGTTGGCATTTCTGGATGTAATACAGATATTTTGGACTTATTTTTGTTTCTTTGCATGTTTGATATTTTTAAAAAGGCATATGCAACTGACTATGCTTATGCACATATGTAACATCCTTTTGCTAGAATACATGACCACTGCTTTTCCAGAATGTGAAAAGTGAAAGATTGTACTAAACAAAATTTTAATGTATGGATAATACCACCAGAAATTATTTTAGCCTTTTTAATAAATGTTGTTATTGATGTTAAGCTCACCATGGAAAACATTATATATTGTTATGTATAAAGGCCACATGACCTCTCTGTGGTCATGTGGCCGGCATGACTAGACGCACGGAACGCTGTTACCTTCCCACCGTAGTGATCCCTATTTTTCTACTTGCATTTTTACGTGCTTTCAAACTGCTAGGCTGGCAGAAGCTGGGATGAATAACAGGTGGTCACTCTGTTATGTATATACTAGGTTAATTATTTAAAGACTGAAGTGTAACATAACTAGATTCTAAATAATCTATTTTTCAAAACACACAACAGTCCAAACAGAAAAGGTAAAGTCTAAATTAAGAATGTTTCATTCTTAAGAATTGCTTAATTTAAAGTGGTTTAGTTGTAATAGATGGTTAGATTCAAAATAGTTTTCAATAGTACAAAATAGTACAAAAGATACTATTTTTTCTAGCATCAGCTAAATTAGACATATTACATTGAGAAAAATGTTTCCCATTTCTTTCCTGTTAACTTTATGAAATCATCATTGCAGAAATGTTAACATAGGAAATAGATTATTTTGTTATCTAATTTTACCTTCCAAAAGACAGAAGCAGATGAAAAATCTGAGGTTCCTTCCTGTTGGCTTTTTTGAATTAGCTGCTTTAGATTCTAAAAGTTTAGTTCCTAAAGAAGTAACCCTGTAAATAATTTTAATGTCCTCCTCTAGTGCAGGGGTAAGCAACCTTGGCTCTTTTATGACTCATGGACTTCAACTCCCAGAATTCTTGAGCCAGCATGGCTCAGCTTGGAAACCTCTCCTTTTCCCCTCAGCATGGCTGGCTCAGGATTTCTGAGAGTTGAAGTCCACGAGTCATGAAAAAGAGCCAAAATTGCCTAGGCATGCAATAGGCTTAGGAAAGCCAATAGAGGGAGTTTCTTTTTTCTTTTGCAAAACAAGGTGCCAGAACACCATTCTGAGCGTTCTATGAGAAAAAAAGCCCTGCTGATAGCATAAGGCATTGATGCTAGTAAGAATGACATATCTAGAATTATGCAACTTCAGTACCTGGTAGTGTATAAAATCCAGTATTTGAAACTGATCACAGCCTTCCTTGTTAAAATATATTATTTCATTTAACATTGTAGGTTGTTTTGGTAGTACTTAAAATGCAAAAAGATAAGGATGTGATAATAACCTCACAATTGAGATTGTTGACAAATCAACAGGAAGAGCAGATCAACAATGAATGAACAACCTCTAATTCACCACAATCAGTGTTGCCTTACCATGAATTCTTCCAGTGTCCGGTAGATTTTCCCATGGAAATCACAATAATTTTTACGTTCTTTGCACTGTGGACAGCATTGAGTAGTGTCAACATGAATACAGCGAGGGTGGAGTCTAGGGCATTCTGGCTGGATGCACAACGGACCTTCTTCAGTACAAAGACAAGGGCATGCAGAGGGTCCTGGAGTAAACTTCTCCCCAATTGCATAAACAAAGCCACTCTCATCCACACAGCCTTTTCCACGGTAGTCTGGATAAATATATTCCTCTGGGGGTTCGGATGTGGTATCAGCAATAATATCTAAGAGGGAGAAATCTTCAGCAGCAGGAAGTTCCTCTTGAATATCTTTGACCTGATTATGAGTTTCGAGATTCCCAAACTTATTATTTGTTGCCTGAATACTCATAACCTGTTTTTGCTTTGTCCAAGATTCTTTATTAGAGTAATTTCTGTTGCCTTTGCTTTTCCAGTCCCTGGTGCCTTCTTCTCTTCCATTCATAGTCATTTCATTCATTTTTCCTGGTCCATGATTCTGTCTTTCCTGGGCTAATGATTGATATTTTTTTTCCTCACTTGTTTTTATCTCCTGCTTGTCTTGAGCCTTGGATGGTTTTTGCAATGGTGTAGTAGAATTACACAGAACAACCATCAGGCAGCATGTCACAAGAAGAGAACTAGAAAGAGCCCCAAATGCCATTGCAGTATTAATGGGAATCATCTAAGGCATCTCAGATGGACAAAACATATTTCATTCAAATCAAAGGATGTCGGCCAGTCAATACACAGTCCCTGGGAAGAGATGAGTTAGAATACTTCAAATGATTCTGTATTTTTATATAGAAAACAGTGTGTGTGTGTGTGTGTGTGTGTGTGTGTGTGTGTGTGTAAAAATGAAAAGCAGGCCAAGAAAAACACTGGCTCTTAGAGATTCAGTTTCAAAATATAGCATAACTATGGACTTGTTGAACACTCCTGAATACACTGATGCTTTTCAACTTCAGCTTCCCATATCTGAGAGTAGAATAAGAATCTACATCACTTAAACAGATAACTAAATAACTTTTTAAAAAGAAATAGGATGAGAAATTTGCCCTTTTAGTAATTATAAATTGCTGGGGAAGAAAATCACTATAATGCTTAGATGTCAATACAAAAAAAAATTAAAAGTACATTAACTGAGGGAAGAGGAAGTTGGGAAGAGGAAGGGGTAGAATTACTTCACAACAGTAGTAAATTCTAACAAGATAATGAGTTTATATTGGTTTTAGTGTTTGTGTGTGTGTGCGTGTATGTTTGAGTGAGAGGGAGGACAAAGTAATCATTGCTTTTTTACAAATTGTACATAACAAAAAAAGAACAAAATTATCCAGAACATAGAACAATGTAGACAAGTACCGGTACTATAAATTCATCAATATTTTAAATCTCTGCTTGAGCATTTTGTAAACTTCAAAACATAGATATGAAATGGCATCTCTCTCTCTCTGCTAGTCAATGAGCAAAATTAATATTTTATTTGATGTATATTTCACCCCTCTATTCCTTAGTTCATAAAGAGTATCTCTTTCTTGTAATCCATTATCTCAATGGATATTTTTAATAAATATCCATCTATAGGCTTACTCATGACTTTACATGATAGACTGAACAATTCTATACAATTTCAAAATGTTCCCCTCAAAAATGTATTATATGCTTTTAAATATATATATATATGTATATATGTTTTCTGAGGTTATATATATATATATATATATATATATATATATATACCGTATATATTCAAAAATAATCATTTTTAAAAAATATCCATAAAAACTTTTTTTAGTACAAAAAAGTCCTATTGTCTAACATTAAAAAAACAGGAAGCAAACCTTATTACATATAAACAGATGCTGAGAAAAGGCAAGGAATTATTTTAAATAATTATAATAAATAGTATTTACATTTAAGAATCTTATCTTCAATTTCTAAATTTCAGCATTATGTAGTATCGTGTGCTCAGAAATTAAACCTGTTGTTCAATAAACTTATTCCTTAAGCAACTGCATACAAAAACAAAAGCTTAAAAGACAAAAATGTTTACTGCAGTGTGTAAACAGTTCCATATCCAGATGAAGGAAGCTCCATAGAGTCTTTCTTTTCAACAAGTCTTTCAAATTGAGGTGCTCAAATTTTATTTTTATTTTTAAAAAACAAGTTTTATTACTTTTCTAATTTTACATCCAAAATATTTATGAAGCAATGTGGTGACTGGATAATCAAAAGTCCAAAAACAAAATCTTTTTGTACATAGGTCAGGATAGATCAACAAAAATTCCCTCTCCAATTCCCTTAATCATAATATCAAAATCAAATTAATACATTTCTGGTTGTGACAGATTCAATTAGAACAATTATCAATATATTTTCACAGATACTTATCCATGTCCTGTTTTTAAGTTTTATCTAATTTCAATACAGTGCTCCAAATTAATTTTCAGGTAACCCACATTTCCCCTATTTCATTATATAGTAGTTATCATATCTGAAATACATACATTGTTCATTTAAGTGAATTCTTGTATTTCAAAAACATATTCTATCATCTTTGTAATTATCAATAATTAGCAAGGTATCTTTTGTTGTGATTTTTAAGGGAATGAAAATTAGCTACTAGAGCATAACTTTGAATTATATTATAAAGGTGCTCAATTTTTCAAGGTGAGAGGGTGTTGAGGGTTAGGGTTAGGGAAATTAAAGAGGAACATTCATGGATTTAGACTCTAAAATACTCCCCAGAATATGTTGTTCATCCTAAATTTTACACCTAAACACTGAAATAATCCATCAGATTTGATGGAAGATGAAATATTCCAACAATATATACAAGAGCACACAAGGCTATATAAAGCAACCACTTTGCTGAAGTTATTTATTTAACATACGGAATATCATACATGGACTAGCAAAATATATTAATATTTCACTTAGACCAGTAAAACACAGACAAAAAATAAATGTTAAAAAGATCTATGTTCAAATACCAATGTCTAGGCCATTTGCTGAAGTTAAATCTGGATTTTGCAAGTGCCTTAGGAAATGAGATGTGTTTCTCAAAAGCTTATACCTTGTAATAAAATTTGTTCTGGAAAGGCTTTACCAGACTCTTCCTGGTTTTTATCTGAGAACTAGGTACTGTATGTTGAATTTCATTATGATAGAAACAGGACAGAAAATCTAGCAAATAATATAAATCAAATGTTCATATATCTTACTCTCTGTGAAGATTCCCCCCTCCATTTTGTATTTATCTTCATTTAATTTTTAAAAAATGGAGGGGGGAATCTTCACAGAGATATGGCTTTTAAAAAAAAATACAACCAAATACCTATTTCAAGGAAGCTTGGTGGTGAGCTAACTAGCAGAACCAAGGATAGGATGGAAAACAGTATGTATCAATGCAGTTACACGGATTGTACCTTAACGTAAATCAATTAAAAGAAATAACCGCCTATGATAGCCTTGCAGCAATAAGCTTCTTCTTGGTTAAGCTTAGTACTTTGCCTTTATCGCTGCACACATACAATACACATAGACTACAACTTTCCCGTCCCCCCTCCGCCGCCCCCCCCAGTCCCCAGTGCAAAAGTTCCCGCTGCAGCTCTGGCCCCAAAGGACAGGAAGAGCTCTTCCTCTCTTTACCTTCCATTGCATAGCCTTGCGTAGCCTTTAGTAGGCTGATTTTTTCCTTCCCTTCATTCCAGATCGGTCAGCGATTGCTCCTCGGCTCGGGAAAGCAAGCAGCTCGTCTTTTGTCTCCCATCCTCCGTCCGGAAGGCAGAAAATCCGACCGGCGACTGGGGCCTCCACTCCCGCCCGCTGCCCACTGCTCTTCGTTTAAGAAGTGAAGCCTCAATTCCAATTACCCGAGCGCAAAGACGGGCTCCTCCCTGGCGTTTTCACAATACGATTTTCTTGGAGCACGCTTGTCCCCTCCTTCTTCGATCCGCGTAAGGGTAGCCTGAAGAGTACTTTCCTCGCTTTGAGTGGCTTCGTCCCTCTCTCGATTGTTTGCCGACCTCCGGAATTGCCGCCTGCTCTCGAAACGTAATTTGTTGCCCCACGGAAGAGTGATTTGCCGGGGTTGCCAGGGGTGAGAGAGCGCTTGCAAAAATGATGCCCGCAAGCTGGCTTCGAGATGCAATAGCTCTGTGAGTTCCTTGTCGCCTGCTCTGGTTCCCGCTTTCGTGAAGCAGCGGGAGGAGGCTTATTTCTGGTCGGGAACTGATAGCGATGATGAAATCGCCATCTAATTTATACAATACTTTGCACATTAGATAAGACGAGCAGAAGGAAATGTGAGAAACGCGGGAGCGCGGACAATGGCGTTTCTATTTGTTTGGTTCTGATAGACGAGGACTCAGAGTGGTTTAACAATGAACGAGTTTATTGAATACACAAAGTCAACTGTCAACTGTCAAATGTTGCAACCTTATATAGGGGTAGTGTTTGAACTGTAACCAATCGATGGAGCTTATTTTCCTGCTCCTAGGTTATTGCAACCAATGATTGCACCTGGATTTCCCGCTCAAAACCCTGCTATTCTGAAATCAGCTAATTCCCTTATTAATAACTATTTACATACACAACACCCCTTACCCCCCAGTTGTTGTTATTTCTTTACAAAGTCCATTAAATATTTTGGTGGCCTATGTATTCTAGAAGGGTATCTATTACTCTGGCTGCTAGGGCCCCCTTTTCCTGATTGACTGCTTGGCTGCTTGTCTGTGTTGGACCTAGGCTCTGGGTTACTCGACTCTGATGTTTCCCTGTTGCTGTTTTGTGCATTGGTTTGTGTTTGATACTCAGTAGTCACTGGCCTACCTCGCAGGGGTACCTCCCAATCTATTTGACTAGATTGTTGTTGTGGGGTTGCAGGGGAAGAGATGTTTTGCCATTCCTCTACCACACTCTCTGGCATGTTGTTATTACTGAATCTGGATGTACTTTTTTCCCCAATTGTGCTTTGGCCCCCCTCTACTGGCAAGCACCCACTGGATCTCTTCCTCAGCTGATCTGTGTGTCTTTTACAGATCCTATTCCCTTCCCCCTCAATAGTGTACGACAGGGGCCTAAAATTTCAGTCACCACCCCTGGAATCCATTTGTCCCCTTGGGCGTAGTTCCTGGCCCAGATCAAATCCCCCACTCTAAATGTTCTGTTAGGAATGTCCAATTCAGCGCTTGGAAGAAGTCTGTCAGGGTGTAATCTGTCCAATTTGGTGGTTAGTCTCCTTCCCCACCTCATTTCAGCTGGACTTTTCCCTGTAGCAGAACATGGGGTCGTATGTTGGGCCAACAGGAACTCGGCCAGTCTCTGATGCCAGTCACCTCGAATGATTCTTTTTAAGGCGTCCTTCGTGGTCCTCACATTTCGTTCAGCCAAGCCGTTGGTGGATGGGTGGAAGGGTGCTGATGTCCTGTGCTTAATCGAGTTGGCCTTGAGGAAATCCTGAAATTCAATAGATGTGAATTGTGGCCCATTATCAGACACGATTAAATCCGGCAACCCATGAGTGGCAAAGAGGCCCCTTAATGCCTGTATGGTTCTACCTGAGGTTGCTGAACTGACTGGTACTACCTCTAGCCATCTAGAGAAGCTGTCAACCACTACCAGAAATGTTAACCCTTGGAAAGGCCCAGCAAAGTCAATATGAATCCTGGACCAAGGATTTCTAGCTAACTCCCACTTATGCGTACGGATGTGTTGTTGTTCAGGCCTAGAGCGTTGGCACAGATGGCAATTGGCAACACATTCCTCAATGTCCTTGTCCAGTCCTGGCCACCACAAGTGACTCCTAGCCAACGCCTTCATCCGTACTATTCCCGGATGTCCTTCATGTAATTCTAGTAAAATGGCTGATTTGTGGATTCCTGGAATAACCACACGATTTCCCCAGAGTAAACATCCCAAATGAACTGAAAGTTCATCTTTCCTTCTAAAATAGGGAATGTATTTTTCATCCGGGTTGGCGTTTGGCCACCCACTCAGGACCCAGGCCATTACTCTCTTTAAAGTGTGGTCCTTATTTGTTGCCTCAGCTATGTCTTTAGCAGTTAGGGGCCAATCGGGAATATCCTGTAGGGACATTATTTGTCCCACAGGTGCAGGGTCTTCCTCTGTTATGTTTAGGGGCAATCTGCTAAGGGCGTCCGCATGTCCCATGTCCTTGCCCGGTCTGTATTGGAGGGAGAATGAGTATGCTGAGAGGAAAATGGACCACCTCAGCATTCTAGGCGACATTATTTGGGGAGTCTGTTTATCTGTGGTAAACAGTCCCAACAGGGGCTTGTGGTCTGTCAGTATAGTAAAGTTCCTACCATAAAGGTAGTCGTGGAACTTTTTGACTCCTGCCACTATTGCTAATGCCTCCCTGTCTATCTGAGCGTAATTCCGCTCTGCTTTGGTTAGTGTGCGTGAATAGTATGCAATTGGTCTTTGTATTCCTTGTTTGTCTAAGTGGCTGATTACAGCCCCTACACCATAAGGCGAAGCATCGCACGCCAGGTAAATTGGTTTGTTTTCTATAAAGTGGGTTACAGTTGATTTACTGGACAGAATGTCCTTTAAAGTTTGGAAACTTACTCTGTGTTTGTCCAGCCATTGCCAAGGAGTCTTCTTATCTAAGAGTCTGTGGAGGGGTTCAGCAATGGCAGCCTTGTGGGGCACAAACGTGTGGTAAAAGTTTACCAGGCCAAGGAAGGCCTGTAGTTCCGCCTTATTCCTTGGTTCTGGGGCCCATTTAATTGCTTTAATTTTGTCAGGGGTAGGGTGGATTCCATTTTTGTCAATCCTAAACCCCAAAAAATCAGTGGATTTAACCCCTATGCTACATTTTTCCCTTTTTAGTTTCAATCCAGCCCTCCTAAATCTACCCAGTACCTGTTCCAGCCGCTCTACTAACATTTCCTCATCTTTTCCAGCTATCAGGACATCATCAAAGTAAGGGCATACTCCAGGTATGCCCTTTAAGGTCCTCTCCATCACTTCTTGGAAGATGCCTGGAGCTGCTGCAATACCGAATTGCAGTCTGTGGACTCGGAACGCCCCCTTGTGGGTAACAATTGTCTGTGCCTCTGCAGCCTCTTTAGAAACAGTCAACTGTAAGTACGCATGCGCCAAGTCTAGCTTGGCAAACATGGCGCCGTCCTGGATCGTGGCGAGGACCTGCTTCACCGTCGGGACCGGGTAAGCATGCTTTTTCATTCCAATGTTCAGGGTGGCCTTGTAGTCAGCGCAGATTCTCACATCCCCATTGGGTTTGAGGGGTGTGACAATCGGCGTTTCCCACAAACCACCCTCAACAGGTTCTAATACCCCTTGGCCTACAAGCCTGTCGAGCTCGGCCTCGATTTTTTCCTTTAGGGCGAAAGGTACCCTTCGGGCCTTAAGCCTGATTGGTTTTACAGAGGGGTCTAGGTTAAATTTAATTGGGGGCCCTTTGTACCTACCCAAAGACCCATCGAATACGTCTGCAAATTCATTGCAGACTGATTCGAGGGTCTTATTTTTAATTACTGAATTTATCCCCCCGATCCAAATGCCCAGGGCAGGGAACCAGTTAACCCCTATTAAGCTAGTCCTATGTCCCTCCGTGACTATTAATTCTAAGACTCCCTTAAATCCCTTAAATTTAACGCTAAGGCTGACCTTTCCTTTTATTTTTATGGGGCTTTTTTGGAAATCAGTTAATTGAATATTTGTTGAATTAAGTGGAATTTTCCTTCCACTTATTTGTTCTATCCTCTCAAGGGTTTCAGTGGAAATTATTGACACTGAAGCCCCTGAGTCTATTTCCATTCTGCAAGGGACCCCTTGCAGGTGGACTGTGATTTTTAATTTTCCTCCAGGAAAATTGTAACCCTTTCCCTGTCTCCTCCGGCTGACACGCGCCACCTCCCCTAGATTTGGAATTTTAACCCAGGGTTTAGGGGTCTCCTTGCCACTTAAACAAGGGGTTACCTTACCCTCGGCCCACACATTGACTTCGTGGAGGCGGTTGTCACGAACACGGCTCCTACAGATGGCCTGGATGTGGCCGGTCTTGCCGCATGCCCTGCACTTTGCGGTACGGAATCGGCAAGAGGCGCGGGGATGGTTGCCTCCGCAGCTGCCACACCGGTTCTGGTTGTCCGTGTCGCGCGGTCTGGTTGTGGTGTCCCGCCAAGGTCGTTGTGTCGCCGTCGCTTGTCTTTGCGGAGTTGCGGGTTGTTGACGACGGGCAGGTTCAGGCCCTTCACTTCTGGGTTGTCTTGGCGCCAATTTTCCGAACCGCCTGGAGATTTCAGCTATATCTTCTTCCCACTGCTGGTCCGCCTCCCCGCAGTCCACATAGCCCTCTTGATTGATCTCGGACGCCGCTGCCATGCTGCTGCGGGGGGGGGTCGCGATACCCGGTGGACTCGTACGTTAGAAGTTCGTCGATCACTTCCTGCAGATCGCCAGTGGATTTGGCTATTATTCTGTTTTGAAGCTGCTCATCACGCAAGCCCAGTACTACTCGGTCCCGAATTCTTATTTCTAAATTATCGTATTTACATCGTACTGCGGCTTCCCTGACGGCAGCGACAAATTTTTGTATGGATTCTCCCGGTCTCTGGTTTCTCTTCTCAAATATGCGCCGCCAGAAGAGTTCGGACCTCCTAGGTGTAAAGTGGACCTTTAGTTTGGCTAGGAGGTCGGCGTAAGGCACGCTTGAGACTGGTTGCGGTTGACACAGTCCGACAGCGATTCTGTAGACCGGTGTGCCACAAATCGTCAATAGCGCTGCCGCTTTTTTACGGTCGTCTGTGATTCCATTCACTAACAGGAACCCTTCGACTTGTCCTATGTATTCTTCCCAATCCTCGGGAAAGTTTGGGTCGAATTCCTTCAATGACCCAATTTGCGCCATTCGGAGAATTTTCTTTTCTGCCGCGGCCGCTCGGTTGACTGTGACTCATTCTGACTCTGCCGCCTTTGCGCGACGATTCCGCCAATTCTCTGGTCTTCTGTCTATCCCACCTTCGTCGCCAATTGTTTGGTTCTGATAGACGAGGACTCAGAGTGGTTTAACAATGAACGAGTTTATTGAATACACAAAGTCAACTGTCAACTGTCAAATGTTGCAACCTTATATAGGGGTAGTGTTTGAACTGTAACCAATCGATGGAGCTTATTTTCCCGCTCCTAGGTTGTTGCAACCAATGATTGCACCTGGATTTCCCGCTCAAAACCCTGCTATTCTGAAATCAGCTAATTCCCTTATTAATAACTATTTACATACACAACACTATTGCTTTTTCAAGAAGGAACATTGTATTGGAAACAAGAGACAAATCAGTGTAAGAAACATGCATGCCACCTAACCTGCATGTTCAAATGGTATTGTAGGTAAATACTGCTCCAATTCATTCATTTCCTTAAGTTATGCGCTCTCTCTTTTATACCCTTTTACCTTCAGGACAAAACTATACTGATTTCCATTTTTTGCATTTAATAAAATAGAGAATATGAGAGAAAGATTCCCCCTCCCCCAAGTGAATGAGGAGCGTTGGGTAGAGAAGGCATGTAATTTCCCTGCTTTAATCCCTTCCTGTGCACTATGGGAAGAATATGCAAGTATTTGTAAACAGATGTAGAGAAGTACACTTTCTTTTCCCAACATGCACCTTGTACTAAGATACTTTGTACTTTTCAATAGTTAAAATATTTACCAAAATAGTTAAAATGTTATCAAATTTTGCTTAAGTGATCTTTCCCTGCTTATACCTAACTATAGCACAAACACTTTCTGGAAATTGTTGTTGTTAGCTGCGAAGTCGTATCCGACTCATCGCGACCCTATGGACAACGTTCCTCCAGGCCTTCCTGTCCTCTACCATCTTCTGGAGTCCATTTAAGCTCACGCCTACTGCTTCAGTGAACTCCATCCAGCCACCTCATTCTCTGTCGTCCCCTTCTTCTATTGCCCTCAATCTTTCCCAGCATTAGGCTCTTCCTTCTCATTAGGTGGCCAAAGTATTTGAGTTTTAGCTTCAGGATCTGGCCTTCTAAAGAGCAGTCAGGGTTGATCTCCTCTAGGACTGAACAGTTTGATACCCTTGCACTCCAAGGGACTCGCAGGAGTCTTCTCCAGCACTATAGTTCAAAGGCCTCAATTCTTCGGTGCTCAGCCTTTCTTATGGTCCAACTTTCACTGCCATACATTGCAACTGGGAAGACCATAGCCTTGACTATACACACTTTTGTTGACAGGGTGATATCTCTGCTTTTTAGTGTGCTGTCTAGATTTGCCATTGCTTTCCTCCCCAGGAGCAAGCGTCTTTTAATTTCTTGGCTACAGTCCCCATCTGCAGTGATCTTGGAGCCCAGGAAAATAAAATCTGTCACTACCTCCATTTCTTCCCCTTCTATTTGCCAGGAATTGAGAGGGCTGGATGCCATGATCTTGGTTTTCTTAATGTTAAGTTTCGACCCAACTTTTGCATTCTCCTTCTTCACCTGCAACAAGAGGCTCTTTAGTTCTTCTTCACTTTCTGCCATTAGAGTGGTATCGTCTGCATATCTTAGGTTGTTGATATTTCTTCCGGCAATCTTAATTCCAACTTTTGATTCCTCTAACCCTGCCTTTCTCATGATGTACTCTGCATATAGGTTAAATAGGCAGGGCGACAGTATACAGCCTTGCCGGACTCCTTTCCCAATTTTGAACTAATCAGTGGTTCTGTGTCCTGTTCTCACTGTTGCTCCTTGGCCCACATATAGGTTTCTCAAGAGACAAATAAGATGTTCTGGTATGCCCATCTGAAGCAGAAGTAGATGTTTTTCTGGAACTCCCTAGCTTTCTCCATGATCGAACGTATGTTGGCAATTTGATTTTTTATTTGATTTTTTATTTTAATCCCATTTATATCCTTCCCTTCTCCGAAGACTCAGGGCGGCTTACAATCTAAGCACAAATCAAATGTGCTTAGCAATAGCCTTCATTCTATGTATATGCCTGCTTATTAGGGCTTTCGCCCCCCCCCCCAAGCTGTACTTCTGGTAGTTCTCGGTCCACATACTGCTGGAGTCTAGCTTGTAGGATATTAACCATAACTTTGCTAGCATGAGAAATGAGTGCAATGGTGCGATAGTTTGAACATTCTTTGGCACTGCCATTTTTTTGGAATAGGAATGTAAACTGATCTTTTCCAATCCTGTGGCCACTGTTGGGTTTTCCAAATTTGCTGGCAAATTCAGTGTAGCACTTTTACTGCATCGTCTTTTAAGATTTTGAATAGCTCAGCTGGAATACTGTCACCTCCACTAGCTTTGTTGTTGCTCAGCTTTTCTAAGGCCCACTTCACTTCACATTCTAGGATGTCTGGCTTGAGGTGAGTGACCACCTCATTGTGATTATCAGGGACAATAAGCTCATCCTTATATAGTTCTTGTGTGTAATTTTGCCACCTCTTCTTAATCTCTTCTGCCTCTGTTAGGTCCCTGCCATTTTTGTCCTTTATCATGCCCATTTTTGGATGAAACGTTCCCTTCATCTCTCCAATTTTCTTGAAAAGATCTCTGGTCCTCCCTATTCTATTGTTTTCTTCTATTTCTTTGCACTGTTCATTTAAGAAGGCATTCTTATCTCTTCTAGCTATTCTCTGGAATTCTGCATTCAATTGGGCGTATCTTTCTTTTTCTCCCTTGCCTTTCACTTCCCTCCTTTCCTCAGCTATTTGCAAAGCTTCCTCAGACAGCCATTTTGCTTTCTTGCATTTCTTTTTCTTTGGGATGGTTTTGGTTGCTACCTGTTGTACAATGTTGTGAACCTCTGTCCATAGTTCTTCAGGCACTCTGTCTATCAGATCTAATTCCTTAAATCTATATGTCACCTCTACTGGATATTCAACAGGGATATGATTTAATTCATACCTGAGTGGCCTAGTGCTTTTTCCTACTTTCTTCAGTTTAAGCCTAAAGTTTGCAATGAGAAGCTCATGATCTGAGCCACAGTCAGCTCCTGGTCTTGTTTTTATTGACTGTATAGAGCTCCTCCATCTTTGGCTGCAGAGCATATAGTCAATCTGATTTCTGTGTTGACCGTCTGGTGATGTCCATGTGTAGAGCCGTCTCTTGGGTTGTTGGAAAAGAGTGTTTGCTATGACCATCGTATTCTCTTGATAAAATTCTATCAGCCTGTGCCCTGCTTCATTTTGTACTCCAAGGCCAAACTTGCCTGTTATTCCGGTTATCTTTTGGCTTCCTGCTTCAGCATTCCAATCCCCCATGATGATAAGGACATCATTTTTTGGTTTTAGTTCTATAAGGTGCTGTAGGGCTTCATAAAACTGGTCAATTTCATCCTCTTCAGCACTAGTGGTTGGGGCATAGAGTTGGACTACTGTGATATTGAATGGTTTGCCTTGGATTCGAACTGAGATCATTCTGTCATTTTGAGGATTGTATCCCAGTATTGCTTTTCCTACTCTTTTATTGACTATGAAGGCTACTCCATTTCTTCTGAGGGATTCTTGCCCGCAGTAGTATACCTGATGGTCATCTGAATTAAATTCACCCATTCCTGTCCATTTTAGTTCGCTGATACCTAAGATGTCGATGTTCAGTCTTGTCATCTCTTTTTTGACCACGTCCAGCTTTCCTTGATTCATGGATCTTACATTTCAGTTTCCTATGGAGAAAAAATCTTTACAGCATTGGACTTTCCTTTCACCACCAGACATATCCACAGCTGAGCATCCTTTCGGCTTTGGCCCAGTCGCTTCATTCTTTCTGGCGCTACTAGTACTAGCCCTCTGCTCTTCCCCAGTAGCATATTGGATGCCTTCCAACCTGAAAGGCTCATCTTCCAGCGTCATATCGTTTTGCTTTTTGGTACTGTCCATAGGGTTGTCATGGCAAAGATACTGGAGTGGGTTGCCATTTCCTTCTCCAGTGGATCACGTTTTGTCAGAACTCTCTGCTATGACCTTTCCGTCTTGGGTGGCCCTGCACGGCATAGCTCATAGCTTCATTGAATTACGCAAGCTCCTTCGCCACAACAAGGCAGTAATCCATGTAGGGGTTTCTGGAAATACTATGATGCTATCTTCATACTTTCATTACTGGTTTGAAAGTATTTTCCCAGTTGCAAAGGCAGCTTTAAAATGTAAAAATATGTTAAGCTTAATGCCCTACTACCTTGAAATAAGTGACTTCAATGACTTGAAATATGCAAAGGAAGTAGGGTAGGATGAGCATTAATTTAATTAATCAGAATAGAGCTGAAAGGGACCTTGGAGGCCTTTTAGTCCAGCCCTCTGCTCAAGCAGGAGACCCTATATCATTTCAGAGAAGTGGCTGTCCAGTCTCTTCTTAAAAACATCTATTGATAAAGCACCCACAATGTCTGAAGGCAAGCTGTTCCACTGGTTAATTGTCCTCACTGTTAGGAAGTTTCTCTTTAATTCCAGCTTGCTTCTCTCCTTGATTAGTTTCCATCCATTGTTTCTTGTCTTGCCTTCAGTTGCTTCAAAAAATAAGCTGACCTCCTTTTCTTTATGGCATCCCCTTAAATATTACTATCACCTCACCTTTAATAATTATTTTCTCTAGACTGGACATACTCAATTCCTTTGGAAAATAAATTGATCCTTGTATCCTTGAATTTGATGAGGAATACATGTGGAACTCATCAATTATGCAGATGACACTAAACTGGCAGGAATAGCCAACACCCCAGAAGACAAGCTCAGGATCCAAGAAGTTCTTAATGAACTTGAACAATGGGCCCTATCTAACAAAATGAATTTTAATGTGGAAAAAAGCAAAGTTTTACATTTAGGCAGGAAAAATCAAAGGTATAAGTACAGATAGGTGAGCCCTGACTCAAAAACAGTAACTGTGAGAGGGACCTTGGAGTTCTAGTGTATGATCACTTGAATATGAGCTAGCAGTGTGCAGCAGCAGCCAAAAAAGCTAATACAATCCCGTGTTGTATAAACAGAGATCATACGAAGATCATATGAAGTATTAGTACCACTTTATAAAACTGTAGTAAGAGCACACCTGGAATACTGCAACCAATTTTGGTCATACTACAGAAAAGACATTGTGACTTTGGAAGAAGTTCACAGAAGAGCAACTAAAATGATTAAAGGCCTGGAGACTAAAACATATGAATATGTTGCAGGAATTGGGTTTGACTAGTCTAAAGAAAAGAAGAAACAGGTAACATCATAGCAGTATTCCAGTATTTGAGGGGCTGCTACAATGAAGAGTTGGTCAAATTATTCTCCAAAGCACCATGGGCAGGACAAGAAACGATGGAAACTGACCAAAGAGAGAAGTGGTATAGGTTCTCCTGCTTGAATAGGGAGTTGGACTACAATACCTCCAAGGTTCCTTCCAGCTTTGTTCTATTCCTCCTTGTGGCTGAAATACTGAAATACTGCTATCATGTCCCCCACTAGTTCTTCTTTTCTCTAGATTGTCAATTCAATCATCTTAGTTGCTCTTCTTTTCACTTTTCCAAAGTCTCATCATCTTTTTTATAATGTGATGACCAAAACTGGATACAGGATTCCACTGGTGGCCTTATAAGGTGGCTTTATAAGGTGGTACTAATATTTCATGTGATTTTGATTCTTTTTTTTTGTAGATATTTTATTGGAATTTTTTTAACATAACATAAAGCATTATAAAACAGAATGTCTGGGTAACATTTATAAGACAGTCCTTAACAATTAATTTCTATAATCTATATTCCATATGTTAATTTCATTTAATTTCCCCTTTCCCCAACGTATCTTTCTTTGCAAAACATTAGATTAAGACAGTTTTTTTTGCTTAACAAATAGTTAAATACAGTATATAGTTTCAGTAGTCCTGTGTATTGTTTTAGTTGCCTTATCATGAATCCTGTCACCATACTTATTTCAGCTTATTTCTCCCCCCAAATTCTAAATATTTTACAAGTGACAGTCTTTTTTAACACTTAACTATATTTACATTGGTGAATTGCATTCTGCTTTTTTTCCATACAAACCCTCTCATGCTTTTGTATTTCCCAATCAATAAGTAAAAAAGTAAAAAGAAACCAACAAAAAAGAACAGCTTATTTCTCCCTCCAAAGTCTAAATGTTCTTACAAATAACAATCATTAAAGAAGAGAAAAGAGAAAAAAGAGACAAAAATACTAAATTACAAAAAATAACATATGTAGATCTATATTTCTCCTAATTTAATATATATTTATTCCCTCAATTTCTCATTTTTTAACCTTAGCTAAGAGTGTATTTAAACTATTTAAACTTTAACCATTCCCTTCAATGATTATAATCATCTGATCCTTTAAAACTTATTCAAAACATATTTTTTATATTTTACTTTTGTTTCAATCATTTCATCTTAGAAGAATAGAACAAGAAAAAAAACACAATTGTATTAATTAAAAGTAAGAGGAAAAAATAGAAAAAAATTCCCTCTAAAAGTAATATATTTCAAAAATTTTCCATTTCTTAGCCATATTCAAACAAATGTCTCTTTTTGAAGTATTCTTTCTGATAAATTCCATCTTTTTCCTGGAATTTTATTTTGATCTGGTCATTGTCTATTTTGCTGTATCATTTGTTGCCCTAAAAGGATTTTTTTCTCATTCTTTTCCTTATCTTCAAAATTGTTCATACGTATTAAAATATTTCCCATTTTGATTAAATCATAGTTTTTTATTTTATATAATCCCATCTTCAAGTCTCTATCCTCAGAGTTATATTTAGTCATCTCTGCTATGTTTTCCTGAGAAAGTTCTTGAAGTGAAATTAAGTTGAAGATAAGTTGATTCATGCTCTCAAGATTTATATGCATTTCCTTGTAGTTTAAGGTCATTGTCCTTTGGAAATTTTGCTGCTTATCATATGTTTCCTTTTGTGAAATGAGCATTTTATAAAGTTCCTTGTCTTTATCTTCAGAATTTTGTTCAATCATCTCTACTGTATTTTCCTGAGAAATTTCTTGGAGTGAAATTAAGTTGAAAATAAGTTGATTCATACTCTCAAAGTTATTCTGAATTTCTATGTAGTTTAAAGTCATTGTCCTTTGAAATTGTTGTCGCTCATCACATGTTTTTGTAAAGTATTCATTGCTTCAGCTGTGTTATTGTTTAGACAGGTGCATTCTTAAAAGCTTAAGAGTTCAAAGGGAAAAGAAAAAAAATATCCTCATTCACCAGCAGAGGTCAGCATTTGCTCATTTTTCATGTTTTTCTAGCTTTTTGTTTCTCTAAAGAGTAAATTCCACCGCCAAAATGAAAGAGAAGGAACGGAGTTCCCCTCCCTCTTTCCTTCTTCGGAGATCTCTTATTTTGTGGATTTTTTTCTTCAGGAAAGTAGGTAGGATAGAGAAAATAATTGTAATAATTAGAATAATGCTGCTGGGGGGGGGGGCGAAAGCCCTAATAAGCAGGCATATACATAGAATGAAGGCTATTGCTAAGCACATTGATTTGTGCTTAGATTGTAAGCCGCCCTGAGTCTTCGAAGAAGGGCGGGATATAAATGGGATTTTTTTTTAAAAAAAAAAGTATTCTTACCCAGATTCAAACATGCTGTTTTCAATTCGCTTAATTTAATCACTTATGGCTTCCATTTTTCCAGTGATTGGTAAAATACATCCCATATTTGAAAATATTCTGTATCTGCTTTTTCTTTAATCTTTAATGTTAGTCTATCCATTTCTGCACATTCCAGAATTTTCTTAATTATGTCATCTTCAGATGGTGGTTTCTTCATTTTTCCAATGCTATGCAAAAACAATTCTGGCTGCTATTAATACATGTAGCATTAAATATACATTTTTTCTTATAGTTTCCTGTAATTATACCTACATATGGAAATAGTTCTGGCTTAAAATCTACATGTTAGCTTAACATTTTTTCTAACCAAGTATTAATTTTTGTCCAGAATTTTTTTGCTTTAGGGCACATCCACCAGAGATGATAATATGTTCTTGGTTTATGCCTACATTTCCAACAACTGCTACACATATTTTTAAACATTTTTGCTAGTGTAGTAGGTGGTAAGTGTCATCTATAAAACATTTTTACAGGTTTTCTTTATATGCAGTTGCCATTGTTATTTTATATTTTCTTTCTGAAAGGTTTTGCCCAATTTTTTTAACTCTATATTGTGCCCAAAATTTTTAGCCCACGTTCGCATTGTTTCTTTTACTTGTTCATCTTCCATCTTTAAGCTTAACAAAAATTATACAATTTCTTAATCAGTTTTTCATCTGATGTTAATAATACCTGATCAAACATTGTCTGCTTTTTATAAAAACCATATATTTTATTATCTTTCTCATATCCCGTTTATATTTGTAAATGAGGCCACCATGATAAATCAATGCTGTTTTTCAAACTCTTGCTTAGTTTTTAAATTCCCTTGAATATTTAAGATATTTTTGTAGGTTACAATTTTCTCAGGATTAATTAAATATGAGTGAGCAAATTCTTCCATTGTTGAGAGCCAATCTATTTTCATATAGATTTTTATGTTTATTTTTTCCCATACTTCAAATAAAGCATTTCTTACACAATGAATTTTGTTCTTCCCATACCATAGAAAAGTGGTCCATCCCAATTGTAGGTCATGTCCCTCTAAATATAATATTTTTTTATGTCTAACCATGTTAATGCACATGCTTGGTAGTATGACACCCAGTCCGGGAATCTAAAGCCTCCATTTTCTTTAAATTCTTGTAACAATTTCAGCCTAATTCTAGCTTTTTTCCCTTTCCAAATAAATTTCAAAATAATAAAAAAATGTTCTCTATTTTTGTAAGTATTGTTTGTAATAGAAACAGTAGTTTTGATGCTAAATTTTATCACTATTCAATTTGCCATAGAAATGGGGAAGGGGTAGAAAGCATGGAGAGGAAATGGAAGTCTAAGAAGCTGTCCACAGATCTTGAGAGTCTACAACAATGTGAAGGTCACTAATGCAGGTGTCTGATAGAGAAATGGACCAATCTCATAACAAACCTGTTAGGACCTACTTCACCCACATCTTAAGAAAGCAGAACTCTTGGAGACAGTTTTTTCCAAGCAGAAACTTTTACTAAGAAATAGAAGATAGCAGGCATAATAGACAGGATCTGAGGGATTCCCTTACAGATTGATATTTTTAAAATGCCCCCAAGCAAACCCCACCTCACAGTTCATTCAGCCAGTTCCAGATCAGCCAATCTCCAGGCGGCAAGTCCATCATGGGAAAAGAAAGATAACATCAGTCCGCTTCCGTTTGCAGCATTATCATTTCCAGCACTCTTCATACCTCTTCAGAGAAACAAACCAGGCAGTTCCCCCCCCCCCTTTTTTTCTAGTTGCCCAGTAAGTTCAGAGAGAATAGCTAATATAGAAAGCAATTGATTACATTGTAATGGATAGCAGACAGGCAAATGAACAAAAGGTTACATTTAATGGAGGAAGTGAAAGCAATAAAGCCCCATGCCTGGTCACTCTCCCCCTTGGGAATATGGCAGAATCCAGGAGAAAGTGAAATTTGATTTTAGCTCAGAGGAGATAGTTAGAAATGAAATATAAATGCATTCTGACAAAACCACAAACATATGCTTGGCAACCTGAAGATTCAATGGCTGGTGATTAAGGGAAGCTATTGTTAACTAGGCAGATTTTTGTGCAGGAAGAACCAGAACCAGTTTTCCTTCTTCAATTCAAGTTCCTTCTTCAATTCAATAAAGTTTATCTTTTATGATAGCAGCTGCCTCAGCAAGCGTCCCACCACTGATGTCAGCAAGGTGGTAGCAGGGGCACCAATCTGAACCAACAGCTTGCCCTCTTCCACTTCCATGGGCTCCATCTTGGTTGTGTTCATCAAAATACTGAGGCCCCATAGAGCTGCCATTGCCCCACAGGCCCCGCTACCACTGAAAATGGGTGAGACCGGAAACAGGAAAAGTAAAGGCGGAAGTCATAGATATATGTTGACCAGCTGTGCAGAGTGCCATTTGAGGGAGCAGCTGCACCCATCAGAGAGGCAGACTGTGGAGGTGACTTGAGAAACTATCTTTTGCCAGCAGGTTAAGCTACACATTTACACATCCAGAGAGCAAAGCTGTTATTTTTGCAGTCTGTTAGCCCTACATATAGCTTAATATGTGTGGGTATTTAATTAACTTAATTAAGTGCATTACATCCCACACTTTTTTTTTGTCATACAACGATCAGAACGGAATTCCAGCACCTTTTTTTGGTAGATTTTTTTCAACTTTTGCACGAGCTGTGCTACTTTCTCTATTGGCTTTTGAAAGCCAATAGGAATTGCTGCTGAGTGTGCCAAAAGACCCGGATGGCAAACATAGCATATGAAAGTTGTCTGCAGCGAAGGCAAGTTGGCAGGAACTTTGCACTGCTCCCTGCTGCCCAACTACACCATCTCCTAGTGATAAGTAAGAGAGACCAGGAGGCAGGGGCAGTGGCACTGGTGTGGGCAGGGAGCGTCAGTGGTGGGCTGTCCCCCGGGGCCAGAGCGGCTGGTGCTGTGGGAGCCATGGGGCTTGCTCTACACAGGGTTGAGTGCCGTCACTGGTGGGATGGCTGCAAATGTGGCATGGGGTGGTGATGGCAGGTTGCCCCCTGAGGCCAGAGTCAGCGCTGGAGCAGCTGGTGCTGTGGGAGCCACAGGGCCCACTCTACATGGTGGGGTGGGCAGCGCTGGTGGGGTGGCTGCAGGCGCTGGGTGCAGAGGTGGTGCATGTGGGACGCGGCAAGCAGTCCGCTGATGATACCTCTCATGCCCTGACTGCAGCAGCAATGCCACCTGAGACTGCAGCAACTCCACCAGCAACACCCGGCCCAGCCCCCCTTTTTTATTAAAAAGTTTTACAATACATTTTATTTTTAATAAACAAAACACAACCCCACCCCACCCCTTCCCACTCCCCAACCCTCCCCAACCCCTCCCTCCCTTCCCCCTCCCCCCTCCCCGACTTCCCAGAGCTAAGTACAGGGTATAAGAATACAAACAATCATAATCTACCTTATGCAAACAATCATAAACTATTAAACTATCACACTTTAACTCTTATAAATTAACTCCAAACAGTATAAATATCACATCAATAATTATTTAAATGCTGGATAATACTTTTTAGTCTCATATTTACTCCACAGTATTTCTCTGTTGCAAATAGTCTTTCAAGTACACTAAAATCTTTGCCATATCCTCCAAGTTAGGAACTTTTACAGTCCATTCTTCTATAATCGGCAGTTCTTCCTTCTTCCAATATTGCCCTACTAAAAGTCTTACTGCCGTAATTAAATTCAACATCTGCTTGATATCCATAACAGTAGTGTCAATAAAAATACCCAATAAAAACAATTACAGACAAAACAAATTTACATCAATCATTAAAAAACCAATTTTCTAATCTTTCCACCTGGTCTGTAATTTTCCATACTAAAACCAAGTTTATACAATCTTTCCTTCTCTTAAGATATTATACAGCTTCAAGTACCATACATTCCTTTCCAAACTTAAAATTTTCTTATATGTAATCACATCATTTTTATATTTTCTATTACGTGTTTCATTATTGCCCATAAAAATAGCTTACAAGTTAACTTACATCTATACTGTTTCCCAAACTCGCAACAGAGCATGTCTTAAAATATATACCTTAAACACATTATCCACCTTCTTATCACACAATAGATATACATACCAACCAAATAACAAATCATGACCTTCAAAATTTCAGTAAGCACTACTACAATTCTTCCCAATTAAGTTTTCATAATTATTTTAAAATTAAAACAACATAAAATATTACAAAACATAATTATTTTATATAACTTTGAGGGTGAAAAATATATCCCCAAATATTTAACCCTTTTAACAATTTCAATTCCCGTTTACTCTTCTAAAACCGCCTTTTATGATCCTTATTACATTATTATCTCCTTCAGTTCTACAACTAAATCTTCAGGCTCGTCTCATTCATCTAGAAGCAGCACGCCTCCTCCAATTTCTGGCCTCCTCCAATGAAACTGAAATTTGATCCACTCCTGTACCTTTCTCATCTGTCTGCATTGTTCCTTCAGCACCTTGTAAATTCTCTCTGTGTTGTTGAGACTCTCCCTCACCTTTCTTCTTTGTAGATTCCAAAAGTGGTATGGGGGCTGCTTTTAAAACATTACTGTAAAAGTCACGTGCCTGAATCACCGTGGTAAAACAATGCCTCGTACCTTCATAGGTCACCACCATACCCACTGGTATCTCCCATCTGAACTTGATATCACGTCGTCTTAATTCTTGTGCCAAAAAAGCAAATTCCTTCCTTCTACTTAAAATTGTTGGAGGGATCTCTTTTAAAATCAAGACTTCTTGCTCAGCAATTGCAAATTCAGTATTGTAGGAGGCTTGAATAACCTCATTTCTAATCGCTCCCTTTGTAAAATAAACCACCACATCTCTGGGTAATTTCCTTTGTCTTGCAATCCACAAATTAACAAGGAATATTTTATCTATATCTTCCATTATTTCATCTGCTGATCGCCCCAGCACCCCTTTCCAGAGCCTCAGAAACTATTTTCTTCAAATTTTCTTTAGGATCTTCTTTTAAGCCTCTGATTCTCATGGCAAACTCCATCTGATGATACTGTACCAAGGTCAAATCACAATCAATTTTCTCCACATTTTCGGTTTCTGTCATTTTTTCTTCTAATCTAGTATTATTTTGACTGAGATCTTCCACTCTTTTGTCCAAACGCTCAATACATATACCCATGCCTTGAAATGCAGATAAGATGTCTGCCCTCATTTCTGTTAGTTTCTCTGTGATCTTTTCATCCATAACCTCAGCTAGTTTTTCTGTTAACTTCTCATCCTGCTTTTCATCCATTATCTCAGCTAATTGTTGCAATTGCTTTTCCATAATCTCTTGCATCACATTCTGCAAATCTTTAACTGTAAGGGCTGATGCAGGTACGGGTGCAGGGGGCAATAAAGCTTGCAATGAAGACTGCTGCACCGGAGAAGCCCCGGCACTTCTAGAAACTTTAAAAGATGTAGCCGCCATTTTCACCCACTATTGTCTGCTACGCACTTTCACTTTCAAGCTCAGCAAAATCCATTGAGTTAAAGATCAAAAGTCCACTTTCACCTGAATCTCCTGTATCGCTCTGCCTGCGTCCTAGTTCTCCAAAGTTCTTTCTTGCTAGCAGGGATGGTTGCAGAAGCCCTGTTCTGCTCCAAAAAGCCCGGAGCAGAAGCGCCTCGCAGTCCGGAGCATACCCAGGCTTCGGGGGAGCTCAATCCTTCAGCTGCCAAAACTTTAAGTTCTGGCGGCCCTGGAGAGCTCTACCCCTACCTGGGCGCTCACCCCCTCCTCTTCTCCCGAGGGGGCTTCCGAGCCGCCAAAACAGCTGATCGGCGCTGTTTTTGGCGGCTCTATGGAGCCGCGGGGCTGACAGCCTAAGAATGGCTGCCTCCGGCGACACCTTACCATCTGGAAGTCCCCAGCCCAGCCCCCTTTTGTACTGGTGTTGTGATGTAAGGGGTAGAATTTGT
The DNA here is from genome assembly GCF_947247035.1 of Vipera ursinii. NCBI lineage: Eukaryota > Metazoa > Chordata > Lepidosauria > Squamata > Viperidae > Vipera > Vipera ursinii. The sequence continues at coordinate 58,050,341 of NC_139517.1, forward strand.
GTCATATTTTAATACATCCCCCTTCCCAGTGATTGTGCAGCTAAGGCTGAGTGACAAAACTCCAAATAATCAGTAAATATATAATTTTTAATTATATAAATAAATATATAAATAAAATTATATAAATAAAAGATTAACTAGATGAGAGTTCCAGCACCTTTTTTTAGAAAAAAGCACTAATTACATCAACATAGTTATCATTTGCAATCACATGACATTCCCCCTCACTTCGTGTCTATCATAGCAACCAGAGAACTGATTGTTAAATTATTTGAATCTCACCACTGGCAGAATTCGATATCTGGTCCATGTCCAGAACACCTACTGGTCCACTAATTTTGAGATTGGCTAAGCAGAGAGGTGTACTAGAACTGCCTACCCTGAGGGATCCCTGATGATCTCCAAGCATGGCACCAACTAGCCACCACAGTGGACTTGGATCTGATGAATTATCAGTGGTGCACCACACCTGGGAACCACCCTCACCAAAGCCAAGAAAAGAATGCATCAACATACAGGGGAGGAGGGCCCCCTCCTCTGATCACTAGAGAAAGTCACTAGAGAACTCCTGCCCTGCAGGAGTTTGCCTCTGATGTGAGAAAGAAGGCCACCAAATGGACAATTGCCTGCCTCCCCCAACCTGTGTCGATGCTCAGGATCCAAGCCTACCCAAGCCAAAGAAAACTCCAAAGAAGTTGAAGGAGAAACTGTGAGCAGTGCAGCAGGACATGGGGGTTTCCCCCAATCAAGCAAAGGAGAGGGAACTCCAACCCCTGGTAACCCTGGACTGGTCTATGAGAGTGACAGCAAGGAGGAAGAAGTGGCATTGTGCTCAAATTTCATGGGTTGCTCCAGTCTCTTAAGTCTTAGTCCCAATGCATCCACTGTCTGTTGGCTGATTAAGCAGTGAATGCACCCCAAGTCTAACAGGACGGTGAAAACGCCCCTTGGTCCTGACTGGGACACTACCAGTTCCACCTGGGCAGTCAATGGGGTAGTGTCCCACAATGGGTAGTGTCCCAGTCAGGATCAAGGGGCGTTTTCACCGTCCTGTTAGACTTGGGGTGCATTCACTGCTTAATCAGCCAACAGACAGTGGATGCATTGGGACTAAGACTTAAGAGACTGGAGCAACCCATGAAATTTGAGCACATAGATGGCTCACTTACCTGGGGTAGGTGTTGCCTGCCACCTGCTAGTCTGAGCCAGTGAGCTTAAGGGCAGGGAGCCAGAAAGAGATTTTCCATGTTGTTGTAGCCCTGAAAATCGCAGACTATGATATTGGGGTTGTTGTGGCTGAAAAAGTGGAACCCATCAATTGATGGGGGAGTAACAAGTAGCGACTGAGGAGTAAAGCCGAGGAATGGTGGGGGATGGAGAAACTGCTGGAAGTTAGGTGAGTCCATGTCACTGCGTGTTTTTTTAGTTTTGCCAGCTTCGCTCATTTCTAATTGTACATCTTTTTCTGCTCTGCACTGTGTATTATCTTATCTTGTAACCATAGTGACTCCAGCTATGTCCAGCCAATGTTTTGGTTTTAAACTGTTTTGTGCGCAGGCCTGAAAAAGTTCTCACAGTTTCTGTTTCACTTTCTCCTTCTGCCTGATGAGAGAATGTAGTCTTTTGTTTTTGTTTTTGTTGTAGTCTAGGTCTTTTGTTTTCTCATTAAAAGTTTTACTATAGAATATGCCTTGGATTTCTTTTCTTTGATATTGACCATGCAAATGAACCACGGTCCATCCACCTCTGGTCGGACTGTTAATTGTTCCGCGACATTTGGTCCCCGAGGATGGTTTATTTTTATTTTCAAGATTTATTGATAGGCAATTAGCCAGGCAGTTAGTCCGGCACTGAGGAGGCTGTGATTAATTGCTGCAAATATGCCGAGGAAAAGGAGAAAGAAGAAGGCCAGTTATCTGTCTGCTGAGGAAGAGAAAGCCGTTTCACAGAGAGATCTTCCTTCAAGTTTACAGACTCCGTTGGCATCGGCTACAAGTCTTGGAGAAGCAGCCTCTGAGCCAAGGTCAGTTTCACTGTTTTCTGTTTCTACAGACTCTCAAGCTGATGCCCCAGTTGTAACCTCTGCTCATGGGGATCAGGCTGATTATGAGAGATTTGGTGCTAGACCTAAGGCTTCACTAGGGAAGGAAGTGAGCTATTATCATCCAAGCCCCGGGCAAACTGTGCATGAGAAGGCTTTGCAAAGTTATTTATGAACAAATTGAAGTTTTTGAGAAGGAGCTGCTAAACGCAAGTTGTGTGCAGCATGGTATGAAAAGCATGGGAGAGCCTCTGCTGGCATTCAGTTTTCAGAATCGGCCATTTTGCCTCCCTGTTCACAAGCAAAGCCACACCCACAAGGGATCGCCTTTTTGCCTTCTTCCTCAAAGACAGAGGCACGCCCACAGTGGAATCTTGTGTCAGACAAATGGGAGCCTGACTGTCTTCTGTGTCAAAGAATGCAGAATGCATTTTCACAGATATCCCTTCAGCAGGCATCACTCCAAGCTTCCACACCTCCTCATTCATTGGGAGCTTCAGCTAGAATGCCTATTAATACTGCTACTATTAAAGTTCCTGTCTCAGATGGAGCACAGCAGTTTTCACCCCAAGTGCAGCCTCCACTGGCTCCTCAAATACAAAGGCCAGTGCTGACTGCAGGCCAACTTAATGTAGCAGCTCAAGCACCAGCACATTCTGCTGGCCAGGGTGCATTGCAGCTCAGGTACAGCCACCCCCAGCACCAGTACCTGTAGCAGTTTCAATGCAACTGCAGCAGGGCCTGGCACAGGGGCCACTGGTGCCCCCTGCAGGCCATGTCCCAATTGCACAACCTGCACAGCCAGTACCCTAATTGCATGTTCCTCAACAGGCACCCTCTATTGTACCCCTGGCTGGTGATTCAAAACTGAAGTGGTCAGGACAGAATTACAGGGCATGGATCAGTGAAGTTGGACTTTTGCTTCGTAGAGAAGGTACCCATTGTGATGGTGTTTAATCCTCCTGCCCAGCCATGGCCTCCTGACATAAGGAACTTGAATAATAGAGCATGCACAACGTTATTGATGTCCATGGACACTGAATTGCAGGTCACTTTTTCACAAGATGCAACTGCCCAACAAATTTGGGCTCAATTAGAAGCATGTTACCGGCCTACGTCCATTGAGTCTACATGTTTACTTTTGTCCAACTTCCATGGTTCTAGATTAAAACCTGGTGAGCATATTGGAAAACACTTAACTAAAATGAAAGGAATAAGAAAAGAACTGGGTGAAAAAGGCTATCCTATTGATGACTTTCAAATGATCAGCATTATCATTAACTCTTTGAATTATGACTGGAAAGATGCTATTTCTAAAATTAATCAAGTGCCTATTGCTCAACGCACAGTGGATCATGTATGCAGAATTTTAACCGAAGAAGAGGCACTTATGCAAGCTGCGCCACATTTAAGGGAACCACCTGCATCGAAGGCTCCAGTGAGTCGTCCCTTCCGTGGAAGAGCCTACGTTCCAAGAATGCCAAGATGCTATATCTGCAATCGTGTGGGACATGCCACCCGGGATTGTCCCCAACGGTTTCCAGCGCCCGCCATGTACCAGCCCAGAGGAACAGATTCCAGAGGAGGCAGAGGTAGAGGTGGATGACAAGGTCGTGGTCTTGGTCCCAGGAGTGATCCTCAAGCTCCACTTGCCACATTGGTTGTAACCAACGATCCACAGCCTCAACCAGAGTATGACAGACGCCTACTTTGGACTTTGGACAGAAAAGAGCTTTACACAGAGATGCACGAGCCTGAACCTGAACTTCATGAACTGTACTCTTTTTCAAATCATCCTGTTCAGGTCATGGGAAAAGGAACTGTCTACATTGAAGAGCTCGGTGCATTCATTCCCGATGTTTACTACGTACCATCAGCTAATAGTAGTTTGCTTAGTCAGAGTCACTTGTCTACGGTGTCAAAATTCCAGGTACACCATCTCGAAAAAGCAAGTTATGTAGTTAAAGATGGAGATATTGTTGCTGAAACCATGTTGATTGGTGGTGTTTATTACTTAAAACCAAAGTCTAAGCCGCAAGAGCAGGCAAGTATACAAGCTCCAAAAAGGGAGAGCACAGGCCCAGTGAGAGATGTCCCAGAGAGAGATCCTGTTGCTACTCCAAAGGCTCCTAAAGCCAATAAAAGGACAAATAAGACACAGGTTGCTCATAGCAAGCCTGAGGTTCCTAATAAAAATGCCAATGTTGAGAATTCACTAACAGGTAAACCTTTGCATTCCAGGTGTATCCATAAGTGGCATAGAAAATTGAGTCATGCCAGTTTCCGTGTTCTGAAGAAGATGCCAGAGTTCACAAGAGGTTTGGATCTAAAGGGATGTAAGGTGTTCTTGGACTGTGCTGTCTGCAAGAAAGCCAAATCTAAAGCAGCAGCAATTCCAAAACGCGCTACACGCCTGTCAACACACATTTTTGATTTGGTACACACTGACATAGTGGGTCCTTTTGCACCAACAATTGGTGGTAAAAGATATTTCTTGACAATTGTTGATAATTACTCTAGATATGGTTATGTATTTCCTATGAGAGAAAAATCTGAGACCTTTCAGATCTTTAAAGACTTTGCCAATCTTGTCTACACCCAATTCGAAGTCAGCATTGCCAGAATTCAGAGTGATCGTGGTGCTGAATTCATGTCTCAGCGTTTCCAGGACTGGATGCGTAAGAATGGGATACTACACCAGACCTCAGCTCCTTACGCTCCGGCTCAAAATGGAGTGGCAGAACGCAGAAATGGAGTTCTGCAAACCATGATGCGTTGCCTCCTTGAAGATGCTAACCTCAGTCTTCCATACTGGGGTGAAGCTATCAAATATGCTAATCATATCATCAACCGCACTTGGAGTAGTGTCATAAATCAGACCCCTTATTTCATGTTATATGGACACAAGCCTGACCTCTCACGTCTCCATATTTTTGGTTCCTATGCTATGGTCAATATTCCTTTAGCCCAAAGAAAGAAAGGGGGTCCTGCAGCAAAAAGGATGAGATTTATGGGCATTGATGATAATTCAAAATGGAGCAAATACATGGACTCTCATCACATCGTAGTCATTTCACAATCTGCTATTTTTGAGGAAGATGCTGACTGGTCCAGGATTCATTCTAACGATCCTGGAGTTTATTTTCCTAGAGATGATGCTGCTGATGCTACGCACAGGCGAATGTTCCTTCCACGAGTTCTTCTCAACCCATTGTTCCGTCTTCGCAAGCCGCCGATGCTGCTGGTGATGATGATGAAGACGAGGACGAAACGGAAGAAGAATAGACGGTTGGTCCGAGACGTTTCAAGAGGACCACAAAGGGAATTCCTCCAAAGCGATATTCGTGGCAGGTAACGAAAGCACCTTTACCTTTGATTTGTAATGTTACACTTCCTCCTGAGACGTTCAGTTTTAATAATAATATAAAGTTGGAAGGGACCTTGGAGGTCATCTAGTCCAACCCCCTGCTCAGGCAGGAAACCCTATACCATTTCAGGCAAATGGCTGTCCAGTCTCTTCTTAAAAACCTCCAGTGTTGGAGCATTCACCACCTCTGGAGGCAGGTTGTTCCACTGGTTAATTGTTCTAACTGTCAGGAAGTTTCTCCTTAGTTCTAGGTTGCTTCTCTCCTTGACTAGTTTCCATCCGTTGCTTCTTGTCCTGCTTTCAGGTGCTTTGGAGAATAGCTTGACTCCCTCTTCTTTGTGGTAGCCCCTGAGATATTGGAACACTGCTATCATGTCACCCCTCACCCTTCTCTTCATTAAACTACACATACCCAATTCCGGCAACCGTTCCCTATATGTTTTAGCCTCCAGCCCCCTAATCATCTTGGTTGCTCTTCTTTGTACCCTTTCTAGAGTATCGACATCTTTTTTACATCATGGTGACCAAAACTGGATGCAGTATTCCAGGTGTGGCCTTACCAAAGCATTGTAAAGTGGTATTAGTACTTCACTTGATTTTGATTCTATCCCTCTGTTAATGCAGCCTAGCACTGTGTTGGCTTTTTTGGCAGCTGCAGCACACTGCTGGCTCATATTGAAGTGATTGTCTACTAAGACTCCGAGATCCCTCTCACAGTTACTACTATTGAGCAAGGTACCACCTATACTATACCTATGCATTTGATTTTTCCTGCCTAAATGTAGAACCTCACACAAATCAAACATCTTCCTGAAGCAGAGCAAGATAAATGGTTTGAGGCAATGCAGGCTGAAATGAACAGTCTAAAGAAACTTCAGGTGTTTACGCCTGCAAGCTCTCCAGCAAACAAGAAAGTTATTGGCACTCGGTGGGTCTACAGAATTAAAAAGGAGCCGAATGGTGAGTCGTTGTACAAGGCCAGACTTGTAGCCCAGGGTTTTGCTCAATGTTATCCTGAGGACTATACAAATACCTATTCACCCACAGTGCGGACTGAGAGTGTGAAAATCGCCTTAGCCACTGCAACTATCCTTGGCCTAGAAGTTTTCCAGTTTGATGTTGAAACGGCTTATCTTCACACTGATCTTGATGAAGAAATTTATGTCAAAGGTCCTCCAGGTTTCCGACAGCAAGAAGGGGATACTTGGTTTCTACACAAAAGTCTTTACAGTCTGAAACAGTCTGGTTAATGTGGTACTTATGTCTTTCTGACAAACTAAATTCAATGGGCTTTATTAAGTCCGAAACAGATGAATGCATGTTTACAAAAAGATCTGATAATAGGTATGAGATATTTCTTGTTTATGTTGATGATATTGTTTATATTGGTCCAAATAAGCAGATGAGTGAATGTTTTGCTAAAGTTTTTCAACAGTTTTTCACATTGAGGTCTTTAGGACATATTAACACTTATTTAGGTGTTCAAGTTACCAAAACTCAGAAGGGGTTCAGTCTTACACAGGAAGATAAAATTGAACAACTATTGCATCACTGCAACATGAAGGATGTTAAACCTGTGAGTATACCCATGCAAACTGATTTTCACAACTTGACACATGAACCGAGTCCTGAGTTCGAGGATCAAACACTTTATCGCTCAGTCATTTGGTCGCTGCTATATATTAGTAGTTGGACTAGACCTGACATTGCACTTAGTGTTAATCTCCTATCACGACACGTAGGCAAGGCAAAACAGTTTCATTGGACATGTGTTAAGAAATTGTTGAGATATCTAAAACACACCAAAGACATGAAGGTGTTGTTAGAACCCACACATACTGACTATGCAGAGTTATGTTGTTATGCGGATTCCGATTGGGCAAGTGATAAGAAATCACGTAGAAGCACTTCAGGTTATATGATGTTTTTAAATGGATGTCCTGTTTACTGGCATGTGCGTAAACAGAATTTTGTTTCTTGTTCTTCTACAGAAGCTGAGTATGCTTGTGTTTCAGATGCATGTAATTCTCTAATGTGGTTTGATGTCTTAATCACAGATATCTGGACACCTCCGATTCAACCAATCACTGTGATGGAGGACAACGAATCTGTGGTCTATATATATGAGAATCGCTTTACAGGTTCCAGGTCTAGACACATTGACATCCGTTACCAAAATATAAGACAAACAGTTAAACAAGGTTTTGTCAAAGTGCAGTATGTGCCTACACATGACCAAATTGCTGATATGCTGAACAAACCACTTCCTACAGCCCAACACGAGTACCTGCGCAAGAAGATGTGCCTTATCTGATTTTCTGCTTCGCTGACAAAAGAAGGGGATGTCACTGCATGTTTTTTAGTTTTGCCAGCTTCGCTCATTTCTAATTGTACATCTTTTTCTGCTCTGCACTGTGTATTATCTTATCTTGTAACCATAGTGACTCCAGCTATGTCCAGCCAATGTTTTGGTTTTAAACTGTTTTGTGCGCAGGCCTGAAAAAGTTCTCACAGTTTCTGTTTCACTTTCTCCTTCTGCCTGATGAGAGAATGTAGTCAGTCTAGGTCTTTTGTTTTCTCATTAAAAGTTTTACTATAGAATATACCTTGGATTTCTTTTCTTTGATATTGACCATGCAAATGAACCACGGTCCATCCACCTCTGGTTGGACTGTTAATTGTTCCGCGACAGTCCAATTGGCTGTGAAAGTGGGGACAATTAACAGCTACCTGAGAGCAGTGCAGCAGAACCAAGCATCCCAAAAGAGTATTAACACTTAATGGAAGTATTTAGTGAGTGGGAATCTTATGCACTCTCTCCTCACTGCCCCACAGACTGTGCAGTTGAGTTGTTGCTGGGGCAAAACTTCCCAAACCAAAGGTGTACTCCATAACCCCAGGAGAGATGGAGGAGCTCCAAACCTTTGTGGACATCTAGTGGTGAGAAGAAGGCACTACAATAATACAAAAGGAATCAGAGAAATGGATAACACCAGTTGTAAACAAAAATCTATACTAGAAAAGGCCTCGTACAATTATATCTTTTGACCCTGGATATAACTATTATAGAAACTATTTGGAGATAGAGGGCTTTTTACATTTTTGAACTGACTGGATTATACAGTCAGTAAAAACAAGACCAGGAGCTGATTGTGGCTCAGATCATGAGCTTCTTGTTGCAAAATTTAAATTGAAGAAAGTAGAGAAAAGCACTAGACCACGCAGATATGAACTAAATCATATCCCTGATGAATACACAGTAGAGGTGACAATAGATTTAAGAAATTAGATCTGATAGACAGAGTGCCTGAAGAACTATGGATGGAGGTTTGCAACATTGTACAAGAAGTAGCAACTAAAGCCATTCCAAAGAAAAAGAAATGCAAGAAAGCAAAATGGCTGTCTGAGGAAGCTTTGCAAATAGCTGAGGACAGGAGGGAAGTGAAAGGCAAGGGAGAAAAAGAAAGATACACTATATTGAATGCAGAATTCCAGAGAATAGCTAGAAGAGATAAGAATGCCTTCTTAAATGAACAGTGCAAAGAAATCGAAGAAAACAATAGAATAGGGAGGACCAGAGATCTCTTCAAGAAAATTGGAGATATGAAGGGAACGTTTCATACAAAGATGGGCATGATAAAGGACCAAAATGGCAGGGACCTAACAGAGGCAGAAGAGATTAAGAAGAGGTGGCAAAACTACACAGAAGAACTATACAAGAATGAGCTTAACATCCCAGATAACCACAATGGGGTGGTCACTGACCCCGAGCCATACATCCTAGAATGTGAAGTGAAATGGGCCTTAGGAAATCTGAGCAAAACAAAGCTAGTGAGGGGACAGTATTCCAGCTGAGCTATTCAAAATCTTAAAAGACAATGCAGTAAAAGTGCTACACACAATTTGCCAGAAAATTCAACAGTGGCTACAGGATTGGAAAAGGTCAGTTTACATTCCAATTCCGAAGAAAGGCAATGCCAAATAATGTTCAAACTATCTCACCATTGCACTCATTTCACATGCTAGTAAAGTTATGCTTAAAATCCTACAAGCTAGACTCCAGCAGTATGTGGATCAAGAACTACCAGGATTCTGAAGAGGCAGAGGAACTAGAGATCAAATGTAAAAAAGATGTCGAGACTCTAGAAAGAGTACAGAGAAGAGCAACAAAGATGATTGGGGGACTGGAGGCTAAAACATATAGGGAACGGTTGCAGGAATTGGGTATGTGTAGTTTAATGAAGAGAAGGGTGAGGGGTGACATGATAGCAGTGTTCCAGTATCTCGGGCTGCCACAAAGAAGAGGGAGTCAATCTATTCTCCAAAGCACTGGAAAGCAGGACAAGAAGAAATGGATGGAAACTAGTCAAGGAGAGAAGCAACCTAGAACTAAGGAGAAACTTCCTGACAGTTAGAACAGTTAACCAGTGGAACAACCTGCCTCCAGAAGTGGTGAATGCTCCAACACTGGAAGTTTTTAAGAAGAGACTGGACAGCCATTTGTCTGAAATGGTATAGGGTTTCCTGCCTTAGCAAGGGGTTGGACTAGATGACCTCCAAGGTCCCTTCCAACTTCTTCTTCTTCTTCATCATCATCATCATCATCATCATCATCATCATCATTATTATTATTATTATTATTATTATTATTATTATTATTATTATTATTATTATTATTTGCCAATATATGCTGGATCATGGAAAAAGCTAGGGAGTTCCAAAAAAACATCTACTTTTGCTTCATTGACTAAAAAGCAGAAACATCACCCTGCCAACAAAAGTGCATATAGTCAAGGCCATGGCTTTTCCAGTTGCAATGAATGGCTGTGAAAGATGGCTGAGCACCAAAGAATTGAGACCTTTGAACTATGGTGCTGGAGAAGACTCTTGCAAGTTCCTGGACTGCAAGGTGATCAAACCAGACAGTCCTAGAGGAGATCAACCCTGACTGCTCTTTAGAAGGCCAGATCCTGAAGTTGAAACTCAAATACTTTGGCCACCTAATGAGAAGGAAGGACTTACTGGAGAAGAGCCTAATGCTGGGAAAGGTTGAGCGCAAGAGAAGAAAGGGACGACAGAGAATGAAGTGGCTGAAGTCACTGAAGCAGTAGGCATGAGCCTAAATGGACTCCAGAAGATGGTAGAGGACAGGAAGGCCTGGAGGAACGTTGTCTACGGGGTTGCGATGGATTGGACACAACTTCGCAACTAACAACAACAACAATGTTGGTAGGGCCTTCTCAGGTCTCTTACCCTGGGGACTTGTTTGAGAACAGTTGTTTGCCTCTGTATTCTAGTGGGTCGTCCCTTGTTCTGTGCAAAATCTCATCCCTAATTGACTCCTTCACAAATCTAATATGTACTTCCTTGGGTAGGTTATTTCTTCTCACATAGTTTGTGTGGATTCTGTATATTTCATCAATCTCATTTGCCATCTCTTCTTTCCCTGTCCCTAGGGCCCTTGCTAACAACTCCGTCATCATTTCTGGGAGGTCCTCCCCCTTCTCTTCTTTCACGTTTTGGAAACATAGATAATGATCTGCTTTCTCAGTTTCAAGCAGAATGACATTTTTTCTAGTTCTTTGTTTGCTTGCGAGAGTTTTTCATTCATTTCATCTACTCTTCTTTCCTCTTTATTCATTCTGTCCTCCATTTCTAATAATTTCTGTTCATTTTTCAATATTTGTTGTTGGAAACATTCAAATTTTCCGTCCATTGCTCCCATCTTCTCTTTAAGTTCTCCAGTATCATTCCTTATTTCACCTATTTCTTTTTTTAGATCCTCATGATTTCTCAGCATAACCTCTTGCATGGATTGTAGCATTGCTAGTAGGTCTTTAAGTGAGCCTGCTCTCTCCCATGGCATCATCTCTTCTATGGATCTTTGCCCTGCTTGGCTTAATTCTGCTGATGAGGCTTGGGTCATCTGCCTTCTTCCAGTCCCAACTCTTGTTAGATTTTGGATGCTTGTCATCTTTCTAAATGACGTCAACCAACCCTCCCACTTATACACAATCTTTGTCTTTCCCTCCACCACACCTGCAGAATTTATTATTCTTCCAAGGTTATAATCACTAGTGCCTTATATCTTAACAATGCTATATTTTGTTGCTAACGCAATATGAAACCTATTACACTAACACTTCTAAAACACAATAATCAATATTAATCAATTTCAAGTGTTTATATTCCATACAGTCCTAATTTATCTATATAAGAACATGTAACAATAATATAGCCGTTAAATTACCTCAATATTGTAACTAGTATTCAGTTCTTTAGCAATAAAGACCAGGTTTTACAATCAATTTCAGTTATAAATATTATTATATTCAACAAGGAGACAAGTAAATAAATTTTCTCACCCTCCTTGAGCATTCAACCTTTTGTTCCTAGTTAGCTTCCTTCAATTCAATCATACAATAGGTTATGTTCAGTTAATTCTTATTGGTCTAAACTCTCAAATCAATTACAATTTATCCGTTTTGTTTTAGAAACTTTTTGAAGCAATTAATTCACTTCTTAAATTATGAGTATCACTCTTCCCTCATTTAATGCTAATTGGTCATCAGTTTTTATTCAAGATGGCTGCTCTCTCAGCTCAGTCCGCACTGTCACTCTTCAAGTTTATTTTGTTTTTTGTTAAACTTCTTCTTGGCTTTGCTGCAAGAGCCAGAAAGAGAAACCACTCTTGTTCACCAGTCCTTAGAGCCTGTGAGTCTGTTACTTTAAGGTCAGATCTCTTTTTTCCCCCACAGGGGAGGTGATTTCCTCTTTCGCTCTGGGACTTTTCCTCTTTTCTTCTCTTCTTTGAAATTCTTTGGAATGATTTTGCAATCCAGAACACTTACAAGCATTCGCTGAGTGTTTCCTTTGCCAGGTTAGTTGAATCCCTGTCCTGCTGAATCACCACTATTTCTGACAGCTGTCATTTCTTCACAGCTGCTATAATGGGCCATCTCCCTCACCCAGCTCTCTCCTAGGCTTTCCTGCTTTCTACAGCTTGGACCACAATCCTGAACTGCTCAGCTGGGTGCCTTCACTTCTGATCTCCTAAGATCTGGGGCTTTTAAAAAACCCACCTGGAACAGAGAAATGGCTGTGAGATCAGCACACTCATTCGGAGTGGTGTCTCAGCACAGCCATTCCATTTGACAGCTCTAAAGAAATTCATCTTCAATTAATTCTTATTGGTCTAAGCTCTCAAATCAATTACAGTTTATCCCTTTTGTTTTAGAAACTTTTTAAAGCAATTACTTCACTTCTTAAATTATGAGTATCACTCTTCCCTCATTTAATGCTAATTGGTCATCAGTTCTTATTCAAGATGTCCACTCTCTCTGCTCAGTCCACACTGTCACTCTTCAAGTTTTGTTGTTGTTGTTGTTAAACTTCTTCTTAGCTTTGCTGCAAGAGAAACCACTCTTCTTCACCAGTCCTTACAGCCTATGAGTCTGTTACTTTAAGGTCAAATCTCTTTTTCTCTGTCTCCTTTTCACCGCTATCTGACAGGGGAGGTGATTTCCCCTTTCACTCTGGGGCTTCTCCTCTTTTCTTTTCCTCTTTGAAATTCTCTGGAATGATTTCATGATCCGGAACACTTACAAAGTTTCGCAGACTGCTCACTCCACCAGGTTAGTTGAATCCCTGTCCCACTGATTCACCGCTATTTCTGACAGCTGTCATTTCTTCACGGCCACCATAATGGGCCATCTATTTCACCCAGCTTTCTCCTAGGCTTTCCTGCTTTCGGTGGCTTGGACCGCCATCCTGAACCACTCAGCTGGATGCCTCCGCTTCTGATCTCCCTCTGAGAGATCTGGGGCTTTTTAAAAAACCCACCAGAAACATAGAAATGGCTGTGAAATTGGCACACTCATTCAAAGCGGCGTCTCAACACAGCCATTCCATTTGACAGCTGGCTCCGCCTCTCCAGTTCACTGATTCCTAAGGTGTCGATGTTCAGTCTTGTCATCTCTTGTTTGATCAGCTTGCCTTGATTCATGGATCTTACATTCCAAGTTCCTATGGAGAATAGATCTTTACAGCATTGGACTTTTCTTTCACCACCAGATGCATCCACAGCTGAGCATCCTTTCGGCTTTGGCCCAGTCACTTCACTCTTTCTGGCGCTACTAGTACTAGCCCTCTGCTTTTCCACAGTAGCATATTGGACACCTTCCGACCTGAGGGGCTCATCTTCCAGCGTCATATCTTTTTTTTCCTTTTGGTACTGTCCATGGGGTTTTCATGGCAAAGATACTGGAGTGGGTTGCCATTTCCTTCTCCAGTGGATCACATTTTGTCAGAACTCTCTGCTATGACCTATCTGCCTTGGGTGGCCCTGCACGGCATAGCTCATAGTTTCATTGAATTACGCAAGCCCCTTTTCTGCGACAAGGCAGTAATCCATAAAGGGGTTGGGCTACCATAGATTTTTACAAATGCCTACAAGACACACTAAGTTTACCCTTGAAAGATGTCTGTAATGAACTCTTATTGGAGGCCAAACTCCCAAATACATGGACAGAAGCAAATATCACTCTGATACCAAAAGAATACTCAGATCTGCCAAAGATAAAAAACTATAGACCTATATTATTATTAAACATGGATTAGAAAATCTTTACTTCAATAATAGCTGAAAGACTGAAAAGATTTTTGACTGAATTTATACATTCAGACTAAAATGAATTTCTACCAGAGAGAGAAATAAAAAAAAAATAACTTAAGTGTTATAATGGACATATTGGAATATTATGAAATGCACCCAGGGAAACAACTAGCATTAGTATTTCTAGATGCCCAAAAGGCATTTGACAATGTTTCTTGGCAATTTATGGACTTTGGACAAAATTTTATAAATATGACTAAGACAATATACCATAAACAAACAGCAAAAGTGACTGTAAATGGAGACTATACAGAGAATTTTGATATAAAAAAAGGCACAAGACAAGGATGTCCAGTATCCACGTTATTTATTTTAACTTTGGAAGTATTAAATAGAAATATTAGACAGGACTCAGAAATTAAAGGTCCAGAAATAAAAGGTGAAACTTTTAAACTGCAAGCATTTGCACTTGGCTTAGTATTTATCTAGAGCAGGGATGTCAAACTGCCAGCCCACGGGCTGGATGCATCATAGTGAAACCATGCCCACCCCATTGCCAGCAATGGCAACAAACTTGTAATACATCGCAACACATCACATGATGTTGCGAGTTTGACACCCCTGTCCTAGAGGAACCTTTAGAGATGATTCCTAAATTATTGGAAAAGATAGAACAATTTTGAGAAATAGCAGGACTGAAGATAAATAGAGAAAAGACCAAAGTTATAGCTAAAAATCTTACAGATAAACAAAAAACAACAATTGTCAGCAAAAACAGAACTACAAATAGTTAAAAAGGTTAAATACTTGGGAATATAGCTGACAGCAAGATGCTAAATGATAAAAGAAGATAATTAAATAAAACTACTAAGCCAAATAAAACTTGACTTGCAAAAATGGAAAAAAATCTGTAATTGTCGATGTTAGGAAGAATCACAGTGAAAATGAATATATTACCAAACATCACAGTGAAAATGAATATATTACCAAACATATTACTTGTCTTTATTTCAAACAATACCTATAAAACTAGAGAAAAAAATATTTGAAGACTTAAATTCCCTAATTTTAAAATTTATTTGGCAAGGAAAGAAAGCTTAGAATTAAATTGAAAATGTTACAAGAAGCTAAGGGAAATGGAGGTTTTGGTTTGCCAGAGTGGGCTTCATATTATCAAGCATCAGTGCTAACATGGGTAAAATAATGGATAACCCTCAGAAATAAGAGGCTGTTGTATTCCTTCCCTCTGCCCAGAAGCTAATTAAACTGTTTTTGAAACATATACTGACTCCATGGTGCCCCAAAGCGATTATTTCTGACAGAGGGGTCCAGTTTACTGCTAAATTCTAGAGGGAGTTTGTTAAACTGATTGGGTCCTCCCAAGGGCTTTCATCAAACACTAATGGAGCAGCTGAGAAAACTAGCACAATGGTGGAACAGTACCTCAGATGTTATGTAAATTACCAGCAGACTAATTGGGCTGATCTCCTGCTTTTCATACAGGTAGCCTTCAACAATACTGTGCACAATAGCACTGGTCTCACCCCATTCAAAATAGTAATGGGTTGAGATTTTGTGCCTGTGCCTGAGTACCCCCAGGAGCCTCCTACTTCCCAGACTTTGGATCAATGTGTGACATCCTTCCAGGGGGGTTGGATGAATGTGAAGAAGGCATTGACCAAGGCCACCAAGGTTTACAAGGAGCAAGCAGATAAATGACGCTCCCCTCAGAAATTTTTTTACGTTGGACAATTAGTTTATCTTTCAATGAAATATTTATGGTTAAAGTTAGCCAGTAGAAAATTGGGTCCAAAATTCCTTGGTCCTTTTCCCATCACTAAGATCATAAACCCTATCACAGTGGAATTGAAACTTCCATTGTTGGGAAAAGTTCACCCTCCATTTCATTGCAGTCTATTAAAACCTGTGTCAGAATCTTCTTTAAGACCTGTCCCAAAGGAGCCGCCAGGTCCAGTAGAGGTGGAGGTAGAGGTAGAGGTAGACACATTATGAAACAAAATGAATTCTTGATTCTAGGTTGTACAAGGGAAATTTACAGTATCTCATTCAATGGAAAGGCTACCCCTCTTTTAGAAGCTACATGGGTGAAATGTACAAATGTAAAAGCGGATAGATTAATAAAAAAGTTTTACGATAAATAACCTCACAAGCCTTGAGGGAATACTTAATCTGCTTTTTGTTTCCCCTACAGGAGATTCTTTCAGAGAGGCAGACTGTCAAATCTACAAATGAGCTTGGTTGCAGCCATTTTTCCTACTCATTTTCACTTGCCACATAGAATGGAGGGAGGGGGGTTGCCCAGGTTCTTCGCTAGTCAAAATAATCTTTTGTCCCATGGGAACCAAGGTCATCAGCTGCTCCCAAGACTGCAGCCTGGGTGTTGCATAAATAGCCCACCAAGAAGATGTATTGGGGAATGTAGATGCTTGCATAGTTTTAAGGGTGGGATTTTTTAACTTTGTATTGAGGAATTGTTATGTGTATCTTCAGACTTAGTTTCACATTTGATGTGCTTAATACTTTGTAATTAATAAACATGTTCTTTGAGGAATTTGCAAGCCTCAGAGTTCTGCTGTGTTGGTCGGAACCATGACAGTCCCTTCATCATGGAGGTTGGTCAGCCAGTCAGCCACTTCCCCTTCAAAATTGGCTGCCACGGCATTCACCATCTAAGCATCATCCAGGTAGGCATAAGCGTAGTGATCTAGATGAATCCACACTTGGTTCAGGAAGAAGGATAGTTTCTCAGAGTCCTCATCAAAGATGGGCTTGATGGGAGGCAGCTCAAATCATGGTGGGACCACCTGCACCTACTGCTAGGCTGCCTGCTGGGATGTGGCTGAACTACCCTCCGGACTCCCCTTGGCTGGGCTCCTGAACTGGCATTCTAAGGCTAGGTTGGGATACAGGACTTGACATCACAGCTGGCTGGGGAATAGGTGAGGTGGCATGGGCTCCTGCAGTTGGGCTGGGACTCCGGCAAGGGGGGGGAAGAGATGAGTAGCCCTTGGCATTCCCCCCAGGGTGCACACATCCTGGGTGACAGGAACCAAGTTTTTTTTACCTCCAATCTGCCAAACTTCTCTTTCAGCTGCTCGAGTGAGGGGCTGTGGACTGCAGACTGGAACTTCCAGTCTCTGGAGTAGTCCCCTCCAATTGATCTTTTTCCCTTCTGGTATGCTGCAGATGAATACCTCTATGCAACAGGAGTTCTCTTCAGTGGCAACAGGAGTGCTCCTGCACTGAGGGGCAGCTTAAACTTCATAAAGGTCTGCTAGGATTGTAGTTCCCCCCTGTAGTACCAGCTTCCCAGGTTGGATCAACCAGGACTTTGGCCGAGTCCCTGCCAATGTTGCCTCCTTATGCTCTGACAGCCAGAGTTCTGTTATGGCTCCACTCTTTTCCTCCATCCTCAAATCTTCATTGCATCTTTACAGCTTTCCCAAAGGATGGGTAGGCGGTTGGGGCCCAGAACCCTGAAAAAAAACTAATGTTTTATGAGACTTGGTTTAATGTCAAGATTCTAACAGGCAGAGATGAATAAAGCAGAACTTTGAGGATTGAAAATCCCTCAAAGAACATGTTTATTATTTAGAAAGTATTGGCATGGTTAAAAGTGAAACCAAGTTTGAATACACAAGCAACAATTGCCCTATTACAAGTTAAATGTCCCACCCACAAAACTATGCAAGTAACTACATTCCCCAATATACTCATCTGGTGAGCTTTTTATGCAACGCCCAGTCCCTAGTCACAGGAGCAGTTGATGATCTTGGTTCCCAGACAAAAGATTATTTTGACTAACGAAACACCTGGGCAACCCCCCTCATTCCAATCTATGTGGCAACCTAGAATGAGAAGAAAATATGTCTGCAGCTATGTTCATTGAAGGGGAACTCATCAAATTTGCAGATGACACCAAACTGGCAGGAGTAGCCAACACCCAAGAAGACAAACTAAGGATCCAAAAAGATCTTGACAAACTTGAACAATGGGCCCTATCCAGCAAAATGAGTTTCAATGTGGAGTAAAGCAAAGTTTTATATTTAAGCAAAAAAAATCAAAGATACAAGTACAGATTAGGCAAGACTTGGCTTAAAAACTGTGAGAGGGACCTTGGAGTCCTAGTGGACAATCACTTGACTATGAGCCAGAAGTGTGCAGCAGCAGCCAAAAAAACTAATACAATCCTGGGTTGTATAAACAGAGGCATAGAATCAAAATCACACAAACTATTAATACCCTAATAAGACCACACCTGCAGCCAATTTTGGTCACCATATCACAAAAAGGATGTTGAGAATTTTGTCACTGTGTAAGAAATTTTCTGAACTGGAATAGCCATAGCAAGACACAGTATTGGCTGTGTGAGGCATGTGAGGTCTGGCGTGTCTTAGTCTTCTCTATGTTGTTTTTTCTGATCTACAAGTTAAGAGTTGTTGATGTTTCCCAGAGCTGAATGAAACTGTATGTATCGTGCTTATATATATATTATAAAGTTTTTCTAAACTATGCCCCCTGCTCATTCATGTGCTTATTTTTGGGCTTATTTTTGCGCTGCGAAGCTGTAAAACTCTAACAAGTTTGGAAAAATTCAAACAGCAGCTAAGATGATCAAAGGCCTGGAGACTAGCAATGAGCCCAAAGTGTTGACTTCTGTAGGTTTAATCCCTTTAAACAAATGTAATTAGTTTTATGCTCTTATCTTGAGTCTGTCTATGGTTTTTAGAAAGTTTTCTTTGAAGGTAAACAGATTTAATTTTAAAGGTAAAGCTTTTTGCATTTGCAAAGCCTTTCAGTCTTGATTGCAACATTGTGACACCTGACACCCCTGAGACAGCTTATAGAAAAAAACTCTGGAGTTTATGTGTTTATTTTGTGAGCCTTTCTTTCTTTGCACTTGATTCCTATGTCTTTAAGGGTACAGGAAAGGGATTGAGGGGTACATTCTTACTACACTGTAGAAGGATAGCTAAAAAGGGCCAACTAGCTAGCAGCTTTAAGACCTGTGGACTTCAACTCCCAGAATTCGTCATCCAGCCATGATGGCTGAGGAATTCTGGGAGTTGAAATCCACAAGTTTTAAAAGTGCCAAGTTTGAAGACCCCTGAGTTAGCTGACAGTGGTGCATATTAATAAACATGGATAAATTCACCATACATTTGTCAGTGGAAATGGAAAGTGATTCAGCAAACGAACAGCCACGAAAGAAATTAAAACTGGTACTTTTTATTTTCCTACAGTTTGTAATATTTTATTACATTATAGAATAAAATACAAAAGTAAATAGTAGGACACAATGGGAAGAAAAAGGGGGGGAAAGTGAGGGGGAGAAGAGAAAAAGAACAGACTTCCTCTGTTGCAGTAGAAGGAAGCATTAACATTGAACCTCAACTTTTTACTTTTCCATAATATTATAAACTAGCTATTTCTATAACAACAAATGAATTTAATCAGTAAATCCCAACACCCCCCCCTTTTTTTTTAGTCATCAAATTTTTGACACCTTGCTAAGCACTGGTGGTACTCAAATACTGTCATGTCCTAAAAGTGGTACAATCTGTGATAAGGTTGAAAAGCCCTGGGCTAGAAGACCTCCAAGGTCCTTTCCTTTCCTGTTCTGTTCTACAGGTAAAACTCGAAAAATTAGAATATCGTGAAAAAGTTCATTTATTTCAGTAATGAAACTTAAAAGGGGAAACTAATATATGAGATACACTCATTACATGCAAAGCAAGATAGTTCAAGCCATGATTTGTCATAATTGTGATGATTATGGCTTACAGCTCATGAAAACCCCAAATCCACAATCTCAGAAAATTAGAATATTGTGAAAAGGTGCAATATTCTAGGCTCAAAGTGTCCCACTCTAATCAGCTAATTAAGCCATAACACCTGCAAAGGGTTCCTGAGCCTTTAAATGTTCTCTCAGTCTGGTTCAGTAGGAATCACAATCATGGGGAAGACTGCTGACCTGACAGTTGTGCAGAAAACCATCATTGACACCCTCCATAAGGAGGGAAAGCCTCAAAAGGTAAATGCAAAAGAAGTTGGATGTTCCCAAAGTGCTGTATCAAAGCACATTAATAGAAAGTTATGTGGAAGGGGAAAGTGTGGAAGAAAAAGGTGCACAAGCAGCAGGGATGACCGCAGCCTGGAGAGGATTGTCAGGAAAAGGCCATTCAAAAGTGTTGGGGACTTTCACAAGGAGTGGACTGAGGCTGGAGTCAGTGCATCAAGAGCCACCACACACAGACGGATCCTGGACATGGGCTTCAAATGTCGTATTCCTCTTGTCAAGCCGCTCCTGAACAACAAACAACGTCAGAAGCGTCTTACCTGGGCTAAAGAAAAACAGACCTGGTCTGTTGCTCAGTGGTCCAAAGTCGTCTTTTCTGATGAGAGCAACTTTTGCATCTCATTTGGAAACCAAGGACCCAGAGTCTGGAGGAAGAATGGAGAGGCACACACTGCAAGATGCTTGAAGTCCAGTGTGAAGTTCCCACAGTCTGTGTTGATTTGGGGAGCCATGTCATCTGCTGGTGTTGGTCCACTGTGCTTCATTAAGTCCAGGGTCAACACAGCCGTCTACCAGGAAATTTTGGAGCACTTCATGCTTCCTTCCGCAGACGAGCTTTATGGGGATGCTGACTTCATTTTCCAGCAGGACTTGGCACCTGCTCACACTGCCAAAAGCACCAAAAACAGGTTCAATGACTGTGGGATTACTGTGCTTGATTGGCCAGCAAACTCGCCTGACCTGAACCCCATAGAGAATCTATGGGGCATTGCCAAGAGAAAGATGAGAGACATGAGACCGAACAATGCAGAAGAGCTGAAGGCCACTATTGAAGCATCCTGGTCTTCCATAACACCTCAGCAGTGCCACGGGCTGATAGCTTCCATGCCACACTGCATTGAAGCAGTGACTGCTGCAAAAGGGGCCCAAACCAAGTACTGAGTACATATGCATGCTTATACTTTTCAGAGGTCCGATATTGTTCTATGTACACTCCTTATTTTATTGATTGCATGTAATATTCTAATTTTCTGAGATTGTGGATTTGTGGTTTTCATGAGCTGTACGCCATAATCATCACAATTATGACAAATCACGGCTTGAACTATCTTGCTTTGCATATAATGAGTCTATCTCATATATTAGTTTCCCCTTTTAAGTTGTATTACTGAAATAAATGAACTTTTGCACGATATTCTAATTTTTCGAGTTTCACTTGTATTCTATTCGTTGTAGAGTTGACATTTTATTTTGTTAAAATGATTCAATTTACATTGTTTTTATGGTTAGTCTTTTGTCCTCCATATATTAAGCATTAGCTGTTCAATTTTAGTTACTGCTTTGTCACTTCCTGATATATTTCTGCATCAATTATTTTCCCTTTTCATTATCTTTTTTTGAAAAACTGCATTTCAACTGAAATCAATACTTGCAAAGCTTGGGAATGGACGAAGCCTTAAAGTAACAAACATTCCAACTGCAAATAATATGGTAATGTGTACATTAACACATTTTTATTATTTTACATACACAAACACAGGCACACATCACTGCCAGTCTCAGTCTAGACGTAAAGGCAAGGATTAGGACCGTCCGTTTAGCTTAGCAGCAACCCTAAGATAAGGCTGCAAAAGCGGGCAAGGAATTGAGCCTTGGTGGAACAGTGGGCTAATGCCTCCTTAAGTAACATCAGCTGCCTGCAATTACTGCAGGTTCGCATCCCACCAGGCTCAAGGTTGACTCAGCCTTCCATCCTTCCGAGGTAGGTAAAATGAGGACCCAGATTGTTGGTGGCAATTAATCTGACTTTGTAATAATGCTGCTTGGGGTGTGTGTGAAAGCCCTAATAAGCAGGCATATACATAGAATGAAGGCTACTGCTAAGCTTGTAAGCCGCCCTGAGTCTTCGGAGAAGGGCGGGATACAAATGGAATTTAAAAAAAAATAAAAAAAATTCAGCAACTGTTATAATCATAATTAATCTGAAGAGTTCCAGCCATTCCTCCCTTGCCTCCAAATGCTAAAAACCTTTCAGCGGTTAAAAAACAAAGATTGTAAAATCAAGGTTACGCTAAAGAGCGAGGGCAACTCAACGAATCTTGATCTCCATACAGTGATCTGAGGTAGGACAACATGCCTCACCTCGCGCGGTTGATAAGCACCCACCACCGTTTCTTTGGCCAAGCAGCCAGCAATCACCGGCGTCGGTTTCTGTTTCGATTGGCTGAAGGGAGGCAATTAGGATCGCCTTTCTCTAATCGCATTTTTCTCTCCGCGCGCTCCAGGGACTGCCAGAGCAAGAGCCAGCGAGAAGCTAGTGAGCGGCGGCGGCGTGCGGAGTAATGTTTTCTGTTGCTATAGCAGCAGGGATCGTTTGTTGTTACAGCTCGTTGAGGACCGCCGCCCCCTCCTCTTCGCTGGCGCGACTCGTTTCACTTCGAACTTTCCGGTCAGCGAGAAGGCAGTGAGTGCGAGAGGTTCTGTCACCTCTTCCCCGACCCCAGGCGCGACCAGGGACACGGACGACGGTAGTGGCGGTGGATGTCAGCGAATGCGTTTGCCTCCAGTGATCCTTGGTACACTTTTTGCTGGTCAGATGATAATCTAATTCACAATAAAGTACAGTATAATATACAGTATAGCTTTCTCATTATTTTGTCACATGTGGGAGCCCACCCTTTCGAGGTCAGGAAAAGAGTTCATTTTTTTCTCACAACATGCTTGCAAGGCAGGCAACCTGGGCTTCTGACAATGCCTAACACTAAAAACATTGGGTCGGAAGTGACCCAACGGTATGCCCTTGATTCTGATGTCAAATAATACGAGGAGAGGATTTTCTTTTACATACTGGTGAGAGTTGATGGGATAAAAACAGGGAGCTTTAGAGATTGTGATTTTTTTTGTGTGTCTTTTTTCTCTCCACATCCCTACTTCTTTTTATCTGGGAAAATATTAGTGCATAAGGTTTCATTGATATATTAAATCAGCAGTAACTGTTGAATATCTGCTTTATCGTCTATTACAAGCAGAACTCCATTTCTATTTCCTGCCTTCCCTCTGTATTACTAATAGTAGGAGTGTGTGTTGTGGTGTGCAAATAATGACAGCAAAGATGAAAGTGTGAGGATTGTGCTCTGCTGCCCATTGTCTAGTAAACCATTTGGGCATTAAAATTCCTTCCAAATACTGGATTCTGGCTGATTATTATCCATCTAGAAAGGTCTAAGTCTAATTAAAATCACCAATAAGTCTTTAGTTCAGTATTGAAAACAGGATTGGAATAAATTGCTGAGATATATACCAGAAGAGAATCTAATGGCTTTAAAGGGGGGGAAAACTTGAATTTATTCCCATAGGGCAGAGAACATAATAATGTTTGATGAAATGCAAAATGTTTAATTTAAACTTTTTGCACTGCACAGGTATGAGGAATACAAATAAAGAGTCGTGTGGACCCACAAATCGATATGCACCATGTGGCAAGTACATGTGATTTTTTTTTTAAAAAATGGGAAAACTATCTGAATTGTAACCCATTATCCTAGGATAGCTTATATTTAAATTAATTTTAATATTGTTATCATAAGATATGCAGCACTGAGTAAAATATACTCAATAATCTGAACATTTCAGATCCCAATTTACACCTTTGTTAACCCAAAGGAATAGGAATGTACAGAAAATGATAATTATAGCAACAGATTCCTATGGAAATTCCATGTGGAAAGCACTAAAGAGATATAAAATCTTTACAAAATTTAAAGCCTTTTTTCTTTTGCTTTTACTAGGGAGCTAGTAATGAAAAGTTGGGAGACAAGTTAAATATGTGCAACACTTATCAGGCTATGTATTTTTCCTGCTATTGATTTACTTATATTTAAATTTTTATTAGTTTGCATTTATGATATAATAAACATTCCATTATATATATTTTCTCAGAAATAAAGCATACCCTGCTTAATGTGGCTAACTGTCAAGTACTTTTACATAGATGCTTTTGTTTTGAATAAATGGCATTGTGTTGTTGAAAGAAAAATCTTCATCAGGGTCTAGTCCAAGCCAGGAATAAACAAAATGGAGACTGCTTCAGGAAAGAAGGTTCTTGTTTATTGAGTTGCAGAACCAGACAGAACTATGGCTCTGGGGCAATGGACGACATGGAGCTGGGAGTGGTGGTTCTTTTTTTATCTTCTTGGGCTTTTGTGTTTGGAGTTGTTCCTGTTCCTGTGGCATGAACTTTGACCTGAGGTTCAGTTTGCCCTTTTGGTATTTTCAAGTAGAAGAGAGAAAATCACTGTTCTTACCCAGTACCAAACACGTTGTTTATAGTCAGCTGAAAGTAGTGCTTTGGGGCTTTGTTTTTTGTTTTTTTATTTTTTGTAAATCTCTGTGTTTTATTCTTGTCCTGTACACCGCCCTGAGTCCTTCGGGAGAAGGGCGGTATAGAAATATTAATAAATTAAATTAAATTAAATTGTAGCTTGGGCTAGACTCTGAAGTTAAGCTAGCTTTTCTCCTGCTGGTTTCTGGAGGGCTTCTCCCAAACCCATTGGATCGACCACCATCTCTCCACAATCAGTGGGACTTCCTTCCTTCTTTGTTGCCTCTACGGGGCAACTTCAGGCCCATTTAGGGTCCTCTAGTAGGCAGAAGGGACGCAGTGGCTCACTGGGTTGGGACGCTGAGCTTGTCGATCAGAAGGTCGGCCGTTTGGCGGGTTGAATCACTAGTGCCGCATAGCAGAGCGAGCGCCTGTTACTCGTCCCAGCTTCTGCCAACCTAGCAGTTTGAAAGCATGTAAAAATGCAAGTAGAAAAATAGGGACCACTACGGTGGGAAGGTAACAGCGTTCCGTGCACCTTTGGCATCTAGTCATCCTGGCCACATGACCATGGAGATGTCCTCGGACAAGCGCTGGCTCTTCGGCTTTGAAACGGAGATGAGCACCGGCCCCTAGAGTTGGAAACGACTAGCACGCATTTGCGGGGGAACCTTTACCTTTACTAGTAGGCAGAAATCGGCTGTAGGGTGCGGAGCCCTGCGATCCCTCGGCTATTGTGCTACTGCGCAAAACTGGAAACCCTTAAAAGTGATAGTCTTAACATTAGAAAGAATTCTACTGAATCCTGGTGTTCATGCAAGAAATAATATCTTGGTAAGCTACAACTTATCTCATAGTTCTGGCATTATGTATATATTTGAAAGACATGTCAAATGGAAAAAAATGTTTAGAATTTTTAAAAAGATCTTTGGATAAAAACCTTTATGAAATTTTTTTGCAGAAGGAAAAAGTTACTATTTGTTATAGTGTAATAGGTTATATTAGTTGTATGTTTGTTGAAATATCAACATTTTTACTTTTTAGTTATTGAGTCTTATTTACTCTGGTTGTCCTTCTCTGATATTGGTGTAGACAACTTTTAAGGAAATGAAAAATGGGCAAAATTGGAATTACAATGAAGATTTTGATACAGAGGTTAAATCTTATTGGGGCCTAGCAAGGATTCTAAAATACTTAACAAACACTTAACACATATCTCCCTTGCCTCTCAGCTAACAAAGCGAGAAAGAGCCTGTGGCCTAAAGGTTAGAACAATTGCCTAATGTGCAGTCGCTCCAGGTTCGAATCTCAGAAGGGTATGGCTGACTGATAAGAACAAATGAGTTTGAAATGGCCATATTAGTCTCCCTTTAATTCTTTGTTAGCAATCCAAAAAGTTTACACACACATATATATTACACACATATATATTACAATACCTTTTAGTGCTTTGTGAACAGTGTTTTGTCTGGGTTCATATATTTAAAACAATGATAATTAATTTCTACAATTAATATTTTGGTAATATATTTCTTGATCCTCTCTTCTTCCTGTAATATTCTCATTTTGTCTAATTAATACTTAATATTTTCAGTACAAACCAAGTTGAATATAAACATTTTTTAGTATTTATGCATATAATAACTTCAACATATAACATGTTTTAACATGTTCCATTATATTTATAAAAGTCATCATTAAATCATTATATGTCCTGTTTTCAAGATTCTTACTGAAGCTTAGTTTCCACTCAGTATTTAAACCACTCTTATCAGTCATAGTTTTATCAAAATTCATTACCTTTAAATATGCAAACTTTTCATTTAAATAGACCCTCTCGATGTTTTAACATGTTATATATTCTAAATTATACTACTTATATATCTTATTCCTCTTACTATAGGGCCCCTTTACAAGCTTTATTTATTCTTTTGGCTACATTCGAACAGATCAGTAAGTTTGGCTTGCCAGATTGTATTATTGTATATATAAACAAAAAAATACCGTAGTTTCCAGCGTATAAGATGACTTTTTAACCCATGAAAATCTTCTCAAAAGTCAGGGGTCGTCTTATATGCCGGGTGCTGAAACTTTAGGGACAGGGCTGGCTGGAAAACCTGGAGCGGATCTCTTCCATTTAGTCTGCACAGGGAAAGCGGGACCAATTGGAGTAGAAGCTGCAGTCTGTGATTTTTTACAGGCTGAGGTCTGGGCGTCTTTCCTTCTAAAGTTGAAGAGCAGCTGTAGGCAGGTGGGGAATGCAAGAGCAACTTGAAAGGCAGGTGGGGAATGCCGTAGCCAGAGCAGCTGCTTAGCTCTAAGGACACATTTGACTCAGGAACTGGGCGGGCTGGCTGGAAAACCTGGAGCGGATCTCCCATTTGGTCTTTTTTTTAAAATCCCATTTATATCCCGCCCTTCTCCGAAGACTCAGGGCGGCTTACAATTTAAAGCACAAATCAATGTGCTTAGCAATAGCCTTCATTCTATGTATATGCCTGCTTATTAGAGCTTTCACCCCCCCCAAGCGGCATTATTACAAAGTCAGCTTATTGCTCCCAACAATCTGAGTCCTCATTTTACCTACCTCGGAAGGATGGAAGGCTGACTCAACCTTGAGCCTGGTGGGATGAGAACCTGCACTAATTGCAGGCAGCTGGTGTTACTTAAGGCTCTGCGCAGGGAAAGCTTTAGAGTGAATTAGGAAAAGTGAAAAAGTGAATTAGGAAAATAGGAAACGGTTGCTGGAATTGGGTATGTGTAGTTTAACAAAGAGAAGGGTGAGGGGTGACGTGATAGCAGTGATCCAATATCTCAGGGGCTGCCACAAAGAAGAGGGAGCCAAGCTATTCTCCAAAGCACCTGAAAGCAGGACAAGAAGCAATGGATGTAAACTAATCAAGGAGAGAAGCAACCTAGAACTAAGGAGAAACTTCCTGACAGTTAGAACAATTAACCAGTGGAACAACCTGCCTCTAGAAGTGGTGAATGCTCCAACACTGGAGGTTTTTAAGAAGAGACTGGACAGCCATTTGTCTGAAATGGTATAAGGGTTTCCTGCCTTAGCAGGGGGTTGGACTAGATGACCTCCAAGGTCCCTTCCAACTACTTCTTCTTCTTCTTCTTCTTCTTCTTCTTCTTCTTCTTCTTCTTCTTCTTCTTCTTATTATTATTATTATTATTATTATTATTATTATTATTATTATTATTATTATTATTATTATTAATTTATGTTTACATGTTTGATGACAAACAGCCTGCATGTCATAAGCATTTGAATTAAAATTACCATATTAAAATCAAATCTGATGTTTTTTAATTTTTATTTGGTGTGCGTTGGAAGAGGGGTAGTCTTATACGGCGAGTATAGCCCAAACCCTATAATTTAAGAGGAAATGTAGGGGGTCGTCTTATACGCCCAGTCGTCTTATATGCCGGAAAATACGGTAACTGTTTTAAAAAGTTGAAAAATGAACAGTGACATCTAGTGGATAATTAGATAAAACTATAGCAGCAGTGACCCAGAATTTGACAGGACACCTAGAACAGGGCTTTTCAACCGGTGGTACGTGTACCCCTGGTGGTACGCAAGCACCTGGCTGGTGGTACATGGCGTCGCCTTCTAGGCCAGGGCTTTTCAACCTTTACACCCATTGTACCACTTTTAGGATAAGGCAATATCCGAGTACCATCAGTCGCTCAGCAAGGTGACAAAAACTTGACCAAAAGAAAGGGGAAAAATGGTAAAGTACAGGTAGTCCTCAACTTACAACAGTTCGCTTAGTGACTGTTCGAAGTTACAACGGCACTGAAAAAGTGACTTATGACCATTTTTCACACTTATGACTGTTGCAGCATCCCCAGGGTCATGTGATTTACATATTTATGATGGTCATGCTGATGATACCCAGCTTTTTCTTTCCACCCCGAACCAACCCAGTGATGCCCTCGATGTGATGTCCCGTTGCCTGGAGGCGGTCCGGGTTTGGATGGGGAGAAACAGGCTTCGTCTCAATCCTGCCAAGACTGAGTGGCTGTGCATACCGGCATCTCGGATTAACCAACCTTTTCCATCATTAACTATGGGGGGTGAGGTGTTACCCCCTGTTGATAGGGCCCGCAACTTGGGCATCCTCCTGGATTCACGGCTCAGTTTGGAAGATCATATAGGAGCCATGGCCAGGGGGGCTTTTGCCCAGGTTCACCTGGTGCGCCCGTTGTGGCCCTATTTGGACCAAGATGCCCTATGCACAGTCACCCATGCGCTCGTGACCTCCCGGCTAGACTACTGCAATGCTCTCTACATGGGGCTGCCCTTGAGGACCATTCGGAGGTTTCAGCTGGTGCAGAATGCAGCCACGCAAGTTGTGATGGGAGTCTCCCGATACTCCCATGTAACACCTCTTCTCCGCAAGCTGCATTGGCTTCCAGTTGCCCTCCAGGTGAGATTCAAGGTGCTGGTGATGACCTATAAAGCCCTAAATGACCTGGGCCCGGATTATCTGAGGGAGCACTTGCTGCCAGTGTCAATTTCCCATCGTCCTATGTGCTCCCACAGGGAGGGCCTCCTCAGGGTACTGCTGGTCAAGCATTGCCGAAGGGTGATCGCCAGGGGGAGGGCGTTCTCTGTGGGTGCACCTGCTCTATGGAATCAACTGCCAACGGAACTTTGGACTGCCCCCGACCTTCATTCATTTCGCCGGGACCTAAAAACCTGGCTCTTTGAGCTATCTGGCCTGGACTGAGGGGTTTTAATGATTTTAAGTTGTGATTTTGACTTTTGGGGGCTATACTTAATTTAATTTAATTTTAATTTTATATTGTATTGTTTTTAAATTCTGCCTTGTAAACTGCCCTGAGTCCTTTGGGAATAGGGCGGTATATAAACCAAATTAATAAATTAAATAAATAAATTGCTCCAGGGTCATGTGATCACCTTTTGCAACTTTTTGACAAGCAAAGTTAGTGCAGAAACCAGATTCACTTAACAACCATGTTGCTAATTTAATCTTTCTCTCCCTCTATTTCTCTCTCTCTCTCTCTTTCTCTCTCTCCCCCTCCCTCCCTTTCTCTCTCTTTCTCTCTCTTTCTCTCTCCCTCTTTCTCTCCCTCTTTCTTTCTGTCTCCTCTCTCTCTTCCTCTCTTTCTCTCTTTTTCTCTCTCCCTCCCTCTCTCCCATTGTCCCTTCATTCTTTCCTTTCTTCCCTCCCTTTCTCCCTCCTTCCCTCCCTCACTTTCATTGTCCCTCCCTCCCTCCCTTCCTTACTCCCTTCCTTCCTTTCAAATCCATTTTTACCAAGAAACCTGATGCCATCTTAACTTTAACACTTCTATCATAATCCAAGCAACTACGCCGCTCATATCACTTTACAGACATAAATTGAGGAAAATTAATACTCAGTATAGCCTAAACTGTCACAAGAAGACATGCTCCTAATGATAAGAAATATATTCTGATGGGGGGGTTTCTGGTTAAGAAATCAACATATAAATCCAAATAATAATAATAATAATAATAATAATAATAATAATAATAATAATAATAATAATAATAATAACAACAATAATAACAACAACAATAATAACAACAACAACAACATAAGCTCATTATCGCTTCCTAACAATAAGGCCACTTAGCATCCTGAGCCTCCATTACTGGAAAGAGGCTTAAGAGGAAAAGGGGCAGCTGGGGATGCCCTGAACTGTCTTGTGCTCACCTGCCCACTTACCAGAGCTGTGTGCCAAGATCGAAAGAACCACAACCCGTAACAGGAGGTGGCAACCATGATGAGGCCACTCAGAAGCGTTTTCGTCTCTCCCGCCATAACCTCCCCTCCTTTCTCTCTCTCTCTCTCACCCGCCCCATCACAAAATAATCCTCCCCTCCATGGTGGCCCCCACAACCTAGCAAGAGCCACGGGGGCAGACCCTCCCACTCAGCGTGAAAATTTAA
The DNA here is from genome assembly GCF_947247035.1 of Vipera ursinii. Taxonomy (NCBI): domain Eukaryota; kingdom Metazoa; phylum Chordata; class Lepidosauria; order Squamata; family Viperidae; genus Vipera; species Vipera ursinii. The sequence continues at coordinate 58,080,677 of NC_139517.1, forward strand.
CGGCATCACCCAATTACAAGCCACTTGACAGGAGTTGAGTGAAGGGACAGTGAACCAATCAATGATCAGAGTTCAGGCTCTGGCCCAGGGATCAGTTTGGAGGCATGGAGAGAAGGGGAGTGGCTGAGGGCTGCCTGTGTGACCTGCCGTGCTGCTTTCCAGATGATAAGTGCTTCTTCGGGGCTCAGCAGACATGCCAGGATGAGTGCCGCTTTCAGCCCATATATTTAACCCACCCAAAACTGTCCCCTTCCATTGCAGAACAAGAAAGGGGGCCTCAGGAACCAAAACAAAACAAACTGCCAGGATTTCCTAACCTGCCCAAAACCCTCCTGGGCAGGTTGCTCAAGCTAAGTGGGATTGGGATGGCCAAGAAGCAGTATCGGCATGCAAAGGAAGAAGTGCTGCTTCTGGACAAACATTTTCCCAACCAGGCCAGTGCACCTGATCCAACACCCACCCCCGTTTGCCAGCAAGGTGACTCTTAAGGCTGGCCCATTTTGTCCCCAAGAGTCCCCTTTCAAAAGGATGCCAAAGCCCCCCAGATGCGGCCTCCCAGGTGCACAGCATTGTGTCGACCCACCGGAAGCTCTCTTTGGACTGGAGCTTGGTGGAGGTCAGGGCCAGCCGTACAGAGTCACCAGCTGATCTGCGGCCCCAGATGTGGCCTCCCAGGCACACGGCGTCACACCCATGTACTGGTCTTGCTGCGTCGACCCCGTGCGCCCAGGAGGCCGCATCCAGGGCCATGGATCAGCTGGTGACTTCATACGGCCAACCCTGACCTCTACCAACAGGCTCCAGTCCACAGAGAGCTCTTGGTGGGTCGACGGATTCCCAGCAACGGCCCTGGCTGGTGAGGAGGGTGGGAGGGAGGTGGCGGCCTGGCACTGGGGTTACCCCCCTCTTTTGTGTGTCGGGCCCACAGGGCTCAACACAACCATTGCCGCCACCTTCCCTGCAAGCACGTGAGCTGGGCAGAAGCCCAGGTGACACTGGCTTTTGCGGCTTTTCTGCAGCGCAGACCTGAGGGCTGCTTCATTCCCGTTTGGCCTCTTGCAGAACCCAGATTGCCTGCACTGGCAGAAAACATGGTGCTTCATTTTCCACAGTGGTGGAGTGCAGGCATCTTTGCCTCTGCTTTGTTCTGCTGGAGACATCCCTGTCTTTCAAGAGAAGCACGGGGAGGGACTTCCAGTGGTGATGCTGCGCCAATGGTGGCTTTCTTTTGGCCACCTTGTCCTGGGATTTCATGAAAAGCGTGCCAAGACAGCGAAAATCAGCTGTCCCGTGGCTTGAAAACCTCCCCCTTGTGAGAAGAGGGGGAGGAGAGTTTCCCTCGGGTAGAGGTAGAGCTCCCCTAGACCCCCTTAATTATTTGGGGGTCAGAGGGTGAGAGCTCCCTCAGAGCCCAAGACTCTGGGCGCCTTTGCCCCGAGCTTAGCAGTGAAGCAAGACGCCACATCCACATCTGCTATTTAAAGTGACTTGTGAGTAATTTAAAAGCAGACAGAGCTGACCAGGAGAAGTTAAAATTACAAGTGCTGGAAACTTTAACCCGGGGAGAATTAATCTTCTCCATATTTTAATTTGATTTAAAGGGGAAAAATGGCACCAGAATGCTGTTTCTTTGTGTGAAAGGACAGTGTCAAGAAAAAGATACATTTGGCAACAAAGTTTAAACAACATATAGGACTTTGTATTCAAGAGTTTTTCTTTTTCTTTTTTTCCTAAAAGAAAGAATTCTTACAGAATATTCTTTTCTTTTTTTCTGGGACTTTGTTTTTACTTTCTTTTTTTAACTGCTGATTTTGTGGAAGGGGAATTGGATTTTTATAAGCAGAAAAATGGCTTCAAAGCATTTGGGAATTTCTGCTGTTTCTAAAAGTACAATCTCCTCTCCTGTAACACAACCTGCAGTGCAATCTACAGCTAAGCCTAAATCCCCTCCACCTTCTCCCCCACCACTGGCATTTATGCTTAAAGATATTCAAGATGCTTTAAAGCAAGCAACCCAAGAAATAAAGGAGGAGATGGCTGATCTCCTTGACAGTAAAATGAAGGAGGAGATGGCTGACCTACTTTAGAATAAAAATAGAGAGATGAGGGAAGACATACTGCTTGCACTTCAAGGATTGGCTACACATATTGAACGCTTGGATGACCGGGTTGATGAAGTTGTGGAAAATACTGAAAAATTAGAAAGCAGAGTTGTTAAAGTTGAAAATAAGATCGATAGAACAGAGGACGAAGTGACCATCTCACAATATAGAGACATGGAATTTGTGTTGGGAATAAGAGGACTAAAGGAGGATCCACAAGAAGATTTGCAAGAGGAGGTGGCAAAAGCTATAGCTCCTATTTTAGGATATAAACCTGAGGAGCTATCAAGAGAGATGGATAAGATATTTACGGTCAATTCTTGGATTGCGAGGCAGAAAAAATTACCCAGAGATGTGGTTATTTATTTTTCTAGAAGATCACTTCAAAATGCAATTATTCAGGGTTTTTACCAACAGAGATTCCAAATTGCAGATCAAAATATTATAATCTTAAAAGAAATACCTCCAAAAATTCTTCGAAAAAGAAAAGATTTTGCTTTTTTGTCTGAGGAGCTTAAAAATCGACAGGTCCAGTTTAGATGGGAGATACCTATTGGAATAGTGGTGAATTATGCAGGACACGATATAGAATTAATACAATTTCAAAGGCAAAAGATTTTTATACTTATGTCCTGAAAGCAGGTTCACCACCATCTCCACGACCTAAGAGAATAGAAGAAAGGTTGGAAGATAAACAACCAGTTGAAGGTGCAATGTCACTGGTTGTTGGAGATTTACCGCAGGCTGAGCCTATTGAACAGAGTTTGCTGTTAAAGGATGACCCAAAGGAACAGAGGATGACTCAGGCAGCGTATAGACGTAAAGAAAAAGAGCAGAAACAGAAGGCCAATTCTGGACCAACGACACAAGGTCCGGTTATTACAAAGCCTGTGGGAGGGGCACGACTGAAGAGATCAATGGCAGATCTTCAGGCAGTGTTCCAGAGGCTTCAGGCCACTAAGGTTGGCAAAGCTTTTGACATGGAATGTTAATGGCCTGAATTCACCACAAAAAAGAAAAAGTATTTCACTACCTGAAACAACATAAAATGACATTGTTTGCTTACAAGAGACTCATATTGCTGCAAAAGATCAAAAGTATCTGATTAATTCTCAGTTGGGATTACATTTTATAGCTTCTGCCCCAGATAAAAAAGGGGGAGTGGTTATTTATTTAAGAAGAGACTTATCGGCTAGATTAATTGAATCTGATACACAAGGAAGATATGTTATTATTGAATTAGTGTTACAAGGCAAGAAAGTTCTTATTATTGGATTATATGCCCCTAATCAACAGCAAAATAAGTTTTATAAGTTTTTACATCACAAACTGATTCAATTGGATTACAAATCTGTTATTATGATGGGTGACTGGAATAGTGTTTTGGACTCAAGTAAAGACAAGAAGGGATCGTTTAAAAATTCTCCTAATCATTCTAAATGGCCTAAAGTTTTTTTTTTATTTGAAAGATGACTTGGAACTAAGAGATATCTGGCGGGAACAGAATGTGGTAGATAGAGACTTTACTTTTTTTTCGGATAGGCATCAATCGTTTTCCAGAATTGATTTTTTTTAATTACTACTGATCTTTTCTCCAGGGTCAAGAATGTTAAGATTTTTCCTAGAACATTGTCGGATCATAGCCCTGTATGGTTGGAGTTATTCGCTGAAGATGTGAACAGAAGATCTTGGAGACTGAATGAAAACTTACCGTATATACTTGAGTATAAGCCGAATTTTTCAGCCTACTTTTTGGGCTGAAAAATTCCACTTCGTCTTATACTCCAGTCAACAAAAAAACTTACCGAGGACTTGTGCGTGACCGAGGCTTTGGTGCTTCTGGGATTGCGCGCACCTCTCCCAAGCCACCGCCGTCCGGAGACCTGCCGAAGTTTGGGGAGGTTTGGGGAGGTGCGCGCGCACCTCCCCAAACCTCCCCAAACATCGGCAGGTCTCCGGATCTCCGTGCCTTGCCTGCCTGCTTCTTTCCGCTGTGGAAAGAAGCAGGCAGGCAAGGCACGGAGATCCGGAGACCTGCTGACGTTTGGGGAGGTTTGGGCACCTCCCCAAACCTCCCCAAACGTCGGCAGGTCTCCGGATCTCCGTGCCTTGCCTGCCTGCTTCTTTCTGCAGCGGAAAGAAGCAGGCAGGCAAGGCACGGAGATCCGGAGACCTGCCGACGTTTAGGGAGGTTTGGGGAGGAGATCCGGAGACCTGCTGACGTTTGGGGAGGTTTGGGGAGGTGCCCAAACCTCCCCAAACGTCAGCAGGTCTCCGGATCTCCGTGACCTGCCTGCCTGCTTCTTTCCGCTGCAGAAAGAAGCAGGCAGGCAGGGCACGGAGATCCGGAGACCTGCTGACGTTTGGGGAGGTTTGGGGAGGTGTGCGCGCACCTCCCCAAATCTCCCCAAACTTCGGCAGGTCTCCGGACGGCGGCGGCTTGGGAGAGGTGCGCGCGATCCTGGAAGCACCGAAGCCTCGGCTGCGCGCAAGTCCTCGGTAAGCTCCGGGCGGTCACTTGCTTTGCGTCTCCTGAGGGAAGGGGGGGCGACTGGAGCGGGCGTGTTTCCTCGCCTGCTGGGCGCCGCGATTTGCCCGGGGAACGCGCGGGCCCCGAATGGCAGTGTGGAGCGAGGAAGCGGACAGCCAGGGCTTCCCTGAGAGGCGCGGCCACACAGGGTATTCCTGTGTATTCAGGCTTGCAAAATGGCGGATCGAGCCTCTGCTGGCGGCGGAGGCTTGCAGAACGGCGGATTGGCTTATACTCGAGTCACGAACTTTTTCCAGTTTTTGGGGGTGAAAATGGGGGTCTCGGCTTATACTCGAGTCGGCTTATACTCAAGTCGGCTTATACTCAAGTATATACGGTATTTAGATATGAGGTGCTTTCGCAGAAATGTAGAGAACATTTGAAAGAATTTTTTGCTTTGAATATGCATAAAGGTACATTGATGGAAATGGTTTGGGATGCTAGTAAAGCTTATATGAGAGGGGTTTTGATTCACATGAATAATGGACATAGGCATAAGCAGATGCAAAAATGTAAAGAGCTTGAACCCATCAGATAAGAGATTAAGGTTTCCATAAAATTGTTGAAAGAGCAATTTAATATGTTAATGGCTGATCAGGTTGCAACTAATTTGTGTTATGTGAAACATAATATGTTTTGTAATGCAAATAAGCCTGGCAGGTGGTTTGGCTTATCAATTAAGGAAGAAACAGAAATTGTGTATTATAGAGAAAATAGAATGTAAAGGTAAAGAGGTATATCAACAAAAGTTGATTAAAAAGAGTTTTTTAGATTTTTATACAAAATTATATGCTAGTGAAAATATACAAGCCTTAAATATAGATAAGTATTTACAGGAACCACATTTTCCTAGACTTTCAAATGAACAACGGAAGGAGATGAATCGTTTAATTACCTCTGAGGAAATCATTTTAGCAATTAAGCAGTTAAAAGTGGGTAAGGCTCCTGGTACAGATGGATTATCAGCAATTTATTATAAAATATTATTTGCAGAGATGATAGAACCATTAAAGAAATTGTTTAATAATATCCAGTTTGGAGGAGAAGTGCCTCCATCTTGGAGATGGGCTTTTATATCACTGATTCCAAAGGAGGACCAAGACCTTACCCAGCCCAAGAATTATAGACATATATCACTTTTGAATACAGATTGTAAGATTTTTTCCAAAATATTGGTAAATAGATTAATGCAAGTTTTGAAACAAATGATTCACAGTGATCAGTCTGGATTTATAACTGGAAGATATATGAAATATAATGTAAGACAAATTGTTAATTTAATTGAGTATTTGGAGAAGAACAACCAAGTCCCTGCGGCATTGATATTTTTGGATGCTGAAAAAGCTTTTGATCAGTTGAATTGGCAATTTTTATTGAGGGTTGTTGATAAAATGAATTTTGGGGATAAAGTTTTATATTCTCTTTGGGCTATATATCAACAACAATCGGCACAAATTATAATTAATGGGGGATTATCAGAGGCATTTAAAATTGAAAAAGGCACAAGACAGGGATGTCCCCTATTACCATTGTTGTTTGTTTTAACATTGGAGATTTTATTGATTAATATTCGTGAATCAACTATAATAAGGGGAATAAAAATAAAACAGAATGATTATAGGTTAAGAGCTTTTGCGGATGACTTGGTTGTGACATTATCTTAACCAACTCAATCGGTTATATATTTGATGGAAATTATAACTCAATATGGAAAGGTTTCTGGTTTTAAGGTAAATAATAATAAGACTAAAATATTATCTAAAAATATGTATGAATGAAAAGGAAACATTAGTAAAATTGACAGGTTATGAAATAGTGAAAAAGGTTAAATATTTGGGAGTATATTATAGCCTTTAATATGAAATTATATAAGAATAACTATGAGACATTATGGTTAAAAGTACAAAAGGATTTAAATAATTGGAAAAAATTACAATTATCTTTGCTGGGGAAAATTGCAGCTGTTAAAATGAATGTTTTACCAAAGTTTCTCTTTTTGTTTCAAATGATACCTATATTGAAAAAGGATGCTAATGTGGATGAATGGCAGAAGGGTATTAATAAATTTATCTGGGCAGGGAAAAAACCAAAACTTAAGATTTTACAAGACGCATGGGAAAGAGGAGGACTTAAAGTGCCTAATTTGAAATTATACTATGATGTGGTGGTTTTGACACTGGTTAGTGATTGGCTTAACTTAACAAATAAAAGAATACTTTATCTTGAGGGATGGGACTTATTATATGGGTGGCATGCATATTTAATTTATGATAAAAAAAGTTGACAAGGTTTTTAAATCTCATATTTCAAGAAGTGCTTTATTGCGTGTCTGGAAAAAGTATTATTATAAGTTAAATTATAAAATACCAATTTGAGGGATTCCTAGACATGCGATAAAGGGTGTATCTATGGGTGTGAGTTTGGATATGATTTCTTATAAGGAATTACTTAGATTGGTAGGGAATGATTGGCAATTAAAGTTGTTAGGTGAGTTAAAACAAGAAAATATTGTACAGTCCTGGTTCCAGTATACTCAATTGCAGCTAGATGGAAGTTAGATCAGAAGGTTGGCATTACATTAATGGATGAAAATTTGGTAAAACAGATCAAAGATCAAAACCAAGCACATATAAAGAGAATTTACAATGCTTTAATAGAATTGGATTCGGAAATGGAATTATTTATTTATTTATTGATGGGATTTATATCCCGCCCTATCTCCTGAAGGACTCAGGGCGGCTCACAATAAAACATATAATAAGTGCATAAATCAAGATAAAATGAAATTGAGAACATCAGTGCAATAAAAAAATTAGAGAATTTAAAAATGAATTAAAAATACTAAATATAAATTAATTAAAATGCCTGTCAGTCTAGGTCAGCTTGGTGGAACAGGTGTGTTTTGAGGCCGCGGCGAAAGGATTGGAGGTTTTGGGCTATCCGAAGCTCAGGGGGGAGCTGATTCCATAGGGTTGGTGCTCCCACAGAGAAGGCCCTCCCCCTGGGGGTCGCCAGCCGACATTGCCTAGCTGACGGTACCCTGAGGAGGCCTTCTCTGTGTGAGCGTACTGGACGATGGGAATTTGTTCCCGGCAGCAGATGGTCCTGCAAGTATCCCGGACCTAAGCCATGTAGGGCTTTAAAGGTAAGTACCAGCACCTTAAATCTCACCCGGAGGGCAACTGGTAGCCAATGCAGCTCACGCAGGAGGGGTGTAATATGGGAGTATCGGGAAGCTCCCATCACAACCCGTGCAGCTGCATTCTGCACCAGCTGAAGCCTCCGGGTGGTCTTTAAGGGCAGCCCCATGTAGAGAGCATTACAGTAATCAATACGGGAGGTAACGAGTGCGTGGGTGACTGTACGTAGGGCATCTCGGTCCAAAAAGGGGCGCAATTGGTATATAAGACGAATCTGGGCAAATGCCCCCCTAGCCACGGTTCCAATGTGATCTTCAAAACTGAGTCGTGAATCTAGGAGGACGCCCAGATTGCGTGCTTTATCAATGGGAGGTAACATCTCTCCTCCTATAGTCAGAGATGGAACCTCTTGGACTAAACGAGATGACGGTATGTACAGCCACTCAGTCTTGGCCGGGTTGAGTCGAAGCCTGTTTTCTCCCATCCAAATCTGTACCGCTTCCAGACAACGGGACATCACATCGAGGGCATCACTGGGTTGGTTCGGGGTGGAGATGAATAGCTGGGTATCATCAGCATATTGATGATATTTCACCCCGAAGCTACGGATGATCTCTCCCAGCGGCTTCATATAGATGTTGAACAGGAGGGGCGAGAGCACCAAACCCTGAGGCACTCCACAATTAAGAGGCCTAGGGCTTGACCTCTGCCCTCCTGCCAACACCGTCTGCGAACGGTCCGAGAGGTAGGAGGAGAACCAACGCAGAACGGTGCCTCCCACTCCCAGCCCCTCAAGACGACGCAGTAAGATACCATGGTCGATGGTATCAAAAGCCGCTGATAGATCTAATAGGACCAGGACAGAAGAATAACCTCTATCTCGGGCCCGCCAGAGATCATTCACCAGCGCGACCAATGCCGTCTCCGTGCTGTGCCCTGGTCTGAAACCCGATTGGTACGGATCTAGATATTCAGCTTCCTCCAGGTTCAAAGGGAGCTGTTGTGCCACCACGCTCTCAACGACCTTCGCAAGGAAGCGAAGGTTGGAGACAGGACGGAAGTTGCTTAAAACAGCTGGGTCCAGTGCCGGTTTCTTGAGGAGGGGCCTTACCACCGCCTCTTTCAAGGCAGCAGGGAAGTACCCTTCACTCAGTGAGGCATTGATAACTGCTAGGAGCCAGCCTCGTGTAACCTCCCGAGAAGCATAAACTAGCCAGGAGGGACACGGGTCCAACAAACATGTGGCGGCACTTAGTTTCCCCATGATCTTGTCCACTTCATCCGGAGTCACAGGATCGAACTCTTCCCAAATGTACTTGGCCAACTTCATCGTTTTCCTCTCGTTAGATACTGCCCAGTCAGAGTCCAGACCAGCCCGAATCTGAGCAATTTTGTCCACCAGATATTTACTAAATTCCTCAGCCCGTCCATGTAGGGGGTCCTCTCCCGTCTCTTGACTTAAAAGGGAGCGGACCACTCTAAATAGGGCGGCCAGGCGATTATCTGCGGATGCAATGAGGGTGGTGAAGTAGGCGCGCTTTGCCACCCTCATTGCCACAAGATAGGATCTAGAAAAGGATCTTAACTGTGTTCGATCAGACTCAGACCGACTGGCTCTCCAAATGCTCTCTAGGCCCCTTCTCTGGCGCTTCATCTCCCGCAGGTCCTTGGAGAACCAAGGAGCGAGTCGGGACTTGCGCCGGGTCAGAGGCCGCAAAGGGACAACGCGGTCGAGCGCCTCTGAAGCAGCCTGTTGCCAGGCATTAACTAAGGACTCGACCGGGTTGTGGGAGAGGGAGGTGGGAATCGGTCCAAGCGCCATCTGGAATTTATCTGGGTCCATCAGGCGCCTGGGGCGGAACCACCTGGTCGGTTCCGCTTCCTGACATGGGGGGGGTGACGTGACGGAGGCCCAACCGCAGGAGGTAGTGGTCTGTCCATGAAAGGGGTTGTGATGTTGGAGTAACCCCACCCAGCCCATTTAGCCACTGCCCAGAGACAAAAATTAGATCCGGCATGTTTCCTCCCTCGTGAGTTGGGTCCTGAGTAATTTGAGTAAGGTCCATGGCCGTCATGGAGGCCATGAACTCTCGGGCCACTTCTGATGCACTGCCCAGGGAAGGTAGATTAAAGTCTCCCAGTACCATAAGCTTTGGAAATTCGACCGCCAATCCTGAGATGGCGTCAGGTAGCTTGGGTAGAACCGTTGCTGTGCAGCTTGGAGAGAGGTATACCAGAAGTAGGCCCAACTGACCACCAGGACCCCACCTTAAGAGGAGGGATTCACATCCATCTATCTGAGGGGCAGTGGCCTCCCGCGGATGGAGGGTCTCTCTGATAACGATCGCCACGCCACCTCCCCTACCCTGAGCTCGAGGTTGATGTAGCACACGGAAACCTGGAGGGGATAAATCAGTCAGAGGGGCCCCTCCCTCTGGGCCCAGCCAGGTTTCCGTGATGCATGCCAGGTCTGCGCCTTCCTCCTCAATCAAGTCATGGATGAGGGGAGCTTTATTCACAACAGACCTGGCATTAAAATAGATCAGCCTGAGCTCAGGAGTCAGACCTCCCTCTTCCCCAGGGCAATTAGTTAAAGATTGTATGGTAAAGTGGGCTCAAAATATTCAAGAACCAATCCCATTGGATATATGGGAGGTAATTTGGGTTAGAAATGTAAAATTTACCCAGGCCCAAAATTTAAGACAAAATTTTTATAAAATGTTTTATAGATGGCATTTGGATCCTAAAAAGTTGTCTTGTATGTATCCTAATTTACAGCCCAAATGTTGGAGATGTGGCAGTTTGGATGCTACTTATTTTCATATGAGGTGGACTTGTAGAAATATAAAAGCTTTTTGGATTAAAATTTGGTGGAATATTCAAAAGATTTTTAAGAGAAAGATAAAGTTTACTCCACAACTATTTTTATTGGGTGTTATTACAGATTGTGATACTAAAGAAATTAACTTGATGTTGAACTTGATAACAGCTGCAAGGTTATTGGTAGGGCAATATTGGAAGAAGGATAGTTTGCCTACTATAGAAGAATGGACGTTTAAAGTGTCAAATTTAGCAGAAATGGCTAAGATTTCTGCTTATCTGAAGGATCATTCTCAAGAAAGATACATTTCGGTCTGGAGAAGATGGATAGATTATATTCAGAATAAATATGGGACTAAAAAGTTCCATCTAGCCTATGAATAAATTTTAGATTGTTATTATTACTAGTAGATTATTATAGTGGAATTTTTATTAATTTTAATTATATTATTTTTAGTATTAGTATTGTTTAATATCTTGGATATTAACTTGTTTATGTTTTTATTATTATTATGTCTATTTTTATTTTGTGTGTATTTATGTTAAAGGGGAGTTAAAGCGCATTATGAACTTGGTTATCTATATAGTTTGTTAATGTTAGTTAGATTATGATTATTATATTTGTAACCCTGTACTCAGCCCTGGGAAGTGGGGGAGGGAGAGGGGGTTGGTTTTGGGGATTATATTGTAACCTTTATAAAACTTTTTATTTTAAAAAAAAGAGGCACAGGATGAGTCCTCAGGGAGGGTGCGTGCCATCTGGCCACTTTGCTTTCCCCTCCATAAAGCCAGGCACCTTGGGAAGAGGAGAGGGGGGGAAAGTCTCAAGCCATGGGAGGCAACGTGAGGGCTGTGAGGGGTATCACAAGCTCGTGGGGGGGAGGAGAAAAGAAGTTGAGAGAGAGAGAGAGAAGGGGGAAAAGAAGGAGGGGTGGTTGTGAGGTTGGCGCTCAGGGCTGCAACATGAGTGGTCTCAAACACCTACCTGCCAAGGGAATGGATGGCTCTGTCCCCATCAGGCTCATGCTTACTTGTGAAGTAAGAAGAGGAGGGGAAAGGGCAACATGGATCCCGCACGACAAGAGAAGTTGCTGCACAATGAGTGCCTGGGGAGGGCGGGGCCTTGCTTTGCACCTGTGCTGTTCCACACTCTCGGTAGGGTTCCTGCAGGCCGCCACCAAGCAGCATGTTTTCCAGCAGCAAGTGAGCTGGGAAGGAGCAGAGTGGGAGGAGGTGGGGGGGAAGGAAGGCGATGCCGCATACCACCAGCCAGGTTCTTTCGTACCACCGGTTGAAAAACCCTGTTCTAGGCATCTTGCCAAATTCTGGGTTAGTGCTGCTATAGTATTCTCTAATCCTTCACTAGATGTCACTGTTCATTTTTCAACTTTTTAAAACAAAGAGTTATTTTTTGTTCGTGTGTGTGTGTGTGTGTGTGTGTGTGTGTATATGTATATATATGTATATACATACATACATGTGGATGTTTGGTCATTCGGGTTTTTCCCCGCGTAGAACTAAAGGTGTAGGAGCAACGTTTCGATGAAATCCCATCTGTCATCATCAGGCTAGTGGCTTCAGCTTCCTTCTTCTGGGAGAAGCATGTGGCTGTTTCTTCCTCTTTTTTAAACTGCCAGAGGGGGTGTGTTCTGTGGGTGGAGGTGTGCTCTGATTGGGTGGGGATTAAGTGTGTTCTGATTGGGTGGGAGTGTGTTTTGAATGGTGGGTGTGTTCTGATCGGGTGGGGGTGTGTTTTGAGTGGATGGGCTGGTCTCAGCTGCCAGCCTTAGACCTGAGCTGGTGAGTTGTGCTGCTTTTGTTCGGCTTCGTGTTTGTGGTGGTGCCATGTTTTTATAGTGGGTTCAAAACACACTCCCACCCAATCAGAACACACTTAATCCCCACCCAATCAGAGCACACCTCCACCCACAGAACACACCCCCTCTGGCAGTTTAAAAAAGAGGAAGAAACAGCCACATGCTTCTCCCAGAAGAAGGAAGCTGAAGCCACTAGCCTGATGATGACGGATGGGATTTCATCGAAACGTTGCTCCTACACCTTTAGTTCTACGCGGGGAAAAATCCGAATGACCAAACATCCACATACAAACACCCGCGAAAACCTCAGAAAACAAATATATATATATATATATATGTATATATATATATATATATATATGTATATATATATATATATATATGTATATATATATATATATATATATATATATATATATATATATATATATATATATATGTGTGTGTGTGTGTGTGTGTGTGTGTGTGTGTGTGTGTGTGTGTGTGTGTGTATATATATATATATATATATATATATATATATATATATATATATGACGCGGTGGCTCAGTGTCGATCAGATGGTCAGCAGTTTGGTGGGTTGAATCCCGAGTGCTGCGTAACAGAGTGAGCGCCTGTTACTTGTCCCAGCTTCTGCCAACCTAGCAGTTCGAAAGCACGTAAAAAATGCAAGTAGAAAAATAGGGACCACTATGGTGGGAACGTAACAGTGTTCCGTGCGCCTAGTCATGCCGGCCACATGACCATGGAGACGTCCTTTCTCATGTCGGTTTAGAAGGCTTTCCCCGAACCAAACGAGCACCATCATTCCAGAGTCATTGGGGGCACCCTTCTTTCTTCGCCGCCTCTCCGGGGCAACTTAGACCCATTTAGGGGTCCCTGACACAGCGAAACTAGCCACTGGGTACAAAGGTCCATGATCCTGCAACTGGGCCTTATGGTGCAAGATCGGAAGTCTTATTTTGTATATTTCAATACATAATAATTTCACACAATACATTAAAGTAAAGTTTAACTATTTCACTTTAAAATTAATTTATTTACAAGGAGAAAACATTTCATGAAATAAAATGTTTTATTTTTCCCATTTTTTTCTCATTTTCTGTCAGTTGCCAAATACCTCTGCTACTCACTACCTGCAGTCTGAACATTACTGCCTTTTAGAAAGATTTTTTTTAAAAAACCCTGTTATTTTAGCAGACCTTGAGGATGATTTTTGAACCAGCATGAATTATAAACAATGTAGATTTTAATTCTTTGTATTTTCCTGGTGTAATTTTTTTGTTATACATATTTTTGTTTTTATCAATTTATTTTTAATCTTTTGCATATTGCTGAATCACTTATGATTTGCAGCTTATAAGTAAATAAATCAAATAAACAAATGAATGACTGAATGAATAAATAAATAAAGCGTACAACAGTTGTACAGTTTTGGACAGTTTTATTTTCTTTTTGTTCCTTCTAAACTAATTCATCATATCCTAGTATGCCTATCTAATTGTAGTACATTATTTTTTCTGTCAAAATTATTGATTCTTGTATTCTAACTTTTAAAATAGTTATGCTATCAAAGCAACTTATAAGTAACATGAACAATAATTCATAAAATTGCAAGAAATATTTTAAAAACAGTACTTTCCCTCTTATGGTATTATCTTCATGAGCACTCAGTCATCATGGTTCTTTGCAGGGCAGAGTACATACCAGGTGAAGTAGATTGTGTAAAACATAAATTTTCTGCTTCCCTCCAAAAAAATACAACACAGATTCCAGCTGTAGTGGATGCCTGCCTTCCCTATGGAATAGCATTCACTGAAGCTGATATAGCCCCCACTGTGCTGTGTTTTTATAGAATCTGTATTAAAAAATCTGGCATCTTTAAGAGGTCTTAGGGTAGAATTAGGTGATCTGTTCCCTCTATAGCAGGCATGTCAAACTTGCGACATCACGTGATATATTGCGATTTTTCCCCTTTTGCCGGCAATGGGGTGGGCATGGTTTCAGCATGACGTATCAGGCCCATGGGCTGGCAGTTTGACATGCCTGCTCTATAGGATATTTTAGTCTTTTGATTATGACTGATTTCCCACTTGTAATGTTCTATTTTTATTATTGCTATTGGTGGTTGCTCTTTTCTAATTATTTTATGCTATTTTCTCCATAGTAAGTAAGCTTCCTACAGTTCAAATCAAATCAAATCAAATCTTTATTACAATCCAATACCAGTACAATGGCTTCCTGAAGTTATAGTATCAGTACTGGAAAGAAAGAGGGCACTATCACTTTATATTATTTTTTACTTTACTATGTATATTTGGGGCTATCAGTTTTGTTTTGTTTTGATTTGTTTTGATTTGTTTCCTGAAGAAAGGTCCTGCTTCAGCTAGTGCTGCCAAGAAAGCAGAACTCTTGACATTGGTATTGTTTGAAAAGGAATTTTTATTGAGAGACAGTGAAAGTAAGAAAGGCAAGGCAAGATCTGAATAATTCCTGTGTGAAATATTACATTAAAACTCCCCTTTCAAACCCCTCCCTGGTGCCCAACTGTCCCGTTTGACTTCAGCCAATCCACAGATGTGAAGTTGTTATGGGAACTGGAATGATAAAGCACAATTCTCAGGCATTTAAATTTCTTCCTGATCTCTTCCAGCAGAGTAGAGATAAGGCAGATGGCTCGAGGCACTTTCCTCCCCACTTTTCACACCCAGATACATCGAAGGTGAAAAGAACAAAGTAAAGGAAATACATCCCCCCTCCCAATAGATCGCACCCCCCCTTCCTAACAGAATGGCAAAGCCCCAAGAATGAGGTTTCAGGGGATCTGACAGGTAGCTCAGGAACTTGGGAACCTCACTTTTCTTATGTACTTTTGTGTTACATAGAAATAGGATACTTTGATTTACTAATTATTGATTTCCATGTTTTCCGATTGGTAGAAAAGAAGATAATTGTAAGCTGGTTTCAGGCTGCTTTAAGAACAAATATGGCCTTGCCCAGACATATCTTTAATCCTCAGTAGTCCATCATTTTTGCCAGTTCTTGAGTTTTATTTGCCTTATGCTCATTTTCAAATATCTTCCTCATTTCAGCTGTTCCCATTTGGATGATTAGAAGACTGCTTCTTTTTTATTCATCCACTTAAATTGATGTTGATGTTCCTTTAAATTCCTGTGGGTTTGTGTCAATTTGAAAGCTACACAGCTATATTTTTTAAGATAAAATAATAATCAACTTTTGAAGTCAACTTTGTTTGCCTGATATCATATCATCTACATACTGAGATTTATATCAGGTTTATTACAATTATTTTAGCAACAGTAATAAATTATGTATATACATAATTTGGCATATGTATGCCAAAACATTCAACAATATTTACTTCAATCAAGATAAATTAGGAAAAAGAGTTAATTCCTCAGCACTTTAACTGTATAATGCAAACAATAGCAGGGAACTTGGTCATGCTGCTGAAAGTATTCTTATATTTCTCTTCTGGACGTCAGCTTATATAAAATTCTATTTACTATCTACCAATTTCTTGAACTGACTTAATTAAGCCCAAGAGTTCTTATTTTAAAAGGGAGCACAAGACTTCTGGTTTGACATTGTGGCATGATGGATGCAGGAAGACGTGGCTCCATCTTCTGCATTTGATTTCACTTGGGGACCCTAAAAATGGTCGAAAGATGGGGACCCTAAAAAAGGTTGAAAGTCACCCCAGAAAGGCGATGAAGAAGGAGGGGACCCTCATTGATCGCGGGAGGGAGGCGGCCCTTCCATTTAATCTGAGGAAGCCCTCCAAACTGGTGGGGGAATGCCAGGCAGCCGTTCTCCTCCAGAGGGAGGAGGAGAGAGGGAGGGAGGGAGAACGGCTGCCTGGCGTGTCACCAAAGAGAGCCGGTTTTGGGCGTACAGTGGCTGCTTGTCTCCCTCCAGACGAGAATGGCTGCCTGGGGCATCATGGATTTCTTTCCTTACCTTCCCCACTTGTTCTGAAGCTGCTTTCTGCTCAGACATGTTGCTCTTCTCCCAATGGCCCAACTGCCCACTTCAGCAGCCTCCCTCCCCGAGCCTCAGAGCTCCACTTGCTGCCATGGTTGGCCTGCCAGCCCCCACCTCAATGCCCTGTCCACCACCACCTAGCACGGCTGCCCTGGGGCTGCAGGGGCTGGCATGGGAAGGGCACACACTCCCACCACCATGCAGGGTAAGGTTGCCAGGCCCGCCCCCACCCAGATGCCCTCCCACAAGTGTTTTTTTTTACTAACTTGGCTTTCAGCTGCATTCTGTTTCTCCTTTTGCTTCTTAGCCTTCACAGTGTGTTTGTGGGACTATCGGTAAAAAAATATTCCATTAGACTAACTTCTTGAGATCTCACGAGAAGTTAGAAAGTCTCATGGAACTTTTGTTTTGTCCCACAAACATGTGGCGAAGGCTGAGAAACGAATGGAGAAATGGAATGCAGCTGAAAGCAAGTTAGTAAAAAAATGCTTGGGGGAGGCGGGGGCATCTGGCCGGGGGCGGAGGCGGCAACCTACCCTGCATGGCTTCAGCAGGTGTCTGGCAGGGGGAGGGAAGCAACTGGTCTACTACCATGCTAGTGCCACTGCATTGCTTCTCTACCCCATGCACAGGCCCAATCCCACTCCTCACATGGAGTGCCCTGCTGTTTTATCCTCTCCCGGAACATTGATCAGCTGGAGCCCAGTGCTGATCCTGGTGCCTCTACAGAGCCCCAACAGCCCTGCAGCTCCAGCTGTCTCTTCCTAGGGGTTCTGTGGCACTGCCACCACTTCAACTCATTCCTTTCCACCCTGCTACGTGTACCACCTGCCAGGTGCTAGCATACCACTGGTGGCAAGCATACCATGGGTTGAAAAGTTCTGCTCTAGGATTTGTTAGTATTTATTATTTTTTGAAACTGTTTCTAATGGATCTTTGTATTGAGGTTTCAGCTGTTGTCCATCCAAACTGTCCATCCAATTTTCTTCCAGAAAAGCTTTGATTTTTAGTTTCTAAAATGTCTAAATGTTATTTCTTGAATTGCACAATTAGATTCCTCTAGAGTACTCTTGCTGAACAGAATTGCTGGCTCTTCGCCTACCAAATATTTTAGATAAAGCAGGATATCAGCCAATCTTTCCAGCAAAAATAAATTATATTACTTCCTCCTTTGTAGCCAGAGTCTTTTGGGGCTTGCCATTTATTTACCCAGTTTTTACAATAAAATCTCTTATATACCAGTGAAGATACCATGGATATAGTTCATCCTGCAGCAATTAGGCTGTATGGCTATTTTTTTTTAATAAACTCTCCAAGTCTCAAACAGTGTCTCTTGGTAGATATCAAACCATAACAAGAAAGCTCCCAATTGAATGCATGCTAATAGGTACTATATTATTACATAAAATTCTCAGCTGAATTATTTGTTTGTTTATTTATTATGTCCTCTGCTTTAAATTATTTTTTTAGAACTTAGTATTAAAGAAATGTCCCTGTATGTTAACATCACAGAGTTCATGGTTAATCTTGAATTCATTTCTCTTTAATACACTCCCCAAGCTTTTATTTTCTTAGATGGAAACTTTTCATTTTTAGAGTAACATGGATGTTGTTCAACTATTATTCAAGTTGGAAAGAAAAGATAATGAAATGGTTGATTGCTATGGAAAAATGACAGACTAAATTACCATTATGCTTACAAAGATCCTATTTGGTCATTATGCTCCACATTCATAAGCCTACTTATGAACAGATGAAAATGATAAAAATTAGCAAAAAAATAAAATAGATATAAATACTGTGGTATTGGCTAAATGCTATTTGTAAGGAATATAAAAAGAAAACGTTCATAAGGACATGAGAACAGTTTAAAGGAAAGAAAATAGAGAAGGGGACTTCTGGTTTGCCGATGCAGCCAATGAGGCCGCTTGGAAGACAAGCTTCATCTTCCACGTCTGATTTTTGTATCGCTGGGGGACCCTGGAAAGGGTCGAAAGTCACCCTGTAGGGGTGACCAGCAAGGAGGGGATCCACGCTTGATCATGGGAGGGTGATAGACCTTTTGCTCGATCTGGCAGAGCCCTCCAAACTGGTGGACAAAAGACCAGCTATAGCAATATGGATTGTCACTAGGCTGCAAACAACCAAAGTCAAACTTACCACCAGGCACCTATAAAGCAGCACAGATGAGACTGAGTGAGATCTGAACCTCTCTTCAATCCTAACTATTTTTCCCATCTGTATAAGCTGCCTAAGGTATTTTCCCCTCTGTAGAAAGGGAAGGGAAACAAAGAAGAGGGAGTCAAGGTATTCTCCAAAGCATCTGAAGGCAGGACAAGAAGCAATGGATGGAAACTAACTAAAGAGAGAAGCAACCTAGAACTAAGTATAAATTTTCTGACAGTTAGAACAATTAATCAATGGAATAACCTGCCCCCAGAAGCTTTGACTGCTCCAACACTGGAAGTTTTTAAGAAGAGACTGGATAGCCATTTGTCTGAAATGGTATAGGGTTTCCTGCCTGAGCAGGGGGTTGGACTAGATTACCTCTAAGGTCCCCTCCACCACCACCACCACCATCACCCTGCTTCCAAAAAGTTGGATTACATTTTCCCCAAAAAATGTTTACATGTACAGTATATGTACATACATATAATTTCTGAGTAGGCACTGAGGAGTAATAATGTTGCATAAGTAGGAATGAAAGAAGAAAGGTTTGCAAGATTTTTAAATAAGTGGTGTGGTAACAGAGAAAATATAAAGCTACCTTGAATTGGAAGACATAATAAAAGTTAACTTGATGATTTATTTAAATAAATAAATAAATTTTAATACAGTAGTGAATAAAGATTTGTATTAACTTCTTGATTTAGAAAATAAGATGGTGCTAATTTACCTAAATAAGGAGCCCAACAATTATAAAGTAATTAAGAGGATTGATACCTCCATCTAGCTCAATAAAACTTAATGGAGAGCAGACTGTAGTCAGAGATGAAGAGATAACCTAATAGTTGGAATGTCATGGTTCCAACAAATGAAGCTGTGACTGCTCCAACATTGGAAGTTTTTAAGAAGAGACTGGACAGCCATTTGCCTGAAATGGTATAGGGTTTCGTCCCTGAGCAGGGGGTTGGACTAGATGACCTCCAAGGTACCTTCCAACTACTTCTTCTTCTTCTTCTTCTTCTTCTTCTTCTTCTTCTTATTATTATTATTATTATTATTATTATTATTATTATTATTATTATTATTAATGTAGATTACAAAATTTTTGCTTCAATAATGGCAGAAAGACTAAAGAAATTTTTGATTGAATTTATACATAGAGATCAAAATGGCTTTCTACTTAAAAGACAGATAAAAATAATTTAAGAATTATTCTTGATTTGTTAAAGTACTATGAAATTCATTCAGGGAAACAGATGGCTTTAATATTCCTTGATGCAGAGAAAGTGTTTGACAATGTAAACTGGCAATTAATGTTTCAGCAATTTGCATAAATGAACTTTGGGGAAAAAAACTTTATAAATGTAATCAAAACAATTTATTGTAAACAGCCCAAATAATTGTAAATGGAGATATTACAGAAAACTTCAATATTAAAAAGGGCACAAGACAGGGATGCCCACTATCTCCATTACTATTTATACTAACATTGGAAGTACTGAATAGAAACATTAGACAAGATATAGAAATTAAAGGACTGTGATAAAAGATGAAAAATATAAACTACAAGCATTTGCAGATTTGGTTTTCATATTGGAAGATCCATTGAAAACAAGCACCAAACTTCTGGAGAAAATAGAAGAATTTGGAGAAGTGGCAGGGTTGACAATAAACGAGAAAAGACAAAAGTGCTAATGAAGAACAGAAAAACAAAAAAATCAACTAACCAAAAAAACAAATGTTCAAATAGTTAAAAAAGTTAAATATTTGGGA
The DNA here is from genome assembly GCF_947247035.1 of Vipera ursinii. NCBI lineage: Eukaryota > Metazoa > Chordata > Lepidosauria > Squamata > Viperidae > Vipera > Vipera ursinii. The sequence goes on from NC_139517.1 coordinate 58,101,030, forward strand.
ATTTATCTAACAGCAAGATGTGTAACAATAAAAGAAGATAACTATGTAAGACTGCTAAAACAAATAAAATTGTATTTGGAAAAGTGGGATAACTTCCAATTTTCAGTGTTGGGGAGAATAGCAACAGTGAAAATGAGTATCTTACCAAAAATACTCTTTTTATTTCAAATGATTCCTGTAAGGCTGGAAAAAGCCTTTTTTTAATGAATTGAATACAACAATACTGAAATTTATCTGGCAAGGAAAAAAAGCTAAAATTAAAGTGAAAATGCTACAAGAAGCGAAAGAAAGTGGAGGATTTGGACTGCCGGACTGGAAGTTATACTATCAAGCAACTAGAGACAAAAGACTATTGTATCTAGAGGGGCATTGTTGGGCTGAGTGATTGATCAGGGTTCTGGCCTCAACTCTTAGAGCCCCGTAACAGGGGTGAGAATTTAGAGGGACCCTCGCAAGGGTGAACACCTTGAATATGGAAGGATCTTGCCCTTTGCCACCGACCCAGTGTGCCGGACGTTCCGACGGTCACACTTGGGAACTGCGATGGTTTAGAGACAGAGTCCTAGGACAAACTGAGGCACCAATACAAGTTTGCTCAAGGTGAGGGAGCACGGAGTGCCCGGGGTGGATGGTGTGCCCCTTGAACAGCTCCGGACACCCTCCTTTTATTAGGCTGTTTCATTTGGGAGGGGGAAAGTACACATGAGGGAGCAACATATGGAAATATGGAAGGTCAAAGGAAAAACATAACTCATTGCATACATCTGCTAATGAAGAGAGCAAAGGTCATCACAGGAAACAATAAAACATAGTTTATGCTAACAGAGAACTGCTAATGAAGAGGGCAAAGGTCATTACAGGAAACAATAATGCATAGCCATCTTATACAAATGTTAACAAAGTTGACAAGGATTATCATAGGAAGACATAACTTGAGGCAGAGATAATTGCAGGAGACAGGGCCATATCTTGAGGCATGGGCATGAAACAAGTCTTTATTGTATACAAATGTGAATCAGAGACAGGAATGTGGTTGTAAATAAAGAAAGAGTTTTATCACCAGAGGCAGAAATGGAATGTAGGAATGTGACCTTACAATTGCTAATTGAGGAAAAGGCAGAAGTGTTAAACTTTTAATATGGGAATCAAAAAGGGTCTTTTGCAAGTAGAGGAAAGCAGATTTTACACTTGCAGAAATATTATCACTAGAGACAGGAAGAGAGAACTTTTGTAACTTTTAATATAGGAATCAAAAAAGGTCTTTTGGGAGACTGGGATATCTACAGGGCATGACCTACAAATTGGTTGGCATGCCTTTCTGCGGTATGGGAAAAATGAAATACATAGATACTTTCAAAACCATTTTATAAGAAATGCACTTCTTTCAGAATGGAAAAAAATAAAAGAAAACATTTATATTAAGATACCTGAATGGCTCTCAATGTAATTAACTACGATAAAGTTCTGACTTATTAAGATATTTTGGACAATGAAAGAAAATTGAAAGACAGACAGGATTTACCTGAACAAGGTATTGATCTAGCATGGTGGCCATATTTGCAAATTGAAACGAGATATGAAAAAGATGTTAAAACAATGGGATTTTATAAAGAACAGCCAGAATTTGATCAGATACTGCTAAAAACAGATGAAAAGTAGATTAAGAAACTTTATAGATTTCTGTTAAAGATGGAGGAAGAACAAGTAAAAGAAACAATGATAACATGGGCAAAGAATTTTGGATATAATATAGAATTAGAAGATTGGCAAAAGTTATGGGAAAGAAATATTAAATTAACTAAAGCAGTGGCATATAAAGAAAATTTATATAAAATATGACACCAGTGAGATTAGCAAAAATGTTTAAAAAATACTTCAAACAACTGTTGGAAATGCAAACAAAGACCAGGTACGTATTATCTTATCTGGTGGACATGCCCTAAAGCGAAAAGATTTTGGGTTAAAATACATTTATGGCTGGAGAAAATGATTAAAAAACAAATAGACTTTAAGCCAGAATTATTTGTAAGGAGCTAATTATGAGAAAGATTGCAATATTTAATACTACACATACTAATGGCAGCAAGAATTGTATTTGCCCAACACTGGAAAAATGAAAATTTACCAGCCTAAGAAGTACTAATTAAGAAAATTCTAGAGTGTGCATAAATGGATAGATTGACTTTAAAGATAAAAGAGAAAGAAGACTCAGTGTACTTTAGAACATGGGATAATTTCTATCAATGGCTAGAAATCGAGTTAGAGAGAAATGAATATGATACGTAATTTTGAATATATATTAGCAAGAAGAAGGCAAGAGCGATTAATTAACATATTGTCTATGATAATTAATTATTATCTATTATTTTTTGTTAAACACATGAACCCAGACATTATGCTATTTGCTAAATATTGAGAATGTTATTTGGAAAAATCCCAACCATAACCATAACCCTAACCCTCATCCTAACCCTAACCCAAATCCCATCCCCAACCCCTATAAAAACTAATAAAATGTATACAAAAAAAGAAAAGAAAAGAAAAGAAATAAGTATCAAGATCATGGACTTAACTGAATGCAAGCTGCCAGAAAATAAACTTGTGGCAGAATGAGAATTTCTAGGAATTTATAAAAACTTTATCTAATAAGCTAGGATAATTACATTAAACAAAGAAGCTAAAATTGAAATGTTCACAATAAAACTGTATCTGATTTTTATGTCTTTTAACTGAATTTTCAATAGAAAAATAAAATAAAATGAGAAAAACTGGCCCCATTGAAGATAGTATGACAAATCTGAATAGGGAAGTCAGATGAAGGTGTAATTAATAATCAGGAGTTTAGAAAAAGATATTTTTGTTGTTAGTTGCGAAGTTGTGTCCGACCCATCACGACCCTATGGACAAGGTTACTCCAGGCTTTCCTGTCCTCTACCATCTTCTGGAGTCCATTTAAGCTCACGCCTACTGCTTCAGTAACTCCATCCAGCCACCTCATTCTCTGTCGTCCCCTTCTTCTATTGCCCTCAATCTTTTCCAGCATTAGGCTCTTTTCCAGTGAGTCCTTCCTTCTCATTAGGTGGCCAAAGTATTTGAGTTTTAGCTTCAGGATCTGGCCTTCTAAAGAGTAGTCAGGGTTGATGATCTCTAGGACTCACCGGTTTGATCTCCTTACAGTCCAAGGGACTTGCAGGAGTCTTCTCCAGCACCGGAGTTCAAAGGCCTCAATTCTTTGGCGCTCAGCCTTTTTTATGGTCCAGCTTTCACTGCCATACATTGCAACTGGGAAGACCATAGCCTTGACTATACACACTTTTGTTGACAGGGTGATGTCTCTGCTTTTTAGTGTGCTGTCTAGATTTGCCATGGCTTTCCACCCGAGGAGCAAGCATCTTTTAATTTCTTGGCTGCAGTGATCTTGGAGCCCAGGAAAATAAATCTGTCCCCATCTATTTGCCAGGAATTGAGAGGGCCGGATGCCATGATCTTGGTTTTCTTAATGTTTAGTTTCAACCCAATTTTTGAACTCTCCTTCTTCACTCGCAACAAGAGACTCTTCAGTTCCTCTTCACTTTCTGCCATTAGAGTGGTATCATCTGCATATCTTAGGTTGTTGATATTTCTCCCAGCAATCTTAATTCCAACTTTTGGTTCATCTAGCCCTGCCTTTCTCATGATGTGCTCTGCATATAAGTTAAATAGGGAAGGCGACAGTATACAGCCTTGCCGGACTCCTTTCCCAATTTTGAACCAATCAGTGGTTCTGTGTCCAGTTCTCACTGTTGCTTCTTGGCCCGCATATAGGTTTCTCAAGAGACAAATAAGATGGTCTGGTACTCCCATCTCTTTAAGGACTTGCCACAGTTTGTTATGATCCACACAATCAAAGGCTTTAGCATAGTCAATGAAGCAGAAGTAGATGTTTTTCTGGAACTCTCTAGCTTTCTCCATCATCCAGCGTATGTTGGCAATTTGATCTCTAGTTCCTCTGCCTCTTCGAAATCCTGCCTGTACTTCTGGTAGTTCTCGATCCACATACTGCTGGAGTCTAGCTTGTAGGATTTTAAGCATAACTTTACTAGCATGAGAAATGAGAGCAATGGTGCAATAGTTTGAACATTCTTTGGCACTGCCTTTATTTGGAATTCGAATGTAAACTGATCTTTTCCAATCCTGTGGCCACTGTTGACTTTTCCAAATTTGCTGGCAAATTGAGTATAGCATTTTTACTGCATCGTCTTTTAAGATTTTGAATAGCTCAGCTGGAATACTGTCACCTCCACTAGCTTTGTTGTTGCTCAGCTTTTCTAAGGCCCACTTCACTTCACATTCTAGGATGTCTGGCTCGAGGTCAGTGACCACCTCATTGTGATTATCAGGGACATTAAGCTCATTCTTGTATAGTTCTTCTATGTAATTTTGCCACCTCTTCTTAATCTCTTCTGCCTCTGTTAGGTCCCTGCCATTTTGGTCCTTTATCATGCCCATTTTTACATTGAACGTTCCCTTCATCTTTCCAATTTTCTTGAAAAGATCTCTGGTCCTCCCTATTCTATTGTTTTCTTCTGTTTCTTTGCACTGTTCATTTAAGAAGGCATTCTTATCTCTTCTAGCTATTCTCTGGAATTCTGCATTCAATTGGGCGTATCTTTCTTTTTCTCCCTTGCCTTTCACATCCCTCCTTTCCTCAACTATTTGCAAAGCCATTTTGCAAAGCCATTTTGCTTTCTTGCATTTATTTTTCTTTGGGATGGTTTTGGTTGCTACCTCTTGTACAATGTTATGAACCTCTGTCCATAGTTCTTCAGGCACTCTGTCTATCAGATCTAATTCCTTAAATCTATTTGTCACCTCTACTGTATATTCAACAGGGATATGATTTAATTCATACCTGACTGGCCTAGCGCTTTTCCATACTTTCTTCAGTTTAAGCCTAAACTTTGCAATGAGAAGCTCATGGTCTGAGCCACAGTTAGCTCCTGGTCTTGTTTTTACTGACTGTATAGAGCTTCTCCATCTTTGGCTGCAGAGCATATAGTCAATCTGATTTCTGTGTTGACCGTCTGGTGATGTCCATGTGTAGAGCCATCTCTTGGGTTATTGGAAAAGAGTGTTTGCTATGGCCATCGTATTCTCTTGACAAAATTCTATCAGCCTGTGCCCTGCTTCATTTTGTACTCCAAGGCCAAACTTGCCTGTTATTCTGGTTATCTTTTGGCTTCCTACTTTAGCATTCCAATCCCCCATGATGATAAGGACATCATTTTTTGGTGTTAGTTCTATAAGGTGCTGTAGGGCTTCATAGAACCGGTCAATTTCATCCTCTTCAGCACCGGTGGTTGGGGCATAGACTTGGACTACTGTGATATTGAATGGTTTGCCTTGGATTCGAACTGAGATCATTCTGTCATTTTGAGGATTATATCCCAGTATTGCTTTTCCTACTCTTTTATTGACTATGAAGGCTACTCCATTTGTTCTGAGGGATTCTTTTTTTTTATTGAAAAGTTTTAACATACAGTTTATCTTTAACAGTCCCCCCTCCCCCTCTGAGGGATTCTTGCCCGCAGTAGTATACCTGATGGTCATCTGAATTAAATTCACCCATTCCTGTCCATTTTAGTTCGCTGATACCTAAGATGTCGATGTTCAGTCTTGTCATCTCTTGTTTGACCATGTCCAGCTTTCCTTGATTCATGGATCTTACATTCCAGGTTCCTATGGAGAAAAAAATCTTTACAGCATCAGACTTTCCTTTCACACATCCACAGCTGAGCATCCTTTCGGCTTTAGCCCAGTTGCTTCATTCTTTCTGGCACTACTAGTACTAGCCCTCTGCTCTTCCCTAGTAGCATATTGGATGCCTTCCGACCTGAGGGGCTCATCTTCCAGCTGACAGGGGGACAGAGGTCGACCCCGAGGCCTCTCGCTTGCGGAGTCCCTCAGGGGTCGGTCCTCTCGCCTCTCCTGTTCAACATCTACATGAAACCGCTGGGTGAGATCATTCGCAGTTTTGGAGTAGGGTACCATCAGTATGCTGATGACACCCAGCTTTTTATCTCAACTCCTAACAATATCAGTGATGCCCTAGACGTGATGTCCCGCTGCCTGAAAGCGGTCCGGGAATGGATGGGGAGAAACAGGCTTCAACTGAACCCGGACAAGACTGAATGGCTGTACGTACCGGCAAGCCAGGAGAGTCAGAACGTCCCACTGCTTAACATTGGGGACAAGTTACTTCCCCCGGCTGATAGGGCCCGCAACCTGGGTGTCCTCCTAGACTCGCAGCTCTCCCTGGAAGACCACATTGGAGCTGTGACCAAGGGGGCCTTCTCCCGGGTTCGACTAGTTCGCCAACTACGGCCTTATCTAGACCTGGATTCCTTACGTACAGTCACCCATGCCCTTGTGACATCTCGCCTAGACTATTGTAACGCTCTCTACATGGGGCTGCCCTTGAGATCCACTCGGAAGCTTCAACTGGTGCAAAGTGCGGCGGCACGGACACTCTTGGGAGCCTCCCGATACTCCCATATCACACCTCTCCTCCGTGCGCTGCACTGGCTTCCGGTTGCCTTCCGTGTGAAGTTCAAGGTGCTAACAATGACATTCAAAGCCCTACATGGCATGGGTCCGGACTACCTACGGGAGCACCTTCTGCCGATGTCAGCACCCCACCGTCCTGTGCGCTCCCACAGAGAGGGCCTCCTCAGGGTGCCACCGCTCAAGGAATGTCGGCTGGTGGCCCCCAGGGGGAGGGCATTCTCAGTGGGTGCGCCAGCCCTCTGGAACACCTTACCTACCGAAATCCGGATGGCCCCTGACCTCCGTACCTTCCGTCGCGACTTAAAAACTTTTTTGTTCCAGCAGGCTGGCCTGGCATGATAGCGTTAATTGGGGTCCCAGTTTGTGTGCATTAGTGTTTCTTATTATTTTATTGTTCGGTCTGTATACCTTCCCTTCCTCTGTACACCGCCCCGAGTCCCTCGGGAGAAGGGCGGTTTATAAAAACTAATAAATAAATAAATAAATAAATCATATCATTTTTGGTACTGTCCATAGGGTATTCATGGCAAAGATACTGGAGTGGGTTGCCATTTCCTTCTCCAGTGGATCTGTCAGAACTCTCGGCTATGACCTGTCCATCTTGGGTGGCCCTGCATGGCATAGCTCATAGCTTCATTGAATTATGCAAGCCCCTTCGCCACGACAAGGCAGTAATCCATGAAGGGGAAAAGATATTCAAAAACCCTTAAGAACATTATGTAGTTTAAGTGGAAAAATCTGTAACAATCCTGATTAAAGAAGACCATGATACTAATGAAATATATTTACATTATGCTCTTTGGACCATAGGTAAGTGCTCTTTACTGGGCACTTGAATTACATTTGTTCCTACTATTATGTGCCTGAACTGCTGTCAATGCTGCAAACGTTGGATGTTTTTGCTCTGACTATATAAGAGGCAGCCTTTTCCTTTAAACCGTTTTGCTTTGAATCAAATGAAGCTGGGGGGGGGAATGAGTATGCTAACCTGGTTGTTTTAATAAGATAAGGAAGTGAAGCTTTGCATGTTAAACTAATTGGAAAATGTGATTAATGACATGTAAACTAAGGGAGGGAATTGTGTTTGATATGATGTCTTCAGGGGAGGAGAATTCAGATTCTGGCATCCATCCATGATTGCTAATGCTTTGTTCTCATTATTATAGACTTTTTAGAATAAACAATGCCTGAATGTTCTTTGATCTGTCTCATTAATCAGAACCATGACATCATGCCAGAATCTACTTTCTTTTCAAACAACCTGGGGGTCCCAAGCCCCAGCCACTGTCTCTAGCCTTGACCTAAGCTGGCAAAGATTCAGAGAAAAATCTTCATCATGGGAAAAGAGAAACTGCTTGAAGACGGTGACCTGGCAGCTACTAACACCTCAGAGGAGGAAGTAACAGACAGCATGCTATGGGAAGATGAGTTTGTGCAGATCTCCCAGTTGTGGGGAGAACCCAAGCAGTTAGGAGAGCTTATCTGGTTGTCAGTCTGGAACCACTCCAGTGGAGACTCCAGATGCCTTGACTGCTCTGCCAAAGACTTCAAAAGCAGAATGGTGGAGAGCTACCAGATCATCTGCCACGAGAATTTGGGTGAGTAGAAAATCCTGTCTGCAGACCAGACAGCCTGCCAGCTGCAGAAGTCCCCTGCCAGGTACTCCAGACCCACAGAAGCAAAGAACCCCAGCCTGGGGCCTCTGCAGCAACAGGAGGTTGGGGAGCCCCTGCAAGTGAAAGGCCAACAACCTCTAAGCTTGCCACAGCTAATAGAAGCCTTGCAACAGCTTGGGTTGGTGCAGAAGCCTGAAGATCAGAAGCTGGTGGGAGGACGACCAGAGCAAGGAGATTGGTCACTGCCCCTGAATGTATGGCAACTGCTGAGGGGCCTGCAAATGAGGGAGACCCAGCAGCTCCCCACAGACAACCACAGCAAGGGGGGCAGCAGCAGGGTCCGAATGTACAAACCCTGGGCATACAGCAGCACAAATGGGGTTGCCAGCAACTGGGGGTTCAACAGCTGCAGTGGGGGCTCCAGCAGCCATTGAGTCAACAACCAGGGTGGGGCCAGCAGCAAGTAGGGGTACAACAGCTGCAGTGGGGGCACCAGCAAGCAATGATGGCCCCACCATTCAGAACAAACTTTGATGGGACCCAGAGAAGCTGATCCTTTTCCTCAACCAAGTATGCCCTCATTTGACTCACTGGGATTATCTCTACCTGGATCCAGGTGCTATGGTCAATGTGATTGCGTCCAGCCTAGAGGGAGAAGCACCTGAATGGTTAAACAATTTATATAATGAGCAAACCCTTGAATTGGAGGACCTCCACCTCTTCCTCCTAGGGCTGAAAGAAAGATTTGAGGACCCATCCATTGTCCTCAAAGCAGAAGAACAAATCCACAAGATAAAACAAGATGGCTGGCCTGCCCTGGAGTACATGCAAGAGTTTCGCAAGATAGCCAATCAGATAGAAAGATGGCCTGAGCAATATAAAATTCATCATTTCTGGGAAGGTTTGGATGACCACCTTTCTCAGGGTTGCATCTACTGAGCTGTACCTGACCAGCTGCAAGAATGGTACCAGACAGTGGTAAGATTAGATGTTCAGCTTGCCTGCTATAAGAAGACTCTCCCACCTGAAGCTGAGCCGAGGCCAGAACAACCCGAATGGCAATCAGCCCCACAAAAATCTCCAACTACTGTGATGGCTGAAAAATCCAGGCCACCTGCAGGCCCATCAATTAAGTGTTTCCAGTGTGAACGGCAGGGACATCGTGCAGCAAATTGCCCAGGCCCCTACACCCAATCACAGAATATACCAGGACCAGCAGCAAGAAAGAAACTGCACAGCGGCTCACAGGAGAGAAATCCAACTGGATAACGCATTACCCTGTTGCCCAGGTCACATCCCCAACACAGGAGGACGATGGAACTCAGGCTGGATCCACCCCTGTTCTACCCTCTTTTGACTGTTATGACGAAAGAGAAAATGACCTGATGGTGAGCTGACACATCCTACCTTTCTCACTACCTGCCAAGCTCATAATCCCTAAGTCAGGTACACAGGTAGATTTAAAGGTGCTAGTTGAGTCTGGATGCTCCCGATGCATCATTAGCTTGCCATTTGCCATGAAACTGGGCATATGAGCAAAACTGCTCTCCAAACCTGTGAGATTCAAGCAAGCTGATGGCTCCCTGATGGGAGGGACTTTAGTCACGCAATTAAAGAAGCCTCTATACCTAGAAATAGGTGAGCACTGGGACTTTGTTCGCTTCCTGGTGGCCCCAAAAATGACTGAGGCTGTGATCCTAGGATTAGCCTGGTTGGACAAATGGAAGCCATTTATCTGGTGGGAGAAAGGAATGAGAATTGTGAGACTACCTAACCTCACACTGATTCAAGCGCACACGGCTGCCTCATCACCACCAAGCTGCCTCACCCTCCCCAGTGAGTACCTGGACCTGGTGGGGGCATTTAGTGAGAAAGAATGCAACACCCTGCCCCCTCACAGAACCAATGATTGTTCTATCGAACTGGTGCCATGAGCCAAACTCCCATGACCGAGAATGTATGCTATGTCCCCCTCAAAATGGAGAAGATGCAATGATATGTGGATAAAAATCTAACAAGGGGTTTCATTGAATGAGCCAATCTACTGTGGAAGCCCTGTGTTGTTCAAGGGAAAAAAAAGATGGGTCTCTTCATCTCTGCATAGGGCTTAATGGGGTGAGGGTGGAGAACAAATACCCTCTCCACTTCCTGAAAGACTTGTTAACCCACCTTGCTAAGGAGAGCATTTTCACAAAATTGGACCTGAGAGAGGCATACTACTGGGTGAGAATAAAAGAGGATGATGAGTGGAAAACTGCCTTTAATTGTCCCCTGGGAAGCTACCAATTCAAAGTCATGCCATTCGGATTGCAGGGGGCCCCATCTGTATTCATGCAGCTGATTAATGAGGTCCTACATGATCACTTATAAAAAGGTATTCTGGTGTATCTTGATGACATCTTGATCTACAGTACAAATATGACAGATCATATAAAGCTAGTGAGAGAAGTGTTAAAGAAACTCTTGAAGGCCAAGCTATAAGCCAAATTGTCGAAATGTGAATTTTACCAGACCCGATTAGATTATCTTGGCTACAGAATTTCCAATGAGGGCGTAGAAATGGACCCAGCCAAAGTGAGAACTATAACTGAATGGCAGCCCCCAAAGACTCGCAAACAGCTTCAGAGCTTTTTAAGGTTTGCTAACTTTTATTGCTAATTCATCCCCTCCTTTGGTGAGATTGCCCTACCTGAATCATATCAGGAAACCCGGGGAGTCCAAACAACAAATAAAGCACCGGCCCGGCAGACTTTTGACAGTTGACAGCTGTCAAATTGCTGCCAAAAGCAACAGCGCATGCGCGCCGCCCCGCCGGCCGCCATTACCGATGACAGCTGTCAAACGAGCTGCCGGGACCAAACACGCACGCGCCGGATTTGACAGTTCCCGGAACTGTCAAAATCCGCAGTCCACAATCTGGTCTTCCGAACTGAGCCAAGCGCTCAGCTGAGAGGAATTCCCTGACAGCCGTCGAGCTGTCAGAATGCCGCTTGCCGATTGGCCGCTGACCAAGCGGCGGGAAAGTTACTGTTACCTGATTGGTTGTTATGTTTGACAGTTCACTATATAAGCCGGGATTGTTTTGACAGTCAGCTGCCCGGAGCTGAACCGAATAAACTTATGAACCTTGCCTACGGTCTCACTCTTGTCTTTGTAAAGACATTTCACTACCCTTTACAGAACTACTCAAAACAGGCAAAGGAGGAGGGAAGCCACGATGGGGCCAACCACTTGCTTGGACGATGAGCTATCAAACAGCTTTTGAGAATTTAAAAACACTATTTGCTGCTGAACCAGTCCTAAAGCATCCATGCCCAGGGGTGCCTTTTGTAATCCAAGCTGATGCCAGCAACATTGCAGTCGGAACTGTATTACTGCAAAAGAACAAAAGTGGAGTCCTACAACCCTGTGCCTACACCTCCAAAAAATTCACTGAAAACTAGAGGAGATGGGCAATATCGGAGAAAGAGGCCGACATTTGGTGGAGTCTGTTAAACTGGCAACACTATTTAGAGGGGAGCAAGGTACCTCTCCAGCCCCCAGTCTGGCCATCTGTCCCAGGAGCCTGGCAGCGACGGTGGCGGTGGCGGCGAGGCGTCTCCGGCCCGCCCCTGGGCCACTGCAACCATTGCAACCATCCAGGAGGGGGCGGCGGCTCTGCTCTGCCCCGGCCCCCTGACCGACTCCCGGGCAGCGGCGGCGTCTCCAAGCGATCAACGGAGAAGCCGCAGACCAGCTGGGTGGCGGAGGCAGTGGCATCTTCAGTAACGGCGGCGGTGAGAGCTCCGCGGGGCCCCAGTCTGCCGTCTCCCACGGTCCTGAACACCGGGCAAGGGCAGCGTCTCCGCAGATCAGCTGTGCGGCGGAGGCGCCGACAACGAAGAAAACAGCAGCAGCGGCGACAGCTCTCCAGCCCCCAGTCTGACCGTCTGTCCCAGGAGCCTAACAGCGACGGTGGCAGTGGCGGTGAGGCGTCTCCGGCCCGCCCCTAAGCCACTACAACCATTGCAGCCATCCAAGAGGGGCCGGCAGCTCTGCTCTGCCCTCGGCCCCCTGATCGACTCCCGGGCAGCGGCGGCGTCTCCGAGCGATCAACGGAGGCGCCGCGGACCAGCTGGGTGGCGGAGGCAGCGGCATCGTCAGCAACGGTGGCGGTGCCCTAGTCTGTCATCTCCCCACGGGCCTGAACACCGGCGGAGGCAGTGGCGGTGTGGCGCCTCCGACCTGCCCCTGAGCCACTGCAGCTGCTGCAGCCATCCGGAGTAGGGCCGGTGTCTCCGCCCTTCCTCAGCTCCCTGATATGCCCCCCTGGGCAACGGCGGCATCTGCGAAGATCAAGAAAGGCGCCGCGGATCAGATGGATCAGCTAGGCGGCGAAAGTGGCAGCCGCTGCAACCACCCTGAGCAGGACCGGAGTCGCTGCTCTGCCTCGACCTCCTGGCCTGCTCCTGAATAGCGGCGGCGTCTCCATGGGATCAAGGAGACGCCGCAGACCGGCTATGCGGGCCCGATCGACCACCTCCGAGGGGCCATGGACAGCGGCGCTAGCAGCAACGGCCTGGCGTCTCCAGCCCACCCCCAGAACCGCTGCAGCCGTCTTGAGTGAGGGCCAGTGCCTCGTCCTTCCTCGACCACCTTGACCTAGCCCTAGGCGGCGGCACTTCCGATCCACATCAGGGAGACGCCGCGGACCAGCGGATCCGGGGAGCAGCTATGCAGCGGAGCAGCAGCGAAAGCGTCAGCAGCATAAGCTTCTCCAGACCCCGGTCGACCACCTTTACCAAGAACCCTCGACGGCAGCACTACTAGACGCGGCATGGCGTCTCCGGCCCACACCCTGGGTGCCGATGGTGTCTCCGTGCCGATCTACAACCAAAAGATGCCACGATGCAGCTGACCAGTGGAGATAGCGGCGACTAGACCACCGAGGCCATCATCATCTTGCCTCCACCAGCTGTCAACCCCCCCTGCCCTCCCTCGCCCCACAGGACATGATGGGCCTGGGTGCAAGCCACGGTGGCAGAGTGGCTTGACCTTACACCTGCAGCCCCATAGAGGTGAGAGCTCTATGGGGTATGCTTCACCCAGAGTGGGTCCTGGACCACCCCCGGAAGCAGAGTCACAACCCATCATGAGAGGATGGGGAGTGGCCTGCTTCTGGGGTTCACCCAGCCAAGTGGCAGTGGATGGGTGGCGGTCCAGATACCCACCTACCCAACTCGGCCCTCCTCCAATTCTCCACCCAGGGGACCGCCTTCCAAAAAAAAAACCCCTGTGACTCTATGCTTCTCCAATATTCGAGCACAGACCTACTCGCCCTCAGGAGTTCCCCCCTCTCCTGGGTGCGTCCCGCCTACAATACATCGAATCTCGATGACGGGCCCGACCATTGGGCCTCTGAGAGATGGCCAGGCAGGGTCAGGGGCCTCTAACACAAGTCCAACAAAAGGCCCCTGGTTAAGTTCCTAGTTAAGTTCTTTGTCGGGTTAGGGAGGGGGGCGGGAAAAGACTATGGTTGTTCGGGGAAGGCGGGCCTTCCAGCTACCATAGCGCAGGCCAGGCCTACGACCATTCGCGAAGGTGGAGAACGAGGACCAGTCGCCGACAAAGCCCAGTGGCGAGCTGACGAACAGCCAATTCCCAGGATGGTGGGGAACGGCAGAAGGTGCACAAGCAGAGGGCCATATCGTCACCGGGAGAGTCATCTCCACTCTGTACAAGCGGTGAGACGCTCCGACCCTCTGTACTTCCCCCGAGGACCCGGGAGCGAAGGTGTGCAGCCTCCTATGCTCAGGCTGGTCTACCTAAATGCCAGGTCCGTAGCTAACAAGGCTCACCTCGTTCGTGACCTAGTGGAGAGCGAGCACGCAGACCTGGCTTGCATCACGGAAACCTGGCTGGGCCCAGAGGGTGCTGTCCCTCTGGTTGACCTCTGCCCGCCAGGTTTCCAGGTGCTGCACAAGCCTCGGGCCCATGGGAGGGGCGGGGGAGTGGCAGTAATCATCAGTGAGACCCTTAGCCCACGAGAGACCACCGTCCCTCAGATAGTCGGGTGTGAGTCTCTCCTACTGAGACCTTTCGGCGGCTTTCGATACCATCGACCATGGTATCTTGCTGCGGCACCTCAGGGGACTGGGAGTGGGAGGCACGGTTGTGCGGTGGTTCTCCTCCTTTCTCCTGGGACACTCGCAGTCAGTGTTGGCAGGAGGACAGAGGTCGACTCCGAGGCCTCTCGTTTGTGGAGTCCCTCAGGGGTCGGTTCTCTCGCCTCTCCTGTTGAACATCTACATGAAACCGCTAGGTGAGATCATTCGTGGTTTTGGAGTAGGGTACCATCAGTATGCTGATGACACCCAGCTTTTCATCTCAACTCCAAACAGCATCAGTGATGCCCTCAACATGATGTCCCGCTGCCTGAAAGCGGTCCGGGAATGGATGGGGAGGAACAGGCTTCAACTCAACCCGGACAAGACTGAATGGCTGTACGTACCAGCAAGCCAGGATACTCAGATCATTCCACCCCTTAACATCGGGGATGAGTTACTACCCCCTGTTGATAGGGCCAGCAACCTGGGTGTCCTCCTAGACTCGCAGCTATCTCTGGAAGATCACGTAGGAGCTGTGACCAAGGGGGCCTTCTCCCGGGTTCGACTTGTGCGCCAACTACGACCTTATCTGGACCTGGATGCCTTACGTACAGTCACCCATGCCCTTGTGACCTCTCGCCTAGACTACTGTAACGCTCTCTACATGGGGCTGCCCTTGAGATCCACTCGGAAGCTTCAACTGGTGCAAAGTGCAGCGGCACGGACACTTTTGGGGGCCTCCTGATACTCCCATATCACACCTCTCCTCCGTGAGCTGCACTGGCTTCCGGTTGCCTTCCGAGTGAAATTCAAGGTGCTAACAATGACATACAAAGCCCTACATGGCATGGGTCTGGACTACCTACGGGAGCACCTTCTGCCAATGTCAACACCCCACCGTCCTGTGCGCTCCCACAGAGAGGGCCTCCTCAGGGTGCCACCGCTCAAGGAATGTGGGCTGGTGGCCCCAAGTGGGAGGGCATTCTCAGTGGGTGCGCCAGCCCTCTGGAACTGCTTGCCAACCGAAATCCGGATGGCCCCCGACCTCCGCACCTTCCGGCGCGATTTAAAAACTTACCTGTTCCAGTAGTCCGGCCTTGCCTGATAGCTCTAATTGGGGTCTCAGTTGTTTTTACTATTGTTTTTCACTATTGTTCAATCTGTATACCTACCTTACTCTGTACACCGGCCCGAGTCCCTCGGGAGAAGGGCGGTTTATAAAAACAAACAAACAAACAAACAAACAAACAAACAAACAAACAAATAAATAAATAAATAAATAAATAAATAAATCTTCACCACCACACCTCCAACATTTAGGCTGGCAGTTCGGATACATACCTGCTAATTTTTTAGGATCTAAGTGCCACCTATAAAACATTTTATAAAAGTTCTCTCTTAAGTTTTGAGCTTGCGTGAATTTTACATTTCTCACCCAAATCTTTTCCCAAGTATCCATTGTAATGACTTCTTGAAAATTCTGAGCCCACTTTATCATACAGTCTTTAACAAGTTCTGTCTCTGAATCAATTTCTATCAATGCAAGATATATCCTTTTAATATGTGCTTGACCTTGATCTCTAATTTGCTTTACCAAATTTTCATCAGTCATTGAAAAACCAATTTTCTGGTCTTCTTTCCACCTGGCCTGAAATTGCCCATACTGAAACCAAGTTTGTACAATCTTTTCTTCTCTTAAGATATTATACGGCTTCAAATGCCATACATTCCTTTCCAAACTTAAAATTTCCTTATATGTAGTCACATCATGTTTAAACCCAACACTTATATTTTCTATTGCGTGTTTCGGTATTGCCCATATAGGTATCTTATAATTTAACTTATGTCTATACTTTTTCTAAACTCGCAACAGAGCATATCTTAAAATATGTACCTTAAACACATTATCCACCTTCTTATCATACAATAAATATGCATGCCAACCAAATAACAAATCATGGCCTTCAAGATTTAATAATCTCACTTGTGTTAGATTAATCCAATCACTTATCACTGACAAAGCAGCAGCTTCATAGTATAGTTTAAGATTAGGCATTTTAAGACCACCTCTCTCATGCATATCCTGCATAATCTTAAATTTAACTCGTGGCCTTTTCCCTGTCCAAATTTATTAATACCCTTTTGCCATTCCTCCAAGTTTGAATCCTTTTTAAGAATAGGTATCATTTGAAATAAAAATAAAAATTTCTGCAAAACATTCATTTTCACTGCTGCAATTCTTCCCAATAAAGATAATTGTAGTTTTTTCCAGCTATCCAATTCTTTTTGAACTTTTCCCCATAACTTTTCATAATTATTTTTATATAGCTTTACATTTGAGGGTGACAAATATATCCCCAAATATTTAACCCTTTTAACAATTTCAAATCCCGTTAGCTCTTCTAAAACAGCCTTTTGTGATACTGTCATATTCTTAGACAACATTTTAGTTTTTTGTATGTTAACCTTGAATCCAGAAACTTTCCCATATTGCATTATTATCTCCATCAGTTGTACAACTGAATCTTCAGGCTGAGTTACCGTAACAACCAGATCGTCTGCAAACGCCCTCAATCTGTAATCCTGATCTCTTATTTGAATTCCCCTATTTTTTTCCGAGTCCCGTATTTTAATCAATAATATCTCCAATGTTAAAACAAATAGTAAAGATGACAACGGGCTCCCCTGCCTTGTGCCCTTTTCAATGTTACATACTTCCGTCAAACTATTATTAACTATTATACGGGCTGTTTGCTTTTGATATAGTGCCCTAATTGGTTGTAAAAATTTATCCCCAAAATTCATTTTATCTAATACTTTCAACAAAAATTGCCAATACAATTGATCAAAGGCTTTTTCAGCATCCAAAAAGATCAACGCTGCAGGGATCTGATTGTTTCTTTCCAAAAATTCCAACAAATCAACTATATGGCTCACATTGTTCTTCATTTGTCTACCACTTATAAACCCAGTTTGGTCACCATGAATTACTTGTTGCAATACCTTCATTAATCTGTTAGCTAAAACCTTAGCAAATATCTTGTAGTCCATATTCAAAAGTGATATTGGCCTATAATTTTTTGCTTGGGTGACATCCTGGTCTTCCTTCGGAATCAGTGAAATAAAAGCAGTTTTCCAAGACGAGGGCATCCCTCCTCCCATTTTAATTGTCTGAAACAATTCCCTTAATGGCTTTACCATCTCTAACTGTAAATTTTTATAATACACAGCAGTCAATCCATCTGTACCTGGCGCCTTACCCACTTTCAATTGTTTAATTGCTGAAAAAAATTCTTCCTCAGTTATCAATTGATTCATCTCTTCCTTTTGTTCTTGTATAAGAACAGGAATATTAGCATTCATCAAATATACATCAATATCTGCCTCACTAATCTTATCTCTAGCATATAACTTAGAGTAAAAATCAACAAAAGTCTTCTTAATAAGAGTCAGCTGGTACACTACCTTACCCTTATGTTCTATTCTATCTATATTAGAAGCCCTTTGCTTCTTCCTTAACAAATAAACTAACCATCTACCTGGTTTATTGGCATTGCAAAAAGTATTATGTCTAGCATACCGTAAGTTAGTTGCCACTTGATCAGCCATCAACTTGTCGAACTGTCCCCTTAATAAATTAATTACCTCTTTAATCTTCCCATCCGATGGATTCAAAATTAAAGCTTTTTCTTTTTCCCTAATTTCATTCTCTAATTCCTTCCTCCTGAATTCCAGATTGCGTCTATATTTGTTATTCAAATATATTAATACACCTCTCATATAAGCTTTACTAGCATCCCAGACCATTTCAATAGAAGTACCCTTATGCATATTAATTTTAAAAAAATCCTTCATCTGTTTTTTACATAATTCCACATTTTCCTGATTTCTAAACAGGTTCTCATTTAGACGCCAGGAGCGCCTATCTCTATTATCTTTATCTATCTCTAACCAGACTGGACTATGATTACGATCTCCCTATTGATAGTCCAGTGTGGACGGGACCGAACCGTGGTGGGAGGACGGTTTTGGACTGGTCAGCGATCACCTCACTGGTGTGAGAGACCAGTTGGGGTGGGCCTGGCTCAGGATCCCCCTTTTCTCTCTCTGCTCCAGTTAGACTCCTCAGCCAGAGTGAGAGGACGGCTGAGGTTGTCCCTTGGAATTCCATATCTGGTGAGAGCTGAGATGGCTTTGCAGACTGAGAGATATGCCCACTGGACTTCTTCTTTCTCCATCTATGTACCATCAACGAGAAATCCTTTGGACATATTTACAACATCGGCCCTAAGAGACTATTCGAGCGCAATATGGTCTATCGTTATTCCGAAGCGGACTTGTATGCCCTTAGGGCGGTTCCTGCCTCATGGGCGTGACCTGTCGCCTGTTTCCATACTCCCCTTAATGACGGGCCCAAGCTTTGGGACTCCGAGAGGTGGTTGGGCTTAGATAGGGGCCTCGAGTTAAGACGTGCTAAGAGGCCCCTGATAAGATTCTTAGCCGGTTATTTTAAGAGGTTAGGGAGGGGGAGGGAGGGGGGGTAGGGAGGGAACCTGTAACCGGCACTCAGTCTGGACCTGTTTGAGGTCCTGAAGGGACGGGGTCGGGGGAGGTGACTGCTGGTGCTGGGAATGTGGGGGTGGGGCATCGAATCCCCACGGCGATAGGGTATGGCAGCAGGTGTTTGCGCGGAGGGCCATATCAATATCTGGGATCGCACCCCCGCTATCTCCAAGCGGTGGCACGCTCCGACCCTCCGGTTAGCACCCTCTTACCCGGGGATGTGGGTGATCAGGCCCCTGAGCTCAGGTTGGTCTATTTTAACGCTAGATCCGTGGTTAACAAAGCTCCCCTCATCCGTGATCTGATCGAGGAGGAATGTGCGGATCTGGCGTGCATCACGGAAACGTGGCTGGGCTCGGAGGGAGGGGTGCCTCTCACCGAGTTATGCCCGCCAGGTTTCCGGGTGCTGCACCAGCCACGGGCTCAGGGCAGGGGTGGTGGGGTGGCAGTGGTTATTCGGGAGACTTTGTGTCCCTGGGAGGCCACCATTGTCCAGATGGCCGGGAGTGAATCCCTCCTCTTGAGATGTGGTCCTCGGGTTCAGTTGGGCTTGTTGCTTACATACCTGGCGCCCAGCTGTGTGGCAACAGCCCTGCCTGAGCTGCTCGACACCCTCTTAGGGTTGGCGGTGGAGTTCCCCAGGCTTATAATCCTGGGTGACTTCAACCTGCCATCACTGGGAGGGTCGTCGGAGTTAGCTCGGGAGTTCATGGCTTCTGTGACAGCCATGGGCCTGACCCAGGTTATTGAGGGCCCGACTCATGAGGGGGATCATACTCTCGACCTGGTGTTCCTGTCTGGACGGGTTGGATGATCTGGGAGGGGGTTCTCCGTCCATCACCCCTCTGTCATGGTCAGATCATCACCTCCTGAGGCTGGTTTTCCGTCATGCCACCCCCCACTGCTGGGCGGCGGAACCGACCAGGTGGTTCCGCCCCAGGCACCTAATGGACCCGGATCGGTTCCAGAGGGCGCTTGGGCCTATACCTATCACCCTTACCCACAGCCCAGTCGATGCCCTGGTGGAGGCCTGGGAAACGGCTGCCACCAGGGCACTTGACTGCATTGTACCCATGCAACCTCTGACCCTTCGCAGATCCCGCTGGGCCCCATGGTTCTCTGTGGAGCTCCGGGAGATGAAGCGTCGGAGACGAGGTCTAGAGAGCGGTTGGAGATCCAGCCGATCCGAATCCAACCGATTGCAGTTAAGAACCTTTATAAGGTCTTATCTTGCGGCGATAAGGACGGCGAAGTCTAACTACTTTGCCGCCCTTATCGTGTCCGCAGATAATCGCCCGGCCACCCTGTTTAGGGTGACTCACTCCCTCCTTAATCAGGAGGTGAGAGAGGATCCCTTGCAGGGACGAGCCGAGGAGTTTAGTCAACATCTGGCGGACAAAATCGCTCAGATCTGGACCGGCTTGGACTCTGACTGGGCAGAGTCTGATGTGGAGGAATCAGGCGGTCTTGAGCATGTTATCTGGACTGAGTTCGACCCTGTTTCCCCTGATGATGTGGACAGGATCATGGGGAGACTGAGCACCACCACCTGTTTGTTGGATCCGTGCCCCTCCTGGCTAGCTTATGCGGCTCGGGAGGGAACACGAGGCTGGTTCCATGCAGTAATAACTGCTTCCTTGAAGGAGGGTGTCATTCCTGCCGCCTTGAAGGAGGCGGTGGTGAGACCCCTTCTCAAGAAGCCTGCTTTGGACCTGGCTGTTTTAAACAACTATCGTCCAGTCTCCAACCTTCGCTTTCTGGCGAAGGTTGTTGAGAGTGTGGTGGCGCATCAGCTCCCTCTGTTCCTGGAGGAAACTGATTATCTGGACCCGTACCAATCGGGCTTCAGGCCCAGACACAGCACGGAGATGGCATTGGTCGTGCTGGTGAATGATCTCTGGAGGGCTAGGGACAGGGGTTGTTCCTCTGTCCTGGTCCTATTAGATCTCTCAGCGGCGTTCGATACCATCGACCATGGTATCCTACTGCGGCGACTCAGGGGGCTGGGAGTGGGAGGCACCATTCTACGGTGGTTCTCCTCCTACCTCCAGGGCCGCTCGCAGTCGGTGTTGACAGGAGGGCAGAGATCCGCCCCGAGGTCTCTCATTTGTGGAGTTCCTCAGGGGTCGGTTCTCTCGCCTCTCCTGTTCAACATCTATATGAAGCCGCTGGGCGAGATCATTCGTGGTTTTGGGGTGGGGTATCACCAGTACGCTGATGATACCCAACTTTTTCTTTCCACCCGAACCAACCCAGTGATGCCCTCTCCGTGATGTCCCGGTGCCTGGAGGCGGTTCAGGTCTGGATGGGGAGAAACAGGCTTCGTCTCAATCCCACCAAGACTGAGTGGCTGTGCATATCGGCATCTCGGGTTAACCAAGTTATTCCATCCTTAATGATGGGGGGTGAGGTGTTACCCCCCGTTGATAGGGCTCGCAACCTGGGCATCCTCCTGGACTCACGGCTCAATTTTGAAGACCATATAGGAGCTGTGACCAGGGGGGCTTTTGCACAGGTTCGCCTGGTGCGCCAGTTGCGTCCCTATCTGGACCGAGACGCCCTACGCACAGTTACTCATGCGCTTGTGACCTCCCGTTTGGACTACTGTAACGCTCTCTACATGGGGCTGCCCTTGAAGACCACTCGGAGGCTTCAACTGGTGCAGAATGCGGCCGCACGAGTTGTAATGGGGGTTTCCCGATACTCCCATGTAACACCTCTACTCCGTGAGCTGCATTGGCTTCCGGTTGCCCTCCGGGTGAAATTCAAGGTGCTGGTTATTATCTATAAAGCCCTACATGGCCTGGGTCCGGGTTATTTGAGGGAACACCTGCTGTCGGCATCAAACGCCCTTCGCCCAGTGCGCTCCCACAGGGAGGGTCTGCTCAGGGTGCCACCGGTGAGAGATTGCCGGCGGGTGACACCCAGGGATAGGGCCTTCTCAGTGGGAGCGCCTGCCCTCTAGAACCAGCTGCCGGTGGAGCTGAGAACTGCCCCTGACCTCCTATCATTCCGCCGGGGCCTGAAGACCTGGCTCTTTGAGCTCTCGGGCCCAGGCTGAGGAGAAATTTTTAATTGGGGTTTTTTAAGAATACAGGGTCAATTTAATATTTTTTTAATTTGGTTTTTAACTTTTGTATGTTGGTTTTTTAATTCCCTGTAAACTGCCCTGAGTCCTCAGGGAAAGGGCGGTATATAAATGTAACTAAATAAATAAATAAATAAATAAATGATCAGACATAGTTCTTGGACAAATCTTAATCTTCTTAATCCTGGAAAAGAAATCATTAGTAATTAGTATAAAGTCAATCCTAGAAAAAGATTGATGTCTATCGCAAAAAAAGTATAGTCCTTCTCTTGCAGATTTCTTTCTCTCCAAATATCTCGCAGTTCCAAATCATCCTTCATTTGAAAAAAAGATTTAGGCAGTTTAGCATGACTTGGAATACTTTTTAAAAAATCACTCTTGTCCATTTGTACATCCAAAACACCGTTCCAATCTCCCATAAAAATAAAAGATTTATAATTCCACTGCTATGTAGTAAACTATAAAAGTCTGCTTGTTGTTGATTAGGAGCATATAATCCAACCAGAAGTGTTTTCTTGCCTTCTATTAACAGTTCAATTATAACATATCTTCCTTGTTTATCTGCTTCAATTAACTCTGCTGTCAAGGTATTCTTAACATAAACAACCACTCCATTTTTCTTATCCGTTGCAGAGGCAATAAATTGTGTACCCAGTCTTGAATTTAATATGTACTCTTGATCCATAACTCTAATGTGTGTTTCTTGTAAACAAATAACATCATTCTTAAATTGTTTTAAATATTGAAAAACTTTCTCTTCTGTGGTGAATTTAAGCCATTAACATTCCAGGTTAGAAACTTTGTCACCATCCTTCGCGACTCGAAGCTTTTGGAGCGCTTCTTCCAAAATCACTTGCACTCTCTTAGGTTGCGCTCCTCCCACAGCTTCACTATAAGTAAGTTTTGGAGGTGCCATCATGACTTTCTGCTGGTCTTGTTCTTGCTCTTGTCTCATTCGTCTCGAAGCAGCACACGTCATCCTCTGGTCTCTGGCCTCCTCCGATGATACTGAAATTTGATCCACTCCTGTAGCTTTCTCATCTATCTGCGTTGTTCCTTCAGCACCTTGTA
The DNA here is from genome assembly GCF_947247035.1 of Vipera ursinii. Lineage (NCBI taxonomy): Eukaryota > Metazoa > Chordata > Lepidosauria > Squamata > Viperidae > Vipera > Vipera ursinii. The sequence goes on from NC_139517.1 coordinate 58,124,000, forward strand.
AATTCTCACTGCGTAGTTGAGGCTCTCCCTCACCATTCTTCTTTGTAGATTCCAAAAGTGGTATGGGGACTGCTTTTAAAACATTACTATAAAAATCACGTGCCTGCAACACTGTAGTAAGACAATGTCTCATGCCTTCATGCATCACCACCGGTATCTCCCATCTGAACTTAATATCACGTCTTCTTAATTCTTGTGCCCAAAAAGCAACTTCCTTCCTTCTACTTAAAATTCTTGGAGGGATCTCTTTTAAAATCAAAACTTCTTGCTCAGCAATTGCAAATTTAGTATTGTAAAAGGCTTGAATAACCTCATTTCTAATTGCTCTCTTTGTAAAATAAACCACCACATCTCTGGGTAATTTCCTTTGTCTTGCAATCCATGAATTAACACGGAAAATTTTGTCTATATCTTCCATAATTGCATCTGCTGATCGCCCCAGCACACCTTCCAAAGCCTCAGAAACTATTTTCTTCAAATTTTCTTTAGGATCCTCTTTTAAGCCTCTGATTCTCACAGCAAACTCCATCTCATGGTACTGTACCAAGGTCAAATCACTATCAATTTTCTCCACCACATTTTCAGTCTCTGTCATTTTTGCATCTGATCTGAGATTTTCCTCTCTCTCGTCCAAGCGCTCTATACATATAGCCATGCCTTGAAATGCAAGAAAGATGTCTGCCCTTATTTCTGTTAACTTCTCATCCAGAAGCTCTGTAAGCTTTTCATCCATTAGCTCAGCTAATTGTTGCGATTGCTTTTTCATAGCCTCTTGCAACATATCCTGCAAGTCTTTAACTGTAAGAGTTGGTACAGGTGCAGGTGCAGAGGGTGGGGGCATTAAAGCTTGTAGCGAAGACTGCTGCACCGGAGAAGCCCCCGCGCTTCTAGGAACTTTAGAGGATTTGGCAGCCATTTTCACCCACTATTGCCTGCTACGCACTTTCACTTTCAAACTCCACAAAGTCCATTGAGTTAAAGATCATAAATTCACTTTCACCTGGATCTCCTGTATCGCTCTGCCTGCATCCAGGTTCTCAAAGGTTCTCTCTTGCTGGCAGGGATGGTTGCTGATGCCCTGCTCTGCTCCAAAAAACCCGGAGCAGAGGCGCCCCGCAGTCTGTAGCAAACTCAGGCTTCGGGGGGCTCAATCCTTCAGCCACCAAAACATTTAGCTCTGGCGGCCCCAGAGAGCTCTACCCCTACCTGAGCGCTCACCCCCTCCTCTTCTCCCAAGGAGGGGGCTTCCGAGCCACCAAAACAGCTGATCAGCGCTGTTTTCGGTGGCTCTATGGAGCCAGCAGGGCTGACAGCCAGAATGGCTGCCTGCGGCGATGCCTTGCCACCCGGAAGTCCTTGACTCTAGAATTTTTAAAGGGAAATTGAAGTACCTAGTACAATGGAAGGGGTACTCGCTGTCTGAAGCTACTTGGGTGAAATCTAGCGATGTGAAGGCTGACCAACTCATCAAAAAGTTTCATGAAAAACCCCCCAACAAACCAAGAGATAATCCCTGTCATATGCTTTTGTTTACATTACAGGATCTATCCTTTTTGTAAGGGGGGCCAGATGTCAATGCAGCAAACATTGGATGTTTTTGCTCTGACAATATAAGAGGCAGCCTTTTCCTTTAAACTGTTTTGCTTTGAATCAAATGAAGCTGGGGGGAGGGAGTATGCTAACCCGGTTGTTTTAATAAGATAAGGAAGTGAAGCTTTGCATGTTAAACTAATTTGAGAATGTGATTAATGACGTGTAAACTAAGGGAGGGAATTGTGTTTGATACAATGTCTTCAGGGGAGGAGAATTCAGATTCTGGCATCCATCGATGAGTGCCGATGCTTCGTTCTCATTATTATAGATTTTTTAGAATAAACAACGCCTGAATGTTCTTTGATCTGTCTCATTAATCAGAACCATGACAACTGCAGTAATTATTCCTGCTTCTAAAGTACTATGTTTGTGTGCATTGTCAACCTTGAAAAACAGAATAGTTTCCAATTCACCTTAACTTTTAAATCTTGAAAAGAAACATTGTAATAACTCAGTCTGGAACAACTGGTGACTAAAAATCCTCAATTAACTCAGCAAGTTGCTTTACTCAATTGAAGCAGTGTAGACTTAGGCAGTAGCAGGAGTGGCAATTTGCCCCTATCATAAATGCCCTATTGTTTGCTGAAAAATTTGGTGGAATTTAACTCAATTCTGTGGAAATTCTCAGTCAGATAAGTCATGGTTGTCCTAAAGATGCTTTTTCAAAAGCCAACTGGATTTTGTTTTCTTTGAAGACATTTCACTTCTCATCCAAGAAGCTTCTTCAGTTTTCTCACTTCCCTATCTTCTGGGCTCAGTGTAATTTATATGACTCTGAAGACTACCCACCATGTGGAATTAAAGTTGGATTTGTCATAAATTTACTGAATGGAACAGCTGCTAAATGGGCTATACCATTGTTAGCACAGCAGAGACCCTTATTGGATAACATGTTGAATCTAACCAGCATCTATAAATTATGTATTCTCTCCCAGTGAAAGCACGAACAGCTAATATTACCTTTAAGAACACACAAAGTTATTACTCTGTGTCTAAATACACAAATAATTTCAAATCTATCAAGATCTAATATGGAATGAAGCAGTCCTGATTGATCAACTTCAGGAAGGTTGGCTGATGAAATTCTAGATGAGTTGGAAAGAAATAAATGCCAGATACTTTGCAAGAACTAACACAGCTCTATGAATAGACTTAACATTAAGAAAATCAAGATCATGGTATCTGGCTCTCTCAGTTCCTGGCAAATAGATGGGAAGAAATGGAGGTAGTGACAGATTTTATTTTCCTGGGCTCCAAGATCACCGCAGACGGGGACTGCAGCCAAGAAATTAAAAGATGCTTGCTCCTGGGGAGGAAAGCCATGGCAAATCTAGACAGCACACTAAAAAGCAGAGACATCACACTGCCAGCAAAAGTGCATATAGTCATGGCTATGGTCTTCCCAGTTGCAATGTATGGCTGTGAAAGTTGGACCATAAGAAAGGTTGAGCACCAAAGAATTGAGGCCTTTGAACTATGGTGCTGGAGAAGACTCCTGCAAGTCTGTTGGACCAGGGCTTTTCAACCTTTTCACCCATTGTACCACTTTTAGGATATGGCAACATCCGAGTACCACGTCGCCTAGCAAGGTGTCAAAAACTTGATGACCAAAAAAAAAAAAACCAGGAAAAAAAGTGATGAAGTACAGGTAGTCCTCAACTTACAACAGTCCGCTTAGTGACTGTTCGAAGTTACAATGGCACTGAAAAAAGTGCTCCCCAAGCCACAGCCGAGCAAAACACCTGCCTGCCTGCCCAACAGCGCTCTTTCTCCTGTCCAAGGTTTTCATTGTTGTGAGCATTTCTGTTGAGGATTGGCAGCGGGGGTGGGGTGGGGGGTGTTTGGTTTTTATTCCCCCCCCCATCTGCTGGGTGGTTGCAGCAGGTTTTTGGTCACTTCACATGACCCTGGGACACTGTGACCATCATAAATATGAATCAGTTGCTAAGCATCTGAATGTAAATCACAAAACCCTGGATATGCTGCAACATTCCAGCTGATTGGCATGTCTTCTGGGCTCAGAAGCACCAGGACCAGTGCTGAGCTCCAGTTGGAGCCTGGCGCTGATCCTAGCACTTTCACTGAGCCCTGACAGCCCTGCAGCTCCAGCCATCTGTCACTCAGGCTTGTGCGGTGCTGCCACCAGTTCAGCTCATTCCCCTCCCCCGATACCATTTTTCTAGGATGGTTGTGTACCACCTGCCAGGGGCCAATGTACCACAGGTGGTACCCGTACCACTGGTTGAAAAGCTCTGCCTTGGACTGCAAGGTGATCAAACCGGTCAGTCGTAGAGGAGATCAACCCTGACTGCACTATAGAAGTTGAAACTCAAATACTTTGGCCACCCAATGAGAAGGAATGACTCACTAGAGAAGAGCCTAATGCTGGGAAAGGTTGAGGGCAAGAGAAGAATGGGATGACAGTTAATGAGGTGGCTGGATGGAGTCACTGAAGCTGTAGGCATGAGCCTAAATGGACTCCAGAAGATGGTAGAGGACAGGAAGGCCTGGAGGAACATTGTCCATGGGGTCGCGATGAGTCGGACATGACTTCACAACTAACAACAACAATGAATAGATGGGCAGTTACAGCAAAAAAAGGTAGAAATTGAGGATACAAGCCTGTTACCAAGTTGCTGCCTCTTGTCAATAGCCAAACATGAAAGGATTTTGACAGATGAACCCATGTAGATTGGGCTGCAGAACTGAAGCAAGTTCAGATGGTGGGAAGACAGACTATATTTAAACTATGGAGGTCAAGGACACTTGACTGCCACATGCTGTCTTAAGAAACTGAACACAAATTTGGGAAACAGATTCTGACCAGTTCACAAGGATTAGTGAATCAGGGACAAATAACTGTACTCAAACCAAGTATAGTATAGTGTTCTATTTAAACCTCTGGTAATCACTGTTATTTTGTACTTCCCTGCATGCCGGAAATAATCAAGCTACGAATGACTTAGGGCAGACATGTCAAACAGAAGGCCCGGGGGCCAGATCTGGCCCGCGAAGTGCTTTCATGTGGCCCACGAAGCCATCCTGGAAACAGTGAGGGAATGGCCCCCACTGCCTTGGCCCTGGCCCAGAGACCCTCCTTCTGCCAGAGACCCTCAGATCTGTCCCACTCCTGCCCAGGCCCCCATAGGCACCCTTGATGCGAACGATGTAGAGCTGGCCATGCCAGCTCATTATTTGCACTCTAGCCACACCCACCCAGTAGACCACACCCTCCTGGCCATACCCACCCAGTCCCTTGAGGGCAACTGCAATGCTGATGCGGCCCTCAATGAAATTGAGTTTGACACCCCTGACTTAGGGGAAACTGCCAATTTTATGGACTCCAAGAGTGAGAAGGTGCGCTCCAAAGAAATAGGAGGCAACTTAATTCAGATGTTCTGAGAGAGAAAGAGGGTGAAGATAGCCCCTCACAAATATTTGATAGAGTATATTATAGATGCAGATAGTAGAGTGCTCAGTCTGGCAAGATTTTGTTTATAGATGTGAAACAATTAAAAAACACAGCTTGAAAAAGTCACCCTATGTCATTTTTTATTTTAGGCCAGACAGTATTGAAGGAATTTGTATTCAATTTTGATTTTGTCCTAGCCCTGCCCTTTATTTCCCTAGCATCAGTGGTGGGATTCACTGTTTGCACCAGTTCAGCAAAAATGGTAGCTAATTTTTTGTTGCCCAGGCCCAGAATGGACTTTCGGAAATGGCAAATTTGAATCCCACCACTGCCTAGCATATTATTCAAAAGCTAACTGGGTCTCTTAGTCATTATATATTCCAAATTTTATTGTTTTTCAAAACATTATTAAATTTCAACGAAGCGAAAAAAGAGTTTTTTAAAAAGGGAAAAGAATAGGGGAAAATCTTTATACTTAATACTGCATATTTTGACTGCAGCAAGATTGGCTTACACTTAAAAATGGAAAAGAAAAGAAACCCCTACTGAAGAAGAATTAATAAGCAAAATCCTATCCTGTGCTGAAATGGATAGGTTAACATTAGAGATAAAACCAAAACCAAAACAGACTATTATGAAATTTGAAACAATGTGTACAAATGGCTAGAGTTAAGGAGGAATGCTGGGATGAATACCAACTGATTAGATGATAGTTTAGAAACCTTTTACAGGATAGAATTGAAAGATACTTAATCACATTGTAGATGAATGAAAGGATGTTCACTAGAAAATTCATAGATGTTATATGCACATTTTGTTACAATGTAACTTTTTTCTTTTTCTTTTTTCGTTTCATTCCCCCCCCCTTTATATAAGGTAATACTAATAGCAATGTTGAAGCCAGGGAAGTTGTAACATGTCCACTTTTGTTTTTAATTGTATATTCAATAAAATTTGTAAAAAATAAATAAATTGGAAAGTACAAACCAAAGGGGGAAAACTTATTTCAATACAGATAAAAACCTAAAAATCAGTAATCCTTTGACTAAATTATAACATAAGCACTTCTCTGATGAATAATAAATACAATCAAAATATAAGGTTAAAATTTCATTTATTTTAGTTTTGAACAAAAATCTAAACAGTGCTTTCCAAGAAGAAACAAAACTAGATAAAGTATTTTCTTTATTCAAAGCAATCAATTTCTCAACTCCATTTTATCATCTATTTTTTTACATTGTGGGTATATGTGAGTCCAATAGCAGAACTCTTGCTGCTGGTGTCTATATAAAAACAAAGTTCCATTTTTTTCAACCTGTCCACATATTCTCCCATAGACCAAGTATTATTTTGTAACTAAGCATTGTGTTATAAATGTTGCCCATTTGATCATATAGTCTTTAATATATTCATACTCCATTATTTCTTATTATTGCAGATTGGTATTATCACATCCCCCTGAAACGCTCAGAGGAACAAGTTAGCTCAGAAGTTGCACAACAGCCAACATCTGAGATCCCACATCTTGGTGATTTTGGAGATCCTCCCAATGACATTACCTTTGGGGGTCGAAGAAAGTGGATCAAAGATACTGACTCAGAATATGTAAAACTGGCAAAGCAAGGAGGTCAACCAGGTGATTTAATTTAAACAAATATCAAAGCTATTCAGATGTGACTATTTTTATGTGGAGACAAAGAAGTTAATGTTAGAAATGTTGGAAACTGAAGGTAGAATATGACAAATGAGAAGCATGAACATACATAAATACTGCTAAGCTTGTAAGCCGCCCTGAGTCTTCGGAGAAGGGCAGGATATAAATGGAATTAAAATAAATAAATAAATAAATTTTATTTTTTCAGCTGACATTGTGGGTCTTACTTTCCCAAGAACTTTTCCTACAGATTCTAAGACTGAACAATGTTATGAAATGTACAAGAAACCAAATGTGTGATAAAAAAGTTGAAGACTTAATAATTAATGAATCTCAAACTGTATCAAAAAAGGAAATCTTCTTAGACCTCTATGAGATCATGTTATTTTTGTTTTTTGTTTTTGCTTCAGTTCCAGTGGGGTACCCCAAGGCTCTTAGGCACAGTACTCTTCAATATCTTCATTAATTATTTAGATGAGGGGATAGAAGGGGAACTCATTAAATTTGCAGATGACACCAAGGGTCAGTACATCATGAGGTCATATAGGAACAATATAACCCAAGGTGCTAGTCACCATCCACTCCAGGCAGCAGTTAGGACCCGAGCCAAATTGCCCTCTAGACCTTCAGAGAAAACCCCAAGCTCTCTTTGAAGCCCCATTTGGTCCATCAATTGCCTGGAAGAAGTCAGTTGAACAAGCTCTGTCTCTCTGAGGATCACAAGAGAATAAAAAAAATACCAATGGATTAATCTGTCCACAACTGATGTTAATGTCCATCCCCACCTCAGGACAAAATCTAGACCCAGAAAGTGAATACTGACATGTGTCTTGCTGTCAATTATTTGGGACAGATCCAAACAAACAAGCCACAATCTTCCAAGTCACCCCAGACTCAGTGACCAGATAGCAAATTGAAACCCCCCAAAATCAACAGCCTTTGGGACTCTACTGCCAATCCAGCAACAGAGTCAGCTAGCAAGGAGGATGGTAACACCAACAATCCCAACTGTTCCCTTATACTGAATCTCAACTAGAACACCTCACATCTGGTTATCTTGGAACAGAGTCCCTCAAGTATCAAATTTAATTGTTAAATTTACTCAGAGCCATGAAGTATCTTCTTTTACATTTTAAAATCAACCTATTTGTCAACATCCAGCTCGAGAATCAAGATAAAACTCCAGGTTCCTTCTGTTTCTGAAAATCTTACTGTGTATTGAACACACAGCATGGTAATGTCAAAATAAAACTAACTCTGAAGTTCCCAGATATCAGTCCATATAATTAAATTAATTAAACTATTAACCCCCACCCTCTCATGTAGTCCATGTAAACAATTTCACTTTGTTATGGGAACCATCTGCTTCCTTTCCACGCCTGTTATAATGTCCTTGGAAAGGTTTCAGGCTCTCAGCGTCTTCAGTGGAATAGTAGAGGTTTTGTTTCTCCTTCTAACCCATTCTAAAGCAATACCTCCCCCCTCTTATTCTAATGGCAAGTTGAAATAAAAAGTCACATAGCTCCAAAGTTACATTCTTGACATTATTTCTGAATATTCTCATTTCCAGTTTCTAAATTATTTTATTTTATTTTATTTTCAATATTTAGGGAAGTCTCTGGTAGCTTATTAATCAAATTGGCAAGAGGCATGTACAAGAGGGAGTAATCAGAAAGTATGGAAGAACCCTGAGGTTTGCAGGAGCACAGTTGTTATTTTTTAATAAAAAAGAGAATTAAGATTGTGACTCCATCTGCAATGCTCAATGTCTTAAAAGTACACATAGCTGAGAAGAAACAAGAAATGAAGGGAGAGCAAAATGGATTATTCTGGAGATGGATATGGCTGGCTCCTTTTATATGCTTCTGTTTAGAAAACTATACTGAAATATCTAAATATAATGTTGGGTTAAACTAGAATAGATATTAAAAAAAACTATGGTTGGCTTTTTGATTTCTTTTAAATTTTAAAGATTTCTCTCTTCCTTTTATTTTCCTGAAAGGTAAATAAAATTATATATATTTTTCAAATATGGTAGAGTAATTTCTACAAGGAATCTACAGTAACATAATATAAAACAATTAAACATCATCTCCCACATCATGTTATTCCTCTTTCAGATACAGCCACTAATAGATTTTAAAAGCAAAATGTAAAAAAAGAGGAGATTGCATCAAAATCTTTTATATCTTGTCATTTAGATATTGTTTTCCTTTAGTGGATTAATATAAAAGCATTTTTAATACTTATCCCTGGCTCTAACTGTGTGCAGGATACAGAATTTATCTGATTATATTTTTAAAATCTGCAGTTGTTTAAATGTATATTTTTAAATGTCTTTGGTTTAAGATTTACTGAGACATTTTACTCCTACTCCACGAAAAGTATCCCTGGGGCCTTATGGTGCACATGAATGGTACTCACATCTGCAACAAGCTGCAACTGATGACTCTAAGTAAGTATTCTGTGTCTTTATGAGAAATGTTAATTTAATTTTACAGTGAGGAAATGGGTTTCTTGAATGTTGAAATTTGATGACAAATGCTATAAGCAGGGCTTTTTTTCTCATAGAACGCTCAGAACGGTGTTCCGGCACCTTTTTTTGGGGGGGGGGAACTTTTCAACAAGCTGTTTAGCAATTCCTATTGGCTTTCAAAATCCAATAGGAAATCCAAATCTATTGGATTTTGGATTTTGGATTTTGGATTTTGGATTTTGGATTTTGGATTTTGGATTTTGAAAGCCAATTGCTGCTGAGCCTGCCAAAAAACCCAGCCAGCAAACTTTGCACAAAGAAGTTGTCTGCAGCGAAGGCTAGTTGTCAGGAACTTTGCACCATCTCAACTGGGTAAATAAGAAAGGGCAAGGAGTGGGAGGTGGGTTTTGCAGAGTGCATGTGCACTTCTTCCTTATGCTCACCTGTCAGCCAGCTGGTGGCCTACCCGGTGCTGGACCTGGGGGGTAGTTAGCATGTGTCTCCGAACCATATCCACGTTGGTCTTTCCCTGCTGTGCCTTCCTTGTGTGATATAAACCCAGACACGGAGCTGCAGCTGGCATTGTTGCTAGAGGGGGACCAAATGGGCAGCGCAGCTGAACCCCAGGGGCTGGGGAGGGAGCTCAGGGAGGCAGCCCGGGGTGTCTGTGTCAGACACCTCGCAGTCCTGCAGCCCATAAATAGCCACAATGTCCAGGAAGTCCCCCAGTGGGTGTCCAGCTTCCTTGGCATGGTGGGGAAGGCAGGGGGCTTGGCTTGCTGTAGACCAGGCTGCTGCAGGGCGCCACCGCAGCCCCCATCATGCAGCCGCTGCCCAGGGCCAGCCCCACCCAGCTGGCGGTATCGTGGACGCCTAGCCGGCGCAGGCGGGCGTCCATCCGGGAGGTGCCGACGGCCCTGGCAGGCAAGTGGAGGAGTGTCCGCCAGGCTCCCGGCTGCCCCGGCTCTTCTGCCCTGGCTGCTATTTGTAGTCCGGGAAGATGTTTGCAGGCTTCTACACCCTGGAGGCACCCGCCAGCGGCTGAGCGGTGGGCCGTTCTCGCCGCCGCCCTGGACAGCCCAGCCGGAGGTGAAGCGGGAGGCCCATGGAACGCCATCATGTCTGGTTGTGCGCGCAGCGGCGGCAGATCACGCAAGAGCAGCTCCGGCTGAACAACTCAGAGCTCTCCAAGAGGCTGAGCACTGGTTGGCAGTGCCTCGACGCTGCCCAAAAGCAGGCTGAAACGGAGTGAGGGAGATTGCCAGGAATGCAAATCGGCTGATCTGGCGCTGCTGCAATCTCCCTCGTTTCAGCCTGCTTTCTCTTGTAGCAAGGGAAGCTGAAACCAAGTGAGGAAGATTGCAGGAGCGCGAGATCAGCCGATTCGCGTTCCTGGCAATCTCCCTTGCTCCGTTTTAGCTTGCTTTCTGCAAGAGAAAGCCGGGCCGCAGGGCCGCCTCCGCAGGTACTGCTCTAATGTGGAGAGGGAAGGACAAAAAGGGAGGGAAGGAAGAAAGGAAGGAATGAAAGAAGGAAGGGACAATGGGAGAGGGAGGGAGAGAGAGAAATAGAGAGAGAGAAAGAGGGAGAGAGAGAGAAGGAGAAAGGGAGGGAGAGAGAAGGAGAAAGAAAGGGAGAGAAATAGAGGGAAAGAGAGGAAGGGAGAGGGAAAGAGAGGGAGAGAAAGAAAGAAAGGGAGAGAGAGAGAGAGACAAGGAGAAAGGAAGAGGGAGGGAAATAGGGAGAGAAAGGGAGAGAGAGAAGGAGAAAGAAAGGGAGGGAAATGGAGATAGAAAGAGGGAGAAATAGAGGGAAAGAGAAAAATAGGGAGAGAGAGAGAAAGAGGGACAGAGAGGAGAGAGAAAGAAAGAGGGAGGGGAAGAGAGGGAGAGAAAGAGAAGGGGAGAGAGAGAAATTAAATTAGTAACATGATTGTTAAGTGAATCTGGTTTCCCCACTAACTTTGCTTGTCAGAAGGTTGCAAAAGGCAATCACATGACCCTGGAACAATGTGACCATCATAAATATGAATCGATTGCCAAGCATCCGAATGTAAATCACATGACCCTGGGGATGCTGCAACGGTCATAAGTGTGAAAAATGGTCATAAGTCACTTTTTTCAGTGCCGTCATAACTGAACAGTCACTGGGTGACTGGTGGTACTCGAACATTGCCTTGTCCTAAAAGTGGTGCAATGGATGAAAAGGTTGAAAAGCCCTGTTTTAGTATACCGGTACTATTTGGTTCAGAATATTTTTTTCTTGTTTTCCTGCTCTAAAAACTGGGTGTGTCTTATAATCAGGTGCGTCTTATGGTCTGAAAAATAGGGTAGTTCTTGCCTTGCTCAGCAGTGCAGGTTGATCCCTTTCCATCGTCCCACCCTTCCTTTCTTCACACAGCCTGTTACTTGACCACAAAGAGCTGCTGCCCAGCACATTAGATTACAATAAATTACCTTCTGGAGTGTTCAGTTTCTAATTTTATGGCCTGTATCAATCAGATTATTGAATGGTGTCTGAAATGCAGCCATCTAACACAGAAATCCAAGCCACATGGAGTGGAGCCTTAAGAGCCAGACTAGAGTTTACAGATGCTCATTTTTCATAAACTAAATCCTTGGCCAGGAGGCAGAATCATGCATCTCCTTCCTTGTGATCAGAGTTACTGATAAAACACACTATGCAAATACACAGATCTGGGTCAGTAAAGAATTCATATAGATAGTCTGACAGTATTTCTTATTTCTTTGAATCCACAACTAATCTTTGAATTGGACAGCATATCACATACCTGTGTCTGATATTATTACAGAGTTATAAAATAGACTGCTGTCACTAAATAATTATATGAGATTCTAGATCTATCAGCCCAGTTCATCGCAGGTCTGAACTCCCATGCAGTGAAAAGGAGAGGGGTTGCAACTTCTGTTTGTAGTTATCCACGTTTCTGCACACTGAGATAATCGGCCATCATACAAATACAGAGCCTATCATGCTTTTATATTTATATATGGAACAAAATGTATGTTAAGAATTGAATATATAATTGTTTAATTATATAAATAAATATATAAATAAAATTATATAAATAAATAACAAGATGAGAGTTCCGGCACCTTTTTTTTTTTTTTTAGAAAAAAAGCCCTGGCTATAAGGTAAGCTGTTTGGATTAATGGTAATATTTTTGCCTCCAGACCGCATGTTCCAGCAATGCCAGACTACATGATTCATGAAGAATTTAAGGCTGATCAACCAACCAGCTATGAACCTAAAAGGGGTCCTTTTGATTTTGATATGAAAAGTGTTTGGCAAAGGGATGCTGAAGAAAAAGAGAACAAAGAGAAAAGAGAGGTAAGGTTCTGCTATTCCTAGCTGTTATATTTTTGGAGAAGACATGCTTATTTTTAAAAATTATACTAATGTGTCAGTTAGATTTTTAAAAACCAAATATGAAAATAGATTTAAAGTTTTTAGACTATCTAGAACAAGATTAATTATGCATGTGGAGGAGTTTTTGTTGTAATATGTTTGCAATACAGTCTTAATACAGTATGTATACTAAGAAGCACATTCCACTGGAACTACTGTTTTTTACTACTAGTGTTTAAGAATTTTAGTCTGAAAATTGTGTGTATGAAACATAAAACATAAATATTAGTGTTGTAGCGTGGGCAGCCATGTGGACACAAGAATGAGACAGGGTACATGAACTGTTCCTTTTATTGATCACATAATGGAAGCGTAGTCCTACCCTCATCAATCCCTTATATACTACTGATGCCCGACAAGCTGTCCAACCCGATTGCTCTGTTTTCCCACTAGCCAGGTAACATCCAACCCGGTGTAGTATATTTCCCGCCAGACAGGTTTACCAATCACCTCACCTGAGTGATGCCAGTGATGTTAGGTTGGCTGTGCCAGCCAAGCATCCTACATACACAACACCCCTTCCCCCCCCCCCAACAAGAATGATTACTGTTAGTCAATCATAGCACCTAACCAATCCAATACAGTTACTGCCTCACATAATCCTTAAGGTAGACCGGAGTTTTGTGAGTTCTGGCAGGCTACCTTCCCGGCGGCTTCCCGGCCTCTGTATTACCTGGCTTCCTAACCACAACATCCCTTTTGTGCGGTGACCCTTCCATCACTGACTGTTCCAGAGTCCCTGTGTGGTCTGTGGCTGATTCCTGATTAGGCCATCTGGCTAGAACTGCGTTGCTGCCTACTTCAGTTGGCACTTCTTGCCTAGGCTGAGATGGTGTTATGTTTGGTATGGAGTAGGCCCTTGTCGGTAATGGTGATTGTAGTACCTCCGCCATGTCCACTTGTGGTTTGCTGGTTGGCCTTCCCCTCTGCTCCGAGCAAGCCGCTTGTTGAGGTTGTTGAGGTTGCAGACTCTCGGGTACCCGCTTCCTAAGTTGGTCAAAATGTCTTCTGATCTACCTTCCCCCTTCCCCCTCAACAATATAAGACAAGGGCCCCGTTTTGTCAACCACCACCCCTTGCATCCACTTGTCACCCAGTTCCTGTACCAAACTAATTCACCCACAGACAGTTCCCTAGCTGCGTTGGGTTGTTCTGTTTCAGCAGTCACCCTGTCTGGGTGTAGTCTGTCCAATCTTGTGATTAGTCTTCTATGCCCAATGCAGCTCAGCTGGGGTCTTACCCGTGGCTGTACATGGTGTTCTGTGTTGAGCCAATAGAAATTGTGCCAGTCTCTGATGCCAGTCGCCCACTATAATTCATCGCAGTGTGTCTTTCGTTGATCTTACCATTCTCTCTGCCAATCCATTACTGGAGGGATGAAAAGGTGCCGATGTTGCGTGTCTAATCGAGTTGGCCCTGATAAAATCCTGGAATTCAGTAGATGTGAATTGAGGGCCATTATCAGAAACAATTACATCAGGTAACCCTTGTGTGGCAAAGAGCTCCCTCAGCACCTGTATGGTCTTTGCAGACGTCATACTTTTTACAGGCACCACCTCTAACCATCTAGAATAACTGTCCACAACTACTAAGAATATTTGTCCCTGGAAGGGTCCCGCATAATCTATATGTATCCTAGACCACGGGTTGTGAGTTGTCTCCCACCTGTGCACAGGAGCATGTGGTTGTTCAGGTCTGGATCTTTGGCATTGGTAGCATCCCGCCACTTGTTCCTCAATAGCTTTATCCAGACCTGGCCACCATAGGTATTTTATTTATTTATTTATTTAATTGATTTTATATACTGCCCTATTCCCGAAGGACTCAGGGCAGTTTACAGGGTGAATTAAAACAATACAAATAAATACAATTAAAATAGAATTAAATTAAAACTAGCCCACAATTAAAACAAATTAAAATTTAAAATTTAAAGTTAAATTAAAACCCCCTCAGTCCAGGTCATAAAGATCAAATAACCAAGTTTTCAGGTCCCGGCAAAACGAGCAAAGGTCCAGGGCAGTCCAAAGTTCTACCGGCAGTTCATTCCATAGGGCAGGCATGCCCACAGAGAATGCCGTCCCCCTTGGAATCACCCGCTGGCATTCCCTAACCGGTGGAACCCTAAGGAGGCCCTCCCTGTGGGAATGCACAGGACGATGGGAGGCTGATTCTGGCAGCAGGTGCTCCCTGAGATAATCCAGACCCATGCCATTTAGGGCTTTATAGGTCATCACCAGCACCTTGAATCTCACCCGGAGGGGAACTGGAAGCCAATGCAGCTCGTGGAGAAGAGGTGTTACATGAGAGTATCGGGAAACTCCCATTACTACTCGCGCGGCTACATTCTGCACCAGTTGAAGCCTCTGAGTGGTCCTTGTTCTGTTCCAGCCTACTAGCGGCCCTGCAGAAAAGGCAGGGACAACCGCTTTACAAAAGGCAAAAGGCTGGAAGTAAGCCCGCCAAATTTATTTAAACAAAACAGATCCAAAACAGAGCAAACTGAGCAAAACAAAATATAAACCACTAAAACAGAAGCTGTACAAATGGTTGCCTTCAGCAACCAGGCCTCCCACACATTCCCCTTTTAAAAAGTTCAAGGCGTGGCTTCTCTCTGCCTCCTTCCGAGGTGCCCCATTGCCTTCCTCTGTTTACTCCTGATTGACTGCCTCCTGCGTTGGGCATCCTTGAATAGGGCCAGCTGTGGGTCATCTTTATCCATGCTGTCAGGCTCACACAGCTGGGTCTGAGTAGTAACCGGATGGGAGGGGCCTGGCTGAGAGCTCTGCGAAGCCTCAGAACTGTCCTCTGCAGGCTCTCCATACCCCTCCTCCTCCTCCTCTGAATTGTCTGACCCAACTGCCGAACCCACAGGCTGACCCTGAATCACAAAAGTCCTCAAGGGCAGCCCCATGAAGAGAGCGTTGCAGTAGTCTGACTGGGAGGTCACGAGTGCATGAGTGACTGTGCATAGGGCATCTCAGTCCAAATAGGGTTGCAACTGGCGCACCAGGCAAACCTGGCAAAAGTCCCCCTGGTCATGGCTCCTATATGATCTTCCAAACTGAGCTATGAATCCAGGAGGACACCCAAGTTACGAGCCCTATCAGCGGGGGGGTAACACCTCACCCCCCATCATTAACGATGATGGCAGGATTGAGTTGAAGTCTGTTTCTCCCCATCCAAACCCAAACCACCTCCAGGCAATGGGACATCATGACGAGGGAATCACTGGGTTGGTTCGGAGTGGAAAGAAAAAGCTGGGTATTATCAGCGTAGTGATGATACCCCACCCCGAAACCATGAATGATCTTGCCCAGCAGCTTCATATAGATGTTGAACAGGAGGGGAGAGAGGACCGACCCCTAAGGAACTCCACAAACGAGAGGCCTTGGGGCGGATCTCTGCCCTCCCGTCAACACCGACTGCGAACGGCCCAGGAGGTAGGAGGAGAACCACTGTAGAACAGTGCCCCCCACTCCCAGTCCCCTGAGACGTCGCAGTAAGATACCATGGTCGATGGTATCAAAAGCCGCTGAGAGGTCTAATAGGACTAGGACAGAGGAACAACCCCTGTCCCGGGCCCGCCAGAGATCATTTACCAGCACGACCAATGCTGTCTCCGTGCTGTACCCGGGCCCAAAGCCCGATTGGTACGGGTCAAGATAATCGGTTTCCTCCAGGAACAGATAGAGCTGATGCGCTACCACACTCTCAACAACCTTTGCCAAAAAGCGAAGGTTGGAGACCAGTTATTCAAAATCGCTGGATTCAGGGCAGGCTTTTTCAAGGCGGCGGGCAGAACACCCTCCCTCAAAGAAGCAGATATTACTGCCTGGAACCAGCCTTGTGTCTCCTCCCGAGCTGAATAAACCAGCCAGGAGGGGCACGGGTCCAATAAACAGGTGGTAGAGCTCAGCCTCCTCATAATCCTGTCCACCTCATCGGGGGTCACAGGATCGAACTCAGTCCAGATAACACTCTCAAGACCGTTCGCTTCTTCCACGTCAGACTCTGCCCAGTCATTGGTAACTCCTTGCCAATGCTTTCATATGCACAATTCCTGGGTGATCTTCATGTAAGTCCCTCAAAACCTTGTTTCTGAATTTTTCTGGTATTACCACTCTATTTCCCCATAACAGACATCCTTTGTGGGAGTACATCTTGTTCCTCCTCACAAAGTAAGGCTGAAACTGTGGGCCTGGGTTTTTTCCTTGCCAGCCAGATTGTACCCACAGTGCCACTCTGGTGAGCACTGCATCACTCACTGCGCCCGCTGCCATGAGAGGACATTCAGGGAGTTCTTGTATGGCTAAGACTTGACTGGCTGGGGCAGGATCCGGGTCATTTGAAGGTAAAGGCAGTCTACTTAATGCATCAACATGTCCCATCTCTTTCCCGTGCCTGTAAATCATTTTGAACGTATAGGCAGAAAGGAATATTGACCATCTTAGCATCCTTGGGGACATGATTTGAGATGTTTGTCTGTCTGTTGTGAAAAGTCCCAGCAAGGGTTTGTGGTCCATGAAAATGGTAAACTCTCTTCCATACAAATAATCGTGGAATTTTTTAACGCCCACAACTATTGCTAATGCCTCTTTATCAATTTGGGCATAGTTCCTCTCTGCCCTAGACAACGTCCTGGAATAATAAGCAATGGGTTTCTGCGTCCCATTTGCTTCCATATGGCTTATTACAGCTCCCACCCCATATGGGGATGCATCACAAGCTAGGCAGATGGGTTTGTTTTCAATGAAATTTGTTACTGTGGAACTACTGGACAGTATCCGTTTAAGGTTCTCAAAACTATAGTTGTGAACCTTATTCCACGTCCAAGGTGTTTTTTTGTCTAAAAGCCTGTGTAGGGGTTCGGCGATAGCAGCCTTATGTGGTAGGAATGTGTGATAAAAATTAATTAACCCCAAGAAGGCTTGTAACTCTGCCTTATTCTTTGGAGCAGGAGCTATTTTGATTGCCTTAATTTTTGATTCAGTAGGGTGTATGCCTTGAGTATCAATCTTGTAGCCCAAGAACTCCGTGGATGTTACCCCTATAGAACATTTCTCCCTTTTAAGTTTAAGGCCAGCTGCTCTAAATCTCTCCAAGACAGCTTCTAACCTGCTAGCTAAATTTTCCTCATCCTCCCCAGCAATTAATGCATCATCAAAATAGGGGCACACCCCAGGAATACCTTTTAATGTTCTCTCCATCCCTTCTTGAAAGATGCCTGGGGCTGCTGAGATGCCAAATTGTAGTCTGTTCACCTTGAACACCCCCTTGTGGGTAACAATAGTTTGAGTGTGTGCAGTTTTTGTAGTCACCAGCAACTGCTGGTACGCTTGTGTTAGATCTAACTTAGCAAAGATGGTGCCGGACTGCACAGCAGAGAGGACATGCTTCACCGTCGGAACCGGGTAAGCATGCGGATTTAAAGCTTTATTTAGAGTTGCTGTATAGTCCGCACACATCCTTATCTCCCCATTGGGCTTGAGGGGGGTGACAATGGGGGTTTCCCAGGGCCCTCCTTCCACCAGTTCTAACACCCCTTGGCCTACTAACTTTTCCAGCTCGCTCTCAATTTTGTGTTTGAGAGCAAATGGAACTCTCCTGGCCTTAATCCTGATGGGTAAGACCTCAGGATTTAAATTAAATTTAATAGGGGGCCCTGTGTATTTTCCCAATGTCCCATCAAATACGTCTGGAAATTTTTGCAGATGGATTCGAGATCCCTAGACTGAATTGAATTTATTCCTCCTAACCAAATTCCTAGTGCCCCAAACCAGTTAAGTCCAATTAAACTAGCTCTTCTACCCTCAGTTACCAGTAGTTCCAACGGGCCCTTAAACGTTTTATAACACACTTCTATTGTGGCCATGCCCATTAATTTGATTGGTGCCCGTTGGAAATCTGTTAACTGAATGGGAGTGGGTTTAAGGTGGATCTGGTGGCTGCTTTTTTTTACAATTGCAGATAATGTCTCCCAAGAAATTATGGAGACTGCAGCCCCCGAGTCAATCTCCATCTTACAGGGAATCCCATGCAAGAGGACCTCGATTCTGATTTTTGGGCCTAATAATTGATAAATGGAATAGCGGACCCCGGATGCCACCCTTTTTTCCCGGTTAAAGGTGTCAAGGTAAAAATCACCTTTGTAGAGGGCGAAGGACCGTGCTTCAGAGAATGCATGATGTGCATGCAGGAAGGCAATAAAAACACGACGCATAATCCTACTAAATACCTTTTACTTACAAAAATATAAAAACTAAATATATATTATAAAGAGAGCTAGCTCACTACATCCTAACGTAACAGACAGTAACAGCAAAAGTGAATAAAACAATAAAGATAAACACTGGGAACTTTTTCTAGACATGCGCACTAAACAGACTGAAACCATAACATAACTAGTCATATGGGATTCACTATGGTTACCAGATAAGTTATCACAACAGGTGCAGAGAGCAGGGGAAAATGTACAGTTAGAAATGAACTTTCTGACGAACAAAAAAAACGTGCAGTGACATTCCCCTTCTTTCGTCAGCAAAGTGAAGACTCAAGTAAGGCACATTTTCTCACTCAGATACTCATGCTGGGCTGTAGGAAGTGGTTTGTTCAGCATATCAGCAATTTGGTCACGTGTAGGCACATACTGTAATGTCACAAAACTTTGTTTAACCAGTTGCCTTATGTTTTGATATCGGATGTCAATGTGTCTGGACCTTGAACCTGTAAAACGTGTTTCAGAAATATAAACCACAGATTCATTATCTTCCATCACTGTGATCGGTCGAATCGGATGTGTCCAGATATCTGTGACCAAAGCATTAAACGAGGTTAAAGAATTGCATGCATCAGACACACAAGCATACTCAGCTTCTGTAGAGGAACAAGAAACAAAATTCTGTTTACGCACATGCCAGTAAACAGGACATCCATTTAAGAACGTCATGTAACCTGATGTACTTTTCCGTGACTTCTTATCACTCGCCCAATCTGAATCTGCATAACAACATAACTCTGCATAGTTAGTATGTGTGGGTTCCAACAACAACCTCATGTCTTTGGTGTGTTTTAGATACCTCAATAACTTTTTAACACATGTCCAATGAAACTGTTTTGCCTTGCCTACATGTCGCGATAAAAGAGTAACACTAAGTGCAATGTCGGGTCTAGTCCAACTACTAATATACAGCAGTGACCCAATGACTGAGCGATATAGTGTTTGATCTTCGAACTCAGGACTTGGTTCATGTGCCAAAATGTGAAAGTCAGTTTGCATGGGTATACTCAGAGGCTTAGCATCCTCCATGTTACAGTGATGTAACAGTTGTTCAATCTTATCTTCCTGTGTGAGACTAAACCCCTTCTGAGTTTTGGCAATTTGAACACCTAAATAAGTGTTAATACACCCTAAACACTTCAACGTGAAAAACTTTTGTAAAGCTTTAGCAAAAACCTCACTCATCTGCTTATTTGGACCAATATAAACAATATCATCGACATAAACAAGAATTATCTCATACCTATTACCGGATCTTTTAGTAAACACACATTCATCTGTTTCGGACTTAATAAAGCCCATTGAATTTAGTTTGTCAGAAAGACATAAGTACCACATCAAACCAGACTGTTTCAGACCATAAAGACTTTTGTGTAGAAACCAGGTATCCCCTTCTTGCTGTCGGAAACCTGGAGGACCTTTCACGTAAATTTCTTCATCAAGATCAGCGTGTAGATAAGCCGTTTCAACGTCGAACTGGAAAACCTCTAGGCCAAGGATAGTTGCAGTGGCTAAAGCGATTTTCACACTTTCAGTCCGCACTGTGGGTGAGTATGTATTTGTATAGTCCTCAGGATAACATTGAGCGAAACCCTGGGCTACGAGTCTGGCCTTGTACAACAACTCACCATTCGGCTTCTTTTTGATCCTGTAGACCCATCGAGTACCAATAACTTTCTTGTTTGCTGGAGGGCTTGCAGGCGTAAACACTTGGAGTTTCTTTAGACTGTCCATTTCAGCCTGCGTTGCCTCAAACCATTTATCTTGTTCTGATTCAGGAAGATATTTGATCTGTGTGAACTTCTCAGGTGGAAGTGTAACATTACAAATCAAAGGTACAGGTGTTTTTGTTACTTGCCACGAATACCGTTTTGGAGGAATTCCCTTTGTGGACCTCTTGGAACGTCTTGGGCCAACCGTCCATTCTTCTTCCGTGTCGTCCTCATCTTCATTGTCGCCAGCAGCAACATCGGCGGCTTGCGAAGACGGAACAGTAGGTTGAGAAGAACTCGTGGAAGGAACATTATCCTGTGAATCTTGACCATCAGGTTGTGTGGCATCAGCAGCAGCATCTCTAGGAAAATAAACTCCAGGATCATTAGAATGAATCCTGGACCAGTCAGCATCTTCCTCAAAAGTAGCAGATTGTGAAACCACAATAACATGATGAGAGTCAATGTATTTGCTTCATTTTGAATTATCATCAATGCCCATAAATCTCATCCTTTTTGCTGCAGGACCTCCTTTCTTTCTTTGAGCTAAAGGAATATTCACCATAGCATAGGAACCAAAAATATGGAGATGTGAGAGATCAGGCTTGTGTCCATACAACATGAAATAAGGGGTCTGATTTATCACACTACTCCAAGTACGGTTGATGATATGGTTAGCATATTTGATAGCTTCACCCCAGTATGGAAGACTGAGGTTAGCATCTTCAAGGAGGCAACGCATCATGGTTTGCAAAACTCCATTTCTGCGTTCTGCCACTCCATTTTCAGCTGGAGTATAAGGAGCAGATGTCTGATGTACTATCCCATTCTCACGCATCCAGTCCTGGAAACGCTGAGACATGAATTCAGCACCGCGATCACTCTGGATTCTGGCAATGTTGACCTCGAATTGGGTATAGACAAGACTAGCAAAGTCTTTAAAGATCTGAAAGGTCTCAGATTTTTCTTTCATAGGATATACATATCCATATCTAGAATAATTATCAACGATTGTCAAGAAATATCTTTTACCACCAAGTGTTGGTGCAAAAGGACCAACTATGTCAGTGTGTACCAAATCAAAAATGCGTGTTGACAGGCGTGTAGCGCATTTTGGAATTGCTGCTGCCTTGGATTTGGCTTTCTTTCAGACAGCACAGTCCAAGAACACCTTACACCCCTTTATATCCAAACCTCTTGCGAACTCTGGCATCTTCTTCAGAACACGGAAACTGGCATGACCCAATCTTCTATGACACTTATGGATACACCTGGAATGCAAAGGTTTACCTGTTAGTGAATTCTCAACGTTAGCATTTTTATTAGGAACCCCAGGCTTGCTGTGAGCAACCTGTGTCTTTTTTGTATTTTTATTATCTTTAGGAACCTTTGGAGTAGCAACAGGATCTCTCTCTGGGACGTCTCTGTCTGGGCCTGTGCTTTTTGGAACGTGTATACTTGCCTGCTCTTGCTGCTTAGACTTTGGTTTTAAGTAATAAACACCACCAATCAACATAGTTTCAGCAACAATATCTCCGTCTTTGACTATATAACTTGCTTTTTCAAGATGGTGGACCTGAAAATGAGAAAGCCTAGACAAATGACTCTGACTAAGCAAATTACTACTGGCAGACGGAACATAGTAAACATTTGGAATGAGAGCACCGAGCTCTTCAATATAAACAGTTCCTTTTCCCATGACCTGAACAGGATGATTGGAAAAAGAGTAAAGTTCACAAAGTTCAGGTTCAGGCTCGTGCATCTCTGTGTAAAGCTCTTTTCTGTAGGTAACATGTAAAGCTGCTCCGCTGTCCAAAGTCCAAAGAAGTCGTCTGTCGTACTCTGGTTGAGGCTGTGGATCGTTGGTCACAACCAGTGTGGCAAGTGGAGCTTGTGGATCACGCCTGGAACCACGACCACGACCTTGTCGTCCGCCTCTACCTCTGCCTCCTCTGGAATCTGTTCCTCTGGGCTGGTATGTGACGGGCGCAGGAACTCGTTGGGGACAATCCCGGGTAGCATGTCCCACATGATTGCAGATGTAGCATCTTGGCATCCTTGGAACGTAGGTCCTTCCACGGAAGGCACGCCTCGCTGAAGCTCTTGATGCAGGTGGTTCCCTTAAATGTGGCGCAGCTTGCATAAGTGCCTCTTCTTCGGTTAAAATTCTGCATACATGATCCGCTGTGCGTTGAGCAATAGGCACTTGATTGATCTTGGAAATAGCATCTTTCCACTCATGATTCAAAGAATTGATGATAATGCTGATCATTTGAAAATCATCAGTAGGATAGCCTTTTTCACCCAGTTCTTTTCTAATACCTTTCATTTTAGTCAATTGTGCTCCAATATGTTCACCAGGTTTTAATCTGGAACCATGGAACTCAGACAAAAGTAAACATGTAGACTCAATTGATGTAGGCCAATAACATGTCTCTAACTGAGTCCAAATATGTTGGGCAGTTGCATCTTGTGAAAACGTGAGCTGCAATTCAGTGTCCATTGACATCAATAATGTTGTGCATGCTCTATTATCCAAGTCCCATACGTCAGGAGTCCATGGCTGGGCAGGAGGATTAAACACCATCATGTGAGTACCTTCTCTGCGTAGCAAAAGTCCAACCTCACTGAC
This sequence comes from Vipera ursinii, assembly GCF_947247035.1. Taxonomy (NCBI): domain Eukaryota; kingdom Metazoa; phylum Chordata; class Lepidosauria; order Squamata; family Viperidae; genus Vipera; species Vipera ursinii. Next base: position 58,147,185 of record NC_139517.1, read on the forward strand.
CCATGCCCTGTAATTCTGTCCTGACTTCTTTAATTTTGAGTCACCAGCCAGTGGTACAATGGAAGGTGTTTGATGAGGAATATACAATTGAGGTACTGGTTGTGCAGGTTGTGCAATCCGACCATAACCTGCAGGGGGCACCAGTGGCATCTGTGCCTGTGCCTGGACATGCGGCAGTTGCATTGAAGCTGCCGGTAGTCTTGGAGCTGGCTGTGACTGTCTTTGAGCTGCTATTCTACCCTAGCCAGCAGGAGGCGCTGGCGCTGTGGCTGGTGCAGTAGCATAACCTGCAGATGACACTGGCCTTCGCATATAAGAACCCGGTGGCAATTGTATGTGGGTTAAATATGGCTGTGTTCTGCCAGGTAGAGGGACTTGCATAGAAGCAATATTAACAGGAGAAGCAATAGTAACAGGAATCCTAGCACCATCAGGGACTGGAGCCTCAGATAACGGCAGAAATCTTGTATCTCTGAGCAAAGATTCCTGCATGGACAATTGCGAGAGTGAGAGCTCCAATTCATGTCTTAATGCAGCTTCACCAGTAGATGGTGCTATAACATTTGCTTCAGGCATCACTGTGGCTCTGTATGACTTTTGGGACAGCCCATAATCATGTGACATAGGAGCCTCCGGTTCCCATTCATCTTGCATGACACTCAATGATGGGCGTGACTTTGGCTTTGGGAAAGAAGGAGGTAATATGGCTTCTCCTTGTGGGTGTGGCAATATGGCCGGTTCATGCTCATAATTCCTCTCATATTGCTGAACCATTGACACATATTCCTTTGCCTGCTGCAAATGCTTTTCAAAAACCCCAATTTGTTCACAGTAGCCTTGCATAACCCTATCTCGCATAGTTTGCTTGGGGCTTGAAGGAGCAGAAGGAATTTTCTTCGGCTGAACTTTAGGTTTTGCTCCAAGCCTTTGAAATTCATCTTGAGCCCCTGGAGTGTGAACATTTCCAAAATCAGCTGCCAGGGAGCTTGGAGAAATAGAAGAAGGAGTGACTGACCTTGCATCGTCGACAGGAGCAGGTGTGTCTTCTCCAAGGCGTGTGGCCGAAGCTATCGGAGTTCTTAAAGTTGAAGGGAGCTGCCCCACAGACAGACTCCTGGCCTCCCGTTTCAGCCGTGGCTTCCTTCCTGACATGTTTCAGCAGTTAATCACCGCTGCCTCGCTAGCACTAACTGATAACAGCCACAGAAACATGCATCTCCAAAAACATAAATCAAACCATCCTCGGTACCAAAATGTCAAGGTAAAAATCACCTTTGTAGAGGGTGAAGGACCGTGCTTCAGAGAATGCATGATGTGCATGCAGGAAGGCAATAAAAACACGACGCATAATCTTACTAAATACCTTTTACTTACAAAAATATAAAAACTAAATATATATTATAAAGAGAGCTAGCTGACTACATCCTAACGTAACAGACAGTAACCGCAAAAGTGAATAAAACAATAAAGATAAACACTGGGAACTTTTTCTAGACATGCGCACTAAACAGACTGAAACCATAACATAACTAGTCATATGGGATTCACTATGGTTACCAGATAAGTTATCACAACAGGTGCAGAGAGCAGGGGAAAATGTACAGTTAGAAATGAACTTTCTGACGAACAAAAAAAAGTGCAGTGACAAAAGGGGCCTAAGGGGCTTGGTGCCACAACACAGAGTTTTTGAGTTACCTGGGGCCCACACTTCTAAGTCGTGGAGGCTGTCATGGACTCGGCTCCGGCAGATGGACTGGATGTGACCCATCTTGCCACATGCGTGACACTTGGCACTGCGGAATTTGCACGACGCTCTGGAGTGGGGTCCCCCACAGCTGCCACATTTTTGCTCCACGTCTCGGCGACTGTTGTTTCCCTCTCTCTAAGAAAGGTGGCTTTTGTGTAGTGAAGCCTTGTATTGTATTTACTGACTCCACATGAAACATGTAGTCAGAAGCATCTGAATCTGTCTCCACACATTTGATGCATGCCAGTCTAGCACTTGCAGCCCTGTACTGGAAGCCAAGCATTTGAAGCCAGGAAACCAGCATCATGGCAGCTGCTGACAGTATTCTACTGCCTGAGGCAATGGTGATGAGTGGGGATTGCAGCAGTAACTGGGCCAACTTCAGAGCAGAGTTTGAGGATTACACCCTAGACCAGGGGTAGGCAACCTTGGCTCTTTTATGACTTGTGGACTTCATTACCCAGAATTCCTGAACCAGCCATGCTGACTCAGGAATTCTGGAATTGAAGTCCACAAGTCATAAAAAAGCCAAGGTTGCCTACCCCTGCCCTAGCCAGAGGCTTAAATGACAAATCAGCAGTAGTGGAGGCAGCCACACTGAGATGGCTGATCAGCAGTGAATGCCTGCATGTTTACAAGCATAATTTAACCCTTACAGAGGAGCAAAAGAGTGATACTAAAGCCATCCTAGATGCCTGAGAAGTCTTTTTCAGACCCTCTAAAATGTCATATATAAGAGATATAAATTTGGCAGCTGTAATCAAGAAGAAGGTGAAGCAATATGCAGTTTTATCACCCAGCTAAGAAAAAAGCTATAAGCTGTGATTTTGGCTCTCTGAGAGATTAACTTATTCATAATAAAATAGTTCTGGGTATCACTAGTAAAAGCACACACCGCCACGTTTGAGGGAACATAATTTAAGCTTACAAGCTGCAATTGAGATATGTCATACCACAGAACTTACAGACAAACAGTTGAGACCCTTGGACCGGGTTAAAGAGATTGGCAGTGTCAATGTAGCCTCCAAACAAGAGCTAAGCATGAAGAACCACTAGCAGAAGCATTAGCACAAAACTCATCTATACAACTCACCTGGGAGCATCCCAGTATCATGCAAGTACTATGGCAGTGTGCATGTATGAGAGAAAGAACAGTGTCCTGCATATGGGAAAACCTACAGAGCATGTGGGATATTAAATTATTTTGCATGTGTGTCTCTCAAGTAAAATGGAAGCAAGGAAGCTTCACACAACTGAGCAAATGACAGAGGATGCATACTTGTTTACCGCCAATGTGATTTATACAAAAGAATGTATTGGTGCTGTAAACTATAGGGGCAAAAAATGGTTCATAAATCTCAGATTAAACAATATAATCCAACCCTGCGAGCTGGGCTCGGGTGGAACATGTGATGCCATGAGTTTAAAGGACAAAATGAAACTGGCATCTGAGATACCTCTTCAGGCTACTAGCACCAAACTGAAGTTATATTCAGGAGAAGGGACTTTTGGGACTTTTCCAAACAGAATGCAGCATACGTGGGGTTATCCACATACTTGAATTTGAGATTGCTGAAGCCAATCAGAAACCACTGTTGTCTGGATCAACATGTGAGCGTCTGGGTTTGATGCAGTTCACAATACCGGCTGTAAGGTCCTGCCTCAAATACTCTCCCCAAGAAAGCAGAACTCTTGAAACAGACATTGTTTTAAAAGGAACTTTTATTGAAAGATAGTGATAGCAAGAGAGCAAAGCAAGATCTAAAGTTTTCCCGCTTGAATTGCTACATAAAAACTTCCATTTCACAAAATCCCACCCCAGAGTCAAACTGTCTAGTTCACATCCAGCCAATCCACAGGTGTGAAGTTGTTATGGGAACCAGAGCTGATAAGGGACAGTTCCCAGGTGCTTCACCAGATCTCACAATGGATTGGAGATAAGGCAGGTGGCCCCTGGCACATTCCATTCCCCTTTTCACATCAGAGATACATCAAAGTTGAGGAAGAACAAAGTAGATGAAGTACAGCCACAAGCCCCCTCCCAGCAGAGAAAAACTCCCCCCCCACTAGAATGGCAGAGCCCCAAAAAGAAACATTGAAGAGGTTTCTGACATGCTGCCCTCCTTAAAAGAAGCTGAAGTTCACCTGTAGAAACAAAAATAATAAAATAGGGAGGAAAAACAGAATAATAGGTTAATCAGGTTTATCTGGGTAATGAGCATAAAAAATATTTGAGTAATCTAGGGGGCTCTAAAATGTTTCTTAATTATCCACTCATTTTTGGGAGGCTGGAAGGTCTTTCCAGGCCGCCAGATATTGGATAGCTCAATGGTGCCTATGGGAATCTAGGATCTCTTTGATTTCAAAGTATTGCTCTCCCTCAATCATAATAGGTTGTGGTGCAGGAGAAGCTTTTGGCCTTAAAGGTGAGGTTATTTCTGGTTTTAGTAAACTATAATACAACACAGGGTGGATTTGCCTTAAGGATTTTGGGAGTTCTAACTCCACAGTGACAGGGTTTATAATATGTTTGATGGGAAAGGCCTCACAAACCTGGGCCCTAAGCCTTTTTGAAGGTTGAAGTGACTGCAGGAACCTAGTGGATAGGTAAACCTTGTCCCCAATGTGGAAGGGTTTAGATTCTATTCTTTTCTTATCTGCTTGAGCTTTGTAGGCATTCCTGGCCTTTGTCCAAAGCTTTCCTTACTTTCAGTCAGGTGTTTTGTAACTGATTCATCCATTACTGAAGGGAAGGGATGGTGGGTTCATTAGTAGGCAATTCTGGCATTGGTTTAAATAACTGTCCTGTAGCTATTTAAAAGGGAGTGTATCCAGCACTAGAATGGATAGCATTGTTATATGCCACTTGGTTCAATTGTCCTGTTGATAGTTGATAAAACATCTAAGGTATTGTTCTAGAACTGAGTTTGTTTGTTCTGTCCTCCCATTCGTTTGAGGATGATGACTAGAACTCAAGCCTTGTTCTGTGCCCAAATGATCCAAAAAGGCCTTCCAGAACTTGGATGTTCTGCTCCATGCAATCGGTAGATATGTTGGAGGAACATCTTAGCTAAGCTTCTTGCGGTTGGGATCTTCTGCCGAGGGATGAAGTGGACCTGTTTTGAAAATAACTCAGTCATGACCCTGCACTGTCTGGTAATTCCACAATAAAGTCCATAGAGATCTCTCTCCAGGATGCTGAAGGGCTCATTACCGGCTATAAAAGGCCAGGTGTTTTTCCTTGGCTCCGTTTCACTGTAGCACACATGGGGCAGCTGGATAGATAACTTTCAATGTCCTTTTTCAGTGATGGCCACCAGAACTGCCTCTTTACCAAGTGAAGGGTTTTTGAGTCATGGGAGGCCTGCATATTTTTTTAACCTTTGCATGGCTGGGATATACAGTTTTCCTCCCACCCAAACCAGTCTATTCTTTTGAGTGGGCTCAGTGGAATTGATAGCTGATGACATTCTAATAGTTGGCTGTGGTGATACAGATAAAGAAGCTGACCCTGATGAGAACCTAATAGCACTACTAGACCTTTGTAGGCAGGTGATGCTGAGGCTTAGCGCTAAGAAATTGCAGTTCAAGCTGCAAGAAGTCTGTTTCCATGAACATATCCTGTCCTCACAAAGCTTAAAAGCTGACCCAGATAAGATTAGAGCCATTGTGGACATGCTACCACCTGCCAATGCCAAATTGGTGCAGAGATTTATCAGTTTTGTCACATATTTAGCAAAATTCCTGTTGCACCTGTCTGAGGAGTGTCAGCCACTGAAACATCTGCTGGACAAAGATGCAGTTTAGCACTGGCTTCCCAAGCATGACCACGCAGTAAAGGAGATAAAACACTTGGTCACCATTGCCCCAATGTTGAAATAGTATGATGTATGGTGGACATGTTTTAAAGCAAAGAGGTACTAGACAAAAATACCTACTTGGCTAAAAAGGTTGTTGGGAAAGCATGTAGATTTTAAACCTGAACTTTTTTTTTACTAGGTATAATGCCAGAAAAGATTGATAAACAAAGTATATACTTGATTTTACATGTGATAACAGCAGCAAAATCATATTTGCACAATATTGGAAAGATGAAGAAATACCACCAGAGGAAGAAATAATTTAAAAAATACTAGAATGGGTGATGTCGCTGCAACATGGACACTGGGGAATGAAGCTCCTTTCCCCAAGCCCAATTTCTACCAACTGGGAGGTCCAAAAGGACTGAAAGTCACCCCAGTAGAGGCAACTGGACAAAGGGTAAAACTTTGCAGATTGCAGGCCAGTGGTAACTGACCCGCTTGATCCAAGCAGCCCTTGGAAGCGGTAGGAAGAAAGGCTGACTGCATGGATGCGGTCAGCCAGAAGCAGCTGATCATCGGAGACAATAATACTAACAAGCGGAAAGCAAAACAACTGATACAGTTGAGACTACTTTCCTTACCTTTCTACAAGTAAAAATACTAGTTCTGGGAAAAAGCACTCAAAAGCAAGAAATCCCTAAGCTTCAGGGATGGGGGGTTGGCTTCTACCCCTCCCTCCTGAACTATAAGTGGCAGTTTAAGCTTTGGGGAAATTAAAACTGACATAACAATATTGTGAAGATATTTGAGGACTAAAAGAAGGATAATTTGGGAAAGTTTTGCATTTATATTTTTTTTGTTCCTTTTTTGGAAACCATCGGATAACTTTTTAACTTTTTTAAAGTATGGTAGGAATGGACATCTGATGACATCTAGTAGCAAAACTGAGAACTACATTTAACCTTGCTTTTTTTAAATCTTACCAACTTGTTTTGATTGGAGTTTTAAAACTTGGCTGGATGCCCAGTCACAGCTTATAGTTTAAACACTTTGATGTCCTTGGAATTTATAGTCCTGAAGATTGTGGCTGAAAAAGAAAAGACTCTTTTTGGATTGCCCCTCTTTACAGGATGGATTACAATTTACAATTTACCTCTTCTATTTGTTAGAAGCCTACTGGATTACAGTTTGATTTACTTGGTGGATTATAAAAAGTATGATTAAAAGATAAAGATGAGCATCCCCAATCAATCCAAAGTTGGAAAAAATGAACTTCTGCTCCCTCTTCTGCTTCTCCAAGTCTAGTCTACCAGAGATCAATTGATACAATGCTCCAACAAGAAAAGGCTAATAACTTCCAAAAGGAAACTCAACCGATGCTACAAGCAATTCAAGAGGCAGTTGCTACTCACATGGCAGTTACAACAAGAAACCATGAGGGGATGAAAAATGATTTTGATAAAATGAATCAAAAAATTAATAACGTGGGCTCTCAATTTGAAAATTTTAAACAGATTATTACAGATAACCAACAAAGAATCCAAAAAATGGAAGATAAATCAACTGAGGTTGACCAGAAATTAGAAGTCTTAAAGGATGAAAATCAGAAATTGATGCAAATAAATGCAGAACTAGAAGACTCAATAGCTATTATGGAGATGGAAAGAGCCTCATATTTTTTAAGATTTCAAAATATAATGGAAGATAAGGAAGAGGATCTTCTACACTTGATAACGGAATTATTGGCAGATACATTAGGAATTGGGAAATAGGAAACGGAAGGAGATTTAGATCAGATCTATTGAGTCAACTCAAACTATGCTAGAAGAAATAAAGTCCCCAGGGAAGTACATGTTAGATTTCTCAAAAGATCTATAAGAGATGAGATTCTGAGAAGAGTAAGAGATGAACCTTTGAAATACAAAGAAAAAGAAATTGTAGTCCTCAAACAAATTCCTAGGAGAATAAGAGAATCCTGAAGAGAATACCAGTTTCTAACTAGGAAATTAATTGAAAAAGGAGTGAATTTCAGATGGCTGATTCCAGAAGGGATTTTAATTAATTTGGATATGAAAAGATATAGATTGGATATGCCACTTAAAGCAGTGGACTTCTTTGACAGCCATAGAGTATTTCTGGAAGGAGGTGATTTTGAATCTGGTACAAAGAGAGAAACAAAGAAACAGGAAGAAATGGCAGTAGAAGGAGCAGTCAAACCAAGAGAGGAGGAAAAAACTAAAAATACATACACAAAAGAAGGAGCAAGACCAAGAGATCAGAGACAGATAAGATTGACTAGGAGATTAAGACCTGAATATAATTGAAAGAAATGGAGAAGGAGAGTGGGATTTTGTCAATGAATATAAATGGACTAAATTCTCCCTCAAAAAGGAGAAAATTCTTTGTACAATTACAAAAAAAATGAATATAATTTGTCTCCAAGAAACACATGTTAAGAGACAACATTATAAGTTGTTAGAACAACCAAAAATTGGTAAATTTCACTTTGCATTAGCACTTCAAAGGAAAAGAGGACTAGCTCTACACATTAAAGAAATGATGAACCCTAAACAAATTTATACAGATGAAGAGGGGAGAATATTAATGGTGGAAATAATGATGGATCAAAAACAGATACTTTGTAGCAATATATGCACCAAACAATAAACAAGAACAATTTTACCAAAAGTTACATTAAAAATATTAGATTTAAACTATCAAAATCTCTGTATAAGGGAGACTTTAATGCAATAACAGATGGAATTTTGGATTATAAAGGCTCTAAACAAGGAAGGAAAGGAGGGGATATATTACCTAAAGTGTTTTCAAAAAATGACAGAACTTTGTATGCAACACATATGGAGAGAAAAAATACAAAGAAATATACATTTTACTCAAATAGACATAAATCATGGTCTATAATTGATATGATATGGACATCTTTAGAACTTAATACAATGATACAAGAAATTGAGATGGAAACTAATGTTTTGGCAGATCATAACCCAATAAAGATTACTTGGAAAGGAACCAAGAAAAAATTAAGATGGTCCTTGAATAAGTCTGTATTGAAAGAAAAAGAATTTATACAACTAGCGACAAAGGAATTGGATTTTTTCTTCAAAATTAACAAGATAGAAGAAACATCGCTTCAAAATGTGTGGGATACGGCCAAAGCATATTTCAGAGGGTTGGATATCACCTATACCACTAAAAAGATTAAAGGAAAGAAACAACAACAGTTAAAGTTGAAGGAAGAATTCAGAAAGTTACAATCAGAATTACAAATAGACCTGCAAAAGAAAATACTTAAGAAACAAATGGAGATAATAAAACACAAATTAAACCTAGCCAAGATGGAAATAATGTCTTAACAGATTAAAAAGGCTAAACAGAACTTTTTAAAATGCCAACAAGCTGGGGAGATGGTTAGCATATAGATTGCAAAAAGAAAAAGAGAAAAAACTGATAAATAAGCTGCAAGATCAAAGGTGAATTACAGTTTCAAAATGAAACAATTAAAAAAATTCAAAGATTATTATGAGATACTTTACAATGCAGAAGAAATTCCAAAAGAAACAATACAGCAGCATTTTAAAAAATCAGACTTACCACAAATTTCAGAGAATATTTAAAATATATTAAATGGAAAAATATCAATGATGGAGATTATAGAGGCTAAAAAAGGGCAAAAAATGATAAGACTCCAGATCCAGATGGATTACTTGCAGAGCTTTATAAATCATTACAAGATATACTGAGTCAGTGATGGCGAACCTTTTAGAGACCGAGTGCCCAAACTGCAACCCAAAACCCACTTATTTATTGACGGGTGCCAGGTGGGCGTGTCTGCAGTATTTGAGTACCACCAGTCATCTAGCAAGATGTCAAAAACATGACCAAAAAAGGAAAAAGTGATAAAGTACAGGTTTAAAACAATTCACTCAGTGACTGTTCGAAGTTACAACAGCATTGAAAGTGACTTATGACCATTTTTCATACTTATGACTGTTGCAGCATCCCTAGGGTCATGTGATTTACATTCGGATGCTTGGCAACTGATTCATACTTATGTCAGTCAGTGTCCCAGGGTCATGTGATCACCTTTTGCAACTTTTTGACAAGGGAAGTCAATGACTGGGGGGGAGCATGGCCAGCTCAACATCACTCAGGTTGCGGGGCACCTTTGGGGGGTGCAGGCAGGGCTGAGGGGGGATCTGTGGGTCTCTAGTGGAGGGAAGTGGGGCTGTGGTGGGTCTTGCCTCCCTCCCATTCTCTCTCTCTCCCTTCCTTCCTTCCTTCCTTCCTTCCTTCCTTCCTTCCTTCCTTTCCTTCTTTCCTTCCCTCTCATTGTCCCTTCCTTCCTTCCCTCCCTCCCATTGTCCATTCCTTCCTTCCTTCTTTCCTTCCTTCTTTCCTTTCCTTCCTTCCTTCTCATTGTCCCTTTCTTCCTTTCTTCCCTCCCTCCCTCTTTGTCCCTCCCTTACCTCCCTCCCATTGTCCATTCCTTCCTTCCTTTCCTTCCTTCCTTCCCTCTCATTCCTTCCTTCCCTCCCTCCCTCCCTTCCTTCCTTCCTTCCTTCCTTCCTTCCTTCCTTCCTTCCTTCCTTCCTCCCTGCCCAGGAAGGGACAAGGGGAGGGGGACAAGCCGCCGCACAGCTGGTGGCTGTACTGCCAGTGGCCATGGCTTGAAAGGCCACTGTAAATTGCTGGACAAGAGCTGCACAGCTATGAGAGCAGAGTGGCAGGAAGATATTTGTAATGAGGGAGGGAGAAAAACAGGCATCCCCTGAAGGAAATCAGCAAATGGCTCTCGTCCGCTTCACACACCCATGGACTCTGCGGGAGGGGACACTACGAACAGCATGAGAGTCCATGTTACCTGCACTACACCACTCAGACCCCAGCAGGCAGTGGCGCATTTTCCTCACTGCAAAGAGCGGCTGGGCCAGGTGAGGTGAATTGGCGACATGCTGAACCTGCCTGGGCATGTGCAGAGGCAGCAATGAGTGCATGCGCCTGGTACCTGGCATCCTGGGTGAAAGGGAAGTACTCAGAATGCGGTCAGCCTGCATGGCAAAACAATCACCCAGGATGCCAGGCACCTGTGCTCGCCACCACCTTGGCACATGCCCAGGCAGGTTCGGCATGTCGCCAGTTCACCTCACTTGGCCCAGTCACTCCGTGAGATAAGGAGAACATGCCACTGCCTGCTGAAACCAGGCTGGGATCTGGGCAGCATAGCGCAGGTAATGTGGACTCTCATGCCACTCATCGCATCCCCTCCCCTGGAGTCCACGGGTGTGTGAAGGGCCATTTGTGGATCTCCTTTCTCCAAATGCTTTCTGCTTCTCTCATTCACCCTTCTCTCACATTTTCTTCAAACCTGCTTTTGCTCATTCACCCTTCTCTCACATTTTCTCCAAATGCATTCTGCTTCATTCGATCACACTTCTCTTGCCATTTCTCCAAAGTCCAAACTCCTGCTGCTTCCCTTGCTTGACCTGCTCACCTTCCCAAAGTCCAAAGTCACTCGTGATACTTCCCTCACTCATCCTGGTCACCTTCCCAAAGTCCAAATTCCTGCTGCTTCCCTTGGTCACCTTCGTAAAGTCCAAACATGTGTGTACTACTTTGCTAGCTCACCCTGGTTGCCCTTTCTCCAAAGTCCAAACTCATGTTGCTTCACTAGCTTGCTCGCCCTTTCTCCAAACTCAAGCAACTCACTCATGGTCCCGACTGCACTGTTGCTTCCAAAGGCCATGTGGTCTCTCTCTCTCTCTCCCACCAAAACCTGCTCCTTTTATAGGTTCCCCTCTCCCTACCCAACTCTCACAGCTGCTCCCAGACTCCCAGTGCAGAGAGAGAAAGAGACCAAGAGCGCTGCTGGATTTGGTTTTCCTGCCCTCTGCAGCTCCCACTAGTCAGGCGTGCATGGAGAGGGAAAGGAGAACAGCCCCCACCCCGCATCCCTCTTGGGTCATGGCATGCTTGCCCACAGAAAGGGCTCTGTGTGCCACAGGTGGCACACATGCCATAGGCTCAGCACCGTGGTACTAAATCCTATCTTGAAAGAACTGTGTAATAAAATACTTCTGGAGGCTAAAATACCAAATACATGGATTGAAGCCAATATTACTTAAATACCCAAATGAGACTCTGATATAAATAAGAAACTATAGACCAATATCAATATTAAATGTAAACTATAAAATTTTCACCTCAGCAATAGCATATTCCCTAAGTCAGGGGATGCATCATTAGCCTATCATGTGCCTTAAGACTGGGCATATGGGCTAAGCCGCTCTCCAAACCTGTGAGGTTTGAGCAAGCCGATGGCTCCCTAATGGGATGGACTTTAGTCACGCAATCAACAGAGTCCTTATGCCTGGAAATAGGTGAGCACTGGGAGTTTATTCATTTCCTGGTAGCTCCAAAGATGTCTGAGACTGTGATCCTAGGACTAGCCTGGCTATACAAATGGAAGCCATTTATCTGGTGGGAAAAAGGAATTAGAACTGTGAGACTACCCATAGGGCCCAATCACCCCATTGATTCAACAGATGTTACAGGGGATTTTAGCCCACCCAATGAGCAAGCGCACATGGCTGCCCTACAGCCACCTGGTGAGCCGCTTATCCCCAGCGAGTACCAGGACCTAGCGGAGGTGTTTAGTGAGAAAGAATGTGATACCTTGCCTCCCCACCGCCACAATGATTGTTCCATTGAACTGTTACCAGGGGCCAAACTCCACCCAACCAAAAATGTCCGCTATGTCCCCCTTCAAATGGGGGAGATGCAGCAATATGTGGATACAAACCTAGTGAGGGGATTCATCGAATGGGCCAAGTCTACTGTGGGAGCCCCTGTGTTGTTCAAAGAGAACAAAGATGGGTCTTAATGTCTCTGCAAGGACTATAAAGGCCTAAACACTGTGAGTGTAGAAAATAAATACCCTCTCCCCCTGCTGAAAGACTTGCTAACCCTTCTGGCGAAGGGGAGCGTCTTCACCAACTTAGATCTGAGAGAAGCATATTACCACATAAGAATAAAGGAGGGGGATGAGTGGAAAACTGCCTTCAACTGCCCCTCCTTGGGAAGCTACCAAGTCAAAGTCATGCCATTTGGACTGCAGGGGGCCCCATTTTACTGCCGTATTTTATGCAGTTGATTAATGAGGTCCTACATGAACATTTATACAAAGGGGTTCTGGTGTATCTTGATGACGTTCTAATGTACAGTATGAATATGACTGATCACATAAGACTGGTCAGATAAGTGTTAAAGAAACTATTGAATGCCAAACGTTATGTCAAATTGTCAAAATGTGAATTTCACCAAACCCAATTAGATTATCTTGGCTATAGAATTTCCAATGAGGGCATTGAAATGGAGCCAGCCAAAGTTAAAATTATAATTGAATGTCAACCCCCAAAGACTCACGAACAGCTCCAAAGTTTCCTAGGGTTTGCCAATTTCTACCGTCAATTCATTCCCTCTTTTGCCGAGATTGCTCTAGCCCTTACAGAACTACTCAAAATGGGTAAGGGAGGGGGAAAACCATGACCTGGTCAACCACTAGCATGGACTATGAGTTGTCAGAAAGCTTTTGAGAATTTAAAAAGATATTTGCAGCTGAACCGATCCTAAAGCACCCTTGTCCCAGGGAGCCCTTTGTAATTCAATCAGATGCCAGTGACGTGGCAGTCAGAGCTGTGTTACTACAAAAGAATAAAAGTGGAGTCCTACAACCTTGTGCCTACACCTCTAAGAAATTCACGGAAAGCAAAAGGAGATGGACAGTCTGGGAGAAGGAGGCCTTCGCAATTAGCTGGGGGCTATTAAACTGGCAACACTATTTAGAAGGGAGCAAGGTGCCTTTTGAAGTATGGACAGATCACAAAAATTTAGAGGCACTAAAACTCCCCACAAATTGTCCCCAAATCAAGTGCGATGGGCACAGCACTTTAACAGTTTTAACTTTACTTTAAAGTACATGCCGGGAAGGAAAAACTTCCTAGCTGATGCTCTTTCCCAATTGCCACAGTACAAAAGTGAATGCGAAGACATCTACAAGGCAATTCTCCCCAGTTCACAACCTGCAGCACAACTCACAACTTGCAGAACCCCTAATCCTGATGACCCAGGAGTGAAGAAGATAAAATGAGAGCTCCTTACCTATCAATAGTTCAAAGATAATCAAACCTCGCTAACATGCAGGGATGGTTTGGCATACATGGGGGGGAAAAATTGTATCTACCTGAAACCCTTCGTCTCAATGCTCTCAGACACAGCCACGATGTAAAACAGGCTGGACACTTTGGATATTTAAAAACTCTACACCTCATCTGCTGGCAATTTTGGTGGCCAGGGCTAAAATGAGATGTGGAAAACTATGTCAAGAGTTGTACCGTATGTGCCACCATGAAAAGAATTCCAGGGAAAACCTCTGGGCTACTGCAGTTGGAAGCAGACCCTTCCCAACCATGGGAAGAAATAGCTATGGACTTCATTGTAGACCTACCCAACAGTAGAGGAAATACTGTCATCTGGACTGTGATAGATCTGTTTTTGAAGCAGGCTCACTTTATCACCTGTAAAGGACTCCCATCTGCACAATGATTGACTAAATTGTTCCTGAAGCATATCTACCAATTGCATGGCACCCCTAAGTGAATAATTACAGCTAGAGGAGTGCACAGCAAACTTTTGGAGGAATTTCCTTAAATTAATTGGATCATCTGAAGGCTTATCATCTGCTTTTCATCCAGCTACCAATGGGGCTGCAGAATCCGCTAACAAAATGGTGGAGCAATACCTCAGATGCTATGTTTCCTACCAACAGACAAACTGGACTGACCTCCTCCCCTTCACCTAGGTGGCCTACAATAATTCTGTTCACAGCACCACTGGCTACATGCCTTTCAGAGTAGCCACAGGAAAAGAGTTCAGACCAATGCCTGACTATCCTCAGTTGCCCTCTGCTTCCCAGACACTTGATCAATGGGTGAGGGGGTGGGAAGAGGTTTGGAGAAACATGAAAACAGTGTTAAAAAAAGACTTCTGAGACTTATAAAAACAAGCTGATAAAAAGAGGGCTCCCCAAAGAACATTCCAAGTGGGGAGAAGGTTTATCTGTCAACTAAATATCTACCTCTCAAATTACCTTGCAAGAAATTGGGACTGAAATTCTTGGGGCCTTTCCCCATTGTGAAAATCATCAACCTGGTCACAGTAAAATTGAAACTCCCCAGGGTTTGGGGAAAATTTACTTGGTGTTCCATTGTAGCTTACTGAAACCTTTTCCAGCCTCCACTTTAAGACCTCCCCCTAAGAAAGCACCTGGACCCCTCATAGTAGCAGGTCAGACCCATTATGAAGTGAAATGTATTCTTGACTCTAGAATCTTTAAGGGAAAATTGCAGTACCTAGTACAATGGAAGAGATACCTATTGTCTGAAGCCATTTGGGTGAAATCTAGCAATGTGAAAGCTGACAGACTTATCAAAAAGTTTTATGAGAGACACCCCAACAAACCAAAACCCAGCTCCTAACTTTGTTTCCATTACAGGATCTGTTCTTTTGTAAGGGGGAGCCAGATGTCAATGCTGCAAACATTGACATGTTTTTGCACTGACAATATAAGAGACAGACTATTTTAATTGCTTCATTTGGGAGGGAGGAATCACCCGGAAGTTGTGATAAGATTGCAAAAAGCCGCATACAGAATGGGAAGTGAACACTCATATGATGTCCCGTTGCCTGGAGGCGGAACAGGCTTCGGCTCAATCCCAACAAGACTGAGTGGTTGTGCGTGCCGGCATCTCGGGAAATTCAGGCTATTCCACCTTTAACCATGGGGGTGAGTTATTACCCCCCGTACATAGGGCTCACAACTTGGGTGTCCTCCTGGATTCACAGCTCAGTCTGGAAGATCATATAGGAGCTGTGACCAGGGGGACTTTTGCCCAGGTTCGCCTGGTGTGCCAGTTGTGACCCTATCTGGACTGGGATGCCCTGCATACAGTCACTCATGTGCTCATGACCTCTCGTATAGACTACTGCAATGCTCTGTACATAGGGATGCCCTTGAGGACCACTCGGAGGCTTCAACTGGTGCAGAATGTGGCCGCGCGAGTTGTGATGGGGGTCTCCCGATACTCCCATGTAACACCTCTACTCCACGAGCTGCATTAGCTTCCAGTTGCCCTCCGGGTGAGATTCAAGGTGCTGGTGATGACCTATAAAGCCCTAAATGGCATGGGTCCGGATTTCTTACGGGAGCACCTGCTGCCGGTGTCAACTTCCCTTCGTCCTGTGCGCTCCCACAGAGAGGGCCTCCTCAGGGTGCCGCCGGTCAGAGAGTGCCAGCTGGCAGCCCCCAGGGGGAGAGCATTCTCTGTGGGCGCGCCAGCCCTTTGGAATCAATTACCAGTTGAGCTCCGGATGGCTCCTGACCTTCGCTCTTTCTGCCGTGATCTGAAAACTTACCTATTTGAACAAGCCAGCCTGGTCTAATGGGTTTGGGGTGTTTTAATTAGTAATTTTTAATTATTTATTGTAATGGGCTAGTTCTATTTAATCTTATTTTTAACTTTTGTATATTGTATTTTTATTGTATTTTTATTGCCCTGTACACCGCCCTGAGTCCTTCGGGAGAAGGGCAGTATAGAAAATAAATAAATAAATAAATAAATAAATAAATAAATAAATAAATAAATAAATAAGTAAGTAAGTAAAACTAATTGGATAATGTGATTTATGACATGTAGATAAGGGTGGGGATTGTGTGTGTGTTGTGATGGGTTTGTGGGGAGGAGATTTCAGATTCTGGCATCATGAGTGCCGATGTTTTGTTTCATTACTAAGACTTTTTTTTATTAAAGAGTTTTACAAAAACAAATTTACAATACATCCCCAAATCCCCCCCCACCCCAAACCCGCCCACTTCCCCCCCCACTTCCCAGAGCTAAATACAGGATTATAGTTATAATAATCATATTCTAAATAAAAATTATGCATAATATACAATTAACCAAATTCATAATGTGCTTTAACTCCCCTTTAACATAACTACCTACAAAGTACCAATAACAATATTCCACTAAAATCTACTCATAAGCTAAATGGAACTTTTTAGTCCCATATTTGTTCTGAATATAATCTATCCATCTCCTCCAAACTGAAATATATCTTTCCTGTGAATGATCTTTCAAGTAAGCAGAAATCTTAGACATTTCTGCAAGATTCGAAACTTTAAACACCCATTCTTCTATAGTAGGCAAACTATCCTTCTTCCAATATTGTCCCACCAGTAACCGTGCTGCTGTTATCATATTCAACATCAAATTAGTTTTACTAAATTTTGATCTGTAATTGTGATGCCAACCTTTTGGTCTAACTTCCACCTAGCTTTCAATTGGGTATATTGAAACCAAGAGTAACTTATGTTTTCTTGTCTTAACTCATCTAATGATTTAAGTTGCCAATCATTCCCTTGCAATCTAAGTAGTTCCTTATAAGAAACCATATCCAAACTCACTCCCATAGATACGCCCTCTATCACATGTCCAGGAATTCCCCAAATCGGTATTTTATAATTTAACTTATAATAATACTTTTTCCAGACACGCAATAAAGCACTTCTAAGAATATGGGATTTAAAAGCCCTGTCCACCTTCTTATCATAAAGCAAATATGCATGCCATCCATATACCAAATCCCATCCCTCAAGATGTAGTATTTTCTTATTAGTTAAATTAAGCCAATCACTAACCCACGTCAAGGCAACCACATCATAATACAATTTCAAATTTGGCGCCTTGAGTCCCCCTCTTTCCCTAGCATTTTGTAAAATCTTAAATTTAACTCTTGGTTTTTTCCCCACCCAAATAAATTTATTAATACCCTTCTGCCATTGATCAAGGTTGGCATCCTTTTTCAATATAGGTATCATTTGAAAAAAAAGAGAAACTTTGGCAGAACATTCATTTTAACAACTGCAATTCTTCCCAGTAATGATAATTGTAATTTTTCCCAGTTATTTAAATCCCTTTGTACCTTCAACCATAGTGTTTCATAATTATTCTTATACAATTTTACATTTGAAGCTGCAATATATACTCCTAAATATTTAACCTTTTTCACTATTTCAAAACCTGTTAATTTAGATATATCCCTTTCACTCATAGATAAATTCTTAGATAATATCTTAGTCTTTTTAGATAAATAATATGCCTGCAATCTGTTTCATTTGTCTCACTCATCGGAACCATGACATCAGGTCTTGGAAGTCTTTTTAAAGCAGTTTTCATGGTTCTCCAAACTTCTTTCCACCCTCTCATCCATTGATCAAGTGTCTGGGAACTGGAGGGCACCTGAGGGTAGTCAGGCATTGGGCTGAACTCTTTTCCTGTGGCTACTTTGGAAGGTGTGAAGCCGGTGCTGCTGTGAACAGAATTATTGTAAGCAACCTTTGCAAAAGGGAGGAGGTCAGTCCAGTTTGTTTGTTAGTAGGAAACATAACATCTGAGATATTGCTCCACCATCTTGTTAGCAGATTCTGTGGCCCCATTAGTAGATTGGTAAAAAGCAGATGTTAGACCTTGAGATGATCCAATTAATTTAAGAAAGCTCCTCTTCCATTTCAAGGGGGGCATAGAGTAAATTCTTGGTCGTGGGAGTTTGCCTCCTGGCAACAGTTCGATGGAGCAATCATTGGGTAACTGAGGAGGCAGGGCATTACATTCTTTCTCACTAAATGCCTCCGCTATGTCCTGATACTCACTGGGGATGAGTGGCTCACTTGGTCACAGTGAGGTAGCTATGTGCGCTCGCTCATTGAGTGGGCTAAAGTTTTTTGTAATGTCTGTTGAATCGATGGGAGGCTTGGGCCCTATAAGTCTCACAGTTCTCATTCCTTTCTCCCACCAGATAAATGGCTTCCATTGGTCCAACCGGGCTAATCCTAGGATCACAGACTCAGTCATTTTTTGAGCCACCAGGAAGCGAATAAACTCCCAGTGCTCACATGTTTCTAAGTTCAGAGGCTCTGTTAATTGCGTGACTAAAGTCCCTCCCATCAGGAGGGACTTTGGCTTGCTCAATCCTCATGGATTTTGAGAGCAATTTTGTTCGTATGCCCATTTTCATGGCAAATGGCAAGCTAATAATGCACCGAGAGTGTCATGCTTCTGACAAATTTATTTATTTATTTATTTATTTATTTATTTATTTATTTATTTATTTAGTTAGTTAGTTAGTTAGTTAGTTAGTTAGTTATTTAGTTATTTATGGGATTTATATCCCGCCCTATCTCCCGAAGGACTCAGGGCGGCTAACAACAAAACATATAATAAGTACAGAAATTAAGATAAAAATAAAATTAAAATCATCTGTGCAATAAATTAAAATTAAAAATTAAAAATAAATTAAAAATTGTAAATATAATTAAAATGCCTGTCAGTCCAGGTCAGCCAGGTGGAAAAGGAGTGTTTTGAGGCCGCGGCGAAAGGACTGGAGATTTTGGGCCATCCGAAGCTCAGGGAGGAGCTGATTCCATAGGACTGGCGCTCCCACAGAGAAGGCCCTCCCCCTGGGGGTCGCCAGCCGACATTGCCTAGCTGATGGTACCCTGAGGAGGCCTTCTCTGTGTGAGCGTACTGGGCGATGGGAATTCGTTCCCGGCAGCAGATGGTCCTGCAAGTATCCCGGGCCTAAGCCATGTAGGGCTTTAAAGGTAAGTACCAGCACCTTAAATCTCACCCGGAGGGCAACCGGTAGCCAATGCAGCTCACGCAGGAAGGGTGTAATATGGGAGTATCAGGGTGCTCCCATCACTACCCGTGCAGCTTCACTCTGCACCAGCTGAAGCCTCCGGGTGGTCTTCAAGGGCAGCCCCATGTAGAGAGCATTACAGTAGTCTATACGGGAGGTAACAAGTGCATGGGTGACTGTACGTAGGGCATCTCGGTCCAGAAAGGGGCGCAATTGGTATATTAGGCGAATCTGGGCAAATGCCCCCCTAGCCACGACTCCAATATGATCTTCAAAACTGAGTCGTGAATCTAGGAGGACGCCCAGATTGCGTGCTCTATCAATGGGAGGTAACATCTCTCCTCCTATAGTCAAAGATGGAACCTCTTGGACTAAACGAGATGACAGTATGTAGAGCCACTCAGTCTTGGCCGGGTTGAGTCGAAGCCTGTTCTTTCCCATCCAAATCTGTACCGCTTCCAGGCAACGGGACATAACATTGAGGGCATCACTGGGTTGGTTCGGGGTGGAGATGAATAGCTGGGTATCATCAGCATATTGATGATATTTCACCCCGAAGCCACGGATGATCTCTCCCAGCGGCTTCATATAGATGTTGAACAGGAAGGGCGAGAGCACCGATCCCTGAGGCACTCCACAACTAAGGGGCCTAGGGCTTGACCTCTGCCCCCCTGCTAACACCGTATGCGAATGGTCCAAGAGGTAGAAGGAGAACCACCACAGAATGGTGCCTCCCACTCCCAACCCCTCAAGATACCGTGGTTGATGGTATGAAAAGCCGCTGAGAGATCTAATAGGACCAAGACAGAGGAATAACCTCTATCTCGGGCCCGCCAGAGATCATTCACCAGTGCGACCAATGCCGTCTCCGTGCTATACCCGGGTCTGAAACCCGATTGGTACGGATCCAGATACTCAGCTTCCTCCAGGATCAAAGGGAGCTGTCGTGCCACCACGCTCTCAACGACCTTCGCAAAAAAGCGAAGGTTGGAGACAGGACGGAAGTTGTTTAAAATAGTTGGATCCAATGCGGCAGGGAAGTACCCTTCACTCAGTGAGGCATTGATAACTGCTAGGAGCCAGCCTCGTGTAACCTCCCAAGATGCATAGACTAGCCAGGAGGGACACGGGTCCAACAAACATGTGGCGGCACTTAGTTTCCCCATGATCTTGTCCACTTCATCCGGAGTCACAGGATCAAACTCTTCCCAAATTCAGTACTTTAAAGAACTTCAATACATTATTTACCTTAAAGAATCTTTTAATATATTTCCATAGTTTAATTAGTTAAAAAATTAGTTTAAAATGCAAACTTTTCCTCCTGTTTAACAGCCTACCAAATTCTTATCTTCTCTTATTACAGTCTTGAGATACATTCTCTCTACTCCCCCCAGCATCCACTAATGCTAACTCTAAAACTAATATACGAGTTAAAGGAATGCTACATCTCCCTATGTTGTCAAGCAAGAACATCCGATGTTAGCAGCATTGACATCTGGGCCCCCTTATAAAAACAATAGACCCTGTAGCTTAACATGGCTTAACATGGGCATGTTAGGGACTATCTCTCAGTTTGTTAGGGTGTTTCTCATAAAACCTTTTGATGAGTCGGTCAGCTTTCATCTCACTAGATTTCACCCAAGTGGCTTCAGACAACGAGTATCCCTTCCATTGTACTAGGTACTGCAATTTTCCTTCAAAAATTCTAGAATCAAGAATATGCTTTATTTCATAGTGGGTTGACCCATCACTATGAGGAGCCCGGGTGCCTTCTTAGAGGGAGGTCTTAAAGTGGATTCTCAAAAAGGTTTCAACAAGCTCCAATGAAACACAGGGTGAATTCTCCCTAAAGGCCTAGGGAGTTTCAATTCTACTGTGACTCGGTTGATAATCCTTACAATGGGGAAAGGCCCCAAGAATTTTGATCCTAATTTTTTACTGGGTAATTTTAGGCGTAAATATTTGGTTGATAGATAAACCTTTTGCCCAACTTGGAATGTTCATTGAGGGGCAGTCTTTTTATCTGCCTGCTTTTTATAAGCCTCAAAAGTCTTTTTCAAAGCAGCTTTTGTTTTTCCAAACTTCTTCCCAGCCCGTCACCATTGATCAAATGTCTGCGAAGTGGAGGACAACTGAGGGTATTCAGGTATTGGGCTGAATAATTTTCCTGTGGCTATGCTGAAAGGCATGTAGTCAGTGCTGCTGTGAACCAAATTATTGTAAGCCACCTCTGGGAAAGGGAGGAGGTCTGTCTAATTTGTTTGTTGGTATGAAACATAACATCTGAGATATTGCTCCATCTTGTTAGCAGATACTGCAGCCCCACTGGTAGCTGGATGGAAAGCATATGACAGGCCTTGAGATGATCCAATTAATTTAAGAAAATTCCACCAAAACCTTGCTGTGAACTGCACCCCCCTATCTGAAATTATTCGCTTAGGGGCACCATGCAGCCGGTAGATATGTTTCAGGAAGAATTTAGTGAGTCGTTGGGCCCATGAAAGTCCTTTGCAGGCTATAAAATGAACCTGCTTTGAGAACAGGTCTATCACAGTCCAGATGACAGTATTTACTTTCAGGTAGGTCTACTATAAAGCCCATAGCTATTTCTTCTCATGGTTAAGAAGGGTCTGCCACCAGCTGCAATAACCCAAGGTTTTCCCTGGAATTCTTTTCATGGTGTCACATACAGCACAACTCTTGACATAGTTTTCTACATCCTATTTTAGCCCCAGCCACCAAAATTACCAGCGGATGAGATGTACAGTTTTTAGATATCCAAGGTGTCCAGCCTGTTTTACGTCATGGCTGTGTTTGAGAGTATTAAGACAGAGGGCTTCAGGCAAATGCAGTTCCCTTCCCCCTTGTAAGCCAAACCATCCCTGCATGTTAGGGAGGCTTGATTGTCTTTGAACCATTGATCAGGGAGGAGCTTTTGTTTTATTTTCTTTGCCCCAGGGTCATCAGGGTTAGGGGCCCTGCGAGGCATGCATTGAATGGCAGTTTGTGGACTGTGGATGATTGCCTCGTTAACCTCTTCATGTTCGCTTTTGTACTGGGGTAATCTCAATAACGCATCAGATAGGAAGTTTTTTCCTCCCAGTATGTACCGGGAGGTTGAAATGGTTAAAGTACTGTGCCCACCACACTTGCTTTGGTGACAATTTGCAGGGAGTTTTCAATGCCTCTAGACTTTTGTGATCTGTCCATACTTCAAAAGGCACCTTGCTCCCTTCTAGATAGTGTCGCCAGTTTAAAAGCCCCCACCTCATTGTGAATGCCTCCTTCTCCCAGATTGCCCATCTCTTCTCACTCTCAGTAATTTTTTTTGAGGTGTAGGTGCATGGTTGCAGGACCCCAGTTTTATTCTTTTGCAGTAATACAGCTCTGTCTGCCAGGTTGCTCACATCAGCTTGAATTACAAAGGGCTCCCCTGGGCAGGGGTGGTTTAGAACCGGTTCAGCAGCAAATAGTCTTTTTAAATTCTCAAAAGCTGTTTGGCAGCTCATAGTCCATGCTAGTGGTTGGCCAGGTCATGGTTTCCCTCCTCCTTTGCCTGTTTTTAGTAGTTCTGTAAGGGGCAGGGCAATCTTGGCAAAGGAGGGGATGAATTGATGGTAGAAGTTGGCAAAACCTAGGAAGCTCTGCTTCATTGACTATGCTAAAGCCTTTGATTGTGTGGATCATAACAAACTGTGGCAAGTTCTTAAAGAGATGGGAGTACCAGACCATCTTATTTGTCTCTTGAGAAACCTATATGCGGGTCAAGAAGCAACAGTGAGAACTGGACACGGAACCACTGATTGGTTCAAAATTGGGAAAGGAGTCCAGCAAGGCTGTATACTGTCGCCCTGCCTATTTAACTTATATGCAGAGCACATCATGAGAAAGGCAGGGCTAGATGAATCAAAAGTTGGAATTAAGATTGCCGGAAGAAATATCAACAACCTAAGATACGCAGATGATACCACTCTAATGGCAGAAAGTGAAGAACAACTAAAGAGCCTCTTGTTGCGGGTGAAGAAGGAGAGTGCAAAACTTGGGTTGAAACTTAACATTAAGAAAACCAAGATCATGGCATCTGGCCCTCTCAATTCCTGGCAAATAGATGGGGAAGAAATGGAGGTAGTGACAGATTTTGTTTTCCTGGGCTCCAAGATCACTGCAGATGGGGACTGTAGCCAAGAAATTAAAAGACACTTGCTCCTGGGGAGGAAAGCCATGGCAATTCTAGACAGCACACTAAAAAGCAGAGACATCACCCTGTCAACCAAAGTGCGTATAGTCAAGGCTATGGTCTTCCCAGTTGCAATGTATGGCAGTGAAAGTTGGACCATAAAAAAGGCTGAGCGCCAAAGAATTGAGGCCTTTGAACTATGGTGCTGGAGAAGACTCCTGTGAGCCCCTTGGACTGCAAGGCGATCAAACCGGTGAGTCCTAGAGATCATCAACCCTGACTGCTCTTTAGAAGGCCAGATCCTGAAGCTAAAACTCAAATACTTTGGCCACCTAATGAGAAGGAAGGACTCACTGGAGGAGAGCCTAATGCTGGGAAAGATCGAGGGCAATAGAAGAAGGGGACGACAGAGAATGAGGTGGCTGGATGGAGTCACTGAAGCAGTAGGCGTGAGCTTAAATGGACTCCAGAAGATGGTAGAAGACAGGAAGGCCTGGAGGAATGTTGACCATAGGGTCGCGATGGGTCGGACACGACTTCGCAGCTAACAACAACAACAACAACAGGAAGCTCTGGAGCTGTTTGTGAGTCTTTGGTTGCCATTCAATTATAGCTTTCACTTTGGCTGTGTCCATTTCAACCAGCAACCAATGCAGACCACGCAGGAGGGGTGTAATATGGGAGTATCGGGATGCTTCCATCACAACCTGCGCGGCCGCATTCTGCACCAGCTGAAGCCTCCTGGTGGTCTTCAAGGGCAGCCCCATGTAGAGAGCATTACAGTAATCTATACGGGAGGTAACGAGTGCATGAGTGACTGTACATAAGGCATCTCGGTCCAGATAGGGGCGCAACTGGTGCACCAGGCGAACCTGGGCAAATGCCCCCTGGCCACAGCTCCTATATGATGATCTAAGACGAGTTGTGCATCCAGGAGGACACCTAAGTTGCGCCCCCTATCAACAGGAGGCAACACCTCTCCCCCCATAACTAAAGATGGTAAATCTTGGACAACACGAGATGCCGACATGTAGAGCCACTCGGTCTTGGCTGGGTTGAGCTGGAGCCTGTTCTTCCCCATCCAGATTCGTACCGCTTCCAGGCAATGTGACATCACGTTGAGGGCATCACTGGGTTGGTTCGGGGTGGAGATGAAAAGCTGGGTATCATCAGCATATACAATTGGAATCCCTCCTACCATTTTGTGACTATACCGGCTTATTAATCCTGATGTATTTTATAGATTCTTTTGCTCTAACTCCCTCCCTCCTCTTCTCCCCCCTCCCCTATAATGGAAGGTCCGGGTTATAACCACTGTGGGAGAGTGGTTATGATTTTACATCTGCTGCCTCTCAGAGGTGAGAGCTCTGGGTGGTATTGCTTCCCCTGTTTTATGTACCAGGCTGCTCCCCGGCCTCGACCGCCGTGAGAGGGCGGGATTCGATCTGTTCCAGGGTTTCCCAGCTCTAGTGGCAGTGGAGCTGGGCTGGCTTTCTGGTCATTTGCCTTCGACTTATTTAATTTTAAGATCCTCCCATGTTGATCTGGTCTGCCTTGCTGTCTTTTTTGTCGGACCTGTTTAAGATCATGCGTCTGACTTATTCTAGCACGGTCTTATACGCCCTCAGGGGGGGGCCCCCATCCTGGGAGCGACCCGCCTTATTCTTTACACCTCCTCTTGATGAAGGGCCTGATTGCTGGGACCCTGAGAGATGGTTGGGCACGGGTAGGGGCCTCCGATATAAGCCAAATAAGAGGCCCCTGATTAGTTTTTTGGTTAAATTTTTTAGGAGGTTAGGGAGGGGGGTGGGAACTTCTTTTGGTTGTTCGGATATGGGGGGCAGTCCAGCAACCGTTGTTCAGGCCAGGGCCGGGATTGATCGCGGAGGGGAGGAGCCGGGGTCGGTTGCCCCCGGGGCTCCAGGGCAAGTCGTGGGATTGCCCATTCCCACGACGTTAGGGAATGGTAGCAGGTGCAGGAACAGAGGGCCGTATCGATCTCAGGGAAGGCCTCTCCGCTACTTGCAAGCGGTGAGGCGTTCCGACCCTCTTGTTCTTCCCCGAGGTCCTGGGAGTGAGGATGTGCAGCCTCCTGAGCTCCGGCTGGTGTACTTGAATGCCAGGTCTGTCGTCAATAAAGCTCCTCTCGTCCGTGATTTGGTCGAGTGTGAGCAGGCGGACCTGGCTTGCATCACGGAGACTTGGTTGGGCCCAGAGGGCGGTATTCCTCTGGCTGATCTTTGCCCACCAGGTTTCTGGGTGCTACACCGGCCTCAGGCTCAGGGTAGGGGTGGGGGAGTGGCTGTTGTTATGAGGGAGACCTTAGGTCCGCGGGAGGCCACCGTTCCCCAGATAGTCGGATGTGAGTCTCTCTTTTTGAGATGCGGCCCTGGTGCGCAGTTGGGCTTGCTGCTGGTGTACCTTTCGCCTAGTCACGCAGCAGCAGCCCTGCCTGAGCTCCTCGATGTCCTCTCTGGGTTGGTGGTTGAGTTCCCGAAACTTATAGTTTTGGGGGACTTCAATCTACCATCTCTGGGAGGATCATCTGAGTTGGCTCGGGAGTTCATGGCTTCCATGACGGCCATGGACCTGACGCAAGTAATTTCAGGACCAACTCATGAGGGAGGCCACACCCTTGACCTAGTTTTCTTATCTGGTCGGTGGTTAGATGATCTTGGTGGGGGCTCTCCAATTATTATGCCCCTGTCATGGACCGATCATCATCTCCTGCGGCTGGTCTTCCGTTTTGCTACCCCCCGCCGTGGGTGTGTGGAACCAGTTAGATGGTACCGCCCCAGACGCTTAATGGATCCCGAGAGGTTCCAGGAAGCGCTGGGGTCCCCACCTGCCTCCCCCACTCACAGCTCGGCAGATGCCTTAGTGGAAGCCTGGGAAAGGGCAGCCACTGAGGCTCTTGACTGAGTTGTACCCTTGCGGCCCCTGACCCGATGCAGATCCCGTCGAGCTCCATGGTTCTCCGTGGAGCTCTGGGAGATGAAGCGTCGGAGATGGGGCCTAGAGAGCGGTTGGAGGTCCAGCCGATCCGAATCCGACCGATTGCGACTAAGAACCTACATTAGGTCTTATCTCGCTGCGATAAGGGTGGCAAAGTCTAATCACTTCGCTACCCTTATCGCGTCCGCAGATAATCGCCCGGCCGCTCTGTTTAGGGTGATTTGCTCCCTCCTTAATCAGGAGGTGAGGGAGGAACCCTTGCAGGGTCGTGCCGAGGAGTTTAACAATTATCTGTCGGACAAAATCGCTCGGATTCGGACCGGTCTGGACTCTGACTGGGCAGAGTCTGGCAATCAGGACACGGGCGGTCTTGTCGATATCACCTGGGAGGAGTTTGATTCTGTGACTCTGGAGGAAGTGGACAGGATTATGGGGAGACTGAGCTCCACCACATGTTTATTGGACCCGTGCCCTTCCTGGCTGGTTTATGCAGCCCGGGAGAGGACACGCAGCTGGTTCCAAGCAGTTATATCAGCTTCTTTGAGTGAGGGTAGCTTCCCTGCCGTCTTGAAAGAGGCGGTGGTGAGGCCTCTCCTCAAGAAGCCTGCCTTGGACCCACCTGTATTGAACAACTTTCGTCCGGTCTCCAATCTTCGCTTTCTTGTGAAGGTTGTTGAGAGTGTGGTGGCGCATCAGCTCCCTTTGGTCCTGGATGAAGCGGATTATCTAGACCCGTACCAATCGGGTTTCAGGCCCGGGCACAGCACGGAGACGGCATTGGTCGCGCTGGTGAATGATCTCTGGAGGGCTCGGGACAGGGGTCATTCCTCTGTTCTAGTCCTATTAGACCTCTCAGCGGCTTTCGATACCATCGACCATGGTATCCTGCTGCGGCGTCTCAGGGGATTGGGAGTGGGAGGCACGGTCTTACAGTGGTTCTCCTCCTATCTCCTGGGACGCTCGCAGTCGGTGTTGACAGGAGGGCAGAGGTCGACCACGAGGTCTCTCGTTTGTGGAGTTACTCAGGGGTCGGTCCTCTCGCCTCTCCTGTTCAACATCTACATGAAACCGCTGGGTGAGATCATTCGTGGCTTTGGAGTTGGGTATCATCAGTATGCTGATGATACCCAGCTTTTTCTTTTGACCCCAAACCACCCCAGTGATGCCCTCAACGTGATGTCCCGTTGCCTGGAGGCGGTTCGGGTCTGGATGGGGAGGAACAGACTTCAACTCAACCTCGACAAGACCGAGTGGCTTTGCATACCTTCATCCCGGGTCTATTCGGATATTCCATCTCTTTCTATGGGGGGTGAATTATTACCCCCTGTAGATAGGGCTCGCAACTTGGGAGTCCTCCTAGATTCACGGCTCACCTTGGAAGATCACATGGTGGCTGTGACTAGGGGGGCTTTCGCCCAGGTTCGCCTGGTGCGCCAGTTGCGGCCCTATCTAAGCCGGGATGATTTATGCACGGTCACTCACGCGCTCGTGACCTCTCGTCTAGACTACTGCAACGCTCTCTACATGGGGCTTCCCTTGAGGACCACCTGGAGGCTCCAACGGTACAGAATGCAGCCGCGAGAGTTGTATTGGGAGTCTCCCGATACTCCCATGTCACACCTCTGCTCCGTGAGCTGCATTGGTTGCCAGTTGTCTTCCGGGTGAGATTCAAGGTGCTAGTAATGGTGTTTAAAGCCCTACATGGCAGGGGTCCGGAGTACCTTAGGGAACACCTGCTGCCGGCGTCTACTTCCCTCCGCCCTGTGCGTTCCCACAGAGAGGGTCTCCTCAGGGTGCCACTGGTCAGAGAATGTCGACTGGTGGCCCCCAGGGGGAGATCCTTCTCTGTGGGTGCCCCGGAGCTATGGAACCAGTTACCGGTTGAGCTCCGGACGGCGCCCAATCTTCGCTCCTTTCGCCGCGATCTGAAAACATACTTGTTCGAGCAAGCCGCCCTGGCCTGAGGGGGGATTGGTGGGGTTTTTTACTATTTTTATTGGGGGGTTTTACTATGTATTAACTGTATTTTTAATCCGGCATGTATTTAATTATCTTTTATTTTTTGTAAATCTCTGTGTTTTATTCTTGCCCTGTACACCGCCCTGAGTCCTTCGGGAGAAGGGTGGTATAGAAATATTAATAAATTAAATTAAATTAAATATTGATGATACCTCACTCCGAAACCACATATGATCTCACCCAGTGGCTTCATATAGATGTTGAACAGGAGGGGAGAGAGGACCAACCCCTGAGGCACCCCACAATCAAGGGGCTTCGGGGTTGACCTCTGTCCTCCTGCCAACACCATCTGCGAATGGCCCGAGAGGTAGGAGGAGAACCACCGTAAAACAGTGCCTCCTACTCCCAACCCCTGAAGACGTCGCAGCAAGATACCATGTTTGATGGTATCAAAAGCCGCTGAGAGGACACATCGGGAGTGTCCAGAATCAACTAGCACTTTTAAATCTACCTGTGTACCCGACTTAGGGATTATGACCTTGACAGGTAGTGAGAAAGGTGGGACATGTTGGCTTACCAATGGGGTGTTCTCTCCTACGTCGCTGTTGGAAGAGGCTAGAGCAGAGGTGGATCCAGCCTGAGTCCCTGCATCCTGCTGTGTGGGGGATGTGACATGGGCAACAGGTTCCTGTGTGATCCGCTTGGATTTTTCTCTTATTGGCTGCTGGTCCTGGTCTGCTCTGCTGTTGGGGGTAGGGGACTGGGCAATTCGCTGCTCGATGTCCCTGCTGTCTACATCAGAAGCACTTGATTGGTGGGCTTACAGGTGGCCTGGGTCTTTCAGCAGCTGCAGCAGCTGGAGGCTTTCGGGGTGGTGGTTGCTGTTTGAGTTGCTCTGGCCTGGATTTGGCTTCAGGTGGGGGGAGGCTTCTTATAGTGGGCAAGCTGAACATCTAGTCTTACCACTGTCTGGTACCATTCTTGCAGCTGATCAGGTACTGCTCGATAGATGCAGGTCTGAGAGAGGTGATCGTCTAACCCTTCTTTGAAGTGATGGATTAGGGACTGCTCAGGCCGCCTCTCTATCTGACCAGCTATCTTGAGAAACTCTTGTACATACTCCAGAACAGGTCTGCCAGCTTCCTTTATCTCATGGAGTTGTTCTTCTGCTTTGAGGTCAATGGATGGGTTGTCAAACCTTGCTCTCAGTCCTAGGAGGAAGAGATGGGGGTCCTGCAATTCAGGGGCTTGCTTGTTATATAAATTATTCAGCCATTCGGATGCCTCTCCCTCTAAACTGAACGCAATCACATCAACCATAGCGGCTGGATCGGGTAGAGTTAAGCACAGCAGTTCAAATGAGAGCGCACTGTTTCTCTGGGTCCCCATTGAAGGTTGCTTTGAAAGGTGGATCAAACTCTGGCTGCTGCTCCCCCAGTTGCTACTGGCCCCACCTGGGTGCTGCTGCATTCCCAGTGGTTGCACATTCAGGGGATGTTGTCACCCCCCTACTGTTGCTGCAGTACCAGTAGCTGTGGCATCCCAAGTTGCTGTAGGTCTCCCAAAGGTTGCTGCCTGGGTGGGGGCTGCTGCTGTCCCCCAGTGCTGCTGGTCAGCAAGGAGTTGTGGCATGCTCAGTTTCTCTAGGCTCCTCAATAGTTGCTGAATGGATGGGGGCTGTTGCCATCCCCCCTGCTGTAGCATTCT
Source organism: Vipera ursinii (assembly GCF_947247035.1). Taxonomy (NCBI): domain Eukaryota; kingdom Metazoa; phylum Chordata; class Lepidosauria; order Squamata; family Viperidae; genus Vipera; species Vipera ursinii. The sequence goes on from NC_139517.1 coordinate 58,177,309, forward strand.
CAATTGCTGTGGGCCCCTGTGGCCTTGGAGGGGGTTGTTGCTGAATCGCCATCATTTACGGGCCCCTCAGCTGCTGCTGTATGTTCGGGGGCAGCGACCAACCCCCTTGCTATGGCTGTCCTCCCACTGGTTGCTGGTCTCCTGACTTCTGCATCACCCCAAGTTGTTGCAAGGCTCTATTAGCTGCTGCAAGCTCAGAGATTGCTGACCTCCCATCTGCAGGGGCTGCCATATTCCCCATTGCTGCAGGGGGCCAAGACTGGGTGATCGATATGCACACCAATCTAGTGATTGGCTGTCTGAGTGACTGCCTGGGCCCTCCTCTCATTGGTGACAGTCAGAGCAACATCAACATCTTAGGTATCAACGAACTAAAATGAACAGGAATGGGTGAATTTAATTCAGAGGACCATAAGGTATACTACTGCAGGCAAGAATCCCTCAGAAGAAATGGAGTAGCCTTCATAGTCAATAAAAGAGTAGGAAAAGCAATACTGGGATATAATCCTCAAAATGACAGAATGATCTCAGTTCGAATCCAAGACAAACCAATATCACAGTAGTCCAAGTCTATGCCCCAACCACTGGTGCTGAAGAGGATGAAATTGACCAGTTCTATGAAGCCCTACAGCACCTTATAGAACTAGCACCAAAAATGATGTCATCATGGGGGATTGGAATGCTAAAGTAGGAAGCCAAAAGATAACTGGAATGACAGGCAAGTTTGGTCTTCGAGTACAAAATGAAGCAGGGCACAGGCTGATAGAATTTTATCAAGAGAATACGATGGTCATAGCAAACACTCTTTTCCAACAACCCAAGAGACGGCTCTACACATGGACATCACCAGACGGTCAACACAGAAATCAGATTGACTATATGCTCTGCAGCCAAAGATGGAGAAGCTCTATACAGTCAGTAAAAACAAGACCAGGAGCTGACTGTGGCTCAGACCATGAACTTCTTGTTGCAAAATTTAGGCTTAAACTGAAGAAAGTAGGGAAAAGCACTAGGCCCCTCAGGTATGAACTAAATCATATCCCTGACAAATATACAGTAGAGGTGACAAATAGATTTAAGGAATTAGATCTGATAGACAGGGTGCTTGAAGAACTATGGATGGAGGTTTGCAACATTGTATGAGAAGTAGCAACTAAAACCATCCCAAAGAAAAAGAAATGCAAGAAAGCAAAATGGCTGTCTGAGGAAGCTTTGCAAATAGCTGAGGACAGGAGGGAAGCAAAAGGCAAGGGAGAAAAAGAAAGATATGCCCAATTGAATGCAGAATTCCAGAGAATAGCTAGAAGAGGTAAGAATGCCTTCTTAAATGAACAGTGCAAAGAAATAAAAGAAAACAATAGAATAGGGAGGACTAGAGATCTCTTCAAGAAAATTGGAGAGATGAAGGGAACGTTTCATGCAAAAATGGATATGATAAAGGACCAAAATGGCAGGGACCTAACAGAGGCAGAAGATATTAAGAAGAGGTGGCAAAATTACACAGAAGAACTATAAAAGAATGAGCTTAATGTCCCTGATAACCACGATGAGGTGGTCACTTATCTTGTGCCAGACATCCTAGAATGTGAAGTGAAATGGGCCTTAGGAAAGCTGAGCAACAACAAAGCTAGTGGAGGTGAAAATATTCCAGCTGACCTATTCAAAATCTTAAAAGACGATGCAGTAAAACTGCTACACTCAATTTGCCAGCAAATTTGGAAAACTCAAAAGTGGCCACAGGATTGGAAAAGATCAGTTTACATTCCAATTCCAAAGAAAGGCAGTGTCAAAGAATGTTCAAACTATCGCACCATTGCATTCATTTCACATACTAGTAAAGTTATGTTTAATATCCTACAAGCTAGATTCCAGCAGTATGTGGATTGAGAACTACTACTACAGGCAGGATTTCGAAGAGGCAGAGGAACTAGTGATCAAATTGCCAACATACGCTGGATCAAGGAAAAAGCTAGGGAGTTCCAGAAAAACATCTTCTCCTGCTTCATTGACTATATTGTGTGGATCACGACAAACTGTGGCAAGTTCTTAAAGAGATGGGAGTACCAGACCATCTTATTTGTCTCTTGAGAAACCTATATGTGGGCCAAGAAAAGTTTAGGCTTAAACTGAAGAAAGTAGGGAAAAGCACTAGGCCACTCAAGTAGCAAAATGCAAGGGAGAAATTTCGAAGAGGCAGGGGAACTAGAGATCAAAATGCCAACATACGCTGGATCATGGAGAAAGCTAGGGAGTTCCAGAAAAACATCTACTTCTGCTTCATTGACTATGCTAATGCCTTTGATTGTGTGGATCATAACAAATTGTGGCAAGTACTTAAAGAGAAGGGAGTACCAGACCATCTTATTTGTCTCTTGAGAAACCTATATGTGGGCCAAGAAGCAACAGTGAGAACTGGACACGGAACCACTGATTGGTTCAAAATTGGGAAAGGAGTTCGGCAAGGCTGTATAATGTCGCCCTGCCTATTTAACTTATATGCAGAGCACATCATGAGAAAGACAGGACTTGATGAATCAAAAGTTGGAATTAAGATTGCTGGGAGAAATATCAACAACCTAAGATATGCAGATGATACCACTCTAATGGCAGAAGAGGATCTAAAGAGCCTCTTGTTGCGGGTGAAGAAGGAGACTGCAAAAGTTGGGTTGAAACTAAACATTAAGAAAACCAAGATCATGGTATCCAGCCCTCTCAATTCCTGGCAAATAGATTAGGAAGAAATGGAGGTAGTGACAGATTTTATTTTCCTGGGCTCCAAGATCACTGCAGATGGGGATTGCAGCCAAGAAATTAAAAGACGCTTGCTCCTGGGGAGGAAAGCCATGGCAAATCTAGACAGCACACTAAAAAGCAGAGACATCACCCTGTCAATAAAAGTGTGTATAGTCAAGGCTATGGTCTTCCCGGTTGCAATGTATGGCTGTGAAAGTTGGACCATAAGAAAGGCTGAGCGCCGAAGAATTGAAGCCTTTGAACTATGGTGCTGGAGAAAACTCCTGCGAGCCCCTTGGACTGCAAGGCGATCAAACCGGTCAGTCCTAGAGGAGATCAACCCTGACTGCTCTTTAGAAGGCTAGATCCTGAAGTTGAAACTCAAATACTTTGACCACCTAATGAGAAGGAAGGACTCACTGGAGAAGAGCCTAATGCTGGGAAAGGTTGAGGGTAAGAGAAGAAGGGGATGACAGAGAATGAGGTGGCTGGATGGAGTCACTGAAGCAGTAGGCATGAGCCTAAATGGACTGCAGAAGATGGTAGAGGACAGGAAGGCCTGGAGGAATGTTGTCTAAGGGGTTGCAATGGGTTGGACATGACTTTGCAACTAACAACAACAACAAGTTAACTGTACAACAAAAAAATTCCCAAAAAACAACAACAGAGAAGGAGCAGATAAAACAGATAAGTGGATATAGAATTGAGAATAGAGACTTAAAGATGGAACTTAATAAAACAAGGAAACATGATTTAATCCTAGTGGATTAAAGAATTGGAAAAAATAACTTATCCCTTAAGACTACAAAATAAATCTGAGGACAAGAAAACAGATTGGATAAAATGGACTGCAGAGATGTCAGGAACATCGGAAAGAAAGGAAATGATAAGAGAAGCGGAGAGAGAAAAAAAGAAATATTTTCAACAAATGTGGAAAGGCAGAAGCCCTGTACAAAGACACTTCACTTGATTTGCTTTTTATATCTACAGCAACATTTACAAACATACGGAAAAACTTTTTGATTCAGCAAAATACATTGATTATGAAAGAAAAAAAGACTAAAGTGGAATCCACGAAAATAGATGATAGGACGTACCAGAGAGAATACTTAAAAAAGAAACATTTGTTTGAATATGGTTAAAGAAATAGAAAAGTTTTGGAATATATATGTCATTCTAAGAGGGATGAATTCCCTAAATAATATAGTATGCTTTTTCCCCCTTTTTTGTTCTCTTTCTTGATGAGTAATATTAAAAAGTTGAAATGACTTAGATAAAGAAAATGTTTTAGATACTTAAATATGATTGAATTTAAGAAACTTATAATGGATAAAAATGTTTTGAATGAGTTAAAGGACTAGATGACTAGATGTATCAAATGGAATGTTTAAAGATGAAACATATTTTTAATTATGGTTAAAAAGAATAAGAAATTTAGGAAATATATATATATTAGCTTAGGAGGAATATATATTTTAAGTAGTATGTTAGTTTTTTTGTTTCTTTACTCTTGCTCTCCTTTCTTTTTTTCCTTTTCATTGTTTTATCTGTTCCTTAAAAAATGTAATAGTGTGAGATGGTTCATATGGAAAAATAGAGTTAAATTTTTAAATGTAATTAATTTTTGAGAAAATCTTAACCAGTAAGAATACCTAGAATTTGGTGGGAGAAACAAATTAAAATAAGGACTGTAACAGGATCTATGATAAGGCAACCAGAATGATTGGATAGAAAAGAAATATTATATTGATGTGATTATTATTTTTAGGACTATTGGGAAAAATTAGATATTTAGTATCTATCAAAACAATAAGAATTGTATTAACTCAATGTTTGTAACAGAGTGAGCGCCTGTTACTCGTCCCAGCTTCTGCCAACCTACTTGCATTCTTTACGTAAAAGAATGCAAGTAGAAAAATAGGGACCACTACAGTGGGACGGTAACAGTGTTCCGTGCACCTTTGGCGTCTAGTCATGCCGGCCACATGACCATGGAGTCGTCCTCGGTCAAGTGCTGGCTCTTCAGCTTTGAAACGGAGATGAGCACTGGCCCCTAGAGTCGGAAACGACTAGCACACATGTGCGGGGGAAACTTTACCTTTACCTAATGTTTGTAAAAGAGGATATTTTGGGAAAAGAGGAAATCAACTAAAGCCATTATGTGGATTCTGGATTATAGAAATCAATTGTTAATTATTCTTTTACAAATGTAACCCAAACTGTTCACCAATTATTAGGTGATTTATGTTTTTTTAATAATCAATAACATATGTTACAAAAATATATGTTGTTCTTCTACACATACCCATTATTGCTGACTCTTCCAACTGGTATGGCTAATCTTGAGAATTAATTACTGTCATATTCCAAAAGCTTAAATTTCACTTTTGTCTGGATTTTGAAATTATTTTTCATTTTGTCCATTTAAAGTATTGTGAATATATCTACATACTTGGGACTTATATTATGAGTATTTTTACAGTAGTTTAAAACACTGTGGTGTTTAGTTTATTGTGGAAAATGAATTTGTGCAGACCAGTCGTGGGATTCAGCCAATTCGCACCACTTCGGCAGAACCAGTAGCTTGCCCAGTCCCAGAATGGACTTCCATCCACACAGAGAACTGGTTGTTCACATATTTGACTCCCACCACTGGTGCAGACTCTCAAGGAAGTTTCATAATGTAAAAACACTGTAATCCCAGTAGGTTCCAACCAGATTAGTTTAAAACATGTAGGTTTTAGGGGAATCTATATTAGGTTATTTAATACATTATGGATTAATTTTCCTTTCAGTTGCTGAAATATATATCTAAATTGTGAATGTCTATCAAAATTGTGTTTATTTTGGAGTCCGAAAATCTTTTTTAAAAGCTTCGTGTCTATCTGTGCTTCTGCCAGAAATAAGGCATCTTTCCCACTCTGGATCTACTGCATACCCCAGTGTATGAGGGTTTGTTATATATTGTTTGAATACGTAGAAGCTCTTGTCAATTAAATTAAATTAATTCTTTTGGAATAATAATTAAATTTATTCTTTTGGATGTTTTAATAAAGCACTTTTACTATCAATAATATTCATTTTGTTTCAAGAATTATATTGTTTATGTATTAATTTATTATTAGAGAATATGTAAGTACTGCCTTGACTTTATTCAATGGTTACACAAATATTAGCATATTTTTAATTACAGATTACATACTGTGATTACCTTAATTTTAACTATACAAATATTTTTCCTTCAGGAAAATAGCATACAAGTTGAGGGCTCTCCAAGCAGTGTGAAAGAAGAGGTGAGTTTACTAAATCACATTTTGACTTTTTAAAAGCATTGACACCAAGTTCACAAACAGACTCTGGGTAGTGGGCAACACAAGTGAAAAAATCAATAACAATCTAAAAACAATAATAAATAAAGTAAACATATAAAATAAACAAAACCCAAGAAAGTGGAAGAACAAACATCAATTTCATACAACCATCTTGCAAGCTGTCTTTGGGATCCCCAAAGATTGTGAAAAAACATGTTTTAGGGGGCTTTCTGGAAGATTGACAGAGATGGTGTTAACCTCACCTCAGGATGAAAGATGTTCCAAGGGTTCTGTTGGGTTCACAGCAGAAAAGACACATTGCCTGGTTCCACCAGATAGAGCTCCTTTGAGGATGGGACTCACAGAGCATATCTTACCTGACCAAGTGGGTGGTTGGGTATAACAGGGAAGAGGCAGTCCCTCAAATGTAGGGCTTTAAAGATCAAAACCAACATTTTCACTTGCACCAAGAAACAAACTGCAACCAATGCAGCTGACATAACAGAGGTATAATGTATACTGTCCTAGGAGCACCCAACTGACTGCACACCCACATTCTGCATCAGTTGAACCTTTGAAATGCTCTTCAGGGACAGTCCCAGTGTTGGGATTCAGCCAGTTCACACCTCTTTGGCAGAACCGATAACTATTTTTTTGTTGCCCAGGCCCAGAATGGACTTGTCGAAGCGGCATCTACATAGAGAACCGGTTGTTCACATATTTGAATCCCATCACTGGACAGTCCCATGTAGAGCACATTATGGTAATCCATTCTGAAGATGACCAGGGCATCTGCCACCCCTGTGGTGTAGGCTGGAGTTCCCTGCCCATGTGTGGCAGACAGTGGTGACTCTACAGTCTCTGTTGCCCTCATGGCGGGTTCTCGTGGCTTGGCTGGGGACTTCCCCAATTTTCTGGCTGGTGATTGGTCTGGGTTGCATGGAGGGACTTTCGAGTGGCACTCTAAGCCACGATGCCCCTCTCTCCCACATTTGAAACAACCTGTTGATTTCTTGGCCGTGGCTGGTGGTTTGCTGGTTAGCGCGATGGCTCAGGAGGCAAGCATCTCCACGATTTTCCTTGGCAGTGTCTCTTCAGTAGATTGATCTCTGCTTCCTCTGCTAGGACATACTATTCATCAAGTCAGCGTGGGTCTCCTCTAGGCAGGCAAGCATCATACAGGTTGTAGTTTAGACTGTGTTTGAAATGGCTGAGGAGGATGTCTTCCATCCAGTTCAGCTTGTTGGTGATAGCCTGGGATTCTTGTGTGTATTCGGCTACCGGGCATCTGCCCTGCCCCACCATTTTCTCATGGGATTTCCAGTCAGCCAGGGTGTCCTTGAATTGCCTTCTCAGAGAGGACATGAAGTGGTTGACGTTGTGGAACTCTTGGGTGTTGGAATCATGCAGGTTCACCATCCAGTCTGTGTCTGCCCCATCCAGAGTGGATTGCATGAAACAGATAAGGGCTTTGTTGCTGGGGATGTCTCATCCGTACTCTTCCATGTAGCTCAGGAGTTGGGTTAGGAAGAACCCCAAGCGCTGCGATTCCCCCCTGCATTTTGCATCCAGCGGTGGGAATCTTTGGATGGACCAGTACATTTGCTGCTGATGGTGTTGTCTCCCATCCCGATCAGCAGTTGTGGGTCAGCAGGACGTGGGCACTGCTGAAATAGTGGCTGCTGCCTCAGCGGACATCCCCAGAACTTCAGTGTCCAATTCCCCCTCAGTGTTTCTTTGACTGCGGTCCAAGATAGTGGAACAGGTGTGGGGTTCAGGTTTTTCATCCCTGCAAGCACTGAGGGTTTTCCTCATCAGGTCAATAGCTTTCTCTAGAATCCAATTCGAGTGCTGTGTGCGATCTCCTTCCTTTTCGCTAAAGTGAAGGGATCTCTCCATTTCTTGCTTCCATCTGGGTTGGTGGCTGTCATGTCTCAGGGTCACCTTCCTTGATTTCTTCTCCCACTTGTATTTCTTCCCAATGCCCATCAACCACCGAGGTTTGTGGCTGCATGTATCTCCCACTTCTTCCAAGGAGTAGAATGTCTCGGTTCCCAACAGCTGGCAGGGTGCCGGCCGGAGTGAGGGCTCCCCCTTTGTGGTGGATTCCTTTTTCCCTGCCTCGGTGTCTAACATTGTAGTTTTTGCAAAGTCCCCTAGTAAGGGTCTTCCTTCCAGGTTGACTATTACTGCAGATCTTGTCTAATGTCAGGACCCATTTCAAGCCAAAGGCAGAACTCTTGGAAACAATTTCTTCCAAGTAGGAACTTTTATTAAGAGTAGGTGATAGCAGGCACAATAGACAGGATCTGAGATTTCCTGCACAATGCAGAGAATTATAGTGTCCCCAAGCAGGACCCCACTCCATAGATCGACTGCCCGATGTGGGATAGCCAATCCCCAAGTGTTAAGTCCATTGGGGGAACTGGGGAGATAACATTGGCCATCTCCAGCTCACACAGCAAGGGTTGGTGGCTTTTTCACACCTTTCTCTGAGAGCATAGACATAAACCAGGCACTGAGGTTATGTTCCTTATTTTCTCCTTTGTTCTTAACTGACCCTTTAAAAGATAGAGTTCACAGAGAGAGATAACGGAGGAAACAGGATACAGACCCAATAAACAAAATAAAGAATTACATTGTAGTGAATAGAGGAAATGAAAGTAATAGCCCTTTAGCCACATCCCCCCTCCCCCTTGGAAGTATGGCAAAATCCAGGAAAAGGTGGAATGAAATAGAAATGAAATGAAATAAAATAGGAATGGGTTTTGACAGTTAAGCTTAAAGATGGAAGAGGAACAAGTAAAAGAAACAATGATAATATGGGCAAAGAACTTTGGATATAATATAGAATTAGAAAATTGGCAAAGCTTATAGGAAAGAAACTCTAAAACAGGGGTGTCAAACTCAATTTCATTGAGGGCTGCATCAGCATGGCGGTTGCCCTCAGGGGGCCGGGTGGGTATGGCCAGGGTGGGCATGGCCTACTGGGTGGGTGTGGCTAGAGTGTGTATGGCCTACTGGGTGGGAGTGGCCAGCTCTACATCGTTTGCATCAAGGGTGCCTATGGGGGCCCGGGCAGGAATGGGACAGATCTGAGGGTCTCTGGCAGGAGGGTCTCTGGGCCAGGGCCAAGACAGTGGGGGCCATTCCCTCATTGTTTCCAGAATGGCTTTGTGGGCCACATAAAACCACTTTGCGGGCTGGATCCGGCCCCCGGGCCTTGTGTTTGACATGTCTGCTCTAAAATAATGAAAGCAGTGATTATAAAGAAAACCTATAGAAAATGTTTTATAGATGGCATTTTACACCAATGAGATTAGCAAAAATGGTTAAAAATATGTCTAATAAGTGTTGGAAATGTAAACAAAAACCAGATACTTACTATCATATCTGGTGGACATGCCCTAAAGCTAAAAGAATTTGTTCAAAAATACACATATGACTAAAAGACACATAGACTTTAATCCAGAATTGTTTTTGTTAGGCATAATAAGAAACTATGGAAAAGAATGTATATATTTAATTTTACATGTATTAACTGCAGCAAGAATAGTATTTGCTCAATATTGGAAAAATGAAGATCTACCAAGGAGGAAGAATTAATTAAGAAAATTTTAGATTATGGAGAAATGGATAGATTGACACTGAAGATAAAAGAAAAAGAAAATTCAGTATACTTTAGAACATGGGACAATTTTTATCACTGGCTAGAAAAAGAAATATATAAAAGAAATATCTTCCATGGAATTTGGCTCCCAAAGAAGCTCCTTATTTTCTATGATGAAATCTATTGCTTAACACTTTTTTTCTCTTAGCTGTTTCTTACGTTGGATATAATACTATGTGAACTAGTGAAATAATTTTCTTTTCACACAGATAAAACTTCCTGCTATTACACCAAGATATCCACACAGAATTCAGCAAGCTGTCACATCTAAAGAATTCCATGGAGGAAACCATCTTTATTTTCCTCCAATGTAAGTAAATTGAAATGCCAATCCTATAAAAAGAATAATAAAATAACAGAGTTGGAAGGGATCTTGGAGGTCTAAACCGCTGCTGAAGTAGGAAATCCTATAGCATTCCAGGCAAGTGGTTGTCCAGTCTCTTATTAAAAACCTCCAATGCTGGACTACTGATTAATTGTTCTGTCAGGAAATTTCTCCTCAGTACTAACTTGGTTATCTCCTTGATTAGTTTCCATTCATTGCTTCTTGTACTGCCTTCAGACACTTTGGAGAATAGAACATACATCATAGAATAATAGAGTGGGATGGTCTTCTAGGCCAGGGCTTTTCAACCTTTTCACCCATTGTACCACTTTTAGGATATAGCTACATCTGAGTACCACCAGTCACCTAGCATGGTGTCAAAAACTTTATTATAAAAAAAAAGGAAAAAAGTGATGAAGTACAGGTAGTCCTTGACTTATAACCGTTCGCTTAGTGAATGTTCGAAGTTACAATGGCACTGAAAAAAGTGCCCCACAAGACACAGCTGAGCAAGACACCTGCCTTCTGGGCTCAGAAGTGCCAGGATCAATGCCAAGCTCTAGCTGGAGCCTGGCGCTGATCCTGGCACTTCCGCTGAGCCCTGACAACCATGCAGCTCCAGCCATCTCTCACTCAGGCTTGTGCGGTGCTGCCACTGGTTCAGCTTATTCCCCTCCCCCACTACCACTTTTCTAGGATGGCCGCGTACCACCTGCCAGGTGCCAATGTACCACAGGTGGTACCCGCGAGAGTTGTCTTGGGAGTTTCCCGGTACTCCCATGTTACACCTTTGCTCCGCGAGCTGCATTGGTTACCAGTTGTCTTTCGGGTGAGGTTCAAGGTGTTGGTTACGATCTTTAAGGCCCTACATGGCATGGGTCTAATTTTCTCATAAACATTTTCTATTTCACATCCTAATTATCACACATTACTAAAAGAGTAGCCTTTAGTAACTCTCTAACAGATCATTTTTTAAACCTAAGTCTACCTTTCTTTTTCTGCCAACCAAATTTCCAGACCAAAACCTTTAGTTTGTCAGGTGTCATTCCAGCACATACTGTATTGTTTGAATCATAAGAGACATCTAACCATCAATAATCCAAAAAAGCTAAGCCATTTGTAATCATTAGGTTGTTGCCCTCTTGATTCAAATCTCTGTATTTGCTCTAGTGTCTTTATCTTCAGTTCGGTCTGGTCTCTTCCTTCCTCTAGGTTCATCATAGAAGCTTTTGGGTTGCCAAGTGTAGAAGGGATGTGGGTCCAATTAGTTAATAATATTTTTCAAGGTTTTTTTCCAGTGTATTCAAATGCTACCATTTAAGAGGGTGGGGGAAAAAGTTCCTGTAAGGACCCACTTCAATCTACATCTTAAGAAAACAGAACTCTTGGAAACGGTCTCTTCCAACAGGAATTTTTATTAAGAGAAATTGATAGTAGGCATGCTAGACAGGATCTGAGGGATCACCCCACCATTCAATGTTTTAAAGTGTTCCCAAGTAGTCTCCCACCCTGCAGTTCTTCTGGGCAATTAAAACTGGCAGATTTCTAGGTATTAACTCCAGGAAAAATAACATCAGTCCGGCTCCATTGGCACAAACATTCAATCCTTCTTTACCCAGATCCCAGGTATTGCATCTCCCTCCCCCCTTTTTTCCCCTCACTGCTGGTAAAGAGGAGAATTTCAGAGGGGCATAGGATGAAAGGCAGATGGCCACATTGTTATAGTTAACAGACCCGAAGTGAATCAACAAAAGGTTACTTTGTAGTGAATAGAGGAAGTGAAAGTAGTAAAACCCTCATGCATACCCCCTCCCCCCTAATAGTATGACGGAATCCAGAAAATAGTAAGAATTGGTTTTAAATCAGAGAAGATAGATAAAAATGAAATATAACTGGATTCTAACAGTTCCCTTCTCTCTCCCCTTGCAGGGGGAAGCAGATTCAAAGGGCTTTTAACAGGAAAAAAGTAAAAAGTTGGAATAAGGAGAAGGCAGTTCCTCCGCTGTGCTTTCAAGTGCTTGATTGTAAGTTTGGCCTCGGCAGGAAATGTCATAAGTAATGGGCCATGGGAGTGGCCGATCCTTTCTTTGTCACTCCAAAGAACTGCTCCAAGTCGACTGGAGGGCTGCCGCCCTTCCACAATCAATTGGAGGGTCCTCCTCCCCGCTTGTCGCCCCTCCAGGGCAACTTTTGGCCCCTTACAGGCCCCCCCGGCAAAAAAAAGCCAGACGACATGAGGAGTGATCACCTCATGGGTCTGCCAGAGCCATGATTTGGAACCGGAAGCTGACAAACCTCTTTCTTGGCAGGTGTCTTGCTGTGGCAATCCACAGCATGATGTCCTTTTTTACCATATTTGAAGCAGGCAGTGGTGCGAGGCAGGGCAGGTGAAACTGGAACAGTCTTCCCTCGCTTCTCTGACTGCATTCTGAAGCTTGGTTTCACCGGGCAGTGTAGGTTCTTGCATTGATCTATCACTACTTCCTCTGCTAGCAGGCACCAATCTTATAGCAGTCCCGGGCTCCCCGAGCTACACAGGCATTATAAAACTCTTCATTGAGCCCATCCTGGAAACAGCTTATCAGGATGTCTTCTGGCCAGTGAAGATGGCTGGCCAATTCTCTGAACTCTTCAGCCACTGGTCTTCTTCCTTGCTTCACTGTCTTTATGCGCTCCCGGGCTTTCTTGTCTGCCAGCCAGTCTTCGAAGCATCTATGGACAGCAGTCATAAAGCAGTTGAAATTCCTCAATTTGGGTGTGTTGCATTTGTACAGGGTTACCATCCAGTCAGCTACTCCACCTTCCAAAGCTAGGATTACCTGGACCTTTTCTACATCGGTAGGCAGTGTTCTCCCATAGATTTGCATGTAGGTAAATACTTGTGCCAGGAAATACCCCAGTCACTTCAGGTCTCCATCAAACTTCACTCCAATTGGAATCAGTTTCACTTTGGCTGGTTTAGGTGGTCTGCCTCTGATTCCTTGAGACAGATGGCCTCACTGCAGTGCTGTCTCCTGGGCTCCAGCCACTGCCAGTTCTTGGACTTCCAATTCCTCTTCCTCTGATTTGCCCTCCAACTCTTCCTCTAATTCAGAGCGTTATTTCAGCTGCACCTTGAATTTGTCAAGGGTTTTTCAATTTTCCTTTTCTCTATCTTTATCAGGAGAGGCAGGATCTGGATTTTTCTTCTTTGCCTTTTTCTTCTCTCCACCTTTAGTAAGGGTGACCGTCGGGGCTTTTTATTTTCATCCTTCTTTTTTCCCAACCCAAAGTGATCATTTGACTCGATCTTCTTCACCAAAAAGCTTGGCTTCTTCCAGATCCCTGGAGAAGCTTTCATTGGGTTTCAAACAGAGGAGATCTTTGGCCCATTTCTCTGCCTGAAACTTCTCCACGTGGAATTCAGTTGCGAGAGCAGCAGCTTCTCCAGGTTGAGTACTATGCAGACCTTGCCTTGTGTAAGGACCCACCTCAGCTAGCCACCCAAAAAGCAGAACTGTTGAAACAGGCATTGTCTCAAAAGTAACTTTTATTACAGGTTAGTGACAGTAGGGAAGTCAAGGCGAGATCTGGGGAAAATCCTGCTTAAACTGTATAGTTAAACTAGCAATCTTCTTCCTCCCACTAAAGTCATAGTGTCCATTTGAAATCCAGCCAATCCACAGATGGCATGATGTTTGGGTAACTGGCACAGTTGGTGCACATCTCAAAGTCTTCTCCAGTTTCATTTCTCCATAGCTGTCTCCCTGATAAGAAGACACATTCTTTTCTTAAGTGAAGTGGATAGAGGCAGGAGAGGAAAAGTAGAAAGCAAAGGTTATCCCAAGCAAAAGCAAATCCCACCCCTCCCAGCAGAAGGGCAGGCCCCAAACAAGACCACATATACAGGGAAAACAATAAGGATTTGGGAGACTTCCTGTTTGGAAGCGTCGAGGCAAGTTGGAAAAGTCAGTGCTCGGCTTTCCAGCTTGATTTTTTCTTCGTCTAACGACCCTTAAAGGATCTAAAGTTGCCTTGGAGAGGCAATGAAGTAGGAGGGGCCTTCAGGAGCTCAGATCAGGGGGCACCCGATCAGAGCAAACTGTAAGACCCTCTGCAAAATGAAGATAAAAGGCTGTTTTTTATCATTAGCCATAGACGTCTCCAGCAGGAAGCAGAAATCACAAATCAGAGAAACTCCAACAGCAGGTTGAACCTGGGTGAGCAGATTGTTTCCTTTCCTTCTCTCAGAAGATTATTAATGTTGAATCCCTGATGATAAGAGCTGGAAGGCAAAGACCCCCAGAAGTTTTATGAGTGGCGGGTAATTATTTGGGGTGGAATCAGATTCTCTGTTTAAAAATATCAGACTTGGATAAATAAGCTAAGGAGGACATCTAGTGGTGAAAAAAAAGAAAAATGGAATTTCTGTAATATTCTCTGTTGATAGAAACGTGACCTTGGGCTTCCGGGTGGCAAGGCTTCGCCGCAGGCAGCCATTCATCTCCGTAGAGCCACTGAAAACAGCACTGATCAGCTGTTTTGATGGCACGGAAGCCCGCTCCTCGGGAGAAGAGGAGGGGGTGAGCGCCCAGGTAGGGGTAGAGCTCTCTGGGGCTGCCAGAGCTAAAATTCTGGCGGCTGAAGGATTGAGCCCCCCCGAAGCCTGAGTTTGCTCTGGACTGTGGGGCGCCTCTGCTCTGGGCTTTTGGAGCAGAGCAGGGCATCAGCAACCATCCCTGCCAGCAAGAGAGAACTTTAGAGAACTTGGATGCAGGCAGAGCGATACAGGAGAATCAGGTGAAAGTGAATTTATGATCTTTAACTCGGTGGACTTTGTGGAGTTTGATGAAAGTGAAAGTGCATAGCAGGCAATAGTGGGTGAAAATGGCTGCCAAATCTTCAAAAGTTCCTAGAAGTGCGTGGGCTTCTCTGGTGCAGCAATCTTCATTACAAGCATTAATGCCCCCCCCCTGCACCTGTACCTAAACCTGTACCAACTTTTACAGTTAAAGATTTGCAGGATGTTTTGCAAGAGGCTTTGAAAAAGCAATCTCAACAACTAGTTGATCTTATGGATGAGAGGTTTACTGAAATGAGGGCAGACATCTTACTTGCATTTCAAGGCATGGCTGTATGCATAGAGCGCTTGAATGAGAGAGTGGAAGATCTCAGCCAAAATAATACCAGATTAGATGCAAAAATGACAGAGACTGAAAATGTGGTGGATAAAATTGACGACGATTTGACCTTGGTACAGTACCGTGAGATGGAGTTCGCTGTGAGAATTAGAGCCTTAAAAGAGGATCCTAAAGAAAATTTGAAAAAAATAGTTACTGAGGCTTTGGAAGGTGTTTTGGAGCGACCAGCAGAAGCAATTATGGAGGATATAGACAAAAGTTTCCGTGTTAATTCATGGATTGCAAGACAAAGGAAATTACCCAGAGATGTGGTGGTTTATTTTACAAAGAGAGCAATTAGAAATGAGGTTATTCAAGCCTTTTACAATAATAAATTTGCAATTGCTGAACAAGAAGTTTTGATTTTAAAAGAGATCCCTCCAAGAATCCTAAGGAAAAGGAAGGAATTTGGTTTTTGGCACAAGAATTAAGAAGACGTGATATTAAGTTCAGATGGGAGATACCAGTGGGTATGGTGGTGATGCATGAAGGCACGAGACATTGTCTTCTTACAGTGCTGCAGGCACGTGATTTTTATACCAATGTTTTAAAAGCAGTCCCCATACCACTTTTGGAATTTACAAACAAGAATAGTGAGGGAGAGTCTCAATCATGCAGTGAGAATTTACAAGGTGCTGAAGGAACAATGCAGATGAAAGAGAAAGCTACAGGAGTGGATCAAATTTCAGTATCATCGGAGGAGGTTAGAGATCAGAGAATGACACGTGCTGCTTCCAGATGAATGAGACAAGAGCAAGAACAAGAACAGCAGAAAGTCATGATGGCACCTCCAAAACTTACTTATAGTGAAGCTGTGGGAGGAGCGCGACCTGAGAGAGTGCAGGTGATTTTGGAAGAAGCGCTCCAAAAGCTTCAGGTCGCAAAAGATGGTGACAAAGTTTCTAACCTGGAATGTTAATGGCTTAAATTCACCACAGAAGAGAAAGAAAGTTTTCCAATATTTAAAACAATTTAAGAATGATGTTATTTGTTTACAAGAAACACACATTAGAGTCACGGATCAAAAGTATTTGTTAAACTCAAGACTGGGTACACAATTTGTTGCTTCCGCAATGGATAAGAAAAATGGAGTGGTTGTTTATGTTAAGAATACCTTGACAGCGGCGTTAATTGAAGCAGATAAACAAGGAAGATATGTTATAATTGAACTGTTAATAGAAGGCAAGAAAATGCTTCTGGTTGGATTATATGCTCCTAACCAACAACAAGCAGACTTTTATAGTTTATTACACAGCAAGATTACTCAGTGGGATTATAAATCTTGTATTTTTATGGGGGACTGGAATGGCGTTTTGCATGTACAAATGGACAAAGGTGTTTTTTTTCAAAAGTACCCCAAGTCATGCTAAACTGCCTAAATCTTTTTTTGAGAGGAAGGACGATTTGGAATTGCGAGATATTTGGAGAGAAAGAAATTTGCAAGAAAAAGGACTATACTTTTTTCTCTGATAGACATCAATCTTTTTCCAGGATTGACTTCATATTAATTACTAATGATTTCTTTTCTAGGATTAAGAAGATTAAGATTTGTCCAAGAACTATGTCTGATCATAGTCCAGTATGGTTAGAGATAGAAAAAGATAATAGGGATAGGCACTCCTGGCATTTAAATGAAAATTTGTTTAGAAATCAGGAAAATGTGGAAGAGTGTAAAAAACAGATGAAGGATTTTTTTTAAATTAATATGCATAAAGGTACTTCTATTGAAATGGTCTGGGATGCTAGTAAAGCTTATATGAGAGGTGTATTAATATATTTGAACAACAAATATAGACGTAACTTGGAATTTAGGAGGAAAGAATTAGAGAATGAAATTAGGGAAAAAGAAAAGGCTTTAATTTTGAATCCATCGGATGGGAAGATTAAAGAGGTAATTAATTTATTAAGGGGACAGTTTGATAAGTTGATGGCTGATCAAGTGGCAACTAACTTACGGTATGTTAGACATAATACTTTTTGCAATGCCAATAAACCAGGTAGATGGCTAGCTTATTTGTTAAGGAAGAAGCAAAGGGCTTCTAATATAGATAGAATAGAACATAAGGGTAAGGTAGTGTACCAGCAGAGTCTTATTAAGAAGACCTTTGTTGATTTTTATTCTAAGTTGTACGCTAGAGATAAGATTAGTGAGGCAGATATTGATGAATATTTGATGAAAGCTAATATTCCTGTTCTTACACAAGAACAAAAGGAAGAGATGAACCAATTGATAACTGAGGAAGAAATTTTTTCAGCAATTAAACAATTGAAAATGGGCAAAGCGCCAGGTACGGATGGATTGACTGCTGTGTATTACAAAAATTTACAGTTAGAGATGGTAAAGCCATTAAGGGAATTGTTTCAGACAATTCAAATGGGAGGAGGGGTACCTCTGTCTTGGAAAACTGCTTTTATCTCTTTGATTCCGAAGGAAGACCAGGATGTCACCCAAGCAAAAAATTATAGGCCAATATCACTTTTGAACATGGACTACAAGATATTTGCTAAAGTTCTAGCTAACAGATTAATGAGGGTATTGCAATAAGTAATTCATGGTGATCAAACTGGGTTTATATGTGGTAGACAAATGAAGAACAATGTGAGGCATATAGTTGATTTGTTGGAATTTTTGGAAAGAAACAATCAGATCCCTGCAGCGTTGATCTTCTTGGATGCTGAAAAAGCCTTTGACCAATTGGATTGGCAATTTTTGTTGAAAGTATTAGATAAAATGAAATTTGGGGATAAATTTTTACAACCAATCAGGGCATAATATCAAAAGCAAACAGCCCGCATAATAGTTAATAATAGTTTGACTGAAGTATGTAACATTGAAAAGGGTACAAGGCAGGGGTGCCCGTTGTCACCCTTATTATTTGTTTTAACATTGGAGATATTATTGATTAAAATACGGGGTTCGGACAAAATTAAGGGAATTCAAATTAGAGACCAGGATTATAGATTGAGGGCGTTTGCAGACGATCTGGTTGTTACAGTGACTCAGCCTAACTATTCAGTTGTAGAATTGATGGAGATAATAATAAGGTTAATATACAAAAAACTAAAATGTTGTCTAAGAATATGACAGTATCACAAAAGGCTGTCTTAGAAGAGCTAACGGAATTTGAAATAGTTAAAAGGGTTAAATATTTGGGGATATATTTGTCACCCTCAAATGTAAAGTTATATAAAGATAATTATGAAAAGTTATGGGGAAAAGTTCAAAAAGAATTAGATAGTTGGAAAAAATTACAATTATCTTTATTGGGAAGAATTGCAGCTGTGAAAATGAATGTTTTGCCAAACATTTTATTTTTATTTCAAATGATACCTATACTTAAAAAGGATTCAAACTTGGAGGAATGGCAAAAAGGTATTAATAAATTTGTTTGGGCAGGGAAAAGGCCACGAGTTAAATTTAAGATTATGCAGGATACGCGTGAGAGAGGTGGTCTTAAAATGCCTAATTTTAAATTATATTATGAAGCTGCTGCTTTGTCAGCGATAAGTGATTGGTTTAATTTAACACAAGCAAGATTACTAAATCTTGAAGGCAATGATTTGTTATTTGGATGGCATGCATACTTATTGTATAATAAGAAGGTGGATAATGTGTTCAAGGTACATATTTTAAGGTATGCTCTGTTGTGAGTTTGGAAAAAGTATAGACACAAGTTAAATTATAAGATACCTATATGGGCAATACCGAAACACGCAATAGAAAATATAAATGTTGGGTTTAAACATGATGTGACTACATATAAGGAAATTTTAAGTTTGGAAAGGAATGTATGGCAATTAAAGCCATATAATATTCTAAGAGAAGAAAGGATTGTACAAACTTGGTTTCAGTATGGGCAATTACAAGCCAGGTGGAAAGAAGACCAGAAAATTGGTTTTTCAATGATTGATGAAAATTTGGTAAAGCAAATTAGAGATCAAGGTCAAGCACATATTAAAAGGATATATCTTGCATTGATAGAAATTGATTCAGAGACAGAACTTGTTAAAGATTGTATGATAAAGTGGGCTCAGAATTTTCAAGAAGTCATTACAATGGATACTTGGGAAAAGATTTGGGTGAGAATTTACGCAGGCTCAAAACTTAAGAGAGAACTTTTATAAAATGTTTTATAGGTGGCACTTAGATCCTAAAAAATTAGCAAGTATGTATCCGAACTGCCAGCCTAAATGTTGGAGGTGTGCTGGTGAAGATGCAACATATTTTCATATATGGTGGACCTGTAAAAAGGTTAAAGCTTTTTGGTTTAAAATTTGGTGGAACATGCAAAAGATATTCAAGAAAAGGATAAAGTTTTGTCCACAACTGTTTCTACTGGGCATTATTACTGACACTACTGTTGTGGACACTAAGCTGATGTTGAACTTAATTACGGCAGCGAGACTTTTAGTAGCGCAATATTGGAAGAAGGAAGAACTGCCGACTATAGAAGAATGGACTTTAAAAGTCTCCAATCTGGCGGAAATGGCAAAGATCTCAGTGTACTTGAAAGATCAGTCGCAACAGAGATATATTGTGGAGTGGAGAAGATGGATTGATTATATCCAGAATAAATATGGGACTAAAAAGTTTCATCTAGCATTTGAATAAGTATTGATGTGATATTTAAATTGCTTGTAGTTATTTTATAAGAGTTAAAGTGTGATAGATTTAATATTTTATTGTTGTTTGCATAAGGTAGACTATGATTGTTTGTATTTTTATACCCTGTATTGAGTTCTGGGAAGTCGGGGAGGGGGGGAGGGGGAGGGGAGGGAGGTGCTGGGGAGGGTTGGGGAGAGGGGAGGGGGTTGGGAGGGGTTTTGTCTTTTAAAAAAAATGTATTGTAAAACTTTTCAATAAAAAAATAAAAAAAAATAAAAAATAAGAAACGTGACCTTGGGAAGAACAGCTGCAGTAAGATAAGGCTGCTTTGTTATGAGACTGAGTTTCAAAGCTACTTTTATTGAACTGGAATAGTCTAAACAGACACTGTTTTTACCATAGACTGTAAACCTCAAAATGACTTCATCTAATATTACCAGACTTACGAAAAAAACCTCCTCTGCACCCTCTGTTGGCCAATCCAGCCCTATAACACAGGGATCCATTGAAGCCATGTTACAAAGGGAAAAGACCACAGTTCAAAGTGAGACACAGACTTCATTAAAATTTATTCAGGATCTTATCTTGAAAAATCAAGAGACTGTGGAAAAACATCACTTGGAGACACAAGGTAATCATAGAATTATGCAGGCAACATTGGAGAAGTTAAATGAAGAAATGATGGCTATAAAGGAGAAACTTGAATCTCAAAATCAAATGATATTACAAAATCAACAGAAGATATATAAGATTGAAGAAAAAACAGGTGAAAATGACAAAAAGATAGGATTTTTACTACAAGAAAATGAAAAGTTGGACAATGAAATTAAAAATTTGGAAATGGCAAATGCAGAACATTATTTGAGATTCCAAAATATTCCTGAAGTTAAAGCAGAAAATTTAGAAGAGGTGATTATTGATATCCTGGAGGAGGCTCTTAAAACAGACCGATCAGAAATTTACCTTGAGTTAGTTGGGGTTTTTCACTTCAATTCAAGTTATGCATGAAGAAATAAATTACCAAGAGAAGTACATGTACGGTTTGCAAGGAAGTCAACAAGAGATGAAGTATTGCGGAAAGTAAGAGATGAACCAATACAATATAAAAACAAAGAAATTGTGGTCTTAAAACAGATACCTAAAAGAATTAGAGATTCACGAAGACAGTACCATTTTCTGACTACGAAACTTATAGCTAAGGGTATAAATTTCAGATGGCTGACACCAGAAGGCATTTTAATAAACTGGAACAATACAAGATACAGACTCGATTCAATTTGGAAAGCAGAAGATTGTGAAGAGAAGAATAGGTCAATTTTGGAGGAAGGAGTAAAAAGAGGCCAAGAGGAAAGTAAGGAATAGAAACAAGTAGAGGAAGCGCAGATCCAAGGAGCAACCACATCAACAAAAGAACAGGAAGAGGAAGATCTTCAAAAGGGGAAAGATGAAAGACCTGCTAAAGAACAAAGATCTACCAGATTGGTCAGACCAAAATATAAGTAATGGAAATGGATAAAGAAAGTGGATTTTTTTCAGTAAATATAAATGGACTGAATTCTCCAATTAAAAGAAACAAGATTTTTAGGAAATTATGGAAACTAAATTTGGATATAATTTGTTTACAAGAAACACACATAAAAGCACAACATCATAAATTGTTGGAATATCCAAAAATTGGAAAACTTTATTATGCATCGGCACAACAAAAAAAGAGGAGTAGCTCTATACTGTATATTAAAGAGACAATAAATTCGAAAATGGTATACTCAGATGAAGAAGAATATTAATGGTGGTGATCTATCTGCATCAAAAACAAATATTATTAGTGGCAATATATGCACCAAATAACAATCAAGATAAATTTTATAAAAATTTACATAGAAAAATAGTAGAAATGGAATATCAAAATGTTTGTTTACTAGGAGACTTTAATGCAATAACAAATGGAAAAATTGACTATAAAAGTAACAAAACAAAGAAAAATGGTAGAGGAAAACTACCTAAGACATTTTTTGATATGGCGGAGGAAATTGGACTTCAAGATGTCTGGAGGGAAATAAACCCACAAAAATTACAATATACTTTTTACTCAAATAGCCAGACATATTGGTCAAGAATTGATATGATTTGGATAACTGCGGATTTGAGAATGAATGTGCAGGACATTGAAATAGAAATAGGTATATGGGTAGACCATAACCCCTTGAAAATGACCTGGAAAGAAATACAAAAAAGATCAAGATGGACTTTAAATTGTTCTATATTAAAAGAAAAAGAATTTATAGAACTAACAAAAAAAGAGATGGAATTTTTCTTTAAAGAAAATAAAAAAGAAGATACTAAGACACAAAGCTTATGGGACACTGCTAAAGCATATTTTAGAGGTATAGCAATATCGTATATGGCAAAGAAAAACAAACAGAGAAAACAGCAATATATATCACTAAGAGAAGAATTTGGAAGATTAGAATTAGAACTGCAAAAGAATCCTAAAAAAAAGACTTTAAAAAGAGATATGGAAATGATAAAACACAAATTAAATGTTAGATTCGGAAAAAGTGGCAAAACAGATAAAAAGGGCAAAGCAATTTTTTTTGAAAATGCTAATAAACCAGGAAGATGGTTACCTTATAAACTTAAAAAACAGGGGAAAAAATGATACACAATCTGCTGGACGGGGAAGGTTATTTATAATATAAAAATGAAGAAATTAAAAAGATAGTTAAAGAATTTTATAAAGACTTATATGACAAGAGGGAGATTCCAATAGAGAAAATTGTAAAATACTTAGAAAACAGTAACCTTCCGAAGATTCCAGAGACATTTAAAAATTGTAACTCCTTCATCTAATGATGAAGGAGTTACAATGATGGAAATAACAGAGGCTATAAAAAGACCAAAAAATAGTAAAGCTCCTGGTCCAGATGGACTCCCAGCAGAATTATACAAAAGTTTGCAAGAGATATTAAGTGATCTGTTGAAAGATGTTTGTAACAATAAGGATTTGGGAACCTGACACCACTTTTAGCCACATATTGAACGTCTTTTCCAGAGCAAAATGTAGCGTGTTTTGGAATTGCTGCTGCTTTGGATTTGACTTTCTTGCAGACAGCACAGTCCAAGAACACCTTATACCCCTTTAGATCCAAACCTCTTGCGAACTCTGGCATCTTCTTCAGAACACGGAAACTGGCATGACCCAATCTTCTATGACACTTATGGATACACCTGGAATGCAAAGGTTTACCTGTTAGTGAATTCTCAACATTAGCATTTTTATCAGGAACCCCAGGCTTGTCATGAGCAACCTGTGTCTTTTTTGTATTTTTATTATCTTTAGGAACCTTTGGAGTAGCAACAGGATCTCTCTCTGTGGCATCTCTCTCTAGGCCTGTGCTTTTTGGAACGTGTATACTTGTCTGCTCTTGCTGCTTAGACTTTGGTTTTATGTAATAAACACCGCCAATCACCATGGTTTCAGCAACTATATCTCCATCTTTGACTATATAACTTGCTTTTTCAAGATGATGGACCTGAAAATGAGAAAACCTAGACAAATGACTCTGACTAAGCAAATTACTACTGGCAGATGGAATGTAGTAAACATCAGGAATGAGAGCACCGAGCTCTTCAATATAAACAGTTCCTTTTCCCATGACCTGAACAGGATGATTTGAAAAAGAGTAAAGTTCACGAAGTTCAGGTTCAGGCTCATGCATCTCTGTGTAAAGCTCTTTTCTGTAGGTAACATGTAATGCTGCTGCACTGTCCAAAGTCTAAAGAAGTCATCTGTCGTACTCTGGTTGAGACTGTGGATCGTTGGTCACAACCAATGTGACAAGTGGAGCTTGTGGATCACGCCTGGAACCAAGACCACAACCTTGTCGTCCGCCTCTACCTCTGCCTCCTCTGGAATCTGTTCCTCTGGGCTGGTATGTGACGGGCGCTGGAACTCGTTGGGGACAATCCTGGGTGGCATGTCCCACACGATTGCAGATGTAGCATCTTGGCATCCTTGGAACGTAGACCCTTCCACAGAAGGAATGCCTCGCTGAAGCTCTTGATGCAGGTGGTTCCCTTAAATGTGGCATGGCTTGCATAAGTGCCTCTTCTTCGGTTAAAATTCTGCATACATGATCCACTGTGTGTTGAGCAATAGGCACTTGATTGATCTTGGACATAGCATCTTTCCTCTCATGATTCAAAGAATTGATGATAATGCTGATCATTTGAAAATCATCAATAGGATAGCCTTTTTCACTCAGTTCTTTTCTAATACCTTTCATTTTAGTCAAATGTGCTCCAATATGTTCACCAGGTTTTAATCTGGAACCATGGTTCTCAGACAAAAGTAAACATGTAGACTCAATTGATGTAGGCCGATAACATGTCTCTAACTGAGTCCAAATTTGTTGGGCAGTTGCATCTTGTGAAAACGTGATTTTGAGTCACCAGCCAGTGGTACAATAGAAGGTGTCTGATGAGGAATATACAATTGGGGTACTGGCTGTGCAGGTTGTGCAATCTGACCATAGGGGGCACCAGTGGCGTCTGTGCCTGTGCCTGGTCATGCGGCAGTTACATTCAAGCTGCCGGTAGTATTGGTACTGGCTGTGACTGTCTTTGAGCTGCTATTCCACCCTGGCCAGCAGGAGGCACTGGCGCTGGGGCTGGTGCAGTAGCATAACCTGCAGATGTTGTGATTCAGGGTCAGCCTGTGGGTTCGGCAGTTGGGTCGGACAACTCAGAGGAGGAGGAGGCGGGTGTTGAAGAGCTTGCTGATGATGGCCTTGAGGCTCCGCAGAGCCCTCAGCCAGGCCCCTCCCACCTGGTCATGACAGAGACCCAGCTGTGTGAGCCTGACAGCGTGGATGAAGATGACCCACAGCTGGCCTTGTCCAAGGACGCCCGATGCAGGAGGCAGTCAATCAGGAGTAAACAGAGGAAGGCAATGGGGCACCTCGGAAGGAGGCAGAGAGAAGCCATGCCCTGAACTGTATGAAAGGGGAATGTGTGGGAGGGTTGGTTTGCTGAAGGCAACCGCTTGATTAGTTCCTGTTTCATAGCTCCTGTTTCATGGTTGGTGTCTTGTTTTGCTGTTTTATGTTAATAAATTTGGCAGGCTTAATTCCAGCCTCTTGCCATTTGTAAAGGGGTTGTCCCTGCTTTTTCTGCAGGGCCGGTAGCAGGCTGGTACAGAACAGCAGATGACACTGGCCTTCGCATATAAGAACCCGGTGGCAATTGCGTGTGGGATAAATATGGCTGTGCTCTGCCAGGTAGAGGGACTTGCACAGAAGCAATATTAACAGGAGAAGCAATAGTAACAGGAATCCTAGCACCATCAGGGGCTGGAGCCTCAGATAACGGCAGAAATCTTGTATCTCTGAGCAAAGGTTCCTGCATGGACAATTGCGAGAGAGAGAGCTCCAATTCATTTCTTAATTCAGCTTCAACAGTAGATGGTGCTATAACATTTGCTTCAGGCATCACTGTGGCTCTGTATGTCCTTTGGCACAGCCCATAATCATGTGACATAGGAGCCTCCAGTTCCCATTTGTCTGGCATGACACTCAATGATGGGCGTGACTTTGGCTTTGGGGAAGAAGGAGGCAATATGGCTTCTTGTGGGCATGGCAATATGGCTGGTTCTTGCTCATAACTCCTCTCATATTGCTGAACCATTGATATATATTCCTTTGCCTGCTGCAAACGCTTTTCGAAAACCCCAATTTGTTCACAGTAGCCTTGCATAGCCCTATCTCGCATAGTTTGCTTGGGGCTTGAAGGAGCAGAAGGAATTTTCTTTGGCTGAACTTTAGGTTTTGCTCCAAGCCTTTGAAATTCATCTTGAGCCCCTGGAGTGTGAACATTTTCAAGAGCAGTTGCCAGGGAGCTTGGAAAAGTAGAAAAAGGAGTGACTGACCTTGCATTGTCAACAGTAGCAGGTGTGTCTTCTCCAAGGTGTGTGGCTGAAGCAATCGGAGTTTGTAACATTGAAGTGAGATGCCCCACAGACAGGCTCCTAGCCTCCCTTTTCATCCATGGCTTCCTTCCTGACATGTTTCAGCAGTTAATCACCGCTGCCTCACTAGCACTAACTAACTGATAACAGCCGCAGAAACATGCATCTCTAAAAACATAAATCAAACCATCCTCGATACCAAATGTCAAGGTATAAATCACCTTAGTACAGGGCGAAGGACCATGCTTCAGAGGATGCATGATGTGCATGAAGGAAGGAAATAAAACACGACGCATAATCTTAGTAAATACCTTTTAATTACAAAAATATGAAAACAAAATATATATTATAAAGAGAGCTAGCTGACTACATCCTAATGGAACAGACAGTAACAGCAAAGTGAAAGACAATACAAGAATAAGCTATCACCACAGGTGCAGGAAGCAAGGAAAATGTACAGTTAGAAATGAACTTTTCTGAGGAACAAAAAAAAACGTGCAGTGACATGCTCCTTATATATAGATAATACATCTGACAAAGTAAGACTACAACATATTTTATTTATTTTTATTTTAATTCCATTTATATCCCTCCCTTCTCTGAAGACTCAGGGCGGCTTACAAGCTTAGCAGTAGCCTTCATTCTATGTATATGCCTGCTTATTAGGGCTTTCACACACACCCCAAGCGGCATTATTACAAAATCAGCTTAATTGCCCCCAACAATCTGGGTCCTCATTTTACCTACCTCGGAAGGATGGAAGGCTGAGTCAACCTTGAGCCTGGTGGGATGCGAACCTGCACTAATTGCAGGCAGCTGGTGTTACTTAAGGAGGCATTAGCCCACTGCTCCACCAAGGCTAAGTTCCTGCTGCAGGTTTTGGAAATCTTTTGGATAAATCATTAGTGCCAAGATTCACAACAACATCAACATCACAATCCTTACTAGCATTTTTGACAATGTGTCTCTTTTCTCTGCTGTCAGTAGCATCAGGCAAACACCTCACTTTGTTCAAAACCTCCACATTCTTTCCTAAATTGACCCTTCTTACTATTGAGTCACCAACCAGAAAGTGGCTTCTCTTTCTAGATTCCTTGCTCACCTCACATGATTTTGCAATACCTGATTCATACCTTCCCTTATCCAAAACATCTTCCTCACAGACCACAATGCCCTCCTCAGTTGAGTCATCTTCATCACAAACAGCTGAACCTGCCACCTTATTAGCAATAATTTCAGTAAGAGCCCTGTATCTATTAGGCAGAGACAAATCAAAAGCTTTGCATTTATGGTCCACAGTTCTCACTCTGCCAGATCCAATAGTTGTCCGTACTGCCCTTTTCCTGCAGGGTCTTTGTGATAGAGAGGGCTGATAGCGAGGCAACTCAAAAGAATACACAGGTTGAGTCGGACACTTAATTTCAGCCTAAAGAGTACAGACTAAAGACTTTATTTTTTTATTAAAGAGTTTTACAAATTTTTTTTACAAAACATCCCCAAAATCCACCCACCCCAAACCCCCCCTCCCCCCACTTCCCAGAGCTGAATACAGGGTCATAAATATAATAATCATATTCTAACTAAAATTATCCATTATAAAATTAACCAAATTCATAATGTGCTTTAACTCCCCTTTAACATTGATACATTCAAATTATTAAAAACATAATAATAATAACTTAAACAAAAAAATAATCAATACTAATACTAAAGTTAATAAAAATCTAAAATCTATTCATAAGCTAAATGGAACTTTTTAGTCCCATATTTATTCTGAATATAATCTATCCATCTCCTCCAAACTTAAATATATCTTTCTTGCGAATGATCCTTCAAATAAGCAGAAATCTTAGACATTTCTGCAAGATTCGATACATTAAGTACCCATTCTTCTATAGAAGGCAAACTATCCTTCTTCCAATATTGTCCCACCAGTAACCGTGCTGCTGTTATCAAGTTCAACATCAAATTAATTTCTTTAGTATCACAATCTACAACAATACACAATAAAAACAATTGTGGAGAAAACTTTATCTTTCTCATAAAAATCTTTTGAATGTTCCACCAAATTTTAATCCAAAAAGCTTTTATATTTCTGCAAGTCCACCACATATGAAAATAAGTAGCATCTAAACTACCGCATCTCCAGCAGTTAGACTGTAAGTTAGGATACATGTTAGACAACTTTTTGGGATCCAAATGCCATCTATAAAACATTTTATAAAAATTTTCTCTTAAATTTTGAGCCTGAGTAAATTTAACATTTCTAACCCAAATTACCTCCCAAGTATCCAACGGAATTGGTTCCTGTATGTTTTGTGCCCACTTTATCATACAATCTTTAACTAATTCCGTTTCTGAATCCAATTCAATTAAAACATTATATATCCTCACTATATGTGCACGATTTAAATCTCTAATTTGTTTTACTAAGTTTTCATCTGTAATTGTAATGCCAACCTTCTGATCCAGCTTCCACCTAGCTTTCAGTTGGGTGTATTGGAACCAAGAGTAACTTATGTTTTCTTGTTTTAACTCATCTAATGATTTAAGTTGCCAATTATTCCCTTCCAATCTAAGTAATTCCTTATAAGAAAACATATCCAAACTTACTCCCATAGATACACCTTCTATCGCGTGTCCGGGAATTCCCCAAATCGGTATTTTATAATTTAACTTATAATAATACTTTTTCCAGATACGCAACAAAGCACTTCTAAGAATATGAGATTTAAAAGCCCTGTCTACCTTTTTATCATAAAGCAAATATGCATGCCATCCATACACCAAATCCCAACCCTCAAGGTGGAGTATTCTTTTATTAGTTAAATTAAGCCAATCGCTAACCCATGTCATGACCACCGCATCATAATACAATTTCAAGTTAGGCACCGTGAGTCCCCCTCTTTCCCTAGCATCTTGCAGAATCTTAAATTCAACTCTTGGTTTCTTCCCCACCCAGATAAATTTATTAATACCCTTCTGCCATTGATCAAGGTTGGCATCCTTTTTCAATATACGTATCATTTGAAACAAAAAAAGAAACTTCAGCAGAACATTCATTTTAACAGCTGCGATTCTTCCTAATAGAGATAATTGTAATTTTTTCCAATTATTTAAATCCTTTTGTATCTTCAACCATAGTGTTTCATAGTTATTCTTATATAATTTTGCATTTGAAGCTGCAATATACACTCCTAAATACTTAAACTTTTTTACTATTTCAAACCTGTTAATTTAATTAACATTTCCTTTTCACTCATAGACATATTCTTAGACAATATCTTAGTCTTATTACTATTTACCTTAAACCCTGAAACCTTGCCATACTGAGTTATAATTTCCATCAAATCTAATAACCGATTGTATCGGTTGAGATAATGTCACAACCAAGTCATCAGCAAAAGCTCTCAATCTATAATCATTCTGTTTTATTTTAATTCCCTTTATCATAGAAGACTCTCGAATTTTAATTAATAAAATCTCTAACGTTAATACAAACAACAATGGTGATAGGAGGCATCCCTGTCTTGTACCTTTTTCAATTTTAAACATCTCTGTTAACCCCCCATTAATTATAATTTGTGCAGTTTGTTGTTGATATATAGCTTTAATAGAATGTAAAAATCCTTCTCCAAAATTCATTTCCTCAACAACTCTAAATAAAAATTGCCAATTCAATTGATCAAAAGCTTTTTCTGCATCCAAAAATATCAATGCTGCAGGGACTTGGTTGTTCTTATCCAAATATTCAAGCAAATTTACAATTTGTCTTACATTATATTTCATATACCTTCCAGATATAAATCCCGATTGATCACTATGAATCATTTGCTTTAAAACTTGCATTAATCTATTAGCCAATACTTTAGCAAAGATCTTATAATCTATATTCAAAAGCGATATAGGTCTATAATTTTTAGGTTGAGTAAGGTCTTGATCCTCCTTTGGAATCAATGATACAAAGGCTGTCCTCCAAGATGGAGGAACTGCTCCTCCAGTCTGAATTTCATTAAACAACATCTTTAAAGTTTCAATCATTTCAACCAACAACGTTTTATAATAAATTGCTGTTAATCCATCTGTTCCCGGGGCCTTGCCCACTTTCAACTGTTTAATAGCTAAAGAGATTTCCTCTGATGTTATTAAGCGGTTCATCTCAAGTTGTTGTTCTTTTGAAAGCCTAGGAAAATATGCTTCCTGTAAATATTTATCTATATCTAAAGCTTGTATGTTTTCTCTAGAATATAATTTCGAGTAAAAATCTAAGAAACTCCTCTTAATCAATTTTTGTTGATAGACTTCTTTTCCTTTATATTCTATTTTATCTATAGTACATAATTTCTGTTTCTTCCTTAATTGATAAGCCAACCACCTACCAGGCTTATTAGCATTACAAAAGGCATTATTTATTTTATTTTATTTATTTATTTTAATTCCATTTATATCCCGCCCTTCTCCGAAGACTCAGGGCGGCTTACAAGCTTAGCAGTAGCCTTCATTCTATGTATATGCCTGCTTATTAGGGCTTTCACTTATGCTTAGCATAACGCAAATTAGTTGCTACTTGGTCAGCCATTAACATACTAAATTGTTCTTTCAATAAATGTATCGAGGTCCTTAAATTATTATCCTATGGATTCAAAATAAAATCTTTCTCCTTAGATTTAATATCTTCCTCAAGATCTTTATGTTTTTGCATTTGCTTACGCCTATAAGCATTATTCATATAAATCAAGACCCCTCTCATGTACGCTTTACTAGCATCCCAAACCATTCCCATTGATGTACCTTTATGCATATTTATAACAAAAAATTCTTTCAGATGTTCTCTACATTTCTGCAAAAACACCTCATTTGTGAATAGGTTTTCATTCAATCTCCAGGATCTTCTATTATCATCTTCAGCAAAGAACTCCAACCAGACAGGGCTATGATCCGACAATGTCCTAGGAAAATTCTTAACATTCTTAACCGTAGAGAGAAGATCAGTAGTAATTAAAATAAAATCAATCCTAGAGAAAGATTTATGTCTATCCGAAAAAAAAGTAAAATTTCTGTCCTTCATATTCCTTTCCCGCCATGCATCTCTTAGCTCCAAATCCTCCTTCAAATCAAAAAAGGCTTTGGGCAATTCCAAATAATTAGAAGGGTTTTTAGAAGATCCCTTCCTATCTTCAAATGAGTCCAGTAGCACTGCCACGCCGAATGGCGGCGTTTCAGAAGCCGCCTAACCTTGGGAAGCGTTAAGCGCTAGGAGACAGTGAAAATCAGCTGTTCCGTGGTGCCGAAGTCTCTCACTCGGGAGAAGAGGGAGAGACGAGCCTATCTGGGTAGAGGTAGAGCTCCCCTGTCAATTCCTCACTTAGTTTGGGGGTTGATAGGGTGAGTTCCCTCGGAGCCCAGGTTTTCTCCGCTCCCAGGATGCTTTCACTTCCATAAGGGAGTGGAACCAGATGCGACAACTACATCTGCTGCTTAGATGGGACTGTGAGTATTTTTTCTCTGAGAAATAGGCAGAACGAAACAGGAGGATTTGAATTTTCAAGTTGGATTTTAACTTTAACTCAGACTCATTATCTTCTTCAAGTTTTAAGCTGATTGAAACAGAGCAAAAATGGTGCTGGAATGTTGCTTTCTTGTATGAACTGACAGTTTTGGAAAGTTGCTACATTTTGTAATATAGCTTGAGATACAATTTGCAACTGATTCTAACCAGTACCGGATTTTGTGTATTTGAGAGTTTGCCCTTTTTTATTATTATTATTGAAGGATAAGGAATTTGGGAGAAAAACTTTTATTCTTTCTCCCTCTTCCTTTTTTTCCCCTGAACTTTGATTCTGCTAGAAAAAAGAGGAAATCAAAACTTAAGAGATGGCTGCAAGGCATGGGGGAGGTCCTCCAATCTCTAAAAGTGCCATTTCTTCACCTTTATCACAAGCTGCAGGGCAAGCTACAATGAAACCTACAGTACAGCCACCATCCCCACCACCACCTGGATTTACATTGGCAGACATACAGCAAGTTGTGATGCAGTCAACACAAGTATTGATGCAAGTATTACAGCAAGAAATAAAGGAAACAAAGGAAGAATTTGTTAATCAAAACAAACAGATGAGGGAGGATATAGTGCTAGCACTTCAGGGTTTGGCTGCACACATTGAACGCCTGGATGTTCATGTGGATTCAGTTATGGAATATGTTGAGAATTTGGAAAATAAAATTATCAGTGCTGAACAGAAACTGGACAAGGCAGAGATTAAAATTGACAGAACAGAAGATGAAATTATTTTTTCTCAATATAGAGACATTGAGTTTGCATTGCGTATAAGGGGTTTGAGAGAGAACCCTAAAGAAGATTTGGAATGGGAAGTGGCGCAGGCAGTGGCTCCTGTCTTGAAATGTAAACCTGAAGAATTAGTTAAAGAGATGGATAAAACATTTAGGGTTAATTCCTGGATTGCTAAACAGAAAAATTTACCTAGAGATGTAGTGATTTACTTCTCCAGGAGATCAACTAGAAATGCAATCATCCAAGCTTTTTACCGGGAAAGATTCCAAATTGCAGGCCAAGATATTATAATTTTAAAGGAGATACCCCCAAAAATTCTTAGAAAAAGGAAAGACTTCACCTTTTTGTCTGATGAGCTTAAAAAGCGACAAATTCAGTTTAGATGGGAAATACCCATTGTGGTAAATTATGCAGGTACGAGGTATAGGTTGAACACAATTTCAAAAGCAAAAGATTTTTATACTAAGGTCCTTAAAGCAGGTTTACCACTGTCTCCTCGAGTTAAAAGAACAGAAGAACAGTTGAGTGAAGGGGCAATGTCACTGCCTCTTGAGGAGATGCAACAGGCTGAGACTATGGAGCAGAGTTTGGTGTTAAAGGAGGACCCGAGAGAACAGAGGATGACTAGGGCTGCATACAAGCATAAGGAAAAAGAGCAAAAACAGAAGCTTGTACAGATACTACGCAAGATGCGGCTGTTTCAGAGCCTGAGGGAGGAGCATGCCCGAAGAGAGCAACAGGTGATCTTCAGGTCATGTTCCAAAGGCTCCTGGTCACCAGAGATGGTGAAGTTCCTGACATGGAATGTTAATAGTTTAAACTCACCACAGAAAAGAAAGAATTTTACTATTTGAAACAACAAAAATGATATTGTTTGCTTACAAGAGACTCATATTGCATTAAAGGACCAAAGGTTTTTGGTTAATTCCCAGCTGGGAACACATTTTGCAGCCTGTGCTCCGGACAAGAAGGCTGGAGTGGTCGTTTATCTAAGAAAAGATTTTTCGGCTAGATTAATTGAATCGGACAAACAAGGGAGATATGTTAGTATTGAACTGATGTTACAAGGAAAGAAAGTTCTTCTTATTGGATTATATGCTCCAAATCAACAACAGCAAAAGTTTTTTAAATTTTTACATCAAAGACTAATCGAATTGGATTATAAATCTGTTATTATGATGGGGGACTGGAATAGACTAAAGACTTCAGATAAATAATCTGTCCATGTAAACTAGTAGTCAGCTTAAAACAGGATAGTATTCAAAATTAAAAAGAGTAAAATAAAAGACAACTGCAAACAAGTGTTGCACTGAGCAAAGCCAGACATTCTAAAATAAAATTGCAATCACACAAGCACTTATCAAGGATAGAATATTCTTGGTAATATTGGTAATATCAAGGATGAATTATTGCTGCTTTCAAACTATGGATGTTTTCTGGTCGGGCCAGTTGCCCTCACAGTAATTTCACAGAGTTGGTGCAAATAGATATTCCCTTGCAGCCTTTCTGATTCAGATTTATAACTCTTTGATTCTGCTGCTACTAACTTGCTGCTGAATAAGTGAATATTAACTGAAGACTCCCTGGACATATATGCTTGATCAGATGTGGAATGTTAATGCCTGCTATGTTTTAAATTGCTTCCCTAATTTTTCACTATTACATATTTTAAAACAATATTTGAAACATCCATTTATATTTCATGAGTATATTAGTTTATTTTTGGTACTTGTGGATACTAATTATGTTAAACAAACATGACAAAATCAATATATATAAAAATTTGACTGTTACTATTTTGATGAGTTTGACTGTACAGATGATTACAACTGGTCACTTCTGACATTGCAGTGGACCCCCCCCCAAAAGGCACTTGCAGCCTAGTTCCAAATTTATGATGGCTGGGAAAGGTGTGACAACATTTTTACATTGCAGGCACTTGGCAACCCACCTGCATTTATGGCTGTTTGCAGTGTCCTGCAGTTACATGACTGCAATTTCTGGGTTTTTGGTGAAAGCCAGCATTTATTTTTGGTTTTCAGAAAAAATACCCCATAGCAAAGTAAGTTCGCTTAACAACCATGGGTTCACTTAACAACTATAGTGATTTGCTTAGTGACTGCCACAAAAAAGTCTGTAAAATTGGGTCAATTACACGATGATCCTTTTATAACTGTCACCACTTATGATCGTAATGGGCAGAATCCAATATGATGGTAAGTCAAGGATTATCCTTACTTGCATTAATTGTAGTTGGGTTCTCTGAACTTTTTAACAGTTTTTTCCCCCTTTCACTACTGAAAGGGAGGGTGTAATCAACAACATATAAAATAACGGATTTGTACAAATATTGGTTTTTGTCATTTGTTCAAAGAACTGTGCTGCTAATTACGTATCTTTGGATTAGAAGAATTTTTTATACAATTTTAGAAATAAATTTCACAGAATAACTGATAATTAAACAACTAAACAAAAGAAGTAAAACAAGAGTTGTGATAATCTGCATGTTACAAAGAGAATGTACATACAAACCACAAAATAGAAGTTTAGACATAATGATATGTCTGTTGCTCAATTTACCTACTTGGGAAAACTTCTGTGAAATAGTTTGACATTTTATTTTTCAGTTCCACTAATTATTGGGCCTTCAATAATGGAATAATGTTTTCTCAAATTATTTACTGTTATTGTTATCCATAATAGAGAAATAGGTATTCAATTTTTCTTTTTGCTTTGTTTTTGAAATTATGTACAATTATTTGATCATAATTACTACTATGAAAAATATATTAGACCTAGTTTTAATTTAATTATTTCTTATTTTCTATGAAGGCCTGCTCATAAAAAAAATGAACCCATAAACTTCAGCAAACTGATTAGCAGTGGTTATGGTGATGAATGGCTTCAGCAACGTGATAAATGGGAGAGAAAAAATACTGAGCCTAATGGTAATGTGTTAAAACTTTTTTTAAGATATTACATCATTTTTAATATGCTTAAAAGGTTGCTTAATAAACCCTGCTCTAATTTACAAGCCTGTTTTAAATATTTTCATAAGTAAATCAAGTATTTTATACACATTCTGCAAATTATCAGACTTGAATTCACACATCACAATATGGCAGCTGTATTTTCCTTTTTCAAAAAACAATATTTTATAAACTCAGCCATTATTTATATGAATTATAGTTTACAGTTTACCTTGTGTACATTCTGTCAATTATTGCTTATTCAGCAATCCATAATTAACAAAACTTAGTATGATGTGTGATTCCATTAACTGTTTTTAAGAAGTCCAATTCTTTCAATGAAATATGCTTTCAAAGAGTAAAGCATTCAATTCTATCCTGATTATAAAGACAACAGAACATCTTCATTGTAAAGAAGATATCATAAGCATTGTTTTGCAACAACTGCCATTATCAAAGATATTATCAGAACCCACCCCAATCCACACCTTAGGAAAGAACTCTTGGAGACAGGATTGTCCAAACAGGAACTTTTACTAAAACATGGTTGACAGTGAATAATCTAGACAGGATCTGGAAATTATCTCACAGATAGATACTTTTAAAGTGTCCTCAAGTAAAAAACCCTTTGGACAGTCCCGGATCAGTTAAGTTTCATGTGTCAAAACCCCTTGTGGGAAAAGAGAAAACATTTGCAACATTGTTACTTCCTCCCTTTCACATTCCAAGTGGAGATATAAACCAGAATACCCCCATCCCTCTTTCTTTGTTCTTCTTAGTTCCAGGGGTTTTTTCCCCTGGTCTTTTGTGATGGCCTCCAGGCATGCTGAATAAATAAACCTTGCATCAAAGGGATAGAGATGGCCAATTAACATCCTGTCTTCTCTTCCCCTCCTTAGGAATGGCAGAATCCAGTAAGAGGTGAGATTTACGTTTGCACAGAAAAAGGAGTTAGAAATGAAATATAAATGGATTCTGACAATCTCCTTTTAAAAGAGAGAGAGGTCCACCTGTAGAGGAAACAAAATGTAAATGTTAGCCCAGTTTGTTAGGATATTCTGTATGAAACTTCTTAAGCAACTTAGGTGCTCTAATGTGATGTTTATTGACCCACTCATTTTCTGAGGAGGGAAGGTGTTTCCAAGCTACTAGATATTGAATTGCTCCATGGTGTTTCCTAGAATCCAGGATTTCTTTCACCTCAAAGTGTTGTTCTCCTTCCACCATGAAAGGAGGTGTGTGTGTGTGTGGGGTTGTTTGTAGGTGTTGTTGTTCTCTTTTTAGTAAACTGCAGTGAAAAATTGGGTGTATCTGCTTAAAAAAATTGGGTAATTCTAATTCTACTGTTACTGGGTTTATGATTCTTTTAATTGGAAAAGGTCCAATACATTTTGGTCTGAGTTTTTTACAGGGTTGTAGGGATTAAAGGTATTTTGTGGAATGGTTTGGGATTGACTCTCTTTTTTTGTCTGCTTGTGTTTTGTATGCTTGTCTAGCTTTGTCTAAAGCTTTCCTAATGATTGGCCAGATGTTTTCTAATTGTGCAATCCATTCCTTCAATGCTGGGATTACAGGTTCATCTCCTTCTTTAATCCTAATGCAGTAGTATGCTTCTCTCAGGTCTAGCTTGGTAAAAATCCTTCCTTTCGATAGGTGGGATAGCATATCCTTCATTAGAGGTAGGGGATACAGATTACATTCGCTAATTGTGTTAAGAAATCTATAATCCATGCACAAACGAAGAGTGCCATCCTTCTCTCCCTGAACAGGACCGGGGTGGTCACTTTGGGTTTGGCAGGCTCAATAACTGCCCTTTCTAGGTTTTTTTTAATGAATCTTTCCATCTCCACCATTTCTTTTGAGCTCATGGCATACATCCTGGGCTTTGAGAGTTTTGCCCCAGGTTTGAATTCTATAGTGCAGCCTGTGGGCCAGTGGGGGGGAAGCTCATCTGCCCGTTCCTCACTGAAAACATCAGCAAGGTCCCTGTATTCCTCTGGTATTTCTGGTAACCCCTTCTCTTCCGCCACTGATGCTGTCTCCTCTCTGTGGGTTGGGGGGTGCTTTGGTATTTTACATTCCTATGCTCTCCCTCCGGGAAGTTGAGTTCTGCTGTCCTCCAATTTACCCAGGGGTTCCATATCTTCAGCCATTCCAGTCCTAATATCATTGGGCATTCCATGCCTGGGATCACTACAAACATTATGTCTTCCTCATGAGTACCCAGGTGAACTGGGAAGGTGGCTAGAGTAGCTGGAACCACCCCTGCTATGGATCCATCTAACTGGCCAAAAGAAATTGGTTGTTATAGTCTCCTCACTGGAATGCCCAAATTCTCCACCAGCGACGGGCTGATGAGGCAGCAGGTGCAGCCAGAGTCTTTTAGGGCTTTTACTTTGACAGCTTCAGGCATGGAGGAAGCTAATATAATCACTGTCTTAAGGAAGGGTGGAATGGATCCACTTACCAATGTTTCTCTCTCTGAGCTGTCTTCCGAGGTGTCCACCACCCCTGTGGTGTAGGCTGGAATCCCCTCCCAGTCCTTGGCAGGGTTTGGGGACTCTACAGCCTCTGTCCCCTCATGGCAGGTTCTTTTGGCTTGCCTTGGGACTTACCTGGTCTCCTGCAGGGTGATGCCTCTGATTTGCACTGAGGGGCTTTTGAGCGGCATTCTGTGGCACAGTGACCCTGTGTCCTGCATTTGAAACAGCCTGTTGATTTCTTAGCCATGGACAGTGTTTTCGCTGGCTCACATGTTTGCTTGGGCAGCGGCTCACATGTTTGCTTGGGCAGCGGCCTCATGGTTTTCCCCATCAGTGCCTTTTTAGTAGCTCTATCTCTACCTCCTCTGCCAGGACATACCAGTCATCGAGATGGTGTGGGTCTCCTCGAGGCAGGCAAGTGTCATACAGGTCGTAGTTTAGCCTGTCTTTGAAATGGCTAAGGAGGATGTCTTCCGGCCAGTTCAGCTTGATGGCAATGGCTCGGAATTCTTGAGTATATTCAGCCACCAGCCATCTGCCCTGCCTCACAGTTTTGATTATCTCCTGGGCCTTACAATCAGCCAAAGGGTCCTCATACCGCCTCCTCAAGCATGACATGAATCACTTGAAGTCATTGAGTTCTGGGGCATTGGAGTCATGCAGGTTCACTACCCAGTCTGCAGCTGGTCTGTCTAGGGCAGATTGCATGATGCGGATGTGGGCTTTGTCACTGGGGATGTCCCGTCTGTATTCTTCCATATAGCTGGGGACTTGGGTTAGGAAAAACCCCAAGTGTGGTGGCTCTCCCTGAATTTTGCTTCCAGGGGTGGTAGTCTTTGGATGGATCGGTGTCTATGCAGCGGGCAGTATTGGCCCTCATTCTGATCCCCATCTGTGGTTCGGTGGAAGGTGAGTGCTGCTGAGGTGGCAGCTCCTGGTCCAGTGGATGCCCCCGGAGTTGCAGGTTCTGGATCCCCCCCCCACTGTCTTTCCAGTTGCAGCCCCAGGCATTGCTTTGGCTGTGGTATTCAGGTTTCTCCTCTCTTAGTGAGCTAAGGGTTTTCTTCATCAGGTCAATAGCTTTCTCTAGGATCCACTCCTCTTCACTGACGTGCAGGGGGCTCTCCATCTCTTGCCTCCATTCAGGTTGGTGGCCACCCCGCCTCAAGGTCACTTTCCTCAATGCCTTTTCCTACTCGCTTTTCCTTCCAATGCCCATCGGCCACCATGGCTTGTGGTCATGTGCCTCCACCACCACTTCCCCAGAGGAAAATGACACTTCAGCTTCCGATCATTGGTGGGGTTTTGTTCGGGGGGACAGTTCCCTTTCCATGGGGCTTTACTCCCCCCTTGTTTCGTCAGTAGACATTGTATTTTTTACAAAGTCCCCCAGTAAGGTTCTCCCTTCCAAGTTGACTCTTAATGCAGATCCTGTCTAATATCAGAACCCACCCCAATCCACATCTTAAGAAAAAAGAACTCTTGTAGACAGGATTATCCAAACAGAAACTTTTACTAAAACATGGCTGACAGTGGATAATCTAGACAGGATCTGGAAACTGTCTCACAGATCGATAGTTTTAAAGTAAAAACCCCTCTCTTCAGTCCATTTGGTCAGTCCCAGATCAGTTACGTTTCATGTGTCAAAACCCCTCATTGGAAAAGAGAAAACATCAGTACATTTGCAACATTGTTACTTCTTCCCCTTCACATTCCAATTGGAGATACAAACCAGAATCTCCCCCTCCCTCTTTCTTTGTTCTTAGTTCCAAGGGTTTTTTCCCCTGGTCCTTTGTGATGGCTTCTAGGCAGGCTAAATAAACAAACCTTGCATCAAAGGGATAGAGATGGCCAATTGACATCCTGTCTTCTCTCCCCCTCCTTGGGAATGGATTCCGACAGATATTCTACTTTAAAATATTTAAAATTATGGCATAATATGTCTGTAGATTATATTCTGGTGGAACATTCATTTTATATTATAATTAATACTTAAATATATCTGAAGAAATGTTCAGAGAACTAGCAGCTTTTAAGATTTTGCAAAGCATTAAAGATGTTACTTCATAAGGCAATGTTGGTTCATGCCCAATACCTTTCTTACAAGTAATAAAACTGTTACACTCTATGGTAAGCTCTTGCAGCTGTCTGCACATAATTGTTTGTTGGTTTATTTTATGCAGTTTATAGTCCACTCCAACTACATAGACAAAGTAGTATTCAGTTCCCTTTCCATATCTCAGATTAAAACAAAACATTATATTAAAGCCATAAAATCACAGTATAATACCCTAGAGATAATTGTAGACTATATACCCTCACCACGGAAACTATGTCCATTTTTTTTAGGGAAACATAAGATCCTTTTTAAACACCAACAGGGAATGGGCCATTTGAAGGTCTGGGAGCCTGCTGTTCCAAACAAGTGGATGAACAATAGAGAAGGCATACTATTGTAGCACCTGTAGATGGCATTACCTGAGCAAAGGACATGGAGAGAGTTTGTTTTGTTTGACAGTATTGGGTGAACAGATATTTTGGAAGAAGACAATTCTGTAAATATCCAAGCCATGAATCATATAAGCCAGGGGTGTCAAACTGCCAGCCTGTGGGCCGTATGCGTCATGGTGAAACCGCACCCACCCCATTGCTGGCAATGGAAAAAAAAGTCATGATACATCACAATGCATCACATGACATTGCGAGTTTGACACCCCTGATATAGGACTTTGACAGTGGTAACTGTAATGTATTAAAGAAATTATATGGGCCATTATAATTGAATAACGGCTGTGTTGTCTGAAAGTTAATTGCCTGTTTGCAAGTTTACAAGCTTGTATTTTTGGGTGGGAGAATTGCTTAAAATTCATTGGCTGCTGCCTATCAGTGGTCCATATAAATAGATGTCAAGGCGGCTGTTAGAGCCGCTTCTGTGTTAACCTAATAAATTTTCTGTTACTTTCACCTTCACCTCATCAATGCCTCAAAAGATCCCAGTATTTAACAGTGGTGACGAGGATGGGATGTGCTGCTAAGGAAGAGAGAGCTAAAAGTCACTGGGGGAAAGACCAGGCATTAGCGCCCTGGTAGGAACTACATTCCCCCCTCTGCCTGCCAGCAAGCCACGTTGTAGGCATCCGCATACTAAGGGATCTGTCCCTAGGTTCAACACAGAAGCCCTTAGCAGCACAAGACATTGAGAGGTCAGTATGGCCAAGGTGGGCAAGCTATCAAAGTTTGATGTGTCACACCCAGAGAGATGGAGCTTGTATGTCTCAAGGGTCAAGAACTACCTAAGAGCTAACCAAATTAGTGAAGATGGCTTAAAGGCTGCAATGCTACTTTGCGTGTGCAACCAGGAGACGTTCAATATAGCCAAAAACTTAGTCGTTCCAGCAACTCTAGAGTCAGTCGTCTACACGGACCTCAAGAAAAAACTCAAAGAGCACTTTGAACCAAAGCTCTCTGTCATTGCATGGAGACATGCATTCAAACAAAGGGAACAGCAACCGGGAGAGTCAGCTGCTGAATTTGTGGCCGCACTATGACAGGCGTCCAGGCTCTGCGAATTCCCAGACCTAGAAGAAAGGCTCAGGGACCAACTGGTATGCGGCTTGAGGAACAGGGACCTTCAGCAGAAGCTGTTTGCAAAGGAGACCATAATATTCCAGGACACCTTGAAAGAGGTAATGACAGAAGAGGCTGCCGGGGGAGCCATCAAAACCTTATGGCCTTCCAAGAATGTTCCAAGCCCAATAACCATCCACCATGAAGACTCTGAAAGAGCCGATGACATAGATGAGGACAATGAGATTGACTGGCTGCAGAAGCTACCAGAAAGAGGGTGGTGGCAACTGCTTGACAAGGCAGTTCCCTTCACCAGCTGCGCGGGCTGTGGAGGTCAACACTGGCGCTCTGAGTGCAGGTTCCATACGGCAGTGTGCAGGGCATGTGGCAAACAAGGCCACATGCCATCATTTTTAAAGGTCACCAGATGTACTCTCTACAAGAAGAATTCCCCAGGAAAGGTACAGGGGCCCTGGGGCAATACAGAGTTGCTCCAGTAGAAGGAGCATATTTAGAACAGGAACCCCCTAAAAGAAAAGTTTAGGCTCAAAGTCAAGTTTCAAGGAATTCCATGCCCCATGGAACTGGACACAGGGTCAGCCTTATCCATAGTTTCCCAAAGAACTTTTAACTACATTTGCAGTCACAGCGGCAAAAGAGTTAAACTCAAGCCATCAAATCTCATGTTAATGGATTTTTAAAACTCCTGCATAGCGGTTAAAGGTGAAGCTACACTTAAAGTTCAGTTCAAAGAGTTTGAGGGTCCCTTGACATCGTGGTAGTCAAGGGTGGATGCTCAAGCCTCATCGGGTTAGACTGGTTTGATGCCCTGGGCATCCATGTGACCAGCATCAACTAAACGCAAGCAGCAGACTTGTCATCAGTCTGCCATGAATTTGCTGATGTTTTCAAGCCCCAGCTTAGGCAAGTACGAGGGAGCTTCAATTGCCCAACCGTAACCCAAATCAGGATCAAGCCTCACAGAGTGCCTTTTGCCCTCAAACCTAAGATGGATGCAGAGTTAGTCAAGCTGGTGCAGCAAGGGGTGTTGCAGCCAGTTAGATAGCAGTATGTGGGAAACACCCATAGTAACACCACTTAAACCCAACGGTGAGTTGCGCATCTGTGCAGACTATAAGTGCACTATAAATAAAACACTTCAGCAGCATGCATATCTGGTACCTGTAGTCAGCCATATCTTGGCATCATTAAAAGGGGGTCATGTATTTGCCAAACTGGACTTGGCACAGGCATACTAGCAACTGCCCGTGGACGATGCCATGGCAGAAGCCCAAACTATAGTAACCCACATTCAGGGTTCGTTGCCTGCAGTTTGGGGTCAGTGTGGCCCCAGTTCTTTTTTAGAGCGTGATGGAGAGTATGCTCAAAAATATCCCAGGTGTGTGCCCTTATTTTGATGATGTCCTCATAGCTGGGGAATCAGAAGAAATATTGGCCAAACGACTCAGAGCCGACCTTCAGAGTTTCCATGAAGCGGGGCTGAAGCTTAAGAGGGGCAAATGCCAGATAGGAGTGAACTCCACTGAGTTTCTTGGTTTTCACATAGATGCCACAGGCATATACCCTGCTGAATCCAAGCTCAAAACTATTCAGCAGGCTCCTAGACCAAAGTTGAAAGGGGAGCTACAGGCATTTTTAGGATTACTCAATTTCTACCATGCATTGGTGAGCCCTTACACAGGCTCTTGGATAAGAAGGCACAATGGCAGTGGACAAGTGTCCAAGAGCAAAGTTTTAGAGCAGTCAAATCACTGCTGTCATCAAACTCCATCCTAACACATTATAAAGAGAAGCTGCCTATCAGCATTGCATGTGATGCCTCGCCTTATGGAATAGGAGCTGTCTTAAGCCATCTAATTGCTGATGGGAGCCAAGCTCAGATCAATAAAGAGGCATTGGCCATCGTGGCTGGCATCAAAACATTTCATGAGTTCCTGTATGGTTGCAAATTCACAGTCTTTATGGACCACAAGCCACTTCTGGATCTGTTCACTACAGACAAACATCCCTCAGATCCTCTCCCCACAGATCCTAAGGTGGTCCATCTTTCTCGCAGCCTATAGTTACAGGCTAATTCACAAACCTGGCTAGGAAATGGGACATGCTGATGCACTTAGCAGGCTGCCCCTGCCTAACACAGAGCCATAGCCCACACTTGCTGCACTCATCCTGGCAATCCAGGACTTGCCTGAGTCTGCCCTTCATGCAGGGGATGTGGCTGCATGAAGTGGTTGCTAAGGGGGTGGCCAGAAGCCAGTTTGGGGACAGAATTTCACAGCTTCATCAGAAGGAGAGATGAACTGTTGGCTTACAAGGGCTGCATCCTTTGGAGGAATCGGGTCATAGTTCCAAACTCTTTGAGGACTAGAGTCTTAGAATCTCTGCATGAGGGACATCCTGGAATAGTCAGGATGAAGGCACTCACAAGAAGCTACCTGTGGTGGCTGGGATTGGATAAGGGTATTGAGGTCCAACAAAGTTGCCACGTTTGTCAGCAATCCAGACCTGAAATGCCTC
Source organism: Vipera ursinii (assembly GCF_947247035.1). NCBI lineage: Eukaryota > Metazoa > Chordata > Lepidosauria > Squamata > Viperidae > Vipera > Vipera ursinii. The sequence continues at coordinate 58,220,927 of NC_139517.1, forward strand.
AAGCCACAGTACATCACTGGGAAACCACACAAACTCCATGGTCTAGAATCCATATAGACTGCAGGACCATTCCAGGAACAACTGTTCCTCATTGTCATGGACAGTTACTCTAAGTGGTTAGAGGTTGTACCTGTCCCTACTATGACTACTGTCAGGACCATCCAGGAACTGCACAGAAACTTTGCCACACACGGCTTACCAACATAATAGTTTCTGACAATTGGGTGCAATTTAATGCTGCTGAATTTCAGTCCTTTTGAGGGCTAACATGATTAGGCATGCCACTTCAGCTTCCTTTCACCTGGCTTTGAATGGCCAAGCAGAGTGCATGGTCAGGACAACCAAGGAATTGCTAAAGATAATCATGTCCGGTGATTAGCATCACCAACTGGCAGACTTTCTGCTCTGCCAGCACTCAATCCCCTGCTCTTCAATAGGCTGCAACCTAGCAGAACTTAGATGTGGACAATGGCTACTACAAAGCTGGACCATCTCCACCCAAACCGAGTTGCCTCGGACACCCCACAGCCGAAGCCTTCGAGGCAATTGCAAGTTGGCGACTGGGTTTGGGCAAGAAATTATGGTCAAGGAATACTGTGGGTGGTAGCTGTGGTTTGTAAGGTATCAGGACCACTTTCGTACAAAGTGGTCCTGGAAGATGGTCAAATGATCCCCCGTCACATTGACCAACTGTGCCGGCAGCTAGAGAACCTGATGCTGGCTCCTCACAGAGATGAGAGCCAAAGCAGAAACAGCATGACAACGGCTTCACAATGAACTCTCAGACTGCTGGTGAGACTCGGGAAGTCGTGGATGGTGGGTTAACTGGGAGTAAGGCATTCCCAAGCAAAGAGACTTCACCCATTAAGCGGGACTTGCAGAGAGACCGGTGTTCCAGCTCATCGGAAACAGCTCCATCCATGGACATTGGCTCAGGTCTACCCAGACAGACCAGACAAAAGGACACAGGTCTACCCATAACCAAGGGGTCGGAGAGCCTTGGTCTACCCAGCCAAGCAAGAGAACTGGTAGACCGGGAACCACCAATGGCTCCAAGGCATTCGGAGAGGTTGTTGAAGCCACTGAAGTACTTGCAGGACTACATTCATTCTTTAACTGTGAACCATCTAGGGGCAAGGGGTGTTATGTATTGAAGTAAATTATATGGGCCATTATAATTGAATAATAGCTGTGTTGTCTGAAAGTTAATTGCCTGTCTGCAAGTTTACAAGCTTGTATTTTTGGGCTGGAGAATTGCTTAAAATTCATTGGCTGCCACCTATCGGCGGTCCATATAAATAGATGTCAAAGTGGCTGTTAGAGCCACTTCTGTGTTAACCTAATAAACGTTCTGTTACTTTCACCTTCACCTCATCAATGCCTCAAAAGATCCCAGTATTTAACAGTAACCACCAAATAGAATTACATCTGATGTACAATCAATAGCCAGCACAGCTCCAAAAATAATGTGTTACAATGGTGCAACAAGGAGTGTCCATAACTACTTGAGTCATTGCATTCTGGATCAGATGTACTTTCCAAATGCACTTCAAAATCAGCCCCATGTAGAACGCATTATAATAGCATAATCAAAGTGACTAGGGAGTGAGTGACTATGGATAAAGTCTATTATATGCGTACACACATTTAACTACCCACAGAGAATTCATATTACATTTAAATGTTTAATGTAGATCTGAATATCTTTTGTAGTCACTTTGCTTTAAGCAAGCGCTTTGGACCATTGTTAAAACATATTGGCTAAATTCTAACTTAGAAACAGAACCTATAGCCCTCCAGATGAATTTCTATTATCCATGGGACAAGGTTGCAATTCAACAGCTTTTGGAGGATCATAGATTTCCCATCTCTTTATATTCAGAATGCATTTTAAGTAAAGAATTCCTTTTCTATTATTTCTTGCAGATTCTCTTCTTCCTCCAAGTGAGTATCAGAAGAAAATAGAAAAGAGACAGAAAGCTAGGAAACATACATTGTCATACAAAAGAAAATCTCAATCTCAATCTGGACTTGAAATGGGTGCCCAGCCTAAGAAGTCACTCTTCAAGCTCAGAATGTATGCCACCCACGATCGTATCCCAACAGCCCATTTCTGACATAGCCAAACATAAGAATTCTATTTTGCTGTTGTTGTTTTTTATTACAAGAGAATTTAATAATTGGGAAAAGTACCTTTAGGCATATGGTTAATACAAATATTTTTAATGTTAATCAAATATTGAATGATGCATTCCTCCCCTGAATGCACTTCTGAAAGTACAAGAATATTCAGTAAAGTTTCTTCTTATAATGGGAAATAATTAGGCCTTGTTGACAAAAAATAAGGAAGTGTTAAATAAATAAATAGTAATTTTGCATAATAACATAAATAAATAATAAAGTAGAAATTATTTCTACTTTATACATGATAGCTTCAATTCGAAACAGAATAAATCGGAGGTTAGTATATATGAAGGCTCTTGTTTACTTTTCCTGAACCGTTTTGCAGACTATTTTTTAAAATGCATGAGTTTAATGCAAAATAGCTGTTAGTTATGCAGCATGCAAAATGAAATTTCTACAACTTATACTAATGTTGCCCTTGTGCATATTTCATGTAGGCTCTTTATTAGGAAATAATAATGGTTCTTTTATGTAACATTAAAAAATACAGAGTTGGTTCTAAACCAACTATCCAAATTCAGGTAATATTCATCACATTCAAAATAGAATTTAATTCTTATGATAGGGAAGTTCATTCTTTTCATTTATGAGGTATCTGTAAAGAATGGCACAGACATAGACTTATACAATAACTCCATGGGCTGTATTTGTATTCTGTTGTAAAACAAAAAGAAATTACTGATTAAAGTGATTATTTAAAAACCCTGCATCCAATGAATTAATGATATACTGGAAACAAAATGGAATAGTCTGAAAGTAAATTAGAATTAAATATTAAACTCTTATATGTCAGAAGAACTCTTTTTCTTTTAACTATAGGTAGTTTATGGCTTATAACCATTTGTTTAGTGATTGTTCGAAGTTACAACAGCACTGAAAAAAGTGACTTATGACCATTTTTCATACTTACAACTGCAGCATTCCCATGGTCATGTGATCAAAATTTGGATGCTTGCCAACTGGTTCATATTTATGAAGGTTGCTGTGTCCCAGGGCCATGTGATCAGCTTTCTCAATGTTTTGACAAGCAAATTCAATGGTAGACCCAGATTCATTTTACAACCGTGTTACTAATTAATGATTCATTAAACAACTGTGGCAAGAAGGGTTGTAAAATGGGGCAAAACCACTTAACTGTCTTGCTTAACAGAAGGTTTGGGCTCAGTTGTGGTCATAAGTCAAGAACTACCTGTACATTCCAGCCTCTTCCATGGAGGATGAAACTAAGTGCCTAAAATAACTTTTTTCATATCTGCCTCCTCAAATTGCAAGACTGCACACTTCCCACTGAATTCAGTATGATTTTTTTAGCAAAGATGCATGGACAAAAAAAAGAAATAATTTCTAGCTAAATAGATTTTTTTAACACAATAGTATATATGTAAAGACTGTATTTACATTATTTTAAGAAAACTAAGTCCAAGAAATGTCATATGTTCATAATATTAGAAAGTTAATTAGAAAATTCACCTAGATGTTTTAAATGTTTTTCTCATTAAGACATTTATTTATGTAAATAATTAATATTATATTGTTAGGTGTCTTGACAGGCGCAATGGTATATCAAAACATGATAAAAAGAAAATAACCTAACAATGCTGAAAAATATAATTGAATATTTCCAAAAAATAATTTCCATTTTCACAGGCTTTTAAAGTAGACCAAACTAGCATATTTTACAAGCAAAAAATACTTAAAAGCAATGTTAATTATTCTGTCAAGGAAAAGCATTTCAGAATTGTAAACCAGTTTAGAGAAGTATTGTACCTATTAGTGGCCCTCTTAAAATTTGGTGTGGTTGTGGCATATGCTATAGAACACTCATGGTTAATATTAAAAGATGCACTAAAAAGTGGGAAAAGATAATCTCGATATTACAGGGTCGTATCTGCAGTTGCTTAAAGTTTAATTTAAAATAAATATCTGAAATCAAAATTTTGTCTAGAAAGCCCCCATATCTAGAAAGCCCCACCCCAATAGCTTTAAATAAAAGTTTTCCCATGTGTCATATAGTACAATCAATGTTTCAAAACTGGGATTGCTTGGCTTGATTTTTGTCTCCCACATAATCTGAACTTCCAAATATATTCATAGTCCATCTTTTATTTATGGAAAGATCTGAGGATATTTTAAGGCTAGGTGCCATCAACTATACTACTAACAGCAGTAGTTGCCAGAAGGGTCAGTTATGTCAGGTGGTTATGGATAGACTTAATATGCAGAAAAATAAATCTGCATCTACTTCTTGAAAAAGCTCAGTCTTTCAGTTGATATTAGTTTATAGGTTTTCCAGTATTAAATGGTGGAGCAGTGGGCTAATGCCTCCTTAAGTAACACCAGCTGCCTGCAATTAGTGCAGGTTCACATCCCTCCAGGCTCAAGGTTGACTCAGCCTTCCATCCTTCCGAGGTAGGTGAAATGAGGACCCAGATTGTTGGGGGCAATAAGCTGACTTTGTAATAATGCCGCTTGGGGGGGGGCTGAAAGCCCTAATAAGCAGGCATATACATAGAATGAAGGCTATTGCTAAGCACATTGGTTTGTGCTTAAATTGTAAGCCGCCCTGAGTCTTCGGAGAAGGGCGGGATATAAATGGGATTAAAATAAAATAAAAATAAATAGTAAATGAATTGTAGTAAGTGCTTTTACATTTCATATGTCCATGAAATTCCAAGTTTAACCTGTTTTAAAATCCTACATATTTTGTAAAAGCACTTTGAATACTTTGGGAATGAAATTAATATGTTTAATTTGTATTGAATCATAGTTATTCAAAACCTTTTCATGTGCAATATTTTATACAATATTTCAAGCTCATGGCAAGTCAAATTTAATGTTATTTCAATATTGCCAAGTAAAATAAAAATTGGACATTCATTGTCTTGTTTAAAGAAGTGATATCCCAGTTTTTATTATTCATTTTTAAAATAGTGAAGCCCTTCTGTTTCCCCTCCCTCCCCTATATACTTTTTTGTTTAGTAAAGCAGAAATACTGTGTCTTGATGAAATTATTAACTTTCTTCTCATTTTCTGTTTTGCAGATTCAGAAACATCCCAGCCAGAATTGACACAAACAGAAATTGAGTAAAAGCTGGTACTTCACAGAATTGTCACAATTCTGTTGCTACTTCCAAACAGCACTGTATGAAGGAAACTATTATATAGCTCCATTAGTAATCTACTAACCACCTATAATAGGCTTCAATGGTTATCTCATAAACCAACTATTATTAAGACTCACCTAGTTTCTTCTAAAGCCACACCTGTTGCTTGAGAGCTGATGACTATGCCCACAGTGATAAGACACTGTTAATATAAGCTATTCTTTTAATTCAACTACTGAAAAGAGTATAGGGGAACACAAAAATGAGACCAGCTTGAACTTTACAGTGCTGACTTTTTATTTTTGTATCTTTTTCCCAAGTAAAAGCTAATTATTTTCATTTTCTATGTAATAGAATGTTGGTAGATACACTGAAATTATTTTTCAGAATATTGGATTGTACTTATAGTTTTAAACACATTTGTATTTTGTTCTGCTTTATTCTTTACATATAAACTTATATAAATACTTGGATTCTAACTGAATAAATACCATTAGAAATTGGAAATAATTGTCCTTTATTTATGGCTCTTTTGAGTAATAATATAATGTTATTGAGCAATTATTTGGGCCTCCAAACAAATATGTTAAGAAATACAAGATTTAATGGCAGTTTCCATTTAATTTTAAACAAGATGGATATAAAATGGATGCAAGACTTGGGTTTGGCTAGTCTAAGGAAAAGAAGAAACAGGGGTAACATGACAGCAGTACTCCAGTATTTGAGTGGCTGCCAAAAGAAAAGGGAGTCAAATTATTCTCCAAAGCACCAGAGGGCAGGACAAGAAACAATGTGTAAGGTCCCACCCCAATCCACGTCTTAGGAAAGAAGAACTCCTGGAGACAGAATTGTCCAAAAAAGAACTTTTTACTAAAACATGATTGTCAGTGGAAAATCTAGACAGGATCTCAAAACTGTGTTACAGGTTGGTACTTTTAAAGTGTCCCTGAGTGAACCCCCCCTCCCTTCAGTCCATTTGGTCAGTCCCAGATTAAGGTTCAGGTGTCAAAACCTTCCAAGGGAAAAGGGATCTTCCATGCCTTTACGACATTTCCTTCCTCCCTTTCAGATTCTAATCAGAGATACAAACCAGATCACTCCCCCCCTCTCCCTTTCTTTGTTCTTCTCAGTTCAAAGGTTCTTCCCCTGGTCTAATGATGGTGGCCAAGCAGGCTGAAATAAACACCCTTGCAACAAATGGATAAGGATAGCCAATTAACATCTTGTCTTCTCCTCCTTGGGAATGGCAGAATCCAGTGAGGGATGTAAGATTTTAGAACATACAGATAGGGATATATGAATGGGATATAAATGGATTCTGACACAATGTTTGGAAATTGAACAAAGAGAGAAGCAACCTGGAATTAAGGAGAAACGTCCTAACAGTGATGACAATTAACCAGTGGAACAGCTTGTCTTAGAAATTGTGGGTGCTTCATCAATGGAGGTTTTTAAGAAGAGACTGGACAGTCACTTGTCTGAGATGGTATATTTATTTATTTATTATTTAAATTTATATACCGCCCTATTCCCGTAGGACTCAGGGCGGTTTACAGGGAAAATTAAAATACATAGTATACAAAATTAAAATCAATTAAAACTATTAATTAAATTATAGTCCCTGAAGTTAACTAAAACCCAATTAAATTAAAATAAATTAAAACCCCTCAGTCTGGGCAAAACAGCTCAAAGAACCAGGTTTTCAAATCCCGGCGAAATGAGCGAAGGTCGGGGGCAGTCCTGAGTTCTGGGGAAAGTTGGTTCCATAGGGCCGGCGCGCCCACAGAGAATGCCCTTCCCCTGGGAATAACCCACCGGCATTCCTTAACCGGCGGTACCCTGAGAAGGCCCTCCCTGTGGGAGCGCACAGGATGATGGGAAGTTGATGCCGGCAGCAGGTGTTCCCTTAGATAATCTGGACCCAAGCCATTTATGGCTTTATAGGTCATTACCAGCACCTTGAATCTCACCTGCAGGGCAACCGGAAGCCAATGCAGCTTACGGAGAAGAGGTATTACATGGGAGTATCGGGAAACTCCCATAACAACTCGCGCGGCTGCATTCTGCACCAGTTGAAGCCTCCGAGTGGTCCTCAAGGGCAGCCCCATGTAGAAAGCATTGCAGTAGTCTAACCAGGAGGTCATGAGCACATGGGTGACTGTGCGTAGGGCATCTCGGTCCAGATAGGGCTGCAACTGGCGCACCAGGCGAAACTGGGCAAAAGCCCCCCTGGTCACGGCTCCTATATGGTCTTCAAAATTGAGCTGTGAATCCAAGAGGACGCCCAAGTTGCGAGCCCTATTGACGGGGGGTAACACCTCACCCCCCCATCATTAATGATGGAACGACCTGGCTAACCCAAGATGCCGGTATGTACAGCCACTCAGTCTTGGCAGGATTGAGACGAAGACTGTTTCTCCCCATCCAAACCCGGACCGCCTCCAGGCAATGGGACATCACGTCGAGTGCATCACTGGGTTGGTTCAGGGTGGAAAGAAAAAGTTGGGTATCATCAGCGTACTGATGATACCCCACCCTGAAACCACAAATGAGCTCGCCCAGCGGTTTCATGTAGATATTGAACAGGAGGGGAGACAGGACCGACCCCTGAGGGACTCCACAAACGAGAGACCTCAGGGTGGACCTCTGCCCTCCCATCAACACCGACTGGGAGTGGCCCAGGAGGTAGGAGGAGAACCACCATAAAACAGTGCCTCCCACTCCCAACCCCCTGAGACGCCTCAGTAGGATACCCGAGCCCGCCAGAGATCATTCACCAGTGCGACCAATGCCATCTCCGTGCTGTACCTGGGCCTGAAACCCGATTGGTACAGGTCAAGATAATCAGTTTCCTCCAGGAACAGAGGAAGCTGATGCGCCACCGCACTCTCCTGCTTAAGTTGGGGGGATGGACTAGAAGATCTCCAAAGTCCCTTTCAGCTGTATTCTATTCTAAAAATTTTATATGTTTTATATGTTTTAGACACAAAAGCTAAAGCATATCAGGTTTTGTAGACCACTTCTGGCAGCATCTGCTGGATTTGTCTGGTTTTGGAAACTCAGCAGGATCAGGACTATTTAGATGGTTCCAAATGTATATGGAATGATTTGGGAAATCCATAAACATTTGGAAAGAGACAAGAGCAAAGTACTGGCTTAGTTAAAAAGAAAAACCTTATTGTTCTGTGGGAAGTCAGCCCCCCACCCCAAGAGAAGGAAATATTAAAAGGGCAGACCCTGGAAAGCATGGGGGTTTGGCCAGAGTGCAGGACCTTTTGTTAGGGAAAAGGAAGAGGCTGTGTGAAAATGGAATGGAATGAGTGAATGAGAGAACTGGATTTGGGCAACCAGCTGGTAATGCCCTGTAAGCAAAACCCATCTGCACGAGGGGCCTGTACTACTGCACTAAGCAGAGGTCCTCCCAGACTCATCCTAAGTCTGAAAACTGACAGTGGGTGAAGAAGACGGAGGCACCTGTACCTGTCTGAGCCGAGGGCGGCAGATCCTCCCCAGGCCCCTTTTTGGTCTGAAAAGTGACGGCGGGAAATTCCCTTTTAGGGGGATCCCATACTCTGTGAGGGAACCAGAGTCCTCCAAGGCATCTTTTTTGTGTGCCCGCAAACTGATGGCGGGGCAGCAGGGATAGTGTTGCTAAGAGTGGCTGGGCAGTGCCGCTAGGACCCAACTAAGCCAATTGGAACTCCATATCGTAAAGGGAACAAGGGAAGCTATAGCTTGAGGGTCAAGTCTAGATTACCTATTGGAGATTTGCTCAAGGCATGGGACGAGAGGCAAGTGCCTGTCCTAGCCTGTATGAAAAGGAAGTGAGCAAGAGAAATTTGTGAAGAATGGGCTTTGCTCAGGGCTTTGCTGGGAAAACAATTTGGCTAAATAAAGGTACTTAAAAGGAAATTAAAATATAGAAATAGTGCTTTTTTTCTTTCTCTCTTTCTATGCAACCATGTGGTATGTTTAAGATTTGTGCCTTCCCTAATTTGAGTTAACTGAGATCTATGGTGGAAATGACCAGGAGGTGTAAAACTAAGACTTCTGTTTCCCTTTTCTGTTCTCTTTTCCTTGTCTTTGTGTGTATATGTGTTGAAGTCTTTGTGTGTGAGATAAAGGTTAATTGTTAATTGTCTCTAATCCAAAGAGAAAAGAATTTTAAAATTCTGCTAGAAATTCTGCTTAAAATAAGCCACCAAATGATATATTCTTACCTTGTTTGTTTGGCCAGCAAACAGGGTGAAAAGAAATGTGTTGGGGTTTTTTCCCCTTTCTCTCTCTGTACTCTTAAGAACAGCCCAAAGTTAGCAGGAGGGAACGTTTTAAGTTCATCTGCCGGAACAGTTTAACTCTCACATTTATTTATGTGTTGTAAATCAGTTTTATCTGTCTATCTGTCCATCCTGAAACATGAGGTGTGTTTAGCTACAACAGCCTTATAAGCTCAAGTTTGCTTGTGTAGGGAAATTATCTTCTTAAGTTACTTTTCTTATCCTATCACTAATCAGTGAAACTACTATGAAATTAATCCTGAAACATATAAGCATTTTTAAATCTTTAAAATAATGTGGTCTATTTTAGAATAAATGTTAAAAGTAGATTCTCCTGCCCCTGGCAAATTGCATACCTTAAAATATTAGGCTTTTAAAATTATTTAGAGCTGTCAGCATTCTCAAGCTGCCCAGCATTTTCAAATTGCGAGTCCTTAAGTCCTCTCTAACATGTTGCAAATGTTCAGTTCAGAAGTGAGACCTTTCATTTTGTTGTTCTCTTACCAGAATCCAGCCTCTCTTTTGTTCTCACCTGGGTTGTCCCCATCTTATCTGTTTCTTTAACTGCAGTATTAATGCCTTTTCAAACTGTATCTGGAAGCTACCCCACCCCTGCCCAATTCTATTTCTCCTTTTTTATCCTCTGTTCTCCATGCCTCTGTCTGCCTCTCATGGGAAAGTCCACCCAGAAAGGGGGGAGGAGATCTTGTTCTCATACCTTTCAGCCTTGCACCCCCACAACCTTTTGGAAGCAGACCACACTGACCCAGAGGAGACCCTCTATTCACTTGAACCATGGAATTGGGTTTGATCCAGCCATTCACTAAAAGCCACCATGCAACCGGAGTGGAACAGACTTCCCAAGTCCTACCATTCCCCCAGATATCTGTGAAAGCTGCAGAGGAAGGAAGGAGTCCTGGAGCCATTGGCCCTCACATGAAGTCTCAGAAGACAACCGGGGCTTCCGGTTCTGGAATTTTGGTGCTCCCAGATGTGTGAGGGAATCGCTTCTTGTGTCGCCTGGATTTCTTTATCGGCCCCCCCTGAAAAGGGGTCAAAAGTCACCTTGAAGGGGCGATGAGTGGGGGAGAGGTCTCTCCAGTTGACAGTAGAAGGTCAGTGGCCCTCCCATCAGCTTGGAGTACTCTCCAAACCAAAGAAGAAAGGATTGGCTACTCCCATAGCCCATCATTTAGCCATTTCCTGCCAAAGCCAAAAGCACAACAAAGCACTTGAAAGCACTTGAAAACTGGGTGAGAATTGCCTTCTTGTTTTCCTAATTGTCTACTTTCCCTGCCAAAAACTTCTTGAATTTGCTTCCCCCTGCGAGGAGAGAGGGAAGGGATTTTTCCCCCACCCTCCTTAAGAGTGGCCTTTGTCTACATTGGGAGAGAAAAGAAAAAGCCTTCTACTAAAATTATACTGATTTATTGGACTTACTACCTTTCTACTTTTGACCCAAAGTTCCTATATTTACAGAAATGGACTATTCTACCTATTAGTCTAAAAAGGGGACAAAAATAAATAAATAAAAAGATACTGTCTGAAAAGGATTTGAAGTATTCTGGGGATATCTAGTGAATACTATTGGCAAACAAGCTTGCTTACATTTTGAACTGACCTTGGCATTAAGATAAAAACCTGAAACAGCTGGAGATGAATTTGGCTTAGACTTGTGGAGGTGGATTCTTACTGATTTTTGTTTGAAACATAGCCTCCACTAAGGACTATTTATAATTATTACAAAATGGAGAAGGATCAGCCATAAACCGTGCTTGATTATAACGTCATACTTGAAACAATCTACAGAGTCACTGAGATGTCTATCTCCAGATTTAGTAATTTACATGCTAACCTTAAGTCACAAATTGAAACCCAGGCTGCAACTAAAGAATTTATACTTCAGAATATAACAAAATTGGATGATATTACTATTGAGACAGAGGAATATAAGCAACAACTATCCAAAGAACAAACACCTCTAAAAGTACAAGGAACTATCACTATGGCAAATAACCTTAAGGACCAACAACAAACTATAGGAAAACTTAATAATCAACTTTTGACTCCATCAAAAGAGCCTATAACTTTAGAAGTATACTATGTACAAGATAGTGATGCTAAAGGACTTCCTGTGGTGACGCAGGCGCCGATGGCGGCTTTCTCTCAGCTGCCCGTCCTGGGATTCTGTTAAAGCCTGTGGAGACAGCAAAAATCAGCTGCCCCTCGGCTTGGAAACCTCCCCCTCGGGAGAAGAGGGGGAGGAAAGCTTCCCTCAGGTAGAGGTAGAGCTCCCCTGGACCCCCCTAATTAGGTGGGGGTCGGAGGGTGAGAGCTCCTTCGGAGCCTGAGGATTTCTCCGCTCCCAGGACGCCTTTGCCAGGAGCGAAGCAAGACACCAAATCCACATCTGCTGATTTAAGAGACTTGTGAGTGACTTAAAAGCAGACAGAGATGACCAGGTGCAGTTAAAATTGCAAGAGTTGGAACTTTAACTCAGTGAAAATTAATCTTCTCAATATGTAAAGTTGATTCAAAAGGGGAAAAAATGGCGCCGGAATGTTGCTTCTTTGTTTGAAAGCATGGCAAAAAAGAGATACATTTGGTTACAAAGTTTGGATTTTGTGTATTCAAGTGCTTTTTTGTGTATTCAAGTGCGTTAGCAGTTGCAAAAACATAAAGAGCTTAAAGAAGAGATTAAATTGAAGGAGAAAGCTTTTATTTTGAACCCATCAGATAAGAGACTAAGGGTCTCTATAAATTTGCTGAAAGAGAAATTTAATATGTTAATAGCAGATCAGGTTGCAACTAACTTGCATTATGCCAAACATAATACATTTTGTAATGCAAATAAGCCTGGTAGGCTTATCAATTAAGGAAGAACCAGAAATCACGCATTATAGAGAAAATAGAATATAAAGGTAAAGAGGTATATCAACAAAAGTTGATTAAAAAGAGTTTTTTAGATTATTATACAAAGTTATATGCTAGTGAAAGAATACAAGCCTCAGATACAGATAAGTATTTGCAGGGAGCACATTTTCCTAGACTTTCTAATGACCAACAGAAGGTAATGAAAGGTTTAATTACTTCAGAGGAAATTATTTTAGCAATTAAGCAATGAGAAGTGGGTAAAGCTCCAGGTACAGATGGATTATCAGCAATTTATTATAAAATATTGTTTGCAGAGATGATAGAACCATTAAAGGACCTGTTTAATAATATTCAGACTGGAGGTGAAGTTCCTCCGTCTTGGAAAAGGGCATTTATATCTCTGATCCCAAAGGTGGATCAGGACTTTACCTAGCCGAAGAATTATAGACCTATATCACTTTTGAATACAGACTATAAGATTTTTGCAAAAATATTGGCAAATAGATTAATGCAAGTTTTGAAACAAGTGATTCATGGTGATCAGTCTGGATTTATAACTGGAAGATACATGAAATATAATGTAAGACAAATTATTAATTTAATTGAGTATTTGGATAAGAACAACCAAGTCCCAGCGGCATTGATATTTTTGGATGCTGAAAAAGCTTTTGATCAATTGAATTGGCAATTTTTATTGAAACTGGTTGAAAAAATGAATTTTGGGGACGAATTTTTACATTCCATCAAGGCTATATATCAACAGCAATCAGCACAAATTATAATCAATGGGGGGTTAACAGAGGCATTTAAAATTGAAAAGGCACAAGACAGGGATGCCCCCTTTCACCGTTGTTGTTTGTCTTAACATTGGAAATTCTATAGATTAAAATTCGTGAATCAACTACAATAAAGGGAATTAAAGTAAAACAGAATGATTATAGATTAAGAGCCTTTGTGGATGACTTGGTGGTGACATTATCCCAAACGACTCAATCGGTGACAGATTTGATGGAAATTATAATCCCATATGGGAAAGTTTCTGGTTTTAAGGTAAATAATAATAAGACCAAGATATTATCTAAAAATATGACTATGAGTGAAAAGGAAATGTTAGTAAAATTAACAGGTTATGAAATAGTTAAAAAGGTTAAATATTAGGGAGTATATATTACAGCTTCTAATGTGAAATTATATAAGAATAATTATGAGACATTATGGTTAAAAGTACAAAAAGACTTAAATAGTTGGAAAAAACTACAATTATCTTTGTTGGGAAAAATTGCAGCTGTTAAAATGAATGTTTTACCAAAGTTTCTTTTTTTGTTTCAAATGATACCTATACTGAAAAAGGATGCTAATTTGGATGAATGGCAGAAGGGTATTAATAAATTCATTTGGGTGGGTAAAAAAACCAAGAGTTAAACTTAACATTCTACAAGATCCACAGGAAGGAGGAGGACTCAAGGTGCCTAACTTGAAATTATATTATGATGCAATGGTTTTAACACTGGTTAGTGATTGGCTTAATTTAACTAATAAAAGAATACTTTATCTTGAGGGATGGGACTTATTATATGGGTGGCATGCATATTTAATTTATGATAAAAAAGTTGATAAGGCTTTCAAATCTCATATCTTAAGAAGTGCTTTATTGCATGTCTGGAAAAAGTATTATTATAAGTTAAACTATAAAATACCAATTTGGGGGATTCCTGGACACATGATAGAGGGGGTATCTATGGGTGTGAACTTGGACACGACTTCATATAAGGAATTACTTAGACTGATAGGGAATTGTTGGCAATTGAAGTTATTAGATAAGTTAAAACAAGAAAATATACAGTCTTGGTTTCAATATGCTCAATTGCAAACAAGGTGGATGAAAGATCAGAAAATTGGGATTACATTAACTGATGAAAATTTGGTAAAACAAATGAAAGACCAAAATAGAGCACATATAAAGAGAGTATACAATGCTTTAGTAGAATTGGACTCTGAAATGGAATTAGTTAAAGATTGTATGGTGAAATGGGGTCAAAATATTCAAGAACCAATCTTATTGGATACATGGGAGGTAATTTGGGTTAGAAATGTAAAATTTACCCAGGCTCAGAATTTAAGAGAAAATTTCTATAAAATGTTTTATAGATGGCATTTGGATCCTAAAAAAATGTCTTGCATGTATCCTAATTTACAGCCCAAATGTTGGAGATGTGGTAGCTTGGATGCTACCTATTATCATATATGGTGGACTTGTAGAAATGTTAAAGCTTTTTGGATCAAAATTTGGTGGAATGTTCAAAAGATTTTTAAGAGAAAGATAAAATTTTCTCCACAATTGTTCTTATTGGGTATTATTATAGATTGTGATACTAAAGAAACTAATTTGATGTTGAACTTGATAACAGCTGCAAGGTTATTGATAGGGCTATATTGGAAGAAGGATAGTTTGCCTACTATTGAAGAATGGACGCTTAGTGTCAAATTTAGCAGAAATGGCTAAGATTTCTGCTTACTTGAAGGATCATTCACAAAAAAGATACATTTCGGTTTGGAGAAGATGGATAGATTATATTCAGAATAAATATGGGACTAAAAAGTTTCATTTAGCTTATGAATAGATTTTATATTGTTATTTTTATTAGTAGTTTTATTATAGTGAAATTTTTGATTAGTTTAATAATAAGGATGTTATTTGTTTATGTTATTGGTATGTATATTCTAACTTGGTTTGTATTTTTAGTTTAAAGGGAGTTAAAGCGCATTAAGAACTTTAAAATTTAAAACAGAATCTGGTTGTGTATATAGTTGTAGATTGATAAACATACGCTGTGGTCCTGTCAGTAATGTGTGATGTATTAGGATATGAAACAGATGATGTTTATTATGTAGAACATGTAATGAAATAAGGTAAATTTGGGTTGTGAATATTATTTGGGATGTTAAAGGCTAAATTTAAATAATATAATTAAAATTAGGTAAACTTTAATAACAGGGCATAGATATATTTCAATGAAATTGAACTGACAAATTTTTCAACTGATCATGCTATTTCTAGAAATTTATTAGTTTAAACTGGTTGTATGAAATGTTAAGGGAAATTGAGAAGGATGTTTTGATAATGTAACCTGAATTATGTACTGAAAACTCTGTTACTGAATCTCTGATTACTCAGTCATTATGATGCTTTCTAAATATGTAGATTTTAACTGAAAAACCAATAAAACTTGTTTTTTTTTAAAAAAGAAGACAACCAGGAAGACTATGTGGGGAGGGCAGAAACTCATTGTATGGTTTTCTTTCTTGCCCCATTTGTGTTATAATTAAGCAGTTGAACGTATTTATGAAGGGATGGCATTTGGGAATAGTTGGCATAGCAAGTCCTGAACACCATGAATTTTTGTCTGGTGGGAGGAAAATTTGTCAAGAATGTTTGTATTGCCTGTTTTATATTAGTAGCTGCATGCACACATGCACACACACACCATTCTTAATCACACTGAGTCTATCCCTTTCACCTACCTTCAGTAAAGTTCCCCAGGCTGATTTCTGCTCAGTGGCACCAAAGCTTTGCATGCACAACTTGCTGCAAATTCCAAGGGGGAGGGAATCAGGCCCCCTCAGGTGATTTGCAATTCATATGCCCTCACTCAGGAGGTAGCAGGAAAGAGATTTCCAAACCTAAACCCTGAAAATGTTGCACTGGTGAATTCAGAGTATCAATCCTAGGGCTCACTATGTGCAACTGAAAAAAAAATAGACTAGCTTGCACACTCGCTAACGTCAATTGAACATCACAAACCTGGATGCACTGAACTAAGAGCTAAGGCAGGAAACAACCCTGGAAAATGGGCAGCCAGTGGTTATGTATTGAGGTAAAACATGGCTGTGAGGAGTTTTGGGGAATGAGCAAACCTAACTGGAAGCTCAGAGTGACATCCAACATTTGAAAATAATTGGCATAGAATATTGGAAACTATAAATTTCTTTTCCACCTAGCAAAATTTTTGCCCTGGCCTTTAGACCTTTATGGGTTGGAAGCTCCCCTTTTGGGAGCCACTGCAGGGATCTGTTTCTGCTGCCTCTATTAGTGTCTTCTTCCTTTTTTTGCATTAACAGTTTAAAAGCTTGTCTATCAAGTCTCCCTGAACAGAACAATTTTAATTTTGTGCCAGTAAAAGTGTGTTATCCACACTCTTATGGCACAAAGGAGGGATTTGTGGGAAGTCAGCCCTCCCCCCAGAGAAGGAAATATTAAAAGGGCAGAATATTATATTTCCTCAAAGGATCTGAAAGAGGCAGAAAAGCATGCCCAGTTTTTCTTAATAGCCCCAAGTCTCCCTCCCCCAAGCAGAAACCAACTCTGTAGAAATGCAGATGTAAATATTCCATTCAAGAAGGTTGGACCCTCCAGCTAGAAGCTTAGGAAGACAAAGACACCTAAAATCTACATATCCCACCCAAACTTTAGGACAGGACATAATAGGATTAACCGACAGATGCCAAAAGGGCACATTCAGATTCAGCTCAAAGTACATGACACAGGAAATACAAAGCCTCAAACAGGAACAGGAAACAACTCCAAACAAAAGCCCAAGAGGGTATAAAACCCACTCACTACTACATGTGATCTCTCTTTTCTTCCAGAGCCATCTTTCTGTCTGGCTCTCCTCTTCAATAAACTACAACCTTCTTTCTAAAGTAGTCACCATGTTGTTTATTCCCAGCTTCGACTGAATCCTGAAGACTTTTCCTTCAACAGTTGTTGTGTAAAATAAGTCCTTAAATTAAATTAAATTTCTTAATTATAACCATTAACCTAATAATCATTAAATAAATAATTTGTCAAGGTATAAATCACCTTAGTAGAGGGCGAAGGACCATGCTTCAGAGGATGCTTGATGTGCATGAAGGAAGGAAATAAAACATGATGCATAATCTTACTAAATACCTTTTAATTACAAAACATATATATATATATATATATATATATATATATATATATATATATATATATATATATATAGAGAGAGAGAGAGAGAGAGAGAGAGAGAGAGCGCTAGCTGACTACATCCTAACGTAACAGACAGTAACTGCAAAGTGAAAGACAATAAAGAATAAATGTGAGAAACTTTTTCTAGACATGCGCACAAAACAGTCTGAAACCATAACATATGGGATTCACTATGGTTACCAGATAAGTTATCACCACCGGTGCAGAAAGCAGGGAAAATGTACAGTTAGAAATGAACTTTTCTGACGAACTAAAAAAAAAGTGCAGCGACATTCCCCTTCTTTCGTCAGCAAAGTGAAGACTCAGGTAAGACACATCTTCTCATGCAGATACTCATGCTGGACCATAGGTAGTGGTTTGTTCAACATATCAACAATTTGATCACGTGTAGGCACATACTGTAATGTCACAAAACCTGGTTTAACCAGTTGTCTTATGTTTTGATATCGGATGTCAATGTGTCTGGACCTTGAACCTGTAAAACGTGTTTCAGAAATGTAAACCACAGATTCATTATCTTCCATCACAGTGATCGGTCGAATTGGAGGTGTCCAGATATCTGTGACTAAAGCATCAAACCAGGTTAAAGAATTACATGCATCTGAAACACAAGCATACTCATAGAGGAACAAGAAACAAAATTCTGTTTACGCACATGCCAGTAAACAGGACAGTACTTTTCCGTGACTTCTTATCACTCGCCCAATCTGAATCTGCATAACAACATAACTCTGCATAATCAGTATATGTTGGTTCCAACAACAACTTCATGTCTTTTGTGTGTTTTAGATACCTCAATAACATTTTAACACATGTCCAATGAAACTGTTTTGCCTTACCTACATGTCGTGATAAAAGATTAACGCTAAGTGCAATGTCGGGTCTAGTCCAACTACTAATATACAGCAGCGACCTAATGATTGAGCGATATAGTGTTTCATCTTCGAACTCAGGACTTGGTTCCTGTGCCGAAATGTGAAAATCGGTTTGCATGGGTATACTCACAGGCTTAGCGTCCTCCATGTTACAGTGATGTAACAGTTGTTCAATCTTATCTTCTTTTTTTTTTATTGAAAAGTTTTAAAATACAATTTTCCTTTAAAAAAACCCCCTTCCCCCTCCCTCCTCCCCCCCTACCTCCCCCCCTCCCCCCCTCCCTCCTCCCCCCCACCTCCCCACCTCCCCCCCTCCCCCCGACTTCCCAGAGCTAAATACAAGGTATATATATAAAAAAGCAATCATAAACAATCATATACTAACAACTATAAATTCTAAAATCCATCACTCTCTAGCTTATATAGGATAAAACAAGCCTTAGCAATATTGAATATATATAAAAAACTAGAAAAGAAAAAGAAAAAAAACGAAAGAAGACTTATTCGAATGCTACATAAAACTTCTTAACCCTATACTTATTCTGGATAAACTCAATCCATTTTCTCCATTCCATAATGTAACGTTCTTGCGAGTGATCTTTCAAATAGGCCGAAATCTTCGCCATCTCTGCCAGGTCGGAAACCTTTAAAGTCCACTCTTCTACGGTCGGCAGTTCCTCTTTCTTCCAATATTGGCCTATCAAAAGTCTTGCTGCCGTAATTAAGTTCAACATCAACTTGGAGTCCACAACTGTAGCGTCAACAATTATTCCCAACAAAAAAAATTGCGGACAAAACTTTATCCTCCGTTTAAAAATCTTCTGCATATTCCACCAGACTTTTATCCAAAAAGCCTTAACCTTCTTACATGTCCACCATATGTGAAAATATGTTGCATCTTCATCACCGCACCTCCAACATTTAGGCTGGTAATTCGGATACATACTTGCAAGCTTTTTAGGATCTAAATGCCATCTATAAAACATTTTGTAAAAGTTCTCTCTTAGATTTTGAGCTTGAGTAAATTTTACGTTCCTCACCCAAATCTTTTCCCACGTGTCCATTGTAATAACTTCCTGAATGTTTTGGGCCCATTTTATCATACAATCCTTAACAAGCTCTGTTTCTGAATCAATCTCTATCAATGCAAGATATATCCGTTTGATATGTGCTGGTCCCTGATTTCTAATTTGCTTTATCAAATTTTCATCAGTCATTGCAAATCCATTTTTCTGATCTTCTTTCCACCTGGCCCGTAACTGAGTATATTGAAACCAAGTTTGAACAACCTTCTCTTCTCGCAAGAGGCTGCATGATTTCAAACACCAAACATTTCTTTCCAAGCTTAAGATCTCCTTGTACGTAGTCACATCATGTTTGAAACCAGCATGTATATTTTCTATTGCGTGTTTTGGAATTGCCCACAATGGTATCTTGCAACTTAACTTATGTCTATACTTCTTCCAGACACTCAGCAATGCCTGTCTTAAAATATGCATCTTAAACACATTATCTACCTTCTTATCATACAACAAATATGCATGCCAGCCAAACAACAAATCATGGCCCTCAAGATTTAATAACCTCCGTTGCGTCAAGTTAGTCCAATCACTTATTCCTACTAATGCAGCAGCTTCATAATATAATTTAAAATTAGGCAATTTAAGGCCACCTCTCTCACGAGTATCCTGCATAATCTTAAGTTTAACTCGTGGCTTTTTCCCTGCCCACACAAATTTATTGATACCACGCTGCCATTCCTCCAAATTAGAATCTTTCTTAAGAATCGGTATCATTTGAAATAAAAATAAAAATTTGGGCAGGACATTCATTTTCACTGCTGCAATCCGTCCCAACAAAGACAATTGCAATTTTTCCCAACTCTCCAATTCTTTTTGAATTTTCCCCCATAATTTTTCATAATTATTTTTATATAACTTTGTATTAGAGGGTGATAAAATCACCCCCAGATATTTAACCCTTTTAACAATCTCAAATCCAGTTAATCCTTCTAAGAGAGCCTTTTGCGAAGCTGTCATATTTCTGGCCAAAATTTTGGTTTTCTGTGTATTAACTTTAAATCCAGAAACCTTCCCATATTGTGTTATTATCTCCATCAGGTCCACAACAGAGTTCTCTGGCTGGGTCACTGTAACAACCAGATCATCTGCAAATGCTCTCAATCTATAGTCCTGATCTCCAATTTGTATCCCCTTAATTTTTTCCGAATTCCGAATTTTAACCAATAATATCTCTAATGTTAACACAAATAACAAGGGCGATAACGGACACCCTTGCCTTGTGCCCTTCTCAATATTACATGCTGCTGTCAGGCTATTATTAACTATAATTCGGGCAGTTTGTTTTTGATATAATGCCCTAATCGGTTGTAAAATTTTTTCCCCAAAATCCATTTTATCTAAAACTTTCAACAAAAATTGCCAATTCAATTGATCAAAAGCCTTTTCAGCATCTAAAAAAATTAACGCTGCAGAGATCTGGTTGTTCCTTTCCAAAAACTCTAACACATCAACCATATGTCTCACATTATTTTTCATTTGCCTACCACTAATAAACCCCGTTTGATCCCCATGAATCACCTGTTGCAGAATCCTCATCAGTCTATTAGCCAAAACCTTAGCAAATATCTTATAATCTGTATTTAAAAGCGATATCGGTCTATAATTTTTAACTTGAGTAGCATCTTGGTCTTCCTTCGGAATCAAAGAGATAAAAGCTGTTCTCCAAGATGGTGGCACCTTTCCCCCCCTCTGGATTGTCTGGAACTGTTCCTTTAACGGTTTTATCATCTCTAATTGTAAATTTTTATAATAGGCCGCAGTCAAGCCGTCTGTGCCTGGTGCTTTATCCACCTTCAATTCCTTAATTGCTGTAAAAATTTCTTCTTCTGTAATCAGTTGATTAATCCCCTCTTTTTGTACTTGCGTAAGAACCGGGATGCTAGCATTCTCCAAATATATATCAATATCTTTTGCATTAATTTCCTCTTTAGCATATAATTTCGAATAAAAATCCACAAAAGCATCCTTAATAAGATTCTGTTGAAACACAACCCTTCCTTTATACTCAATCTTATCTATATTAGAGGCCCTTTGTTTTTTCCTCAGTCTATAAGCTAACCATCTGCCTGGTTTATTAGCGTTGCAAAAAGTATTATGCCTAGCAAACCGCAGATTGGTCGCCACTTGATCAGCTATCAATTTATCAAATTGTCCTCTTAGCAGTCTAATAGCCTCCTTGGTCTTCACATCCTCTGGGTTCAAAATCAAAGCCTTTTCTTTTTCCTTTATTTCATTCTCCAGTTCTTTCCTTCTAGTTTCCACTGCACGTCTATGTTTATTATTCATATATGTCAACACCCCTCTCATATAGGCCTTGCTAGCATCCCAAACCATATCCATAGAGGTACCCTTATTCATATTAATCTCAAAAAAATCCTTCATCCGCTGTTTGCATTCCTCCACATTTCTCTGATTTCTAAACAAATTCTCATTTACGCGCCACGAGCGCCTATCTCTTTTCTCCTTATCAATCTCCAACCAAACTGGACTGTGGTCAGAGATAGTTCTTACACAAATCTTCACCTTTTTAGTCCTCAAAAAAAAATCATTAGTCAACAAAATAAAATCAATCCTCGAAAAAGATTGGTGTCTGTCAGAATAAAAAGTATAATCCTTCTCCTGCAAGTGTCTCTCACGCCAAATATCTCGCAATTCCAGGTCATCCTTCATTTCAAAAAAAGATTTAGGCAATCTAGCATGACTTGGGATGCGCTTAAAAGCTCCAGCCTTATCCAACTGTACATCCAAAACACCATTCCAGTCCCCCATAAAAATAAAAGATTTATAATCCAACTGGGTAAGCTTTGTGTGAAGTAAACTAAAAAAGTCAGCTTGTTGTTGGTTAGGTGCATATAATCCAACTAAAAGCGTCTTTTTACCTTCTAACAGCAGCTCAATCATAACATATCTTCCATGCTTATCTGCTTCAATTAAGTCTGCTGTTAAGGCACTTTTAACATAAACAACCACTCCATTTTTCTTGTTCTCTGCAGAAGCAACAAATTGCGTACCCAGCCTCGAGTTCGATAAATACTTTTGATCCAAAACTCTAATATGCGTTTCTTGCAGACATATAACATCTATCTTGAATTGTTTTAAATATTGAAAAACTTTCTTCCTCTTCTGTGGTGAATTTAGTCCATTAACATTCCAGGTTAACAATTTAGTTGCCATGCATATCCTCCCAAAGCTCTTGGACCACAGCTTTGATAGGACTAACTTCTTTAGGCCGTGCTCCTCCCACTGCTTGGCTATAAGTACGTTGTGAAGATTCTGAGAACTTTTGCTGGTCTTGTTCTTTTATTTTCTTTGCTCGTTTTAAAGCAGCACGCGTTACTCTTTGCTCTCTAGGATCATCCAAAGAGGTTGTAGCTTGATCTCCTCCAGCACCATTTTCCTCTGTTTCATCCTCTTGATGTTCTCCTTCTCCAGATCCCTTTGCAGCTTCCAGAAGTGTTAATGGGGTTGCTTTTAAGACATTATTGTAGAAATCACGCGCTTCCTTCACAGTAATCAGCCGATACCTTTTGCCTTCATGCATCACCATCAGCCCATCTGGAATCTCCCATCTGAACCTTATATCTCTTTGCTTAAGCTCTTGCACAAGAAATGTAAAGTCCTTCCTTCTCCTTAAAATCTTTGGAGGGATTTCTTTTAAAACCAAGACTTCTTGTTCAGCAATCACAACTTTAGTGTCATAGGCAGCTTGTATAACTTGATCTCTAATTTCTCTTTTTGCAAAGTAAACCACCACATCTCTAGGCAACTTTCTCTGTCTGGCAATCCATGAATTCACCCGGAACACTTTATCCATAGCTGCTCTTATTTCAGATGCTGGCTGATTCAATACCACTTCGAGAGCCTCAGAAATCAGCTGCTTTAAATCTTCCTTAATATTCTCTTTTAAACCTCTGATTCTAACAGCAAACTGCATCTGGTAACATTGAGCAAGGCTTAACTCCCTTTCCATTTTGTCTCTTACATTTTAATTCTCCCGTACTTTTACTTCTAATATTGCATTCCTTTGAGCCAAATCATCCATTTTTTCATCTAAATCTTCCACACATTCCGCCACTTTATGCACTGAAGACAAAATGTCTACCTTCATCACGCTGAACTTCTGTTCCATCCTCTCTTCCATTCTCTCCTCCAGTTTCTCTAATTTCTCCTCCATCTGTGCAAATTTATCAGCAATTGATTGATTGATTGATTCCAAAAGTACCTGGGCATGTTTATCCAAAGCATCTAGTAAATCCTTCGGTGTCAGCACATCAGGAGGGTGCAACGCCTGTAGTGATGATTGTTGCACCGGAGAAGATCCACCACTCCGAAGAGTTTTAGGGGGAGGTTTAGCCGCCATCTTTTACTCCTCAATTATGACGCACTTTCACTTAAAGTTTAAAAAGTCCAGCAAGCTCGAGAGTATAACAAAATAATCACCTTTTTCTCTTGTACCGCTCTGCCTGCTCCTTTAATCCATAGTCCTTTCTTCAGGCAGGGATGGTTCGCAGACGCCTGGCTCTGCTCCAAGAAGTCTGGAGCAGAGACGCTGGCCAGCTGGGAGCAACCCAGGCTTCGGGGGAGTTCAATCCTTCAGCCGCCCAAGCTCCAAGCTCAGGCGGCCCCGGAGAACTCGACCCCTACCTGAGTCCTCACCCCCTCCTCTTCTCCCGAGGAGGGGGCTTCAAATTCGCCCGAACAGCTGATCGGCGCTGTTTCAGGCGAAAAAACACACAGCTGAGCCGCGGGCAGCCCGGGAAGGCTGTCTCCGGCACCGCGCAGCCACCAGAAGTCCATTCAATCTTATCTTCTTGTGTGAGACTAAACCCCTTCTGAGTTTTGGTAACTTGAACACCTAAATAAGTGTTAATACATCCTAAAGACTTCAATGTGAAAAACTTTTGTAAAGCTTTAGCAAAAACCTCACTCATCTGCTTATTTGGACCAATATAAACAATATCATCGACATAAACAAGGATTATCTCATACCTATTACTGGATCTTTTAGTAAACACGCATTCATCTGTTTCGGACTTAATAAAGCCCATTGAATTTAGTTTGTCAGAAAGACATAAGTACCACATTAAACCAGACTGTTTCAGACCATAAAGACTTTTGTGTAAAAACCAGGTATCCCCTTCTTGCTGTCGAAAACCGGTAGGACCTTTCACTTAGATGTCTTCATCTAGATCAGCGTGTAGATAAGCCGTTTCAACGTCAAACTGGAAAACCTCTAAACCAAGGATGGTTGCAGTGGCTAAAGCAATTTTCACACTCTCAGTCCGCACTGTGGGTGAGTAGGTATTAGTATAGTCCTCAGGATAACGTTGAGCGAAACCCTGGGCTACGAGTCTAGCCTTGTACAACGACTCACCATTCAGCTTCTTTTTGATCCTGTAGACCCATCGAGTACCAATAACTTTCTTGTTTGCTGGAGGGCTTGCAGGTGTAAACACTTGAAGTTTCTTTATACTGTCCATTTCAGCCTGCATTGCATCAAACCATTTATCTTGCTCTGATTAAGGAAGATGTTTCATCTGTGTGAACTTCTCAGGTGGAAGTGTAACATTACAAATCAAAGGTACAGGTGTTTTTGTTACTTGCCACGAATACCGTTTTGGAGGGATTCCCTTTGTGGATCTCTTGGAACGTCTTGGAGCAACTGTCCATTCTTCTTCCGTGTCGTCCTCGTCTTCATCATCGTCGCTAGCGGCAGCATCGGCAGCTTGTGAAGACGGAACAGTAGGTTGAGAAGAACCCGTGGGAGGAACATTATCCTGTGAATCTTGATCATCAGGTTGCGTGGCATCAGCAACATCATCTCTAGGAAAATAAACTCCAGGATCGTTAGAATGAATCCTGGACCAGTCAGCATCTTCCTCAAAAGTAGCAAATTGTGAAACCACAATAACATGATGAGAGTCAATATATTTGCTCCATTTTGAATTATCGTCAATACCCATAAATCTCATCATTCTTTGGGCTAAGGGAATATTCACCATAGCGTATGAACCAAAAATATGGAGATGTGAGAGATCAGGCTTGTGTCCATACAACATGAAATAAGGGGTCTGATTTATCACAGTACTCCAAGTATGGTTGATGATATGGTTAGCATATTTGATAGCTTCACCCCAGTATGGAAGACCAAGGTTGGCGTCTTCAAGAAGGCAACGCACCATGGTTTGCAAAACCCCATTTCTGCGTTCTGCCACTCCATTTTCAGCTAGAGTATAAGGAGCAGATGTCTGATGTACTATCCCATTCTCACGCATCCAGTCCTGGAAACGCTGAGACATGAATTCAGCACCGCGATCACTCTGGATTCTGGCAATGTTGACCTCGAATTGGGTATAGACAAGACTAGCAAAGTCTTTAAAGATCTGAAAGGTCTCAGATTTTTCTTTCATAGGATATACATATCCATATCTAGAATAATTATCAACGATTGTCAAGAAATATCTTTTACCACCAAGTGTTGGTGCAAAAGGACCCACTATGTCAGTGTGTACCAAATCAAAAATGCGTGTTGACAGGCGTGTAGCGCATTTTGGAATTGCTGCTGCTTTAGATTTGGCTTTCTTGCAGACAGCACAGTCCAAGAACACCTTACACCGCTTTAGATCCAAACCTCTTGCGAACTCTGGCATCTTCTTAAGAACACAGAAACTGGCATGACCCAATCTTCTATGCCACTTATGGATACACCTGGAATGCAAAGGTTTACCTGTTAGTGAATTCTCAACATTAGCATTTTGATTAGGAACCTCAGGCTTGCTGTGAGCAACCTGTGTAGAAAAAGGAGTGACTGACCTTGCATCGTCGACAGGAGCAGGTGCGTCTTCTCTAAGGTGTGTGGCTGAAGCGATCGGAGTTTGTAAAGTTGAAGGGAGATGCCCCACAGACAGGCTCCTAGCCTCCGTTTTCATCAGTGGCTTCCTTCCTGACATGTTTCAGCAGTTAATGACCACTGCCTCGCTAGCACTAACTGATTACACCCGCAGAAACATGCATCTCTAAAAACATAAATCAAACCATCCTCTGCTACTGAATGTCAAGGTATAAATCACCTTACTAGAGGGCGAAGGACCGTGCTTCAGAGGATGCATGATGTGCATGAAGGAAGGAAATAAAACACGATGCATAATCTTACTAAATACATACAGAGAGAGAGAGAGCTAGCTGACTACATCCTAACATAACAGACAGTAACAGCAAAGTGAAAGACAATAAAGAATAAATGTGAGAAACTTTTTCTAGACATGCACACAAAACAGTCTGAAACCATAACATATGGGATTCACTATGGTTACCAGATAAGCTATCACCACAGGTGCAGAAAGCAGGGAAAATGTACAGTTAGAAATGAACTTTCTGACGAACTAAAAAAAAAGTGCAGTGACATAATTGGGACTATAACGATTCAAAACTCTCATAGTCATTTATTAATGAGTATTTTTGTTGCCTAAAGTGCAAGCCTGGCAGTAGTTCATGTAACATACTATTTGAAGCATGGAATTCACCACCTATAAAATTCTCTGCTGCATTCTATGCTTAAGAGATCTCTTCTGCGTAGAAACTAGAATATAGAATAATAGGGTTGGAAGGGATCTTGGAGGTGTTCTATTCCAATCGCATGCCCATGGCAGGAGATCCTACAACATTCTAGACATATGATATTCCAGTCTCTTCTTATAAACCTCCAGTGATGTAGCACCCACATCTTTTGGAGCAAGCCTTTCTCTAATTGTTCTCACTTTCAGGAAATTTCTCCTTAGTTCTAGATTGAATCTCATGCTGAAAGGAGGATCAAACCAGGGAGAAGTCTACCAAAGGCCATGGTGCTTAGAACTCACTCCTAAGCAAGCGTGCTGTTCTCAGCACTTTCACCAATTCCATTTCACACTTAAACACTTGCCAGGGGAAAAGAATTTCTTGGCAGATGCACTGTCTCACATGCTCCAATACAACAGCACACGAGCCACTGACTCTAAACCACTTATGCCCAAACAACAACTGGCAGTGCCAGTAACCACCAGGGCCCAAGCAAAAATAAAGCTGCAGCTGGGCAGTCAAACTGGAATCAAATTCCGAAAGACTTTGGAAACAGATGAATGGTTCCAGAAAAATAGACATGTGTGCACAATCAAAGATGGGCTACCCTGGATGGAGAAGAAGTTATATATACCAGCCAACCAGAGAATCAATTTCATACAGTTGTGCCATGATATAAAATCAGCAGAGCATTTTGGATTTGTAAACATTTTACATTTAATTAAAAGGCAATTTTGGTGGCCATCCATGAAAATGGACATAGAAAGCTACGTGGCCAGCTGCCCAACCTGTGCAATGGCGAAGAGGCTACAGGGGAATTTGCCCAAACTGTTACAACCAGTGGCAAACCCCTCAGCCCCCTGGAAAGAAATATCCATGGATTTTATAGTGAAATTACCAGAAAGCAACTGGAACACTGTCATCTGGGGAGTTATGGGTCTGTTTTCCAAACAAGTGCCCTTTATCCCTTGCTAAAAGATTCCCACCACAAAAACCTTAGCGTAACTATTTGTGCATCACATTTACAGACTGCATGGGGCATCCCAATGCATCATATCTGATAGGGGAGTGCAATTTATATCAAAATTTTAGAAGGAATTCTTAGGAACCACTCACGGACTGTCGTCTAGTCATCATCCTCAAGGGAACAGCCAATTGGAACGCATGAATTCAGTACTTGAGCAATACTTAAGATGTTTTATTAATTTCCAGCAAACAAATTGGATGGACCTACTCTCTTTCGCAGAATTTGCTTACCATAACGCAGTCCACTCCAGCACAGGCTACACTCCTTTTCAAATTGCCACCAGTCAAAGTTTCAACCCTATGCCAGAGCTAATCCCAAACGAACTGGAAATCCCATCGCTGAAAGAATGGATTGCACAATTGCAAAACACCTGGCCAATCATTAGGAAAGCTTGAGACAAAGCTAGGCAAGTATACAAAGCACAAGCAGATAAAAAGAGAGACAAACCCACACCATTCAGTGTAGGAGAAATGGTATATTTATCTACCAAATACCTAAAATCCCTACCGCCCTGTAAAAAATCTGGACCAAAATATATAGGACCTTTTCCAATTAAAAGAATCATAAACCCAATTACAGTAGAAGTAGAACTACCCAAAACCTTCAAGCAAATACACCCAATCTTTCACTGCAGTTTGCTGAAAAGGGAACAACAGTCACCCTTACAGCCAAAAATCCCACCACCACCACCTCCTATCATGGTTGAAGGAGAACAACACTTCGGGGTAAAAGAAATACTAGATTCCTGAAAGTATCATGGAGCAACTCAATACCTAGTAGCATGGAAACACCTTCCCTCCTCAGAAAATGAGTGGGTACATAAACATCATGTCAGAGCACTGAAACTGCTAAAGAAGTTTCATACAGAATATCCCAACAAACCAAGCTAACATCTATATTTTTGTTTCCCCTACACATGGATCTCTCCTATTTTAAAGGGGGGCAGGATGTCAGAATCTATTTATAGTTCATTTCTAACTATATCCTCTGAACCAGTGGCGTAGCGTGGGGGGTGCAGGGGGGGCTGGCCGCACCGGGCGCAACATCTGGGGGGGCGCTCACACTCGCAGCTCTCTGCCCCTGCCTGGCTCACTCACTCTCTCTCACTGCAGTGCTGGCTGTGCAAATCCGATCCGATCTGCTGGGTCACCGCCCACTGTGGAGGGGGGGGTGCAAATTACTTGCCTTGCCCCGGGTGCTGACAACCCATGCTACGCCACTGCTCTGAACTAAAATCAAATCTCACCTTCTACTGGATTCTGCCATATTCCCAAGGGGGAGGGAGAACAGGCATGGGGCTTTATTGCTTTCACTTCCTCCATTAAATGTAACCTTTTGTTCATTCGCCTCTCTGCTATCCATTACAATTAACCAATTGCTTTCTATACTAGGCATTCTAATTTCCACATGATCACTTCAGCATACAGATTGAATAAAAAGGTGATAAAATACATCCCTGTTTAACTCCCTTACTGATTCTGAGCCAATGTATGTTGCCATAAACCAGGTGTGTCAAACTGCCAGCCCACGGGCTAGATGTGTCATACTGAAACCACGCCCAGCTCATTGCTGGCAATGGGAAAAAAGTTGCAATGCATTGTGACACGTCATGTGATGTTGCAAGTTTGACACCCCTGCCATAAAGTGTTCTTATTATTGCCTCAACAGTGTACAGTGATCGGATGAGTCTGATTAATTGGGCTGGAACACCAAGATTTCACAGAGTCACCCATAGCTTATTGTGTTCTACACAGTCAAAAGCTTTTCTGTAATCAATAAAGCATATATAAAGATCCTTTTGATATTCATGTATCTTTTACATAACCCATCTAATACTGGCAATATGATCTCCAGTGCTGTGCCCCTTTTTAAAGCCAGCTTGTACATCAGATAACTCTTGATGATAAAATTCTATAGCGTCTATTTAATTGTTTTTGAGAGAATCTTGCTTGCATGAAAAATGAATGCAATTGTGTGATAGTAGGAGCAATATCTGGCATCGCCTTTCTTTACCTGCAGGATAAAAACAGATCTTTTCCAGTCATTGATATGTAATCCATATCTCATAGGAAAGGGATGAAGTTAATTGGCACTGGCTTAGTAATTCCATTGGTATTCCATCAATATCTGGGGCTTTTCAGTTTGGCAATTGTCCCATGGCTCATTCTATTTCTTTCAGGATGATTGGTTCTTTATTAATTAAGCTATCATTGTTGTCACCTTAGTGGTAAGTCAAACTGCTACAGAGTCCTTCTGTATATTCTTTCCATCTGTTCTTGATCTTGTGCTTCTCACTTGGTACATTCCTGTTGTGGTCTTTAATCATTCCTTGTCATGCTGAAAAGCTTGACTGCAATATTTTCACTATGGCAAACATGATCTTAGTATGTCCCTTCCTTCTTCCAGACATTGACATGCTCCTCTCACTGCCTATTTTTATCTTTCCTGGCTTCACATTGAAAAAGCCACTTGTTTTCTTTGGTTTTGGGCATGACACACACTTCCCAGCAATTTCCATGATGTTACCTTGGATCACCCCTGTTCATTTGGGTCTTCCCTTTCTAAATTCAGTGGCTCAAACATAGTCTTAACTTCTATGGCATACATAGATGAGATGTTCACATTGAATTTTGGGGAGATATTACCTTTTTTTGAGATTCAGTTTAGCCACTAATATCTGATGATCTGAACTACAGTCAACAGCAGGAAGTAACAGATGCAACTGTTTCAGTGTTGTTGACATAAAGTGAAGTCTATCTGATTTGGTGTTGTCCATGTGTCAACACTGCTTGTGTTGTATAAACCACATTTCATTATGCTGGGATGATTTTCCTGGCAAAATTGCACTATGCAATTGCCAGCTTTATTCCATTCAGCTAGTCCAAACTTGCCTACTAATCTGCCTACTAGGCTGCCCCTAGAGGAGAGCTCTATGGGGTATACCCTACCCAGCATGTGTGTTCCAGACCACCCCCGGGAACAGAGTCGCGACCTTCGTGAGAGGATGGTGGTTGACCTGTTCTCGGGGTTCACCCAGCTGGAGTGGCAGCGAAGCTTGGTTGATGGTCTGGACACCCACTTACCTCTGTTTAGACCCTCCTAATCAACTAATTAATATGGGACTGCCTTCTCCTGGATTTGCTCCTTATGCCTCATCTTTGCTATACTAGCATGGACTTGTTCGCCCTCAGGGGTGCCCCCCTCCTGGGTGCAACCCGCCTTTCTAGCCAACTATAATCTCGATGAAGGGCCCGATTGTTGGGACCCTGAGAGACGGCTGGGCAGGGGTAGGGGCCTCCGATATAAATTCAATAAGAGGCCCCTGGTTAGTTTCTTAGTTAATTATTTTGTGGGGTTAGGGAGGGGGGTGGGAATTTCTTATGGTTGTTCGGCAATGGGGGGTAGTCCAGCAACCGTTGTTCAGGCCAGGTCCGGGATTGATCCCGTGGGGCGGGAGCGGGGTTCAGTTGCCCCTGGAGCTCCAGAGCGGGTCGTGGGATTACCTATTCCCACGATGTTAGGGAATGGCAGCAGGTGTATGAACAGAGGGCCGTATCGATATCCGGGAGGGCCTCTCCGCTGTTTACAAGCGGTGAGGCGCTCCGACCCTCTGCTTCTACCCCGAGGTCCCGGGAGCAAGGATGTGCAGCCACCTGAGCTCCGGTTAGTGTACTTGAATGCCAGGTCCGTTGTTAATAAGGCTCCTCTTGTCCGGGATCTGGTCGAGGGTGAGCATGCAGACCTGGCCTGCATCACGGAGACCTGGTTGGGCCCAGAGGGCGGCATTCCTCTGGTTGACCTTTGCCCACCAGGTTTCCGGGTGCTACACCGGCCTCGGGCTCAGGGTAGGGGCGGGGGAGTGGCAGTTGTTATGAGGGAGACCTTGTGTCCGCGAGAGGCCACCGTTCCTCAGATTGTCGGTTGTGAGTCTCTCTTCCTGAGATTTGGTCCTGGGGTGCAGTTGGGCTTGCTGCTTGTGTACCTTTCGCCTAGTGTACCTTTCGCCTACAAGAGCCTTGGTGGAGCAGTGGGCTAATGCCTCCTTAAGTAACACCAGCTGCCTGCAATTAGTGCAGGTTCGCGTCCCACCAGGCTCAAGGTTGACTCAGCCTTCCATCCTTCCGAGGTAGGTAAAATGAGGACCCAGATTGTTGGGGGCAATTAAGCTGACTTTGTAATAATGCCGCTTGGGGTGTGTGTGAAAGCCCTAATAAGCAGGCATATACATAGAATGAAGGCTACTGCTAAGCTTGTAAACCGCCCTGAGTCTTCGGAGAAGGGCGGGATATAAATGGAATAAAAATAAAAATAAATAAAATAAAAAATAGTCACGTAGCAGCAGCCCTGCCTGAGTTTCTCAACATCCTCTCGGGGTTGGTGATTGAGTTCCCCAAACTTATAGTTTTGGGTGACTTCAATCTACCATCCCTGGGAGGATCATCTGAGTTAGCTCGGGAGTTCATGGCTTCCATGACGGCCATGGACCTGATGCAAGTAATTTATGGACCGACTCATGTGGGAGGCCACACCCTTGACTTGGCTTTTTTATCTGGTCGGTGGTTAGATGATTTTGGTGGGGGCTCCCCAATTGTTATGCCCTGTCATGGACCGATCATCATCTCCTGCAGCTGGTCTTCCATTTTGCCACTCCCCGCCGTGGGTGTGTGGAGCCTATTAGATGGTACCGCCCCAGGCGCTTAATGGACGCTGATAGGTTCCAGGCAGCGCTGGGGCCCCCACCTGCCTCCGATGCTCACAACTCGGTGGACGCCTTAGTGGAAGCCTGGGAAAGGGCAGCCATGGAGGCTCTTGACCAAGTTGTACCCTTGCGGCCCCTGACCCGGTGCAGATCCCAGCGAGCTCCATGGTTTTCCGTGGACCTTCGGGAGATGAAGCGTCAGAGACGGGGCCTAGAGAGCTGTTGGAGGTCCAGCCGATCTGAATCCGACCGATTGCGACTAAGAACCTATATTAGGTCTTATCTCGCAGCGATAAGGGCGGCAAGGTCTAATCACTTTGCTACCCTTATCGCATCCGCAGATAACCACCCGGCCACCTTGTTTAGGGTGACCTGCTCCCTCCTTAACCAGGAGGTGAGGGAGGAACCTTTGCAGGGTCGTGCCGAGAAGTTTAGTCAACATCTGTTGGACAAAATCACTCGGATTCGGACCGGTCTGGACTCTGACTGGGCAGAGTCTGACGATCAGGACACGGACGGTCTTGTCGATATTACCTGGGAGGAGTTTGATTCTGTGACTCCAGAGGAAGTGGACAGGATTATGGGGAGGCTGAGCTCCACCACATGTTTATTGGACCCGTGCCCCTCCTGGCTGGTTTATGCGGCTCGGGAAGGGACACGAGGCTGGTTCCAGGCGGTCATATCTTGTTCTTTGAGTGAGGGCAGTTTCCCCGCCATCTTGAAGGAGGCGGTGGTGAGACCTCTCCTCAAGAAGTCTGCCTTGGACCCAGCTGTGTTAAATAACTTTCATCCGGTCTCCAACCTTCTCTTCCTTGTGAAGGTTGTTGAGAGTGTGGTGGCGCATCAGCTCCCTCAGGTCCTGGATGAAGCGGATTATCTAGACCCGTACCAATCGGGTTTCAGGCCTGGGTACAGCACGGAGACGGCATTGGTCGCTCTGGTGAATGATCTCTGGAGGGCCCGGGACAGGGGATATTCCTCTGTCCTAGTCCTATTAGACCTCTCAGCGGCGTTCGATACCATCGACCATGGTATCCTGCTGCGGCGTCTCAGGGGATTGGGAGTGGGAGGCACAGTTTCTCAGTGGTTCTCCTCCTATCTCCTGGGACGTTCACAGTCAGTGTTGGCAGGGGGGCAGAGGTCGACCCCGAGTCCTCTCGTTTGTGGAGTTCCTCAGGGGTCGGTCCTCTCGCCTCTCCTGTTCAACATCTATATGAAACCACTGGGTGAGATCATTCGTGGTTTTGGAGTTGGGTATCATCAGTATGCTGATGATACCCAGCTTTTTATTTCGACCCCAAACCACCCCAGTGATGCCCTCGACGTGATGTGCCATTGCCTGGAAGCGGTTTGGGTCTGGATGGGGAGGAACAGACTTCAACTCAACCCCAACAAGCCTGAGTGGCTGTGCATACCGGCATCCCAGGATATTCAGAATATTCCATCTCTTTCTATGGGGGGGTGAGTTATTACCCCCCGTAGATAGGGCTCGCAACTTGGGAGTCCTCCTAGATTCACGGCTTACTTTGGAAGATCACATGGTGGCCGTGACTAGGGGGGCGTTCGCCCAGGTTTGCCTGGTGCGCCAGTTGCGGCCCTATCTAGACCGGAATACCTTGTGTACGGTCACTCAGGCGCTCGTGACCTGTCATTTGGACTACTGCAATGCTCTCTACATGGGGCTGCCCTTGAGGACCACTCGGAGGCTCCAGCTGGTACAGAATGCAGCCGCAAGAGTCGTGTTGGGAGTTTCCCGATACTCCCATGTTACACCTCTCCTCCGTGAGCTGCATTGGCTACCAGTTGTCTTCCAAGTGAGATTCAAGATACTGGTAATGGTGTTCAAGGCCCTACATGGCATGGGTCCGGAGTACCTTAGGGAGCACCTGCTGCCGGCATCAACTTCCCTCCGCCCTGTGCGTTCCCACAGAGAGGGCCTCCTCAGGGTGCCACCGATCAGAGAATGTCGTCTGGTGGCCCCCAGGGGGAGGTCCTTCTCTGTGGGCGCCCCGGAACTATGGAATCGGTTGCCGGTTGAGCTCCGGATGGCGCCCGACCTCCGCTCCTTCCGACGCGATCTGAAAACGCATTTGTTTGAACAAGCCAGCTTGGCCTGATAGGGGGTGGGTTGGGTTTTTTTAATTGCTCTTAACATTTGTATTTATCGTTTTTACTTGGGCATTATGTTTAATTCCTTTTAACTTTTGTATTTTTTGTATTTTATACATCTGCCCTGTTCACCGCCCTGAGTCCTTCGGGAGAAGGGCGGTATATAAATCATCATCATCATCATCATCATCATCATCATCATCATCATCATCTTGCAATGGGTCTAGCACAATTGGACACAATCACCTCACCCTGGATGCTTCACCCCAACCCATTGCAGTTGTCCCTCCCTGGCCCCCCAACTTGGCAGGGACATGAAGGGGTAAAGGAGCACCTCAGTAAGGAGGGAGCTGGAGGGGATAGGAGGGGATGGGAGGCATGGGGGAAGAAAGGTACTGACACTCCAGCTATGATTTTGGGAAATGGGTTAAGGGCAAGAGAGGTGGGAGGAAGCCTACAGCAACCTCAAACTCTGTGTGGTCTCCTCCTCCTCCTCCCTCCCCACATTCTGACCAGGAGGACAGAGAGACACTTCCCTTCTTGTGGCTGACATGGGGTGAAGATAGTGAGAAGGCACCTGATGTGCCAACACAGACTGCCCCCCAGCTACCCTCCTGAGGATGGTTTAGAATGAGACCTTCTAGGCCCCAAATTAGATCCAGATCCAGATTCCCCAAAGTCAATTGCATTGAAAGAGGAAAGAGACAAAAAGCAAAAGGGAAAGAGGTAAACTGGGGGATGTTTAGATCTAAATCTAAGATCTACCAAGGGGGGGACATGGCGGGGAAAGTAGGCACAGGTGCTGCCACTACTTTGCAAGCTGAGCCTGCCAATGCCCCTCCATCCTGGCAGTGTGACAGTAGTTGCAACCCCCATGGGCCTTGTCACAGAGCCCCAGCATCTGTATTCTGGAACTATCCCATGCATCTAATTGTCCTGTGCTGTGAATTGGCTGGAGTGAGGCAGCAAGGGATGACTGACAAAGGAGAGGTGCCAAGGAGGGACACCTGCTGTGGGTTGGCTGGTGGGGGGTGGGTGAAGCAGCCAGGGCAAGGTAGCTGTAACCTATTGCCCCATTCTGCTTGCAATGTATCCTTGGTCTTCCTTTGCACTGAAATTGCTTATAATATATAAAAGATTCTTTCTTGGTATTTGCTTGAGAGCACATTGAAGCTCATTGTAAAGAAGTTCATATTCATCATCATTTGAGTCTATAGCTGGGGTGTATATTTGTACTATGGTGATGTTCAGTGGTTTGCTTCAAGTTTGGATAGATATTATGCAATAGCAGTTTGCTGTGTGATTCCCAACATATTTATCCGCTTGTTTGCTTACGCAGAATGCAACTCCTTATTTTCCACAATTAATGTCTGCCTATCAAGACTATTATAGAATGTTTTATAATATAAATTGATCGTTTTTCTTTTTAATGCCTATTTATTATTTTTATTTTTTTAGATTTTTAAAGATTTTTTTACTTTTTAGATTTTTATATAATTTTGTCAGAACCCACTTCAATCCTCATCTTAAGAAAGACTCATGGAAACAAGATTATCCAATCAGGAACTTTTTACTAAAATATAGATGATAGAGGGTATAATAGACAGGATCTGAAGAATCCCCTCACAGATCGATAATTTTAAAGTACCCCCAAGCAAACTCCACCCCTCAGTTCATTCGGTCAGTTCCGGATCAGCCAATCTCCAGGTGGCAAGCCCCTCATGGGACAAACATGTTAGACATCCAGGAGCTGCCCATCGAAGAGCAGGAGAAATGGCAGCTCATGATGGAGAAGGAGATGCAGAGCTTAAAGAAACTCAAAGTCTTCACCCCCCAGCAACCACCAAAGGAGAGGAAAGTCATTGGCACAAGGTGGGTTTACAAGGCCAAACCACTTGCCAATGGCCTCTACCTATATAAGGCCCGTTTGGTAGCCCAGGGCTTCGCTCAGCGCTATATGGAAGACTACGCCAAGACGTACTCTCCAACCGTCCGCGCAGAGAGCGTCAAGGCCACCCTCGTGACTGCAGCCGCTCTGGGAGAAGAAGTCTTCCAATTCGACATCCAGACGGCTTACCTCCACTCCAACTTGGACCGGCAGATCTACGTGAGAGCTACTCCTGGCTACCAGCAAGAAGGGGAAAATACATGGTTGCTCCACAAAGGGTTATATGGTCTCAAGCAGTCAGGGAAATTATGGTATGACTGTCGTAGAGTTTAGAACGAGTTGGTTTCTCAGCATCCCGTGCAGATGAATGTGTTTTCACACGCAACTCCAAGGGTACCACAGAACGGGTGTTAGTTTATGTGGACAATCTATTATATGTAGGGCCTGACAAGGAAGGGTGTGATGAATTTGCCAAGGCCCTGGAAGAAAAGTTTACTCTGAAGTCTTTGGGGCGGGTTGACAAGTACTTGGGTGTGCATATTTTGGCCACTAAAGGGGGGTTCGCTCTATCTCAAAAAGAAAAGATAGAGGAATTACTGGCCAAATGCAAAATGACAGAATCTAATCCTACGCATAGTCCAATGCAAACCGACTTTTACAACCACACTCTTAAGGACGGTCCTGAGTTCACAGATAACACGCTTTACAGATGTGTGATTGGCTCCTTGCTATACATCAGCAATTGGAGCAGACCTGACATAGCTTTAGCTGTGAATCTATTGTCCAGGCACGTGGAACACCCAAAGGAATTCCACTGGACTGCTGTTAAAAGGGTGCTCAGATACCTTAAGGGCACAGCTGATGCCCTCCTTATGCTAGAACCAGAGAAGGGGAAGACGGCCCAGCTCTCCACTTACTCAGACGCAGACTGGGCTGGCAACACCAAAAGTAGACGGAGCACTTCTGGTTTCCTCATATTGCTAAATGGCTGTCCAATACATTGGCATGTTAGGCAGCAAAAATTTATTTCTTGCTCCACGGCCGAGGCTGAATTTGCCAGCCTGTCAGACACGGCCAATGATTTGACTTGGTTCAATGAGCTGATAACAAACATCTGGGCATCTCCTCCTCTGCCCATCCAAATTCTAGAGGACAACACGGCCGCAATTGCAATCTCGGGCGCTTATGCAGTAGGCTCTAGATCTCGCCACATAGACATATGCTATAAAAATGTCAGGCAGCTTGCGAAAGAGGGTTTTATACATGTTGAGCACTGTAATACAGCTGACCAGATAGCTGATCTGTTTACCAAACCTGTTCCCATTGACCGGCACAACCTTCTGTGTAAGCGTTTGTGTTTGGCCTTCTGAATGTTTTTATGCATGTCTATGACACCTGCTCGCCCCTCACATACATTCACTGGTCCCTGTCGTTGGCTGGCAAGAAGGGGAATTGTTAGATGTTTTGTGCCAGCCATTGGCAGTTCCCCAAAAGGGTCATCAGATGGGAGCAAAGAGGCTTCTTTGCTTCCACTGATGAGCCAAGGGTCTCAGACACGACAGCCCCATTGGCGAGAGAGTTTTATGGTCAGGGAGGGACCAAGACCCCCCATAAATACCTCTGCACGAGGGGCTGCTCTTTGTTCTCCTTCCACTTCTACCTCTACTCCTAGCTCCTAGTTCTTCTTCTGTTTTAGTTATGTAATGCTAGCTTGCTTTTATTTTATTTCTCTCTCACATGCAGGCATGAATGCTTTCATGCCAAGTATTTCTTTCTCTTTGATCTATCATTGAATAAAGCTAATATGATTGCATCTCTGCGTGATGCTTTTACTTGGAAGCACCTTTAACGATCCATCGTGAGATCACCTCACAAAACAGGATCATTCTCACCCCCTCACATTTCATCTGGAGAAACAATCCAGATTCTGGACTCATTCCTTCCTCACTTACCACCCCCTTTCTTAGCTGTCTGCAAGATAAGAGGGGAATGCCTGGTAATTAGTTATATTGTGATGGATAGCAGGCAGGCGAATACACAAACGTTACAATTAAGGAAGGAAGTGAAAGTAATAAAATTCCATGTTTGTTCCCTCTTCTCCTTGGGAATGGCAGAATCCAGGGAAGGGTGAGATTTGGGTTTTGCACGAAAGAGACAGTTAGAAATGAAATATAAATGGATTCTGACAAATTTTTATTTTTATTTTTTATCTTTTTGTGTATTTAGTGTTTTTATCTATACTTCTTAGGCTCATCTTTGATCATAATACAAATAGATTGATTGATTGACTGATTGCCTACCTACTATTGTCATTTAAATTCTTTTGCATAAATAGATGAGACAAAATTAGAATAATGTATTCTATTTGTAGAATTTTACATATAACATTTTAATTATAAAAGCCTCTAAAATTGAACTGGGACCTAAGGACAGGATCTATTTGTTAAAGAATACCTTACTAGCATATCAAAATTATTTCTAATTGTATTGTCTATATATCTCAGTTGATATAATACTGAAATGCATATTCTAAATGGAGAATCATTTTAAACTAAATGCACTTATTAGAGAATGGGCACAAACACAATTGAGATTATATCATTATCACATTTGATGAATCTCAGTTCAGGTGATAATGAACAAGCCAGATAACAGTCACCTTCTGTTGATCTTAAATCTATAACTTCCTCCATGGACCTTGATAAATTGAGATTGTAGAAGAGTTTCAGTTAGTACCAATTTCTCTTCATTCTCTTCATCAGTTGAGTCATCAGTTTCAGGGAGTAGAGAGGGTTTGTTTTTAAAAAAAATGTCAAAAAACCCCACAAAAGGCCCTTTTTATGCACACTGTTAATGCTGAAGATGCTACTACTTTAAACTAATTAATAGTGATTTAATTAAATGTTTTAACTTTTTATTTTTATTAGCTTTGTTTTTATTAATCATGAGTAATCTTAAAAGCAGCATATATATAAAATAAAAATATTATAAGATATAATATTGTACCCTCTGCTATTTTATCAGTCGTATTTAATGTATAACATTCAGAGAATTATTAAAATTGAAATAAAGATAAGGTTCATTCAGATTTACTCAGAAACATGATGGGGAAAACTGGATTTAAGAAATATGTTTGTTCTGCTGTTCATTTTTTTCCTCACTAGAATTATTTGTGATTATGTCTTTAATTCTGGCTTTTTGGTGTGTGTTTTTTTTAGAAATCTCCACTCATGAATTATTTTCCCATTGTGTTTTCCTGATATATACTACCACTAATAATAGATATACTGAAATCTTGTTTCCTGAAGTCCAAGTCATGTATTTGAATATTCTCAATTTTAGATTTCCTTAATATCAACACTTCCAGATTTATAAAATTACTTTAAAAAAATCTTGTTGCTTTCTACTCATTAATTCTTTGCTAGTACATTAAATTAAATTAAAATTGTGGCTTCCGGTTTGCAATCACGGTATCGGCGGACATGTGGAGCAATTGCTCTTTCCACCGTCTGGTTTTCTCCCACCAGGGGACCCTGAAGAGAGTCTAAAGTCGCCCTGTAGGTGACGATCAAGAAGAGGACCCCTGAGTGATCGCAGAAGGGCAGCAGCCCTCCCATTTGATCCATGGCAGCTCTTCAAACTGATGGAGAAAAGATTGGTCATCAAGATGGCCCATCAGCAAGCCGCTGACAGCCAAAGCCAAATTTACCATCGAGCACCTTGAAAGCAATATGGAGGAATCGGGTAACAGTTTATCTTCTCTGCACCCCAAGTACTTTCTTGTTAACAGCTTCTTTTTTAAAAAAGAAGCTTTTTTAAAAAAAAGAAGCTTTTTTTAAAAAAAAATCCCCCTGTGAGGAGAGAGGGAAGAGAACTTTCTTCTCCCACCCTCTAAAATGGCGGTGTTTGATCACCCAGGGGAAATAAAGCATTGAAAAGATCAACTTAATATAATTGGGTTTATACTCTCTCTCTCTCTCTCTCTCTGTGTGTGTGTGTGTGTGTGTACGAATTGAACACAACTATACAAGAACAAACAGGGGGATCTGGGTTACCAGGGTGACAACCTAATGATTATAAATGGGCCAGATATTTCATGAAATTGGCAATTAGATAGTCTCCTTCAATCCAAGTAAATATGCAAGAATGAAGGGAGATCTATTCGATGATTTAAAAGCATTGATATGGAAGCCTGGTTAGCAAAAGCAAAAAAGCAAAAATTAGGTTGAAAAACTGGGTCGTTTTGATTTACTAGAGAGGACCCTAAACTGTCAACTAGTGGGAGATTTTGAGACAAGGGGAAATTTGATTACTAGACTTAAAATATTTGGAAAATAATAAAAAAGAAGGGATTGATCTGTCTAATACTGAGGATTTAAACTTATAAGGGAAACGCTGTCACTGTGTTTTTGTCAGCTATGCATGTCTCACTCTGTTTTTCTGCTAGCTGCATAGTAATCTTATCAATGTAACCAAGGTGATTGTCACATGTCCAGCCATGTTATGGTTTCATGCCTAGAACTGCTATTAAGTGCGCATGTCTACAAAAGTTTTCTCACTTTACTTTTTTCTTCTCTTTGTATTCTGTCTGATGAGAGGATGTAGTCAGTTAAGGTTTTTTTTTGCTTTCCAATTAAAGTTTTATACACAGTAGAATATGCCTCAGGTTTCTTTATTTTTACCTGATGTTTACCATGCGTCAAATGAACCACGGTTCATCACCCTCTGATAGGGAAGTATTAATTTATTTCCCCGACAATGGTAGCAAAGGATGGTTTGTTTTTATTTTCAAGATTTATTGCTACTGATAAGCGTGTAGGCTGTTAGCCAGCTAGTTAGTCCGGCGACTGAAGTACGCTGTGATTAAATTCCTGCAATATGCCGAAGAAAAAGAAGAAGGCCCATTATCAGTCTGCTGTGGAGGAGACAGTCATTTCACAGAGACACCTCTCTTCCAGTTTACAGACTCTGCTCACCTCTGCTACACGTCTTGGAGAAGAAAATGCAGCCTCTCACCATTTTCTGATTTTACAAGCCCTCAAGCTGACACTCCAGAAATAATTTATACTACTGGAGCCCACGCCATCTTTGAGAGGCTCGGTGCTAGACCAAAAGATTCATTAGAAAAGGAAGTGATCCATTATCCTCCTAGCCCTGAACAAACTATGCATAAGAAAGTTGTCCAAAGTCATTTTGAAGAAATAGAGGCTTTTGAACAGAGGCTGCAACAGGCAAAGGCATATGCATCATTGATT
Source organism: Vipera ursinii (assembly GCF_947247035.1). NCBI lineage: Eukaryota > Metazoa > Chordata > Lepidosauria > Squamata > Viperidae > Vipera > Vipera ursinii. The sequence goes on from NC_139517.1 coordinate 58,262,869, forward strand.
AAGCAACAGGTATTCTGCTGGTATTCACATTCCAGAGTCGGCCATATTGCCTTCTTCTTCAAATCCAAAAACACTCCCACAAGATTCTGCCATATTGCTTTCTTCTTCAAAGCCAAAGCCACTCCCAGAATTGAGTGTTGTGTCAGATGAATGGGAACAGGAACCTCCTATGTCACAGTCCCATGATTATGTGCCATCTCAAATGACACACTGGGCTACAATGATGCCTGAATCTAATGTTATAGCACCATCTGCTGGTGAATCTGTTTTACAAGATAGAAATGAATTACTACGTGGCTTGCGTGAGAAAATGCAAAGATTGCAGCTCTCTTTTTGCAGATGTCTATTAATGAATTATTGCTCCAAGCTGCAACACCCCCTCATACATCAGGTGCTCCAGCTAGAATCCCTATTAATACTGCTATTATACAGGTTCCTGTTCCAGATGGAGCACAGCAGCCTTCAGCTCAAGTGCAGCCTCCACTGGTTTCTCAAATACAAAGGCCAGTGTTAACTGCAGGCCAATTTAATGTAGCAGCTCAAGTGCCAGTGCCTCCTGCTGGCCAGGGTGGAATTGCAACTCCAGTACAGCCACACCCAGCACCGGTACCTGTGGCAGCTCCAATTCAACTGCCACAAGTCCAGGCACTGGCACAGGTGCCTCCTGCAGGCCAATTCCGAATTGCACAACCTGCACAGCCAGTACCTCAAATGCATGTTCCTCAACAGGCATCTCCTATTGTACCATTGGTTGGTGATTCAAAATTGAAGCGGTCAGGACAAAATTACAGGGCATGGATCAGTGAAGTAGGACTTTTGCTCCGCAGAGAAGGTACCCATCGCATGGTATTTAATCCTCCTGACCAGCCATGGACTCCTGACATATGGGACTTAAACAATAAAGCATGCACAACATTACTGATGTCAATGGACACTGAACTGCAGCTTACGTTTTCACGAGATGCAACTGCTCAACAAATTTGGACTCAATTAGAAGCATGTTATCGGCCTACATCTATTGAGTCTTCATGTTTGCTTTGGTCCGAGTTCCATGGCTCTAGGTCAGGGGTGTCAAACTCAATTTCATTGAGGGCCACATCAGCATTGCGGTTGCCCTCAGGGGGCTGGGTGGGTATGGCCAGGGTGGGTGTGGCCTACTGGGTGGGCGTGGCTATAGTGCATATGGCCTAATGGGTGGGCGTGGCCAGCTCTACATTGTTTGCATCAAGGGTGCCTATGGGGGCCTGGGCAGGAGTGGGACAGATCTGAGGGTCTCTGGCAGAAGGAGAGTCTCTGGGCCAGGGCCAAGGCAGTGAGGGCCGTTCCCTCACTGTTTCCAGGATGGTTTCGCGGGCCACATGAAACCACTTCGCGGGCCGGATCCGGCCCCTGGGCCTTGTATTTGACATCTCTGCTCTAGATTAAAACCTGGTGAACATATTAGAGAACACTTAACTAAAATGAAAGGAATAAGAAAAGAACTGGGTGAAAAAGGCTATCCTATTGATGACTTCCAAATGATCAGCATTATTATTAACTCATTGAACTATGAATGGAAAGATGCTATTACCAAGATTACAAGGGCCCATTGCTCAACGCACAGTGGATCACGTATGCAGAATTTTAACCAAAGAAGAGGCACTTATGCAAGCCATGCCACATTTGAGAGGACCACCTGCATCAAGAGCTCCAGCGAGGCGTCCCTTCCGTGGAAGAGTCTACGTTCCAAGGATGCCAAGATGTTACATCTGCAATCGTGGGGGACATGCCACCCGGGATTGTCCCCAATGATTTCCAGCGCCCGCCACGTACCAGCCCAGAGGAACAGATTCCAGAGGGGGTAGAGGTAGAGATGGACAACAAGGTCGTGGTTGTGGTCCAAGGTGTGATCCGCAAGCTCCACTTGCCACATTGGCTTTAACCAACGATCCACAACCTCAACCAGAGTATAACAGATGACTTCTTTGGACTTTGGACAGTGGAGCAGCATTACATGTTACCTACAGAAAAGAACATTATACAGAGATGCATGAGCCTGAACCTGAATTTGGTGAACTTTACTCTTTTTCTAATCATCCTGTTCAGGTCATGGGAAAAGGAACTGTTTACATTGAAGAGCTCGATGCATACATTCCTGATGTTTATTATGTACCATCAGCTAATAGTAATTTGATTAGCCAGAGTCACTTGTCTAGGGTATCAAAATTCTAGGTTCATCATCTTGAAAAAGCAAGTTATATAGTTAAAGACGGAGATATTGTTGCTGAAACCATGTTGATTGGTGGTGTTTATTACTTAAAGCCAAAGTCTAAGCTGCAAGAGCAGACAAGTATACAATCTCCAAAAAGGGAAAGCACAGGCCCAGTGAGAGATGTCCCAGAGAGAGATCCTGTTGCTATTCCAAAGGCTCCTAAAGCTAACAGGAAGTCAAATAAGATACAGGTTGCTCACGATCAGCCTAAGGTTCCTAATAAACATGCTAATGTTGAGAATTCACTAACAGGTAAACCTGTTATTTATTTTATTTTCCTAGAGATGCTGCTGCTACTGCCACGCAAACTGATGATCAAGATTCACAGGATAATGTTCCTTCCACGAGTTCTTCTCAACCTACTGTTCTGTCTTCGCAAGCTGCTGATGCTGCCACTGGCGATGATGAAGACGAGGATGAAACAGAAGAAGAATGGACGGTTGTTCCAAGATGTTCCAAGAGGACCACAAAGGGAATCCCTCCAAAACGGTATTCGTGGCAAGTAACGAAAGCACCTTTTACCTTTGATTTGTAATGTTACACTTCCTACTGATAAGTTCACACAAATCAAACATCTTCCTGAATCAGAGCAAGATAAATGGTATGAGGCAATGCTGGCTGAAATGGACAATCTAAAGAAACTCTAAGTGTTTATGCCTGCAAGGCCTCCAGCAAAGAAGAAAGTTATTGGCACTCGATGGGTCTACAGAATTAAAAAGAAGCCAAATGGTGAGTCATTGTATAAGGCCAGACTAATAGCTCAGGGTTTTTCTCAATGTTATCCTGAAGACTATACAAATACTTACTCACCCACAGTTCGGACTGAGAGTGTGAATATCGCCTTAGCCACTGCAACTATCCTTGGTTTAGAGGTTTTCCAGTTCGATGTTGAAATGGCTTATCTACACGTTGATCTTGATGAAGAAATTTATGTGAAAGGTCCTCCAGGTTTCCGACAACAGGAAGGAGATACATGGTTCTTGGCCTGTGGTTCACAGACTGAGGGGTGGAGTATAATGTCATTACAGGGGTCCCCAAAGACTTGAAGAATGTGATGATTTAAATCTTAAGTCTTGGGGGTCCATAGCTATGATCTATGGCCACAAAAGATGCTTAAAGGGGGTTCATAGTGAAGAAAAAGTTGAGAACCACCGTCATAATAGATTAGACCCATGACATATCCTGCTTCCCATCTTGGTGGGTGGGGTAGGTGAATGTAATAGGGAAGAGGCAGTCCTTCAAATTGCCTGGCCCCAAGTTATGTAAGGTTTTAATTATGATAACCAGCACCTTGAATTGTACCCAGAAGCAGATTGGCAGCCACTGTAGCTTCCACAATGTGCCAAGGCCCTCATAGACTTGAGTGCCATCTGCTCCTTGACCAATAGTAATGAGTTCAGCAGAACCCCCCATTAAGACAGGGTCATTCTGGGGCAATGTAAACCTATCTGTGACCAAAGATGGTAATTCTGCAAGAACCAAAGAGACCTCTAACCTAAACCAATCCATTATTGGAATGACAGATAGGCAAAAAATGGTAAGTAAACACCTGTCCAGCCTAGATGAGTTCAAATCACCAGGACCAGATGGATTACAACCCAAGGTTCTCAAGGAACTAGCAGACGTGATCTCAGAACCACTGAACTATATTTTTCAAAGATCCTGGAGCACTGGGGAACTACCAGAGGACTGGAAGAGAGCTGATGTAGTTCCCACCTTCAAAAAAGGGGAAAAAATAGATCCAGGAAACTACAGACCTATCAGCCTGACCTCAATACCTGGGAAGATTCTGGAAAAGATAATCAAACAACAAATCAGCAAACACCTTGATGCAAACAAAGTCATCACTAAAAGTCAACATGGGTTTGTCAAAAACACATCATGCCAGACAAATCATTTTACATTCTTTGACCAAGTGACAAAATTAGTGGACCAGAGGAATGATGTAGATATAATTTACTTGGATTTCAGTAAGGCATTTGATAAAGTAGATCACAACCTACTACTTGATAAGATAGAAAAATGTGGGTTAGATAACATCACCACCAGATGGATTCGTAGCAGGCTGGCAGGCCGTACTCAGCGTGTGGTCCTCAATGGAACTGCATCTACATGGAAGGAAGTGTGTAGTGGGGTGCCCCAGGGCTCTGGGCCCAGTGCTCTTCAATATCTTCATTAACGATTTGGATGAGGGGATAGATGGGGAACTCATCAAATTTGCAGACGACACCAAGCTGGCAGGAATAGCCAATACTCCAGAAGATAGGCTTAAAATACAGGAGGATCTGGACAGACTCGAACACTGGACACTATCTAACAAAATGAAATTCAATGGTGAAAAAAGGTTCTACATTTAGGCAGGAAAAATCAAATGCACAGGTATAGCATAGGTGGTACCTTGCTCAATAGTAGTAACTGTGAGAGGGATCTCGGAGTCCTAGTAGACAATCACTTCAATATGAGCCAGCAGTGTGCTGCAGCTGCCAAAAAAGCCAACACAGTGCTAGGCTGCATTAACAGAGGGATAGAATCAAGATCAAGTGAAGTACTAATACCACTTTACAATGCTTTGGTAAGGCCACACCTGGAATACTGCATCCAGTTTTGGTCACCACGATGTAAAAAAGACTTTGGTCACCACAATGTAAAAAAGACTCTAGAAAGGGTACAGAGAAGAGCAACAAAGATGATTGGGGGACTGGAGGCTAAAACATATAGGGAACGGTTGCTGGAATTGGGAATGTGTAGTTTAACGAAGAGAAGAGTGAGGGGTGACATGATAGCAGTGTTCCAATATCTCTGGGCTGCCACAAAGAAAAGGGAGTCAAGCTATTCTCCAAAGCACCTGAAAGCAGGACAAGAAGCAATGGATGGAAACTATTCAAGGAGAGAAGCAACCTAGAACTAAGGAGAAACTTCCTGACAGAACAATTAACCAGTGGAACAACCTGCCTCCAGAAGTGGTGAATGCTCCAACACTGGAAGTTTTTAAGAAGTGACTGGACAGAGCAGGGGGTTGGACTAGATGACCTCCAAGGTCCCTTCCAACTACTTCTTCTTCTTCTTCTTCTTCTTATTATTATTATTATTATTATTATTATTATTATTAGTAGTAGTAGTAGTAGTAGTAGTAGTAGTAGTAGTAGTAGTAGTAAGCATTCAACAGACTAATTTCAACTACACCAATATCTGATGAATTTGTCCAGATGGTAGAAAAAGATTCTTATACTATTTTGTTAAAATAGATCCTGACTCAGGATCAACAAGATCTGGCAGAGCTTAAATGTGATTTAAAATGGCCTCACTATAAAGATTGCTTATATGCCCATGAGACCATTTCAGAAATAGATTGGACAACCATTTGAGGTCTCCTGCTTTGGACTAGTCACTAGAAGACTTCCAAGATCCCTTTCAAGGCTATGATTCTAAGAATTCCATCTCTTGCACATGAACTCTTGCATTCTTCACATATGCTCAAAATGCCCAGATAATATGATGAGGATGAAGTTAGCTGACTTCCCTAACTTGCTAGCTAGAACATTAAATGCTAAAATCATTACAACACATCCTTCCTCTAAGTTAATCTTATACTATGTAAGTTGCATAAAGAAGTCCCATAATCATTCTAATAATGCTATTCACAGAAGTATACAACTTTACACATCATGTTTTTGTTCATCCATACTATCTATTCTACACATTTAAGTTGCAAAACAGAATAATTTAAAGGATTTCCTGTTCTGCAAATGTACCATTAAACCATATCACATATTTGATATTAGAAATAATTTATAAGTATATAATCTTGTGATAAGATGGGTGGCAAAATAAATAAATAAATAAATAAATAAATAAATAAATAAATAAATAAATAAATAAATAAATACATACATACATACATACATACATACATACATACATACTTATAAGTACCATAGTCCAGAGATTTCTAATGTACATGCAACAGATATTCTTTTGTAGATTATCTATCTTGTAGCATTTCCTCCATCTTTTTGAACAACTGATACATAAGCTTTAAAACATTTTGTGGTGCTTCCCAAGATACTTCTTTTTGTCATGGAACTGGGGCATGATTGGTTGGGGGCTAGAGGCTAAAACATATGAAGTTGCAGGAACAGGGTATGTGTAGTCTAGTGAAAAAAAAGGACTAGGGGTGACATGATAGCAGTGTGCCAAAATTTGAGGGGCTGCCACAAAGAACAGGGATTAATTTATTTTCCAAATCACCAGAGAGCAAGACAAGAAACAATGGATAGAAATTATTCAAGTAGAGAAGCAATCTAGCACTAAGGAAAACTTTTCTGTTATAAGAACAATTAACTAGTGCAAGGCTTTTCAACATTTTCAGCCATTGTACCACTTTTAGGATATGGCAACATCTGAGTACTAGCAGTAGCCTAGCAAGGTGTCAAAAACTTGGAGGACTTCCAGTTCCTTGCTCTGGAAATCTACTGCGCGTTGGAAGAGGGGGACACCGCAACAATGCTGCGGGCACTCCAGAAAACCTCAGATCAAGCATTCTGAGGACATGGGATTCGGTGGGCACCCTATACGTCTCCCCTGCTCCCAGGTAGACCTTAGTAAGGGCTGCCGAAAGCAAGCGGGGTGGGAGATGTGGTGCTGTGAATCTTCTTTGCTATCTTCAGCACGTGAAGCTACGAGTTCTGAAGGACGTGGAGCGACCAATTTCTCCATTAGAAATTAAGAGAATTTGGACAGTTGAATACTGTAAGTAGAAGAATCTTAAAAACAAAATTTGGACTTGATTTGGATTGCGGAAGGGAAGCTAAAAACGTAGGTTGGTCCCTTTCCGCTGCGGCAAAACTGAAAGTAATTGTCTGATAGCTGCAGCTGTAAAAAGACTCTTGAGTTTTTAAAACCTCCAAGTTTCTGTTTAAAAAAAAAAACTCCCCTGAAGCAGGGTGAGGGGGAGAGAGACTCTTTAGACTTAAAGTCCCTGCAAAAGCTGTGAAAATAAATAAAAGTTAAGCCGACTCTCTACCTGGGAGGGAGACCTGGTCAGGCAGCGGACTCCATTGTGACGTAATAAAGAAACTGGAAGTCTTTGATCCTCATTTCCTATTGGAACTTTTGATGTTACTGTGACAGTCTGAACTGTTGCAATTGAACCTTTAAGGATCAGACTTGCTACATACTGACTTTCTCATCGGTTTTGTAACATAAATTGCTTCTAAAAAAAGAAGAAGACTGGTAAAACTGCCTGTTTGAGCAGAACTAGTGCTCTGGCTGTTGCAACTGGTTGACTGCTAGTGAAAAAATAGTGACCTTGACATTTTAAACTGTTGAGCCTAGTTTGTTATGGCTGCGGAGGCTACAACTGCACCAAAAAAAAGAAGGAAACTTTCTGTCTCTCCAACCCTTGAAGAGGAAGTGCTCAAAATGTTAAATACATTAAAGGAGGGGCAGGACAGATTGCAAGAGACATAGGATAAACATACAGAGGAATTTAAAGAGATAAAAAAGGAAATTGGCTTCCTGAATAAGGAAATTCAACAAGTTAAGACAGAAGTTTCAGAAGTGGATACAAGAGTTACTCAATTGGAAATAGGACGTGTCCAGGATTTGGAAAGACAACAGTACCAAGCCCAGGTAGCAATTGCTTTCCTGCAGATGAAGGAGAGGGAAATGAACTTAAGAATTCAAGGTTTTCCCAAAATAGAACAAGATAACTTAAAGGCAACAATAATCCAGGAATTTGAAGCATGGTGGGATTTGACAAAAGAAGAATTGGAAACAATAATAGTGAAGGCCTATAGATTTGGAGCGAATCCAAAGAAGAGAGATTCGAAATTTATAAGTGATTGTATGGTGGTTTTTCAAACTAAAGAACAAAGAGATAAAATTTTGGGCCTTCACTATCAAAAGAATTTGAAAGTCCAAGAGCAACAGGTGGTCCTTTTTAAGGATATCCCAAAAATTACACAGATTTGGTTAGTGCCTTAAGAAAGAAAAGGATCTACTTCCGTTGAGAATTCCCCGAAGGATTATATTTTAAATACCAACAGAAGAAGATTCGAATTCGAACATTGGGAGAGAAGGAAAGATTTCTGGAGAAGAACGTAAAAGATCTCGAATTGGAAGCAGGGGCAAGACCTGGCCCATAACTGGAATTACCACCTGTTTTTGACATAGGGCCACTAGGAGCCGGGGCAGGAGCTAAGCCAAGAGCAGTACAATAAAACAATATGGCACTAAGAATCTTATCATGGAATGTGAATGGTTTAAATTCAAAACCTAAAAGAAATCGAATCCACAACGTGTTGCAAAAACAGAATTTGGATGTGATATGCCTACAAGAAACACATGTGATGAGAATTCATAGAAAAATTTTGCAAAATAAAAAATTAGGTCAAGAATTTATTTTGGCAGATAAAGTTAAGAAACAAGGAGTAGTGATTTATGTTAAAGAGAAATTTGAAGCAAAATTATTGTTTAAAGATGAGGAGGGAAGATATCTTGCAGTTGAAATAACAGCACAAGGCGATAAGTTGCTGATGCTTGGAATTTACGCACCAAATGAAGGTAAGGCTGAATTTTACAAGAAGATACACGATGTACTTTTGGATTATATGGATTATAAAATAATCTTGATGGGAGACTTGAATGGAGTAGTCTCCACATTGATGGATAGATCACAAAGACAGAAGATTTCTAATGATGGAAGACTACCAAAGACTTTCTTTGTAATGATGGATAATTTTGATATGATTGATACTTGGAGATTGAAAAACCCATTGGAGAAAGACTTTACGTTTTTCTCTCACGCAAATAAATCGTGTTCCCGCCTCGATTATATATGGACAACAAGAGATTTGGGCACGAGAATAAACAAATCAGAGATTTGCCCAAAGACTTGTTCTGACCATAATGCTGTGCTGCTGGAATTAAAACTGTTTCTACAGGGTTCGTTTAGATGGAGAATGAATGATGCCTTGCTGAGAAGTGAACAGATTGTTGAGAAGGCCCAAAAGACCATAAGAGACTATTTTGAGATAAATTTGAATTCAGAGGTATAAAAAAGGGTCATTTGGGACACAAGTAAGGCGGTCATGAGAGGTTTTTTGATTCAACACAATGTAATAAGGAAGAATGGCCAAAATGAAAAGAAAGATATCATCTTGAACCAATTGAAAGAGAAAGAGAAAAAACTGAGGAGTAATCCAAACAATCAACAGGTTCAAAAAGAAATAAAGGCCCTTCAATCACAATTCTCTCAGATAATCAATCAAGAAATTGAATGGAAAATAAAAATGATGAAGCAAAGGTCTTTTGAATTGGCAAATAAATGTGGTAACTTACTAGCTTGGCAGTTGAAAAAGAGACAGAAACAAAGTACAATAACTATGGTAACGCAAGAGGAAAAGACTATTGAGAACCCTGCAGAAATTAGGAAATGTTTTCAGAAATATTATAAGCAGCTATACAAGAAAGAAAAAGAGGACAATTAAAACAGAACAGTTATTGGACAAATATGGATGGCAGAAAATTCCTGAAGAGAAAAGGATCCTACTCAATTACCGGACTACAAGACAAAAATTGGAGGCAGCAATTAATCAAATGCAAATTGGCAAGGCACCAGGACCTGACGGATTGAAAGCAAAATATTATAAGACATTGAAAGACTGGCTGATTCAGCCACTGATGGAAGTATGCAGTTAGTTACTAGAGGGGGTTAAGGCACCCGAGACCTGGAGAGAAGCATTTATTATGCTGATACCTAAACCAGATACAGACAGAGCCTAAGTAAAGAATTACCACCCAATCTCCTTGTTAAATGTGGATTACAAAATTTTTGCAAATATCTTGGCTGCAAGATTGAAGAAGGTCCTTCAAGATCTTATTCATCATGATCAAGCAGGTTTTTTACCTGGTAGAGATATGAAGGATAATATTAGGAATATAGTAGATATTTTGGAAAGGTTAGAGGTCAAAAAGAACTTTAAGGCTATGTTAATGTTTATTGATGCGGAGAAGGCCTTTGACAACATTTCTTGGAGTTTTATGAAGAAGAATTTTGAAAATATGGAGGTTGGGCAGAGTTTTTGAATGGTTTAAATGCAATCTATTTTGAGCAAAAAGCAAAAATTATAGTTAATAATGTGGTATCAGAGGAAATTAGAATTGAAAAGGGTACCAGGCAAGGGTGCCCACTCTCCCCTCTGTTGTTTATTACGGTTCTGGAAGTCTTGCTGAATATGATAAGGAAAGAGGAAGGTGTGAAAGGGATTGTAGTGGGTTCGAAACAATATAAGTTAAAAGCCTTTGCTGATGATTTGGTGTTAACGTTACAAGATCCAGAAACCAGTGCAATTAAAGCACTGGTAATAATACAAGAGTTCGGACATGTTGCAGGTTTTAAATTGAATAAGAGTAAAACCAAAGTTTTAGAGAAAAACCTGTCATTAGAGGAAAAAATAAGTTACAGGAAGCCACTGGTTTGATGTTTGTAAAAAAGGTGAAGTATCTGGGTGTAAATATGACGGCAAAAAAATTGAATTTGTATAAAGATAATTACAACAAAACGTGGAATGAAATTAAGAGAGATCTAGATATTTGGGACGCAGTGGCTCAGTGGGTTAGGACACTGAGCATGTCGATCAGAAGGTCGGCAGTTTGGCGGGTTGAATCCTGAGTGCCGCGTAGCAGAGTGAGCGCCTGTTAGTCGTCCCAGCTTCTGCCAACCTAGCAGTTCGAAAGCACGTAAAAATGCAAGTAGAAAAATAGGGACCACTACGGTGGGAAGGTAACAGCGTTCTGTGCACCTTTAGCATCTAGTCATGCCGGCCACATGGCCACGGAGACATCCACGGACAAATGCTGGTTCTTCGGCTTTGAAACGGAGATGAGCACCGGCCCCTAGAGTCGAAAACGACTAGCACGCATGTGCGGGGGAATCTTTACCTTTACCTTTAGATATTTGGACAAATTTGAAATTGTCTTTGATGGGCCGAATTGCAGTTGTTAAGATGAATGTATTGCCAAAAATGTTGTTTCTATTTCAAGTACTTCCAATTATTGAAAAGTTGAATTGTTTTAAAGAATGGCAAAAGGTATTATCGAAATTTATCTGGCAGGGGAAAAAACCTAGAATTAAGCTCAAGCTATTAACAGATTCAAAAGATAGAGGGGGCTTTTCCCTGCCAGATTTGAAATTTTATTTTGAAGGTGCTGCTTTTTGCTGGTTGAGAGATTGGTTTGTGTTAGAGAATACAGATGTATTAGATTTGGAAGGTTTTGACAATGTATTTGGATGGCATGCATATTTATGGTATGATAACATAAAGGTCCACAAAGGGTTTACAAATCATATAATTAGAAAGTCATTTATTAATGTGTGGATGAGACATAAAGACCTGTTAGAAAGTAAAACACCCAGGTGGATTTCACCACTAGAGGCTAAGACCCAGAAAAGGTCAAATATGGAAACCAAGTGGCTGAAATATAAGGATATATTGGTACAAGAAGGAGACCAATTTAAGATAAAAACATATGAGCAGTTGAAAGATAATGTTGATGATTGGTTTCAATATTACCAAATGAATGAAGTGTATAAAATGGATAAAAAAGAGGTTTTCAAATAGAGAAATCCAAATTGGAAACGTTAGATACAAAATCAAAGAATCTTTCCAAGATGTATAATCTATTGCTGGAGTGGCACACGGAAAATGAACAAGTGAAATCAGTGATGATTGATTGGGCTAATGATGTGGGGCATAACATTATGATGGAGGACTGGGAGAGGATGTGGAAAAAGGGTATTAAGTTTACAGCATGCAATGTTTTGAAAGAAAATATGATGAAGATGATGTATAGGTGGTATGTAACACTGGTTAAACTTGCAAAAATTTACCATACACATGATAATAAATGCTGGAAATGTAAAGCTGTAGAAGGAACCTTTTACCACATGTGGTGGACTTGCCCCATAGTAAAAGACTTCTGGGAAAAGATTTATAATGAATTAAAGAAAGTTTTGAAAAACACATTTACTAAGAAACCAGAAGCCTTAGTAGTATAAGTACATAAAAACATTTAGTGGAAATTATCAGTAGTTTTGATTAGTGACGTCATCAAAGTAAACAAAGCCACATGCTGATTACGTCAATAGGCCATGCCCATAAACAGAAATGATGTACACAGCCCTCCTCCCCGGATGTGATGTGCATAATCCACACCCCCACCCCTCGTGGTACAGGACTCACAAAGCCATAACCCTAGCCAGATATGACGTGTCGGCCTAACCCCATCAAAATAAACATGGGTAACCCTAACAGATAAGGTCATAGCCCTATTTCCAGATGGTGCTTGCTGAACCTAATCCCATCAACAAACATGTGGCAGTCAAGCTTCTGTGTATTTGATTACATTAACCCTAGACTAATTCCATGGACGTGCAAATCCAAAAGAAACACAGAGACCTGTGTTTTTGGGAAACAAAACCCTCCTTTTGGGGGGGGTGGTAATTAAAAAAAAGCTTTTTATTTCTAATCATTCTATCCTAATGATGCTTTTAATTTTTGTGGAGTTTTAAAAATCAATACCTCAAAAGCTGGGGGGAGGGGGAAAGGATCACCTAAAAGGCGGCCAGAGTTTGCATTTAAACCAGGCAATTTTAAAAACATTTTCCCTGAATGTAGGGGGAAAAAACTGTAATGTATTAATGTTAATGTTAAAGAGTTAAAGTTATATGTTCATGTTAACCATTGTGTGAGGTAAATAACCGTGACAGGAGTACACGCGGCAGCTTTTGACAGCTGTCAAAAGCTGCTGCCAGCAAATGCTCAGGCGTGACAGCTGACAGCTCTCAGCTGCCAGCACGGCCACCAACTACGCAAGCACAGCCGCCACAAGGATTCTGAACTGTCAAAGAACTGACGCAGCCGATTGGAGCAACAGTTCTGGTGGGAGAAGGACGAACTGCTGATTGGTCCAGCCAGCCAGCGGCTGGCTATAAAAGAGCAAAGGCGGAGCAGATGATTGTCCAGTACCTCAATAAACAGTTAACTTCAGCCTGCTGTCTCCGCATGGTCCTTGAGCTAAGTCACTTCAGTGGCGATGAAGGTAGGATCTGCTTCACCAAGCTGAAGGCATCCGCCGAGGAAAGAGAATTTCCCGGCGGCCAGAGCAAGTCACAAGTGAAGTCACGGACACGGAAGTTATAACTTCCGAGGACGTGGCGAAGCAGAAACACGGACCGAGACAGCATGGGCAAACTCAGACACGTCCGAGAATTCGACATTCGTCACCCAGAGCATTGGGAGTCGCATCTGGGGCAAGTCGAAGGGTTCCTGCTGGTCAGCAATATCACCGAGGTCCGGTCCAAGGCAGCAGCCCTCCTATATCTAAGCGGGCTGGCGGTATACGATGTCACTGTTGGCCTCTTCAGCCCGGAGCCGGTAGCCGAAGTACCCTACGCGGAACTGGCGGAAAAACTCAGCAAGCATTTTATGCCAACGCGCTTCGAGCTATACTGGAGGGTACAATTTGCACATCGGCGCCAGCTGCCAGACGAATCCGTGACTGATTTCATCGTAGGGGTCCGGCATACCGCCCGTAAGTGCTGGTTTCCAGATTTAGAAGACCGGATCTGGGACCAAGTAGTTATCGGGCTCAAAGATGAACGCCTCCAAAAGAAAATCATCACAAAAACCTCCTTAAACTTAGCAGAGGTCTCCAGTGAAGTTCTGGCATACAAAGACAGCCACCAAGGAGACCCCGCTCGGGCCGGAAACGGACAACAAGGATCGGTGCATCAAGACGAGATAAACCACAGCGATAACAGCGAACTTGAAGATCTGATCAACGTGGACGCAATTCATCGGCGATTCAAGAGACTCCAAACCCGCCGCAACAACCATGGAGAAAAGCCAAAACCCAAAAACAACAACTACCCGTGAAACTTCCCCAAAGAACAATGATCCACCTGTGCCAGGTGTGGAGGAAGCCATGCCAGAGCATCCTGCCGATTCCACAATGCCAAATGCCATAACTGTGGAAAGACCGGGCACATCAGATCCGTATGCCGTAGCCGGAACCTCAAGAATCTCCACGAACTTGAGGCAACCTCCCCAGGTACGAGACCTACAGTGGCCTCTAGCGAAAAGCCCCCAGGGTTCCTAGTGCAGGCTGTAAACCAGAACAGGGAAGCACAAAGGGTCCACCAACTAAACCCAAAAGTTAAAATTAGAGCAAGACTACAAGGGGTCACCTGTGACATGGAAGTGGATTCCGGCTCCTTGGTCTCCCTTATTTCTTTAAAAACTTTTAGGGAAATTTGCCGTCAGAACCGAAGGCGTATCCCATTAGAAACCCCCCCCCCACATACACCTGGCAGATTACCAAAAAAACCCATCCTATTGAAAGGAAGGGCCAGATTGATAGTGGATTTCAAAAAATTCCGAGGACCCCTGACCGTGTTAGTTACTCAAGGGGATCGAACCAGCCTAATCGGCCTAGACTGGTTCAAGGCCTTAGGCATTGCCATAACGGGAGTAAATACGACACAGGCCGCAAGCCTCGAAGCCGTCTGCAATCAATTTGCAGACGTCTTCGATGGGTCACTCGGGAAGTACACGGGGCCCCCAATATCCTTAAAACTTAACTCCGAAGTACTACCCATAAGGATCAGGGCCAGGAGAGTTCCATTCGCCCTCAAAAAGAAAATTGAGGACGAACTGGAATGCCTGGTTAAACTAGGAGTTTTGGAACCTACCAACGGGGGAAGCTGGGAAACCCCAATTGTCACCCCGATAAAGCCTAATGGCCAAATTCAGCTCTGCACCAACTATAAAGGTACCCTGAACCGAGCTTTAAATGTGCACACTTACCCAGTCCCCGCAGTGAAAGACGTCCTCTATTCCATCCGATCCGGCACCATCTTTGCCAAGTTAGACTTGGCACAGGTGTATTTGCAGCTCCCAGTAACCCAGGAAACTGCAGATACGCAGACCATAGTCACGCACCACGGGGCTTTTAAAGTCAAGCGGCTACAATTTGGCATATCGGCAGCCCCAGGGATATTCCAAGAAATAATGGAAAAAAACCTTAAAAGGAATCCCCGGGGTCTGCCCCTATTTCGACGATGTCCTCATCACCGGGAAATCAGAACCAATTTTAGCAGACAGACTTACACCTGTTCTAAACAGATTTAGTACAGCCGGTCTCAAACTACAAAAGGAAAAGTGTTCAATAGGAGTTCCCTCCACGGAATTCCTCGGGTATAGAATAGATGCCCAAGGGATCCATCCAACCAACTCCAAGATCAAGACTATCAGAGCAGCCCTCACACCCAAAAACAAACAGGAGTTACAAGCCTTCCTAGGGCTGTTAAACTTCTACCGTGCATTTTTGCCCCATAAAGCAACTATAGCCAAACCCCTACATAGATTGCTAGATAAGGGAAGCCCATGGATCTGGACGTCACAACATGACGCCAGTTTTCAAAACTTAAAAAACATCCTGTGTAACAGCTGCACGGTCACACTGTTCAGAGAAGATCTGCCCCTATGCATCGCTTGCGATGCATCCCCATACGGAATTGGTGCAGTCCTTAGCCATTTAACGACAAACGGAATACAGAAGCCAATAGCATTTTATTCCAGGACTCTGACTAAGGCTGAAAGAAATTATGCCCAAATTGACAGGGAGGCATTAGCAATTGTCGCCGGCGTGAAGAAGTTTCACAATTATCTGTATGGCAGACAATTCACCATCTTCACCAACCACAACCCCTCTTAGGCATATTCACATGGGACAAATTAACGCCCCAAATCCTGTCACACAGAATCTTAAGATGGTTGAGCTTTTTATCAGCGTACACATATAAACTAGTCCACAAACCGGGGAAAGAATTGGACCATGCAGACGGACTCAGCTGGTTTTTTACCTTTGTAAAAATCTAAAGATATATATTTTGGCATTTGTAACCCCCCTCGAATCCATATGTACGCGTAGCCATTCATAGCACAGATTTAATAAAATTTATTCTAACCTTACAGCAAAAGCGAAGCGTTTCTGACTGGTCAGAACAGATTGATGTTTTAGGTATGTGTGTTGTGGGCATGTCTGGACATGACCTGTAAGATCTTGCTATAGAGCATGCGCGTGGCCACAGACAACTCAGCAACTTTAAAGCATAGATCTATTTTAACAGCGTCATGGGAACTTCTGAAGGAAATAATAAAAAGGGTGTAGAACCTGCTGCATCTTGGTTGGCGACACGATCTCTTTGGAAAGATTGCCATAAGATGTGCTGTGATGTTCGTGATGAAACCCTGGACTACTCCTGGTCTATCTTGTCTGGATGTCGCTTACCCTGTTGTAACGTGCGGGAGATGGCGTGTCGTGAAGATGAGGCCATACTGAGTAAGTAAAAGCCTGTTTGTGTTCAAATGTGTAAAGTGCAATAACCCCCGTTAACGATGTGATTGCTAATGGCTAAATACATTTTCCAGGTTCTGTTCTGGGCTATACCTATAATGCTGGCGCCTCCTTAATAACAAATGGCCTTTTCCCTGCCCAAACAAATTTATTAATACCCTTTTGCCATTCCTCCAAGTTTGAGTCCTTTTTAAGAATAGGTATCATTTGAAATAAAAATAGAAATTTCGGCAAAACATTCATTTTCACTGCTGCAATTCTTCCCAATAAGGACAATTGTAGTTGTTTCCAACTATCCAATTCTTTTAGAACTTTACCCCATAGCTTTTCATAATTATTTTTATATAACTTTGCATTTGAGGGTGATAAATATACCCCCAAATATTTAACCCTTTTAACAATTTCAAATCCAGTTAACCGTTCTAAAACAGCCTTTTGTAATACTGTCATATTTTTAGACAGCATTTTAGTTTTTTGTATGTTAACCTTAAATCCAGAAACTTTCCCATATTGCATTATTATCTCCATCAATTCTACAACAGAATTTTCTGGCTGGGTCACTGTAACAACCAGATCGTCTGCAAACACCCTCAATCTATAATCCTGATCTCTTATTTGAATTCCCTTAATTTTTTCCGAATTCCGTATTTTAATCAATAATATCTCCAATGTTAAAACAAATAATAAATATATACTTCGGTCAGACTATTATTTACTATTATGCGGGCTGTTTGTTTTTGATATAATGCCCTAATTGGTTGTAAAAATTTATCCCCAAAATTCATTTTATCTAATACTTTCATCAAAAATTGCCAATCCAATTGATCAAAAGCTTTCTCAGCGTCCAAAAAAAATCAGCGCTGCAGGGATCTGGTTGTTTCTTTCCAAAAATTCCAACAAATCAACTATATTCCTCACATTATTTTTCATTTGTCTACCACTTATAAACCCAGTTTGGTCACCATGAATTACCTGTTGCAGTACCCTCATTAATCTATTAGCTAAAACCTTAGCAAATATCTTGTAGTCCGTATTCAAAAGTGATATTGGTCTATAGTTTTTTGCTTGAGTAACATCCTGATCTTCCTTCGGGATCAGAGAAATGAAAGCAGTTTTCCAGGACGGAGGCACCCCTCCTCCCCTTTGAATTGTCTGAAACAATTCCCTTAATGGCTTTATCATCTCAGACTGTAAATTTTTATAGTACACAGCAGTCAGTCCATCTGTGCCTGGCGCTTTACCCACTTTCAATTATTTAATTGCTAAAAGAATTTCTTCCTCAGTTATCAATTGATTCATCTCTTCCTTTTGTTCTTGCGTAAAAACCGGAATACTAGCGTTTCTCAAATATACCTCAATATCTGCTTCATTAATCTTTTCTCTAGCATATAATTTAGAATAAAAACCAACAAAGGTTTCCTTAATAAGATTCTGTTGATATACAACCTTACCCTTATATTTTATTTTATCTATATTAGAAGCCCTTTGCTTCTTCCTTAGCATATAAGCTAACCATCTACCTGGTTTATTGGCATTACAAAAAGTATTGTGTCTAGCAAACTGTAAATTAGTTGCCACCTGATCAGCCATCAACTTATCAAATTGTCCCCTTAATAAATTAATAACCTCTTTAATCTTCACATCCGATGGATTCAAAATTAAGGCCTTTTCCTTTTCCCTAATTTCATTCTCTAATTCTTTCCTCCTAAATTCCAAATTATGTCTGTATTTATTATTCAAATATATTAACACACCTCTCATGTAAGCCTTACTAGCATCCCAAACCATTTCCATAGAAGTACCCTTATTCATATTAATTTCAAAAAAAAAACCTTCATCTGTTTTTCACATTCTTCCTCATTTTCCTGATTTCTAAACAGGTTCTCATTTAGATGCCAGGAGCGCCTATCTCTGTTATCCTTATCAATCTCTAGCCAGACTGGACTATGGTCAGACATAGTTCTTGGACAAATCTTTATCTTCTGCAATGTCAATTTTTGTGCCTTGCATTGTGATGGCGAGCAGATCCCTGCAAAGCCTCTTCAGCCTGATTATGAGCACGGTCTTTTTGTGAGAGAGTACATGCAGATGGTGCAGGCCACAGGCAAAGGCATGAAAGACAGGCCGCTGTTAATCAGTAGGGAAGAGTTTAACCGAGGGTATACTTTGTATTGTTTTGACTTGAGTCCTGATCAGGGGTGCTCTGAGCACTATTCTTTGATCAGGAACGGTAACCTCAGAGCTGAAATTAGATTTGCACAACACCTCCCCAACACTGTCAACACGATTCTCTATGTAATCTTCGAAAAGCTTATTGAAATAAGTCACACAAGGAATGTGCTCTTTGATTATATGTGAATATGGACACACTGCAACTCCGCCACTTGTTCTCTGGAAATAAAGCCTTTCTAGGGGTCTACCCTTGTGACCTGCTACCCCAGAGACAAATCTCCAAAAGACCTTTTGGATTAATTGTAAATACCCACCCTCACACTCTGCCTGGTGAACACTGGCTGGCCCTCTACTTCCCATCTCCTGGATATGGCAAATTTTTTTATTCTTATGGAAGACCGCCAGATAGCCCTGACTTTCCTGGCTCCATAGTGACATTTTTAGAGTAGCAAGCTGAGAAGTACACATTTCACCAACGCCAACTGCAGCACCCCAGCGCTGTGACCTGCGGGCAACACTGTGCATTTTTTCTACTGAACCGGACTAAAGGAGTAGACTATGAAAATATTTTAAAGATGTACTCCAATGTTGATATTAAAAATGATCAAATGGTAAAGCTGTTTGTAAAAACTATAATGGTGGGAAGGGGGCTTGGAACCTGTAACCATCACCAGTGCATGCAGACATGCCTGCCTTACTGTAAAATAAAGAAAAAGACTTAAACGTTTTTACTTGTTTCACTGTGTTTTTATTCATTTTACAAATTGAGCCAGTTACCAAACCTGAACCTACTTCTAGGGTTTAATGTCCAAGGGCTAGAAGGGGCACTGGTAAACAGAGGCTTCTGAGCCCCAAAAGGGGCTGTCATAACAGAGTCGGGGCTAGTAGCAGTTTCATCCTTAACAACCAGAGAATTTTTCAACTTTTCTATTTGCTCTTTAACAGCTGTAGACCCCAACACAGAGGTCAGAACATTCACCTCAGCCATAGCATTCATAAAGTCATCCCAGCCTTTAGGTTTCCGCTTCTCAGTAGGAGCTGCGAGGCTCCTTTCACCAAGTCTAAAATATTAGTACCAGGAATAGGGACCCCTTTGTATAAAAAGGTACCGCGATCATCCAAGGTTGAGACATCCTGATGCTGTTTCATTTTGTTCAGCAAAAGTTCTGCATTTTTCCTGTAATGGGTGCTCACACCGCTTAGGATCTCGGCCATCGCTGTGTCCTGCGGAGATGGCTGTGGTGGCTGTTCTGGTAATGTTGGAAGTGGCCAAGGTTCTTCTGGTGGGTAAATGAGATTCAGTCTGTCCTTTTCAGACTCATTTTGCCTGGTTAGTCTTAGATACCTCTGCAATGCAGAACTGTAGTGTTGTGTATGCAGGCATCTGCATAGCAACAGCCCTCAGGGGGCGTTGGCCTGGACAGTTTCGGCGGGAAACCTAGGGCCAACCCCATTGGCTGTTAGCTTACCTGGCCAGGTATATAAGGAGGCCAGGTAGCCCTCATTCCTCAGTTCACTTCCCCTTCCAATAAAGAGCTGAACTCACACACCGGCTGGCGTCTCTCTTGCGTCGGACCCACTACACAATATGTAGAGCTTAATCTTGTCATCCTCACACAAATCAGCTCTCTGAAGAATGGAACGCATCTCAGCATCCAACCAGTTAGTGGCTGTAGCCCCCATAGTAGGGGGCCTGCCCTGTAGTTGCTCCATCTGATGACGCGATACCAGATACATTTTCTCGGCATGATCCATGGTTTATCCAGCTAACAGGCTAGTCAACAGCGGAATAGCTGCCCTCTCGTCTTGATTACTGCAACGCTCTCTACATGGGGCTACCCTTGAAGACCACTCGGAGGCTCCAACTGGTACAGAATGCAGCCGCGAGAGTTGTATTGGGAGTTTCCCGATACTCCCATGTCACACCTTTGCTCCGCGAGCTGCATTGGCTACCAGTTGTCTTCCGGGTGAGGTTCAAGGTGTTAGTAATGACCTACAAAGCCCTTCATGGCATGGGTCCGGAATACCTTGGGGAGCACCTGCAGCCGGCGTCAACTTCCCTCCGCCCAGTACGCTCCCACAGAGAGGGCCTCCTCAGGGTGCCACCGGTCAAAGAATGCCGACTGGTGGCCCCCAGGGGGAGGGTGTTCTCTGTGGGTGCACCGGATTTATGGAACCATCTTCCGGTCGAGCTCTGGATGGCGCCCGATCGCCGCTCCTTCCGGCGCGATCTTAAAACCCATCTCTTTAAACAAGCTGGCCTGGCCTGATGGGATGGGGTGGGATTTTTATAAATGAACTTCAATTTTTAATCTGTATTAATTTATTATGGGCATTGTTTAATCACGTTTTAATAATTTTTAATTTTTGTATCTAGTTTTTATGTATTGCCCTGTTCACTGCCCTGAGTCCTCCGGGAGAAGGGCGGTATATAAATTAAATTAATAAAATAAAATAAAATAAATAGTAAGGGACCGATAAAACCACCCAACTGCTTCTTCTTTTTGAGTGAGACCTTTCTATCACTCAACTTTTTAATGACACCTTTCTTATTCTTTAGAGACCAGAATTGTGAAGGTTTCAGAGGAAGGTTTCATTTTAGGGTGTTCAAAGCTATTTCTGCTATAGCCCCCACCAGATCATTATTAGCATTGCATAAGATGGCTTTTCTCTGTCTTGGTCCGGCCTTTACTAAGATTTTTAAAAGCCCCCAATTTCTATGTACCCTCTCTGACATCTTAAATGTACTAGTGCTAAGGCAGCCGGGCTACTGCTTTTTACACTTCTTTTTCATTGTGTAAACAGCAGGCCAATCAGGTGGAAAGAGGCCTGTTCTCAACCTGTAGGATTCTGGAGTGGTGGCTGCCAAATCTACCAAAAGGTACCCGTGTGGTTTGCGAGTGGCATCTTGGAATACTTCTAAAAAATACTTTGTGTTAGTGGGGTACATCTGCCTGGTCAGTGTGACAATTTGCATCTGATCACAGGGGTTGCTGAATAAAACCAAATATTTGGAATTCAGAGCTATTGTTCTCATTTTCTTACCTTGAAAAAACAGGTTTTGTAGTATGAGAATAATGCTCAGGTTTCTGTGATGAACGTACTATGTAAATGCCTTCTCTATTTGATCACTCTCACTGGCCGACGTCATGAGATCATCTATCACAGCTAGAGTAATTTGATTTGGCGGAAACAAATCATCATCTTCAAAAGAAGATGGAAGCCCCTCCATAAACTTAATATAAGGGAATTTATTAAGCAGTTCTTTGTACAGAGGTTGCCAACAGCTATAAAACCATACAATATTTTGAGGCAATTGAGACAACATGACATCACCATGTTCTAACATTTGTTTGATAAAAAAAGATTTGCCAGAATTGGACGGACCGCTTTATTATTTATTTATTTATTTATTTATTTGTTTGTTTGTTTGTTTGTTTGTTTGTTTTTATAAACCGCCCTTCTCCCGAGGGACTCGGGGCGGTGTACAGAGTAAGGTAGGTATACAGATTGAACAATACTGAAAAACAATAGTCAAAACAAACTGGGACCCCAATTAGAGCTATCAGGCCAGGCCGGACTGCTGGAACAGGTAAGTTTTTAAGTCACGCCGGAAGGTGCGGAGGTCGGGGGCCATCCGGATTTCAGTTGGCAAGCAGTTCCAGAGGGCTGGCGCACCCACTGAGAATGCCCTCCCCCTGGGGGCCACCAGCCGACATTCCTTGAGCGGTGGCACCCTGAGGAGGCCCTCTCTGTGGGAGCGCACAGGACGGTGGGGTGTTGACATTGGCAGAAGGTGCTCCCGTAGGTAGTCCAGACCCATGCCATGTAGGGCTTTGTATGTCATTGTTAGCACCTTGAATTTCACTTGGAAGGCAACCGGAAGCCAGTGCAGCTCACGGAGGAGAGGTGTGATATGGGAGTATCGGGAGGCCCCCAAAAGTGTCCGTGCCGCTGCACTTTGCACCAGTTGAAGCTTCCGAGTGGATCTCAAGGGCAGCCCCATGTAGAGAGCGTTACAGTAGTCTAGGCGAGAGGTCACAAGGGCATGGGTGACTGTACGCAAGGCATCCAGGTCCAGATAAGGTCGTAGTTGGCGCACCAGTCGAACCCGGGAGAAGGCCCCCTTGGTCACAGCTCCTATGTGATCTTCCAGGGATAGCTGCAAGTCTAGGAGGACACCCAGGTTGCGGGCCCTATCAACAGGGGGTAGTAACTCATCCCCGATGTTAAGGGGTGGGATGCTCTGAGTATCCTGGCTTGCCGGTACGTACAGCCATTCAGTCTTGTCCAGGTTCAGTTGAAGCCTGTTCCTCCCCATCCATTCCCGGACCGCTTTCAGGCAGCGGGACATCACGTCGAGGGCATCACTGATGCTGTTTGGAGTTGAGATGAAAAGCTGGGTGTCATCAGCATACTGATGGTACCCTACTCCAAAGCTACGAATGATCTCACCCAGCGGTTTCATGTAGATGTTGAACAGGAGAGGCGAGAGGACCGACCCCTGAGGGACTCCGCAAACGAGAGGCCTCGGGGTCGACCTCTGTCCCCCTGCCAGCACCAACTGCGAGCGACCCTGGAGAAAGGAGGAGAACCAACGCAGAACCGTGCCTCCCACTCCCAGTCCCCTGAGGCGCCGCAGCAAGATACCATGGTTGATGGTATCGAAAGCCGCCGAAAGGTCTAATAAGACTAGGACAGAGGAATGGCCCCTGTCCCGGGCTCTCCAGAGATCATTCATCAGAGCGACCAATGCCGTCTCCGTGCTGTAGCCCGGCCTGAAGCCCAATTGGCACGGGTCTAGATAAACCGAAAGGGTATACAAATTGTGCAATATTTCCTGCCATTCTTAATAACCGTAAGGTAGCGTACAGTAATCTTTGCCCTTTTATTATACATTACTTTTAGAGTTTTTCAGAGGATCCGCATTTCAAGGGACCACTGTTTCTTAACCCTAACAATCCCCAACTGTTCTACCCTGATCTCTTTTTTTCTCTCTGCACCAGACAGACAATAATCATCTACCAAATCTTTCAAGCTGTCAAAATTAACCTTTTTGCTGTTACCGCAGTTTAGTGTGATTCCCTTCACCTTTAGCACCGCTTCACTGTTGGACAAAGCATAGGCATACGTTTTGGGACCGGCGGCAACAAACTCTGTTATCGTAGTGTTTGGAGGAATCTCACTTGTCAGCTGTCCTAAATAATCACCCAAAGGTGGAGTCCACGCCCCCTCTCTACTTACAAAAATGACTGAATCAGTGTCATGATACAGGCATCTATCGCCCATCCCATCCAGCAGTCTGTATAATTCCAGCCGTGCATACGCTGTTGTAAAGCTGGCAATGAATACGTTAGTACATGAGGCTTTGGTGGGATGGTTCTTGGCAGTTTTCCACGTCACAACGGCTGTCTCACTATCCACAAACCCATAGGAGGAAACATCATAATAGGGCACAAAAAGATATTTGAATAATTCCTCAGGGTTTGTCACCACAGAGGTTGTCAGGTGATTGGTGCTCTGACCAAACTTGCCCCACAGCAACTTTAAAAACAGTTTGGCAATCTGCCTTTTAGCAGGATTTACCTCAATGTGTTCACGGCGTAAGCGGACGCCTTCCATCTTTTCATAATCATGAATATATTGCTCTTTATCCTGTTCTGTTTTGCACCAGTCAGGGTAGCCGCTGGCCTCCTGTTTCTGTCTGAGATGTGCATTAATATAATCAGAAAATAGCCCCTTTGATGTACTTTCAAAATGCCAGATCTCATAGATTTCAACAATTCTGTAACCTTTTTCTAAAGCTACATTCAATTCAACAGTACACCATGTCCCAGTCAGAGCTCTTTCCTCATCACTGTGTTTACAGGGGGTAGTTTGCAGTTTTTCTGTGCAGGTAGCACACAAACTAAACATTAATTTGCCCCCTGATTTGTGGGGTAGGACAGGGAAATAGAGATTCCTTGGTGAGTACACTTTGACTTTGGCTAACCCAAAATATTGTTTTATGTCCCCAAAATCTTGGTAGATAATTTGTGGATGGCCAATTGGGTACTCCTTGGTCTTATTCACAAAGGGGTATAAACTGGTGAAATTGTAATATAAGATTTGTTCACCAGGTTTTGGTTTGTAGTAAAGACATGTAGCATTTGTTCTACCACCAAAAAAAGCATCTCGACGTATCAAAGGTATTGGGAGCTTATTCTCAACCAGAAACTGCTTCAAAGAGGTGTCAGCCTCCACCAAGGCCCTCCATTCGTGTTCCCAGATGCAGCGCACAGCATAACCCTGGCTCCTGAGGTCCTCTTCTTTAATCCTAGTATGGCTGTGCAGGGTGCCATATGTTGAACCAAGTAAGTTGTTGAAGTCTTTTTCAGAGTAGCAGACAGGGCACCCATGAAAAAACAACCATAAAATTCAAAAGCTGTGGGGGTGTCATTTATGACAGCAAAACCATCCAAAAAATATTTGCCTACTTGTTTTTCACCCCCCTTCAGTGCATGCTGGATATTGACATTCTCAGTGTGCTCTATGTACATCAACCATTGTATCGGAGGTGCTGAATACCTTTTCTGTGTCTTGTGATAATTATCCATAGGAGCTAAAGCAATGGAGTTGTTGTTCAAATACATGAACCGGTACTGTGCCATACAGACAGACGCCAATGTGATATATTGGAAGGGGTCAATGCAATGAATCACTATCTCCTCAACAATATCCCCACCGCCCCTCTTGACGAACTCACGCTCAGTCATTTCCATTACCTGTTCCCTAAATCGAATACATGCTTCTCTTAGTATATCTACATATTGCCTGCAATAGTAAGCCAGAGCCTTCATTAGTTTAAATACAGTACCTGTATTAGCAGCGTGCCATTTCAGGAATTCTTCTCTCTCCCCGGGCATCATGGTTTCAGGGCTATAATACTTGGTTTCAGGGAGTGGCCCAACGTAGTCTTGATTGGCCATTGTATTGAACAAGTGGGGGAAATATCCTTTGCAGCCTTGAAACCCCATAGCTTTGGGTAATATACTTAATTTAAGGGGCAAAAATGAGAGGCTATCAATAATAATAATAATAATAATAATAATAATAATAATAATAATAATAATAATAATAATAATAATAATAATAATAATAATAATAATAATTTTATTTATATACCACCCTTCTCCCGAAGGACTCAGGGAGGTGAACAGGGCAGAGATATCAAAAATACAAAAGTTAAAAAATATTAAACATATGCCCAAGCTAAAAACAGTAAATACATATATTAAAAATGACAATAAAAAACCCAACCCATCCCCCATCAGGCCAAGCCGGCTTGTTCAAATAAATGTGTCTTCAGCTCGCGACGGAAGGAGCGAAGGTCGGGCGCCATCCGGAGCTCAACTGGCAACCAATTCCATAGTTCTGGGGCGCCCACAGAGAAGGACCTCCCCCTGGGGGCCACCAACTGACATTCTCTGATCGGTTGCACCCTGAGGAGGCCCTCTCTGTGGGAGCGTACAGGGCGGGGGGAAGTTGATGCCGGCAGCAGGTGCTCCCTAAGGTACTCCGGCCCCATGCCATTACCAGTACCTTGAATCTCACCCGGAAGACAACTGGTAACCAATGCAGCTCACGGAGCAGAGGTGTAACATGGGAGTATCAGGAGACTCCCAATACAACTCTCGCGGCTGCATTCTGTACCAGTTGGAGCCTCCGGGTGGTCCTCAATGGCAGCCCCATGTAGAGAGCGTTGCAGTAGTCCAGACGAGAGGTCACGAGCGCATGAGTGACCGTACATAAGGCATCCCGGTCTAGATAGGGCCGCAACTGGCGGACCAGGCGAACCTGGGCGAAGGCCCCCCTAGTCACGGCCACCATGTGATCTTCCAAGGTAAGCTGTGAATCTAGGAGGACTCCCAAGTTGCAAGCCCTATCTACGGGGGGTAATAGTTCACCCCCCATGGAAAGAGATGGAATATTCTGAATATCCCGGTATGCCGGTATGCACAGTCACTCAGTGGGGGTTGAGTTGAAGTCTGTTCCTCCCCATCCAGACCCGAACCACCTCCAGACAACGGGACATCATGTTGAGGGCATCACTGGGGTGGTTTGGGGTCGAAATAAAAAGCTGGGTATCATCGGTGTACTGATGATACCCAACTCCAAAACCACGAATGATCTCACCCAGCGGTTTCATGTAGATGTTGAACAGGAGAGGCAAGAGGACCGACCCCTGAGGAACTCCACAAACGAGAGACCTCGAGGTCGACCTCTGCCCCCCTGCCAACACCAACTGCAAACGTCCCAGGAGATAGGAGGAGAACCACTGCAAAACTGTGCCTCCCACTCCCAATAAACCGGATCTTGTAAGCCGGCAGGGTGATACACAGAAGTTTCCCTCCCAGGCTTATAAGCTGAACCCTAACCTTTTCCCGGATCAACTGCCTCAGTACTAGGTACCCGTCATAAACTTTGGCATTGTGAGCGATAAAAGCGCATCCTTTAAACTTATCATTTATAAATGTCTTTACAAACTGATCCAGACATCTAACACCATAACAATCCCACATCACAACATCTTCATCATCATCATCCTTCAACATATCCCTGGCGCATGCATAATTAGGTATATGTGTGCCAGTCTGTTGGCAGCATTCGAAATCATAAATAATGTACCTTTGGCCGATTCGTGGCCGGACCAGCTCTTTTAGAAAACATAAATGATATTCCAAACTTTCAACCTTCTCAGAACACTGCCCACACTTGGGTTCCTTGCATTTTATGTGGGGAGTAAAGACGCAAACCCCACACTTTTCACAATATTCTTTACTCTTACAGTCAACTTTTCCCCTCCGTAGCTAGCTGTGTGTGAGTTTCAAGACATACCTTAGAATGACAAACCACTTTGCACCTATAGCAGTGCATCTTTTCCTTCTCTACCTGCTTGCATTCTTGCTTGAGACATGCTCTGCAGATATATTGACAATCATGACTAAATTTATGGTGATAGTGGGTGTGGCAAAATTTACAGAAATAGCGGTTGCCCAGGAAACCCTTTATATTTTTGATGGCATAGTAATGATTGTCGTGTAACGATATAAACACTATTTTTTCTTGCTGTGGGAGGCCTGTAACAAAAAAACTCCATCCGTCCTGCAGATAAAACAAGATCTTTATAGTAACCCCTAAAGCTTTTTCAAAGAGGTGTATCTGAGAAAAGTTAACCATGTTTTCTGTGGAAATACCCAGTCTGATGTGAAGTTCCCTGGCCCTGGTAATAATTTCTTCATTACTAACACCCCCACCAATGAGCCAGAGCAAGCAGCTAGCAAAACACAGAAATGCGCCTTCCACATTGAAATCTACTAGGTGACATCTTTTTTTCTCCAGTACTTTGGTGAGCAGCACAGTGCTTAACTTCCTAAGCCCGACTATACCCAATAAGAAGGCTAGTAGTATAAATACATACAAACTTTTAGTGGAAATTATCAGTAGTTTTGATTAGTGACGTCATCAAAGTAAACAAAGCCACGTGCTGATTACATCACCAGGCCATGGCCATAAACGGAAGTGATGTGCGCAGCCCTCCTCCCCGGATGTGATGTGCATAATCCACACCCCCACCCCTCGTGGTACAGGACTCACAAGGCCATAACCCTAGCCTAATATGATGTGTTGACCTAACCCCATCAAAATAAGCATGGGTAACCCTAACAGATAAGGCGTGGTGTAAGGTCATAGCTCTATTTCCAGATGGTGCTTGCCGAACCTAATCCCATCAAACATGTGGCAGTCAAGCTTCTGTGTACTTGATTACATTAACCCTAGACTAATTCCATGGACGTGCAAATCCAAAAGAAACACAGAGACCTGTGTTTTTGGGAAACAAAACCCTCCTTTTTTGGGGGGGGGTAATTAAAAAAAAGCTTTTTATTTCTAATCATTCTATCTTAATGATGCTTTTAATTTTTGTGGAGTTTTAAAAATCAATACCTCAAAAGCTGGGGGTGGGGGGGAAAAAGGATCACCTAAAAGGCGGTCAGGGTTTGCATTTAAACCAGGCAATTTTAAAAACATTTTCCCTGAATGTAGGGGGAAAAAACCACAGACCTTTTAAAGCCCACAGCTGGTTTTTTTACCTTTGTAAAAATCTAAGGACATATATTTTGGCATTTGTAACCCCCCTCGAATCCATACGTACGCGTAACCGTTCATAGCACAGATTTAATAAAATTTATTCTAACCTTACAGCAAAAGCGTTTGACTGGTCAGAACAGATTGATGTTTTAGGTATGTGTGTTGTGGGCATGTCTGGACATGTCATTTCCCGTGATTCTGGACAGGCACAAGCCTCAAGGATGTGTCATAGCATGCGCGGGGGGTTGTACAGGCAGGTCTGAACAGCTAGCAAATTAATTCCAGCAGTCTTTTGAAGATGGCAAATATTGATGGAGATTTGTTTGATGTAAATTTGACCCCAAAACCTCCCAAGCGTAGACGTAGAATAAGAAAAGGACCTGAGCTATACGGCTTCGTGGAAGACAACAAATTTATAAAGCCTTGTTGCAGATTCTACAAAACATCAAATGGTAAGTAAATATAAAAATTAAGAAAACAGTATTTTGATTAGTTGAAACAGCTAGACTAATTCTACCTTATTTCCTGTTTTAGAAATGGTGGAATCTCAAAATGTCAGCATGCCTCAGATTCTGAAAGCGTGTATCATTAAAATATTACACCATTGTTTAATGGGGGGTCTACAATCACATGAAGACCATACGGATGGAACCAGTGAAACAGAGCTTATTAGCAGCTTATGCTTTAGACTTTCTATGCCTCATGTTTTCTGGGTCATCATCAGTATTTCTGACAACTTATATTTCACCAGGGATTCCCTTGGGGAGCTCAAGAAATTTATACATCGTATAGCGCTTATATAGGGACGCGGTGGCTCAGTGGGTTAGGACACTGAGCTTGTCGATCAGAAGGTCGGCAGTTTGCCGGGTCGAATCCCGAGTGCCGCGTAACAGAGTGAGCGCCTGTTACTCGTCCCAGCTTCTGCCAACCTAGCAGTTCGAAAGCACGTAAAAATGCAAGTAGAAAAATAGGGACCACTACGGTGGGAAGGTAACAGCGTTCCGTGCGCCTTTGGCGTCTAGTCATGCCGGCCACATGACCACGGAGACGTCCTCGGACAAGCGCTGGCTCTTCGGCTGTGAAACGGAGATGAGCACCGGCCCCTAGAGTCGGAAACGACTAGCACGCATGTGCGGGGGAACCTTTACCTTTACCTTTATAGCGCTTATGCGTAATCCGCTGTCATTAATGTCAAAGATTGAAGCCAAATTGCCATTGTCTCTGAAGAGGATCATATGTCAGAATGTAACAGAAATTGATTACAAGAAACTGTTAACGCTATGAAATTTATAATAAAAGGTGCTTTACAAATCACATGAAAGTTGTATTATATTTTTTTTCTTGATATGAGGGTGGACTGGTCAAAAGGGGTGAAGAACTCAGCAGAATTAATTACAAGAAACTATTAACACTATGAAGTTTACATTTGCTGATCTCCTGTTTAATCCTATCAGGTGCTAGACACAGATATATAATCTAATCATTGTTCGTGTGATTCGGCTGGGGGGTTACCTGATTGGTGGATGATGTGATTTTTGACATAGCCAGAGTGTACAAAAAGTAGGATTCATACTGACCCCAGACATGTTTGTCAGTTTCTGGCATATTCATACCTCTGGACCCCTGTGATCTGCCAAGAAGACCCTCTTTACAGAAGTGTTTATAGGTTGTAGTTTTAGAGTTTAATGTTTAGTATTAAGGATAATATGAAACAATGATTGTTAAATGATAAGAAATTAAATATAGATATTAAATATGATTTAAAATTATGAAATTATGAAATTGCTAATGATGATTTACAATGAAACGCAGATGGGGGGGACTTGAGGAAGTCACCTGAAAATGATTAGAAAGATTAGGAATAATGGAAGTTAAGTATTCTTTTTGTATTTTTGTTGATTGTATTGTTTATGTTATGTCTTGTTTTTATATGTATTTTTTGTTTAAAAATATGTTTTCATAAAAGCAATAAAAAAATAAATTAAAAAAAACTTGATGACCAAAAAAAAAGGAAAAAAGGAAAAAGATGATAAAGTACAGGTAGTCCTCGACTTACAACAGTTCGCTTAGTGACTGTTTGAAGTTACAATGGCACTGAAAAAAGCCCCCCCAAGCCACAGCCGAGCAAGACACCCATCTGCCCACCCAGCACACTCTTCCTCCTGTCCAAGGTTTTTATTGTTGTAAGCATTTTTTGTTGAGGATTGGCAGCGGGGATGGGGTGGGGGGAGTTTGGTTTTTATCCCCCCCATCTGCTGGGTGGTTGCAGCAGGTTTTGGTCACTTCACATGACCCTGGGACACTGTGAATCAGTTGCCAAACATCTGAATGTAAATCACAAGACCCTGGAGATGCTGCAACATTCCAGCTGATCGGTGTTTCTTCTGGGCTCAGCAGATGCACTGGGATCAGTGCTGCTTTCCAGATGATCTGTGCTTCTTCTGGACTCAGCTGAAGCTTGGCACTGATCCTGGCGCTTCCACTGAGCCTTGACAGCCCCGAAGAAGCACCAATCAGCTGGAAAGCGGCACTGATCCTGGCGCTTCTGCTGAGCCCTGACAGCCCTGCAGCTCCAGCCATCTCTCACTCAGGCTTGTGCGGTGCTGCCACCAGTTCAGCTCATTTCCACCACCATTGCTACCACTTTTCTACGATGGCCGCGTACCACCTGCCAGGTGCCAATATACCACAGGTGGTACCTGTACCAGTGGTTGAAAAGCCCTGAACTAGTGGAACAGCTTGTCTTCAGAAGTTTGGATGCTTCACTAGGGAAGTGGTGGGATTCAAATATATGAACAACCGGTTCTGTGTGGATGCGACTTCCAGAAGTCCATTCTAGGCCTGGGCAACAAAAAATTAGCTACTGGTTTTGCAGAAGTGGTGCGAATTGGCTGAATCCCACTGCATTGGGGTTTTTTTTAGTGGCTGGTTGCTTATTTGATTCAAACACTTATTTGAATTGGCCCAAAGTAGAGCATGAGTCCCTTGTATTTCAATAAGATTGACCTATTTCTGTTTGGGTATTGTGGTTGATTCTCTGATGTTATTTCATGTAATATCATTAAAATATGTCGGTATGATACTTAAACTAAATAATAGAAGAAAATTTTGCTGTCTGGAGATTGATGCAGTTTAGCTGATGTTTTTGTACTGCTGCATACCATTCCATTCTATGTGGCTCGTTCCACAAGTATGATGAAAGAAATAGCAAGTTAGGCCACAGAAAGCCATCACCAAAATAATCAACAGCATGGTGAAAAAATGTTTTTCTCAAAATGGTGAAGCAGGTCCAAATTCACACAGCTTTGTTTCTCTCCCCCACTGTTAAAAAGATCAGAAGCCTCCTAAAACAAAGCAACAAGGTCATTAACACTAGTTGCAGGTGGTCTCAACTGACCTGTCTAGGATGACTAAGAAGGAAATCTGGCAGGGAAGAAAAGGCTATGGCTTTGTTTTGTAAGATTTGTTGCATCAACGACGACATCGAATAGAGCAGGCACTTTCCAGCTTGCTCAACAGGACACAAACACAGTCGCTCTGTAACCTTCAGCCGCCTGTAACTTTCCTCACTTTTCCACAGGCTTAGAAAAGCGTGCGCACGCGCACCTGTCTCCTTGCTTTTTACTGGCCGGTGGCCTCCGTCTTTCCTTTCACTTCTTTTGGGGCTTTCTCAGGTAAGAATGTTGAGAGGAGGGCCAGCGAAAGAAGGGTAGGGTGGGATGGGCGGGTGGGCGGGCGGGCGAGCGAGCTGCTTCGTCGAGGGTCTCTGGAGAAATTTTGTAGGAAAGTAAAAGACTCTCCTTTCTAGTCGTCGCGCTTTTCCCCGAGCATTCTGCTTTTGCCACGTCGGCGGCGAGAGAGAACAGAGCGAGATCCCGTGCCCACCACGGATGCCCATTGTGATGTCGCATGGCCGGCCGCCCCTCCCCATTGATACTGGGGAAATGGCCTGCTATTATGAAGCCGCGGATCTGTCCGTCCTGTAGGACTGTTTCTTCCCCCCCCCCCCCACACACACACCTGTTTGGTCTGCACCTTACCCAAAAGAAGCCGAACAGCTTAGGAGGAGCTGACGGGGGATAAAAACTAGGCTGGGAAAACAACATGAGTGTTGACGTGCAGGAAGCGCTGTGTTACTCAATTCTGTTGCATTAACTGTGACCGTGATTTTATGTGGTTTCTGGGAAAATGCGTTCGTACTGGGTAAATGTGCATCGCAACGAAATGTATACTGAGAACGTGTATTTCCAGAAACCGGTTCCTTATTTGCATAATTTGTGCAATGTTTGATGCAACTTTCCGTTTCCATTCTTTCCCACTCAGAGTCTGAGGAAATAGAATGGCTACTAACGATTCTCTGAAGCAAAAGACAGAAGACAAGCAATGTGCAGAGTAAGAATTAAACGGAGCTTAGAAACAATACCTCAAAAATGAGGGATGGAACAAATATCTGTCTGTCATCTGTCTATCTATCTATCTATCTATCATAGAAATGGGTGTTCTAAAATAGGGGTGTAATGTATAACAATTACCACTGTGTTTATTACAGCAATATTCTTATTTATTGATTTTGAATCGGCATTTTTGAGACCTCCAAAATATTCCATTTCCCTCTAATATGCAATGAAATTACTCCTCAACCCTGGTTCAATAGGTGGATTGGCAATTTCCATAAGTAAATTTTCTGCAAAAGAATTGCATCAAAATGTATTACACTGAGTAAACATCTGTTCACAGTGTCTCAGCATAGTCAATAAGGAAGTTGATCATACAAAAATGCACTGTATTTATGATGATAGTGAAATCAAAATTTTCAAGAAGAGATGTACTAATTTAGACATTGCACTACCCTTGGTTGCAGATATCTGTTTGAAATTACTAATCTATATAATTATTTATTGATAGAGATGCCAGAGTTTGTGTCCCTAACCCATACCTTAAGAAAATGAAAGATGACATATTGTATCATTTTGCCCTTGGGACTAGTACTCATGATTTTCCCGCCTTATTTGGAGATATAAAGGTAAGAAAGAAAATGGCTGTAGACTGTAAATGAAAGTAATTGTTTTTCCTTTCCGTTCTGCAGTTAAGTCCTATAATAGTTTTTTTTCCTTGTGCTACTATATCAGACATGGGTTGAAATAAAATTTGCAGAATCTACTTAAAAGCCAAATAACCTGGAACCAGAAAAACAGTAGTGAGGGGAGGAGGCTAGTCTTTCTCAACTACTCATATTTTATATCCCACGAATCAGTCTATGAAAGAAGTAGTCTCACCAAGAAATAAAGAGGGAAAAAAACTTTCTCCAAGAATTTAGAGATTTATTGATACCATATTCCCACATTTGGTACTTTAAAGACTTAATCAAAGTCTGGCCCTTTGTCCCAACTGTACTATTTCTGTGTTCTTCCTCCCCAAGTGATAAGTATGCCACCAGATGAGCAAGGAACTCCCTTATCTCTCACCAATGGCTATGTTAAGTTAGCAGAAATTATCTTGGAATAGTAGACTTTACTTAATTTTTTAATGAGGTTGTTCCCTTTCTTCCTGGAGGCCAGTAGCCTCATTTCAAAATGCTTTGGAAGATGTTCTTAATGATGTGCAGCCAATTAAAATGGATCCCTCATTACATGCAGTTCTCAAATTATTATTGGTCATTTGGAGACAGTTATGATGGATCCTTGAAAAGGATTTGAAATTCCCATTGTTACAGCAGTCCCTTGGCAATCCACCCACTCTTATGACTTACCACAGGGATGCTACAGTGGCTCACCATCAGTCTTCCCCACGTCATACTCTGCTAGCTCCCCACAGCTGATTCCCACTCTAGTGTCCCATATCCTCCTTCCTGTCTCCTGTTAACAGTGACTTACTTTTTATTATAGATCTTCTGGAAGCAGCTGCTGCACTGCACAGTGTTCCTTCACAGTGAATATGAATTCATTTGAATAAATTATAGCTCCCAAATTTGGTGCCTGCTTCAGGATGGAGCCACATGACTTCCACTATGTAGGAAGGCCATGCAGCATAATGGCTGCTTGTGGAAGAAAAGTGACTGATCAATCACCCAAAGCCTGCAGCAACCATAAAGGGTCAGAGGTAGAGCAAGGGGTGCTTCAGTGGGTGCAGGAGCCTTGGGAGACCTGGGGCAAGCTATATGTGAGCAGGAGTGCTGCCTCTGTGTGAGCATGGGCCTGTGCTAGGCCTCCCTCATCTCAAGGCACCTTGTGCTCTGCTTAATGATCTGTGTGGTTGCTTAATGGCTGCACTGGGGAAAGCAGGGATGGAGATTGTTAAGTGAGATCATATAGGTATCTCTCTTAATGGCCATTATGACTTGCAACTGCAATGGGCAGGCTCCTTTATGTTTGTAAGTGAAGAACTACCAATACAGTAAGCTTCTGCATCTACCAGTTATTACTTCCAAATGCTTCTGTTTTATTATTATATTTTTCTAGCCTGCTTTCAAGGTATTAGTGGGGAGATATAGTAATAGTCTTTAAAATTATTTATGAATATGCTCAATGGAAAAATAAAATCAGCTACATATATATTGTTGAATTTTGCTATGTAGTGTTCTTAGAGAATGAAATTAATCATGTCCAATAATAAACCACTTGGGCTAGCTTCATCAGACAACTTTGTGCTTCCTATTTAAATGTTCAATATTTCAAGCTTCTAGAATTTTTAAAAGTGACTAAATGGTGCTTTAAAAGTTTAAATATTGAAACGTATCTCCTAATGGGAAGATCAAGAGTTTAGCTTAGGCATGAAAACTGGCTGGGTGGTTTGGGACCCATCACTCTCTCTTAGCCTAACTCACTTCACAGGCTGTTGTAGGGAAATTAGGGGGAGGAAGAAGTATTAAATATGTTTGCCACCTTGAGTTATAAAAATAATAAAGGCAGGATTATTATTTTTTTAAAAAAAGTATGCTATGGAACTAGAATTTGCTGAATCAAAAACATAATTCAGGTACGTTTAGTTTCTATTATGAATGGGGTTTTTATAAAAAATGCTTTATATTCTGACCTTATTCTTTGGTTTTTGATCATATAAAAATAAATGCATGAATTGTTTATCCTTGCCTTCAAAAATGGAGTCAGTTATCTGTAGTGGAGTAGAGACCTGAGAAATCTAGATTTTGGTTCAATGCTTCAGTAATGAAGAAAAACCTATGTCAGAAATAAAAAACAACTTGATGACACATAATCTATCACATCAATCAGTTGTTCAGTCTCTTTTGTGACCCAATAAATATAATTTTACTAGCATAATCTGTCAGTAACTACTTGTAAATTCATGCTTGTGTCGGCAATGATAACACCATGAAACTCTTGTCAACTCTTTTTAGATTGTCTTTAATTTTCCCAAGCATTAGAATCTTCCCAATTATTCTTGCCTTAAATATTCAGAATAATTAGGTTTCAGCTTCAATATCAATCCTTCCAGTGAACAATCTTCTCTATAATATATTCCAAATATAAATTAAATAAATTAAAGTGGCAATACAGAGCTTTGGTGCAATCAGGCTCAATTTAAATTTGAGTTCCTCTAGATTAGAAATTTTAAAACCTAATTTTTCCTTCTGATGTAGCCAAGAGGAAATGTATGTACTGAACAGGATGGCCAAGGATGAGAAATGGTATGTGCTGTAATCTACAAAATCTGGGAGAGACACATAGTTTTGTCACCCACCTTCACTGTTCCATGTGGATTGAAAACTACACTTTGGAAAATTTATTGACCAAGTGTTTATTCTAATCATAGATAATATTTTCCTATAGTAAACACTTGAAGACATTAATAATTCTGCATAGTGGGGCAACATCTAGAAATCATTTTAGTTCAGGTAGGTTTTGAAACAGGGGTGTCAAACTCAATTTCATTGAGGGCCGCATCAGCATTGCGGTTGCCCTCAGGGGGCCGGGTGGGTATGGTCTGGGTAGGCGTGGCTAGAGTGCATATGGCCTACTGGGTGGGCGTGGCCAGCTCTACATTGTTGGCATCAAGGGTGCCTATGGGAGCCTGGGCAGGAGTGGGACAGATCTGAAGGTCTCTGGCAGAAGGAGGGTCTCTGGGCCAGGGCCAAGGCAGCGGGGACTGTTCCCTCACTGTTTCCAGGATGGCTTTGCGGGCCACATGAAACCACTTTGCGGGCCGGATCTGGCCCCCGGGCCTTGTGTTTGACATGTCTGTTTTGAAACCATCATTTTTAATATTAGTGTATATTTTTCTAAGAATGTGTTTTATTTATTTAATTCTGCTTAGTTTGTATGTGTTGGAGGAAGTCCTTCACGGATGAAAACTTTTACTACCTATATTGCTGAACTGCTTGATATTGGTAACCCTGGTTATGACTATCCCAATATATGTGCTGGAACAGATCGGTATGCAATGTACAAAGCAGGACCTGTGCTGTCAGTCAGTGTAAGTATAATATACATTTTAAAAACAAAAATATATGGAAAAAATATATTAAAAAGATACATAGGTTTGTGACTTTAAACATTTGCTTTTATTTTGACTAATTAGAGTGTTTCATATAAGTATGCAAGCTTTTACATTCTCCAATATTCCTCCTTGAGTGAGAGCATTAATTTTCTTTTTGAGAAAAGTTATTTTTAATCAGTTTAGTATTTGCAACTTAATAATCAGTTATAAATATGTCTGACAATGAATAGATATTCAATGACTATATGCCCCAAAGGAAGGCCTGAAAATCAAGAATCTCTGCTTCTTTATGAGCCTAGAAAATGCCGTTGAAAATAAATGAATGGATAGGACATGCAATAGATGTAGATATTTCTGGACACAATACAGTTAGAAAAAAAGAGAAATTTTGGATTCCAGACATATTTTGAACCAAAATGTTGAAATGTTGATATGGTTTGGAAATGAATTATGTCCCAAGAAGTAAATAAAAGAAGGAACAGAAATAAACGAGTTGGTTGATGTCTGGGAGAAGCAAGCAGTGTTTTATCCAGTGTTGGTTTCAGAAGAGCATAGAATAATAGATTTGGAAGGGACCTAAGAGGTCTTTTAGTCTAATCACCTGATCAAGCATGACACCCTATATCAGAATCCCCAACCCCCGGTCTGTGGACTGACACCGGCCTGCGGCATGTCAGAAACTGGACCACGCAAACTAGCGAAGCCCTGTCCTCAGTATGCAGGCAGCACACAAAACCACACTCCCTCCGGTCCACAGAAAATCCTCTCTCCATGAAACTGGTCCCTGGTGCCCAAAAAGTAAGGGGCTGCTGCCCCATATCATGAGAAGAAGAGGAAACAGGAAGGAGACCTGATGAGGTGAGTGACTATGTCCATCAAATTACTTGTCAAATTATGGATTACCCAGTCACCATATTGCTTTTTAAATGTTTAATTGTAAAATTAGAAAACTAATAAAATATTATATATATTACAATTACTTGTCAAAAGGTTCAACTCTGGCCTGCTTTAACACACAAATCTACCTACCTTGCAAGCCCTTCAATCAATGCCAGAAAAAGAAGGCTAAGAGCCCTGCTATACTACACTGGCTATTCAGAATGCTTTGTTAAGAGGTTCAGGATAAATATATTATTTTTATTCAGCAAAAATTTTCAGCTTCTATAAGTAATGAAGAATAATCTGTCACACTGTTTTACTCCTCTATTAATATGCATACTCATTCATACATAAACAACACATGAAGTGATATAAATATTCATAGTATTCCTCCCCCTCCCATTTTTAAATTTCAGCATGGAATGGGAATTCCTTCAATTGCCATCATGTTACATGAACTCATCAAGCTGTTGTATCATGCCAAATGCTGCAATGTAACTATTATTCGTATTGGCACATCTGGTGGAATAGGTATTTCTATTGTTATTTCATTAAAGTAAACATGTGGTTGATTTATATTGTCATCAAATACAAATTATATTTATAATGTAGGTTTGACACCAGGTTCTGTGGTGATCACACAGCAAGCTGTAGATGCTACCTTCAAGCCACAGTTTGAACAGATTATTTTGGGGAAGTCTGTCATTCGTAGTACACACTTAGATAAAAAACTAACTGAAGACCTTATGGAGTGTGCCAAGGAACTTGATCAGTTCAACACAGTTATTGGAAACACATTGTGCACTCTGGATTTCTATGAAGGTAAGAGTAGTTGAATATTACCTTGTACATAGCAAACAAAATTTCAATCTGAATAAGCAGATGATGAAGTAAAACATACTTTTCTTAACTTTAAATATGAAATAAACAAGCATGAAGAAAAATGCAGATGTAAACTCCAGATATAATTGAATGCTTTTGCACAAAAAATGGGAAAAGAATTGAAACTAGCTATTTTTTTTAGAATTTCATCCAAATATATTTTAAAATCCAAAAGGTGGTTTACCTCACAGTAATATTTACTTGGTTCTGATCAGGTGATCCTTTTTAAATCTATTTAAACTGATTTGTTATTTTTAATATTATTTATTTTGATGATACGTAACAGTGCATTGCTTGAATTTAAAATGTCTTCTCTTAATTGCATGGATGCCACAAGTTCAACATTTGGACTATAGGAAGGAAGGAAGGAAGTTTTGTGAATGGAGAAGTCAGCATAGAAATCTTTATTGTGCTCATTTGTCTAAAAGTAGCACAGAAAGCTGAATCAAAGAATAAATCCTGAGAAAAAACTAAGTGTAAATTAGTTTACACTCAGCAGCACCCACCCCCTGCAAAACCACAGACGGGGATCAGGATGGGGGGACAATACGGCCTGCTGCACAGACACCGATCCATTCAAAGACTACCACCCCTGGAAGCGAAATTCAGGGCAGAGCCACCACGCTTGGGGTTTTTCCTAACCCAAGTCCTCAGCTATATGGAAGAATATGGATGGGACATCCCCAGTGACAAAGCCCGCATCCGCATCATGCAATCCGCCCTGGACAGACCATCTGGGTGGTGAACCTGCATAACTCCAATGCCCTGAACTCAAGACTTCAACCGATTCATGTCATCCTTGAGGTGGTTTGAAGACCCTTTGGCTGATCGTAAGGCCCAGGAGAGAATCAAAATGGTGTGGCAGGGCAGACAGCCGGTGGCTGAATATACCTAAGAATTCCGAGCCACTGCCAGTAAGCTGAACTGGCCGGAAGACATCCTCCTTACCCATTTCAAAGACGGGCTAAACTACGACCTGTATGATGCTTGCCTGCCTCGAGGAGACCCACACCATATCAAAGACTGGTATGTTCTGGCAGATAAGGCGGAGATAGACCTACTAAAGCACCACCGAGGAAAACCATGGGCCCGCCCGCTGCCCGAGCAAACACACAAGCCAGCAAAACCACCATCCATGGCTAAGAAATCAACAGGCTGTTTCAAATGCGGGAGAGAGGGCCACCACACTACAGAATGCCACTCAAAAGCCCCGCAGCGCAAATCAGGAGGCCTCTAGGAGACCAGGGAAGTCCCAAGGCAACCCAAAAGAACCTGCCATGAGGGGGCAGAGGTTGTAGAGTCCCCAACACCTGCCAAGGACTGGGAGGGGGTTCCAGGCTACACCACAGGGGCAGTGGTCACCTCGGAAAACAGCTTGAAGGGAGAAACATTGGTAAGTGGATCCATTCCACTCATCCTTAAGACAGTGACTATATTAGCTTCCTCCATGCCCAAAGCCGTCAAAGTAAAAGCCCTAATAGACTCTGGCTCCAGCCACTGCCTCATCAGCCCAATGCTGGTGGGGAATTTGGGTATTCCGGTGAGGAGACTAAAACAACCAATCTCATTTGGCCAGTTAGATGGGTTCATAGTGCGGGGGGGCAGCTACCTTAGCCACCTTACCAGTTCACCTGTCCCTGGGGACTCATGAGGAAGACATAACGTTTGTAATGACCCCAGGCATGGAATGCCCAATGATTTTAGGACTGGAATGGCTGAAGAAATGGAACCCCGGGATAAATTGGAGGACAGCAGAACTCAACTTTCCAGAGGGGGAGCATAGGAGCTTAAAACCCAAAGCACCCCCCCAACCCGAAGAGTGGAGACGGCATCAGTGGGGGAAGAGATGGGGTTACCAGAAATACCGGAGGAATATAAGGGACCTTGCTGAGGTTTTCAGTAAGGAACGGGCAGATGAGCTTCCCCCTCATCGACCCACAGACTGTGCTATAGAATTCAAACCCAGGGCAAAACTTCCGAAGCCCAGGATGTACTCCATGAGCTCCAAAGAAACAGTGGAAATGGAAATATAAAAAACCCTAGAAAGTGGATTTATTGAGCCTGCGAAACCCAAAATGGCCACCCCGCTCCTGTTCAGGGAGAAGACTACCATGCCCTTAACACAATTAGTGAATGTAATCTGTATTCCCTATCTCTAATGAAGGATATGCTATCCCACCTATCAAAAGGAAGGATTTTTACCAAACTAGACCTGAGAGAAGCATACTACCGCATTAGGATTAAGGAAGAGGACGAATAGAAGACTGCGTTCAATTGCCCAATGGGTTGCTACCAGTTTAAAGTCCTGCCATTTGGACTGCAAGGGGCCCCCGCAGTTTTTATGCAATTAATTAATGAAGTGCTAAGAGAGCACCTAAATTAGGGGGTCCTGGTTTACCTAGATGACATCCTTATCTTCACTGAGACCAAAGAGGAGCATATTAACCTAGTTAGAGCAGTTCTGAAAAAATTGCGGGCTGCACACCTATATGCAAAATTATCAAAATGTGAATTCCACCAGGAAAGAATAGACTACCTGGGATATCACATATCCCCACAGGGCATCGAAATGGACCCTGAGAAAGCCAGGGCAGTATTAGAATGGGCAAAGGTTCCTGGGCTTTGCAAACTTCTATCACCAATTCATCCCTTTGTTTGCCCAAATAGCTCTGCTCCTCACAAAGTTGTTGAAAGTGAAGGAGGGAGTCCCCAATGAAACCCAGCCAGCCCCTGAAGCGGACAAGGAAATGTCAAGCAGCATTTGAGAGGCTAAAGAGGCTTTTTTTCTGCTGAACCTGTACTGAGACACCCAGATCCTGATAAACCTTTTGTAATACAGGCAGATGTGAGTGATGTGGCAGTGGGAGCTGTATTATTACAGGAAAATGACAAGGGGGCATTGGAACCATGTGCATATTTGTTCAGGAAACTCACGGAGACAGAACAATGTTGGGCCGTGTGGGAAAAGGAAGCGTATGCTGTGAGGTGGTCATTACTTAAATGGCGCCATTTCCTTGAAGGAAATAAAATATCCTTCCAGGTCTAGACAGACCATAAAAATTTGGAAGCACTAAAAACACCCAGGAAACTCACTCCTAAGAAAGCCTGCTGGTCCCATTTTCACCAATTCCATTTCACTCTCAAACACTTAATGGGGGGAAAAAGAATTTTTTGGCAGATGCATTATCTCGCATGCCCCAGTATAACAGCACACGGGTCACTGACTCTAAACCACTTATGCCTGAACAACAACTAGCAGCACCAGTCACCACCAGATGCAGAGTAACCTACAAGCACCTAGAAATAGAAAAAAACCTAAAAATGCAGCTTTTCAAAACACTGGAGCTCATTGGCGGAGGTTGGGGCCAGCCATATGGAGTCTCCAGCTGATCGGCTGCCCTGAATGCGGCCTCCTGGGCGCACAGCATCATGCTGACCCACCAGGATCTCTCTCTGATGCTGTGCATCCGGGAGGCTGCATCCAGGGCAGCTGATCAGCTGGAGACTCGGTACGGCCAGCCCCGACCTTCGCCGACGGGCTCCAGTCCACAGAGAGCTCCCGGCGGGAGAAAGAAAGGGACAAAGAGGGAAGGAAAGAAGGAAAGGGAGGGAGGAAGAAATGAGGAAAGCCCAGATGCGAGGCAAGCTAGGGAAAGAGTGTGTGTGTGTGTGTGTGTGTGTGTGTGTGTGTGTGTGAGAGAGAGAGAGAGAGAGAGAGAGAGAGAGAGAGAGAGAGAGAGAGAGATATCCCTGGCTGCAATTCCTGTGCAAGATTTCCTGCTTGCAAAAGGAAGGGACAAAGAGGGAGAGAAGAAAGGAAGGAAGAGACAATGCACCCACCCCAGTCCCACCCCCCTCCACCAGAGACCCACAGATTTCCCTGCCTCCTGCAAGCACCCTGCAACCTGAGGAAGGGAGGGAGGAACAATGAAAGGGAGGGAAGGGACAAAGAAGGAGGGAAGGAAGGAAGGAAGGGACAATGGGAGAGAGGGAGGCCACCCACCCCAGTCCCACCCCCCCTCCACCAGAGACCCATGGATTCCCCCCTCACAGGCTCCCTGCAACCTGAGTGATAAGCTCCCCCCCAGCCATTGACTTGTCAAAAGTTGCAAAAAGTGATCACATGACCCTGGGACACTGTGACCATCATAAGTATGAATCAGTTGCCAAGCAACTGTAAAAAAAATCTGACCAAAATATATTGGACCTTTTCCAATTAAAAGAATCATAAGCCCAGTAACAGTAGAATTAGAATTACCCAAAAATCTTAGGCAGATACACCCAATTTTTCACTGCAGTTTACTAAAAAGAGAACAACAGTCACCCCTATGAACAAAAAAACCCCACCACCACCTCCTATCATGGTTGAAGGAGAACAACACTTTGAGGTAAAAGAAATCCTGGATTCTATGAAACACCATGGAGCAATTCAATACTTAGTAGCTTGGAAACACCTCCCCTCCTCAGAAAATGAGTGGGTCAATAAACATCACCCAAGTTGCTTAGGAAGTTTCATACAGAATATCCTAACAAACCGGGTAACATTTATATATTTTTTCCTCTACAGGTGGACCTCTCTTTTTTTTAAAGGAGGGTAGCATGTCAATCCATTTTTATCTCATTCCTAACTCCCTCTCTGTGCAGAACCCAAATCTCACCCCCTTACTGGATTCTTCCATTCCCAAGGAGGGAAAGAGATGGCAGGGTTGTAAATTGCTCATCTCTATCCCTTAGATGCAATGTTTGTTTATTCAGCTGGCCTGGAGGTCAACACAAAAGACCAGAGAAGAAACCCTATGAACTATGAAACACAAAGAAAGGGGGTGGGGGGAATTCCGGTTTGTATCTCCCAATGGAATGTGAAGGGGAGGAAGTAATAATGTTGCAAATGTACTGGTGTTTCTCTTTTCCCAGGAGGGGTTTTGACACCTGAAACTTGACTGATCTGGGACTGACCAAATGGACTGAGGGGAGGGGTTTTTACTCAGGGACATTTTAAAAGTATCGATCTGTGAGACAGTTTTCAGATCCTGTCTATCCTATCCACTGTCATCTATGTTTTAGTAAAAGTTCCTGCTTGGACAAATTTGTCTCCAAGAGTTTTTCTTTCCTAAGATGTGGATTGGAGTGCGTTCTGACAATACACATATAAATCATCTCTACAATTTTAATCTTCCTAGTTGTATAATTTTTTGTTTTCCCCTGCAATTATTGCCCCCCTCCCCAGGAAGCTTTAGTGAAACTTTGGTGGACCTTTAGTCACCTGATCAGGATCTTATTGCAAAAATGTGTATTTTTACATCTTTAATGACGTCGTGCATTTGTAGGTCAAGCTCGCCTTGATGGTGCCATCTGTACATATACTGAAGA
Source organism: Vipera ursinii (assembly GCF_947247035.1). Taxonomy (NCBI): domain Eukaryota; kingdom Metazoa; phylum Chordata; class Lepidosauria; order Squamata; family Viperidae; genus Vipera; species Vipera ursinii. The sequence goes on from NC_139517.1 coordinate 58,307,426, forward strand.
AGAGAAACTGCAATATTTGAAGGAAGCTCACAAGAGTGGAGTGAGAAATATTGAGATGGAATCTTCTGTTTTTGCAGCTATGTGCAATCTTAGTGGCCTCAAAGGTAACTGCATGTATATAATGTTATTTAATCCACTAGCTTTAATTCTAACATACTGAAGGGTTTTTAATTTAAGTAGGAGTAATAGATTAATTATAATACTGGTATCTTGAGATAGGGGATGACCACTATCAGAGAAGGCAATCTAATTTAGTACTGATGTTGCTTTCCAGCTCCTCATGTTCTGTCACAAAGGCCTGCTAACAAGGGCACTAGGGACTGTGGTTTATTCTAATTCCTACTATTGTCAACTGAGTTGCCTCTCCCTTAAATGGTTTACTTCATCTCCAAGTTATAAAACTAAGAAAGTAACACATTTTTTCACAGTATTTGTGAAATTATTATTTTTATATATTATTATTTTTAAATAATTTGGGGAGAAAATATCATTGATATTGTTTTGTAAATGTTAAGGTGCTGTAGTATGTGTAACATTACTGAACCGACTTGAAGGAGATCAGATCTCTACACCTCATGAAGTTTTGAAGGAGTATCAGACAAGACCACAGAAGCTGGTGGGACATCTGATTAAAAACCATCTTGTGAAAAAGTGACTTTCCGTACTATATATTTCCTGGAACCATTCCTTTTACTTGAATTCTTGTTAAAAATGTTTCCTCAGTATACCCTGCAATCCTATTTCTCCTTTAAAAAGAATTGAACTATTTTTGAGTAAGTGTGTGTGTTTGTGTGTGTGTGTGTGTGTGTGTGTGTGTGTGTCTGTATACATATGTATGTATGTATGTATGTACATACAGCAGTCTATTATATATGTATGTGCATATGTATATAGGGACGTGGTGGCTCAGTGGGTTAGGACCCTGAGCTTGTCGATCAGAAGGTCGGCAGTTTGGCGGGTCGAATCCCGAGTGCCGTGTAACAGAGTGAGCGCCTGTTACTCGTCCCAGCTTCTGCCAACCTAGCAGTTCGAAAGCACGTAAAAATGCAAGTAGAAAAATAGGGACCACTGCGGTGGGAAGGTAACAGCGTTCCATGCACCTTTGGTGTCTAGTCATACCGGCCACATGACCACGGAGACGTCCTCGGACAAGCGCTGGCTCTTCGGCTTTGAAACGGAGATGAGCACCGGCCCCTAGAGTTGGAAACGACTAGCACGCATGTGCGGGGGAACCTTTACCTTTACCTTTATATGTATATATGTGTGTTTATACACATATACAGTGCTGTTAAGTACATTAAGTATATTAGAAAATGTTTTTAATTAACTCAGTGTCAATGCTGCTAACATCGGATGTTCTTGCTTGACAACAAAGGGAGATGTAGCCTTTTTCTTTAACCTGTATGTTACTCTTAGAGTTAGAATTAAGTAAATTAACTGAGTTAATTAAAAACATTTTCTAATATATTTAATGTACTTAACAGGGGGAGTAGGGAGAATGTATCTCAAGACTGTTTGTAATAAGAGAAGATAAGAATTGGCGGGTTGATGAAGGGAGGGAAAGTTTGCATTTTAAACTAATTGGAGAATGTGATTTATGACATTTAATTAAGGGAGGGAATTGTGCTTTGATATGATGTGTTTATGGGAGGAGAATTCAGATCTTGGCTTCCAACATGTACATGCCAAAGCTATGCTACTCTATTAAAAGATTCTTTAAGATAAACAGTGCCTTGAAGTTCTTTGAAGTTCTGCATTTGTTGGAACCATGAAATTAAGCCAAGATCCAAAACTTTTCAAACTATTTAGGGGTCTTTAACCCCAGCTGCTCTCTCCAGACCTGAGGGGAGCTGGCAGAGATTCAAAAGATTTCATCATGGGAAAAGAGAAACTGCTTGAAGCCAACAACCCGGCAGCAGCTGCTACCCTGGGGTGGGGGGAGCGACAGATAGCAAGCCCGGGGAAGAAGAACTTTGGCAGATCTCCCAGCTAGGAGAGCTGATCTGGCAGTCAGAGTGGGCCCAGCCCAGTGGAGACTCCAGATGCCTCAAGACTGCCTTACCACCCTCAAAGATTTCAAAAGCAGACCAGTGGAGAGCTACCAGATCAGTTCGGGTGAGTCACTGGAAAGATTTGAAAAGCTAGAAATGGGAAGTAGAAATCAACTCCTACTGAGAGGAGTCTACAGCCACCCCATTGCAGATGAGACAGCCTTCCAGACCCTGTCTTCCCCTACCAGGGCCCCAAGCCCTATATAGAGAGCCCTATATAGTCTGAGGCCCCTGCAGCAATGGGGAGTTTGGCAGCCCCAGCAGGGGGACAGTCAGCAGCCTCTGAGCCTGCCACAGCTAATAGAGGCCTTGCAACACTTGGTGGTGCAAAAGCCAGGAGGTGAGCAGCTGGTGGGAGGACAACCACAGCAAGGAGGTTGGTCACTGCCCCTGAACGTAAAGCAACCACTGAGGGGTCCGCAAATGAGGGAGATCCACCAGCAATCTCCACCCATCCAGCAACCCTTTAGGGGCCTACAGCAGCAGAGGGCACCACAACTCTATGCTAACCAACAGCAGGAAGTTCAACAACAGCCCCCACCCAGGCAACTGTCTTTGGGAGACCCCTGGCAACCCAGGAGATTGCAACTGCAGATATTGCAACCACAGCAGGGGGCATGGCCACAGCCCCTGAATGTGCAACCCCTGGGCATGCAGCAACAGTCACAGTGGGGAGCCCAGTAGCCAGTGATTGTTCCACCTTTCAGATCCACCTTTGATGGGGACAGAGAGAAGCTGATTTTTTTTCTCAACCAAGTGCACTCTCATTTGAACCGCTGTGCCTACCTCTACTCAGGCCCGGCCACTATGGTCAACATGATTGCGTCCAGGCTAGAGGGAGAGGCATCTGAATGGCTGAATAATTTATACAGTGAGCATACCCCTGAATTGGAGGACCCCCCATCTCTTCCTTCTAGGACTGAAAGATTTGAGGACCCATCCATTGCCCTCAAACAAGAAGAACAAATCCATAAGATAAAGCAAGCCGGCCAGCCTGCCCTGGAGTATGTATGAGAGTTTCGCGAGATAGCCAGTGAGATAGAGAGGTGGCCTGAGCACTCCATAGTCTATCACTTCAGGGAAGGATTGGACGACCACCTCTCTCAGACCTACATCTATTGAGTGGTATCTGTAAAGCCTGGTACCAGGCAGCAGTAAAACTAGATGTTCAGCTTGACCGCTTTAAGAAACCTCCCCCACCTGAAGCCGAGCCGAGGCCAGAGCAACCCAAACAGCAACCACCACCCTGAGGGTCTCCAACTGCTGCAGCTGCTGAAGGACCCAGACCACCTGCAGGCCCACCAATCAGGTGCTTTCGATGTGGACAGCAGGGACATCAAGCAGCAAATTGCTTTGTTCCCTACCCCCAATCACAGAATAGACCAGGACCAGCAGTAAGAAGGAAACCTGTCCAGCAGCCAATGAGAGAGGAATCCAACTGAATCACGCAGGAACCTGTTGCCCAAGTCACATCCCCCACACAGGGGAGGCTGGGATTCAGGCTGGATCTGCCTCTGTGCTACCATCTTTCAACAGCGATGATGAAGGAGAGAATGACCCAATGGTGAGCTGACACATCCCACCTTTCTCACTACCTGCCAAGCTCATAATCCCTAAGTCGGATACGCATGTAGATTTAAAAGTGCTAGTTGATTCTGGATGCTCCTGATGTGTCATTAGCTTACCATTGGAATGAAATTGGGCATACAAGCAAAAATGCTCT